>NC_137584.1:32031163-34431163 GCF_963210335.1 Falco punctatus | reverse complement strand
TTCATATTTACACCACTGACCTGTTGGGATGCAGGCAGAAAAAGCGAACTGGTGTTCTAGAGAGGCAGCGGGAACAGCACAGTTTTGTGTCTGATGGAGGGCAACCACTCACCATGCTGGTGTCAGACTCGTTGCTGTGATAGGGAGCACGGAGGTACACTCGGGACAGCGTATTATTGAAGCTGTAGCCCAGTTTTGTTGCATCGCTTACTGTTATTCTCTTTCTCCCTGATGGAGAAACAAACATCAGTTGCCATAGCTGGTATGCAACATTCTGAGTCTGCAAGAGAGAGATGAGCTGCATCAGATCTAAGTCTACCAAAATCTCTTAAAAACCTGCGATATTGTAGCACCTATTTTCCTGTTAGAAGCTGAAGAAACAGGAATGACACTGGACACTACTAGTTCACCCCAAGAAATACCCTCGATATATATAAAGATAAGGCATTCTATAGCTCTTTAAGCCATCTTTAGAGATAGTCTTATGGCAGCCCTGGAAGAAGCATAGGCTGGTGGCCTAGAACAAATCCCCTTGGACAAAATGCCTGTGCTGTTAAAAACTGATTGCCTTCATCTCTGTAGATTGCTGGAGCAGTGCAGAGGCCAAATGACAGACTACCTTTTATAATGTGTAGCCATGCTGTGCCAAACATAAGAAGAGAGGAATGTGTGTACTGGTCTAGAACAGAGTATCCTGAAATGATAAGCATATGAGAGGATAGTCAAAAGGAAAAGTGGGCAGAAGGAGCCAGTAAGACAAGAGAAAAATCAGATAAATGTATACATTTCCCCTTAACACTTTACAGCCTCAAATAATTTTCAGCTCCGGGACTCCTGAGCTATCTGTAGCTTTTTTGTATTTTGTGTGTCTTACTGCATTTCTCTTCAGTCAACTTTTCCAGACTCTCCTTGAGATCAAGCAAGCTTTTAGCAGCCACAACATCTTTTGGCAAGGAGTTTGACAGATTCACTACCCATTGTGTGAAGAATCACCTACCTTTGTTTGTCTTGAACTCAGTTTCCACTAACGTAACAAGCATATGGCTCTCTCTCCCACCTAAATGTCTTTTTGCAGTCTAGAGCGCTAAGAAAACTTGAGAGATTTTTCAGTACTTCATGGCATCTTTGCCATCTCCTTTTTTTTTTCTGACAGAGATGGAGCTATGTCCCAAGAATGACTCATGAGACTAGTGAGACGAGACAGGCTAGGAACGGTTAGGAAAGTCTCCCCTTCCTACCTCTGGCAGTGCCGACATCCATGCTACGGTGTAGTCATTTGAAACTGCAGGGACATCAGTCTTCACTGATACCTGGGGACAGAGAGGAGATTCTTTGGGAACAAACAAATCTTCAGCATTATTACAGGCATGGGGAGCAGAGGGAAGGCTTTCAGATTTCTTCTCCAGTGTCTGTTGGTATTTAGCAATTTACATTCACTGGAAGTAATTAAAGTGTTTCCAAAGAGGTTCTTGATGGCGGTAATTTCTGTGGCCTTAAAATGAAAGTTAAAGTTATTTATGGCAGTGCATGTCCAGCAGAGGGAATACTTTGTGTATAACCAGGTAAAGCAAAAGTCCTGTTTAACATCTGGTAAACTGTAAACCAGATCCCGCTCTGGAGACTTTCAGGGGCACTTGTGATGTAGGGAAGCAGGCTATTTGCTTTAGCAGGACTTGTTCCCTCTTCCCATGCAGGCTGAACACCTGAAAATGCAGGATCCCTAATACGTAACTAAATGCTAGGGTGTGAGTCTTGCCAGCATGTGCTGCAGAGGGAAGCAACTTCTGGACACTGAGTTAGGAGTTGGTGTTTGCCTCAGACATCTGTACCATGATTTAAGTGTGTTGCAGCACCCAGACATCACTGCACAGATTCATGTCCTAACAGGAGAAATATGCTTTGTCCTGCCTACAATAGGTGCGTACAAAAGGCAGTGAAGTTTTTGTTCAGTGCCTTATTTCTACCGTGGTGTGCAGATGCTGGTAGCAGGCTGGACAACCAAATTGTTATCACCCAGCAGGAGACAGGTTCTGTCTCACAATAATGTCCCGAGGACTGTGTGATGCAGCAGGGGTGCAGCTCTGCAAACTCTGGGTTCTACTATTTCACATGTGGGGATGACATTCTCACAGATGCTGCAGCACTTTGTAACACAAAGGTGTTACTATCGTGAGCTAAACCGGGTGGCCTGCCTGGCTGCTGATTCACTTGCAGCAGCTTGACTTACATTATCTGTACAGTTAACTGAATTTTTGCCGCATTCAAAATACCTATGACATGTAAATGTGTTACTAATAAGCATCTATAGTTACATCCTCCGCTGAGTACCAGCAGGTTGCTATTACTTCTGGTGCACAGTGTAAAATTGACTTCTGACTGGAATTTGTGGAGGCTGTTGTGCCTGGCAGGGAGCTTGGATGTAGCTTCACCTTCTGCGGGAAAGCTTTTACCTCCATGTAGTTTTCTTCACACACAATTTCTCTTGATGCCCAGGAAGAGTATGAGCAGTACATAGGGTACGTGTAGGTCACAGCTGCCCTCATGCTTGAGAAGGAGGAGACCTTGATGTTCACAGTCAGTGAAAACAGCTCATCTGCCTGGGAAGAAAAACAGGCAATTCAGCGGATAATGTGGAAGGTCCCAGGAGCATGGGACCGTCCAGCCCAGTGTCCTGTTTCTGAGTGTTTGGTAAAGATAAAAACAGGCCGAGAGCTGTAGATACAGTTCCTCCGACATGCCACTCTGCCTTCAGTGCTTTGTGTGCAGGGGCTTTCTGAGCCAGAGACATCACTTCAGTACTTACAGCCTTTGCCTCAGATCACATCTCAGCACTATTCTTGCCACAGTATTACAGAGCAGCCAGTCAGAGGAAAACCTGACCTACCTCGCCGTGGGTTCACATTCCCCCCATTCATGACTGCTATGTGCTTCCTCATGGAGAGAAAGTACTGGAGCTTTCCGTTTGGTTAGGTAGTTCAGGTCTATCTTACAAATGCTGTTTAGTGTCTATCTTGACTAGCTTCAATAAGAGCTCCTTTTGGTCCTTCTGCTCTGCAGGAGCCACGCATGAAGCCATGGACTGTGCTTGTATCTGACATGGATGTGTATTTTTTTGCAGAAAAAGGCAGAACCTTTCCAGAGAATTTCCAGTCTGGAAATCCTGGTCATTGCACAGCACACTGTACACCCCCGGTTCCTGTTAGCATAACCTCTGCCCATAAAGTTTTACCTTATTTTTTCTGTGGGGCTTCCAGGACCAACCAGACTAAACACGGACAAGCAATGAAGTTTCCACTCTGATATGTTCTGTTTCTAGGTACATTTCATCTCAACTAAGGTTTAGAAATTAGAAACCCAGGCTAGACTTTCACACATATTTTAGGAAGGGGTGAATAACCTTCCCGAGATGCCCGTTTCTCTCCATTGACTATTGTGGAAGCGTAAACAACTAGTTTAGACTAGACATTATCTTTTAGATGGCTAAAGTTACGTGAGATGAATCTGGGTCTAATAGATGTGTGTGATCTACGTTCCTAGGCATGTGCTAACAGGCACATTACCACACAAATTAAGCCAGGAAATGGTCTGCCAGAATCACACTGCAAATGTTGCTTTTTCAAGCAGATGCCTACTTCTTTCCAGAGAGGCTTTCAAGAAACTCTCTGGCAAATCAGCAGCTACAAAGATATGCTTGAGAACTGGCAGCTAGTCAGCAGCATTAAGCTAAGTGTCATTTTGTGAAGAGAGGAAATCCCGTGTCAGTCACACTGAGCAAACCTCATACTGGAGAGCCATTGCCTATTCATTGCTATGCACCACCAGCACTAACTCCTTGAGTTCGCTATTTCTTGAGTTTGCAAAACGTGCCATTAGAATGCCATATAATATCTCAGTCTTGTCTTTTTGGAGAGGATATACTGTCCGAGTTGTTTTCAAGCCTGTCTCTGGGTCTTACCTTGTTGACCACATGACAACCAAGCACTGACGCGCGGAACACGGGGTTGCCCCACACATCTTCTGAAAGGACATAGCCACAGCGAGAGGCTAGTTTCTCATCCAGCAGAACAGGGCCAGCATAAGGATCTGCAGAAAAAGGGAACAACATGTGGGATGGAAAGCTCAGGGCAAGTCACGGGGCAGAGTGGTGCTGAAGCCTCCTCCCGCAGCTCTCCTCTGAAAAGAGGTCCAGCTGGGTTGGGAGCTTTCCAGGGATTTGTGCTGTTAAGGAGTTGGTGAAGCTGTGCAGATACATGTTAGAGTGCATGAGAGTCTGGCATGTCTCAAGCTCACACACATTATGTTCACTTTAATGCCTGTTTCTTTGTGTCCAAAAGCTGGTGCCACAGCCACCCTGAAGTATTATTATGGAGAGTTTCTCTGAGGCATATCACAGACATTTCTCTCTCCCTGATTTTACTCTCTAGAAAAGAGTTACGGGCTACAAAGCTCATCCATTTCTAAAAGTCCTGAAGCTGTGACAATCTGCTGCTCATTCTGGTAAAAGGATGCTATCACAGACCTATTTTGGATGGTCACTTCTACAGATTGGTCAAGCTTGCTGCTCATCTCTGCTCGGCAAGGCACTGCGTGCCGTGAAACCTGCAGGGGAGCCAAGTAACAGGCACAACGGGAGCTGGCTGCGCTCAGCTTTTGATGCTGGTAGAGTTAATAAAGCCATATTTTGTTAATTATCTGCCCTCTGATTATGGAACTATTTTAGTCTTGGGTTAGACACAAGAATTTGTACAAATAGATAGGGTTTAACTAGCAGTCATTGTAATTTCTAGATTTGTCTGTCATCTTTATATGTCGAACAGTACTAATAACTGCTGTTTCAGTAGATGTGTTCTTGCAGCCAGGATAGACTAAGGAGATAAGTGAGAAGAATTTTGGAAGAAGTGGGAATAGCTTTTATGAGACCAACTGATAGAGCTGGAAGAAACAAACAACCTTTTTGTGCCTGAAGGTTGGTCTGTTTTTTCCAGTGATATCAGTTGCTCTCATAAATGCTATCACTTCTCCCCACACCCTTGCTGTACTTGGCTTTTTCAGTTCTGCCTCCAAATCAATTGAAAAAACCCAAACCCCAGAAAAAAGGGGACTGATCTCAACTGAAAGAAATCTGGTTTGGGGTGAAATCACATACTCTTTTCAATCTGACGTGAACATTTTCTGGTTTTCATTTTGGTTAAGTAGATTTTTGTTTTTCTCAGCAAAATGGAAACCCTTTGTTCAATCTGAAATAGGGCACTTAACTGCCATTGTCATGTTGAATAAAAAGGAAATTTGAAAGAAAAGCCTTTATTTGCTGCAGAACTCACTCAGCACTCGTGAGTGTAATTTCTGGGTATTACCAGCCTACACTGCTGTTGTCACTTGTGCTGCCCAGGACGTATCCAGGCTGCAATACCGCCTTTGTTTTCCTTGCTAGATGTGTGTAATGGCTTAGCAGAGGAAAGAATGAAAGCCAAATGTCAGTCTTTCCTCCTCAGACCATCCTTTCTCCTTTCCCCAGCATGTTAGTTGTAAGGGGCAAGGGGGACTGTGGCTGTAGATACAAGCTTTGCTCATCTGTAGGGATGTTGGCCAAATTAAGATGCAAGAGGCCAGGTCTAGGCGGTAAGGATGTTCTGCAAGTTCTTTGGGGTCAGTTACCAATTTTCACGTAGATGGCAGCAGCATCCTGATTGCTTAGGTGATTCCCCAGCCTCATGGTACTCAGGGCAGCCACTTGTGACTCACCATTGATTTCCAGCTGAAAGAACTTTCCCTGGAGTAAGAGTTTATTCAGTTTCATCCAAAAAATCCTGGAGCGGCAACTGCTCTCTACAAAATCTGGTGGGAACATATACAGAGCAGATGAGCCAGTGGGACTGGAGGGTAGAGAAAAGGCACATCTTGTTAAAAGCAAAATAGTCAAGTTCTCATCCTTGCCTCTCCCCACTATCCTTCTATGATGTTTCACCGACCTGGGGGAGCCATCTGCCTCCCTTGTCCCAGCCAGAACAGTGAGAAAAGCAGCCAAATCCTGCAGTACAAGTACATGAACAAATGATGGGGTGAACAGAGAACAAAGATCAAGATGGAAGATGAATGAGGCAGCAACCAAAGTCTCATTACCTGCACAGCGAGTAACCCACAGCCTCCATCTGCCCCCAGAGACCTGTGCATGGGCAGCAAAGTCCTCCTCCCTTTGAAGAAAGCTGACCCAGCTGCAGAGAGGGAACTTGGTCAGACCCAGGAGGAAAAGCGTAGCTGACCTTTTACAACAGAGATCGTGCTGTCTTCTCCAAACTGTGCGTGTGAATCAAGAGAGGCTGGTGGCTTCTGTCATGGGGAGACACCTGGGCTAAATTCTGCAGTGCCCTCTGACGTTATCGGAGCTGCTGGCAGTGGGAGGCAGCCTCCTGCTTGCTGGGAGGGCAGAGCACCCTTCTGCCAGGTGTTTACAAGGTCAAATGCTGCTGCTGAGCCTGATTTTAATGAGTGCAGCAGAGGGTGCTCGGTGCTTTCCATCAGCCCCTGGGAAGTAGTCTTATTCCTTACAAGCCAGTTGGGTAGCTTTGGCTGCAGGTCTTACAAGCACATGAAACATTTCCCCGGAGGTATTTTAATTGGGTCTATACAGGAAATAAATTTTTGTTTCTGTGAAATGTCCCAGTGACCCAGCCATGCCAGAGATAACAGCAGTTCTTTGGCAGCTACACGTTTTGATTGTGTGGATCCAGTTAGGTTGCCCTTTGATTTGTTTGATTATCGGAGAGTGTTTTGGTGAAAACATCTTGTATTTAGAAGTGCTCTGATATCTCTGGATCAGTCAGACCATGTGCAGGTCTGAAAATGGCCAAACATACTGCCTGGGAAAAGAAAGTCATTGCGCCTGGTGGGTGGGAGCTGTGGCTCTGGGACTGCGAGTGCCAGGGGAAGCGGAAAGGCTGAGAGTTTTGGTGAGCTAAAAACACAGCTGGTGTGGCATGGCTGAGCTATGGTGGGGTGAGAAGTACAGGACATTTAGGTTGACATTTTAGCCATTGAAACCCAGGTCTCAGTCTCCTTTTAGTCCCCGTTTTGGGGCGTTACTCAGCCATTCTTAACCTTACTTTTGTTCACGTGCATGAGCAGAGCTCTGCTATAGAAATTAGATGGTTTTTACAGTATGCTTCACACTGCTTTGGGGTAAACAAAAGCTAGTGGGCACGTCCACTCACAGGACACAGTGCAATCAGTGTCATCTCTTCCTCTGTCCTCCTCTCCCAGAGGACCTCTGCAGTAACAGCAGAAGAACCCACACCACTGCCTTGCCAGACACGCTCCCTTTATGCAGCAGGGAGCTGGTGGCACGCTTGTGGGAGCACTCTGGAGTGGAGCCCTGGGGCTTGAGCAATCTCCTAATTAACGTTGTTTGGCCACAAGACCCTTTCTCATTCAGCGGAGCCGAAGTCCAAATTCTGCAACAAACCTCTCATGAGCCCACGCAGGACTCATTGCATGATCCTGGCCTGTGTTAACTCTGCGTCCCCGGACTCAGAGTTACTCTTCATTGAATCCAGCTGGGGCTGGAATTCAGCTGGAAATGGCGGTACTCAGATACCACAGTGATGAGTGTGGTGTAACGAGATTTTGAATTTTGAGTGAAAACTTCAGTATATTTGGATAGCAAACGGTTCCAATTTTGATAAGCCACTTCCAAGAGCCATGCAGCATCTCTCCGAGATACTGAGAGTCAAGGTCCAAGGGAGCCATGTTTGAGAGAGCATGATTGCAATTTATTAATGAACAGCCAACCATCCCGACAGGTACATGACTGCAGTTAGCTGCTTTCTTTGCACACGCAGCGAGGAGATGTATTTCCAATCTTTGGACAACTCAGAGCATCGCGATTACTGTTTCTGGCATCAATTGTGGTTCTAAATGTGGCAGAAACGACTTTGGATGTGACATAGCAATTGTGGTCAGTGTGCAATAGCCAGCTCTTGGCCTCTCAGTCAACCAAGCAAAGCAAAGCAAGTCCAGGTCAAATGCCTTTGGCTTCCAAGGATCGCTTAAGTGCTATAGAAAGCACTGTTAGCATTGAGCGGCTGGAAGCATTGGCTGTTTGTGGTCCCTAAAGTCCCTCTGGTACTCATTATAAAGGTAGGGAGGATAAGCTTGTGCATTCCAGATTATTATATTTGTCTGCTCGGTTTTCCTTGCTGTTTTGGCTGCGTAAGAGCACCCATCTTAATGTTCTTGTAGGGTGATAAACAGCTGCCGTGTTTCGACGTTGAGGTGATGGCATTCTGTGGTGGATAAGATGATTCATGGCTTGGGTTCTTCCAAGCTGAAAGGTACCGTATGAATGTAATGGTTTGGTTTCTCTTTTTTTCCTAAACGGGTCTGGAACTGGGGTTTATGTTACATAATGTGATTGAAAGTTTAAAACCGGCCACTTGGAGCAGCATGCATACAGCACCTCTTCCAGCGAGGCTTGCTTTTAGTGGTGGAAAAAGGCTCCAGCCCTTTGAGTCATGGTGTTTGCCTTTCTGTTGTTCTGTGGCACTGAAATCCCCAGGTTACCTGAATGCTACAGGAAAAGATTTTTCCGTTTTTCTGTCCCAAGTCTTTTACTTATAATTTCATTTATCTAACTGGTTAAAATGCAAGGAACGTTTTGTTTGGTGGGTTTTTTTTCCACTAGGTCCCATGTGATGATCTTAAGTAAGCCTCATAGTTTGATACTTAGTCCAAGTGTGGGATAGAGTAAAATGGCACCTGTTCTTGGACAACTCCCCCCCTACTAATGAACAGTGGGAAAGGAAATGGGGTGAAGTCTGGTTTAAATGTACCAAAAGCAGACTCTTTGCTTATATACATTTGGGATAAGCCAAGATAAGGGATCCCTGCCCTCCTTGACCTTTTGCAGCTGCAGGACTAGCAAATCTGAAATAGAGGTGATAGAAATATTGGTATGTCAGTATTTCTAAACCTAGAAATAGCTGCTCAAGGAGGTGGCTGAAGACGTGACAACCAACTAGAGAGAGCTACTAGGAAATCTTCAGGAAGGATATGCTAGAGGAGATGCTTCTCCATGGGAAGAGCTATGCCTTGGAGTAAGATGGGAATTAGATATCCAAGTTGTGGGTCCAGTGGGTGAGATGTGGGAATGAAGTCAAGCTTTATCTCTGAGAAATGTTTTCTCAGACCGTGTGTCTGTGAGATGCAGAGAGGTGCAAGTGACCTCCACCTGCAGGGCAGCACTCCAGTTCTGGAGAGGGCTTGATCACCCTGGCATGGATGCGTGCCTGAGCTCTCCTCCCACCTGCATGCACCCGAAGCTTGTAAGTGCATTCAAAGAGGTTTTAAATACTCAGGGACAAATAGCATATAGCGATAGTTCTGGTTTAACTTTGTACTATACCACAAGATAACCTCACTGATGCAACTAAAATGCTCTGCCCATTTACACATTGTGTTTCAGAGGGCTGAGGCCTTATGGTTGTGTGCAGAGGGTGCAGGGGAAAATATATTCTGTAAGGAACAACTATAGAATAATCCGCTCAAAGAGGCAATTTCTTCCTATCCCCTGAGCTAGTAGTTGGCTTATGCCCTGGACTGTGAGGGTTTACATTCCTTGTTTGTTATTATAAATCTATTATTATTATTGTTATTGTTATTGTCTGTGTAATATGTGTTTAGAAAGTGTCCTCGTGTTTATGCCATTTTTTTCTTTAAAATGTGCCACAATTAAATACGTATGGATCCCCAAAAGCGCCACTTGCTATCATTGCATGCCACTAAATCGTTAAAGTGGTGGAAAAGGTGCAAATAAGCAGACCTGTATAATGATGGGCTTTTAATTTTTTTTTAACGTGCTATTGGTGTTAATTTCTGTGTGTATGTAATGTTTGTGTTCACTGTAACCGAACAATAGAACTTTGTTTTTGTTCTTTGTGTAAATTAAAAACATCTGTTCTCTTTATACGAGAAGTTGTTTTTTAAAAGAAGCTGGTCTGATCTAACTAAATACCAATGCTGTGTCCACAATGAGTTACTATTAATATTTGGGAAAGGCAACCATCCAAAGCAAGTGTAATGTCAAATCACTGGCAGGAGTGCATATTTATTGCTCGAAGTGACAGATAAAAATGCAGAGGTTACAAAAACAAAATTCTTGTGGATGACTAATGATGCATATATATGCCCCCAATGCCCCATCACCACATTTACAATTGGCAGGGTGTTCTCCACTGCCTCCTGCTCCCTAGGATTAATTGACAAGAGGCTGGTAGCTTAGCACCCTCCCTGGAGGAGTGACACTGCTCCCACCTTCCCCCAGCAGACCCTGCATGGAATGACCTTTGGGGCATGCTGGAATCTGATCCATCTATTTAATTTGCCTGACTCTTCCCCCACCTCGCTCTGGTATTTGACTGCATGGGTTTATTTTCTGCCAAAGGCACATGACTTTCTTTTTGGGCAGGTGGAAGAGGTGGAGCACCCACTGCATGTTTCTGTAGTGCCCTTGATGCTCGCACGATGGTGGTCTTCAGAGTTATCTGTAAAGTCCTGCTATGAGGGATTTGGCAGTAGATGGGAGTCTACTGTCTTTCTTGTGATGAGCAGTCCTGCATCCAGCAGCAGTTTTGCTGAAGTAGCTGGAGGTTATTTCAGAGAAAAAAAATATACTATTTGTCATGAGCACCAGTGGCAGAAAGGGGGTCTGAGAGGTTCAGTGCTCCCCCTGCCCAGATGGTTACGTAGCCTTGTCACTAACATACTTGAGCACTTCAGAGATGATGAAATTGTCCTCACAGGCAGATGTCTTAGGGAGGAAATACATCTAACTAACATTTCTTGATGAAGGACCTGATTCAAGGAAGCACCTCTATTGAGCGCAGCAGTTAAGTCTTTGCTTAAATCTTATTTATTTCAGTAAGATTTAAACACAAGTAAACCCTTTCCAGACCCTGGGCATGCAGAGCCCAGACCTGCTTCTCCCTTTCCTCCTACCTCTGGTGCCCTGTACCAAGGATGCCAGGTGTTTCACTGGCAAGAACCAAGATAAAAAGCTTGGCTGTTAAAAAAAATAGATATTTTGTTGATACGCTTATTGCGGTCTGTGCCACAACAGATATTGACCTATTATCAGTGTAACTTTCCTGCTCCCTCTTAAGGTGCCCCATCGTAATGTGTCCTTTCCCTCTCCTTTTCTCCTGCAGAGGAACCCTGTGCTCTTTCCTTTCTTGTACCCTTTTCCCTGACTAGCCTGTAATACTCATATTATTCATCTCCACTTCTTTCCACAGCATCTCTGCTCTGTCACTGCTTTGCACAGCAGCATCCCCCATCCTGCTCCTGACAGGTACCCACACTGGCGCTGGCTGCAGCCCCGGGCGGCTGCCTCCCACGGAGCCCAGCTATCATCAGCCGGTTGGTGGTATTTCACCTCCGTCTCAGACACCAACGGCTGCCTCCAAGATCCAGCTGAGTGCAGAACTTGCTGAGTCACATTTTCACCACAAAAACGCTCATGTGCTTCCTGAGAGTTGCGCAGTTATAGGCACTGCTTGGCCAGAGAGGAGCAGACAGCTTTCACCCTGAAGCGCATCCAGGAATGCTGGCAAGAAGTTGCTTTTTATTTCCTATCTCGGGTTACCGCAACACGGGTTAGGACTACAAAAGCTTGAAATCCCTGGCAAGCTAATGCTGTACATCTGTCTGTACAGATGACGGCCAGCGTGGACAACCGTGGGCTTCGACCCATGACCAGTATGAAGCACTTTGTTCCTTGCTGAGCAGCTGTCATTAACAGTGATCTGTGAGGTTTCTTCCCAGTTTCACTTGGTGGTTTGCACGGCTGCTCTCTTTGGTGAGATCTCCACACTTGCCTGTTTGGCTGTGGAGGTGATCTACTCGGCTTCACTGGTTAATTGTTGTCGGCATTTCGCTCTTGGGGGGGCATGTGTTGTTTCCATCAGTGTGATGAGCTGTAGCCCCCCACATCCCCCCTCGGGGGATGTAAAATCTGTAAAATGGGAACAGTGCTTGATTCCCGGGATGGCTATGAAGGATTAGCAGTGAATATCTGCAGGGTGACTTGAGAGGAGCTGTAACTCAGTCTCCTCTGTTTGGGGAGATGATCTGTGGAGTCACTGCCTCGTATTACCAGCAGCTTATGTGACCTTTCTACAGGCGGAAATTGGTGAATTGGATTGGTGCTGCACTAGAGAAATTGCGTCTTTGCCTGTGTTTCATGGGACTTGTCAGGCTTGCCTTCCTCTCAGTAGGGCCTAGCGAGGGGGAGAGCAAGGCGCAGTGTCCTCTTTTGTTCCCTTGAGAGTCTGGTTGCTGTCGGAAACAATTTTGATGCCAATTGTCCCCAGCCTTCCAGGCTGACCTGAAGCATAGTGCTGCTGTCACTGGCAGCTGTGACCTTTTTGGTGTAGTGGTAGGACAACAGCTGCCTCGGCTGGCCGTATTTCAGGGAGTAGATTACGAGCATAGCTCCCCACGACTTTGAGGGTCCTTTACCCGCTCTTTGCTCTCCTGGCGGCGCAGCCACGGCGTGGCTGGGACCCCCGAGCGGGGCGGCAGTGCCCAGCAGCAGCGCTGCCCCCCAGCTGGCCGGGGCGGCCATCCACGGCGTGGGCCCCGGCTGCCGACAAGCCCCCCGCCCGCGGGCCCTGGGCTGCTCCCCGGAGCCGTGCCAAGGAGCTGGGTGTGGGGAGGGCGGCACGCAGAGCTGCGTCCCCGTCTGCAGCGGGCGAGGGGCGCCTTTGCCCTAGAAACAGCAGCTGGGCTGCCGGCGGAGCGCGGCTGCAGCGGCGGGGTGGGCGCCGGCTGCCGGCACCACAGCCTGTGCGGCGCTGCGCTCCGGCCCCGGTGCCATCACACCTCCCCGCGCCACCGCAGGCCACGCAGCAGCTCCTTCGCCCCCCACCCGCGCCTTCCCGGCCCTGCCGCCCTTGTGCCGTGGGTGCTTTTCCCGCCCGTTCCCATTAGGTGTCCCCCTCGGCCTCCGCACGGAGCGCCCGGAGCCGTGCGCGCCCCCGCGCTGCTCGCCCCCGCGCTGCCCTGAGCCGGGGCGCGCAGCCGCGTCCCTCCTTCTCCTTTGGGACGGAACGCCTGGCTCGGGCCACCTTCCCGGATTTTGCTTCGGGATCTCTGCGCAGGAAATTTCCGTGGCGGGGCGAGGGAGCGGGACCCCGCCGGCGGCGGCTCCGTGCAGGGCTGTGTGCCCCCGGCCCGCCGCCCCCGCCCCCGGCCGCCGCAGCGCGCCCCGCGGGGCTCTCCGCCCGTCGGGCACGCAGCATCCCTGCCCCAGGGGGAGGAGGCACATCTGGGTGCAGCCAGTGGCAGACTGCTGAGGAGTCACACAACTTGCTCTGCAGCTCCATCAAACCCACCCCCGTGCAGTTTCAGGCTGAGCCCAGCTTTCCTGGTGGTGGGAAAGCGGGCCGGTACCGTGGGAAAAGGGCTGCTGCCTTGCCGCAGGTACCATACGCGATCCCTGTTTGGACCTAGGATTTCCCCCTATGTTACAAATACCTGAAGAAAACACATGTTAAGAGGGGCACCTGGCAGAAAACTATGCACAAAGGTGGCTGCCCACCTCCCCGAATCCTAATGTGAACCTCTGGGAGTGGTATTCCTGAACCTTTATGTGGAGAGAAAAAGGCTCTTTCACGAATGGCATGGCTGCGAGGCTTTTGCTTCTCTTTCTTCAGCTGATTTCTGATCCTGCCTCTGCTCTAATCGGTTTGGCCCATGTGCAGCCTCTGTGACATTCCATACAGCTATTTAAAACTATTCAAGTTTTGCACGTCTTGACACTGGACACAAGTTTCTGCTGACCCAATATCCTTTGGTGCTCAAAATACAGCAGGTCATGAAGGCAGCAGCAATGCAGCACCCTGCATGCTGCATCATTCAGAGAGCTCATCCAGTCACTGTGGTGGCTTGCTCCTCGGCTGCACATCACCTTGCATGGAATGTTTATGGCACTAGAATTTTTCTAGCTGATTACATTATTTTATTCTTAAGTCACATGCAGTGCTGAAGTGGCACCACTGGCACTCCTGCAGCATACAAATTCAGGTCACCTTGTCACCATGTTGTAGAGAGGAGGACTTAGGCTTGAAACCGAGTCACTGTGCTAAGATTTAGGTGCTGGAGTGGAAAATCTTTACAGAAGTCTTTTAAAAACCTTTATTTTCATTTATATTTATATACTAATTCTGGGCACGGGCTCCTGCTGTTGGCTGTGCTGTTAGTTCAGCTGTCACACAAGCGGAGTTCTGCCCCAGATGCAGCTGCATCTATAAACTTTGGGATAGGTTGACTTATTTAAACAACATGTAGCATCTGGTCTCAGTGGCTTGGGTGACTTACCGGAGGTCACACAGCAGAGACTGGGAAACAGCCCAGCTCTCCTGCCTCTGATCTCTGTGCTCAAATTTTTGCAATTGCTTCCTCCACCACAGAGCAACATTAAAGTCCACAGACAAGAGAGGTAACATAGCCATAGCCAAGCCCAGAAGATGTGAAATACAAGGTGGCTGAAAAGCCGGCTGGACTGCTGGGCTTGGAGGTGAGTGGTTAATGAGCTGATGTCTGGCTGGTGGTCTGTGGTGAGTGGCATCCCTCAGCTGCTGGTGCTGTGATGGGTAGTGTTCAACATCTCCACCAGTGCCCCGGGTGATGGCATGGCAGGCACCTCTGTGGATGATACCAAGCTGAGGGGAGCACTGAGTGCGCTGGAGATTTGACTGCTGTCCAGAGAGATGCAGCAAGCTGAAGAAGTTGGCCTATGGGAACCTCCAGAGGTTTAACAAAAAAGAATGCAAAATCCTGCATCTGGGATGGAGTAGTCCATGCACTGGTTCCGGCTGGGGACTGACTGCTAGGAAGAAGCTTTGCAGAAAAGGACCTAGGGGTCCTGGTGGACATTGAATGGTACAGAAGTCCACAGTGTGCCCCTATGGAAATGAGGCTACTGTGCACTAGGCTGCGTCAGCCAAAGCATAGTTGAGGAAAATGATTATTCCTTTCTGTTTGTTGCTGGCTGTAGTACAGTGTCCTGTTTTGGCCCCTTGGTACATGAAAGACACGGACAAACTCAAATGAGTTCAACCAAGGGCACCAAGCTGGCTGGGGGTGGAGCACATGATGAGGTAGAGGGAGAGGCTGAGAGACCTGGGTTTGCTCAGCCCGAGGAACGGGCAGAAGGGATATCTCACTGTTTTGTCCAGCTGCCTAAAGGAGGGTTGCAGAGCAGGTAGAACTGGACTCTTCTCAGATGTTTGTAGCAAAAGGACAGGAGGCAATAGTCACAATCTGCAGCAAGGGAAATCCTGACTGAATATAAGGCAAAAAAATTTCACAATCAGTGGTTAACCACTGACATAATTGCCCAGAGAGGCTGTGCAATCTCCATCCCTGAAGGTTTTCAAAACATGACTGAACATAGCCCTGAGCAACCTGATCTAACTTTGAAGCTCTGAGCACAAGTTTTGACCAGATGACTTCCAGAGGTCTCTTCCAACCTAATTTATTCCATAACCCTACAATAGCTGGATACCTTCGATATAATTCCTGCTGTGTTCCCCAGCGAACTGAACTGAATCCTTTGTCAGTATTGTTTTCACAGGCACACCTTTTATAACCACCACATATATCACAAAAGAGAAAAAAAAAGTCCAACTCTGAGAGGAAAAATTGAAGCACAATAATGTGCAAGAGCTACACAAAAACTCCAGTGTCTCAAAGTGGCTGGTTGCTGCTAGTGTTGGCATGAAAGGAAGCATAAAGTGGATTAAGTGCAAGGACAAACAATCTGAGGCATTCTGCTAGCAGAGTCTCCTGTCATCCTCCTGCTTCCCAACATGATGGTGATCCAAGCTGTGCAGAGTCCTGGATGAAGCTCCAAGCGCTGAATCACTTTGACTCCCCTCCCTCCCCTACAATGATCACACATAGAAAACAGACATGACTGAGAGAGACTCGGACCGGTTTATAAAAGGAAAGTCCCTTTTCAACACAACCCTCCATGAAAAAGGATTGTTTGGTTTTGTTACTTCGCAAACACCCCAATGGCTTGATGAGAAACATACTTGTCAAGCTGAGTTTCCTTCCTCAGGCTTGAGAAAGGTGGGGTTAGGAAACTGTAATTACTGCTAAAAGGTGATGGTAGCCTTGCGATGGGATCTGTCCCTGATGGGCTTCTGCCCCCGTGACCCCTACTCACGTTTCAGTACCGAGGTGCTGCAAACAAGTGCAGCTTGTCAGGTGCTGCTGCCAGAAAAGTGCATTGATGAGGTGATTTCTATACGGCCTGAAAAATTTTGTATTAGAAGAGTATTAAGGCTGCAAAGTAAAACTCTGACAGTGATGGAATATTAACTATGTTCTCTCATTAGTATGAACAAGGACATGCCTAACTGTCATTGACTCCTGTGTACCTGGGAAATGGAGCCTGGTCTGGATAAATCTGGTACCACAGCAAATGGTTAGTGAACAGGTGCTTGGGTAAGGGGTCTCTGAGTACATCTATATTGGTGTTTTAAACTGTGCTAGAGCACAGGGAGGTCACTTGCACACTTCTAGCACAGGCAAATTTATGCACTTCACAATTCCCAGGTACAGCCTGAGAGTTAGTAAAGGCAGGTAGGAGGTCTGCAGAGAGAGCTAAGAGTGTTTAATAGTATGGATACAACCAGAGAAAGCTTAAGTTTACTAGTGTAAATACATTTCTGCGCTTGGCTTCTAGCCCTACTTGTCCCTGTGCCTTAGATCTCATCCTCAGCTTTGATCATGTCTTCCTTGACCTCTGCTTTCTCACCAGCTGGTTTCAGCCCTGCCTGCTCCCATCCCGCAGTGGGTCCCTGCCCAATGCATTCCGCATTGATCCCACTTTCTCTCTGGTACTTGGCCTTGCCCCAACCTGTCCCTTGGATGGGGTTTAGATCATGTCCTCAACTTACAGGCTTTCCCTGTATTCTTTGGTCATCACCTTGCTTCACCTCATTACTCCTGCCGTGTCTCACCTCATTTTCACCACTGATTCTGGACTGACCAAAGTAGTAGGCAGAACAGTGTTGCTACAGTAAAGTTATTTTCCTCAGGCTGCAAATCAGAGAAACACTTCAGTATGTCCCCCTTGGTGTGCTTAAGCACGTTCTCCTGTTGCCCCGAGCAAGGAGGCTGCCTGCTGCTGGGCGAGGCGGGATCGCCTAGTGAGTTGATTTAGGCTCCTGAGCAATGTGAAATGGTTCAGAGCCTAGTCAGGACTGATGTTAAATCACAGATGAAAACAGCAATCTGTCAGCAGTGTTTTTCCTGTTGTTGTTGTGTCCCAGACAGTTGTGCTGCTGAAAGGACAAAGGTGACATACATGAAGAAAAGAGACCAATAAATAGATGTGAAGTGGAATATTCAGTATACTGTAATCTAAATACTAAAACATAGGAAAAAAAAAGGAGGCAGGCTTTACTAGGATGAGCCTAGTCTACGCTCAGGTATAAACCACCCTAGGAACTGGTGATGTGGCACAACCTGGGGAAAATGGATTTGGAAGCAGCAGTGCCTAAAGCTGGAATTAACACTAGCTCGGTCAAGGCTGCCCTTACTTGCACTTAATATCACGTTGAATCCAAGATCTGCATCAAAACTGTTTCATCTGTGTTGGCCAGACTTTGAGACTTTAATAATCATTGCTTCCTTCTTTGCACCTCTGGAACTGGCTTGTTGTTTGAGGTTGTTTTTCTTTGCTCTTGCACAATTTGCCCTATCCCCCACTAATCCCCCCCAAACCAGGATAAACCAAAATTTCAAAGCAATTTTTTGACAAGTTTGAGAATATTCTCTCTGCTGGAGTGAGCCCATGTGAAGCTGCAGCAGCTGAGCTCGGCAAGTGAGAAATCACTATAATTACTGGCCATGGTCTCCCTTATCTCTGAGATTTGGGCAGTTTTGGGCAGTGACAGGTAGTTAGCAGCTCCATGGTTAGAAAGAACAGTTTCAAGCAGTAATTACAACGGTTACTCACTCTCACCTAGAGGATCCAAACTGCTACTGTCTCCTGCCTTGTACCTTTCAAAGCCTTTGGCCTTTGTGCATCACCATTTTGAAGTTCTGCTCATTAAGCACCTGCCAGATCTTCCCACTTGAACAAGCCAAGCCCACTGACTCCAGAAGGGCTGCTTGTGTGCCTCAGCTTATGTGTGTTTACATGCAGTGCTTAACCACGCTATACTGTGGGTTACCACTGCGGAGATTAATGGGAAATCTGTTCAGAGGGTAAAAAATAAGCATGAAGCATATGTCTAGCAGGGTTTCATTCCAGGCTTAAATTATATAAACACTCTTATAATAAGCATCTTTGGCAAAACCCATGACCAGCTGTGCCACTTTTCTTGCAGTGCTTCTATTCCTGCATCAGTTCTGCCGAGCTGTAGGAAATTTCTTGAAGTGCCTAAGTAAGCACCTCCTCAGGTCACACACCCACAGCAGTCAGCAAAGAGCGATCAGCTCCTCCAGACGTTGTGTCCCATCTCAGCTCAGTTTTGCTCTGGAAGTGGAGATGAAGCTTGCCTTTCTTCTGGGACCATACTGGGAATTTACAGCGACTGGGCTCCAAAACTAGCCTTGTTTAAGTCCCTAAAGCTGGGAGCAGAAGGAGATGCCTTCAGGTCTTAATGTCTAAGAACCACCTATAAGGTTATCACTAAAGCGCCTGTACCCAACACTCCCCCTGCCTTTCAGCTGGTTGTTCAAGGTTACCGAACTGGTCTTGCTCCTGCTGCAGCTCCTTGCATGGATCCTGAACCAGAGCCACGGGCTCAAGCAGGGCTGTGGGTGACTGCAGCCGGGTGACTGCAGCCGTCTGTCCTCTGTGCCCAGAGCTGTGAGATCAGAGTCTGAGCATCCACATTCTCCACGCGGATGGTTTTGCACTACACGTACGAACCAGATTATTTTCAGTGAAGAATCATGTATCACGCAGCAAGTTAAAAAGGCAAAAATCTTGCCCTTCAGGAAATAATTTCTAGCTCTGGAAAATAACAGATAATATGTATCCACAACAAAACAGTAGAAAATAACCTCAAGAGTTAAATTTGATGAATACAAAATACTGCATGAACTGTAACTCAAGATATTAACTACATTCATTGGAGTCTTTCTCACGCAGCATTTTAAGACGCTAACATTTTTTAAAGTAATCTTTTCCCAACTATTCTGTATTAATAACTATTTACATAATAAGTTATTGTAAAAGATATATACATAACATATTTCTTTGAAGATATGCACTGGATAACTTGGAATAAATCCTACCTCATTTAATACAGATTTTCTGAGACGTGTAGAAAAATGAGAGTCCTGAAAAACCTGGAAAGAATTCAAATCTGATGAAAACCAAAAATATTATATATGATTAAATTTTCCAACCAGCTTTAATAAATACACTGATATTTAAACCAGAGCAAAACAGAATAGTGAGGTATGTCAACATTTTTCAAAGCTTCTAATAATTTTTCAGAACATGAATACTGCAAATTTATATCCAATTATCATTGTTCCTTTTTCTTCTAAAAATGACTGTAAAGTAATTGAAAGGTAAACCAGTATTGAAACATGCTGTTAAAAGGTACTAGAACACCTAAATCCTCTTAACTACAAAGTAAAAAGGTGAGTTACTATAATGACCAAGTGATTTAAAAAGTAAACTAAACACAGCAAGAAAAATATTTTTTTATAGCAGGGAGGTGAAAAGCTAAAAATAACATTTTCTATATGAGATTGAGGTTTATTAATAAGATCAATAATACTTTTGCTTTTTAAGTCTGTATCACTTGTAAAGTATTCAAAAATCCCCATTCTTTAAAATCCTGATTTTTCGGGCGTTTCAACATTTGAACATGTTTCTGCATGTACGGTTCAGTTCTTCATTCAGTGAATGCAAGTTTTTAAGACACAGTACCTGAGGTTCTGGAAACGTTTCATTATCTGTTTCAGAGCACTCTTTCTAGACTGTCATTCATACTTTTAAAATTTAAACAGAGTTGAAATAGGGAAATCAAAGCAAAACAGAAAAGAAACTGAAACATGAGTCTGTTCAGCTGCAGCACAGCCTGTCCTGTTAAGGGCAATCTGAACACTAATCTCATTGTTGATTTACATCAGATTCCTTTAACTTTTGTCTGGGTCTTTACTGAAGCTGTTCAAATCAGTTTGTAAATGTAGATTGAAGGAGCAATTTATTCCATTATCTTGACAGGCAGCTCAATTAGGATAATTCATTGAAAATATCTATTTAAAACTCATCATAGAGGCAGAACATTTAATGCTTTCCTTTTTCAAATAAGTAAGGATGATTTACTAAGGAAATGGGAAATTGAAACAGTTTTTCTTTTTTTAAATTTTATTTTCTAAAAAACAGATGTACTAGTCTATACTTTCTTTGCACTGAAGTGATAATGCATGATGCTTTCCAAGTCATGAAGGAACCTTTTAAAGGAACCTATTAAGACTACTTGCAAATTGTAAAGTTCAAATTTTTAATAAATAAATGTTTACCGAGTTACAGTAAAAGAAACAGTGTCCGGGATAACAGAGATCTATTATGACTTTAAAACACAGGTCCCGGTTCAGCAAATCAATTTAACATGTAGTTAGTAGATGAACAATTCCCTTAAATTAAATGTATAACGAACTCCATCGCTGCCATGAAGTTCAGACATCTAAAACAGGAATCTTTCCAGCGATTAATAAGTAAGGCACTCACTTTCAGAGACCTGCTTTCCCACATGCTTCCAATTTAGGTCCTGGATAGGAGTGCAGGTTATCTCAACTGGCTCTTACCTATTAACTTGAGGGATAGATTTTACCTGATGCTTTACTGCTCAGGAGGCCTTATTTGCAATTCTCAGTCAGGTGGATCTTCATATCACCTTGTAAAATCAAGGAAGGCTAGCAGGCTTGCAACCTCTGATGGCATGGCAGTGTCCCTGAACTTCATGAAACTGGACCTTTTGCAGGGATGCAGCTTTTGCCAGACCTTGAAGGCTGCTCTCTATCTGAGGTGCTGGCAGCGAGATGCAGGAAGGATTTTTATGAAAGATGCTAGTGAGGAACAGAAGGCTGCTAAAAGGGGCTTCTGTGTGTTCGTGTGAAAGGAAAACCCTGATTATTTGGAAAACTTGCCTAAGAGGACATAATTCCTTTTAGGACATAGTACCCAAATGTTTGCAGATGAGAGTCCTATGAAGGAGTTAATGTGTTGTTATTTCACTAATAAAACTACATTTTTTTCCTAGTATCACAGAGGCAGCCAGTGATAGAACGACTCCTGATCTCTGGTTCTATACTGCTACCACTGGGACATGTTCTCGTTGCTTCTTATTTTCTTGTGGTGTTATTAACATATTTATATCTCATAATAAATAGATATCTATATTACTTTGTGATATACTAGGGAAGAAAATGGGAGCAGAGCATGTCAGTTTGAAACTGCTGTTTCAGTAAAAGCATCTTAATCTTTTTGGTTTGTGTGTAAAAACAGTGGTAAGGTTAATGAAAAAAAGTGAAAGCACAACAAATAATAAAGTTTTTAGTATTTATGAGAGCAGACAACTTGGCAGTCCTGGGTTAACAGTTGGGCTTGATGACCTTAAAGGTCTTTTCCAACCTAAATGATTCTATCAATCTGTGATTCTATAAATGCATAGGCAACTGAGAGATGGAAGAAGCAGAGGGTTTTGGAGGACAAGGGGTTCTCCTTGTGTCCAGTGGGACATTTGCCTCCAGCAGGTTTGCCTGGAGGTGCCCAAAGTGCCTTTACTCTGGAAGCTCACCCTATTTTTGGAAGAAGTTTTAAGCAGATAAGCGCTGTTTAAACCTTTTCAGTTCAAAGGGCTGCTATTCAGCATGGAATGAAAATGATGAGTTTTCCAAACAGCAAGATACAATGACAGAAATTGCACAGCAGCACTGGAGAATAAATACACGCGTTTCATGCTGATAAGCATCGGGGTACACACTGAGTATGAAGATAATTTATACTTGTTTTTCTTTGGCTATTATGAACTTTGATGATTTTCATCCTAATTTAATAGCACAATAAATCATTTTTATGAACGTCATACTCTTTAATTGCTTCCTTGTTAAAATGTGAGCTAATTGTCCTTGGTCTTGGAATAAAACTTCAGTCAAAATAAAATACTGTTCTGAACAACCCGAGCCTCTCAAGTTCAACAAAGTTGCAGCAAAGTGCAAATGTCAGAACAGCCTGCTGTTGTGTTCCTCACTGGACATGACAAAACCAAAAAGCACTGCTGTGTGTTAGTCGTTGCTGTTGGGCAAAGTACTGTGGCCGAAGAAATTCTAGTGCTAAGATTTAGTCTCTGGCCACCTCTGCCTTTTCTGACCGTAGCAATGACTAAGGCTGAAAGCCCACTTGTCTAGGCAGGCCCGTACACCCACCTCAAACATGGTAGTGCTACCCTCTCACAAATGTAGTGCTTTCTGTAGAGAAAGAGCTTTGCTGCTCAAAAACTTTATGCCTGCTCCTTGGGAATGACACCAAAGAATACCTTATAAATGAAGTATGCTTCCCATTAGGGATTACAGCATCATTTGATCAAAGTCCACTGGAAATAGCTCTTGGCAGCGCAGACGTTCTCTGTAACTCTTCATTCGCTTGAGCCTGATTGGCAAAGTTGGGAAAAGCAAACCTGACTTGAGGGCTAGAGGACAGAAGGACACAACAGGGCATTTATTGTTGTTTCTGTTGCCTTTATCCTTGTTTTAAGGAATGGTTATGTGAAATTGTTTTTTCAGATGCAAAGGAAGCATTGCAATGGGCTTATTCTTCTACAAAGTTGATCGTGCCCTACATGCTGGCTCAACTTGTAAAAAGTAATGCAATGCAGGCATCGCTTAAAATTAAACAATTTTTTGGCAACTCTGGTGAAATATATTGTCATCGGCTGTAGAGCACCGACACACTTGATAGAGTTAAAGAATGTTTGGAAGACTTCAAGCTCTCTCTGGTTTGAGTTTAATGAAATCTGGGCAATCAAAATGTCTACCTGGCAGCTCACAAGAGACACTTCATGTTCATTATTTTGTAGTTAAACTATCTGCCCTGATGTGCAAGCCTACAAATTTGTATACATTTTTATATAGTCTATTTCCATTGTAAATTACCCATAAATTAGATGCAGACATTTAGGCACCTTGGAGGGGTTTTTCAATCTCTATTTTGGTATTAGGGATAGATGTTGCTGAGTTTTGTACATTGGTTCCTCTCTTGAGAAGATCAGTGCTTGCAGCTGGAAGAGAAATACATCACTCCATTGCCTGTTCTTCCCGTTCTATGGGGTATAAATCATAACATTTAAAAAGATGAAATACTGGTGCAGTGCCATAATTTATGGCTTTTGTTTGAAGACTGCAGAGCATCTGACAAATGTGAATTGATCCTGACAAAACCTCAATGAGTTATTATGCAGCTGAACATGTCCTCCATAGAAATGGCAAAACGTAAGTGATATGATTTATAAAAACCTCCGTACCCCATAGTACTCCCTCCCCAAATACATTGTGAGCATAGTCCTAGTTAAATAGGTTTGAGTCAGTTTTCATGTCGCACATAAATCTACAATGTCTTTAAGACCAAAGGCAGAGAGAGATGAAGAGAGCAGGGTCCTCTTTTCTGCCATATGGTACCTGCAACTTCAGTGTTTGCACTTCAATGCAAGAAAAATAAGGACCAGTCCACTCTCTTCATTGTATTTTGTCTTGATCTCAGGTGATGGTACCAAGCTAGATCGAACACAGAGATGCACATGCATTCAGTTTCCCCTGTCGATGGAGAAGATGATGTCCTGCTCCCAGCTTCCTCCCCTTACTTGAAAATTGTCCCATTGTTAGTGTATGGGTAATTAAATTATTATTATTATTATTATTTTCAGAAAAGCTGTAAAAGTATGTCTCCTATAGGGCGTCGTAGAGGATGGAGGATAAGAGTGCCTTCCTGCTGAAGCAGATCCTAGAAGATTTCTCTGAGAAGTTTTTAGGCCTCTCTCACCCCTTTTCTCTCCAGACACACGTGTTCCAGTTCATTTTACTTTTATTTCCTTTTTGTGAGTGTAATGTGCAGATTACACAGCTGTCTTTTTGGTTATTAAATGGATTTTTATAGTTTAAATATATCTCATATCTCTGTATATAATGGTCCCAACATGTTTATGACAGGTTATGTCATTGGTTCCCTTGTTAGGGAAACTAACAAAGCTTCTCCATTAGCTTAAGAGGCCTGGGAATATTGTGCATCCTGTTCTTGTTGCTGTATGTCAGTGCTGGGCAGATTGCCATTATACCTCTGTGCATAATTCACTGGTTAAAAACATGCGAGTATGTCTCCCTCTAATGTGTGGCTCCAACAACAACCTGCTCATTCCCCAAAGCCAACGAAGGCAGTCTTGCCAATTCTTGTGATTTTATTGTGAGTCCCTTGACATTTGGTGTGTGCCTTAAAAAACACAGCTCCTGGATTAAAGATGAATGCATAAGAACCTCAGCTTTCACTTGAAAAAACAATATAAAATAACATATCCTGAGCCTTCCTGTTGTGAAAGTGTTTGGAAGTGGACCCCAGTGATTAAAACCCTAGACAGTAAGTGCAATCAACCCCCAAAGTGTTATTAAAATCATATCTTGTGGTGTGATTTTTATTTAAGGCCAAGTTCATGAGTATGGGAACCTGTCTGTAACTTTTGGATGGCTCAAGCTGGCAACGTGAGAGATGCTGTTCCTGTTCAAGTGCTGGGCTTTTGTACTTTTGATGCTGAAGTTCCCATGCTTGGTTCCCAATGACAAATACAGTGCTGATCTGTGCACGGCTTGGGATTTGTCTAATCTGCAGCCAGCAGCCTCAGGCCAGCCTGTGGAATTGCAGTCCAGGTATGCTGCACTGAGTCAAGGACAACTCTGCTGTAGTTTGTTCACTTGGAAGGAAGATCAGACCTGTGCAGGTGCTAAGCAAATTCCTCCCTGGTTACATCGGCGTGATCTGGAGAAACATCAGCTTCTTTGGTTTCAGCTCCAGAAGCCACACAGCCATGTTAGCACAGCAATGCTCTCCGGTTTATATATCTTGCTTTTCAGCTTGGTAGTTAGTTTGGGTGCTCTGCTACACTAACACAGATATACACTTCCAGACAGGAGCTAGGTTGCATCTGGCCAGCTTGGAATTTGGGGTAGAGTGTGTTGGCCTGTCTGCACCACTGTAAGCAGGCGTATAATGGTGCTTGGGGAATTTGTTCTTCATTGTTAACTGCCAAAAAGTGGCCCTTTGCAACTGAAGCTGACGGCTGTGCTTTCTAGCATGCTGTGCCCGCAAATGTTTGACAACTGCTGCTTTCATACATGTCCAAAAATTCAGTGTCCCAGGCAGGATTTGCAAGTTACATGTTGGAATTTTAAATACCTGCCCATGTATGTGTCTAAAAGCACCCTCTTACCTGGACTGGACTTTATGAAGACCACAGTCCTCTCACCAGCAATTGGCACTTGTAGCAGCTTCAGCTCTGGCTTGATGATACTGCTTAAGTTCTTGATATTCTTCATCTTGCTGCCTTTTTCCATCCTTTTCCTCCATGGGTTGAGCCATCACCTGTGGTCCCACATGGGCAAATTTGGCAGGTCCGGAGGATGGATAACAAGCTCTAGAATATATTTTTCCAACTGTGTCATCTGGCTCATAGGAGAACTCTGGCTTAGCTGTACTGCCAGTACTGGAACGTCTCTGGAGCTGTCTCCCAGTCAAATGGTTGTAGAGCTGGCTGGCTTGCTTTGTTTTCCTGGACAGTGTATTGTCTTTTTTTTTTTTAAATATATATATATTTTTTATCCCCTTTTCACTGTGAGAAATGTAGTCCATATGAAACATCTGACAGTAAAGGCTTGTTTTAAATTCCTTCTGCAGTTTGTGTGCTAGGTCTATTAACATAAAGGGAAGTCTTTTTCCAGTGTCTGTGTATGTTCTTACTGTAGCTGGGAAAGGAATTCTAGTGACTACCTGTGTCTCTGCTTGTGAATGTCCAAATCTGAGCCCTGAGAATGAGAGCAGATTTCCTCACTTGCAAAACCACAGCTGTGGTTAATGACTGTAATGGAGATGAAGCAGCACATTTTCCTGCGAACATTAGTAACTCCTGTGCACATTGTCCACATTTTGCAACCACATTTTCAAACCACTGCATGTTTTACAGAGGACAGCTGCTTCAGGGAAGCCTCTCTTGCTACCAAATGCTGGCACTTTGTTGTGAAGGTCTGCACTCGATTTAAAGAGTAGAAATGCAACAGGACTGGTGGCCCAGCACTAGAAAAATCAACAACCAAATAAATCAACTAGCTGTTATTGATCTTAACTTCCCCAAAAATGGTATCGGACTTCAGCATTCCTCAGGCTGAAGGGAATGAGAAGTTCATTTTTGAGTGCTAGCCATTGTGCATATGTCAGTATTTGCCACTGACTTTCCCTCATCACAGCCATCTGCAACCCTCCTGAAAAAAATCATGTGCAGCATTGTGTTTAATGTTCCTGAAAGAAAAGGGAACATGTAATAATTATTTTAAAATAAACACCAAAGGGACAAGTACTGTGTTCTTTGGCTTAATTCATACATGGATGAAATCATTTTTCTAAACAGGCCTGCCAATGTCTTGTTTCAAAGTCTGAGCCTTGGAGGAGGCCTGCAATCACTGAATGAAGCGCTGGCCATCCCTCCCTCCTCCCACCGCGCTGCCGGCTCCGCGGCAGCCCAGCGACCTGCAAACCACAGCCACCACAGTGCAAGGGCCGTGGCTAGGAGGCACGAGGTATCTGCTCAGCATAAAAATCCAGCATGGACAACAAGCAGCAGCTGGCTCAGCTGCCCTCGTGCTTTCTGCAGATCTTGCCTCCGTCTCAACGTGGAGCAAACACGTGTGCTAACCACACGCTGTGCTGTATGGCCTCCCATGCATGGGATCAATGGCTTCAAGAATTTGCGGCGATCAGCCTTTCCCTTGGGGTAGCCTGGGGACGTCTGGGTCCTCCGGTGGGTCCCTTGCCAGCTGGCTGGACGTGGTGCTGCCCGGTCTGCCTGGCACAGGCGCCGCTGCCAGCTGTGCCACCAGGGGCTGCGCTGCAGGGGTGAGCAGCCCCCTGCTGTGTCCAGCGCCAGCGCACACTGCAGCCCCTGGCACGGGCAGCGTTAGACAGAGGAGTAGGTATAAAATCTGTTGTGTGTGTATTAGATATGTGTATCTGTTCTCTCTCTCCTTCTGCCCTGCACCACCACCCCCTTCTTCCTTTCCTCTCTCCCAATCTGTCTCCCTTCTTTGCGACATCTTCTGTGCACCCAAAGAGACATCCCCAAAGGCACCCAGGCAGCACAGTGGCAGTGGCACGGAGAAGGGGTCCAAGTCTGACATATAGCACACGCTGTCCTGAAAATCACAGGAATCTGCCTGGCTCAGCTTACATGAGACGGGGCCACCAGGCTGAACATATGAAGATGCTGTGATCCCTGTGGGTTATTCATGCCCACCAGAGGCGTGGTGTTGTGAAGTCCAGAGAAACATCTAGCCCACATGTATTTCGAATGTGTTTCTTTCCATTTTTTTTTAAAGCTGATGGGCACAGGGAGAATTGGCATCTGTGAGCGTGATGGTCGCAGTCGCAGATATCCGGACATGATGACCTCTGCAGTGTCCTGGCCACGCCTGCGTTCCTGTGCTACCAGCGCATGGGAACAGAGGACCAGGGACTTGGCCAGGGCATTTACCACCTCTTGGCAACCACTGTCCAGTTTAATTTTTAATTACCACTGAGGCCAATCTCAAGATATTACCAATGCCCTCAAAGGGAGTTGCATCAGCCTGTATTCAGAAATCACAGTGAAAATTCAAACTTTGCTTTGGCATTTGTTCTGAGGAACATTTTAAAACTTTAGGATAATTGAGATGAGACCCTGTAACTGACTTGTGGGGCTTTTGTAATTTCCAAATCATTATTTGATTTCTCTGAAATGGTGACCACCTTGCCAAACAGAATGTGGTACATACGTTGTTTACTTATTGTTTATAGGAAAATCTGGAAAACCTTCTCTCATGCAGGGGACCCATGTAGGACCCCATAATTCCACTTAGCAATAATTGAAAGAAGCGGGCTTCATCTAGTCTGTCTGCACAAGGCTGACTTTTCCTTATTAGCATCATTGCTTTAGCGCTGAACCAGAATAATTCATGCCAATGAATGCTGCGCCAGGACGAGGAACGTTTACAGACAAACCATCGTGCGCTAGTAGACAGCACAGACTTAGAATATAAATGCTTCAAACACTTGCAGACATCTCAGCGCAAAGATACTAATCCAATGAGCAACATCCTGAACAGATGTCTGCTCTGTAATTGCTTGCGTGCATGTTAACACTAGCAGGTGATGATCTGACCACCAGGCTGAGTGTGCACGGATGTGTGTGTGGGGGTGTGTGGGGCTGTGTGTGAAAGAGGATGATTTCCTTGATGCTGACATTTTGATGTACAGTAGCGTTTGATGAAATGCATCGTTTCCCCTAAAGAGGGACCTGATCAATCACAATGGGTTGAGCTCTCTTCTACCTAGTCTTAGCCATGTTAGTCAGTGGCTAGGGAGGAAATTGTTACTCCCCAGCCCGAGCAAAATGAGTCATGAAAGAAGCCAAGATGCTGGCTAGAGATCCTCTGTGAGTTTGATACAATGTTCACTATGTCTTGGAAGAGCTATTTTAAGAAGAATTTGGCCAGAATCCTTGACTTTTGATTATTCTTTTTTCCTTCTCCTTGTATTTTACTGTTTCCCTGTAGCATGTTCTAAACGTTGTGTCTTGATTTATAGCTGTAAATAAATCTCCTTATTTATGAAGATGTAATGTCCCTGGGGTCCAGGAGGCCCCAGCCATTCCATGTAACTGAAAGAGACGTTACCTAAGTGGACCATGAATCAGAAGTGGGGCAGACAGGGAGAACTATTTTTACCAACCCGCTTGACTTGCGAGGACGTCTGCCCAAAAGGCAAGTGGGGGCAGCTGGTGGGAGGGCTGGGAAGGTGCTAGGAATTATACTCTAGGGTATAATTTCTGAGTGTTACAAGGTGCTTGGGCTGTGCTGAATTACAGAAAAGGGGAAGGACGCAGGAGAGACAGCGGGAAAGCTTTCCACACGCTATCGAAGCTATAGCCAGAGGAAGAAAGGTAGAAACCGGTGGCAGCTGCTAGAATGAACGTTACCTGCTGTTGCTTGCTTGCCAGCAGCAACCTGATAGAAAATGTGTCACAACTTAAGTTTGGTTGGTCAGAGCGAAATCATGATGCAGCTTTTCTTGCAACCTTCTAGGCTTGTCTGCCATTCCTTCACTAACCCTCTGATGCCACGAAATAACGCCTAGTGTCAATGGTGCAGTTTCCAGCTAGTGTCCACAGGGATGTTACCTTTTAATTCCATACATCTGGGTGGGAAGCTTATAGAGGTTTTATTTGCTTCTCTCGCGAGAAAAAGTCCTTCCACCATTTCCTGGGCAGGTTCTGGTTGGAGAGGTGTGGTGTGATCTGCAGCAGCTCCAGGTTGTGAGGAGTGCAAGCATCTGTCACCTGATCTTTTTCTTTATTTATGGCCCTTTGTGGTAGGGTAGAAACCTTGTGCTAAAATGAGTATAATTTCCGTTGCTTTCATTGAAAGATTTCACTGACTAGGGATTAAAAGTCTTTTCTGGCTTATTTTTTTCCTTTAAATTGAGCTTTATTTTTCAGGAATTTTACTCATTTATCTTGTTAACAATACTCTGCTAGCCCTTCTCAGTGAACTGAAGATGAAGGATGGCTTTACGTACTTCTATGGATAGTTTTCAGAGCCTGTTGTTGGTATGGTCCTGAACAATGGTCAGAAAAGTAATGGTCTTGGAAATACTGTCTTCTCACTCAAAATATCTGCTCTGGGATGGTTTTGAGTCTAAGTTATTACTGTCAGTGATTACTAAAGACAATGTGTTTATTTTAGTGAACTAACAAATGTTTTAATAGCATGGTCTGTTTGAAAACATTTTCATTGACTTTTTCCTTAAAAGACTCTAATTTAATAGAAAAATTGGGTATTCCACATGAAAAATGCAAAGATTGGAGTAAACCCAGGAAATATTGCAGGTGAAAAACCTCATGAAAGTGCCATGTTGGGCCACCCTCATGCCCTCACTTTCTTATATGGGCCTGACCCCCTCTGTGTCTTGCTGTAGTCACAGGATTCCCACCTCGCACTGCTTCTGTTTGCTGTGAGGGCATCACTCAGGAGGTGCAATTCAACCAACTATTATCATGAAACAAGCAGCGTAACATTTCCAAATTAACATATTTGTTTATCAGTTCCCCCCCCCCCCCCCCCCCCCCCAAAAGCAACACTTAGCAAAAAGGGGGAAAAACACTGGTGTAGGTAGGAGGCTGACTGAATTCCACAACATGTCACTTCAACACATCAGCTTAGAAATGATGACAATGTCTTATTGCTAGTAGTGAGGTAAGTGGCAAAAAGCAGCCAATACAGTTATCAAGTCCCTTGAGGAGTTTGGAGAGTGACAAAGAAGAAAAATAATTTTCCTTCTTGCACATAGACCAAATATGATATGTAATCAGAGAAAAAAAGAGCACACAACAAGCTTGTCTTTGTCAGCTGTCTAATTATAGCTACAGCCGACTAAATGGCCAGAAACATGCAGTCCTCATTAAATCTGCTGCGCACAGAAATTATTGTTAGGGTCCAGAGAAGCCAGGATAGTGAGGGGCTGGACAGAAGTCAGGCAGGGTAAAAATTATTTGAGGAGAGGAACTGCTCCGTGGTCCACATCTTTGGGGACCGAGGAACTGAAACCCTAATATCAGAAGCACCTGCCTTTTTTTTTTTTTTTAGCAATTCAGTTTGTGAGTGACCCAGGGATGCTAAGGACGATATTCAGCTGCTCTTCTTGACACTTGTGAAGTGCTTTCCTGCTGAAAACTTTCCTTCGTACCTTTTTATGGTTGTGTTTTCCTTTGCTTTGGCCTCTTTTATGTTGTTTTGTTCACTAGTAGGAGGTGGGGCTGCCACTCTTGTCAAAACACATGATTAAATAAATAAAACTTCCAGACGTTTAATACAAAAGAATGCTAGTTGCATGTGGGCAGCTGTGGTCAGAGTAACAGCACTGAAAACAGCAGGTAAATGCATGATAAAACTGGCTAAAATGGCTTGGAGGTGTCCAGGTGGCAATATTAGTAGGAGGACTCAGAGACTCTTGAAAACACCTTGAAACCCAAGGTATAGAACATTTTGATAGCTATTTTTGAAACATATGAAGAGTGCATTTGCTTTTCCTTCTTTCCATGTGTCTATTCTCTTTTAGGATTCTCCTGTGGAGAAAATCCCTTCCTGAACTCTTGCTATAATAATCTGTTTTCTGCTTCACTTCTGATCATGTGCAAACCAGACCCTCGAGCTATATTAATAACTTGATACAGTAGCAATAGCTGGATGATATGGGAATAGATCAGATCAAGATTTTTCTCCTGAAACAGTTCTCTAGGGAATCAGGAGTTTAAAAAGTAACGAAAACTTCTGCAGAAGAAAACACCCCATGTTTTCCCTGGGCTTGGGGGTGTTTAAAAGCAACCTGAAAAATCCCCTGAATCTTTCTGCAAAAGCGAAATGACTGCTTGCAGGCAGCTGCTGCCAGGAGGGAGAGCTCTTGCTGTGTAGCCGGGAGCAGGCAGCGCAGGGAAACTGCTGTTGAGTGGAGGAGGGAAAGGAGCTTCCCTCTGCTCATGCCTCCCTTACCTCCACCTCCCTCCCAGCCCTGCCAGGTCAACAGTGGGGAGTGGAGGGAAGGGCTCCATCCGCCGTCATCTTTCTTTTTTTTTTTTTTTTTTTGTTAGGACCCTGACAACCATTGCTTCTAGACTCAAATGCTTTCAGCTTTAAATTGGTGTGTTCTAACATCCTAAAGACATCCCTCTGAGCAGAGGGGTAGTGTATACAAACCCATCACTCAGACCTAGAGGGTATCCACAGGAGCCTTCGGGTTTAGAAAGGCATAGGTGCACAAAATACAAGACATATTACTGATTATTTGCTTCTATTTATTCTCAAAGACCAACGTGAAGGAGTTTAAGGGCTGAATTCAGTCTTAGCTGTGCACTGAAATCGACAAGAGTTAGACCAGGACTGTGTTTGGCAGTATTTCCATATCCTGCAATTCAGCATGGAATATGTAATCATCTGACAGAAGGTTCAGTATGTTTAGTTGTATAACTGCTAGAACAGATAAAGGATCAGCCAGGCAAACAGTGAAATATGAAAACGGTTCTCGTAAAAACATCCCAGCCTAGGGGCATGCATCTGCCAAGACTACTCCGTGGTGACATGAATGGACATAGCATTTAACTGCTCTCCAAGAGGAGAGAGGATTACAAGGAGGTGGGGAAAGCAGAAGAAGCCAGAACAACCCTGCCAACAATAGCAGGTTGCAATACTTAATTTCAGTGCTTGTGCCAATGTGCTTCGAAGCTGCTGTTGTTTTTATGAGGAAAAATGCAGAAAAGACTAATCTGTGTATTTATGTCTGTCTGGAAATGTTATAAGAGCCGTGTGGTCATTCTGATTCCAGAACCAATGGGTTCGGTATTCCCAGGACGGGGAGACTTGGAGGAGGTGCCAGAACTCAGCAGCTACACATGGGACCAAAACCAGAGAGAGTAAGTAAATGGAGGGAATCAGTAAAGCGGGAGACAAACGAGGAACTCTACCCACATTTGCAAATAGCAAAGATTTCTGGGGTTGTTTCAGCTCAGTGCTACAAAACCTATGCCCTTGAGAAGTTCTAAAGCATCATCTTCAGTCCTTTCATAACAAGCTTCTCTATTATGCAATTAATTTGCTTATTTGTTTTCTGGTATGACTGTAACTGATAGTGTTATTTTGCAGGATTTTATGTTGGTGAGGTATGCTAAAGCAAGCATCCTGTGTGCCATAAGCTTTAATAAACACACAGAACAAGTGCAATAAAGGGATGGTGGTAGCCTGAGCTTCCTTCCATGCCAATATTTTCCTGTGTTTGTCTGTGTAACTTAGCATAAGGAACTGCAACTTGTTATCTACTCACTGTTCTGTTCTCAGTTGCGACAGACCATTTCTTGAAAAAATGTAATCACATTTTAACAGTGGCTACTGTGGTTTGGTCTTTGGTCCCATGGCGTTCTTTTGACAGCGACAGCAGAAGTTGTAATTACAGTGCCGATTTTTTGTGGGCACTGGGATCTGTATACAGATCACAAGCACATCACATGGGTTATCAATCAGTATTGGTATAGGGCGGGCTTAATATGACAGATATCGGTGTCCTGTTCCTGTTTCTTGCCTACTGCTGTTACCGCAAGCTGCGGGGGGAGTGGAGCTTGGCTGTCAGGTTATGTCACTGATGACAGAGCACAAGGGAAACAGGTTTTCTGCTGGCTGTTTGAAAGATTTGCAGAAGAAGTGGATTTAGATTCATCAGGACATGCATTCCCTCAGGAGGGTGGAGGAATAACACAGAAGATTTGCTACTACTTTGTGCTACTCTTTGGTTACACAAAAATGTAATGCACTGATCTGTCTTTCCTATCTGATCCTGCCATGGTAGTCTCCATGCTGTCTAAGGGTTTGTTTGATAATGTGTCTCTGGTGCTTTGTACAGTTTTGCTTTAATCCATCTAAAGCTTAGCTCTGTTTGACTGGTAAAAGACAGTGACATGTAGGAGTAAAGCTTCTTTGGTTTTCTTTGTTGGGTAGGACAGATATTTGGCAGCTGAGTTTCCCAGCGACCTAGGGATTAAACCCTGAGTTTTTTTCTTACTTAAAAGTGTCTGTCACTCCAGACTTGACATTTTTCTTCTATATAAGCCATAAACTACTGCAGGGAACTGGAGCGCTTCTAGATGACAGTGCTCCATAAATGGTGTTGTGGGATGCCAGTTATCTACGATGGGAGTTGCAAATCTCCACATTACTCATGGGATTTCTGTTGACAATGAAGCGTTATTTCTGACAGAAATGAAATGTGTGTGGACAGGTAAGAAGGTGAAAATTAGGATGATCCTTGTTTAAAACAAATTTATCTGGGATTCAAGAAAGATTTCTTGGTTAACTGGGCTAAACCTGGGCTAACCTGAGCCTTAAATGGTTTACTTCCATTAGACACATCTGTAAAAGCTTTGATCTGTTAATGGTTTTGTATCTATTGAAGTTCCTACATTTTTTTAAGGAATGAGAAGAGCATTTCCACCATAATAGTGTCATATTTTGATGTTCGCTCAAGTTTGTGACCTTCCAGATCCAAATCTGACTGTTTAATATAATAGCCTTATGCAGCAAAACCGAGATTTCTGAAGTGTCCTGTGCTAATGGGAGTTTCAACTGAGGCTGAAGACCAAAGCATTTCCTTTGAAAAAGGAGTAGATAAAAAAGAAAATTGATGTTCAGCAATGTAAGTGTTTCAGATACAGATTCCCACGTGTTTTGCTGTAATTTGCCTTGATAATTCTGCAGAAGCCATTTTTTCCTCATGTTATTCGGCATCAGATCTCTCAAAGGTACGAGATGGAGAAAAGGAGGCAGATTAGAAAAAACAATAGATATAGCAATAAATAAATAAACTTTGCACTCACGTAGTCAGACACTGATACTGTGTACCTAAAGCTGTAATATCATAAAAATTTATCAGAGGGGTTGGAACACGCTGACGTCCATGCCAAATTTCTCCTGGGCAAATTGTTATCCTTCTTCCTAAATCCTCTTGGCAGTTTCTACTGGAGAAAGAAAAAAGATTTACCATGTTCTGAGGCCCTGACTGCACTTAGGTCTGGGCTCATCCCCTGTCTCTGTGCGTGGTCCCTGTCTGAGAAAGGCCGCATTGACATGCTCTGCAGGTCGGCTGTCCACCGGGCTGGTAACTTGGGATCGGTGATCAGGGAATTGATTACAAAGAAGCTCAAAGACTCTTTGGTGAGTTGGACCTTAGCAGACGAAAGTCTTCCTCATCCCCTGTTCTAGACACCTGTGTGTTACTACTGTAATAGCTCCAACCCTCGCGTGCCTTTTTCCTCAGAGGCAGTTGCATTTCACTAGTATTATGATTGGGTGAAATGACTCTTGCAAGCATGTAACACAAATGAGTTGTATGAATGCCATAGCACATGGAAGAAATGTGACTCATAAATCATCATTAACATCTGCTGGAAAACATATCTGTGCCCCAGCAGTTGTAGGTTACTCTGTCAGAGCACTTGACACAACACCCACGACTGGTGTTGTTTGGTATGTTTGGGACACAAGTCCATAAAGATTGCAACTGCTAATGGCTGGTTTAACAGGCATGTCAGTTTTAGCTTAATGAATTTGTTAATATCAAGCGACTTTCTTCCTCCAAACAATGGTGTCGATAATTCACAAGCTGTTATTCTTGGAGCCCCACTTTAACAAAAGCCAGCCTCTCTGTCTGAATGTTGCTGCTTTCATATTTTATTGCAGAAATTACACAAAAATATTTGGCTTGTCTAATGAGGTCTTGACGATATAGTATATATTGCTGAAAATGTGTCATCGCATTATTCCTACAAAAATAAACTTTTGAGGTTTTTTTCCTTGTCCATTGGCATTTTGCTAGTTCAAACTGGGGAATACGGGATGTCTGTGTAACTTGTCTAACACAAAACAAATGATATCGGTGTAATACTGGTATTATCAGGACTACAAAGATCGTTCCTTTGCATTTACACTTGTTTGCCTCTCTCTTTAGACCTATAGATTTAGACTGCTGTTGGCATCTGTAGTTTCAGAGGCTATAGGAACATGGGGCTTGACCTCCCTGTTGTTCCATGTTCTTACATGTGCTGGATCACGCCATTTGTTTTGCAAGAAGCCTTCAGGGCCAGAAAGCTTATTGTGGTTATCTAATCTGACCTATTTCATTATGGAGGTCACTGAATAGCTCCCACAGGGTTTCCTGCAGCTGGGAGAGAAAGTACTTGAAGAAAGTTTTCCATCATGACCAGAGATGGCTGAAGGCTTTTTGGCAGTGTAGGCAATTTTTTTTTTTTCAGGGCAGCAGCAGGATGGGTTGCAAGAGAAGGGCTGGAAGGGGCCAGGGGATTTCAGGAGATAGGGGTGAGGAAGCTATAACTGGTCAGGAGAACTCCAGTAAGCAAGTGTGAGATCAACGAGCTTTTGGAGATCATAAGTGTCAAACAGGCTTAGGAAAAATCATGGAGGACTGCAGAGAAGGTATGGAGGTGATTAAGGTTATTTTTTGGCAGGTGTGTGGTTCAGGAAGAGGTCACAGAGCCAGGTGGTTTGAGGTAGAAGCTTCTCAGGTAGGAGATGGAGAAGAAAGGTCATGGTTTCCAAAGAGGGGCTGAAAGAGATGAAAATTTTGGGAGAGGTCTGAGTTGGGAGCAGAAGGGATTTGAGAGACATGGGAGATTTGAGGAGACTGTCTTTTGAGGTAGGGATCCCTCTGATTCCCTCCTTACCCCATCTGACTCCTTTCCCTCTGGACTTCCCTTACAGCTCCCCCACTTTGGAGGGGTATGAGCCCCACAGCCCCAACTATGCTTCACACAGCAGCCGACCCCTCCCAGGTGAGAAACATACCCCTGTTTGTGCAATTCCTGTTTGTCCTACTGTGCCTCAGGGGACTAAAGCAAATGGATGGGGGGAGGGCTGCAGGCAGGTGTGGGGCTGGAGGGGACACCTTGGGAGTGGTCCTTTCTGCTTCTGCTGCTGGGAGCTTCAGGATGGGGCATAAGCTGCTTCCCCCTCCAGCTGTGTCCCACCACCAATCCCAATCCATCCTTTGGGTCTGGATCAGAGCATTACCCTGGCATCTGACTGAGCTGTGCTGTGGCTTGGAGGGACCCCCCCACACACACACCTTGTCTGGCACTGTATGAGAAGGCAGCTTGTGGATCCCCCCCTTCCTACTGCTTGGGGCTCCACCCTGCTCATCTGCTGCTGTGATATGGCTCTGATATTAAATGAAAGTCACAAAAGTGGTGGAGAGTCTACCAAGGCTCTTCTTAAGTAATTTCAGTGAGTGCTGTGAAAAACGTACACCACTTTACTATTTTGAATCTATTCACCGTCAGAAGCGTGGGAGCGAAAGAAGTGGAGCAGCAGAAGAGTGCAAATTTTGGCAAGGCTGGTCAACTGCTGGAAAAATGGATGGCGAAGAGGGCTTTTCTGTAGACAGAAGGTTAGAAACACAGGGCAGCAGAAAAGAGAAAAAGCTGACATGAATTGGATTAGGCAGCTAACGAAGGATTTTAGCAATTTATTATATTGCTATTGTAGAGAAAAATGAATACCTTCCTCCCAGAGATGAAGAGATGAGGAAAGAAGTGGATATTTGTTCAGTGCGGAGTACAAAAAGTTGATGGCTGTCCTGTTGGAAAACAGGATCGTTGGCTCTGTGAGGGGGAAAGTATGGAAGAGTTAAGACTTTCACACCTGGAATGAATATTTATAAATTATTCTTGTCAAAAGAAAGGAGAATTTTGTTTTGATAAACAGAATCTGTCAAATATCATGTCTTTTGTGTGCAGCTTGGTATTCCCTCCCTGACACTGACCCAGACCTGATTTTTCAGAGAAAGTCGGTATGTTGTGCGTAGCACACATGGGGAGCATCTCAGTCTTGTGGAGGGGAGTCAGGTCACACATGGACACCTAGGTCCAATTTTGTTTGCTGACAACCTCTAATACAGTCATTGGCTGGGTACCCTCCTTTTTCACTAGCCATGCTGCTCCACCTATGACTGGAAGCAAAGTTAGTGCATTGAGGGCTTTCTGAAGGACCATTCATTCCATGACAGAGCAAACCCCACAGAATAGGAGGGCAAGAAGAGACTGAAGCTAGACAGCACTATTGCTTGTTGGATGCTGGTCTGAGCCAGCCAGAGCAAAAGGGTATAACCTAAGAAGTATAGAACAAAATAGGATGCCCCTGTGTCTGCTTACCTGGTTTATTACTAGCAGAGAAATGCAGACATGTCATTTTCTAAATGGAAATGAAGATCAAAATGGCTTTTTTTTGAGAACTGATCCAGGTCCTGGGAGATTATTTGCACAGCTCCATCTCCCAGGAAAACCGCCGCTGGTGGCGGTGTGTTTCCTTCAGCGACTAAAGGAAAAACCGTTGTGAAGTCAGGTCATCCCAGGTGAGGAGCAGGGGTGCGACCAGCTGTTTGGGGTGTGCCGTGGGGCCAGTACACATCTGGATGCACTAGGTGGCAGGGTCTGCCCGCAGCAGCGAAACGCGCCGTGGGGATGGTGTTTGCATGGGACAGAGCAGCAGGTGGAGAGCATATTTCCTCAGAGATGCCAAAAACGAGTCCAAAAGATCTCTATCTAAAGATGGTATGCAATTCATTATCAAATGCAAAACAGCCTGCTCCGACATAGTTCACTGATGAGCAAGAGACTTACATTTAGTTGACTGAAAAAGAAAAAGAGGAGTTTTGCTATCAAAATGTCTATGAGCCTTGTCTTCAGGTAGAGAGAGAACATCATGGGAAAAAGCTTAGCAACCTCTTCCTCTGCCCTTTTGATATTCAATAAATTTTAAACTGAATTGCTTGTTAAATCTTGGGCAGACAGAGATTCATGTTTCGTCTCATATCCTGCACTTGGCCTGACAGAAACAGCATTTGATTCTTGCTTGGAAACTGCTCAGGAACAGCAAACTGCAGGTGTGTGCAAAGGGAGGGCCTGCTGACCAGTGGGAAAAGGACCCAAGGGCTTCTCCACTGAAAGCCTGGCCTTTTTTTGAGAAGCCTTCGTCCAGGGAGGGTTTTTTGTGAAGAGGAGTTTGTTAGAGATGCTGATGAGAGATATGAACAACAGGAGAAATCATATCCTTGTTTCTGCAGAGGGGGATATTGAGATGATGTGATTTGACTGGAACTATGTGGAAAGTTAATAGCAGGGCTGAGGCTGGTGCCAAATGAGCTCCCTGGAGCCCTGAGCTCAGATGGTCCAACCATGTCTGCCGTGAAAGCAGGTGTAAGCTGCTTTCTGAGGTATAGGCCGAAGATGTTGACATTGTCTGACAAAAAGATGAAGCTTGGGAATAGCAATAAACCTGACCACAGTATTTGGATGTTCTCACCCAGGAAACACACTTTGGTGAGGAGACAGCTCCTGCCTTTCTCCACTGTAAAGCACAGTGGTTTTCAGCATCCTCTCTGCAGATTGCAACAGGTGACACAAGTATATATTTTCTAGATGAGATCCATTCCTTTGCTGGGAAAGTTTTAGGGATCTCCAAGACACAACAGCTTGAAAACCACCAGTGTTGTTGTAGACTTCTCCTTTTGTACTTCAGAAGCATAAGTATAAAAGACAGACCCAAATGGAAACAGGAACCTTCATTCTCTGTCCCTGTGAGTAATGGTAAAAAGTCTCTTTTTTGGTAAATTGAACAGACTAACAGCATGAATCTACCCTGGCATTTTTAATATTAGGCAATGACTAAATATACTTTAGGTCATGACTTCCTGTGGACTTGAGTTGTTTTGGCTCCTCTCTGACAAGCAAATAGTTAAAACAAAAACATTGGCAGGTGGTGGACAAGACTCAGACACACTGCCCCTCTATGTATTTTTTCTGAAGAATCCATCTATGAAAAGGCAATGTTGCTTTTTCCCACTGCTCAATTTTTAGAGTATGCTTTCTATTTCATGTAGGTTGCAGTGCAAATTGGCTCATTCTTTCCCATAGCAGCCTCTCATCTATTGGTCTTGTTGCACATAATTAATTTTGTCTGTCATCATCTAATCCCTCATCCCACATCACTTGCTGCTTATACCACTGAAATTACAGCCATTGTTTAATTTCCTCCGGTCTAAAAAATATTGAGAGAAAGTATCATTTTTCCTTCAAGATCCATCCTGACCAAAACCTATGTTTGATTTGATATGCTTGGACTGACAAATAAAACCACAGGTAAGAAAAATAAACCTGTGGATACTTTGCCAGGTAAGCAAAGGAGGAAAGTAAAGCTGCCCTGTTCCCTGCTTTCCTGTTCTTGTAACTGAAAAGGAAACTTTCAGAGGGCTGTAATCCAGTGGAAGCACCTTATGACATATAGTCAAAGGGGGCAACATTCACTGCCCTGCCTATATTTGAGGAAAGGTTCTATCGAAGAGAAGGACCTCAGCTTCCCGAGATGATGTGGAGCCAGCTGTGATGTTTGCTTTTGGTGGGGAGCGGAGTGGGGGCTGCATTCCTGATTGTCCTTAGGGTTGATCCTTCTTCCTGAAGTTGCTCTCCATGCACAGCGGCTCCAGCATACGCCAAGGGCCTGACAGGCTATACACAGGGGTCATGCAGGTCCCTCAGGTCATGCCCTCAATGCTGAGTGCTTCCAGTACGGTGAGCTTTTTACTGCTTGGAGTCCATAAAAATGCCTTCATAAAAATTGGCACAAAATTTGGGCAACCTTCCAAAGTAAGGGCAGAGCAAATCCTCCTGAGCTGAAGAGCTGCATTTCAGCTGTGTGTGACCACTGGTGCATTAACTCTACACCTCTGGCTTTTTCACTGCTTCACTAGATTCTCCTTTCATTGGCAATTTTCTGCTCTTTCCTCTCTACTTACCTCAGTTAGTCATGCCTCCTTTTCTTCTGTTGGCTGATTCTGCTTCCCCCACCTCCTCTTGCCCAATTTTTTTCATCCCATCTTTCCACCGGTGCCTTACCAAGGTCCTTTGCCAGTTAGATTGCTCTCTTCATTGGCAACGACCAACAGCCATATTGCCTCCTTCAAGCAGACTAGCCTGGAAGAGGCCAAGGCAAGATCAGGAATGGCAATCCAAAAACACCGGTGAAGCACACAAAACTAGCGCATGTGAATCAGTAAACGGTTTTGCCACCAAAGTCTGGCCCCAGGAACAGAAGACAACTCATAATCTTGGGAGACAGAGTGGTTTTGGCAGTGTAGGGAAATGAGATCTAATCAGGGCTTTCCATGTGCTTATTTCCAAGGGCTCTGTGAAAAGAAGACACTGAGGAGGGAACATGGACAGCCTAGGGTGATGCACGTGTGTCTACAGGGGGGCAAATGTGATTTCTAGCCCATGTTTACAATGGACTATCGATCAAGTTCAAGGATCAGTCTGCTGCCCCAGGAATAGCCTGACATGGTATCCAAATACAGAAGGTGGACTTCCCTCTTGTAAATGCTTATTTGTTTCCAACAACGGTTCCACCAGACACCAGTCAGCCTTGACCAGGTTGAGTTCACTCAGCAAGTACCTCAACTCAATCACTTGTTTTTGGTTTGTCTGGGGGAAAAAAAAAAAGAGAGAAAAAGAAATCCCAGGAAAAGTGAACATTTCTGAGAATGATGGTTGTTTGCTATTTCGCTTCAGTTTTATATGAACTATTTGGGTTGGCTACAGCGGAGCTGCCAGGTGGCTAAACATGCCGAGTGAGTGTGGTCAGTGCTTGGGACACGCACTGTGCTCAAGGCATCCAAAAAATTACTCCTGACCTTCATTTAGTCTGCCAATCACTGCAGGCTGCCCTTACATCACATTTTTCACTAGCCAGTAACAGATTCATAGAAGTTAGGGATGGAAAAGACCTGTTAGGTCATGCAGTCCATTCCCCCCTGCCCCCCCTCCACTCCCTGAAGGTCAGCCCAGGGCTGTTCCCTACAGTGTATTTTCTAGTGCTTTGTCCAGTCTTATTTGAAATGACTCAAATGGTGGATCTGCCAGCAGTTCCCTCTGGGAGCCTATTCCACAGTCTAATGGGCTTCATTGTTAATTTTTTCCTGATTTCCAGCCTAAAATATCCCTTTGCTAATTTTGTCCCATTACTTGCACCACCCTCAACAGTTCCTCTCTTTCCTCCTCACTAGCAACACCAGCACTCCGTACTGCTAAAGCACCAGTCAGCTGAGAATTCAAAAGCATTTTGCAAAAAGTAGACACTATTGCGTACTTTACAACCATTGCAAAAAGAAGTTAGGGAGCTGGGAGCGAAAGCAAGTGATGACTAGAACCAGACACAAAACTCACATCTCCTAACTCATTTCATGGCCTTTGTAGATAAAAGCCTGTTCTCACCTCTCCAGTCAAATTTATACACAGGGAGCTGAAAACGAGCAGAGAAAAGACGGGCAGATCTGAGGTTTTGATACTGATCACAGCAATCCGTTGACACTTCAGTTTATTGAAGTGGGTGACTGGGAAGAAGGCCGATTCTTTTTCTACTCCATCGTTTTCTCCCCAAAAGATATCTTATTGATGTTTGGACTTAGCAATATCCAGGGCATTTGTTTTGAATAGGATGAGGCAGGTTGCCAGTATATTCTGACTAGATAATGTCCCAAACCAAATTTCTGGATGTAAACAGATACCATAGTAGACTGACTCCAGCTCCAAGCTTCACAGCTGGGCCTTGTCTCTAATGATACCTTGGACCAAAATCCCAGCTCCAAAAAGGCGCAGTATCAGATACGGATTTTGAGCCTTGGATCTCTGTCTGGTCAAAGAAGAGATGCTTTCTCAAATACCCTTCATCAAGTGTTTTCAAAATTACTCTGACCTTTTAGACCAGGTCTTATTGCCTGGGAGACCTTTGCAGAGGCGCTTACTGCATCAAGTTAAACAGTAAATGTGTGATAATGCGGCCCTAGCATTATCATAGCTCTTGTATTGGTGCTCTTTGAGGCAGTCTGATGTGGCATGAGCCCAACCTGCAAGGTCCCTTGAGGACTGGGCCCTCAGAAACTAGAGATGGAAGAGACCTACAGGATTAGCTCATCCTGTTCATTCCCCCGCCAATACAAGTCTGTTCCCCACGGTACATTTTCCAGTGCCGTGTCCAGACTGATCTTATTTTTAAATGATTCATATGATAGGGTTTCCTCCAGTTCCATTGGTGACTGGATGGTTGCCAGAACTTTATTTTTCCCCCTTTGACTTTGTAGTAGGATTCATCCAGAATTTTGAGGTCTGCAATTTGTACTGAGCATGAACTGGCAGTAGAATGAGTAACTACAGAGAAAACTTTAAGGAGTTTACCCTGGTTTCTCCAGGCAAAGAAATCCCTGACAGAAGCCAAGAAGTGTTGTTTCAGAGAGTCTGGGCTGTCAGTGAAAGTTACTTGTGAAGGACAGATGTGGGTTGGTTTGAAAACACCTATCCGAGCCTTTGCACAGCCATCAGTGGTAACACTGAGGTGTCTATCCTAGCTGTTGAATTCTCATGGTTGGTGTCGGGGAATGCTTTGTTCTCTGAATTTACACTGAAAGTCTGAATTTCAGGGGAGTATGGTGGGCCTATAGCCAGACGGTGATGGCCAAGGAGTGCACATGGAGTGAGGTTGACCAGCTGCATCACTGCAAGTGTGGCTTCTTGCTTTGCCATCCCATGTCCTAAACACTTCAGTTACTTATTTCCATACACTCTTCACCTTCCTGTGTCACTTGTCACTGTCCTGTGCACTGTTTGGAGCCCTTGGATGTCTGTGTCCTCAGGATCTTGTCTTTCATGAAGAATAAATTACCACCTGGAAAAACAGTCAGGATGAGCAGTGTGACCAGATTTTCTGAGGTCTTCAACACTCATCTGCGAGCAGCTGCTTCTTCAAAAGAACAAAGGCTCAGCAAGCATTACTCACTGCAGCCCAGGAAAGAGGTGAAACTAGTAGCAAAGCTCCCACTATGAAAAAGCCAAGATTTCACCCTTCATACTTTCTCCTCCTTTCAGAAACCCTTTCTCTGCTGCTTCTCGAAAACTTTTCCCTTTCAGGGATGCTTAAATTTGTGGGTGGGATGTGGACTCTGCCTTCATGGAGTGCTGCATGTATAGCTGTAGCTATGGGTAGCTGACTTTTAAAACCAATGCTGCCAACAAGAGCCTGGTCTGGAATGTCAGTAATTTCTGCAGCGTAACATGCCGGCTTATGGATCCCCTGCAATGGACACCTATTGGAAAATATGAGACATTTGGAAATAGTGTAGAAAAGACAGAGAAGGAGGATAAAAAAGAAAAAGACAGAGCTCAGAGCCACCTATTCAGGGAGCACAGTTGTCCCAGAGTCCCTTTGAGCTTGCCTGCTGTCATCCATCACAGGATCCATGACCTTCATCTGTAGGACTGACTTACCTCCGAGGTAGGGTTTGGTCCTCCACCTCTCCACACTAGACTCTGAAAATCCTGGGCCCAGGCCTATTTCCTCCTGGCCACTTAGAAATTTATTTTAAATAACCTGACATTACATGTCACTGAAGGAGAAACTGTGCTCTGGTATGACTAACTTTAGAAAAAGAGCTGTGTTTCCACCAGTGTTGTTATTTACTTTTAGTTACAGGAGTGGCAAAACCTAATTTCTTCTTTCTGCCAGCCAACTGTAATAGTCTTATTGAACGAGACCTAACAGCACTTTTTCTTTCTGCATGTTCTCTCAGAAATGTCTACATGTGGTTCTCATTCTTTTTTCTGTAGGTTTTTCTTGGAGCCTGGAACCATCACTCTTAGACCGGCAGTGAATCTTGCGCTGCAGGAACAAAAAGTGGGATGCAGACTGCTTTGGAGGGATGATGGTCAAGTGACTTCTAACAGGTGACAGTTGTGTGCACTGCACTATGCTACATGTGACATGTGTGCTTATTTTATTTTCACTTGCATGGCTAAAATGTATGACCTTAAGATAAGGAGCTGCTGTCCTAGAAAATTCTTGCCACTCTTCAGTTGAAAAGGCTTTTGTTACATATTAAAAAAGGTCATGAGGCAACTTGTGTTGTTTAGCAGGAGTAAAGTTATGATTATAAACACAATGAGCTGGAAATATACTGTGCGGTCACCATATAATTGGCAGAATAAAGGTGTTATTCATTCAGCAGCAACTGAAAAGAAAGACTGACCATAGAGTAAACAACATGAGTTCTGACGCAAATTAGTCAGAGCAAGATAATTAGAAATTGAAGTTGGAAGTTGGTGTAGAGGAATTTAATCCAGTTCTTTCCAAACTGGAGGTGACTACAGATACTTTTAACCTGCAGTGTATTTCACAACAAACTGGCTCAGTGAATGCGTTTGATGTCAGTGCCGGCAAGGGTAACCTCTGGTTGGCACCAAGTTGTGTGGTCATCCACATGATATGGAATACATCCTCAAATCTCTTTGCTGCTCCCCAGGAAACCCACTGCTCCATCAACAGCGGTAAGATATCACAGCTGAGATCTGGACACTTAGATTATTTAGTTTTTCTCTGTGTAGGCCATGAATCACATTTACTTTTTTTTTAGATTAACCTAAAGTCCTAATATCAATCACCACTGTAGACAGACAGGAGATAAAAAGGTGATTCAGTTTCATAGCTACAGACTAAAAACCAGCAATAACCTTTATTTTTTTTTAAACCATCCCACACAACTCAAACTTAATAATTTTGAGAGTAAAGTGAAGGAATAATTAATATTATCTGGCATGTAACTGATTAAAGTGAATGTGGTTTTGGTCTGTTTATTTATAGCACCACCAGTATTGTAGATATGGTGGGTTGAAAATGTTCTGTCAAAATTGGTTTTGGATGAAAGTTTTGCTTTTGACAGAGCAATTTATTTTGGTGAAAAAATGATCACTCTTGGAAAAAAGTTTCCCCTGAAAGTAACGTTTTGGATGAAAATGGATTTTTTTTCATTTTTCATTTTTTGATAAAAAGTCAGAATTTTCCGTGGTGAGAAAGGAAAATTCCAAGTAGCTTCAGCATGAGGTATTTTATAGATAGGCAAGAAATAATCCTGCCTCAAAGGGAATATAATATAAACTGACAAAAATCTAAGAAATTTGGATCGGTAATTTTGAAGTTACAAAAGTTTAAATTCAACAGCTTTTCATGTACTTATTAGAACCTCTCCAGTGATGTGTTTTTAATGCCTCAGTTTGGGATTGCCCATCTGAGAACATCTCATTCCAACTGCAAAGCCCTTTTCCATAGTGTTTAAAGTCAGCAGAGACCATGAGATCATCTAGTTTGGCCTCTACGTACAACTCAGTTAACCCCTTTGCGAGCTGAAAAGTGACGATTGGCTGAATCGCGGATAGCACTAAAGCACCTAAACTTTGCTGTCAGGCAGTTTATCTTTGTCACGTGGTGTTTCTTCTCTTGTTCAATCTATGAGGCATTAAAATTAATTAAATATTTAACTGAAAATCTGTTTTGCTATAGCTATTGGCAGTAGTTGTGGTATACCATCATCAAATAACCAACACTATAATGATCATTAATATTATATTGATGGTCTATGCAGCAGAGTTCTTCAGTCTCTGCCTGTGCTTGTTGGATGTGGGAGGCGTGGGGAAAAGGGTAGTGCAATGTTGTCCAAAAATGTGAGTTTTATTCAGTGTAGTGGCTTTGGCTCCACCAAAGATACAGGAGGAATTTAATCTTCTTAGAAAACATCTCCTTAACAGGTTTCTCAGGGCTGCAGCATTTCTTTTTTTTTTGCCACAGCTTGATGCTGGGACCTCAGCATGGCCCATGCCAGGTTTAAAATCCATCTCAGAAGTGCTACTTTTCAGAAGACCATTCCTGTTTTATAGGAACAGCCCATTTTTTTCTCCTTAGACATATGAATTTATGAAAAGCCTTTTCTTTCAGTAGACCCAGATTACCTAGCAGTTCTGTGCACTCTGGTTGTCCTCTCCCCACTTTCGTCTGCCATTCCAACTGTCTTTACATCATCCACAAAAATTATCAGCAGTAATCTTGTATTTCCTTTCAAATATTTGAGGACAGTATGGTGTAAGTCTCAGGTTTATAGCCATCATTTTTGTGACTGTCCTAGAAACAGCCCTATTTATTGACATTACTCACAAATACTTGGGTATATCAGTTAGCTAATTCTCAATATATTTTGTATGCAGTTTCTTAGTACCATATACTGCTGATTTTTATATCAGAATGTTGTGTGGTACCAAGTCAAACACCCTATAAAATTTTATTACAGCTACACAGTTACATTTATCCAAAAAAAACTTCTTAGAGAATGAACTCAAGTTTGTTTAAGCAACACTATTTTCCATAAAGCATTTAATGTTGTCTGGTATTCATTATATTATTCTCCTTTATTTTGTTATCAGTTAAATTCCATATGTGCTTTTTTTTTCTTTTGTTTGAGGTTGATGTCAAGATAATCAGTATTGTAACTCTGGTAGGTACAGTTTGCCCCTCTTAAATGTTTGCACAAGGTGATCATTCATCTGCTGTTTTCAGACTTCTTTGGTATTCTGGGATGTAGTAAAAGTAAGCAACAAGTGAGCAGTGATTTCTTTAGGCAAGTCCTTTAGGACTCCCGAGTTCAAGTTGTCCAGGCTGATGGCTTTAAAATGCACATCCTTAGTAGTTATTACCTAATGCCCTCTTCTGGACTCTTTTTTTTCCCTCTTTGAAATAAAAAAAAATGTCTAATCATACTTAGGTCATTAAAATACAACATGGTCAAACAGAAAAAAGTTATTTATTTAATTGTTTTTTGTCTTCGTTAAGAATTTTGCCTTTGGCACTGAAAAATCTGCCTTCCTTTTCTTAGATCTCAGTACATTTAAACTTGTGATAACCAGTTTTGCCAACCATGACTTTTTCCTTTAGGATATTTTGCCCTTTTTATACACCTTCTACCCTTTACAACTGCTAATCTGTACAGTTTGGCTTGTGTTTGATATCTTTTGTCATTTTTTGAATAACATTTCTGAAATTCCAAGCATTCAGTATGTCACTGAACTGAGGCAAGCTTTCTCTACTGTCTTTCATATTTTTTGTCTACTTTCTTCCTATTAGCAAATTTCTCTTGTATTTTCCCAATGTCAGAATGTAACTATTTGGTAATGCCCAAATATTTTTGTTGTTTGGACTGTACTGTGTTTCCCTATAAGAAATAAATAGAAACTGATCATGATCTGCAATTCCTGATCAAGTACAGTTTTGCTGTTCAGAATTCAATTCACCTTTACCCTTCATAAAGAGTTACCACATGTGAATACCTCATGGATTTTTTTCCTTTTGATAGGCAGCTGCTTCATCATTCCCTTTTTTCCTTTGACATTTCTGATGGCTCACAGCATTCTGCCCTCTGTCCTCAAAAAATTCTTTTGGATCTTGCTCATTTCATTGACCCATCAATGTTCAGGATCCTGCACTTCTGACATACCAAAACTCAATCATGAGCTATCAGAGATCTGAGTTAACTATTTATCTAATTTATTTTATAATATTTTCTGATTTATTTTATAACATTATCAGCAATACTTCCATTATAAAATGACTTTATTCTGGTGTGGTCAATAGGGACTGCAGCTCCACAGATTGAAAATTCCCATTTAAGGCAATGTACTCAGTCAACTAGGGAAAGCTAAATTTAAGATGTCTCTGTTAAGCCTGTTGGGTCTTTCTGATTAACAAAGTACAGAAACCTTTATATTTTACTGGCTGAAACAGTGAGATTTATGAATTCACTAACAAATGATTCATAGGTTTAAAAAATAAGGTAAACAAAAACTTCCTGTAATTAATTACTAAAGTGCTAAGACTGAGCAGCTGGTGCTCAGAAGGTAAGACATTCCAGAATTCAAATTGTTGTTGCAAATTAACTCTGTTGCCTGCACACATGTATTTTCTTTTCAAGTTTCTCTTTACCTGAAAACTGTACTTGCAGCATCGCTGTAACATAATAAAGGTGCATGATGTGTAACATAACCAAGTTAGAGATCAATGGACAAACAAAACAATTTAAATGCTCACAGATTAATCAGATATGGGGTTCAGAGATTTTGGGGCTGAAAGGGGCCACTGTCCGTTTCTGATCTACTGTGTGACAAGGGCTACCTAATTCCAGGCAGCAGGTTTTGCAGTGCAAGGAACTGGAATTATTTTACACTTAGACAAATGAGTGATACTGTGGCTGCTAACTTGCTGTTGAACTACCAGAGCACATCACTTAAACATCCAATCTGCATTTAAGGGCTCCAGCCCATAACGAATTTACCACTTTCCTGGGTAATATGTTCCAGTGATTGATTACTCTCTCACTGTAAGGAACTTGTGCCCTATTTTCAGTTTACATTTTTCTACTTTGCACTTTCAGCCAATTGATCTTGTAGGGCCTTTCTTTGATACAGTTCAGGGGTTGCTTATATCAAGCCTCTCTACTTCAGAAGCTTTAAAAACTGGTTTCTGTTTCTTTGGGCCCTAAACTGTTCGAACTTTTTGCATTACTTGTTAGAAGATGTGTTTTCCAGAACCTTTCCAACTTTTAGTCTCTTTTAAAATGTGAATTGCAGAGCTGGACACATTGCAGAGGGTTCTTACCAAACCATGTGTGGAGGCAATACTGCTATGTTTAACCCAAAGCATTACTATTTTTAGCATGGAATTAAAGTGATTTTTCCCCTGCATTTTTCTGCCATATCATGATCCTTGTGATCCACAGTCCACTTCTGCAATGTCAATCTTTCTCCTGTGCATACCCCTGCAGTTAACAAAGGTCGTTTTTGTGGCAGAATTCACTTCATTACAGCAAAAATAAACAAAGCCTGTCACCACTCTAGCAATGAGCTTAGGTGCTTACCTTGGAGCTGAGCTGGGTGGGTAAATATACACTGTCTTTAAAGTACTGTGAATGGCCAACTGGATCCCATCCACATGAGTGCGTCAGAAAGAAATCCTAACAGTATTGTTTCACTTGTGCCTGCATCTTTAATGATTGCCCGATACAAAGAAGAAAAAGCAATTATCAAAGGCAGCTTTTAGGAGTAACTTTACATATGGGATGCAATTACAGCATGTAAGAACACTGGCTGAATAGTGACAGACAGTGACTAAGAGATCTGATTACCAGGGAACTAGCTGCCAAAATCACATCCAGGAAAAAAGTGTGTGTGTGGGAAAAAGCTTTCAGACTGGCCTGAACATTTGTCAATCCACAATCACGGATACTGGCAAACGGCTGTTCATCCTTGGATGGACTTCTGCAGCCCTCTGTGTCCCTCAGACACTTGTGCATCGGCTCGCATTCCCCTTGTCAGAGCCCGGGATGTGGGACAGGTGGGAGGCACAGCCCAGCGCTGCGACCTGGGTACCTACATCTTACCCAGCTTGGGAGCTGCTGAAATGCAGTGCTGCCACAGTTAGCTGAGGGCTCTGCAGTGTGTCTGCTGGTGTGGCGGTGATGGGATGAGGTGCTGGCAGCTTTCTCAGCTGTCCCCTGTACTGCCTGCCTGTGTTCCTGTTCCAGCCAGGTCTGCTCTATGCCTGTCTTGTTCCTAACTGAGGTGCTACAGGGTATCATGCTTAAGCCTGGGGGCTTAAGTGCCTGATGCAGTTTAAAGCACTTGCAAAACTGTGCCTGCTGTCACCTGGCTGCTGGTGGTGTCTGAAGCTTGCCCTTGATATTCTGGCCCTCAGTATTTAAACCATTGGCTGTTTTTCTGTGAAGACATAACTCTGACAAACAGTATGGTTTGTCCCCTTTTTCATTTTGACGTGGCCTGTCCTAGTACCACGTGCCATCTCAAGTTGAAATATTTCATACTTTTTCCCCTACAGATTTTTTTTCAGTCTGTGTTTGCTGTGAGCCCTGAGGGCCCAGATGTCACAGCAAAGCAACTGAAGTCACCACCACACCCTGGGGACTCTCCGGCTTTGTGCTCGATTCCTGAAATCACTTCAAAATGACTCTGTTTTCAGCACACATTGCAGGTGCCTCTTGGACTTCACATCCCTCCTCATCCTCTTGCCTAGTGTCTTATTTTGGCCTCTCCACTCTGCTCTCCTGATTTTGCTCAGTGTTTCCCAGACTTGCTGCAATCAACTGTCCTTTCAGAAAGTCTCTGTGCCCTGCATCTCAGGGAGCCTTACCCCTGTCCCTGTTTATGCTGCTTTTGCCCTTAGCCTCAGGAATTACCATTCAATTCGGTGATCATAGCAGTGGGATGGTGGCCTGGGAGGGAGTCAGGAGGGCTTCAGGGGACTGTGACCATCTGGTTCATGGTGAACCCCTTCTGTGAAACTGCCAGCGTGGTTCCTGGCACATGTCAGCCCTCTCTCCTAGGCACAGTTTGGTGGGGACAGCCAAAGCCCTGATTTATTTTACTGGTACAGAGATAGCCCTGGTCTCAACACAACCCCGCATCTGCTCTAGGCTCGTGCCTTACCAGTTGGGAACCGCTGGCTTTGCTAACGCTCTCACTTGTGTCTGTCTTGGCTGACGAATCACTCATGCAGAGTTGTGGCATCTTTACGCCCTGTTTTAATACTGCTACTTGTCAGTGGATACATGAGTCAGTACATTGTCAGCTGCATCCTGCCGCTCTCATCTGGGGCCCAGTCTTGAGGCTCTGATCTGCAATCTGTGCTGAAAAAGACAGCACTCCTTATTGTTTCCTTTTTTGTGTGCCTGCCTCTGGACCACGAGAGGTTTCAGATGTTTCATTTTGCTACATGCCTTTTCCACTTTCCAGTGTGTTTCTCAGGTAGGCTCCTAGTTGAACGAGCAGAGCAGGTTCAAACTCATTTGGGAGATCAAGAGAAGTGTCCTCTGGGGCAGGCACTGCTTCACCTCAGCTCTTCATAACAGCGCTTGGATCCAACCTGGAGCCGTGTTTTCACAAGAGCATTACACTGATGGGGGTGAGCTCCAAAAGATGCACTCACAATCCCTGCATCCCTCATCCCAGACCGATGGCTATGTGACCCTATGATAAGCCAGTTCAAAGGCTGCTCTGAAAGAAACAAAACCCTACAGTTACTCCGCAAAAGCCCTAGACCTAACAACCAGCAAAACTGGATGGGCATCCACTCTAATGTTTTTCTTTTTTATGTATCCCCACCTAAGAACAGCTTAAGGAAAAAGGATTTGGGTGGAAGATTATGTTTTTTTTTTATTTGGGCATGGAGAGTGAAGATCAAGCATGGAAAGTCAAACACAAACATTTTGTTTCTGAGATCTTTTGTGTAACTTTAACAAGGTAACCAACCACAGAAATGCCAGAAGGACTGGGTAGGTAAGTCAGTCTTTTTAGAAATGCGACTCCTGATTTTTTTGCTTGCTGCAAAATTTCTGTGTCACAGTTTGCAATATGAAGAAATATTGACAGGTAATTTGTGTAATTTAGCCTCTAGTATGCGCTCATGCTGCTTCATGTTCTATTGCCATTTTTCTTTTGAGTATCTCACACCACTTGGAAACATGGTAATGCTGTCATTTCATGATGTATGCTGTGCTTTGGATGGTGTTGCTTTTTTTTTTTTTTGTTCCTGTCTTCTTTTACAACCGGCAGATTAGATCCGGAAAACACACTTTATATTCTGATAACAGAGGAGGAGTGAAATCCTGGTCCAAATGAAGTCAGTGGCAAAACTCCCATTGACTTCAGTGGGGATAGGATTTCACCCCATCTTGTGTTGCCTTGCCTAAAAAAGGAAAAGAGACCTGATCCAAAGCCTATTGTAGTCAATGGAGAGATTCCCAGTGATTTTAATGGGCCTGTATTTGGTCCAGCATGAGGTTATTCAGTCACCTCCAAATTTTACAGGAATATAGCACTTGTGTTCCCTTCTCTAAGGACTAATAAGCTTTCTCAGAGTTAGATACATTTCTGCACATTTCTTCTCCTGAAGCATTTGGGTGTACTAAGAAGTTCTTTCCTTTTTCTTTCTTTTCCCCAGTGCTTCTTTTCAGACACTGTTTTGCCTTGTGGTGATTCTAAATCATCACAAAACATCAACACTGAACAATGACCAGGATATGTAAGTTTGGGTTTATAGATTCCAGTTCCATGAACTTTGATTTAATAAACTTACCCCTCTTTGTAACAGAAAGCACAAAACATGGGTGGGTTGGTGAACTGGAAACCTGGTTCTGATTCTGACCTACATTTAAAAGCTAAATTTGAGTCTGATAAAGTTTTAAAAACACTGGTAATGTGAAAAAGATGCTTCACTGTTCCCTTTGTATTTTTAACCTTCTTTCCTATTAAAACTGTAAACAGTTTTATATTATTGCAGTGAATTCTTCTTTAATTTACTCCAGTGTAAATCCAGAGGAATGTTTCCGAGGGCAGAAGAGCTGTTCTGCATTCGCACCAGGGTCAGTGACGGTAGGCTCTGCCAGGCTCTTTCCTGCTTCCTCTTCCTTCTTTCACTGTTTGCACATGAAAACTTTGGGCAAAAAGTGTTAAATGATGTACTGGTTCTAGTGACGGTCACTTGTCTCCACCATTCGCCGTTCCTGTGGTTGTGAGGATTTAAGTGCCTGTGATATCACCAGAACAATTCAGGCTAAAAAACCCCTTTCTGGTGGATTCTGTTTACCTCCCAAAAATTTCAAGATATGACTATTTATTTTCATTTTTGCTTTGGAAGAAAAACAAAACCTCAAGCATTTTATGAAAAGCTTTTTGTGAGTTGAAACATCTGTTTTTGCCTCACATGTCAGAGCCTGATTTGAATTTCTCACATAATTTTTGATAAGACAGATGGACTGTCTCTCTCTTCCTCTCTCTCTCACACACGTACATAGGCAGAGAATATCTGCTTTGGATTTCAGAAACTTTTATGTCAAAACTTTTTTTAAATTTGAAGAAATTTTATAAAAAATGTTTTGGTCCACTTAAGAAATTAGCTTTAAGTTAATGTGTCTGAAGAGTTGAAGGAACACTGTTTTTTTGATTAAATGTCTCCAGTTGGTTTGTTTTTTTGCCTAATGAAATTAATTTCAGTGGAGAATTGACTTTTACTGAGTTTCACTCTGAAAGTAAAAATGTTCTGTAGAAAATCTTGCTTTTTTCTCGATTTTTTTCCCTTTCCCCTCTACATTTTTCACCATAGTTTTCCCTGCAGTAGTCTATTAAAATAGTGAGCATCCCAGTGGGATTTTTTAGGTTTTGAGCTAAAGCAGAGTTTCTTATTCACTTTGTGTGCTGATGACAAGCACAGGTCTGTTATATGTTGGCTGATACATTCTTGTATGGTTTATTGATCTAAGCATCAGTGCTCTTAACAGTGAAAGTCATCAAGCCCAGCCCAAGTTGTATCTGAAAATTAAAATATTCACCTGCAGCTCCTAGACAGAGAATTAGGCATCTCCAGCATGTAGCCCTGACTGCTGCGTCTACCATAGGGTAAGATAAATAGGTTCCCGGAGGTGGCTGCTTCACTGACCCTGAAGGGAACCTGGGGATTAGTTCATGCTTAGAGATCTCAATGTCAGATGTGTAAGCTATGGCAGATGAGTCCTACACAAAGTTCTTGGAACTGTTAATTGGCTTCCTGGGAGAATCAGCTTATATATTCCACCTGACAAAATGAGTTGGTTTATTTATTTACTATATGAAATTCTTGCAAACACAAAATTGCAAACTAAAGATCCTTTGTGCCTCATGTGGTTTCTTTTCAGAGATAAGAACACTCTCTTTATGCCTACTCCACAAGTGAATTTTAAACATGGTTACTTTCTTCCACCTCAGGAGGAGGTATACCTCTCCTGGGAGAAGTTGCAACATCATCCAAAGTCCAAGTCTTTCCATTGACTTCAATGACTTCTGAATTACGGTCAAAAGCATTTTTTTTGGTCATGAAAACTCAAAAGTAAATTTTTCCATTATTCAGAAGATAAAAACTGTTGTCAAATGTTAAGGACATTGTGATTTTTAACTGAAAAGTGGTGCAGTTAATTATATTGGGAAAGTTTTTTTTCCCTCCTCTGGCTTCATATATCTATCAGTCAATAATTTTTCATTAATAAATGCACATATGTAGGCAACAGGATTATATCAGAAATGAAAGCATTTTTTTTCTTTCACAGATTAGATCCTGGTTAGAAACCAATAAACAGAAAATAAAATCCCCTAAAATACTGTTGAGCTGATCTTCTGTTTCTAATACTGCATAGAAAAAAAAGTTGACAAGTTGGTTTCTATAACCAAAATAATTGTTTTGTTCTTTAAAAATCTTTTTTTAAGGCAAAAATTCCAAAGGCTTAGGCTGTATTTACATATTTTTAGCAGCTTTCTGTAGTCAGTTTTTGTCATGTTATCAGCACTACCTTCTGTAGTTAATTTGGCTTGCAGAAAGCCATGATTAATGGGCCTTTGCTATAATATTAATTTTCAGCCACAACCCCTCCTTGCCCTTTGGTATTATGTTAATTACTGGAAAAGGACCGTGAAATCATGTATGGCACAGAGCTGTGGCATGGCAAAGAACAACAATCAGAACTGAGGTTCTGAGATGTGCCAAACAGAAGAACAGGAAAATATCTGACCTGACGAACGGAACCAAAAATTTAAGGGCTTTTAGGGATTAGGCAGTTCTGGTTTATTCTGGATAAGTGCTCCATCTTACTGCTTTCCATTGCCAATAGTAGGTTTTTGGTAGCTCTGGAGAAACTTGCTGGGCACTTCTTTTCAGTTCTTGGGAGGACACTTAATTTGAAAGCACTTATCTCAGTAGATTGCCTCCCCGATCACACTGCTGTGAGGGTTGTTTGTTCTTCATCCAAACCCAGCTGGAGTCATTGTAGTGAGTTAAGCTTTATATCTGCCCTGTTCTTATGGAGAACATAGTCCTAAAATGGTCACTCCTGGAGAAGTGATTTGCTGTATGAAAAAACCTACAGTGCTACTTAATAATCCTGTGAGCAATCTGCTAGAATAGCAAACAAAATAATTTAGCGATGAGGCTGGAATTATTATTTATTACTAGCAAAATAAATATGAATATGATGTCTTAGTAGAAAAGAGGAAGATTTCCTTTAATGTGGAGAAATATTTTAGCAGCCAAAATTAGACTTGTCTGAAAGATTTTGTTAGGTAAATATCCAATTCCTCACCTGAGCAATACTTTATTTAAAAATAAGTAAATGAACTGCTGCCCTCTTTGTCTAAATTTGGCCAGAAGTACCAATGACCTTGGGCACAGAGAGTGGGACTTGCCAGAAAGTATGGATCCCAGTTTAGAAGTGTGAGCCTCAAAGCCGCTACTGAAATAGATGGGTGTCTAATGTTTGTGGGTGGGTACCTGACCTGGCTTTGAAAAGTAAAGCTCATATACACCTACATTTCTCATCCTGCAGATGCCAGAGTAGCCCAGTGAAGCCTAAGTTCAGCCCAGATTCTCTGGCCATGCTTGTTCCTGTAGGCATGCTCAAAACAGTCTGGGCATAAGCTGCCAGAAAAACCTTACAGTTGTTCAACTGAAGAATACACAATACAAGTGATGCTGTCTATTACTCCTTATTTATGAGCAATGACAGCAGTTATCCAGGCTGTGGGTGACTGGGGATTCATGACCTCTTCCTTCAGAAGGATCCTACATCTCCATTCCTTGAAAATGTCTTGCCTGTCAGGCTGCTTGCAAAAGGAGAAAAAGAGAAGAAAGTCATATTTCTCCCTGGTTTTGAGATTGCTCCTAGAGGCAAAAAAAAATAATGCAGGACTGAACAGGAAAAGTTTAAAGAGGGATAGAGAAAGCAGGTGGTGCACGCTGCTCTTCCATGGGCTGTTGCAGTGGTTTGTGCTGAAGTTCATGAGCAGTGGACAGGACCTAGAACTCACTTTTTTTTGCACAAATGCCCTGCTTACAGAGCTGGAGAGTCACACACATTAGTCCACATAGGCAGTTGCCCCAAAATGAAGTACTGCCTCTCTGAGATGCCTGGGTGTGAATTGGGCTGTAGGGCTCAAGTCAGTTGTCACGTTAGCACAAGTGGTGATGGCCCCCAGGTGGAAGGAGTGGGGGTGAGGCTATACATATACATCAGACACTTGGCAAGACTTGTGATACCCCTAAGTGACAGTAATGACGAGTTTGTCCACCTCAACCTCATCAGGAGTGGCCTTGTGATCTGGTAAAGGACAAGTGTCACCAGCAGACAGGGGAAGACAGGAGAATAAAGACAAAGATGTAGATATCACATTGTGAAGTGCTGGGACTTTGTATCTTTTCCAGTTTAAGTGCTAGACTTTCCTCTCTGAAGCCAAGAAGTATCATTTCAGTCTCTCTCACTGATGATACAAGACCACTGCATGATACATAGCCTTTTTAAAGCATCAAACTTCTAGCAATATGATAGCTGTTTTTATCACAATGCTCCCAACAAACGGCACATGCTGTTAATATGAATCTATCTTTCAGCAGCAGATATTTCAGGCACTGTTAGTAACATAATCTCATGATGTTGCCATAATAGAGTATGCTGCAGATCCAAATCTTGCTGGAGTGAATTCTTTCTTTGGTTGTTTTCCTGTAGTTCTTCTTGGCTTCAGTGGGACACGTGCCCACATGCTGTGAATATCCTCAGCCTTGTTAATCTTTGTACAGTGCTAGGTCTCCGTTAGCTTGCATTTTTAGGCTCAGAGATGCTGGAAAAGCACTGCAGGTAATAGCATGGGCTGGGGCGCACTGTGGAGAAAAGGGGGAGCAGCAGCAGGTCCCACCAAGAGATAAAACAAGACAGTAGCGAGGTTGTGGTGCTGTTATAAACTCCTTAAAAGAGTGCATAACAGCACACGTGAGGCGGGAATAAGGGTGCAGCATGCTGAGGGCAGAGGAATCCCTGGGTCCCCAGTACAGTGCTCCCAGGGGAGCCTGCACCATGCTCAAGAGGCTGCTTGTGTTAGTGTTGGCTGCAGGGTATGGCCAAGAATCACCTATCTTTCTTGGGCAATTAGCCATACCTTTGTGGTCTCTATAGTAACAAATTAGCAGTGCCAGCAGTCTTGCCTCGGCCCTGAATTTTGTTGTTCCTGTCATTAAATTGTTAAAGCCATCCTTGGCATGGTTTTGGCTTGGGCTTACTGAAAGCCTCTTGTACTATTCCTGGTCATGGTGCATGAGTTAGCCTGGGCCAGGGACCATCAAAAAAGCAGTTTGGATATGGTCGCCCTATTTTAGAGGCCACGAGAGTTTAATAAATGCATGTGGCGATGTTATGACAGCATGCTTCTGCTCCCAGGGCCAGAGAACGGGGCCTGGAGCTGCCTGATTTATTGGTGGGGATGCAATCATTGTGTCTGAGATCCTCCTGCAATTGTGAGGCTCTTGTTTCTTCTACTGTGATGCAAAGAGCAGATGAAGTAAGATCAAGCCAGGCCCTGACAACATTTTTTAAAAGGACGGTTCTTTAAAAGTTACATTTCTGCTAACTAGCAAGCAATGCAGAGACATTTAGAGGTTAGAGCAACTCAAAAGAAAGGCAGACATAATATATTAGACATTTTAAATTTTGCATGTGTAGAAAAAATTAAGAAAGCTGCAGAGAATTAGAAACAACAGAAAGTCCATGTATGAATGTCTACATGTTCAATAAACTAGATCTGGAACATCTTCTGAAGTTTCAGGTCAGTTTTACAAATTAATGTGTTGCCCATATTCATGTGAACCTGCCTAAAAGTGTTAATCCAAAATTTATTCATTCCTGGGTTTCACTGTTTGTGTACTGTCTTCCGCCAGTAAAGCCACTAATTCAGAGTTCATCTAATATCGTATTGATGGGACACACTGCTGAACTGGGCACAGTACATGTTTGAGGACTGTTCTTATATTTGTTGTGGCACTCCAGGTAATTTTTAACTCTTTGAAGATTAAATGAGTAGCATTTTGATATTACAGTTTCATTAAATCCTCTGCATTTTTTAATCTCACACTCTGCATAATCCCAATTAAGAACTGTATCCAGTGTATGCCTCTGTCCCTCAAGCCCTATGTGTATATAACACATAGTTTTATACTCAGTTATCTGAAAAAAAACCAAAATGACTTCACTTCTGTGCCCTGAGAAAACAGTGCTTTTGCAGCTGCCTGTGACTATCCGTGGAAGAACATTTGTGTTGACCAAAATACTCTAGTAACTAGGTCATTGCTGTATAGCTCAACTTTTGTTGTAAAACTTGACCACTGTGTTACTCTGACAGTGTCAAAGGTATAGCTATGCTATGGTGTGGCCATCATGATTATAAGGTCAGTTACTGAGAATTTGGACATTAAATGGGTAACTGGCAGAGAAATATCTCTGATTTATACATTTTTTGCTTCTGCGACAATAGCGGAGTGTTGGGAACTGGATATGACCTTGGTTTTGGACTGTGGGATCTCTGTCAGGCTGGGTGTGGGGTCTATACATGTCAAAGATCTTTGGCTGGAACTCAGGGAAAAAAGGAGACTTTACCACCTTTGGAAGAAGGGGCAGGCAGCTCTGGAGGACTATAAGGATGTTGCAGGGCTATGCAGGGTGAAGATTAGAGAAGCAAAAGCCCAGCTAGAACTCAGGCTGGCCGCTGCCATAAAAGATAACAAAAAATTTTTAACAAATGCATTAGAAACAAAAGGAGGGCCAAGGATAATCCACATCCTTTATTGGATGTGGTGGGGAACATTGCCGCAAAGGATGAGGAAAAGACTGAGGTACTCAATGCTTCCTTTGCCTCGGTCTTTGATAGCAAGACCAGCTTCCCTTTGGGTACTCAGCCCCCTGAGCTGGGAGACAGGGATGAGGAGGAGCAGAATAAAGTCCCCACAGCCCAGGAGGAAATGGTCAGTGACCTGCTGCTCCACTTAGATGTGCACAAGTCTATGGGGCTGGATGGCATCCACCCAAGGGTGCTGAGGGAGCTGGTAGAGGAGCTCACTGAGCTGCTGTCCATCATTTATCAACAGTTCTGGCTAACAGAGGAGGTCCTGGAAGACAGAAGGTCAGACAATGTGACGCCTATCTACATGAAGGGCAGGAAGGAGGATCCAGGGAACTACAGGCCTGTCAGCCTGACTTCAGTGTTGAGGAAGGTTATGGAGCAGCTCATCCTGAGCACCATCAATTCAGCATGTGCAGGACAGCTGGGGAACCAGGCCCAGCCGGCATGGGTTTGTGAAAGGCAGGTCCTGCTTGATGAACCTGATCTCCTTCTATGACAAGATGACCCACTTAGTGGATGAGGGAAAGGCTGTGGATGTTGTCTCCTTGGACCTTCGTAAAGCCTTTGACACCATCTCCCACAGCATCCTCCTGGAGACTCTGGCTGATCATGGCTTGGATGGGTGCACTTTACACTGGGTTAAAAGCTGGCTGGACAGCTGAGCCCAAAGAGTGGTGGAGAATGGACTTAAATCCCACTAGTGGCTGGTCACAGGTGGTGTTCCCCAGGGCTCAGTGTTGGGGCCAGTTCTGTTCAATATCTTTACTGACAACCTAGAAAAAGGGATTGAGTGCCCCCTCAGTAAGTTTGCAGATGACACCAAGCTGGGTGGGAGTGTTGATCTGCTTGAGGGTTGGAAGGCTCTGCAGAGGGATCTGGATAGGCTGGATTGGTGGGCCAAGGCCAATTGTGTGATGTTCATCAAGACTGAGTGCCAGGTCCTGCACTTGGACCACAACAACCCCACAGAACACTACAGGCTTGGGGTAGAGTGGCTGGAAAGCTGCTTAGTGGAAAAGGACCTGGGGGTGCTGGCTGGCGGGCCGCTGAACATGAGCCAGCAGTGTGTCCAGGTGGCCAAGAAGGCCAACAGCATCCTGGCTTGTATCAGAAACAGTGTGGCCAGCAAGACTAGGGCGGTGATCATTCCCCTGTGCTTGACACTGGTGATGCCGCACCTCAAATACTGTCTTCGGCTTTGGGCTCCTCGCTGCAAGAGGGACACAGAGGTGCTGGAGCGTGTCCAGAGAAGGGCAATGAAGCTCGTGAAAGGTCTAGAGTACAAGCCTTATGAGGAGCAGCTGAGGGAACTGGAGTTGTTTAGTCTGGAGGAGATTCAGGGGAGACTTTACTGCGCTGTACAACTACCTGAAAGGAGGTTGTAGGCAGGCAGGGGTAGGTTTGTTCTTCCAGATAACTATCAAGAGGACAAGATGAAACATCCTCAAGTTACACCAGGGGAGGTTTAGATTGGATAGTAGGAAAAATGTCTTCATTGAAATGGTGGCGAAGCACTGGAACAAGCTGCCCAGGGAGGTGGTGGAATCACTATGCCTGGAGGTGTTTGAAAAACATAGATGTAGTGCTTAGGGACATGGTTTAGTGATGGATGGACTTGGCAGTTCTGGATTAACAGTTAGACCTGATGATCTCAATGGTCTTTTGAAAAATGATTCTATGATTCTATGATTCTAAGGTCACTTTGTGCTTTCACATTTAAATAACATAAAACAAAGCCTCTTCTCTTTTTTTTTTAAAGTGAACCTCCAAGACTGGAAGGCAGTTAGAAGTTATAATAGTTTCTCAGAGTTTGAAACTCTGGATGGTGCTTCTAAGCCCTCCCTTTCCTTCCCACATCTTCTTGCCCTGGACAGCAGTTCCTGAGCAGGCTGCAGTCTGGTTTGCCAGAACTTGTCCTTCTTCCCACCAGCATTCCCTACTCATTTGACTGAGACACAGCTTTAATACTGCTTTTCTTCCAGTGTGTGTGAAAACTTACGCAATGGATCCTGTATGTTTTTGTGGGGGCCACACTGTGGGTGTTGAGACTTCTGAGAAGACAGGGTTGACATCATTATATTGCATCTATGGAGGGATCACCTTCCTGGGCTTGAGATTTATTACATTGCACACTCTTGGGACAGAGTGGCTCCCAAGTGGCTAGGAGATGCTGGTTGGTTTATGAAGTTTCAGGCCAGGAAGCACCTCTGGCACGTGGAACCACAGAAGGAGAAAGGAGACATGTCTGAGGTGCTGTCTGGGCTGCAGGAACTCTTGGGTGACCCCCAGCAAATGTCTTCTCTGGGAGAGTTCATCTCATGCGTCCACATTCTCTGCTCACACCAGCTGACTCAAAGCAGAGCCCAAAGGAAGCTACTGCTATTCCAGAGTTCAGAGCACATCTTTTCCATGACACCCATGGGGCCCTGGTCCTGATCAGTTCAGGGAATAACGGTTTTCCCTTCTGCTTCTGCTCTTCAAAGATGGTAATTCAACATAGCGTTCTGCCACAGACCTGAATAAGAGCGAAAGTTTAATCACTTCCATACTGTGTCTGCTCCAGTCAAGGGTTTAGCCTGAGCTCATTTGAAAATAAATCAATGCAACAGATGACTTTTCTCTTAAATACATTTAAGTTGGAGTTGTGTGTTAAAGAGAAAAAAAGTGGGAAGCCATGAAGCCCGTTCAAAGGCTGGCTGGTAAAGCTAGTAAGTGTTTTCTTTTTGCAGAAAGCAATAATGCTCAGTCAAACACCTACAGAGTGTAATTGTACATGACAGTCCATGTCAGAGTTTAGCAATGAAAATTGGAGGTTTGTTTTTTTTTTTTCCAAGCTGGGAATCATGCACCAGCCTAATGAGTAACAGGTTTTTGTTTGTTTGTTTGTGTTTTGTTTTGGTTGGTAAGGAGGACATGTTCTTTTGTTCTCACCATTTTGTGCTGGCTCCGGTCTCTGAATGCTACCATCGCATTGACTTTGACAGATTCAGCTGGAAAAACAGACGCATTTTAACTAGTGGTGCCCAAATACCAGCTACGTGATATGATTCACTTTGCGGAGGAGGAGAATGGTTTGTTCAAATTGCTGCCTGGTTTATGCCTGAAGGATGCCTGTTACAGAGGAGGTTTCACCTGCTAAATCTACACAACCTCTTGTCTTTCTAAAGAAGAGTTTTTGACAGTTGTCACACACACACATGTGTCGTATAAATGAACTGAAGTTTGCCTTATAAACTTTGAATCATAACCACACTGTGGTGCTATTAATTGTCTTTGCTGTCAGTTTGCTCAGAAGTTTGATCCTCAAGCACAGCGCCAAGAAAAGTCACGTCTTTTTAGACAACAACCTAGAAAAAACATGTATTTCTTTCAAAGAAGGATAAATACTTTTCACTTCAAAAGATGATCTAATTAAGTAGTCAGTGAATGTTAATTTTAAGACTTTAATGTATTCAAGTCCTCTTAGCGCACAGTTTTTCTAATTTAGTGTGCTGGATGACTGAGGAGAGTAGAAGACATTAGGAATCAGAAGTGGCATGATTTTAGTGAACAGGGAATGACTATTCACTGCTTATCAAAAAGCAAAGCATGAAGGGTTTATGAGAAGGTTATGGGATGGCAAGTTCAAAATAAACAGTGCATAGTTAAACTGTGGCGCTTATAATCCTAGAAATTTATGTGAATTTAAAAAAGCAATTTGATGAATCCATGGAAAAAAAGTCTAATAACATGAAGAAATAATCTCTGGTTTAGGAAATCCTTAATGCCTCTGATTACTGGCAGCAGGACAGAAATGCCAAGAGTCATCAAGATTCGTTTCCCCTGTTGTTCTGCACTTGCCTAGTCACCCTCTGCCAGTCACAGACCCAGATGAATTTTTGTGCTCTTCTTGCAAAATGAAGACCATGAGCACAACAGTGAATGTAAATTGGCATTGAAGTTACATCAAGTAGAACATTTTGGACTCCAGTTTGGAGTACTGCTTCACCTAACATTGCCAATGTCATTTGAAGAAGAAATTGTCTTGTTGAGTTTGGAGAAAACATTCTACCATAATGGATGTTGAGTAAATTTTGTAAGACTTCACAATATCTTTAAGCTAAATTCAACTATGTTAACCAATATACAAAAGATCTGACTTGCAACTAGTCTTCAACCAGTGCATATAGTAATGTATCCTATATATCCTTCAACTTATGCACACATATGACATTCAGGTGTGTAAGCACATGAACATATTTTTTATACACACACTGTATGTATTTGAATGGTACAGAAATCATATATAAATTGCAAATGTGAAAAGAAAATGAAAAAAAAATTGCATATCAAAGGAGGCAAATTACACTTTCCCCTCATCATAGAAAGGATGTTTAAAATAAAAATTTTCTAGTGTTCTCAATATAGTATTACTCTGTTGCCTTTTTTCATCATAACAAAAGGCATATTGAAAATAAGTTGTCCCAATCTTTAAATTTGTCACTACTTCTTTTGACAGATACATATTTGTTATTACAGTTTCTAGCAGAAAACTATCATCCTACAGGTCTGATAATAGGAAATGTGTCTGTTAATATAGCAAGTTATATTTGGAGACAGCATGTGCAATACTAAATGCCAGAACACCAATACAACTCATCTGCCCAATATGTAAAGTATAATAACACCATTATGAAGTGATGATATGTTTACATACCCTTGTAACAGGATTAAAGTTTTCTTAATTGTCCCCTGCTTGAACCTAATGTAATGTTTTTGGTGTGTCCTATAGAATAATATTGAAAGAATGAACAAATCAGTGGCGGAACCTTCTGAGATTTGCCTAATTACAACTCAAATTGTTCCCATATTGGAAATTACATGCATATAATGCCTTTTGGGGCACAGGATAGAAGAAGCATATGAAGGTCAGCCAACAGTGCATTGCAATGAGTTCTGTCTTCATGAACTTCTAAAACGTCTTTTTCATGCAATGAGACACATTAATTTACTAGAAACAGATTTCAGAATTGTTTTATCCAATTTTGGAAGGCTTATTTCTGCAATCCCCATAAACCTGCTGCAAAAAATACAAATTACAGTTGCTCTGAATTTAATTTAAATCACCACAAATAGAAATCACTCAGCTAGGTCATGTGTAGGATTAGGATGCTGCTGCTGCGTTTCAGGTGCATGGTTCATTTTGAAAGATTCTTGAGTATTTTACCACTTTATAAGCCAGATCTTGACCCATGCATCCTTCAAAACAGTCCAGTGAAATGCAGGGGAGTCTTGGATAGGTCAAGCAGCATCAGCTGCACCCAGCTGTGGGTTCCCATGACACTGTTGCATGTTTGTGATAGGTGAACATGTGATAGGTTTTCTTTTTATTCCACTCCAGCCTTTCTGCAGCACAGCTGCATGTTAACCAGCATGATGACTCCTTGCTAGCCTAGAAGATCTGACCCCACTGAGCAGAACTGCATGTCTGAGAGCGGAGAGATTCTTGCAGAATGATTCAGTCTTTGGGGAATGCCTTAAAAATGAGCGAGCTCTTGCTGAGCTGTCGATAATAGCTAGTGTTTCAGAAATCCAAATGACTCTTTTCTTGATTGACTTGATTACTTCAAGTCAAAAAAATCCCTTGACAATCTGCTTCAAAAAGTTTACTGTACAGCTTTAACTGAGGTATTATGCAAATATTCCAGGTATTGAAAACCATACAAGTCATTAAAATATGTTAACTCCTATATATTCGTGTAAGAAATATACTAACACCAGTATTCTAAGATAATCAGTTTCGTCAATGGTTACTCACACTGCAAAGCATCTGAAGACTTACAAGTTAGAAACGAGCCCCATACCACCCTGCAACCATAAAACTAAACAGCATACACAAGTGTTGGTTGGTTTTTTTTAAATATAATTTAGCTACTTGAAAGGTGGGCTGTCTGCTCCAGAAGTAAGACAATGCAAAGCAAAGGAGTAGATACGGTGTATCATGGATATGGGTCAGAAAAGCATCTAGGAGGATTGTCCTATTATGGAGAGAATCTGGCTGGGACATCCTCTGTGGTAGTACAGTTCATGTACTGTAGTTTAGGATCTTTTGCTTTCATATTTGAGTTCTGGCATCAGTTTGGTTCATTGGTAGCCTTTTTCCTCCCAAGATCAGTGCTGAAACCCATTCTAACTTGAAAAAGGAAAAAATGTCATTTGGCAGTGCTCCATGACCTTGATTTGCTCTGCTTGCAGGGTACAAATGAGAGCTGTGATTTTTTTTCTGAAAACCTAACTTAGGTTTTTTTTTTTTTCAGTTCACTGGAAATTTAGAGACTAAGGGAGCCAAGTCAGACTCCTTGCATGGGTGAGAAGGGAAATTAAAATGTAATTATTCAGGGTGAACAGCATATTTGACATATTGTGATAGCCGTGTACCTGCATATCTTGTGACCTCTTGGTACTAGGGGCTTTCACGTTTCATTGATACCACATAGATGATGGGAGTAACATGAACTGGTGCTAGAGCAGAGGGTCAGACCTGAAGTCTATCACTACCAAAAACTTCTGCCTCATGTCATTATGCAGAAGCAACAGTTTAAACTTAATTTACACCAAAACTTTGGAGCTTTAAAGAGCTTTGGAGCTTTGCAAATGTTTAGGTTTTGACTTGACCTATTCTAGCAAGGAGGAGTGGGCAGGGAGTGCGTGCTTCTACCCTCAGCACGAGTGTGGATAGCATTAGGGCTTGGATTCAGTCCCATAACAGGATAACTGCAGCCAGACTCCCTGGGGTGCTCTGGATGTTTTGTGCTGAACCTGTAGTACAGTCTGGCTCTCAAGCCAGCGTATCTGGGCCCATCTCAGCATAGTCCATGCTTTCAGACACGGAGCGCTGGCGTGGAGTGTCCAGTGTCATTCTTTTCTCTGTTCTTGGCCGGCACAAGTTGGGCATGTGTTCATGACATGAACACCTTAACGTTGCTCCAGCTCATGGTGGTTGGTTCAGCCCCACTGCTTGCTGTCAGCAAGAGCAAGATGACTTCTTGCTGCTTCATCGGTGGTACTAACTTGGGCTTAAAGGGTCTGGGTACGTTGCCTGCAGAGGAGGCATAACAGTTTCCAACAGGGAAAATGGTTGTAAGCAATGCTGTTTCTACAGATTTGTTTCATATATTCTTGCCCGTAATGAATGTTGTAGCTGCAACAAAAGTTGGCAGTTTAGCGGGTGTTACCTCAGATAATCACCTTTGTTAGCAAAACTGGGTCTCGCAGCTCTCTTTGGCTTGGTTCAATGCAAAGGAGCATTAACAATTTAGAGTTTAGTCTGAGCTAGTTGCTTAGATTGGGGATTGCCAAGTTTATGTTCATGCTTCTGTGTAATTATAATTATGAAAATTGCTCTTCGGCTTGTGAAATGGTGGAGCCTTGCAGGCTTTTTTAATTAAAAGGCTGTCAAAGATGTACGCTGTTCCAATGTACAAATCCATGGCATTTAGAAAAATAAGTTCTTTTGAATGTAGGGATATAAGGTTTTCACTTCACAATTACATTATGATTAAAATAATACTCACGCGAATTATGGTAATTCCAGTTAAGAAACACTAAAGGGATTTTATGAGAAATTATTCTCATAAGTTGTATTTAATTTGATAGTATTACTCATTTACAAAGGAACTCCTTTGCTGTCCATCATCATAGTATTAGCAGATGAATTCCTCAGCATAATGTAGGTAGAATTTATGGTTCACACATAGAATCATGTATGGATGACAGATAACTTTAATCTAAACTAGTTACAGAGGCTTCTTAGAGGGGAAACTCTGGACTACAATAATCAGGTAGGCTTTTAGTTGATATAATGTTAAAACAAGGATGCCAAGCTTTCACAACATGATCTCTTGTCTGATTTCATGTCAGAATGGAGATAAAGTTGGTACAATACATTCATTACCAATACCAGGATCATCAGTACCTTTATAATATTTCAGTCAGGAATGAACTTCATCCAAAGAAGAATAGGTAGTGGGGTTTAACAGGCTGTGTTATTCAGCAGGTTGGATGGAGAATCTTAAAAGTTCTTCAAGGTCTCAAAGATTATAAATGGAAGTGTATTAAAATTAACCCATTCAAAGGTGTAAAAGGTGTATTTTCATAGTTAAAGGCTAATTTCCGTGTATGTTTTTCATTAATGCAAGAAAAAGTTATCTTCCTTTCTCTCGGATTAAAGCTGTCTATAGCACTACATGAAAAATATAGGAAAAAATGTAAATAGTAAAAAGGCTAAAAGTGGTGAGTTGAAGTTCTGAAATCTGGGAGGCTACAGGGAAACCTGAAATATGTGGTCTCGAATGCCTATGAATCTACAAACTAATTAACAATGGCCAGGACCATGCACTAATGCAAGTTAGTTACAGCCCACTGAATCCAGCCAAAGCAACACCTGTCTTTAATATATATAAAGAATAATTGTCATGAGGGACTTGAGTCCAGGATGCAACGATGGAAGCTCTACTTCATGCAAAAGGTAGTAAAGCTCCTAAAAATGATAGATGATAGATGATGGTTTTCTAACGCAAAACATACTGAGTTTGACAATGAGTAATTTTATGCTGGATCTTGTTCTGATGGATATAGATGAATTAAACGCTGTGCAGCAGCCTTTAGTGGCTATGGGTCTGATGATCATGATCTGATTGCACGTAATATGTAACTTATACCTAATATATTAAAAAAGAACAGTCCCAACAACTAGCGCATTTGTGGAAGTTAGGGAGAAGCGATGAATAAATTTTGTGGAAGTTAGGGAGAAGTGATGAATAAATTTGCCTCAGAGGAAAACTGGAGATGGAAAAATCTGAATGAAAACAGGGAATTCCTCAGCAAGAGTTTATTGTTTGGCTAGTAAGTCTTGATTTCGCATTCAGAGGATGTAATTTGCTAAAATAAATTCTAGTCCAGTGGAGAAACAAGGCTATAATCATCCCCAAATATCTGACATATAGGAAAAAAAGAGAGAAAGTTGAAAACATCTCATATCAAGTAGAAATTGTGAAATCGTTAAAAAACATTAAACCTCATTCTTAAGAGAAATTAAACCTATTATAGAATCCCTAGTGACAGGATAGGGATATGAGGAACACAGGAAACCTTCAGGAAGACATAAGCTTAATGCTGGAGGAGCTAGACAAAACTGACAGTGATGAAGTAAAAAAGACAGGAGTAATAAGGATTTCTCATCTCCATTTGGAAATGTATATTGTGACATACTTTATCTTCTTCCTAGCTCATCAGTACCAAAGGAAAACAATAGAGATCTGCTAGAGGTAAACATTTTTATATCATCTGTCTTGGCGAACTTGCACTTACGAATCCTGAAAGAGTTGGCTGAGGACATCTCTGTTTCACAGATGTTCATTTTTACTAAGTCCTGAAATCTTGGGGAATCTCCAGAACAGAGGAAGAACTGCAATATTGTGCCAGCAATCAAATAGCAGAAGTGAGCTGATCTAGCCAGTTGTAGGCTGGTTTACCTGGCATCACCTTCCAGTCAAATAATGGACAGTCTAGTACTGAATTCAATTAATAAGAAATTAATTTTGACATGAATGTAACCAAAGTCTGAACAAAAGGTTTAGGGAAATAAGCTGGGTTTTACTTTTTGAAATGACAAATTAAACTGATTTTGGTAACAGCACAGACAGAGTGTGTGTTAGTGTGTTAATCTGTACCAAGTGCTGACTACAGAATCAGCACTGCATGGTGTCAATCAGGTGAACTTTGAGTCTATTATGATCCATCTGACAAACTTTTGGAAAACCTGTCAGTGGATACCTTCACTACATAGAAATGCTTTCAGTAGAACTCCACAATGGTGGCTTCTGGCTCCAAAGCCATGTAAAATCTCCCTCAACGCTGTGGAGGTAAGCATGGACCTATTGCTGCCAATGTTTGTGAAAGACACAAATACTGTTGAAGTGATTTCTTATGTAAATCACAAAGGGTAATCCAGATCCTTTGGTCCAATAAAAAATGTTTAATTGACTCAGAGACAGGAATATATTTTTTCTTTTTGTTCTTAGCATTCTAAGTGTTTTGTTCTTTTTGTTCTGCTTAGTACCAGCCTGTTGTTTCTGAAAAGGAAAATAATGAGTTGGAGATTTTGAAAAAAACACCAAAATCCCAAGCCATAAGCACGGTGGAGAAAAAGACTTTTGGTGACAGAATTTAAGTAAAAGAACAGTTTATTTGATTTTTAAAATAGATTAAAGTTGAAGTGGGATGGGAACATTTAACAATAGATAATTTATTGGAAAAAGCTGCTTTGTGGAATCAAAGCTCTGTTAATTTTTCTTTTACTTGACTGATTTCTTTTATTTGGCAGAATCTTCAGAAAGGTATTTTGAACATGTTGATATAATTCATATTAACATTTTTGAAACCTTAAAGGCCATTTTTATTCTTTAAAATGGCTCATTGTTCTGAAATGTAAGCTAATTCTAGTAATAGGCAGTTATAAAAACAGAAAGTGGTATATTCTTCCCATCTGAGAATCCAAAAGTCCAAAGAATTATGAAAATCTTAGTGTTCTCAGAATTTTACTTGTGAGTATTTTGAATAGCTTAGATGGGAAAGATAACTGTTTTTAAAAAAACCTTGTAGATCAGAAAAACATTGTTCTATTATGTAAGAGAGATATGACTTGATTGTGGAACATGAATAATATCAAACAAGAATAAAGTACAGGGAGAGAAAGATGAAAAGAATTATTTACATGACAAAAAGCTGAATTTTTGTACAACACAGCCATAGTAATTTTACTTATTATTTCTATATTGAAATCAATAGTATATATAACTAAAGTTTAGCTTCTGGAAATATAGTCAGTTTTAAGTCAATGTCTTCAAGAGGGACTAATCCTTTAATTTTCCTTAACAGATAATTTCAATGATCATTGATTCACACTTTTAATAAGATAGATTTTTCTTCCACTTCACAAAGATCTGCCTCTTGCATCCAACTGTTGACTCTTATGAAATTCTTATGTTAAAATAGTTTTTTAAAACCTGCTGGTTTTCTTTGCCATGTTTTTTATGTATCATAGTCAAGTTGCCCCTTTTAGCCATGCAACTCAAAGAGGCAATGAAAACTGAAATGAAAACGTTATGGATAACCCAAAGACCCAAGTCCAGGTTCTGCATGAAGAGAAATGTTATTTGAAACCTGGTATATTGGATGCCTTCTGTTGCAGGTCTCCAAAACACAGATACATAGAAAATAAAAGGATGAACCTCCAGGGGTCATTTTGTCCTGCAACTCAGGGCAGAATCAACTAATCTTATGTCATACCTGCCAGATGTTTACCTAACCTGCTCTTAAAATCCTCCAGAGATCCTATAGCTTCCCTAGAAAATCTATTCTAGTGCTACCATTAGAGAATTTTCTGTAATATCTGGTGTGAGTCTTCCTCAATGCAGTTAAGTCCATTACTTCTCATTCTTGAAGACAGGGAGAGCAGATTATTATTGTCCTTTTTGTCTGAGCCTTTCCAATATCTTAAGTTGGTCACTTCTTCAAACTTTCCTCTACTAAGCCATGATAGTTCTGGCAATCTTCCCTTCTAGATGATGGCTCCTTGACCTCTGCTCAGTCCTTTTCAATAGGCTTGGCTTTCTTCAGAGTGCTCCAAAGTAGTGCACTAGCTGAAGTCTTGTTAAGGCTGAATGAAGTATTGCTTAAATTTTAAATTTATTCCTTTTGATACCTGACCTTTCAGAAGGTGTTCATTTAGAGAGTGACCGCTGTTTTTAAAAATAGAGAGTATGATCTCTTCAGAATGTTCATTTGTCTCTGTTGGACTACATTTAAGTTCTTATATCACACATATTACCAGAGTTACATGCCCTTAGAGGTTTGAGATGGAATAAAGTGTAGTTCAAACCTGTCAGCCCAGATTTTCTTGGTTGTTGAAGCCTGATGTGATAGCAACCTTTTTTTTTTGAAACATGTTTTTCACATTTGAAAATGTCTGTCACAGTTTGGAGCATCTCACTAGATTACATCACAGTGGCATGCAACACACAGGAAATCTGAAAAATATGCTGCATTAAACTGCCCTTAAGGAAACCGTGGTATTCAAAATAGAATATGTTTTAAATCTTACTTGCTTGTTTGTACAACTGGGCTATGCTACGTAAGCCACATTAAAACTTGGAGGTTGTGTGTAGTAACCAGGTATCCCAATGTTTTGGGGTAAGTTCACTTACATTACCATGCAGTCTGTTCTGAGGTGAAAGGATCTGGAGAAGTGGGTGTTTTAACCTGAGATAAGTTGTTTGCCAACTGTAGTTTTGCCTGATTGATAATGGAGCTGGGGTACAAAAGAATGAGACATTTATCAACTGAACGCAACTCAATTTAGCAAGACTTTATTGACACCAGAACTTCTCTAAGATCTGCCAAGGAATGTTAATCGTTGTGCTATCTATCAAGAGGAAAAGAATAGCTCAGTATAAAAAGAGCCCTTTATCAGAGTGCAGATAAATTTAAATGTAGATAAAACCAATGTACTTTGTTATATTCATCAGGGATTGTGCCCTTTCTGAAATTCACTTATTGTTGCCAAGTGGTTGATTTACTTGTTTTAATTTGTAATTTCATCACATATCCTTTACAAAATATTGAGAAGGCACTGTGAATCCCACTTGCTTTCAGAATTTAGCAGTATATAGCTATGTCCAGTTTGTCACCCTCCATCCATTTAACCTGAAGGGAAAGAAATAGGTACTTTTCCCCTGCATCACCCCTCCTTATCCTCTCCTCCTCCCCCTCCTCCACCGCTCTCACCTGCACCCTCTCCATTTCCATAATGTGAATGTGATTACAAGATGTCTTTGGCTGGACTATAGTATATCACATTTCTTTGAGGGGAGGGCAGCCTCTCTCCCACAGTGACTAGCCTGAAGCCGTTGTGATCTGTTTCAGGGCCCTAAATTATTATAATGTGAATAGCAAAAGTAAAAATAACACATAAACAAAGACAGCCAAAAAATAGAAAGGTAATATTTTGTATTCTTTTCTTTTGAAACTAGGACTGAACAGGTTGGGTTAGTTTCAATCGTTTTTTGTTTCTCATTCTTTATGAGAGAAGTGGACCGTGGCCAGGTTTTCCTATCACAGCCCATCTGTGTTATGTGCTAGGGAGACAAAAGAAAAGATTAAAGATGTTACTGTGTAAAATGCTTTGTATTTTGGGGGCGGGAAGTAGAGGAGCTGGGGAAGATAGAAAATTATTTCCAGTTGAAGATTGTACTTAAAAATTATTATCATCTTTTGTTGGTTTCAGTTGTCTGGGGAGTTTGAGATGAATGATGCCACAAATTGCTGATCAGATGTGTCAGAATTAATTTCTGCTTTCCACAAATTTTTCATAAAGCTTGCTCTGGTTGAACTTTGGGCTGCTTTCCTCTGGAAATAAATTTAAAAGTGGCTTGACATGAAAGTGTAAGTATGGAGAAATGAAAAATAAATGCTAGCATAGTACTAAATCTGTAGGTACTAGAAAATAAAATTCCACTCATCAAAGGAAAAGCCTGACCAATGTGTCAATCGATCATTTTCCCAAATGCTCCAGAGTCTTCAAATGCAAATTAACTGCCCAAAGGTATATGAAAAAGATATTACTCCGGTTGTAATGTCAAATACTCAAATGTTCGGAAATTGCTCATCCATGCAATGTGAATTAAAATCTCATGTGCATATGATACAGTCACTAATTGCATGGTCCAGTATGTTTTCTTTCAGTGGGACCGTTGCCACTTTTAGGGGAAGGAATGGATGTTACTGACTTAGGGAACAATTATTCTTTATCATATAACTAAATATCTGTTCAAACCATGAAGTCAGAATTATTAATTTCCTCATGGTATTTTCTATCCTGACCATGACTTTAAAATCTGGGGCTTCATATAATCCAAACTTTAGGAGAGTTAATCGTCTTCCCCATGTCCCTTTCAGGTACAGGGCAGCAGTATCACAAAATCTTGGAGGCACCAAGGTAAAACATATACCAAAATTTAAATGCCCAGTTTGAGATACCCTGTGTCTGTTTTATTGCAAAATTCAGCCTTGTGTATGGCAGTATTCTCGTGAATGAGTGGTTTAGGTTAAGTTGCTTAAAGAATTGCCATCAAAGGTATGAGCGAAAAAGTTTTAATAGGAATTTGTGGGAGTGTGACTTCACAAAGTTCGATGGCAAGGTTCATTCTATTACTTACCCCATAGATAAATCACACAAAGAAGAATCAAATTAAAATTAAGTTGGAATGATTTACACAGAGACTAAAAAATGTAAGAGATTAAGGGGGACCCTCCCACTGAGTCATGAGGTTCAGAGTGAACCCCCTTGCTTTCTAAACTCTTAACAGGGTGCAGCTAGGTCCAATCTTAAGCTCAGACCTGATCAACAGTATATGTCTAAAGGATATAAGGAATATTCACAGTTTAAGGTTGATCATAGAATTTTAGCAGCACTTAAATCATTGACTAATTTATCGTTTACAAAGTGAATCAGATGGGATTTACTTAATTTATAAAAGTGGGTTAACGATGGATTAAAAAAATGGCAATACTTGTACTATACTTACTATGAAGTTACTAAATCAGTACACACACAGACACAAAGGAATAAAATTAAAGGGATGTATGTACAAAGGTATACCTGTTAGAAATTCGCCTCGAGTTCAGTGAAATATGGCAGATGCCTTTGCATATCTCAGTGAGTGAAAGGCTGAGCCTTGAGAAGCAGGCGAATCAGCTCAGGGCCCATCATCAGCTTTTTGTGGTGGTCCCCTTAGTATCGCAGACTTGGGAGTTCCTGAGCTGTGAGAGGTGTCCCACTCAGAGGGAGATGCTGTTCACAGCCCGCTTCAGTCTAGGGTAGTTCTAAGGGTCTCACTTAGGACCTTCATTTGTAGCTTCAGATGTGATTGACTTTAGTCATTGGTAATTTTCTGTGCTGGCCACAATCCTAGGTGATAGTTAATGGAATTTTCCCTCAGAATTCCAGTGACAGTGGTACCGTACCACTCAGAGTCACAATAAAAAGTGTTACCAGGCTTGTTAGGGATGTTATGTTCCAGATGAGGAATGCTCCAAGGCTAGCAGGTTTTGCCATCGTTCAGATAAGGGATGTTTCTGGTACAGCCAGTGCAGTCTGCTACCTCAGCTGTGCAAGAGCTGCTAGTACAGTCAAGGGACACTTAACCACCCAACTCATTACACAGAGCCTAAGGCTTATCAGGGATTCCTGAGATTGTAGAGCAGTCAAGGGAAGGTGAGGTGCACCACCACAAGCATATGTTCAAAATACAGGTCTTGCCTTTATTGATAGTTGTGAGTCCTCAGCAGTTATGAAATCATTTGGCCACTCATACAGTGAAGACTACACTAACAGCAACTGTCTAGGTAAAGCTTAGAATACATTTCTTGCCTCTTATAACAGACATAGGGCTAAAGTATTCTGCAGGAGATGTAAAAATCTAAGAATGGTCATGCTGGCTAGGAAGAAGGTCCTCCTGACCTTACTTCTTGTATCCAAGAGCTATGAGAAAACTAAGATAGTCATGGAGGATGGAGACTTCCAAGATGGTTGTATCATAAGTGAGGCTGATTTTTGCTAAGTATACTGCAAACACAGACTGTGTTCTGGATCTTATTTTTTTGACCTTTTCTGTTTCTTCAAGAGGGCAAAATCACACACCTAATATACAAAGCTATCTTTTGTGCTAGATTTCAAGCTCTTAAATGAAAAAAGAAATAATTTCTTTACTGAAACAGAGTTGCCAGATGCTTTCCCCCCTATTTTCGTTTTCCAGAATTGTTAACCACATTAGCTAAAAATTATAGGAAGTTTGTGATTGGCACCTATTACATAGAACAAGTGATCAAAACTGTTAAACTGTGGTTGAAGGCCATGGAACAGGGACTTAAAATGGTAAATCTGGGGCAAGTTTCATAATACACAGTGTCACCAGCCACACAAATATTCAGTCTGATCCAGAGCTGACTCTGACAATGTGTGCCCCTCCTTTGAGTTTGCTTGGGTTTTATTATTCTCTTAGTTTGGAAAATCCTGTGACTCCACTATTGCTCTATATCCTAAAAATACCACTATTGCTGTATATCCTAAAAATAAGACATTTGCCTGATCATACATGTAATCATAGCACTTTACTTAAATGGAAATGTATCACCCATGCGTTGTCCTTAAGAAAATGGAACCACATATGGGCTAGAATGAATCAGTGACCAAGTCAAGATGAGAATTTAGATCAGGTTCCCCAGCTGTCACCCTTTTCCTTGCACAGCTACCTCCTCCAGCAGCGTCAAGTATGTCAAGGTTTTGTGTTCACATCTGTATTCCAAGATGCCTCTCTGGGAATATACGTGGCCAGTTGCATGGCTTGTGGATTCATTTCTGGTTGCACTTCACTGGTTGTTTTTGACATATAAAGCACTAAGTTATGTTGGTTCTCCTGACCTGAGACACCACATTTTATGGTGCTACATTACTGGAGATTAACAGGATGTTAAAGAGGACACTGGTTGTTTTCAATAAGCCTTGATGTAGGAAGTCCTGAAACTGGTGATATGCAGCCTGGGATATAAGGAATACTGGTTTTGATAATTTAAAGAGCCCTTCTTGACAGTTCCTGCTGGGTTAGCTGAAAAGTAACAAGTAAATTATTTCTTATGAGTTTAACACTCAATATCGTAGCTAGGACTGCATGGAAATTTTGCAGGGCATGGAGATACTGAAGGCTTGGTTTAGCCTGAAAAGAGGGGAACTGCAGAGAAGAAGGCTGAAGAGAAACTTCATCAAAACTCATATATTTAAACATGTGCTCATTATCAGCATGATTAGAGCTACAGATGTCACTGGAACTACTCATAAGCTTAAACCTAAACTGGTGCTTTAACAGTTGACAGTATAGGGCATTATGCACAAGACCAGAAGTTATGGTAAAAAAAACAAACAGAGATTGGACAAGTGACTTTAGGGTGTGAATGGCTTTTTCAGAATGCAAAACAGGGCAAGAAAGTTATGAGCAGTGATGGGCAACAATTTGCAAGAATGCTTATTATTTAGTAAAAAATGGATTTGTTTCTAAAGGTTTCATTTTGCTCCTGCACTTAAAAATTTTGAGACTATCTACTTTTTACTCAGCAAGACACTCCTAATAGGCTTTTTCATTTTGCTTATTTTAGTGAGAAAACTCCCCTCATAATTACCTTAATTACATTTCAGTATAAATAATGGGGACAATTACTATCACTGGCAACATTTCAGTTAAAATATCCCAGATTTAATATCAGCTTTCTCTGAAATTCTAGCTATTTTAAAAGTAAATATCCTTATTTCTAAGCTCCTCCATCTTCATTTCACTCCTTTAACAGAACACTTTTAATAATAGCTTCAGTCCAGTTGAAAAATCAATTTCCTGAGCCTCAGAAATGCTGAGATGGAAAATTAGTCCTTTCTTTCGGGTTTCAGAAGAACTTAACCATTGATCTTTCGTATCATTTAAACATGATGGATTCAGTTTTAATGTCAGAAGCTTGCGTACATCAGTCTTCTGTCAGGGACTGTAGACCCCAACAAAGCGTATCTTAGCTATTCTGATATGTGAAACTCCTGAGAACTGCAGATCAGCGCTTGTAGTTAAACAGACAATCTCCTATGTAAGCTGGGAGTCTATACCCATTATTTCACATCACAACTTGGCACTTTTGCTGGCCCACCATTTCCAGCTTCTTGCAGCTTTAGATCTCCCTTTAGTTGTCTCCTGATCCTCTGTAGCAGCGTTGGTACTGTCCATATCCACACCCAGAAGAGGCTGTCTCTCAGTTTCTACCATGAACTCGGAGTGTGGGAAAATCAGAAGTACTCTGCAGCTTCAGTGAGTCAGGGTTGGTATGGGTCTTGGGAGGCACAGCCTTTCTGGCTATATCTACAGGAGGCAGAGAAATGAATTGTGGCATGTTCTCTGGCACTAAGTTCAGCTGGTGTCATACAGCTTGTGTGCACACACTTAAACTTGCTGACCTTCCCCCAAAAGAGTGGCTACATCCAAACTGCCTGTGAGGAATAGTTCTTGGCTATGCTAATCCCTGAACCATGCTGCTGTGGTGTCTTGGAGAATCTTAGCTGACACAGTCCAAAAATCTGCCAGGGAGTGCTGCCAGTGGCTAGCAGTGTGAAGGAATGTCTGCCAGTCCTCTAGCCCATGCGCTAGCCCTGTTGAGTTTATTGATGTAGATACTGCCTCTGTGGCTCATTTTGCGTTGTGAAATCTGGGTATTAAGCACTGTCCTTACAAGTCCTAGGGAGACAAAGTTGCCTGTCCCTGTCATGCAGCTGATGGAAAGAGATGGCAGTGGGACTCAGCACCCTTCTTCACACAGGCCCTGTGATGACCTCTGCTCTCAGTTAGGCATGCTTAATCTTTTACAACATCATAAAAAGACTGTTGTCTAAAAAGGATGAGCATGCACCGTTCCATAGGCTTTACCTGCACTGGCGAAAAGTCAAGCCCTGCAGTACTTAACTTCATTGCCTGAATGTGAAGCCCATTAACCACCATGCCTTGCTATGAATGAATTCCTAAAACTGAAGGTTCCTCTGAGGATCTCCTTTAAAGGCCTGTATCTCATACCCAGCTGACAATAATGCAACTCCACATATCTTAGAATAGAACTTTGTTCATCTCCCTTATTGAGTGTGGGCTGCTGGCTGGAGGGGAGTGCTTTTTGGTGCTGGGTAACCATTCAGCATAATGGCCTTTATGAATTTCACTGGTATGTACTGCAATAACATTAATCATGATGAACTCATTTGGCACTAATAGGAATGTCATATGTACTTGTATAAGAATATTCACTGTAGTTCATCATTAATTAACTGGGCTATTATTTTAAAGTGTTACCAGACATGGTATGTAAAAATGGTTTACTTTGCAATCTCCTAGTGTTGAAATCATATAGGCTCTTTTGCTATGGTTTATGTCAGAGAAAATCACAACAGAAAGAGCAAAGAATCCAAGACTAAGATAATACATTTCAGCTGTATAACCTTTGGAAACATAAGAATGTAGAGTTTGCCATATAGGCAAAGTGCTATGAAGATAGTGGCCTATCTAGTCTGGTATCCTGCTCTCATTGTGTCCTGTGACAGATATTTCAGGAATAAAAAAGAAAAAACACAAATGGGGAATTATATTCTGAAATCTTAGTATGTCCTACTACTAATCCTTTGCTGTATGACCTTTACATGGTAGTCTTCTCTAAGGGTCGCTTATTATTTTTTGAACATCCAAATAAATAATATCAGCTGTTTCTTCTTTATCCATTAGTTTGCTGTCATGCTTAAAGAATTCTAGAGAAACCACTTCTGATTTAGGTAGAGGGGAAATAAAGAAATAGGCCTGGAAGAAACTCCTGGCTCCTAACACCTCATTCCCTAATAGTCCAGCCAACCTCTCCTAAGTGGATGGAGCTTCATCCTGAAATTCACTAGGTTTCTTGCTACTGGAAGACTGTTGCAGAAATCCAGTCCAGTTACAAGCCTTCTACTTGCCAAAGGTAATGTATTTGTTGCTAATAATTTCTTGTGCTAACCCCAACTTTCAGGTTAAAGAGTACTTACTCCTTTCTGAATTTACTCTTTTCATATATTTATGGAGCAGGCCACTCTCAAGACATTATTTGCTAGACTAAAGAAAGTCTTCTAATTTCCTCTCATATGAGAGGTTCTTCTTTTCCTCTTAATGTCCTAATGACTCCCCTTTCCTCTCTTCTCCAGTCATAAGTCACTTGTCAAGAACTAAAACTATGTTTTTGGGTCAGTAGAACTGTAGACGGTACAGTAAATGTTGTCCTGATGCTGCTTTTGACAATGGTGTTTATGTTTCCTTATCCTTGCATGAAATACCTCTCCTTCTACATCCTAGGTCTTTTATATTGCCATTTAACAATTCATCCAGATCTTTTTCATCTTGATCATTTCCAATCAATGAGCCAGCTTCAACAAGTGGTTTTGTTACACAGCTCTAAAAGCTACGGTCATACTGATGGCTTTAAATTGTTTCTAGTGACTAGAAACTGTAATCTAGTGTCTATAAGGCTTTTATAAAGTGAATAAGGATAAACTGCAGCCTCCCAAGCTGATTCCGAATCCCAGCTTAGACAGTTAACCTGAGCACCCTAAGAGCAGCACCCTTGCCCATGTGTGACTTAAACTACTACTGCTAACTTTCATCCTTTTTCTACTACTCCTCAGAATTCCCAGGTAGGAAAATTTGCATTGGTGAAATCCCCAGCTCTGTCACCTGCAACTCTGAAACAGCTTTCAGGTAGATAATGACTACTGGAAATAAAACAAGTCTCAAGATTTGTCCTTGAGGAAGCTTAGTGGAAGAATAAGACTGATGGTTCTCTTTCTGTGTGCCCCCTGCCCCCCCCCAACCCCCCCAAGCTGTAATCTTCTTCTCAGATAAACAAGTAACCACCTAAAAATTACTACAGTCTTTATTACCTCTGTTGTAACTCACGATCCCCAGAGTGTGGCTCTATTTTTTTTTTGTGAAATCCAAACAGATTAGCTCACAAGATTTCCCTTAGCCATAAATGATTATTATAATAAAAGAGATAAATCTTGTCTGTGATAACCTGTTTCAGATACATTCACATGCATTTCATTCTGTACTTCAGATTCTGTTCCATGCCTTTACATATTCTTTTTTTCATAATTGATCTTTGTCGTGATACAGATTTTAGTGAGGTACAAAATTGACTGAGAAATATAATATAATCCATTCACTTAGTAGTTGGATTGCTCTACTTTTATTATAGCTTTAACCAGTTTCAACTCCTGTGCTGAAATCTCTCTCCATTGATTCTTGTAATTTCTAAGAACACACTGGCACAACCGCCTTGAATTAAGAACCAAAGCCTTGAAGAGTTACGTGATGTTATTAAATGAAAATTCCACCGTACCGAACTGATGACTTATTCTAATAAAAGAACATTTTCTCATCATGCAGTTTTTCACTATTGTGAATTCTTTAATTGGGAAGAGAACTTCAAAGACATAGACTGATCACAGTTACAAAAAAATCCTTCCGAAGAAAAGGGTGTCCAATGATGGAGAGACTAAAGGTGTTTTTAGTCTCAGATGCCCTGTTTTCTTCAGCACTAGCATTGAAATTTATCATTTTTCTAGTTTTCTTTTTTGTAGGTCTAATTGCAAAGCCAAAAGAACAGGGTTTAAATTGCCCTTTATTTGCATTAGTAATTTAAAAGTGATATATACACATGTGCAAAATTCCTTTGGAACAGTCATTTTCTTGCTTTGATAGGTTTTCTGGAATAGAAAGTGAAATAGAGCTTGTTTTTTCTCATTCTACACTCATTACTGATTCTAAAGAATCAACAAACAAGCTAAATGTAAAGCTAAAATTGCTTCATTAGATTTAGGCACTGAGAAAAAGGATTGTTTATCCCTATGAACCAGGTGGCCTTGATATAAACAAACTTCAACAAATTAATATACTGATAAGTGAAGTGAAGCAACACACTTCAACAGCCAATGCGTAATAACTCAAGACGAAGGTGCTTTGTGGTGTGCTCCAAAGTTTGCTCCAGGTCAAGGGGAGAATAAGTTCCAGACTAGGGTTGCCATAGTGTGTGGTCACTTCTCAGCTCCTTGCTGTGTATATCACTGAAGCTTTCATGCAAGAACACCTGTCAGCTTCAGGTAGAGCTTAATTGTTGGTCACTGTAGTCCAAGGTGATCATAGACTCATAGAATCATAGAACCACAGAACCATAGAATCATTGAATGGTTTGGGTTGGAAGGGACCTTAAAAATCATCTAGTTGCAACCCCCTTGCCATGAGCAGGGACACCTTCCACTATACCGGGTTGCTCAAAGCCCCATCCAGCTTGGTCTTCAACACTTCCAGGCAACTTGAACAAGTGCCTCATCACCCCCACAGTAAAGTATGTCTTCCTAATATCTAATATTAGGATAATTCCTAATATCCTAATATCTAATCTAAATCTACCCTCTTTCACCTTAAAACCATTCTTCCTTATCCTATCAATACATGTCCTTGTAAAAAGTCCCTCTCCAGCTTTCTTGTAGCCCCCCTTAAGGTACTGGAAGGCTGCTGTAAGATCTGCTTGGAGTCTTCTCTTATCCAGGCTGAGCAACTCCAACTCTCTCAGTCTGTCTTAACAGGAGAGGTGCGCCAGCCCTCTGATCATCTTTATGCCCCCCTCTGGACTTGCTCCAACAGGTCCATGTCCCTTTTATATTGGGGCTCTCACAGCCGGATGCAATACTTCAGGTGGGGTCTCACGAGAGCACAGTAGAGGGGAGGAATCACCTCCCTCGACCTGCTGGCCATGCTTCTTTTGATGCAGCCCAGGATTTGGCTGGCTTCTGGGCTGTAAGCACACATTGCCAGTTCATATTAAGCTTCTTATTGGCCAATACTCCTATGTCCTTCCCCTCCAGGCTGCTCTCAGTCCATTCTCCACCCAGTCTGTATTTGTGCTTGGGATTGCCCTGACCCAGGTGCAGGACCTTGCACTTGGCCTTGTTGAACTTCCTGAGGTTCACACAGGCCCACCTCTCAAGCCTGTCAAGGTCCCTCTGGATGGCATCCCTTCCCTCCATTGTGTCAGCCTCACCACACAGCTTGCTGAGGGTGCTCTCGATCCCACTGTCCATGTTGTTGACAAAGATGTTAAGTGCCAGTCCCAAAACAGACCCCTGAGGACTGCCACTCATTACTGGTCTCCACTTGTACATCAAGCCATTGACTGCATCTTTTTGAGTGCAACCATCCAGCCAATTCCTTATCCACCAAGTGGTCCATCTGCAAATCCATGCCTTTTAATTTAGAGACAAGGATGTTATGCAGGACAGTGTCAAATGGTTGCGTAAGTCCACGTAGATGACATCACTTGCTCTTCCCTTACCCACCAATGTTGTAATCCCATTGGAGAAGGCTACCAGATTTGTCAGGCACAATTTGTCCTTAGTGAAGCCATGCTGGCTGTCACCTGGGATCTAAAGGAATCATTCATCAAGGTGAGAATTTGAGGGAATACTCCTCCTAAGCTACTTTTCAAAAGGAGGGAAGGATACTGGTGTGGGGGCATTATGGGAAAGTGTGTACACATACAGTGTGTGGGAAAGATAAGATTATCTACAGCAATATCTGGTAAAGAGAACAGTTGTTTGTACCTGGTTTGGTATATGCACAACTCATGCTTTGGCCAGTATCTTCAGAAGTGTCCCCTGTCCAAGTTTTGTTTCCTGGGGGGAGAGATGTTAACCTCCTACTTAACCTCCCTTCCTATGCTACTGTGTAGTTTTGATTAGTTGATCCTCAGTTAGTTTACTATGAATGGTGTCATTGTATTATAGCTCTGTCTTAAGGAGCAAAACCACACTGTTAACCAATTCACTGTGGTTTATGAAAGAGATGGAAAGATCCAGGCATGCCCCATGAAATTTGGTAAGAAAAAAATTCTCTGTTTAGTGTTTTCATTTATACATCTACGTGACTTCACCTGTATTGCATCATCACTTCTTCCATCTTTCTTTTTGCTTGATATTAGTGGGAGAAGGAAAGCCTTAGTATAGGGGAAATGCATTTCCAGAGATTTACATAAATTACAACCAGGAGAAACCTTTTGTTTGACCAGAATAAATTAGGCCATAAGCCCCCCACAGGGTGGTCCCATCATCAAGTGCAGGAATCTCCAGCTGAACTGCAGAATCTGTCTGTTGAAGATGTCCAGCCCAGAAGTGTCATGGTGAGGGCATGGTTTTCTCTGTTAAGGACAGTCAAAGGCATCCCACTGCATATTGGCAACTTCTTTATAGTCTGCATATATATAGTTACAACCAGCTGTGCTGTTTAAAACCCAGAAACTCCATTTGTGTTGGTGGCAATGCTAGAAATCTATCTGCTGAAAGATTGCTAGTAACATATCTCATTGTAAATGAGCAGCATAGCTCATTGTTGAGCTCTTCTGTCTCTTAATAGAGATGGACTTTCCAGACCCCTAAATGTTCTTATAGGTTTTTTTCCAAACCTTATTTTTTTTAATTTATTTTCTACCTCTTTATCAAAGCTCTTGGATGGTCTCTCCAGGACTTTAAGAGCTTTTGTGCTATGCCCCCCTGTTTATATATCAAAAAATCCCATTGTCTTTTCATTCTTATATTCCCATTGTCAGGAAAAAAATACATATCCTGTGCCTTAGATGCTTTAATCATATTAAAATAATACAATCTGCAAAATGAAGACCTTCAGCTTGGATTCATTCCATCTAACTTTAGGCACCAGACCAACTTGCCTAGGGGCTCACACTCCTCAGCTCCCTATACAGGCAATGAGAGTGTCTGTCTGCATCTGTTGGTTAGAGATGAAAAATAGGCTCCAATTTAGATATCTCACTTTAATGTTCAAATGATGCAAGATGAAGCAGAAGAATAGTCTATAATCCTAGTTTCCATGGCAAAAAACAGCCTCCCAGGCAGGATGTACTAACCTTTCCTAGAAACTGAACCATATTTCATTACTTTCCCTGTAAACTAATGTGACTCACTAGTATATTCACACCTCCAAGTGCATTTCGTGTGGGACACAAGAGGAAAAAATTGATTTTAAAAAGAGCTTTTAACAATTAGCACAAACTCTTTTATAAAGTTTGGACATTTCTTTTTAAGATCAGCTAGGAACGACAAAGCAGGGTAGGGAGAGGAAATTGCTGAGAAGTATTGGAGCAATACAGTACTGCAGGAGCACATCACAGGCTTTGGCTCTTTGTACCAAACAAAGTCCAGCATGTCACCTAGCAGAATGTTGTAATGAAACTGGTAAAATGAAATGTAAAAATAAAAGAGAAAATGCCAATGTGTTTGTCGTTAAATCTCTTTCAGAGCTATAATCCATCCTTGAATTTTCCTTTGTTATATTTTCCTTTTGTGGATACAAGCCAGAAAAAACATAGCTGTGCAGGCTGAAAAGGAGGATAACAAACAGTACTTGTGTGCTTTTGGGTGAGATGGATGAGAGGTGGCAGGACGGGGCTTCACTTGGAAAAGATCCTACATACAGGAGTCTGACTTTCACACTCAGTATGAAGGGCCCTATTTCTACAGTGCCGTTTCTTTCACGGAAGTTGGCAGAAGCCAACTGAAACCAGTTCTAAGCTGTTGCTCCAGTTGTACAAAACACTAGAAATGACAGTGTTTTAACATTTATTTAATTTTAACATTTGTTTGCAAACTGCTTGTGACACCTGTTTCCTTCTGAAATCTCTCTGAGAGGAAGGTAGCAGGAAGCTTGTCCTGTAGCTAAGGCTCTGACTTCAGACTTGGTGCTTCTGCTTCCAAGTTTGACATGCTCTAGACAGGTGATGTGGATTACACTTTTGCGGCTTACAGAGTTATTTTAGAGACTCAGCTGGAAACGGGCTTTGAGGGTGCCCAGATCAGTTGTGACATGGAGGCGAGGCCCCCAGATTCCTGCACACGAAGCTTAGTGTGTTCTTTAGTTTCTTCTCCAATAAAACAAAATTGATGGCACTTCCTTGAGAGAGAGCTGAAGAGCTCAGATGTACATTCATGTTGGCAATAGATGGCCAAGTTAAGAATTGTACACATATTACACTATCACAGGTCAGCAGTGTGCAGTACTACATCTGTGAAGCATGGTGCTGTGTAATATACTGATATGCTTTCATCCTGAGGGCCTCAGAACTGCTTGCAGAGGATTTTTCATTAAAGTGCAACTAGTTTCCCTCCTGAAGATCATAAAAGCCCCAGGGAAACTGCACACTTTTTGGTGTGAGATTCAGGAACCTTATGAAGTTTCATTTCTTAGAAACTGCTGTAGCCAGTAAAATGACGTAAGGTCCTGAATTTGGCCTTTCCTTGGATATGTCTATGCTAGTAAATCAAACTGTGCCAGGAACTTTCCCTGTGCACTGGAACTTTCATCGTTTGTAGTGTTGCTCAGAGTAGTGTGTGACATGCTTTCAGCTCATGCTGACTAGCACTATCCTGAGCAATTCCCAGGCATTTCAGGAATTAGGACAGGATTATTCCCAGCAGGCAGTCTGGTTGTAGCCATCCTGGTTTGGAGGGCAGGATATTTAGAGAAGATGGATGTGGAAAGGCCCATGCCAGTTGGCCCCTGAGCTAGAGCACAGCTAATGTATGAGATGTTACAGATGTAGCCTGAAGGTCTACGATCTTGCATGTTGTGCAAGTATCATAAAAATTCATTGACTTTTCTATTGGGGTAGACATTTTTTCTAACATACTGTTCTATCAGCTCTACAGTTTCTAAACCTTATTTAAAATATATTTTTATCTATCTATCTGTCTGGCTGTTTATCTAGGTATCTCTAGCTCTACCTCTACCTCTGAATTTATATATATATATATATATATACACACTGTATTTTTTCCTACCTAAGAAATAAATGCTTGACCTAACAGACCTTCCCTTTTGGATTGTGGCACAGAATTATATAGAGCAATAATTGACTTATTTTCTGTGTGGCTGTACCAGAATCCAATTCAGGTCTGTTTGGTTAGCAGTCTATGAGGTCGATTTCCTACATTTACATGTGATTCTTCTGTGAAGTGCTATCAGCAGCAAAAGAAGATCAGATGAAATAAGCAGATTCCCCATAAAATTTGCAAATACTACTGCTCAATATCCCTATCTAGAAAGCCAAGTGGAAAAAAAGCAGTTTCTGTGCCTTTCCCAGCCAATGCTCTCTATCACAAAACACTGTCTGATATGCAAGATGAAGAAAAGTAAACCTTTTATGTGTAGACAATTACAAAAAATTTGTTTTAGAATAGTAAGGAGCTGCTTTTCCAGCCTTTCACACAAATGGCTCTTGTGTTAGTGTTGTTTTCATGCCTCCTTCCTCCTGCTCCCTTTCCCTCAGAGCGCTGATTTTACAGCACACTGGGAGGACTTCCAGGGACTTGATTCTTGCTTGTTTCATTGTCAGTCTCCCCAAAACTTGAGGCAGAATCAGTGATGCAAATAGTCCCAAGGAGAGCAGTGATGAGAGGTCACAAACACGTGAATCTGGTTGTTTCATTCAACAGCAAGTGGCACAGACCTGTGCAGACCTGTGACAGATCTACAGAAGTGTGAGTTTGGTGACAGAGGGATGGCCTGAAATGACAGCAGTGCAGGAATAAAATACTTTGTTGTCTGAGTACCACTTTTTTTTTTTGGTGCTTAAGTTACCTGTACTTACTGTCATCTGCTTCTCCTCTCCATCACTACTGTTGCCACATTAATGCTTTTTGCCTCTTTCTCTCTTCATTGCAGCTCCCAGAAACTTTATCTTAAAATTTTTGTCTTAGCTCAGGCAAGCAGCTTTCCTGTGTATTTTCATATTGAGTTTCTACTGAAGGCAGTGAAGGATGTAGCCTGCACACAGACAGGGCTTGTGTTGCTTCTCTCTGTTATGGTTCTGTGGTTACCAACACCAATTTGTTACATCCCTCAACTGACTTGCTTTCACTGCAGTGCTCCCAATTCCCTTGACACGCTTTTGCTTCAACAAAAGGTCCTTATATAGAGGCTCAACTCATGAGTTTTTAACAAAAGGACTTCCCTTTTTTCTATTGTCTCCCCATATTTGTTAAAACATACAGTATCGCTTTCCCTTAATAAAGGAATAGCCTTTCTCCCCATTCCTTTTCAGCAATAGCCCCACAGTGGGAGTTAAAGTTGAAAAGGCAGATTGACCATGCCACTGTCATGCAGCTGAACCAAGCTTGATGCATGTGTCCCATAAGGCACAGATGTTTGTTATTCCAAAATAGATTAATATGGATTCTCTTTTTTTTTTTTTTTTTTTTTTTTTTTTAGAGGCTTTATTAAAACTATTACTAATAAAGCATTGGCATGACTGGAATAGTACAACAGAAAAAGAATTCCATCTCTCCAAACTTCAGATGTGCTAGTTTGTGCACATATCTATTATGTTACCAAATGGAAATGTCCACAAAGAACTCTTATTTTGCTTTCAGCTCTTTCCCTCTTACTAATCAGAAGAAGGTGAAACAATCTGGATCAAGATTATTCACCCTGTAATACCTTAACCTCATACCAGTGTGACAGACTCTCACAGCTCACGTATGATCTTCCAAGTGTGTGCTACATGGGGAGGGAATGTGGCTGTGTCCCATGGTGTGGTGTGGGGAGGAGCGAAGCCATGTGCACTGCTGTGGAACAGCACGTAGAGCTTCTGCACTTACCTACAAAATGTTAGTCAGTGTGAATAATCTAGGAGATCAAATAGGAAACAATTATTATTATTAATCATCGTAGAGAAAAGCTACCAGCTAGTGTTGGAGGAAGGCTCGATTTGTTGCAGCTCTGTTACCCCTGTTTTAAGTTTTATAGGGCTATCATGTGTCTTTGCTTGCACATACTACTGTTCCTGAATGTTTTATAATATAGCAGTTTTTAGTGGAAGAAGAATTTTGGGGGTTTTAGGATAAAGGACTGTATAAATGTAAAATAAACTGTGAAGTTATCCTGGGTACTTTATTGTCCTATCATCACAGCTTTTGATATTGTTGTGAAACTTTCAGGATTTCAGTGATTGTTGTCATCTCTACAGCTTCATGCAAAAGTTGCTGGAGTGATGCTGGAGTACAGACAGCTCCTCCAATAGACTCATTTTCCTTGGAAACTGGAATAAAAATCAGTGTGAATTCACTATTCTGGTCTGGAGTTTAGGGAGAAGGAGAATGAGCTTCCTCTGGGCATCCCAGCACACACTTCCAGACCTGTTGGGATTTCTTTTCTAAACTCTGTCAGCAGACATTTTAAATTATTGCTAAGCTTTTTCTCACTTGAACCCAAAGCTAGTTGGTTTTAGCTCCATTTACTTGGCTGGCATGAATGGATCATCTGTTCATAAATAAGCAGTCTCAGGGTGCTTGCTTTAAGCTTGTGTTTAGGGTAAAAAATAAAACGGAGCACAACACAATCCTTAGCTACCACTGTCCTCTTTTTATTCAGAATTGGGGACTAGGTTTTACCTTGTACTTACACGTACGCCTGTGTTTAATAGCGCAAATAGTTCTGTTGACTTCACTCAGCCACTCATATGGTTAATGTTATGCGTGTGCCCAGGAGCCTTGCTGATTTGTGGCCTAAGGTCATATCTATTAAAGTGCATAACAAAACACTAAAACCTCTCCTACTTATCCAAACCCTGTTAATCTAAACTACTTTCATGTCTCTGTTCCATTTGGCTAATCGAGGTTTCAGTAGAGTTGCTCTGGAAGAATAAATACCAAAATCAGTTGAAGTCTGCCCTTGACAAAGTACTTCTGGCTTCCAGTGCCTTTAATGAGAGCCCCGAGTGTGTATCTGAGGTTGGAATTTGGCTCTAATGGAAGGTGGATTTTTCAAATCTTCTGTGAAGTGCTTCACAAAATAAGGGGTTTCAGTTTTTATACCCACACATGATATTATACTTACAGTTACCTTTGGCTGAACGATTCTTGGAATTTCTTGCTATCACATCCAAAAATATGACACATTGAATTGCATATCAGCTGCATATATAAGAAAAGATTGTACTGTAAGACAACATAGGGTTGTCAAGGTTTGTACTGAAAATGCTGCTTGGATTATCCCTTGTGTCTCAATTTCAGTTCAGGGGTTTTTTTTAGACTATTTTTTTGTGTGTGTTCATTTGCTTTTTAGTAACCTTGGGGATAAAAGCATCTCTATTCTAGATCTTCTCTTGTCTGCTATGGAAAAAGAAAAGACAGCCAATTGTTTAAAAAAATCAGGGCTTTAGTTTTCTTGTCAAAGAATGATTTTTCACTGACAATGGAAGCTTGATAGATACTTCCAAATCACAGAAAAATATATTTAACTCTTGAACTGTGAGAAAAAACATCAGTTAAAAATGTGTTCATTCTGCTGGCAATTTACAAGCAAGATGTGCTCAGATATGGGACTACACGGAGAAGATGCTGACAGTGAGAAAAAGTCTTGTGATTCAAAAGCGTCTCTGTGCATTCAGTAGCTGAATATATTTTCAGTAGTTATATTCTGAGATCTTCAGGAGCCGGTACTAACAGAGAGGATCTCACTCCTGTAAAGCAGTACACAAGCCATTTCTTGGGAAATAAATTAAGAGAAATGTCTAGTGGATTGGAGTGAATTCCTCCCCGGACAGATTTATCTCTTCACATGGACTTCAGAAGGGAGATATGTGGCTAGTTTAGACTAGGCACATAACTGTAAAGGGTTTAAAATTAATGGAGTAAATCTCAGCTGAGGTGTCTGGCTGTGTGCTAGAGCTGGTTTCCAAGAGCTGAGGGTCTTCAACACCTGAAGGAGGAATACCAGGTAGTTATCACTACTGAAATCAGAGGGAGTTAGGAGCTCCTCTCAAAGGTGCTAAGTCACTCAAAACAGCCTTCAGGCTGCCTGAGGTGGGTAAGTAGCTGGACATTAGATACCTAAATCTCAGACATTGTTTCAGTCCTTGTACAGCTGTTATGCCTAAGACTCTTTTCTGGCACTATTCCCTGGCATGAGATGCCCACATTCACACCAGTAAACCCTCTTACTCTACAGGATGGACTTATAGGAGAGGTCCTACAGGATCAAAGGCTGTACCAGCCCCTACTCTATCAACAGACTTTGCGGCCTGTTGAACCACCTTTGAGAGAAGGATGAGACCACTTTCACCCCTGTTTCTCCTACGCCAGACACTCTTTGGGGAAGCAGGTAACTATTTTGTGGTTTTGAATGAAGGGTCACTCAGCCATGGCCCATTTGCCCATGTAGCCCTTCCCCATGTAGGACCAGGTGGACTGACACATGCTGTGGCATTACCCAAGATACATGGATGGAGGTAAGTTCCAACATTGCATGGATGAGTAATTCTGAAGTTCTGCAGAAACCTCATTATCTTTGCTAAACCTCAGTTCCTAACCTTTCCGTAGTCAGAGTCTGCTTTTTAGGTCCAACGGGTGTTGATGTTAAGCATCCAAGTACATAGCTTGGCTACAAGTCTAAAATGTTTTTGCAAACTGTACCTAATATTCTCAAGGAAACAGACAAGACAGGATTACTACTGAGTTCTAGTGCTTGATGACTGCTGAGGCTTTTAAAAATAGGAATAATTTAAAGAACTGCACAGTTACAGTCTCTTTGTGTTTAAGTTGCTTTGCTAATTTCTCATTGAGATAGTATTTCATTTCTCAGTAGGAGTAGGCCTTAATCTCATGATATGATCTGATTTCTCAGTAAGAATTATTTTTCAGATCTGACTTTTTTTTTTGCGTCCAGGGTCTCAGAGGGATTTAAGCTTCTAATTTTCAATGCAAGTTAAGTGCGTAAATGCTTTCGGTAATCTGGGCAAGAGTCAATGTTTAGTTGGTTTTGTGGCAAGCTTTTGTAATGCCATTATTTGGAACACAAATATTCAGGGAGAATATTTGCTTGTTTTAATGGATATTTTATGTGAGAAATTTTATTGCTAGGAAAGGTTTCCTATCTAACACAGATTTTGGGTTAGAATCAAACCAAACTTAATGTGTATTCACAGTTGACACTTAAAGCACAAATTCATCCTTTTTCAGTGAAGGTAAAAGTTATTCATTCTTTTAATGGACAGATTCTTCTGTCTTTGGAAAGAGATTAAGACAATCATTTAATAGATTTATTTTTTGTCTTCAATACTAGCACAACCTTCCTCCCTTTCCAAATTCTTCCTGTCATCATAGCAATTCAGTGCTGCTGATTTAGTGAATAGGATTGAGGGAGACAAGCAATCCAGTGTGTTGAATTTGAACTCTGACCTTCCCTTTGCATTGTTGCACAACTTCTTAGTTTTGTTAATCAAAAAGTATTTGCCCTCCCCCTCTTTTCTCAAATGAGCAAAAACTATAGAACGTAGAGGAACAGGGTCGTTTTGGAAATGATCAGGAAAAGGCACCTGTACATTTCTCTGGTTTGGCTCCGTGTTAAGCATTTCTTATGGATCTGAAATCTGGTATTATTTGCATTGTTCTTCAGATATCAAGATAGGGCTAAATTCCTATGCTTAAACATTGGAACATGTCCAAGCACATGACTTCTCATATGCTGTCTTCATCAATACTGAATTCTTGACATACGATTCATAATAAATTGAGATGGACAATACATCAAGTGCATTTTAGCTCTACAACAGCTAAATTTACAGAGACTTCCACTATGGTTCTTCACGTTGTGAAAAACTACAGTGCTCTTGCTAGAGCTGTGGTATGTTTAATGCTTGCTAGTACTCCTTTAGGTCATGCAGTGGGAAAAAGTACAAAAATAACAAACTTGTTAGTCGGCTAATTGCAGGCTTGTTAAGTGATATTCCATTTCTGCTTTTTTTTTCTTCTCTTTCTTCTCCATTGCCCTGATTAATGACTATTCAAAACAAATACAAAAAAGTCTTCTGTAAAACAAAAATAAATCATATTGCACCTGAAAGATCTTTTACTGGATTTTCTAATGCAAACTATGTGCTTGAATATGTAGCTACAGGACTGAAAACACCACTGATGTGTCCCATTTGATTTATTCGTTCAAGTGATACCTAGCTTTAGAGAAAATCTTCAGCTGAGTTGTGACTTAAGGGTGCCCTGAATTTGGTTCTTCTTCTTCCCTGTCTGCAAATTTTGTTTGTTATGTTCTTTTAGAACAAGCATTGCCTGTGCAGTTAGGGCATTTCCCTCGCCTGTGCTCTATGATAAGAACCTGAATGTCAGTGGAAAGTTTCCCATTGACTTTGCGGACTTGTGGATAAACCTAACACAGTAGGAAGTTGCAAACCCCTTATTTCAGTAGAAACAAATACTTTTGTTTTGGTAATTCATGAGAGAAGCCTTTTGTGAAATCACTTTTGTTATCTTTTTGGTTTAGATGTGTTTTTAAGAGCCTTGAGGATTTTCATAACAAGTACTTTATTAGCAACATTTATTATTTGATATGGACACCTAACATGTAAAAGAACAGGATTTTGTGTTAATCTATTTCAGTCATGTCATTGTTTCAAAATGACTGTATTTCAAAAAGCACCATCCAGGAACACTGTTGAGCCTTCAGGAAGCTCCTCAGGGAGACATGGTTGCCTGTGAAGAAAGTGTGTAAGAAATTACTAATTTCTATTTGGAGCTTTTTGCTTCTGGGTTACCAGGTCACATTCAGGACTCAGTACACTGGGTGAAAGTAATTGCTACAGTTGTTTGAGATTTGTGAGTTCTTACAAATAAGGCCTCGCAAAAATTGCCGACAGTTATGTAGGAGAATATTTTCAGCACCCTCTGTAGTGCACTTTCTGCAGAGGTTAGGGAAATGCCACCTCCCACACTGTGCAGACAATTATGCAGCACCCCGACACTGTGGGCAGCCCAAAGTGTAAAATGCCCCTTCATTTTCACTGAAAGCCAGGATTTCACAGGTCAAAAATCTCAAGTGTTGCTACTTCAAAATAAAAGCCTTTCCTCCTCCTCACTGTAAAACTGAAGTCCCTTCCCACAGAATGGGCTGTTTTGGTGCAGAAGTCAGACCCATTTGCAATTATATATTCAAAAGACATTTAATTATGACACTAAAATGAAATCGAGGAATTTAATAAAAAAATGGCTTTCATCAGAGATTAGACTAAGCCCTAGTCTGTCAAATTCTTTACTCCCTGCTGGTGGTCTCTGAGGAGATCATTGCAAGACCCTCCTGGCAAACCATGTAGATTACGCTTCATGTATGTGCTTCTGAAATGTAAGAAGAAAGAAGTGGAGGCTGGTCTTTGCTGTGCAAAGGCAATATTACTCTTTAAAATGCATGCATTTGGTGTTGTGGAAAGGCATAACACTGAACAGTTGAAAATAATAACAAGAGAGAGCTCTAGAACTAACCACTGCAACTGCAAAGACACCAGCTAGCAGCCTCTTTCCAGCTATGCTGTTTGAGCATGTCTGCAGTCTGACGAGCCATTTACCCCTTGTAACTTTACCATTCCATGAAAAATGACTCACAGATGAAATTCATCAGTTTGTCATGGAAGGATGCCATTTATGGGCAGAAACTTTTTTTTTTTTTTTTTTTTTTTTTTAATCTGGGGACAAATTTCCTGTTACTTTTACAATTGCAGTTTGCTACTATGACGCTGTGATAGACCTGGCTTCTGTAAACCAGTAAGGTTCATTGCTTTCAAGTTGTTGGGATATTTCCTTGCAAATTTGTAACTAGATTAAAATTATGTCTGTGAAGGCACACAATCATGTCCTCACACGGAACTTCAGGTACCTGAGCTTTCTCATAGCTCATGGTGGGAGACAAGCACCTCAAGAGAGGTGCCTCATCTTACTTAAGCTTTAATGCCCACCTCCATTGACTGTCAGTAGGGTCTGAATGAGTAACTGGACAGCCTGTCCCTTTTCTGCATGAACACAGTGTGATGAGAGGAATACCTTATACCATAAACAGGAAAAAAATATGGATTGATGACCGAAAATGCCAAAAGCTGTATTCTGCTTTAAATCAGGAGCAATACCATTTCAACATGAAGAGTGGGCCTAATGCACCGTCTCTTTCATTATAATTTGAAATGGTGCGGTTTTCTGCCTTCCCTTCTCTTTGCCATGGGAATATGCAAGAAGCTTTTGTGATTAACTGAAGTATTCTTTACAGTTTACCTTTCATTAGAACTCCTTCATCTCATAATTATTCATTTTAACTAGCTTCTGTCTACTTTTTATGTAGTTCCCAGTGCTATTTATATTTTGAAGACCCTTTATTAGGCTTTTTGCACACGGTATATAAGACTTTATATCCTTGCTTAACTGAACTGGCCTTTGTTGCCCTTTTCTGTGTTTAGATTATAACCAGGATGAATTTCACTTGTGGTCTCTCCAGCTGTTTTTTAAGTAGTTCCCACTTTTCTGCAGTAGATTTCCTTCACATTAGAAGATTCCAATCCAAATTCCATAGGGTATTTTGCCTTCCCTTTAAGTCAGCTTGCCTTTGTGTTTCCTTTCCACGGGTCCTAGCTCATATGAATCCTACAAATGCAGTGTTATAATTAGAACTCTGTGAACACAGCACTTCCATTTCTCAGAGGTTCCTGCAAACATTTGCTTTGGGTTTCATCCATATGAGCTCCCATTCCTTGATACTTTTTACTTTGAATTTCAGATGTGAGCAAACCAAACATCACCAAACTCACATTGAGCTCTGGCAGTTCAATTTTAGGAATCCCTGAAACACAAACCTGTTTTGGTTTGGTTTTGGGGCAAAACCCACAAGTAGTTACCTGCCCATAATGAATCTTTCAGCCTAGAAAACTAGTCCTTCACTTTTATGATATAAACAGTTGACCTGTTTAAGGGGTTCATGGCTTATTTTTTTAGTACGGAGCGGAGTACCTGAGAGCACCTTCCCACCTTGACAGGCTGGGTGAGAGCTCCCTCTCCTGTTTTAATCTGTTTTAGACCGTGGCCTTGGATGTGACCCCCACATCTGGCCAGCCGGGTTTTCCTGGTATGAAACCCATCTCAGTGTACTCGTTTTCCAGGCTAGATACAGGGTAGCCTCGAGTTACCTTCCTTTCACAACAAGAAACTATTCCACTCTCTTATTTTTGCATAGTTTTTACCTCTGTCTCCAATTAAAGAGTAAACTCCTTTCATGGAGACAACCCAAATCGCCTAACAGCAAACCATGAAGACTTTCTTGAAAAGACCTTTCAATATCTAATGGGAACATTACAAGATATTATTTTTCTGTTTTATTTAGGTGCTTGTATTTTTTCAAAAACAACATCAAAAATGAAGATAAATTGGATTTTTTTAAAAATATATCTTTCATTTTATATCTCTGTAGGAAGAAACAATGAAAAAAGACATATGAAATGAGTGGAATGAGAATGTTTACACGAAAATCACTACAATGTGTAATGCTTTACGGTAAGAGACAGAGGTGGTCATTTTGCTAAGGTCCTTCATTTTAACAGTTACATACAACCTGACATTCTAACACCTCAGAATTAGTTTAGGATATGTTAGTGCCTTTTCCACTACAAATCTATTCCTTGAATCACTGATGTTGTGTTCTTTTTTGTGAAGCAGCCCAGCCATAAAGAAAACAAAAACTACTCAGTTAATCCTGCAATTATCAGTCTCTTATTCTTACTGTGTGGACAGGCCTACAGATGAAATGTCATCTCCTTGCTTCTGAGTTTGGCAGTTTCTGTGAGTTACTGCCTAGCCACCCAACCTCATCTGTGGTCACTGTATGTTGGGTCTGGAACTGCTTAAAAAGTTTGGAACTGACCTAAAGCTTCATGTTGGTTTCTTTCGGAAGAGGGTGGCAAAAGGGCAGGGGAGTTTTAATTTATCTAGTGAGTATTGTTGACATTTTTTTGTGTTAACAACATTAGGAAGTTGCTGACAGTTTGTTTTCTTTATTTTTTCTTGTTTCACTTAGAATTCTTCAATGGAAACTGAATTTTTCATGCAGAATGAAAGCAAATTGCAAGTCAAAACAGAGTACAAAAAAAGGTGGAATTTTCCTTTCCAGACATGGCATTTGCTGGAAACCATAAAAATCGAAATAACAAATTACAGAATGGAGATAATAGCATTTTAGAAAGCCACATTAAATTAGAACAGTTGAAGGCAAATTCTTTGCAGCCGCTAACGCCAATTTGTGGACATATAGCCAAAAGGATTCTTAAAGATCTCTTTCTTAATGAACGTAACATTTTTCTTGTTGGTCTGCAGATCTGCCAGCGTGAATAACGTGCGTCTTCCTCGTGGGCTGCAGCTGTCTCATTCGTTCAGCTTCGTGCAGTCGTGCGGGTTGGTTTTCCTCCCGCGGCCAGGTTGGCGCTGGGCGGCAGAGCCGGCGGTAGCCCACTGGAGGGCAATCGAGCACCGTCTATCTGACCTCGCCTGCGCTCCTGCGTGACCCTTGTCAAAGATTTTTGATCTGAACTCTAATAACAGTTTACATTTCCACGTCCGTATTAGATCTGGGGTTCCATAAAGCAAGGCCAGCACTATATGTTTTTGCTCTCTCAAATATTACATCGTCTATTTATACTGTGTGTTTTTGTAGCCCATGATGTAATATGACAAAATTTCAGCCATGTGCATCACACATGCGAGTCCGAGTGCAGCTGGGTTGTGTAGCACGGCTGAGGTAATGTCAAGAAATTTCATATTATATTTAAAATGACACCTGTAAAAATAATCTTCAATTTGTAATTTAAATACTGTAATACTCAATTATGTGAACTGACAGGAAGTGTCCCAGCGGTTTTGGAAAATAACATTCTTTTATCCATCGAACCTTTGATGCATTTTTGAACAGCCATAATGGAAGTTCAGATCATGACCTTCTGCTTTGAGAGAACAAAGTCAGGGAGGAATAAGATCTTCTTCTACAGCAAGGTGACGTCTTCTCTCCGCATGTATTTTTGCTTTCTCAGAGTGAAATGTCAGCCATGCACGCTTTACCATTATCCACGCCAAGGAAAGCTCAAAACTGTAAATCTAGCTTCATTTCTAACTGTGTGCCTTGTTTATGGCAGCACATGCATGTCATCTGTAAATATATATCCTGCTTTACTCCTAAAGAGAGGCTTCGAAGGTTTTCCTACAGTCTACATCAGTAGCAATTAGATTCTATTAATGTGGGAGTGAGGTTTGTGACTTGGCCATTGAAAGAGCTCAGAAGTCTTCCAGATGCAGGAATCAGTTCTGGAAATCTACTGAGCTGTTTCTTAAGTATGTCTCTTTTGCTTATTGGGGGGTGGGGGTGGGGGTGGGTGTGGAGCTGGAAGAGCTGCAGGGTAGCGACAAGACGTAGGCTTTGTGCAAGTAGGTTACGAACGTGATAGCCCTGGGATTTCTCCCGCTGTAAATTACACCTTCTTCCCTAATTCCGTGGCATTTCCCTTATCCAAGAGCTGTTTCTTAAGGCTCTCATGAGCCTTAACTCCACCCCCACCCCCAACTTGTACCTGTTACTGGCTTCTGCAAAATCTAAAAGATTTCTCTTATGTTCTTTTCCATCATGTACTTTCAAAATACTGAATGTGACTTCCAGAGACTTGTGTTTTGTGCCACTTAAATAAACTCTGTTATTTCCATTCAACTCTGGTAACCTGAGACCGCACAATAAATGCTAATAAGTTTCCTGCAGAGTAGTGCTCTTAAGACAGCTTATTTTTCATCCCTCCTTTCATGTTGTGCCCTTATTGATGACTCAGTCCATACCACAAGTGTTCTTAAAGAAGATAAAATGTAAATAAAAGTGAAAGATGCTGGTCAGATAAGGCACTCAGAAGGACACAGGAAGTGCTTCATAAAGAACATTTTTCTGCATCCAAACTTTTACCCTTTTAAGTTGTAGTTACTGGAGATTGCTTTTCATAGGCAGTTAAAGGACAAAATGTTGCATCAAATAATTATCAACAGCAAATTAGTGCTTTGTTCTACTGCAAATCAAGGACATATGCCTTTACTGACCACCTTGTAGGCTGGAGGTCAGTTTGTTTTCTACTGATGAGATGTTTTCCTAGACATATTCTTTGTGAGTGAAATTCGCCCGTAGTATTGCAGCAAGAGAAGGCCTGAATGACCCCTGTGGATATCTGCACATGGGGAATCAAGAGCAAAAAGTGTGGGAGGGCATTGCCCAACATGGACAAACTCTGTCAATGGAAGCAGATGCGCAGTGCCCGCCTGCCATGGATGCACCAAAGCTGTGGCCCCTTTCCCTGTCCAGAACAGGGTGGTCCATAACCAAGGGCATCTGAGGCGCTCCTTGCCCATATCACAAGCCTTTTCCTTTCCTCTCAGATAGCTCCCATGTGCTGAGTTTGCTCCCTTGGATACTGCTCTGCTGGTAAGAGAAGTGCCTGCATCTATGCGTGCAGGTCCCCGGGAGCACTGTCTCCTATCTGTTGTGTGGAGAATCCTACAGAGGCGAAGGGGCAGCCAAAGCCGTCACCTGAGTAGTGGGAGAGGTGGGTGCGGGAGAGGAAGGGCTGCCCTCTGGGGCAGAAAGCAGAGGCAGCTGGGGTCTGCAGGAAACATCATCCACTCCTCCCCGCGGTGAGAACTGTTTGATGTCGGTTCGTTATTGTATGGGGTGGAGTGTGGCAGTGCTGTGGGGCTGTGCGCCCAGGGAGGAGGCAGAGCTCACAGGGAGAACAGTAGACAGTGCCTGCCCTGAAAGGCTCCCCATGCTAATGCTTTAATGCAAAGAACAACACAGCTGGGCCTTTTTTAATGCTTGGTGAGGAAGGGGAGCACATCTCTCCCTGCAGTCTGCTTGCCTCACACGAAAGACAACAGGAAGGAAGTGCTCTGCTCTTAAAATTTTGTTCCAGTCTCACGTTTTGAAAGAGCAGGTCACTTCAAAGTCCCACCACAGAATTACCACATGCCATCTGCTCGTTACAAATTGCAAGGGAAATTATTGGTGCTTCTGCCTTGTTTCTGTGATCCAAATGTATGTATGTGCCAATTATTTATTTTATTTTTAGACAGACACATTCAGTTGTCTCCCACCCTTCCATGCTTCTTACACTGAACATCTTCTTGGGATGTCAGCTCTTGGGGTAGGAGACCACATGTGTCTGCACTGCTCTACTCGTATATGTGTCCAGATGTAAAAGGACCACAGCGTCCATGACAAAACCCAGGGAGGGCAATTGTCAGGTTCCATGTGGTGCAAACGTGTTTTCTGTTGAAGCAGGCTAAATCCAGTGGCTGATATCGTGCAGCTTTCCTGACAGTTGTAAGCCATAATGTAGCTCAGGGTAGGGGCACTTGATGTGCTATTTCCAGAACTAATGGCCAGGCTGGTTTGTCCTGCTGCATATCCCAGACTATAGGCTTTTACCCATATGATCTATTAGCAACCTTTTTTAGACAAAATCTTTAAATCCTCAGCCACTTCAGCCACGTGGAGCCTCTCATTAGAGCTGAGAGGAGCAGAGTTTAGTTCTTGTGTCTGCTGTGATCACTTCAGGTGTTGCTCATCTTGCCAAACTCCAGGTGTCTAATCCAAGTCAGTTATTCCAATTGTGTCTATAGCCAATGCAGTGATAACTGCACCTGCAAGGGGCATTTCTTCCCAATTGTTGAGATCTGTGGCAGGAAGGGTTGGACATGATTGTTTCTCTCATTTTAATTTAGAGGGAATTTGAACAAGAAGCTTAGATTGCTAACTTTTATAGCACTAAAAGTGGTACAAACACTGCATTTAAACCCTTGCTGTCAAAGTCTCCTTTTTGTGAACACTGGATAATAATAAAACCTCTGAAGGGATCGTCCTGCTAGGTTAATGGAGCATGGTCTCAATCAGAGTCTTAAAAATGCTTCCTTATAGAAACAGTAACTGATCTCTGTGGGGTTATTCCTGATTTATGCCAGTGTAAGAGAAGGACTGGTTCTCAGGTTTCCTACTGCATTCAAGCTAGCTAATTTTTCTCTGGACACATTCATACCAATTTGGGGCCGAGTGCTTTACTCATTTGTATGATGTATACATTTATTTTTAACCAGTACTTGTTAAAAATAAACTTTTCATCAGTGAACAGTCCAGGGTGGACAGATGACTCACATGTGCTAGTGGGAATGGGATGAATCAGCAACACCATTTGATTCGTAGCACAGTCTTGGGTTGAGCAGCTGTGTCTGGAGAGACTGGACATGCTCCATCTTTCAGCTCGTTGCAGCCTTGTCCCCAGCACGACTGGCTTCCTCTGCCAGCAAACAGAGCTGTAAGGCTCACCGCATTGGGACGTGCAGAAGGACCTATGGTAAGCCAGCACTGGATGTATTTTCCTCTCTCTCTGGTATCAACACATGCTTCTCATGGCAAATTGACATGGTCCAGCAGTGCTGGGTTACAGCTCAGGTGTTTCTGCACAACACCAAACCCTCCCAGCCCTGGGGAAGGTGGCTTGAAGGTGCGAGGGCTTGGCTTCTCATCTGTGCTGGTGGTTTGGGGGTGGTGGCTAGGACATCAGCTGTGCATGTCTTCTGCTATCGCACCTGTGTGTCACTGGAGGCTGGCTCTACCTAACTGCAAGTGGAGATTGACTTTCAACCTCCCTGCATTTCCCAGGCATTTCCAGGAGACAAAGCACTCCAGAACATGGTGTGGCCACGTTCACAGGGTTATTACTGAACTATTAAAGTTATATTGAGTCTACAGATATACGTATTTATGCCCTTCTTTTAGCCCAACTATATATTTTTCAGGCTTTAGAGCTGCAGGTTATTTTTTTATGTTTGTTATTGAGAGCAGATGTGCCCAATTCCAATAATATTCTACTGAAGAATGTATGGGTTGCGAGAGGTCGAATGGTGAATGCCTTTCAATCTCCATTATTATTTCCTCCACTCAATTGCCGCAGCAGGGAGACTACAGTCGTTAATAGAGACCTTCAAAATATTCAAATATATTACAGATCAAAACCTTCCTTGCACTCTTTCAGTTGCCTCCTTCTACTCTTGAAAACTGTTCTGGCTGTGCTGCTGCTTCAGCCTGGCACTGGAGCTGAGCCTTTGTCCAAACTCACCGACTATGGACACTGAGGAGATGCTAACCTGGTTTATAGTGTCATCTACCTCTAGAGACCAACACCTTTTGGGAAGGTGTGACAAGCCACACCGCTGTGGTATGTCCTGTAGATGCACCTCCCCTCTGCCTGGGCTTTGCCTTGCCCATGTGCCAGCATTGACTACTGCCTTCGCAGAGAAGGAGCGCTCCCAGCAACCTAAATGGGAGGTGCCAAAACCAGTTGCAAGATGGTTAAAAAAGCTGGTTTCTTTCTGAAATATGGTCCTGGCAGTGACCAAAAGGGAAGGAACAGCACTGGGTGGGGAAGGGCAGAGGGACAACATCTGTGCGTAAGTCCAGCTCAGAAATGCAGCCTCAGTTTCCCCTGCTGTGCTCAGAAATGGTTCAGGGATGCATTCAGGTCTGTCACAGGCCCAGTGGAAACAACCATGCTGAAGATCAGAAAAGTCCAATTTTAGAGCTATGACAGATTCTTCCCTTTCCTTCTGGGGCCTTGGAAGAAGGATTATGGAGGAACGTGTGATTAATGCCCTCTCTCTGGGAGGAAGAAAACATGATTGTACATTCCTTCCTAGTCCCGTCCATCATCTTCAGTGATGCTCATGGGGAAGCTTATTCCTTCACATGCAACATTTGCAGAACTAATTTCCAAAACATGGTAGTGGTTTTAAATAAAGCAACAATAATCTTTTCACAATTATCTGCAATGTTTTAACATCTATTGATTTTCTCACTCAATCAGGGAATATTTTTTCTTTCTCTGCCGAGCAGCTATTTAACACAACTGTTCTTTTTTTCCTGTGGGACTTTTTGTGCTTCAAATGCTCAGGGGGCAAACTGTCACCATGTTGTGAAGGCAGGGGACTGGAAGTGTAATTGAGAGATTTTAAGAAATGTATGAGCTTTGCTACCTCTTCTTGTCCTTTCTCGTCAGACCTCCATCTCTGCTGTGTGCTGCAAATACTAAATGTTTCTTTTTTCAATTTCCTGAGTTTATAACTGAAACAAAAACCAGGCATGGAACGAAGCTCAAAAACATTTCCAGTTTGGAAAGGAGACGCAAGTAAATGCAATATCCTGGGACAGGAGGCTTCTCGTGTTCAAGAGTACTAATAGTCCTGAGGACAGGCCTGCCAACTGGCTTTAGTGCCTTGGGCATTAGGGCAGGCCTGTGTACTTTCTTTCCAAATCAGTGGGTTTTAGGGGACTGTTAGAAAGCACCACTATTGAGAAACAGTGCCAAATCCAAAGCTATCAAATTCAGCACTTGCCACTTCATCCCTTCCTCCAAATATTAAACTCCTATACTGTGCTGTTCTCGCCATGCTCGGAGCCCTAACGTAAAAGTGCTGTGAGCTTACACAGTGCTGACAGGATGGTTAACATTGTGCTCAGTTAGAAAATGCAATAGCTTGGGAAGGGATCCTAAAAAGAGCTGCCTGTCCCATAGTTTATTCAGAAAGTAAGCACAAGCCAGCGGGAAGCAGAGGGGGTCTCTGCATTGGCTCACTGCAGTCTGAGGCAGAATAATCATCACTTATAATGCTGGTAGCTGGTTTATTTTTCAGTAATTGAAATAAAGACATGGTTGGTGAGTTCAACACCTGATGCTAGAAAGCCTTGTGACTAGCAAAGTTGCTCTGTCTGAGATAGGGCTGCTAGCTCCTGCCAGGCACCTCCAGTGATGCTGGGAAAAGCTGCCTTTGACCCAGAGGTTGAGAGGGGTCATGGTTGCTGAGAGATGGACCCCTGCAACCGGGCAGCATCCTTACTCTTGCCAGCGCAAGTATTATCAGTCCTGTTTGCCACACGTCTATAGGGAGGTGGGGACATCTGGGACTGGACATGAGCAACCGCAGCAAGGTGAAGGCTGGGCTGCTCCTTTGGCAGCAGCAGTTGGCTTAAATTGTTCATTGAGCAACATTTGATATATGTGTGCTTAGATCTCCTTTACATTTAGCAGCAGTGTCAGTCCTAGCTTCACCTCACAGAAATGTGGTGGCCACGAGTACATCACAGCACGGGAAGTGCTCTGATGGTGCAGGAATAGGGGCACTGAGCTACTTAGAAATACGGGTTTTAAAAGCCCATACCCGCCTCTCAGGGTAAGTTAATAGGAAAGCTCTCACCAGCAGGCTGCTTGCTTTGATAGATGAAGGACTATCCAGGGAGCAATCTGAGATATACATTAGGTTCTCACACAGATCTAGGGAGTCATTTCAGCTGGAGCAACACTGGAGATTAAATATTATAGTTCACTGAAGAGGCTCTGAGTGGCAGTGAAAAAAGCCAGAATACAGTTACCTAAAATCTCACAGTGAAATATGGAGCACAGCGTTTAATTAATATTTTTCTTTGATACCTCAGGAAAAGCCAAAATGGATGCATTTGCTCCACCAGCCTTTGGGAAACTTGTAGGACAGTTGTTTCTTTCTTCAATGTGAAGTGTACTGAAATATCAGGGATGTACCTTTTTACTTTAATTTGTGGGGATGGATTAAAAGTATTCAAGGCAAAGGTTGAAGTGCTTGGGGCTTCTGTGGTCTGAGCAAGGGTTTCACCTTTCTCATCTCCATGAGATGCATGCTCAGTGTGGGGTCATTTATAACTAGGGCACTTGGTTCAGATATTATTTTAAAAAAAATCCCTTGCAGCAGTGAGCCACATTGTGAGAACGCCTTGAGCAGAGTGTTCATTGATGAAAATATATAGATCTTTTCCCAAAGCTAATCTTCAGCATTTTTTGCACCAAGCTGGGGTATTGTCCACCTAAAATATCATTCAGGTGCTACACACCTCTGTTTTCCTGCAGGATGGGCTGCCTGTCATGGGCTTATCAGCCTCTGTATGGCATCTACAGTGTGCTGTGGGAGTCTGATGGTAGCAGATTATTTTCAGACTGACAGAGGCTCATTAACTGGTTTGTCTGGCAGAGAGCAGTGGTGTTGAGGCATCAACTGAAGTTCCTATTTCTGAAATTAATGTTTATAGCTACCTCTGGGGGTTTTTTTGTCTGAAAAGCAACTTCTCTGTCTTATTTTGGTGTATATATATTCCTTTTGATTTTGTTTCTAAATTCATTCAAAAGCTATTTAGAAAAAGACTGTTTCCTGATAAAAAAAAAAAAAAAATCCTGGAAAATTTTGACCCATTCACCTGACAACCCTTTCCTTTTGTAGAAGAACCAACACTGCAGGGGGAAAGCTGCCCTTGCAGAGCTCTGGGGTATGACTTTGAGTCTCAGTTACATGAATCTCTGGATCTGCAGCCAGAACTCCGTATTTTTACTGAAGACCTGTCCCAAGAGGAGGCTTCTCAGTGTTAGAGCAAAGGCCACTCAACAGCAGTGCCGGGGAGAGCTACAGTGTTATCAGGAAAACCCTAAATGAGTGCTCCATAATGCATGGGTTAACTTGAAAGCAACAACACTAGCCCACTGATCAGACTTAGTTTCTTCTATGCATTCAGTGTCACAAGTAAGCGTGTTGATAGATAGATTCAATTTTTTCCCTCTCTAAAGAAAAAGACCACTTGCCAGGGTTGCTTACAGCTACTGCTGGACTCAGCAGGCCTCAGCAAGGTGAAAGGTCCTTGTTCCCCCAGAGGACTGACACATTATGATGGCTTCATTTGATTAAAAGGGGATGTTGATCATTAGTTATGACCCAAATTTCTTTTTTTTGGCAATCATTGAAAGTGTTCCCAGATGCCCATAAGGCTGTTGTTACCTGCAAATAAAATGTATCTTTATAACAAGGACATTAATGTTAATGAATAATATCAAATGTGCCATGTGCCTTTCCCAGGCCTTTTTTGCATTTTGATGGATTGAATGATGGAAGGGAAACATATGCTTTCCAGATTGAACCCAAAGAGCTCACTAATTCAGAGTCCATGCTCCTTCAAGCTTCAGCCAAGCAGAGAATAAATTGCATAGCATTTGTCATTCACTTGGGATTAATTATTGAGTTTTAGAGGTAAGTAGCTGCACCAGTGAAGTTTACCAGTTTGTTCTTTAACATCTAGTTAGAGCATTGAGGGGGGAACTGGCCAAACACAAATAACTTGGATATTTCTGTCCAGAGTAAAATGGGCAACAATGAGGGAGGTCAAATGTTCAGCTCACAAAGTAATATGCATGTATGCACTTTTGTTGGTGATTAGTTCAATTGTATGAGAATAGGTACTCCCTTCAGGTTAACATTAAAGAGCATTGACAAAGCAACAGGAAAAGTCTTTGGGTTTTTTATAGTTAGTGCCACAGTTGACCTGGAGCTGGTACTGGCTTGGAAAAAATGAGTATTGTTCCCTGAAGGACTCATGTCAACCCTGAGCTTTTGACTTGTAAGAAAGGAATCTTCCATCTGTCAGACAGGACAGGGTTAGGACACTGGTCCCCAGGGTGCCCTTTGATTATGTGATGATGTTTTAAGGAAATTAGCTGATGATTGCGATAGGGGAAGAGCTGGATCTGAGCTTGAAAATTGGGCAGTTTTTTGTTTCATTAAACACACATCTTAGCAGGAAGTTGAAAAGGTAAGGTCAAGAGAGGAGCGCTGTGCCAGGGGTGACAGTGAAAAGGTGATGGATTAAAATACAGCCTGATTTAGCTATTTTTGAGATGAAATGACAAATGAGCAGTTGAAAAATGAGTTAATTAATCATCATGTCTTAGCTATTCAAAGAGCATTTCCAGTGATCCAAAAGGTAGCTTTTCATATTTACTGTGGTCACAAGTTGTAGAACATTATAACCCTTTGCTTATTTTTGGTCCTTCAGCAATATTGCTACAGGAACAGGTGGGGTCAAGTGAGACACTGTGAAAGGTAGTAAGTTCTCAATCTTTTTGTAGTTGTACCTGTTTTAGCATTTTGGCTTGAAGCAGCACTGTGCTTTGGAAGTGACTCCCTGGACTGTCCCATTTGCTGCATGTCATTTCCATCCACAGAGTAGGATTTGTGTGTGTGAAGTAGATTGCTTTTGGGGTAGACTTATCTGGAATCTCTGCCCCAAGTTTGTACCAAGGGGTTCCCCTAAGGTGAATGTAGGGATCCAAACCATGGTCCTTCATACAGCTTCAGACCATGTATTCTGTAGGGAAGTTTGGTCCATAGAGCCAGACTCAACCTAATCCCAAGCAACCCCCTGAACTGCATAAAATACATATGCAGAGGTGTCAGCACCAACTGATTTATGCTTTATCCCACAAATCTATCTCAGTGTCCCCCCCTCCCTTTTTCAGTCACTGTGACCTGATGATCTTGGCAATTACCTTGTGGCTGCCTCTCCAAAGTCCACTCTGCTTTGCTGGTGATATTGAAGCCAGAAAGACTCACTTTTGCAGTCCAGGCATCAGCTTCTGCTTGGTTTTGGTAGCACCTTGTGATAACATGAGTGCTTGTGATTTGTGAAAGCTGAAAGGGAGCAATGATTTTTGTTCTGCTCAATCTGTAGGCAATAGGGTGATGCTTTGTGCCATGTCTTAGTGTACATTGATACAAGAAACCATTAAATGCTGGCATTCCTTTAACAGTGTGTTTCACCTTAGCCCTGACTGAGTTTTGCCAACTGGTACTGCAAATGCCCCATCACAGCCCTGTTCACCTCCTCCTCTCAAGCTCCAAATCAATGTCCATGAACAAATTGGGGCATTGGGGTGGAGGAGGAAAAGCCTCCTGGAGCACCTTGTGCATCACCAACCCTGTTTCTAGCTGCCCAGCTGCTCCTTCTTCTCTCTCCTTCCTCTCCAGCCCCAGTCTGGGGCACTGAGAAGAATGGCAGTCAAAGCATAGTTCAGGTTGGTTTTTGTTCCACCCCCCCCCCGGGTGTTAGGTATGGCCAGTGCTATATTAGTCTTTTCTGTCTCATTTCAAGACGAACATCTCAGCAACTCCAGCTGAACTCCCTGAAGGGTCATTGTGAGAATGTAAATTCAGCAGTACTTGCTCTAGGGAGCATGCGTCTTTGGGAAATGTAAAATAAGCACACAGTCATGTTACCCTGCGAGTAAACTTCCCAGGCTGCAGTCAGTATTTTAATTTCAAGCATTACACTTTTTTTTTCTTTTGGCCAAATTGCAGGTGAACTGATCTGCCATCTCCACAAAAAAATGACACACACAGTAGATCTATTGAAGCCTGAAAGCTATTTATTTTCTACATATTTGAAGTTTAAAAAAGATTCCCTGGAGGAAATTGCAGATGAAGTCATCAGAAGATCGGCCACACACTGAACTTGGTGAAGCTCTGCTGATGAAAGGATCTGGCCCAACTGCATGTTTAGCAGAAAGAAGCCCTTATCCAACCTTACCCAGGAAAAAAAACAAGTACAGCAAACTCCCCTTTATTTTACTCTAGGAGTTCTGACTCCAGGTTTAATTTTCTTTCCCTTACTACATGTGCTCTAGAAAGCATGGAGCTTGTAATCCCATCTTTGCTAACAGCTTAGTGAGCATAATCATCTATTTTATTCGGTACTTGCCTTCCTCCTACTAGCATTTCCTTATAAATGAGATAAGGTGAATAAGACACTAAGCAGTAAGCACTGGACACTCATGACAATTTGTCAGATACGGTCTCATTTGCTTACCCTACTTTGTACAATGCTTATTCACAGACAGACAACGTCATTGCTACCAGTACAGATGTGTTCACAATCTGTAGGAGTCTGGCCAGATGCACCAGCAGTCTTAGAGAGCTCCATCCAACAGATCACTGCCTGTGCGGAGGAGTGGAGACATCATAGCATTTGTGTCTCTCTCTTTCCACAGACCAAAATGGTTGTTAGCCATTGCTTCTCTCTTTCTCTTCCCCCTCCCTGGAGTTTTTTATCATAACTTGCAAATAAAACTGCCATAAACCAAATGATCTCTGTGAATTGCTTGATCTGCAAAGGGATCTGCAGTGTGGCTGCTGCAGAACAGAGGTAAACATTTTGCCTGTTGTAATAACACATTAGATAGAAAAACTGCATACATTGATACCTGATTTCCCAGATTATAACTTCAGTCTTTATTGCCATCATGTTATGAAACAGAATAGGACTGTCTGCAACAGCAAATATGGCAAGTCATTTTTCCCTCTGAAAAGCTGATGGACAATGCTATATTTAGCCACCATTCCACTATTATCCAGCGACTGACCCCAAATCTGGATGACCAGTTCCTCAGTCACCTGACAGATGTGTATCTTAAATATCTATTGCAAGAAAAGTTTTTGTTCCAAAAAGTCAGGATGCTACGTTGTGTGCCTATTGCATATCACTTTTTAGAGAGCTTTTATGTGCTGTCGCTATCAATACTGAAGTTATGCTGAACTTGCATTTATCATAATGCCGAAGTCCTTTCCCATGGTTATATTTGTAGAGTTTTATCTTTAGGGGTATATTAAACTTCTGTATGTGGCCAAGGGGTACAATGCTAGTAATGAGTTCTTCCAACGGAGACTATGCCAGAGGAGTCTTGATGAGTTCCTGGAGCTGTACCGAGATGCTCCAGGCGCCGCGGCAGAGGCTCCCCCCAGCCCGCGGCGCAGCCCCCGGCGGGGCAGGCTGTGCCCCCAGCCCACGGAGCCCCCGGGGGGCAGCTCCCCCCCCGCAGCCCGGCAGGGCCCCACGCCGGGGCAGGGGGTGCCCGAGGGAGGCTGTGACCCGCGGGCAGCCCGCGCTGGAGCAGCTCCGGGCAGGGAAGCGGGGGGACAGCCGGGGAGGGGAGGGGGGGGGGAAGTGTTTTAAAGTTTAGTTTTAATTTCTCATTATGCTACTCTGATTTGATTGGTAATAAATGAAATATATTTTCCCCAAGTCGAGTCCGTTTTACCCATGAAGGTAATTGCTGAGCAATCTCCCCCTGCCCTTATATTGACCCATGGGCTTTTAATTCTCTCTCCCCTGTCCAGCTGAGGAGACGAGTGATAGAGCGGCTTTGGTGGGCCCTTGGCACCTGCCAAGATGAAACCACCACATGAGTTTCTGAGCACTGATCATGAGCTCAAGAACCACTTTCCCTACACTAGAAATATTTACTGGAGACAAATAAGTTGCCTCAAGTTCATATCAATGGAAATAAAATTGGAATATTGAGCACGGTTCTGATTCTTTCTCATCACATTAAGTGGATACATAATAGAATAAGTTTTGGGGTTGATTTATTTTGCTGAGCTGTGCATGTGCTTCTGGTCCAGCGAGGCTCACTGTGGGGAAAGAATGTGCTGGCTTCAATGTCAGCTACATCAGCCAGTGTAAGGTGGTACCTGCTTTCCCTGACTGAGGTGGGGTAGCAGCACCCATGAGCTACGTTATGCTAGCTTAGGAGACAATCTACATGGGTTAAGTTTCTGATATTTGTCACCCAGCTTTTTTCCCACACCAGAAAAATGATACTGAAGCAAGAGTCAGGGATTTGGTCCTGGCTTTGTTAGGCAAAAAAGATCAAGTCTGATAATCTGCTTCATGTGGAACATTTAGCAGAGAAACTACAGCAGACATTAATGAAAGGTTACAAGTTGGGAGACATATTTCTAATTGTTACAGCTGAACTTTAAAGACATGTCAGGAAGAACCGAACTTGCTTCCCATAGCAGACTTACAGGTCATTTAAAATATTTCATAGCTATTTCATATGTTGCCTCAGCAACATAGATATATCTGGTGTATTTTTAGGAGTAAACTTTGTGTATCACATCTGCAGTAAGATCTGCTCTCTATGAAGAGTTGTACCTCATGACGGGCAGCCTCTGTGACTTGGTTAGGGAGCTGCCTGCCATTAATCAGGCGAAAGGTGTGGAAGCTGCTTATCCGAGGAGATAAAATTATTTGCTCTCACACAGAGCAGAGAGAGATGGAAAACCATGACAGAGTGACTGTAAAAGAGCACAAATGTGATTCCAGCTAGTTTAAAAATATTTCATCTCCTTATTCGTCTATAGATTATCCATGTATCCAGTTATGCTAATACTGGATGTGTCTGGGCTTTTCATAATGAATCTACTATGGGATTCCTTATTTATATACCCTTAGTTTAAGGATACATTAATGGAGGGCTTGTTTCCGAACAGACTATACTTTCACAAGTTTTCCTCTTGTTTGAGTGTTCTCTAAACATGCAATAAATCCCTTGAAAAAGTGTCAGTTACAGACTTGAGAAAAGCCCTCGTGATCCTGGGGCAGCTGGTGCACTTTGCTGATACTTCAGATAGGGGTTTCCATAGGAAGGAGAAAAGGGTGCTCATATACAGGTGTATGGACTTAGGTAGCTTTCAAGAGCAGGGTCAGTCACCACACAGCATGACCACAGGTAGTATGGCAAGGTTCAAAATCTGAACCACAACATGAACAAAATACACAACCAAACTCTCACATTTTGTGTACAAAAAGAAGTGTTTGTATAACAGGCAGCTTTTCAGGGTGCAACAGCCTCTGCTTCTGTATCCTCAGAGGTGTCAGCAGAGGTGCACATCTGCACCTGTGCAAGGCATTAGGCATCTGGAAACACAGCTCCAAACTGCTCATCCGCAGTAAGCTTGTGTTCAGTGGTGTGAACAGATGACTTCTGTGCTCAGTTTGCATTTGATTTGCAATGGGATTTCCCCCAGCTCTGACTTCTAATTGGGAACAAAGTGCCTTTTGTGCTGGCTCAGCCTCATGGTCTCTTCAGCTTACCATGATGAAACTGACCAACATCAGGTGCTTCAGAGGGAGATGCATAAAATGCCACAGTTAGCAGAGGTAAGCTATTTATCACATGGGACAGTTTCTCAGTCTCAAATAGCGGGAGATTAAACACTAACAGATAAGGTTGTGCCACTTCAGCAATGTTCTGCTAAGCTTTAGGTGTTATAACTCTGCTTATTTTTGTTAATTTACTGAGCATCTAAGCCATCTTTCCTGTAACATTAGATGACACTAGTAAGATGTATTTTACCATTGAGATGGTAATTTCCCCTCTTCCCCTTTTGCTGTAAGCACCAGGAGGCAAAAGCTTGCTCTTGCGGTCTGTCTACACTGCAGTGGAAAATCTGAACCCTTCTCACTTAATTCCAGGTAGGAGAAAACTTTCTCTGATGAAACATTGTGGGTTTCCAATACTTATTCCACTGTCACTGCTGAGATCAACAGATGGTGCTAGCACAGAGCTCCATTCTGGAAAGAAGACATCGCTTTCCTTTCATGGGGAAGAATCTTCTGCTCTATTGCTTATTTTTATTTACCATGCTTTTAGCTGTTAAGCAAAAATAATGTATTGCTTTGGGTTTTACAAGGAAAATTACCATTATTCATATTTTCTTCCTCAAATGTAAACAGTCTTAGGCACAAAAATAAAATGTGTTTAGTTTCAGCTGACTCCACAAATCTAATGAAGATGGTAAGGAACCTGTACCTGTTTACACCAGGTGGAGTGATTTTGTTTGTGTCTTTTTTTTCTTTCTTATTACTTGCTGGATCATAGCCTGTCCTATTAAAATGGAATGAAATGGCAAATACTTCAATAAAATAAGATCATCACTCTACTTTTAGGCAATAAAAAGCATGTATTTTTGGGCATTAATTTAATAATATCTATGTCTCATCTTTCACACGCAGTAGGAGCATGGCATGTATTTTTGATGGAAATACAGCTGTGACCACAGTCTCTATTTGTATCATGTCACCTAGGAGGTGTAATTGTGGATTGGCAGCCCAGTGTGCTGGATGCAGTAGAAACGCTGCAGAAGAAATGCTCCGTGTCTCAGAGAGTTTACAGTCTGGGTGTTGCACAAGAGATGGTAGATAGATATAAACAGAAAGGTGGGAGGTTGTGGAAAGGCAGGACAGTGGTGCCAAGCACGATGGGTAGCCTGGCACCCCGACTCTGATCTACCAAGGTCAGCCAGGAACTTCGTTGGTTCAGTAGTCACTAATGAAGGTACAAGATTGGAAGGTTTTGAGAATAAGGAGTCTTTGAAACTGTTTCTGGTGGGCAGTTAAAAAGGTCCTATGGGGATGTGTTACTTGACCTTGCTGCAAGGTCTGTAGGTACAACGGTCCGTAGGTACAATGTTTTCCTTTTCCAAGTTCTGTCCCTTTTCAAAAACTGAGAACTTTGCACTGGGCAGAGTCAGTTGTTGCTGATCAAAACTAGAGTTTATATAAGAAAGTTATTTATACTTTTAAACACAATTTTGAATTCTGATACTGGCATACCAAAAAGAACAGCACTGAAACTAGAAATGCAACAAAATGTTTGGCAAAGACTTCACAAAAGCTTAGTTTATCTATTAAAATCTGAAACTGTAGTAAAACTTAAATTAAAAAAAAAATCACCATTTCTGCAGTTTTTATTGTTCTACTACTGAAAATTGGCATTAGCAATTCACTTCTGTCATTTCTCAGTTTTTAACCTCTCGGGCATTGTTAATGGATTGTGGTCTAAGCAAAAGGAATTGAAGTAGATGTGCATTGTTGCAACAGGCATTTCAATTTCAGCACAGTGGTCATAGGTCAGTTGTCTGTCAAAAGGGTAAATCATACTTGCTCTCCTTTCCTTTACTCCCTATTTAGGCATAGGATACTTACTATCTGAGTAGCTTGCAAAAATTGTTGCATTTGTGCTACTGTTTTGCACAGAATTGGCAATTTTCACCTTGGATGCCAGGGTTAGACTGTGTCCCTGCCTGCTTTACTCATAGCTAACGTATAGCCAAAAAAACACTGCCAGAAGGCCAGTGAATAAAACTTTCAAGGGCACAGCAGCACTCCAAGTCTGTAAGTCCTATTTTTGGAAGCACCTCTGGCTCCTTGGAGTTTATTAGCTGGGCTGTGGTTTTAAGGTAGGTACTCACAACTGCCCTCACTGTATTTGAAGGGAAGGCAGTGACAGCAACAGCACCAGTGATGCATGCAGAATGAAGCCCTGGCAGTCACTAGGGTGGGTGCACCAACGTGAAGGTTGTATGAAGGGTTCCTGCTTATCCCTCACATGCAGACTACTTCAGAAGTGGGTTGCAGTGAAGCCAGACTTTGGTGCCTGTGTCATTACTGAGAACATCCCTTGAAGAGACATGCCAGCTTATGTTCAAAAGTGAAGTAGAACATAAATTCATATTCCACAAACTTGCTCCAACCCTTCATCTTTGTCCCTCCATGTTCAATTCACTTGAGTGGTACCACTTTTTGGTCCTATCACAATACTTCTATGGTATTTTATTCTTCAGCCCCCCACCCCGTTTCTGCTCATGGGACTCATTATTTCACTCACAAGCCATTTCCTCTCAAAAATGTAAGTGAATCTTCTCTGTTTCTCATGAGCTGCATATGGATGTGAGGTCCTGGGGTCAGTGCTGCACAGGTATGGACTAGCATGATGGCCCCATGCTGGTTGCTGTGCAGTGGCTGTAGCTCCACCATAAAAACAACTCTGGGCTCAGAGGTGATTAAGAAATGAGGCCTGTTTCTACATCAGAACACCAAATGTTGCTAATGTAAAATGAAAGTAGAAGTGAAAAGAAACAAGCCATGTAAGTATGGGAATATAGTTAATTTATTATGGCAGGTCTATAGCTTGGCTCTAATCCCTCGTTTGGAAATCAAAAGCAGACTGCTGGAACTCACCTGCCAGACTCAATCTGTTTCATAATTACCTGTGGGTTGCTATTTTTGTTTACCTTAATAGCACAGTAAATACTGCTTCTGCCTTTGTTTATGACCTATTTAAGTGATGTGAATATCTTGAAGAAATCCTGTTTTTAATAGCACCCCAGTGACTACCTTCTTTCACCTCCCAAAATAGAAGCCAATGGATCAGGCCTCCAGCATGAGCTATATTAGAGAGGAAAGAGATTTTAGTGCGCTGCCAAGCCTGATGTTTATAATGATCTTCAATTTTTAGTTGCTGCAAGTGATTAGAAAACATGGGGGATTTTCTTTTAAGTACCCAGCCCATTTCTGTAAGGAAAGGTCCAGCAGTCAGATGAGTTACTACTAAAAGCTTGAGATCTGATTATCATTGCACCTTTCTAGATAGCTGAGGTTGAGAGAAGGGACAAAGGGCTCTTTTCCCTCCCTGGCAATCCTGCAAAAAGGAGGTGTGTAAGGTAGGAACAAACTAATTCATACACTGCTAGAAATGCTGGGGTTGGCCCCTCTGTATATGTGCTTAAAGGTTAGAATTGGCTCCATCTCATCCCATTGTGTACTGTGAATCCCAGGATTATTTTGTCACTTGTCAGAGAGAAAAAATCCATTCCCCTCCTGGGCTCAGAGCTGTGTCTCACAGTACTTCAGTGTGTAGGTAGCAACATAACAGAGAGAAATACTCTGCTTTGCCCAGCACTTGGCTGCAAACAATGCTCACATCCTCCTGCTCTTTTTTTTTAACTTGAGTACCTTTAAAAGCCGATTTTCACATGTTTCACAATTTTCATGTGTTGAAGAGGCTTCCTGTTGTGACCAAGGAGATCTACGAGGTCACACAATTACCCCAAACTGACCTTGATGCCCTCTAGCAATGATGTGGTGAAATACACCTATCTACAAGAGAGGAAAGGGGACTTCTGAGGGGTTTGGGCTACAGGTGACTTGAGAAAAATCCAGGTTATGGCAACTAAAAGAAAAGAAGCATTTATGTGCAAGGAACATTGTGAAACTTCTCATCATAGCTGCTTTTGTATCTGTGTTGGATGAGGTAATTACGAGCCTAGCCCAAAACACTTTGCATGCTAAAATAACTCTTTTCCCTTTGGAAAATCTTACTGAAATGCTACCATCTGTAAACAAAGTAAAATAACTCAAATTGCAGCTCTGAGAGCCTATTATCTTGGGATTTGGTCACTTCAGGTCACACAAAGATCTACATTATGTCTTGCTTAAGGTGATGCAACCAACACTATAGTATCTAAGTGCCTTCCAAGTAAAGCAATACTAATAAGCTAATAATAAGGTTTTATAAAATCTCTACCACTTCTCCATTTTGGGGGTGGTGGTGTCAAAACAGATATTTTACTGAGAGAATCAGAAAGCTGAAATGATTCCTTTTGTCCTATTTAACAGTTATGTTTTCTGAAGGTGGACTTTTCATGAGTTTTACATTGCAAAAATCTTAGCAGTTGCACTTTATGAAAATAAGAGGCTGCTGAAGGGCCTGTAATGTTTTGTAATAACAGAACAGTTCTCTAAGTGGCCAAATTAAGACTGGGTTTCAGAGTCTGATGTTGAAATCATCATCTTTATACTTTCCTATACTTTTAAATGAGTCATGCCTGAGAAGAAGTTAACATTTCATGGTACTTTGATAGCATACAAACCCCACAGTTTCAGTTCAGTGCCTAGCTGGTGTATTTTTCTCACAAAGAAACAAAATCACACTTGGAAATTGCAATGTCCAGCTCTACTCACAGAAAGTAATAGCAATTTCCACCAGTTTTAACTAGAATGAAGGACTCTGTAAAGCCAAAGGGAAACCTTTACAGTCTACCATTTCAATGGGTTGTACCAATTTGTGTTTTATGAAATCTGATCATCTTGTTCTCGGTTTTTAACTTTATAGCTAAACTCCTTTAATTTGGACTTTGGAATCAGCTAGGATATAGTAAATTTTATTGGGTTCTCAATTTTAAAAAGTTTGCAAAGATTATATTTAAACCTGCATTTGAAAATTATCATTGACCTTTTTCCTTCCATCTAAAACAAATTTGAGAATGCCATCTTTAATATGTGAAATTTTACAGAGGAGGGACAGTTGAAAACATATGAAATGTAGCACTTGTAGACAACTGTTATCCTTTCTTGAAATCTTATCTGGCAAGCTATCAGAAAAGAATGTTATAAAATGCTATTTTATTTATGAATCTGTTAGGAATTGTGACTCCTATAACAGATCGAGTAAGAGAAAAGAAAAATTTAAATACAAGATTGTTATTTACTGCTGGTGGAAAGATTGGTGTCAATTCAATGAGAAGAATTGTAGGGAAATAAACATATATATGCATGACCAAAATTCATTAAAAATAAAATCGATTTCCTTCAATCCTTATTATCTTCACTATATCTCTTACCTCTGGCAGATTTTCTTAGTGCTGGAAGCTGTAATTACAGGGTTTTTCACTTCTTAAGAAAAGTGATAAATCTGAAATCAACAACTGTTAGTATGATTGTTATGTTGCTGGAAGAAAATGCTTTTTGTGCAGTGTCTTGTCCAAGATTCAATCAGGCTCCAAACCAAAGCATTCCAGTCAGACAGTTCTCATGGATTTTCAGTAATAAGCAAGATGGGGTGGGTGGGGAAATATTTACCAGTGTCTCTAAGGCTCTTGAACTTCACGTTCCTTTGCATAGTTGATTTACTAATCTCAATTACTACAGTTGGGATTTTCAGTAGATGGCTTCTTTGCCCATATATAGTCCATGCAACATGTGGCAGGGCATGGCTTGAAGTGGCAAGCTCTGCCTTTCCCACTTGATTACTTGTGTCAAGCTACAGACTGATGAAAGATGAATAAACTCTCCTCAAACTATTTGTGATGAGGGGACAGGCTCTGAAAAGATTCAGTCATTCTAGCTCCGGTGACTTCAGGCTTTAGGGAGTATGGATGTGGGTTTAGACACACAAGCTAGTGATCAAGGGCAGAGAGAGATGCTTCAGCTCCCATGGTGTGAAAATTAACCTTGGGCACATTTCTGGAAGATATGAGTTAACAATAATGAAGTATGAGTGATGAAAGTCAGTGAATCTTTCTATGACTAGCTGTGACTTTATTGTCATTCTCCATGACTTGAATTGAAATAAATGTAATCAAAGAACATATTCTTTTCAGCTAATATTTAGTAGTTTGCCTTAATTTGGATAGGCTTATTTTGACATTTGATTTTTAATTGATATTCTAAATGAGAAAACAAAACAAAACAAACCCCCACATACAAAAAGACCAACCCAGATGAGACAAGGTGGTTAACTTCAATGTGTTTTTTTGCCAGTGTGGTGCTGAGCATTTCCACAGAGCCATGCTTCCCTCCTTAGCCAACAGGATTCAGCGTCTGCCCTAGACCCTTCACTCATTTACTGGCCAGCTAATATATGGTTATATACTCTTCTGTTGCATGGGTCAAAGTCTTCTAAAATGATGGTTACATATTTATGTGATGAAGTAGCAAAATTTACACAGAAATGTGCAAAACACTTGCAGCTCCTACATCCAGGGAGAAAAAGGCAGGTTGCTAGAAAAAAACATGAAAAAGAAGGATGAAACCTGTCAACCTTTACATTTGTTATCCCTATTCACATATCCATAGCCACAAATTCTTCATCAATTCATCTTTTGCCATTTAATTTTTCTACTTGTTCTCTAGGAAATGTGTTGCTGCTGAGAGCTCTGCAAAAATCATTGCTATTAACCATTAGTTTAAAAAAATGTTGTTGAAAAATCTTCCCATAAGACTGAAAATTTATGTTGTACAATTCTGTGGCAACAGAAAGTGAATATTAACTATTTTTTCTTCTCTTCTCTTTGGCTAGTACTGGTCTATTTAAATGCCTGAAGTGTCTAAAGCACGACATTGAAAGAACAGCTGTGTTATAAAGTATTTAACTTGTGTTCTTACATCTTTGACAAGTATCACATTGAGAGTATTTGTTTATAGAAGACTGTACAATATGAATATTCAAATATATAACAGCTTGTCTTTTAGTAGAAATGTCAGCCCAGCTGAGAAGGCTTCCAGAAACAGCAGCTAATGTATGGGAAACTGATCTGCATCCACTAAGGGGCTGCTAACTTTGCATATTCATTATATTCAAATAATGAGCCACGGTGTAAAGTAAGAGTAATTTAGTTTAAGAGAGGAGAGCTGTCTTAGATTTACATCAGGATTAAACTCCAGTACGTATCTAGCAACCTATGAATACTGTCATTGCAAGTTTTCTATTAATACTGTTAAATGTCTGTGTTTCAAATGCATGAGTTTGTATTTTAAAATGTAAAAAGCACAATCATTTCATGTATTTTAAGTCTGGCATGTGACTGAATGCCTTGGTGAATCAGAGCTCAGTTATTTTATCTTCTTTACACATAGTTTATTGTGTTTGGGTCTTGGAGAAATGTTCGACTTACAGGATTTTATGATAAAAAAAAATGCATGGAAATTTTTGTGAAGACACCTGTTTGTTTATTTCTTTTTTTTTAACAGAGGAAAAAACCCTAAAGGCTTGTCCTTTGAGTTATAAGGATCTTATCTGAGAGACAAAGCACCTTTTATGCCCAGGAGAGTGGAGGGGAAAGGAGAGGCTGGGAATCCCAAAACGCTGTGGCTTCTCACTGCTCTCAGGGAGTAGGAGACTTGTCAGAGCCCAGTATGATCAGAGTGTGGTGATCTCCAGCATCCTGCATCAAGGAAGCAAGATTAGCTCCACAATATCATTCCAGCTATTCTTCGTTATGTGGTAAACATTGGTGAGGAAAAGGGAAGCTAAAACCCATAGTGCACTTCATCTCTGCCTTGAAATCCTGTACAAACATTTCATTTAGCCTGTATTTTGGCTCTGTAAAATAAACAAAGCTGTACTGCAGAAATGTCAGTTAAGTGACTTTTAGTGCTTTTAGTGGGCTTCGCATGGGAGACATTGGATTTGTATTGATTTACACCAGCTGATGAGCTGGCACAGTGTGTATTCTCTGCAGCTTTTGTAAGATAATTAATGAATAATTCAAAATTGCAGTGCTTTATATGGTGGTTGTGTCTCACAGAATGAATGACTGCCATGACTATGTTGAGAGAGAAGTTTCAAAGGTTCTTTGCTTTGATTGCAAAGTCTGAAATGCTCCTTGGAAGAAATCCAAAGTGTGGCAACTTCTGGTCAGATTCCCACCCAACTCCAGTATTTCAGATCTGAAACCTTTCAAAATCTTTATGTGTCAAGGCGATTAATATTCCCTCGTCAGCTTTTCAAGATGACATATGTAATGTCATCAACACCAGGCATCCTCCTCCTCTCAGTTGCTGCTTTTCTATTTAACTTTTCCAGTGCAGGCTACAGTCCACGTGCTGAACTCTATTTGGGATAGTAAAAGCCTTACCTTGTTTAGATGGCTTGTTCTCTTTTTTTCCTAGCAGGATGAATGGAGAATTTTGGACAGAGCATATCCCTGGCCTTAGGCTGACCTCACCAAGGGACCAGCTGTAAGACACTCTGCAATTGCCGTGAGCAGATTTTGACACGCAATTGAGCATCCCCAGAATTCTGCCTTCACCCCCAGAATTCACGCTCTGGCATAAATAATTTCTGACAGCAATTGTAATGCAAGTGCAGTGTAATGATGGCAAGAGATGCCAGTTTGACAGATTTGGAGAGCTGCAGCCTGTGAACCTCATTCTTCTCTTTCATGAGGACACAAAGCAGAAATTTGATCTCATCCCTATCTGCAACATCTGCATACACAGATTTCTCCCCAAGCTGGAGAGATCTGCTCTAGGGTCAGCCAGATAGTTTTCAAGCAGGGTAAATATAGCCTTTGGAGGAAGTTTTCCTGTGTAGGGAAGCCAAGGTTGCCTCTTTACAACTGGTTTCCACAGTTCAAACACCAGTTTTCTCTGTTACATAAATTATTTTACTAGAACACTTTAATAACCAGTAATATTTTATTAAGTGAATCATGCAGCTGACAGAAGGTTTTTGTGCTAAAGAAGTATACAGCTGTAAGGTTGAAGGGAATATCAATGAGTGATACTTTCTGAAACTCTCCCTTCTGGATTCTCTCTGTCATCCCTCCAAAACTGGGCAAGGGATTTAAGATGCAGCCTTGTCAATTTTGAGAAGGGCTGATTAAATACTCGATTTATTTTATGGAACAATCCTTTTAATATAGCCCAGAATAAGAATTTTTTTCTTCTGCAAAACACCACATTTGACTCATCATGAGTTTGAGATCTGCGGTAATTCCGAGATCTTCCCTGCTGAACTGTTGCCCAGCCACAATTATTCTCTACTTCATATCTGCATTTCAGTTCTTCCAAACTGGAATTTCTCTCACCTTACAAAAGCCACTCACAAGCTAAGCTTTCTGTCTATGCAGTTGCCTGGGCTTCATCCACTTGCAATGCAGAGACACAGGCATCTCTAGAGAGCAATTCACCCCAACTGTCCGAGATGCCTGGATTTCACATGAACTATTGCAACTTGTCCTTCAAGAATTTCATCCTGTTTGGACTGTTTCTTCTCCCAAGATCACACTGAAATCTGAGCTTGTAGCCTAAGTGCTTGTCAACCTTTTCACCTTGGTGTCATACATGTAGGATAAAAATCCTGTTTATAGTACCTGTCTTTAAGTGGTCCCCTTTACTGATAGGTATGCTTAGAGTAGGGTTTCCAATTAGCTGTATAAAATGTTCTGGGTCTTTTACCTAAACTCTGCTTCCCCTAGTTCAATTATAAGAAGTAGTGCCTGTGTCAGGACATCTTACAGGGACTATTTCTGCAATGTCTATAACCAGGAGGCTGGCAATCATGTCTGAAAAGGAAATTTGGTGAGCTTGATATGATACACAATACACAATGACAGAATAATCCTTTTAATATCTTAATTGTTTTCTTTATGTATTTGGATTATTTTAAATGATGACTGAAAATTAGGCTCCTGTGTCTTTTAACTCCTTTTAAAGTATGGTGAGATTGACTTTTCTGAGATTCACACAGTCATCCATGAATCCTCAAAAATAATCGTGACTGGTTCAGGTTGTTCAAGCTAAGTTCTTAGCAGTGTACTTGATGTTATGCAACTTCTTTCATTCCTAAAACATACTATTCCCATTTCTGATGTTACATTTAAAAATAAAATTAAGCATCTGAATAATTAAGTATGTGATTAATGTTGATGTAGTTAAAAATTATTGCAAACAGTGAAACAGCTAACAGTCTTATTACACCTTCTTTGTAGCATTTTCTTCTTGCTAAGGAGTGACTCTCCTGTCTTCCTCTGACTTCTAATGTAGAGCTGGATTTTGTTCTTGTTTCTTGTATATACTTGCTGTAACTTTTCTAGTTTTATCCATGTGCTTTTTCTTTCCATCCTTAGTTGCTTTTCCTGGATCTCAGTTTTTTATGATTCCTTTTCAACTTTCACATCCTTAAGGAGTTCCTAATGGAGCCATATCAGCCTTTCACCTTCCGAACTCCCCCCTTTCAGGTTGTCTCATTTAGAAACTCCTCCTCTCTTTGTTTTCCTGTTCCTTTTCCTGAAAAGATCTTTCAGTTCCTTGAGTTTTGTGTAACCCATGATCCATATTGTGCCTATTAAAGAAAACTATCTGATCTGATCTGCTCAGTTATAACCTACGCTAATCTCTCCTTTTCTGCCACCTTTTGCTTTCTGAAGTAACAAGTTGTCCCCAAGTACACTGCAGATATAAATCCCAATCCCAAGTGACAGTCAAATAAACTCACACTGATCTCCAGCAGATCCTACTCGATGAATACCTTCAGAAGTTTGCCATCAGAAAGTATCATTCACCTCTTCCTTCTTACTACATACTGATAGAATGTTGCAGTGTTGACATCCCCCTTTTCTGTTGCCCTTCTTTTCACCAAGAAATACAGGAGGCATTCAGTTCTGTTTCCTCCCTTCTCCTGGATTTCAGAGCAAATATATTTGCTTGTTCTTTGTGTACAAAGGGATTTCTCTCATTTTTAGATCCTTTTTTTTTTTTTCCCCAAAAAACTTTTGTACCAGTATTCAGATCCTGCAATTTAGCATACTATTTATTGTGATGTATTTTTGCAATGTCATTTCCTGTTAGAAAGCTTCAAGGGGTCACTTGATTTTATTCTTCTCAAGGAGTATCCTGCAAACACAAAACATGTCTGGGACCAGCTTTTAATTTCTTTGAGAACTACTCAGTTCACTATATAAGAAAAAGAGAGCTGCCACTTTGTCTAGGAAGAAGACAGTGTATGTCTCTCTTTTTATAAAGTATAACCTCTGTTATACCTTTTTGCTGATCTACATGTTTCCCACTGCTCATAGTAAGTACTCAGTGCTAGTTGTCCCTTTACATTACTCTAGAGCTAGTTGCTTGGTGCCTACAGCATAAAATAAGGCAGATTTAAAATAGAATGTAGAATTTTATAAGCACCATAGAAACTCAAGGCTATTTCATTATAAAACTTATTTTTCTGGTTTTATTTCAGTTATAGTAGGGGATGTCCCACTGCTAATTTTACTTCCGTAACTTTCATTCTGGATTCTATCCTCATGTCCACTGAATTATTATTAGAAGATATAAAATCTTCACATTATACACAATATTTTAAAAAAACCCAACTGTGGAATACTGCATGCTTTGTAAAACCTTTTTTTTGCCTGTTGCAATGGTGAACAGTTGTAAAAGAGGTTAGTTTTACATGCGCATTTCTGCAGAAATAAATCAGTCACTAGAGAATCATTCTCTTGGAAGCCAAACAGTGCGGGTGAGTAAAGAGGTTTGGGAGTAGGGATAATCAGCCATGGCTACATCTGCACAGCAAGGACCAACAATAGCCTATCCCAGAGCATTGCGTAATACAACAAAAGTCTCCCCCTTAACCTTGAATCTGTCTTTGTTTGAGTGAAGTCCATATTTAGTTCATTGCTCCCAAACACAGAAGTGTTAGTTTTAGGGGGGGAAAAAACCCAAAACAAACAACTAAAAAAGTCAAGCTGAGTCCAGCTGACCTCTTTCTTGTTTCCCCTCACACTCAAATTTATTTTTTAAAAAAGTTCAGCATGTACAAACAACTCATATGTGAAAGAAATCTGGACATGAGTAGATAAGGGATGCAGCATGACCTTTGTGGCCATTTAAACTTCCATTGTGCTTCCCATAAGACCAGACTTCAGCTACAACATGACAATTAAATAATGAATTATGAAATATCCCCTGCCTCTGCTGGAATACTCCCTCTCTTCTCTAGGCTACTCCTGTGAGTATTGGTCAGACAACACTGAATATCCACGAGAAACTTTGCCAGGATTTCTGACATTGGAGCACAGATTTTATTTTCTGCTGTGCTAAACAATTTGTTTGCTGACTATTTATGAGTCTCTTGTCCTGTTCTCTGCTTCACCTTTGTGCCTTTCTCCAGGGATGCAAATGGAATAGAGATTGGGGAGTTTCTTGAAGAAGTGCACCCCTCTTTGCCAGCTGCCATGGCTGATGTCACCAATTCCCATCTTTTCTGTCTTCACAGAATGTGTCCACAGGGCTGAAGGAGTCTTGAGTTGTCTTGTACTCTTGTTAAAGCAAGTTGGGTAGACTATTACACAGTCAACTATTCTGATGCAGAACACATGTTAGGGCTGCTGTATTTCTTGCCTGACCAAAATATTTTTTGTAGGACCAGAGGCATAGCCTTTAGTCACATCCTTTCATCTCACATTTTGTTCTGGACCCAGAGATCTGGTCCTACCCTTCAAAAAGGATTTCTGCATTTATGCCAGAGGGCAGCAACTCTGTGTCGTACTGAGCATCTTTGACCTCTACTAAAGCCAAGTAAAGCCAGACTGTAAATAAGAAATATGTCAGAAGAAAATGAAAGTTGTTATTTTGGTTTGTTTTTCTATTATGGGTATTATCACCATAGTAAAGAGAAGGCAACATCCATGGGGATTTTCCTTGTACATAAAGTGAATTAATAAATGAGATAAATATACTGACCTGTGGTGAATACAATGATGACATGTAATGGAAAATTATCAAGCTCTGGAAGTTCAGTCTGTATCAATTCCTAGCACAAATGGTGGCTTTGAGGTCCAATAGATGTAATATCCTATATGTACATATCCAGTAGGATATCCATATATAGGATAATTGTTCATATGTAGGATATAACATCCTTTGGGTGGATCACACATATATGCCTATGTATTTAAATCCTCTTTCCTGATTTAAAAAGAGAGGATTGCTTTGACTGGGTATCTGGAATGCAGCAGTCTGGGACATTAAAATACAACAGAGAGAGCAGACCCCTGAAAGCCACACTATTATTGAATGCTTTAGCCAAGCCTGATACCTAGAAAGGAACATTTGCTTAATTTTCCTGCAGGAAAAAGTTAAAAATCTTTGAAATAATTCAAAAAGCCACAAAAATTTGAAATTGAGGCTGCTTATTATAGTACTATTTTTATTTGATTAAACTTTATTTTAACTAGAAACTGCATTTCTAAAAATAAATAAGAGGACCTAGAAGTTGGTTTTGTTTTTTCTGTTTTTTTTTTTTTTTTTTTTTTTTTTCCAAACATACATTCTCCTTTCTTTGCCAAATCACATATAACAGCTGCAGACTTTATAACATTATATAAATGTTCAGACTGGCTATAAAAGCTTAAATACAAAATTCCAGTACATACAACAACTGGTATAAAGAACAACAAAATTGAAATGACTAAAGGCTGTTCATTTAATCTGTCTTTTTTAATTGAAAGCTTCATCAGGCAACAGAAAGAATCTGTTTTCCTTGCAAGGTGCTGCAGTGGTGGTAGTAGTTCTGGAGAAAAAGTACAATGCAGAATTCCCTCTGGAGATATCTGGCTTGAGAAGAAGACAAAACTATAATTTTACTTTAGCTCATGGCTCCCCCTTAAGTAGGTTGGGAGTTAGGGAATTCTGTAAGAAAAGAAAACCTGGAGAACATTTACTGTTTTGTTCCAGCTCTGCAGTCCCACCGGACCCAGCTCTGTGCCAACATCATAACAGATAAGACAGTGGAAATAGAGAGCCAAGAGTGAATAAGCTCACAGCTCGGGGATACTGCACTAGAGAAGATACCTTTTGCAACACGCACTGCTCTGCCCTTTTTGCATCTATGCTATGTTTAACAGCACATGATCTGTTTTCAAGATAGTTGCCTTCTGGAAGTCGTTCTCACAGCCTGGTCCTGGGAGGTGTTAAGTGCCTTGAACTTCCACTGACGTCAGCGGGGGCCAAGCCTGCGGCACCTGGGATGGGGCCCGCTGCCCTCCCCTCTCACCATCCCAGCTGCTCCAATGACATCTAGACACTTCCAGGAGCTGGCCCATACTTTACATCCCACGTACCTGCCTCTAAATGTTGGTGCTCTCTGCTTATGGTTGCAAACATTTCTGCATCACAGCTGCTGAGTCCTGCAAATGTTACTTTTCTGTGGCTCCAGCAAATGCTATTTATCTGTGGCTCCCATAAAAATCCAAACGGTGGTATTTAGATGAAGTTGCTGGGCTTGCTGGAGTCTCCCATGGACAAGCCATTGCATGTGCCATCTGCGCTGTCCATCTGGTGCAGCTAGGGGATGAAACAGACCTTTTACGCTGCCTGTACCAATTGCTAAAGTAACTGAAGGATGACACTCATTTTGAATGCTTCCTTCATGTCTTGCTGCCTGCTCTCCCTTCAGTGTCACCATGTTTCTTGTTTCTCCTCTGTCCCTAAGCCTTGTGCTTAGGGCTTGAAGCTGCTTGAAACCTTAAAAGAGTGGAGATGGCATTGGTAACATTTGTTGGGAAGGTGAAAAGCAGTTTCTCCATGTGAAGGTCCAAATAGGCAAAGATGCCTCCGAGAGAGGGAACAAGTTTCCAGCACCTTCTGGGAAAGTGAAAATTTTGCTGGATAGCCAAGGCCCAATTTTGCTTTTACATAACAGTCTGAAACCTTTCTTGTTCTAGCATGTTACTGATAGCACATCTGAATGTAACTTTTCAAAATGCCTGGTTGAGAGTCAGGCGCTCACCTCAATGAGGGTGAGGGACTGTCAGAAAAGACAGAGCAGGAGGAGGGGAGGGAAGAAGGCGTGGGAAGACATTCACTTTAGCAGAGGAGTGAGTGTGTCACTGTGTTAAAGGCTCCAATTGCCCTGCCCAGGTGCTGCCAAAGTGTCAGAGGCAGGAAGAGTTATGTGAGGCTGAGCCCAGAGGAGTTCTGTTCAGGAGCCGAGGCATGAACCTCCCTATGCAATGAGTACAGGGGGAATTTTAGTCTCTGGTGAAACTATTCCTATCTGCTCTTATTCCTGACTGGTCGTGTTGAGCTACACCCCTGTCTGAAAAGTTGTTAAACCCTCGGCAGCCCAGGGGTGGTAGGAAATGGAGCTGCTCTGTTTTCTTGGTCCTTGCTTGTGTCTCCTGTCTGGTGATTTCCAGCTAGGCTCAGTAGCAAAAGTCATGGAAATTGCATGTCCCTGAATGCCTCCAAGCTTGGACACTAAGCTGGAAGTGGTACAACAAGGAAGGTATAATCATGACTTCCTCAGTAGCCAGTCCTAGCTACAGAAGGAAAGGCTCAGAACCGTTGCCACAGCATCCTGGAAGGTGAAAGTTTTTTCAACTGTTAATTATTCAGCTTTTCCAGGCTAGTGTTATGCTTCTCTTCTTTGGCGTGCTCCCCAAAGAAAGTCCTGTTTGTTTAAAAATATTGCTTATGAGTGGGGAAGCATTGCTCTTTCTCAAGTATCCAGATGGTGCAGTTTAGGTTATGTCAACCAGATGCAAAGATTCCAGGACCAGCAAAGATCCAAGTAGTGAATCCACATGTTCCAGCCCATTGGCTGAATGGGGACTTATAAGCTGGAGTCTGGAAGTAGTTTAATCATGTTCACTTGGGGCTGCATTTGAGCTATTTAATCTCTCTGCTAGACCTGCACTGCTTGGGTACAGTACTGCACAAGCAGGAGTATGCTGCACTTGGAGCAAAAACAGTTTATGTCTGGTCGGTAGGGTGTCTTTTCACTACTCACCTGATGCTGGCATGAATAGAACAAGTTGGGTCTACATACTTCTGCTACTGCCCTTCATTTCCTAGGTTTCTGGGGAAGCAGCTGGACCTGTAGATATTAAAGATTTCTTTTGTGGATACCCTGGTTATTGATTATAGACTGGTTGTTTTTTGTTTTTTGTTTTTTTTTTTTGTCCAACAGCAGTCTTACAGAAATCTTAAGGTCTCTTCTACATCCCACTTCTCCCCTTTCTTCTCTACTCTTTCTTCACTACTCTACTAGGTGTTTAGTAACTTCCTTCATATCATGTTCTAACTCTTTCCACGTTTCCCTTCAAATATCCTTTCCTCCTCCCCTCCCTCACAAATTAATGAATTTTGATACTGACAATTATAGTGCTTGCATATGGGCTTCTTTTCTAGTTAGTGGAAGGAAACTGGCACTTTTAGCTTGTGATTCATCACACCTACCTTTAGTTGTTTGTATTAGGATGAGAATAGTTTTGTCCTAGAATTATTTACATTTGCTTAGGTGAATCCCAACACTATTGCCTAATTCTACCTCCTTTGCCTTCACTCTGACTCTGCATTTCTGGCTACCAATTCTTCCATCTCTCTCACTACTGCATAACCTTCTGAAGGTATCTTGCTCAAATTCCACCTGCTCTTCAGACCTTCTCTCTAGTCTACCAATAGCCCACTGTTCATTCTTACTCCATTTTCCTCTGCACTTACCTCTTCATATAACTTGTCTATTAACTTCTGCAACACAGGTTCCTTTCTAAACACACTCCTGACTACCCTGATTCAGGAGGTCTGACTACAGTCCAGAGCCCTTCCCTACCCTTTTCTGCTCTTTAAACTCTCCATTCTTCAAAGCTTTTTCCATGGGGAACTCTTGAACATCTGAACTGTTTTAAAACTTTCTTCAACTTGTTGAAGGCTGCTGTTGATGGCCTCCCTTAATACATGCTCCTCCTTGTCTTCCATCACTCTCCTCTTGGTTCTCTTCTACTTTTGTAGCTCTTGTTCTCTAGTCTCCTCATTTCTCCTGAAACTCTTCAGAAGGCATTGTCAAATTCTTACCTTCCTCTTGCTCTTTTCCTTTCTGCTTTCATTTTGAGATATCATTTCACCCCAGAGATGCAGCAAAATGCTATTGTTAGAGCTTTCAAAGTCGTCTCCATGTTGAGGCTCCATGTCCTATGATTCCATCTGTCATCTCATTTACCTCTACAGTCTTAGTCAGGGGGTTGGCTGTCACCTCAAGCACAACCTGCTGTTTCATACTTCACTTCTTTGCCACTGACAGCAATTCACATCCCTTTCTGCCACTCAGGTCTCTCCTCCATGCTTCAGCTGAACATTTCTGCTTCTTCCTCCACACTTACCAATTGTACTCCACAGTTTCTGTATTAACAGGGCACTGTGTTAATGAGGTATACTAGCTGTCATGATGAAGTGTGTCGGTTCACTGATGAAGTAGAATACATAATATATGAAAAGATGATAGCAGCCAAATGCAGTAACACGGATCCCAAAAGTTGTATGTGGTACCTATGGAGGGAAACAGCTTCCTCGGTGCTGAACACACCCATGCAAAAGGATGCAATTTGTTAATTAACTTATATCTGTTAAGAAGCTTTCATATTTTTACAGAGTTAGAGCCTGTGCTATGCTGCATATATCATAGACCTAGATGTTCACAGCAATGTTTACACTGAATGTGTCACTGAAACAGATCCTGAATTTCAGTTAGAGTTTTGGAGTCTGTAATTTTTTAAGGATTTGTCGTATGAACCTGCTGACAACTTTAGCTGCTATTCTTCAGCATCCCTCAGCAAAACCCATGTGGAATTTCCTAGGGTGGTATGCATCACATACCCCTTTCTGCTTAAGACTGAAGTCTGTGGCAGGCAGTACAGATGCAAGTTTCTTAAACTAATGGCAAAAGAATCCATATACAATTCACAGTCTGAAGCCCCAAAGCATATAGGTCTAAAATAGTGCTGCTTTACTTCAAAAAGAAACAGGTTTATGTTCCAAAGTTGCTCCAGTCCTAGACAAAACTAAATGTTTTTTCCAGTCATTCACTTGTCCCTTTGTTTAGTTATTCATGGGGTTTTCTTTCCTTCCTGTGCTGTTGTCTCTCTCCAGAACTGAGCTCAGTGATACTTTGTTCATTTTAAAAGCATGAACTATCTCTTTTGCTGACACATGATGACCAAGCAGGCACATTTAACTAGAACTCAAATCTCAGGTCAGTTTTGAATGTAACATGTTTTGATTATTATTATCAGCACACTCGGTTCTCCAAAAGTGGGAGTGGGAGGAGGAAAATGATCTCATGATCTTCAAATGGATCCCAGCATATCCATACTCCATGGTCCTCTGTGGCCCCCAGTTGCACAATAACATGTCCTGCAGCACCATTGGGTGTAAAACCTCTCAGAACATCAGATAAGTTTATATTCAGGTTCCTGATTTGAACGAAGATTCAAGGAGCTCTTATTTTATCTGCACTTTTTTTCACCCAGCCTTGAAATAACACTGGGATTTGTTTTGCTTGAGAAGGAGAAAATTCTTAACATGCGTGTGACTCAGAAGAAAACCTGTTTATTTTCTGCAATAAATAAACAATGAATCATTGGTGGTTTACTACATTTATTTCACTGCACATGAGATGTGTTGTGCAGTTAAATTTGGTAAGTCTTGCTACCTCAAGGCCTGATTCTGCAACCCTTCTTGCACTGGCGCCTGTAGAGAAGTCATCTGTGGAGAAGAAGTCTGAAGTGCTAGGGAGCCAAAAGCCAGCAGGTTCATTCCTATGCCATAGGACGAGGATGCTGAATTTGTCCCTCTGGGAAGAACAACTCTCAATTAACAGTGCAATCCAGCAGCTTCAAGAAAGGGCTGGCTGGAAATAAGAATATATTTCAGAAACTGGAATAAGCTAACATCCTGGTGCTCCTCCCGAAGGGAGAGCAGACTGGGAAAGCCTATACGTTTTAGGACACAGTAATCCAGTTGTAATTAGTTAGTCTCAGCAAGGCTCTCTGGCCATCCTTCAGTGTGGCAGCTGCACAGGGCTACCCTGGATCACCACGAGCCACCTATTCCTCCTTCTGGGGTCACACCTGTGGCTGTTAACTTTAGATGCTTCCTCTTCATTTTAAGGCTGTTTAAAGTGCTTGTACTTTGATATACTGTAGGGAACAGGCCTATATTGGCAAAAGATGGACCAGATGACTTCATAGTCCCTTTCTATCACAGATTCCTGCAATTTCTTCTCTGTATTTTGCTGTTAAACCTGCCAGTGCCCAACTGTGTGATACAAGTAGCAGCTCACAACTCAGTCAGTAATATAGGCTTGACACTTATATAGCATATACCAGAAAATCTCTGAGCCTTTTCTTTTCTAACTAATGAAAAAAATAAATAAGAGTGGTCTGTTTGGAAAAAAAAATACCGTTTCTGTTTTGATATATTGGCAGATATTAAAATCTTCCAGTAGGCAGGAATCCTGGTGTACAGATTTGGTGAATGACTCATATTGTTCTTAGGCAATGGACAAGTGAATTTGGATGAACAAAGACTCAAACCATGTTGTGATTCATCCCTTGAAATGAAACTCAGAGCATTCAGGATAATGCAATCTAGCTATTTTTTACACTTTTTACTTCTTTGATGACTATTGAGGCCCAAACCATTGAAAGAACAGCTTTAATAATTCTGACACTATATTTACTTAAAAAGGAAACTTCATCAGAAACATTCTTGCAGACAAGTCAGGATCAGAATTCATGCTGTGGTGTGTTTAACCTAATGAAATCGATGACTTTTGGATTCAGCTGTTACTTCAGTAATGAGAATGATGAAGCTGATGAAGGATAAACCCAGTAGAACATTTTTTCAAGCAAACTGATAAATGGAAAAGAGATTTTATACTGTTAAAATAATGATAATAAAGAGGATAAAAATCATTGGTATCTGGTTGCTAATCATTATGCCATATGCTAGCAACCCTTCAGAGTTTATATATTTGCTTCAAAATGTTTTACCTGGATAAACGTATTTAAAGGTTTAACGTATAAGATTTAGTGCCCTACAAATCTTCACAGCAGCTGACAGCTTCCTTGCAGTTCGAAGGGATGAGCTTGGAAGATGGAAAATAAAGGTCTCCCTAGGGAGAGCAGATGGGGTGAGAATGATGAGGGAAAGGGATTTACCATGAGATGATTTGAGCTGAGATTTAGAGTGAAAATTACCAAACAAGATAGGGACTTATAGATGTCACTTCTAGAAACCAGGACAATCAATAAGGACTTAAACACCAGATTCCAGTAAGAAAGAAGAAAAAACTGATGTCTTGGCTATAGAAAAGTGCTCTGGAATTTAACTTGCTTTACCATACATACAATGTAGTTCGTTTGGGAAGTGTGTGAGGGGCTGGATGGGAGGAGGTAAGGAAGTGCAATGTTTTGAGAAACCTGAAAAAGTATGAGTGCAAGCTCTGTGTCTTTCAGAAAACCTCATCAGAAGAGGAGCTGAAACACAAAACACTCCTTGGGCCACTTTCTGATCTTTCCTTAGGGCTGTATTTTGGGCTCAGAGAACATCTCCATATATGCAAGCAATCAAGTAGTTACAGCTACAGCGCTGGCTTCTCTCCTGGTTAATCACCCCCCTTACCCCCAGCTCTTGCCCTACAGTGAAGTCATTGTGCTAAACCTCTGACATCCCAATAACTTCCACAGCAACAGAGCATGACAGCCTAAACACAAGATTAGGTGCTTAAGCAGAGCCTGTGTAAAAGAGGAGATGGGGTTGTGAGGGCAGAGGCTGTCAGCTGGCCGCACACGGCACACCTGCCTACCCCACTCCGGTGAGGGAAGAGCAAAGCCGCAGCAGTAAAAGCTGGGGAACCGAGAGCCAAGCTGGTGATTCAGTTTGTGGCACTCCAGGGAGGCGTTGCTGGAGCCCTGTTATCCTTCACCACTGAAGGCAATTTTTGTCTGGCTTCCTTCTGCCAAAGCGCTGCATACTTGAGCTGTCTGTGCTATCCCTCGGTAGGCTAGGCTTAAGCACTGACAAAAACAGCACCATAGCTAAGCAGGACTCTAATGCTTCCTGTGCTCAATGCGCTTCAGCCAAATTCATGGTTCCTTGTAATCTAAGATGGTCGAACAGTAATTTAGACCTCCTTGAACTCACATTCCCTTATGCAGCTAGATTTCCTGAAGATAAAGCCCTGTTGACATGGGAAAGTTTTACCAGTTATATAGACAAAGTTAAGCTGTTGTAACCACACCCTGAATAACTTTAAGCGCGTGGAGACTCCTTCGAGTGTAAAAGTGACCTTTTCAGCTTAGCGTATACCTCTTCTTGCGCTAAAGCAGAACATTTGCATTGGTATTGTATTAAAGGAGTACCCCTACTATCTAAGCACAGACACCTTCACTGAATTGGTAAAGTGAGAAGCCCGGATGCCCCAAAAAGTCTCTGAGGGCACGTGGGTGAATTTGGAAGGTGTCTGAAAGTTTCAAAGCTATGAGTCTAACCACTGTTGCCAAACCAGTGTGCTGTGAATTTATCACCATTGTTTACTACAGTTTGCCTTTTTCATCAGTCATGTAATTAGTTTCTCTAGGCTAATGTAAACAGAAAATAGGCAGCATATCAAATAGGTAGTCCGTCTTTTCTAACCTGAACTCGCTAAATGTTAGTATCAACTTAGTCTTAACTGATATCCCAGACCCCAAGAGGACCCCAATATCCCCAGAGGACAACCAGTGCTGTTGCAAGGGTAGATTTTCTTAAAGGGAGCTGAAAGCATATCCTTGACACAGTGTCCCTGTCCAGTATTATGTCTTTTCACAGGGAGTGGAGGTCAACTACTGAAAGAATAAAATCTGCCAGATTTTTTAAAATGTTGACAAAAATACGTATTCTCTTCTGGCTGAACTCTTGGAAATTCATGATGTCTTTTGGCTAAGAAGTTTAGAAAGAATATTTTGTTAAAGGCAGCTCAAAATTCAGTTTGAAGCCACTTAAGTGGTTAAAGTTTAATAATTTTCTGAGCTAGTGAAAACACTTCTTCTGGGGAAATTGCTGGACAGATTTAATGATAGTTGGTACTATTGATGGTTGATAATGTAAATTCTTGTTTTTTTTCAGAAAATTCCAGAAATTATTTCTGTGGTTTATATAGACATAGATGCTCTCATTGTGCAGATACAGCTCTAATCCACCTGGAATCCCTGAGTTTCTGGCCTCTGTCATGCCTTGTGATAGTCTTGGTAAATAGTCCACTGATTAGTGGTGTTTTTGTTGGACTTGATTTCATGGATTGCTTCTTTTTTATTGTGCTATACAGGCAGCTCAGTGGGAGTCTGCAGCTTAATTAGTTTCCCTGCCTTGATCAGAAATCAAGGTTAGATACAGTTAGCCTAACTTAGACATTTAACTTATTCCTATATTTTATGAATCTGATGAAGTAGCTCTCCCAAAGTTAACTGTGCCACTTGCTGTTGTAGTCAACAGAAGAGGACAGGTGACTTTGAATGTTTCCAGAAGAAAGATGAAGTGGTCAGACCCTTCTCCTTGCAGCTCGTCAAGGACATCTGTGTTTCTCCTTCTGACTGTAAAGAAGTTTAAGCACTTAACCCAGTGTCACTAGGTGCCTAGAATTGCGGTGCCAAGTGAGTGCTTGAATGAAGCCAATACAATTCTGTTTCAGATTTATGGATTTTAAGACTGTATGAATGAATATATATGCATGTATATATATATATCTACACTTATATATTTATGTATGCCTTTATCCGTGCTAGCATGCTTCTTCCGAGATCTTTTTATTTATAAATATCAAAAGTTTATATGGAAACCTGCCAGGTAACACTGGCTTTTAGATTTCTGATTTCCATTTTGACACAGTTCACAAATGCTATGCCTCCCAGAAGCACTAGCGCTCTTAACCTATTAAGTTCACTGATCTTGGCCTCACTGTGTCTGGTTTGCATTCTTTTTTAGCCATCAGAAATTTACTGCCAAAAAGTAGCACACTTTAAACTGCACAAGTTACAGAAGCAACAGTAGATGATTCATTGGTTGAGCTTTAACTTGAGTACTCGGCAAGAAAATACCCTGCACGGATCTTTGTGGTAAGGGCAGCAGATGCAATGTTTTCCTTTTGTGTGCAATTACTGATTGTAAATTGTAGCTTTCAAGTCTTGACTGCACTGTAAAGAGGTGTGTCTCCACCATTGTCCATGTATGGTAAAGATGTACTGTAAAATCCACGCTTTATATTTAAACCACCCCTTTTGCCTGCCAGTGAGCAGAAGCCAAGAAAAATAGCTGTGAATATTTCATAAAGCCAAATGTTTTGTGCGCAACTTTTTCTGAAATTAAACTGCTACCTAAACTGGGTAGCAAATATTAGTTCTAGCCAGCTATGGAAGGAAAACTAACTTGATTTCATCTTTTAAGCTCACCACAACACTTTAAATGGTTCCTTCTGTCATTTGGAGTGGAAAAGAAAACATTTTAAGCTAGCATATATTTATTCCAAAGCACTAAAAAATCAAAACTTATGAAAAAATAAAGAGAAGCTGTTCACAAAATGTAAACATGCAGTATATATTTCACATGTTTTTCTGTCAAGACCCAAAACCTGAATCCCCCTGGCTAATTTTGGTAATTAAATATCCTATGACATTCTTCATCTGATAGTGTCAGACTTGTGTATTCTGGCAGAAACCTAAATGCTGAACTCTTCCTAGTGTAAGAGGACACGTCTCAAACTTCATTTTGGTTCCCAATTTAACCAAGCACTAGTTACGTGTTTGGTTTTAAAGCATATAAATGGACCCATTGAAACTGATGTGCTGTGAGGGTTACACACTAGACAAATGACCAGATCTGACTTTGACTGTGGTGGTGCGACTTGACAGAAGCTAATGGTATTGCCCATATATAACTGAGGGCAGAATTTGGTCCTGGTCCCGTGCTTGTCATAACTTACCATACTGAGCTGAATGTTAAAGGTTTTGTACAAGGAACTTCATGCAGGGCTCTGATGATTAATGGGATCTGGATGCAGAAATTCCTGTGGGCTACAACTGAAAATTCATTCCTCTGTTTTGATGGCTGTTCCTTTTGATATAGGACTTTGATACCACATTGTGCCGACAACTGTGGAATAGTCTGGCTACTTATATTTGTCACTTCGAACTTCTGGAGGCTTGTGAAACTGTTATGGAAGCTAGGCACTGTGCACTGCACGCAATTCCAAAGTACCCAGAAGCTTAAAACTGCTGTTTACCCCTTCCCTTGAATTTTGACAGGTCCTGAGAGATGATTTTTAGGCTTCTGTAGAGAGTATTACTAAAATCGAACGGAAGGTAACAAATGGAAGGTAAAAATTCTGTTTATGTACATACCAGTACAGCTGTGGCAGACAATTAATATTTTCCATTGATAACTTACAGAAAAACATAACCATGACCCATTACTTTGGGGAAGGTAAACCCCAGCTAGTTCTGCTTCTCATATGGGATGTTTTACTAACGAAAGCATGGTATTATCCCAATGGGAGATTTGAATCTATTCCAGACATTATGAGCTGCTAATTTGCTGTCAGAACAACCCCAAAGGCTTTCCTACAGATTGGGCTGGCAGCAAGAAGGGCATGAGCTGGAAATCTTAATTAGATGAAGGCCATTTCTAGCTGCCACTTTTTCTCCATCTTTTACCTTTAAAACATTTCTTTTAAAATTCTGAGGTGTATTTCTCCAGTGCAGGACACTCTTGGTATAAAGTAGGTCTGAGTATTGCTTAGCGTGCCCTACGGAGTGGTCCACGTGAGCTGGAAGAGTGATACCAAGAAATTTGTTTTTTGATCCCTGAACTCTGAGATTACATCTATAATTCCACTGGTGAACCAACCACATGTGAACATTTAGCACTGTGTGAGCAAAGGGGAGGGAAGGATGGCAGAGTGGGTATGGTGTGACTACAGCTTCTTGCAGATGGCAGTGTTTGCATGGCACAGATATTACCTGCATGTCTTGCTTCAGCATTTTTTTTTTCTAGACAGTAGGGTGTGTTGGAAAGGTAATACCTTGCATCCTTGTGGAACAGCAACAAAATGCTGCAGAGCGTTCTGGTCACCTCCACTTTCTGCTACTACAGAGAAGATGGGAATGAGGAAGGATGAAGAAGGAGGCATTTGCAGATACAAGCCTCATCTAGGTGCCTGTTACAAAGCCCATGAGTGGGCACGCTAAGCAAAAGTAAACCATGATTTGTGCCAATGTGGCTTAACAGAAGGAAGCTGCTCTGGTGCATTTTGCAAACTACTGGTTTTTTTTGATTGTCCGTGCTGCACATCTTCATCGACACAACTACTGAGTGCTGAACTCAGATGCAGACCAGCCTCTCCAATCTCTGGTCTAGCAATCTTGAATGGAAGGGTCAGGGAAGTGAGTATGGGTGAAATGGAGAAACCTGTTGTCTTCCCATAAAATTTAGAGCTTGTCAATACCAAAAGAGAAGCAATATTGCAAAACATGTTGGCAGGAGGGCAACCCAAGTGAAAAATCGGCACAGGACTGCCAGCTGAATTGAGGTCTTTTAACTTTGTGAGCCAGTTTCTCTTCTCATAGAGTGAAAATCTGGACCAGCTCTACTGACTCTAGTGAGGTATTTCAGGATTTATATCTTCTGAGTGGAGCTGAATTTGTCCCTCTCTTGTGCAGACTGGAGTTATAATGTCACTCCACAAACTCCAGTATTTTTAGCAGCAGTTGTCACATCTAATCAAACACAACATATAGCAGCATGAAGTGAGAGAAGTGCATGGTTCAGGAGTTTTAAAGCCAAAATTCCAAACATTTTATTCAATCTCTATAGTGACAGACAAGTAAAGAAGTTTGTATATATATATATATGTATTTAAGATTTATTTACTGGTATTTTTATGCTGCTACTAGCATTCCACTTTTGAAATCTCTAGCAGACACCTCCTATCCTCAGACTAGTTCATGAAAAAACACCCCGCCAAAACCTAAACCAAAAACCCAAACCCTCAACAATGGTACATGTTATCTTTAAAGTGAACCATTTACAACGTTAATTCAAAGACTAACTACATTCATTTAGCGAAACAGCAGAGATAATATTATGTAATCTGTTTTCCAATGCAAATTCCAAGTCATAAATGCTCACAAGTTTTTAAAAAGAATCTAGGACCCAAGAGCTGATCATATAAATTAGCTGATAAAAGCATTAGAAAAAGAGATAACAATAGTAGTTCAAAAGCAGAACCATGTGTACACATAGGGAAACAAATTTTTTTCAGTAGGCTATTCTTTATTGCCTATTCATTACTGATTATTCACTCATCTTTATCTTTTAATTCCCCATATCAAATCTTTTCAATTCATCATCAGCTATGGAGACTGGCTGACATGTTTGCCTAGTCCAATCTGGCATTAGGCAATATCACAGTTTGAGGTATTTCATGGAAAAAATGAACTATCCAGAATGTATTGTCAGTTATTCAAATGATACAAAGTCAGTAATCTTGAAGAACCAATTTTGAGGTGTTGGTGCATTCTGTTTTCCACAGTTTTAAGGAAAAGGCTTGGAATAAAGCAAGAGGTATCAAAGAGGTGAATTAATTGAGAATCCTAAATTCTCCATGAGCATCTTGAAAAAAGCAATAGATACAGCCTCCTGTACTCATCAATTTACTGCAGGACTATTTGGAAATCTCTCTTTAGAGTTCAGCTGCTGTTGTGAGACTGATTTGTCAAGAAGTTTTAAGTCTGTGTCACAAAGAGAGGTACGGGAGAGGCAGCTGAGACCATGACATCGTCATCCAGTTGTTCTTTGAGAAAAAGCTCAAGTTTTGCAGTTCCTAAAGTGAAGAGGCAAGTATCTGTGAAAGGAGACTGAAAATGAGACTGGCGTGAGGTTTCAAATTAATAGTTAATTCTTTAAAAACTAATTATAGTTGGAGACATTCAGGAAGACAAATTTCAAAGTTGCACCTATTTTTTTCTTGGGGTGTTTCAAAGGTATCAAGGTTTCCAGTTGCTTCTTATGCATCTTTCTACAATGGCTGTATATGTGCAGTTGCAGCTTTTCTGTGCATACCACCCCCACCTTTACATGGTCCTGCTGGTATTTCTAACTGAGGTTGTACAGCCTGACTCACTCCACACATGTTAAAAGGACTCATGCTGCTGACTTCAGTGGCTTTTCGAGAAGCCTTGAGGAACCAAATGAATTCTGCCTTTTCTCCATTTCATTTCGTACTGGTGCTTGAATGGTAGAAATATGGAACAAGCCAAGTCTATTTAGCTCCACATTTTCTGAGTTTAAATGAGGTGGATGTGCATGCTTTAGCATGTGTTTGAATATCAACAACTTGAAAACAGGCAATCTCTATGGGAAAATATGAACCCTCATAGAAAAAGGAAAAGCTTTTGCTGTAAAATTTTACCTGATAGTTCATTTTTTAAATCCTTTAAACATCATGGAAATACTAAAAGTTTACTGGTAGGAGTGAGGGGAAGGACTGCCGCAGCGGTACCTTGTTTCTGCACTAAATCTGATGTGGGAGAAAAAAGCGTGGAGGACAGTGGGTGAAACATGGCATGTGTGTTATTAGAGAAATGCAGGATCCGAGAAAAATAACTTCCAAGAGGATTTATTTGGCTGTGTGTCAGGCTGGGGAATATTTCTCTTGAAGTGAGCCAGATCGCTGTGAGAAGAACAGGGGCTGGCTTGATGGTCCCAGTGACAGCTAGCTTGGTGACAGAGCAGAAGGAGTTCTGCCATTCTTTTGCCCCTTTCCCACACCAAGTGAGAAGCCACCAGCCTCCAGGGAAGCCTCAGACCATCTCAGGGTGAATTCAGTGATTCAGGGTGCTGACAATGTGTAGGCTTCGCTCAGTATTCATCTGGGTTTCAACTATGAAAGCACACAGATGTTTACACGAGGCACATGCACGTGCTGTGTCCCTTCCCATGCATCTTGCACCTCCCTCTCCCCAGGACACATGTGGTACCCTCTCTTTTAAGAGTGGATGATCTGGCCCAAGTCCTCTCCCACCTAAAACTCCAGTTTCTCATGGCAGCCCTGGCAGACAGCCCCCTCCCCATCGGCTGCTCTCACCTCCCACCTGGACATTCCAGTTCTGGCCCGCTCCAGGGAGCTGTGCCCTACAAATTTGTTCCCTCTCTGCCCTCTCCTTTACCTCCACTGCTTTTCCAAAGCACACTCCTGTGATGTCTTTGGCTGTCACTTGCTGTCTTAGAGCCTTCAGCACCGTTTTCCATTTTGGAAGTCTTAAGGGTACCTTGTGAACATCCATCCATCCCGCTGGATACTCCTCCTGGAGCAGTAGCATTTCTAACTGTGCTCTGCCTTTTGAATCCCGTCTCACTGGGCTCTCTGTGGAGACCCTGCTTCTTTCCTGGCCCATCTTTCTACAACGTTTCTAACAAGATCGTTGTTAATATATTGGGTAATTTATTTTCCTTCCGTATTTCAAGTTGTCTTCCCCCCATATATCACTCACAGACAAGTCTGTCAGATCTCTTTGGATGTCCTGTTATCTGAGATCAGTGTTGTACAGCATGGCCTGTAATGCATGAAATCGGAGCAAGCTGTACGCTTATGCCGTGCGGCATGGCTAATCATTCTCAAATGCTATCATCAGTTATCTTGGAGGAGTTAAAAAAAAAAAAAAAAGACTCAAGGAGCCTGTGGCTGATTTAATCTTTAAAATCAGGAGAGACTTTGCAGTGATTAAAGAGCCATTTCCTGACTACATATTGATATGAGTTGCTTCCAAGTCAAATATGAGGGAGACTGACAGGCATTCAGTCTTGGTCTGATTGGCAGGTCCCAGACCCATGAACAGCGATCTCTTTCCTGCTCTTGTTTAAAGGCGTTCTGGGGTGGTCTGTTTAATACATAGCCATCTCAAATGATGGCTGTGGTATTTTCTATTGTAATTGACAAAACTGCACACTTTAATTTTCAGCATCCATAAGGACAGGTGGAAAGTTTTATTCAGAAACTGAAGGCTTCATGTTGTTTTCCAATAGCTTCCAGAAGCCAGTCACTTTGGGAGCAATTCTGTGTTCTGAGAAATGCCAGAAAAAAATGTGTGCTGAAGTATTTCTCCAATATTACCGCAGAGCACCGTGTCCTTTTTAACATAAATCAGTGAAGAAAAGCATTGCAAGCATGAACAACAGTGTGTGGGACACTGATCTTTGCAATCTGCAAAGCACCTTTAGAAGCCCTTGATCAGCACAGGGGCTACAGCACAGGGACGATGCTCAGGAAAAGGAGGGTTAATCCAGTATTTTTACTGTGGGCTATTGGGTGATCATGGCTTTGTCATTTCACCCCTCCAAAGATTAATTTTCCTCATTTGTGAAACAGAGACTGTGATAGGGACCTCCTTCATAAACGGTTTCAGGATCTTCTTCAAGTTTATGAAAGATATCTTGCAATATGGTGCCCAGAGTAACAGGGAACAACACTCGGTGATTCAGCGCTCTCTTCCAGTTCTGCATTCCTGAGGCTGTAAAAAGGTCTGTGTGAACTCAATGTTTTTATTCAGGATGGCCTGGATTATGAGTTTACAATAGATAATCATGTGCAAATGGTCTTCCATTTTTAGATTCCCCTCCCTTCAGAGGCTGCCTCACTGCACTGACATAGTTTTCCTGGTAACTTCAGTGTGGCTGCAGGCAGAGACAGAGTACTTGCAGCTCTGGGAGACTTAGTGCTGAAACATCCTCGGCTGCAATTGTTCACACAGTCCTGTGCTTTCCTCAGGAATCAAGTCACTCCTACTCCCATCCCTGTATCCCATATCCTTTCCCTTTGGCAGTCCCAAGCCTATCCTAACAAATCACTAAATTCACAAAAATATCCAGCGTACTCAGGCAAAACAGCATTAGAGATCTAGTCTGGGGTTTTTTGGGTTTTTTTTTGCTGTGGTTTTTTTTTTTTTTCTTCCATTTTCGCCAGATCTGATACAGAGACAAAAAGGAATTTTGCTGTCCAGATCATCCTCTTCCAGTTATTTACATTTTGTTTTATTGCTAACAGCTAATCAATTGAAATAAAAACAAATACTCTCCAACCTCAAAAGTGAATAGTTTGTATATACTTTTTTACATGAAAGATAACTGATAGCTATAATCCCAGGCAAACAAAAGTGTGCTGCAAAGAACAAAAAATGTACAAAGACACGACAGAGAAAAGGGTTGAGGGATTCAGGAAGAAAAAAAGGGCTTCAGGGAGTCATGCTATTTGCAAAGCAAAATTGCTGTTTCTGTAAACGATTATTTAATTGTTGATATGAATTTAGCCTGGTGATAAAATTTTTTCCTGGCTCTGACAGACATTCTCTAGTGGAAAGAAATAAATCTGGTGAGTTTGAATTATGCGCAATTGGATCACTGATTTGCTCTAACTTCAGTGTTGGTTGGATGTCATTGTACTTTCTGTTATACTTCTATATATGAAAGTGCAACTTGAAAAGTATTAAAACTGATTAAATGTGACATCTCTCAACATTACGCTAACATAAAAGGCAATTCCAAACTGGGACACACCTCTTGCGTGCCTTGCTGTTCTCACAGAGGTTGGAAAATGTGCTCTTGTCTCAGGAAAGGTCTTTTGCTACCTACAACTAATAACAGTATGTCACAAACTGTAATTTGACTGAGTGTAGGACAAAACTTGAAACACATTCAGCAGACAAAAGTAACCGGAGTCATCATACAGGGAGAAGTTAATGTTGAGCTTTTTTACATGTTTGTGGAAACATCAAATTCTAAAGTTATCAGTAGGCCAAATGCAGAAGGCCAACCTTTGGTTGAAGAGTACGGGTGTACAAAACACGTCAGTATATTTAGGAAGCACCAGTGAAGTGCTGAGTGCCTCCGAACTCCAGTATGCAAGTTGGAGTCAAAGAGTCTAAATCTCTTAATAGAAGATTGGAGTATTTAAAGAGGAAGTATTGTTCACATTCAGCTGGGAGAAGTAGAGCCAGAGGTGGTAGTTCACCCAGCTCGGAGTTGTGATAAACATGAGCATGGAGGTAAGGAACATGTTCCCAGCTTGCCTGGAACCTGAGGAAGAAACTCCTCTGGTTTCAGTGGGATAGGGTTTATACCTGATCTTCCTTTATTTTCCTTTTTTCAGTCCTAGCCATTAAGGATTTCTTCTTCATTTGGTTCAGCAGATGTTGCTTGCCTTATGCAAGAAGATGTTGTCCTAAAAAAATTTCAGAGGAAAGTTCAGTCTGTGGCTTGTTACTGCCATTATTTATTTTGAATGAGGTCCAAGATTATAAGGCACATGGACAATCAGGCTATGGATAAAATGATTAGGATAGGGCTGACTCAGACCTGTTAGTCTGGCAAGGACTCAGCAGTGTATATTCCAGAAAGTGAACTCCCTAGGAATAATGTGCCTTATCAGAAGCTTTTATAATTCTGTATGAGATGATAGTGGATGGAAATAATCCTACTTGAATCAAAGATGTAATTTTTTCCCGAGTTTTTTGTATCTCCAGAGGTGAGAACTGTAGTAATAGCTAGAAATAATGCTTTTATTTCTAGCCTATCTTATAGTTATGTCCTACATTTCTCTTGCTAGAGGAGCTAAATCAACAATTCACATTTGTCTAACTGTGTGAGCCTTGGAAAAATTTTGTCACTGCTTTTCCGAATTCCTTCCCAAGACAATGTGTGAAAAGATGTAACAATTTCAATTCCCTAGCTAGTTGTCTTTAAATTCTTTTCAGTTCTTGTCACTTTGACCTTTAGTTCAGGAAAAGAGATAAATTGAAGTTAAAAATTGTAAGAATAATCTGAGTTTATTTGCATGAATTGAACATATAATTCGTGCAAAAGTATTAACCTGGTAAAGAACAGCTCCTTTTTTTTAGGTATCATTTCAACATGTTAATGGAAGTTGGAGACAGTGTGCAAAACCCCCCAAATTAATATCAAAACAACTTAATTTCTGTTTATGCAGTTAAGTATTTCCGTTCACTATTCAAAAGGAAGTTCTAAGTCATGAAAAGCAGAAAGAGAAACTGAAAAAACAATTAAGGCTGAATAAGACTACTTTATTATCTATGTCTACCTTCTCTGGGCTGCATCCAGGAACTAAATTATTTGTGGGTTGGTTTTTTTTGGTTTTACATAGACATTTCTTCAACATGCTATATCACAGTTTAATAAAAGAAAAAAAAAAAAAAAAAGCAACAAAAACCTACCATGCTTTGTCGCCAGAAGGATTTAATACTGAGATAGCTATCACGAAGGGAAAACAATAACAAAGCATTGCATTTATTTAATTTACTAGGACATTCAGGTTTGCCTTGAGTTGCTCGTAAAAATATGCACAAGGAGTGTTTTGCCTAAAAATGTCTAAAGAGAAAAAGATTAAAAAAAAAAAAAACAGTGTGGTGGAAATAGTCTTTGTGTTACTTCAACTATGAAGACATTTCATCACATTTTTAAGAGACGTTTTTGCTGAAACTTTAAAACAATTATCTATTTTCTTATTCTGAGAATAAAATTCTCTTCAATTCTACAAAAATAATTTTAAAGACTACTGAATATCAGATAATGTGCCTATTAAGTGTTCAGCGAATAAAAAACAGTCAGTATTTAGGAAAAGATTCTAGAAAAATAACCTGAAATCTGCATGGGAAAAGGAGTTTGTCCTTAACTTTCCAAAGTACACAAGCACAAACTGTGAATTTTTAATGAAATCACTATCTGATTCATAAGCATCTGCTACAATATATTTGAAGGGGAAAATTAAGTTCGGCAGTAAAAACCCCCCACCCCTTCCCTGATTATTTAATGTGCACTGAATGAATAAATTACAAAGAAGTATATGGCTCCTATGTTAATGGGAATGTCATATACCCTTATCAGAATACTGTGGTTAAAGGAGTAGAGCCGTATTCTCTCCTTCTTTGCCCCGAGGACTTTTCTACTCAAAACCAGATGGACATTAGAAAGAAGCACTTGAGCAAAAAGGATATACGAGTTTCAAGGAGTGCTTCACAAGAGGAAAGGTCTGCTCCCAGAGGGAAGCTCTGTGTCCTGAGCAGAGAAGCTGGTGGATGACAGGGAGCCATCCCTCTGGGCACCCCTTGGCTGGTCCAGCTGAGCATCCTGCCCTGAGCTGGCTGTGCTGCATCCAGCACGCTTACGCTGCCTGGAATCTCACAGGAAAGCAGAGCAACAAACTTTCTGTCATAAAAGAGCTCTAATATGAAAAAAGTGACAGTGGCAGAGAACAGCTTCAGCAAGTTATTGCTGAAAGCAGAGGAGTTGAAAGGATTTTGGGGCTCTTCCCAGTTTTACTGTTTAACATAATATGGACATTTTAGTGTACTTGAGAGTTCATATTGCTGCATAAAGGGCTAAAGCCTCTCCCTTAAAGCTGACCCAGCACAACTTTGAGCACATGCTTGAACATGAAATAAAAAGAATCAATGGAGAGAGGCTGAGAGAGCCGGGACTGTTCGGTTTGGAGAAGACCAGCTCAGCAGGGATCTTATCAATGTGTATAAATACCTGAGGGGGGGGGGGGGGGGGGGAGGGGAATAATGAGAGGTGTAGCAGGTTCTTAGCAGTGCCTGGTGAGAGGATGAATGTGTACATCTTGAAATACAAGAAACTGCTTAAACAGAAGACAACATTTTTTTTACTCTGAGGGTGGTCAAACACTGGAACAGGTTACCCAACATGACTGTGGAATCTCCATCCTTGAAGAATTTCAAAAGGTGTCTGGACATGGCTCTGGACAACCTGATCTATTTGACCATGCTTTGAGCAGGGGGGCTGGACTAGATCTCCGGAAGTCTCATCCATACACAGACATTCTGGGAGTCTGTGATTCTTTGCAATAGTGGAGGACTGTGTTTCAGTGGAAATTTTCCCAAAACTTCCAGTCAGAAAAGAGAACATGAGCGGAGAGGCACCCTGAGGCTTAAGTGTCCTCACCTTCAGAGATGATCCTCAGACCACCCCTCAGCATTGGCCCATGCTCAGTTTCACAAGTCAGTCATTATCAAAGTTTGCTTTTCCAAAAATCAGCCTACAAATGAGCTTTGCCGTAGCCAATTTTCTTGCTCTTTTTGCCCCTTCACAGTTTGACAGTCAAAGCTATACTCAGCAGCTAACAGTCTTTGGCAAGCACTATTTTATCTACAATATGGCCCACAGACTACTTGTCTTGCAGAGATGTACATTCATCTTTAAAACAGGCATCCAGCTGAACGAGGGACATGCAGTGAGCATTGTGTTAGGGGTCTTCACATCTGCTTATCCCCTTGCTAAACTTAAGCTGTTTTATTTGCCTGCAGGGCTGAAACCCCACTGCAACTCCTGCTTTTTCCCTCCTTTCCAGCTCTTAACTTACAGAAAGCTGCTTACAATGTTAGAATAAAAGCAGAAGTTCAGAGGGCTTTCATGTTGTCGAAGTGAGCTACCACTTAGCTGAACTGTACTTTTTCTTCCAATATGACAGCGACAAATGGTGTTTAAAACATTAAAAGTTCTTTGTAGCAGGTTATTCAAAATGCAAGTTTAGTGCTGTTTGACTTGATTTTTCTTGGGTTGCATTGTACCTACAGTAGGAGTATTTCAGGAGAACATTTATCTCTTTGCCACCTTGTAGGAGCAGTCAATCTAAATAAAGCCTATGAATGTAGATTGACCCTAAGAATGAAGAACATTTGCAATGTCAATTTGTCTGTGTGAATACAAAAAAAACCTCTGATAAAAATGAAAGAGCAAATTACATTTGCTCAGTAAACAAATATTTAGTATACTATTACCTGCATTCTTCAGGTTTTCCTTTCCTTGGGCTAGGTACCTTTCTCTCAGGTAGGTACCTCAACTCTTTCTCTTCCTTTCTATATTATTCACACTTAGGAATCTTGAAGGGAAAAGAAAGATTGCTTTTATGTAGTTTCACTGCGCTGTTAACAATCTGCAAGGAGTATGTAATCATATGCAGTGCTGCTGAAGGAAATATGCAGAGCTCTTCAAAGCAAAGCCATCTAATTACCCATGTACCTACTACAGGACTTAACTGCCCCATACTGATTTATCCATGGGTCTCAAAGCTGTGCTGGAAAGACCACCTCTGAGGGGTGAAATGGAGGTTCAGTCTTTCTGACTGTTCCTACTTAGCCCCACAGCCAGGACAGCTAATGAATGCCAAATGTGGTGTTGTGGAATTAGTCTGCCAGGATCTAGCTGAAGACTGCCAATTTGTCTCACATAGGCCAGCAAGTAGCCAGATAACAATCTTAGGTAGTAACTTTTGGGTAAAATACTGGCCACTTCAAAGGCAATAAGATATGTGGCTGTTGACACTGGGACTGTGATTTCTCCCCTGGTTGCAGATGACTAGTTCAGATCTTAGCCGCCTGTTGATGGATTTAAACTATCTTCCAAGTCACCTAGACTTCGCCTTTCCTTGTGTTCACTTCCCTCACCTCGCTCCTGTACTTTGTCTTCGGCTTTGGTCACCAACCACAAGGTTTATACATAAAAAGCACTAATCTCTTTCCTATCTTTCCCGTTCTCAGTGAAAGCTGTTTTCACTCAAGCTGTTGTTGGTGCTCTGGATGACATTGTACAGCACACAAGGAGAGCTGGGGGGGTGGGGGGGTGGGGGGGCGGGGGGCGGGGGGAGCACAGCAGGGAGGCTGGGCTGTTGCAGAGGTTAAGAAAACAGCTTCTAAGGAGCACCCAGCCTCCTCCTTCCCTTCGTCTTCTCTGTTATTTTGTGTGCACGTATGTGTGGAATCATGTGTGTACTTGGAAAACATTATTTTTTCCACTTTCCTGCAAAGTCTTTTACATGTGCCCTCAGGCAGATGTGTTACATCACTCTGAAGTTTTGTTGTTTTGTTTTTTTTAAAACAAAAATTCCATGCTTGCAGGTTCTTTCACATATAAATTAACATTATCTGAAATAGGAGGCTCTATGAAGTTTAAATTACTCTATCACTCATAAGAAGCTGGGTCGTTAGTGTTACTGTTCTCCATTTCATTTAAAAAGTGAGGAAAACACAATTCAAATGTCTGCAGACTCAGCCTAATAAAAATGATAGATTAGATGTCAAACTGCTCCACTCCTACCCAGCCCCTCCTTTCTCCAATGTTCCCTTTCTGTTGTTTGAAAATAAGTCGTACAATAGCTTCCTTGCTGCTGTTGGCTTTTGGAAATAGCTAGCTGATTCTGGTAGCTCAGGGATTAGTCTATTTTGCTTGCACTCAGTGGGCAATGCTGTGTAAAAACCTGCCCTGCCTTAATAACATGGCTCTTTATGCTTCATTGGAGTTTACCAGCCCACCTTGGCTGCGGATCAGATTTGAGATTAACCTCTGTGTTCTACCAGCTGTCTGAACAGCACAGTGGTTCACAAACTCAGAGGTCGCAGGATGTTCCTGTAATTACATGGAGGTGGTTTTGCAGAATGAGCTGATGAAAGGAATCCAAGAAAGAGATCTTGCAGGCTGGTATTTTACACTAGCAATCAGATTAAGTCCAAGTTGAATGCTGCTAGCATTTTACAGGCACCCTCAGAATACAGAAATATATACACAAATACAATAAAAGGAAATGATTGGAACACTTGAAAGAAATATCAACAGAGTTAACAGTTCCAACTGTATGGCATATTAAAATTAATAAGTTAAGTGTCTGCCTCAGAAGTTACTCAGAGCTGGTAGATTGGCGCTGAGGAACATTACCAGGCACTGGGTCTGGATATTCTGTACATTTAAGTGTCCGAAGGGACTCTGGAATGATTTGGGCTGGGGTCAGGCAGCATCCTGCACACAGTGCACAATTCCTGCGAACAGTTTGGAAGCTTGCACAAGCCTATCCCAACAAAAAGTTTGGATATGACCACCCAGTTTAAGAGGGTAAAAGAACTTGGTGATATAGATACCGGCTGTTCCCTGCCAGCTGGCTGCAGCGCAAGAGAATGGCACTGGGCACATTTAATTTATTAATATCAACAGCCAAAGAGGCCCAGAGGAATTTTGCCATGAATTTGAAAGGAACCAGCATTTGGCCAGTGTTGTGCAAGCATCACTTCCAATCTGTAGCTGTCAAAGTACTTTATTAAAGGGACTAAGAGCTAGTCTCAGTTTACACAGGGAGAATTAGATTTGGAGAGGTTGAATGGCTTGAATAGATCACAGATTTAATCTGTAGCAAAGAAAGGAACAGATTCTTGTATGAGCTTAACTTCAGGTTTTACTATCAGACTCACTCTAATCTTTCACCTTGATGTGAAACCTTCAGTTTCACGGCTGAGCTTCATTATGTCTCCGTCAATCGGGCTGTTCTTCCTCCTTTCTGTGCCTATGACCCAGCCTGATTACTGTCTCATCTTTTTAAGCATAAAATCTTTCTGAATTTAAATGAGGGAGAACACCCTTTTCCTGTGTATTAGCCAGATTGTTACCACGTTATACCATCTGTATTTTCTTTATGTGTGAACCTGCTGTAAAAATTATCTTAGTGAAATTTGGAAGAACCTATTATTGCTGTTATTTAGCAAGCCAAAGAAATAAGAGAAACAGATCATCAAAATTGAAGTTGTCACTCCTGTAGTTTTTGACACTGCAAACCTTTTATTTTTTTGATTCTGTGCTGCATTTTTTACTTTAATTTAAATGTAAAATAGGCATCAGCAGTCCAGCTTTCCTGACTTATATCTACTTCCTTAGCCAAAAGGCATCTCCCCCTCACTATATATCTTTCCTCTTGGGACACTTGCAATTCCAGCTGCCATGATGGTTTGGAAATGCTGAGTCAGTATCCTTGTCCTTTTTAATTGCCACTGCCTTTACTGGCTTCTTTTTTTATGGTTGGGTGGAGTCCATCCCTGACAAAATCTCCTAGCTCCCTCTCTGAGAAAAAAAGGGGAAATGTAAGGAAAGCAAAACATGTAGAAATTGTGACATCTCAGGCGACCATGAACAAAAAAAGGGAAGGGGTGCAAGGTATTTTCCAAAATAAAAAGGCTTATGAAGCAAGGCAGTGCCCGCTGTTCCCTGAGCATGTCATGGGAGCCTGTGGGCACTGCAGATGCTCTGCCTGAAGGCAGGGTGACACAGGGAGCTGGTGCCCATGGCTGCCAGAACCCCTGCCTTCTGAGTGTTTGGGAGAAATACATATATCAGTGGTGGTTATTCCATCCTCTCCATCAAAAAAAAAAAAGCCAACCCAAAAGATAAAAGATTGTGTAATGGCTTAACCCTGCTAGGCAGCTAAGCCCCATACAGCCACTCGCTCACTCCCTTCTGCAGTGGGATGGGGGAAAGAATCAAAAAGGTAAAAAGTGAGAAAACTCATGGATTGAAATAAGCACAGTTTAATAGGTAAAGCAAAAGCTGTGTGCAAAAGGAAAGCAAAATAAGGAATTAATTCACCACTTCCCACTTGCAGGCAGTTGTTCAGTGATCTCCAGGAAAGTAGGGGCTCCATCAAATGTCATAGTTACTTGGCAAGACAAATGCCATCACTCTGGACAACCCCCCTTCACTCTTCCCCTAGCTTTTATTGCTGACCATGATGTCATATGATTTGGAATATCCCTTTGGTCAGCTGGCATCAACTGTCCCAGCTGTGTCTCCTTCCGATTTCTTATGCATCCCCAGCTTACTTTCTGGTGGGTCAGCAAGAGATACAGACATTGATGCTGTGTAAGCGCTGCTCAGCAATAACAAAAACATCCCTGTATTTTCAAGACTGTTTTCAGCAGAAATCCAAAAACCAGCATCATTCAATCTACTATGAAGAAAATTAACTCTAGCCAAACCAAAGCCAGTACAATGAGGGAGATGAAGAAGGCAGACAATGAAAAATAGAAAGGAAAGGAAAACAGGGGAAGGTAAGTTTAGGGGTCAATAAGGTGTACAACAAAATGCCCAACTAAGTTAAACTCAGTTTAAGGTTAAAACCTGCATTGGTGTTTCTATGTATAAGTCTATATGTGCATTATATATCTTAGCACCTATTGTGGCCAGCAGAATCAGTACTGTCAGCAGAGCCTGTAGAGTGACCCAACTGAGAGGTCAGCAGTGACTTTACTCAGTAACCCAAGGAATCATCTTGAGATGTTTCAGAGCATCCAAGACATACAGGTGCAGCCAGCAAGTGTGGTATAGAACCTATAGATCTGTATGGGGATTTGTGTCCTTTTGGAGTGACAGCTAAAGGACAAACATGATAACTTAAGACATGCTAAATGTTGCTGAACAGCTACTGATTGTGATACTAATAAGGAAGAAATGTTTAATGTTTTTTATACAGCAGGCACCCAATTGGCAGTCACTGACAACAGTCTGGAGTGAAGGTTTGAATTCAAAATAATGCTGGTAAATTGGAAATAAGAAGCTGAACACAACAAGATAAAGCCCCCATGTTATTTAATAGGAATGTATGAGCTTAGTTCAGAATAGTCTGTTAATATATATCAAACAGACTACACTTGGCTAAATAGAACTTTTGCAGTAATGTAGATTGATGGGGAGGGCGGAGGTTCATGGAAACTACAGTGATTCTCAAGCTACACATAAGTTAATGTGGTGCTGTTGGCAGATCAGCATGCTGGGAAGTGTGGACAAAAGGCTGCAGTGGAGGTGAAGTAGTCCAATTACCACCAAGACCCTGGCAGGAGCTCTGTATCCAGTTCAAGAAGGATAAGGGTTGGTAAGAAAGTGTAAAAAGCAGAAACAAAAATCTTTCAAGGTCCAGAAAATATGGCTTATCATGAAAGGTTGCATCATTTGGGATTGTTAGAGCAGAGAGGAGACAGCCAAGGTGACATGAATCACATATAAGAATGACACAAGGAAGAATGGGAAAATTTGCTTCTTGTGACAAGGGTAAGCAGGAAAAGAATGAGGTTATATTATAGAAAAGATTGTTTTTACATTTTTTTACTAATGTGTAAGGAACAGTGAAAAACTGAATGAAAAACTGAAAAAAGGGTCACCAGCAAGGTTGTGGGGTCTCTGTTACTGGAATTGTGAAAGAACAGAAACTGCAGGAAACAGAAGACACAGGCCTTCAGGGCAGACAAATCACACAGATGAATCAAGAGTTACTCACACCACTGAATTACCACTAACCACAGATACGCCTTAATAAGCCAGGTTCTCAGACCACAAAACTGGCAGAACCCATAGAGTGAGGAATGGAAGGGATTTTCAGTGCTGGGGGTTACAGCTCAGTCTTGTCCCAGAGTGTAGCGTTAACAAAAAATTTGAGATCCAGAGTAGCAACTCATAGCAATGAGGTTTTACATTCTAAGACAAAATCTTGATCTCTAACAAGGATGTTAACTATATTGAGGACAATACGTGGAAGGTTTTCCTAATGGTAATGCTGGATCATAAAATCATGGAATCATTTATGTTGGAAAAGACCTTTGAGATCATCAAGTCCAACTGTTAATTCAGGACTGCCAAGTCAACCGCTAAGCCATGTCCCTAACCCCTGCATCTCTGCATTTTTTAAACACCTCCAGGGATGGTGATTCCACCACCTCTCTGGGCAGCCTGTTCCAATACTTCACCACCATTTCAGTGAAGACATTTTTCCTACTATCCAATCTAAACCTCCCCTGGTGTAACTTGAGGATGTTTCATCTTGTCCTGTCACTTGTTAATCTGGGAGAAGAGACTGATCCCCACCTGCCTACAGCCTCCTTTCAGGTAGTTGTAGAGAGGAATAAGGTCTTCCCAAGCCTCCTTTTCGCCAGGCTAAACAACCCCAGTTCCTTCAGCTGTTCCTCGTAAGGCTTGTACTCTAGACATTTCACCAGCTTCATTGCCCTTCTCTGGACACGCTCCAGTACCGTTACAGTCCCTCTTAAAGTGAGTGGTCCAAAATGGAAGACAGTATTTGAGGTGCAGCCTCAGCGGTGCTGCATACATGGGAAGAATCATTTCCCGTGTCCTACTGGACACACTGTTTCTGATGTAAGCCAGGATGCTGTTGGCCTTCTTGGCCACCTGGGCACACTGCTGGATCATGTTCATCTGGTCATCAGCCAGCACTCCCAGGTCCTTTTCCACCAGGCAGCTTTCCAGCCACTCTTCTCCAAGACTGTAGCGTTGCATGGGGTTTCTGTGACCCAAGTGGAGGACCCAACACTGAGCCTCGTTGAACCTGAGCCCACCAATCCAGCCTGTCCAGATCCCTCTGCAGAGTCTTCCTACCCTCAAGCAGATCAAAACTCCCACCCAGCTTGGTGTCATCTGCAAACTTACTGAGGGGGCACTCAATCATCTCATCCAGATCATTGATAAAGATATTAGACAGAACTGGCCCCAACACTGAGCCCTGGGGAACACCCTGTGTGATCAGCCACCAATGCGATGTAGCTCCATTCCCCACCACTCTTTGGGCTCAGCTGTCCAGCCAGCTTTTAACCCAACATAGAGTGCACCTGTTCAAGCCATGATCAGCCAGAGTCTCCAGCAGAATGCTGTGGGAGATGGTGTCAAAGGCTTTACGAAGGTCCAAGGAGACAACATCCACAGCCTTTCCCTCATCCACTAAGTGGGTCATCTTGTTGTAGAAGGAGGTCATCAAGCAGGACCTGCCTTTCACAAACCCATGCTGGCTGGGCCTGGTTCCCCAGCTGTCCTGCACATGCTGAATTGATGGTGCTCAGGATGAGCTGCTCCATAACCTTCCTCAACACTGAAGTCAGGCTGACAGGCCTGTAGTTCCCTGGATCCTCCTTCCTGCCCTTCATGTAGATGGGCGTCACATTGTCTGACCTCCTGTCTTCCAGGACCTCCTCTGTTAGCCAGAACTGTTGATAAATGATGGACAGCAGCTCGGCGAGCTCCTCTACCAGCTCCCTCAGCACCCTTGGGTGGATCCCATCCAGCCCCATAGACTTGTGCATGTCTAAGTGGAGCAGCAGGTCACTGACCGTTTCCTCCTGGACTGTGGGGACTTTATTCTGCTCCTCCTCATCCCTGTCTTCCAGCTCAGGGGGCTGAGTACCCAGAGGGAAGCTGGTCTTGCGATTGAAGACTGAAGAAAACCGATACATCACAGGTAAGATGTATCAGACAGAAAGACATTCGCTATCTAGAATCCCTCTCCCTTAGACTGACACCTTCATTTTTCCTTCCAGGGCTGACCTTAACTTTACTGACCCATTCTATGCTCTGAAAGTTTTCTCCCTCAGATTGAGATCCAGTATAATCAGATATTAACACACATTGTTCTCACATCTTTTTCTTCACCCTTGAACACCACAAAATGTACATGTATGCAGAGTGATCAGTGAGGTGGAGCATTGATGATAGGTTTTGTTCTCCAACTGTTGAAGCAATTGAATAATTCCCATTTTACAGGCCTTTTACCATCTTAACCTCCATTTTACAGACAGGTACCAGTGCATGAAGTGCACATATTCTGATCTCATGAGGAGTTTATCCTGAAAAAATAACTGAGTTTTAACAGTATAAGTATTTTGTACGCTTAAGTCATAAATAAGATAAAGTTAATGATTAGAGCACCAAAGTCAGACTCAGGTAAATTCTCTACTCCTGCTTCTGTCATCAGTTGTAAGACTTTGGAAAAACTATTTTTCTCAGAATGCCTCAGTTTTCTTATGTACAAGATACGTAGGTGTCTGAGCAATACTGACAAAAAGTGCTACTGAAGGGTTTGGAATTAGTATTTTTCTTGATTCTCTTCAGGAGCAGTGTTTAGTTTGAAATACCCTGCCAACAATAATTTGACCAGTGTCGTCATCATTGTTTTCAGCAGACCCTGGAAATATCCCTGATTCCCTTGTCCAGTTCAAAGTTTCATTTTACAAAGGTTAGTACTGAAGTTCTGCACTTTTCTTCAGCTATATAGTCTGTGTATGTGTGTAAAGGCATTTCAACTACTCATAGGAAATCTGCATTAATATTTAACTCAAAGCGCTGCTTCCTAGGTTTTCTGTCACGTAACTATCAAGCCTTCCTTCTTTTTTTCCCCAGTATGTCTACAATATAGCCGTGATGTAAAATCTCTGGAAGAAGATACAGTTTCCAGGCCCTCAACATCACATCTCAGCTTCTTTTCACAGTTTGGATGAGGTAAAGAGGCTGTCAGTGGCATTTCAGAAGTTTTTCTGGCAGCAATGATAGAGTCTGAGTTTTATAACCAGCCCTAGATGGAGAGTTTCTCAGTGGAAATAGGAGATACACTCCCAGGACATATAGCATTTTTAGTGTTTTGAAACATGAAATGATGTACTGAGCCCAAGTCCTTGCAGAACAGTCCTCCTTAGAGCACAGCAATACTGGCTTTGACTGAGGATAGATTTACCTAGAGCAAGGACTAAGCTGTCTCTCAGGCAGTTTGCAAATATGGGGAATGTTTCAAAGCTGTTTGCTCTACTCTTCCACATCCAGATATGGGGAACTGACACCCATAGCAACTGCAGTCCTTCCAAGGGCTTAAAATCAAAAGCTTGTAACCCATGAGGAGCGCCACATATAAAATTGGCTTGTGAGATTTGATTGTTGAGAAACATTTTATGTTTTTCAAATTGTCCAGCAGTGGCAAGCTGTTGGAAGGAAACATGCAAAAAACCAGCCTAGCGAATATCAAGCATAGCAAGACACAAATGTGAATGTAAGATATATGTGAAGAAATTTTTGCCTTCTACTCAGCATCTGTGGAGGTTCCCCTGAAGTACTGTTTCCAGTTTGGGTCACATTTAAGAAAGACAGGGATCTGTTAGAGATAGTCCTGAGGGTCACAGTAAGGTAAGTAGAGATTTGGAAGCACATGTGACTGAAAACTTGTTTGTCTTAACACAGAGAAGAGACCACTCAAAGGACACATGAAAATACATTATAGATACTTAAAAGATTGTTACAAGAATAACAGAATAAACTCTATCTATAATAACCCCATGTCATTAGGGATAGTACAAGGAATAACGGGCTTAAATTAAAGTAAATAATTTTTAATTTAATTGTGTGACTTATCAAGAGATTAAACCCTGGGGATGCTGAAGAGGAGTTGTTCTTTAAGAATAATTAAAATGCAGCTATTTAGAATGACAGAGGTCAAACTGTGTCAGCACTGGGCTGGGAGGACTAGAGCATCTGTAGAGGTTTCTTCCAGACCGATTTGCTGTCATTCATATACATATACATATATGATTCATATTCATGTATACTTCTTTTCAGCTCAAAGGAAGGTCTCATTCTGCTGTGGCTGAACATTTCTGCTTTAGGACACACTATGTAGTAAGTCCTATGAATTTTGATGTAATTTTAACTGTTTCTGCTAGCTTTACTTTCCATTTGGTAGCTGCTGCAACCATATTGCTTGTTCACGTGATGTTGCCACTTACTGCCTTTGTTTTTCTCCCCTTCCTTCCTGTGCCCAGCACCCTGAGCTTCCCTTCTCCCCACTGCTATTACTCAACCCTCGGCTTCCAAGAGCTTCTCTCAGAGTGGAAGTGTAAGATAGTTTCCATGACCATCAGCTTATTGACCTTGGAACCTCTAAACTTTAAAACTGAGTTTGCCACACAGATCTGAATTTAAACCACCTGACAAAATCAAGTGCAGAGCTACTGAAGGAAGAGACCTCTTCTTTCCCTGCAATTTACCAGTCACTGCTGTCAAAAATGAAGAAGCTGGATTCTGCTTTCTGGCCAAAAGTTCTGCACAATAGCTTAGCCTGTTGGGAAGCCAAGATCCACAACTTCTCTGGCTTCCAGATTACTGATCAAGGTGGCCCCTGGTAAGTGTTCAGTGCTAAACAAACTAAATGATGACTTCCTTTACCAATACAGGGCCTCTGCTCTGTAGAACTTGCAAATCTGCCATAATGTAAACATCCTTCCATCATAACAGAAACAGATGTCTTTCTATTAGTTATGTTGCTATGTCTGCAGGTGCCAAAAGCATCACGCATACTATTTGCTCTCTGCCTGAAATAGCGATGGGCAAACTTTAGACTATTTGGTGAAAATTCTGTTATGGCTGGATGGGACCTGAACTTCTGTGACCTAAGCAAATCAGGAGAAAAGAGCTGTAGGAATCTATAATTTTGTATTTGAAACTGTCAAAATCTGCAGAAATCGTGTATAAATTCACTTGTTCACTTTCAGTTACTTATCATCTCTAGGCTGTAGGAAACCAAGGTACTGGAAGAAAATTTTGGACTGTAAATTACTGACCCACTTCATAAAAGAGTAGTCCCATGGATTCAGATCCTATGTTTTGATTCTTATTCAACTCTAGAAATCAAGAATCAAGGTTTCTTTAAGAAATGAGATTCCTTTCATGGACTGGGAGAAGAATCATCTCTACTTAGGAAACAGAATATTAAAAGTAGGGAAATACCTATAAGTATTTTTTTGAGCATTTCTAAAGGCTATGGAAAGTAGAGAACAAAAGGTGATTTTTTTCCTTCTCAGAAGCCATTGATGCCTATATCTGGATAAATAAAAAATGATCAGAGGTTTGTAAAAGTAGAAAGCATATCGATCCTCTGCAGCATGATCCCTCGTAAACCACCAGAGACAGATTTTGTGGGAAAGACCCTGAGTTAATTTTGACTATATCTTAATCTCACTTTTTACCGTCCATTGGTTTTTAAATTATATTTGATGAAAATTGTCAAAGTGATCATAAATTTTAACTCCCTGTAGAGGAAGGAAATGTGACAAAAACTTCTACTATGGATGGCTCATAGGATATTTAGGTGTTTTCCACAGCTTATGACTCTTCCATGCAATGGAATGATATCCCACAAATTCCCTAAATATTGACACGGCATTTCTTGTGGCTCTGCTGGAGTATCTTCAATATCATGCCATTTTTACTGCACAATGTAACAGTTCTGCCTCACATCACGAGATGGAGAGGAAAATTAAATAGAAGTCATACAAACACATTGACTTCTAGAAAGTGTTGTTAAGCTTCCTGACAAAGACTTGGGTCGTACCCAAGAGATGTTCAAAGTAGCAATGGACCTGAGCAAAAAACTCCAGTCTCCTGATTTCTTAATTTATGAAACACAAATGCTAGCCCTATATAAAAGCTGACTCCCACATAGATCCTAAAGAGATCCAGGTCCAATTGTCCACCTCTCAGTTTACAAATATTTTTTTTTTTTAAAAAAAGTCACTTTTATTAAAAAACTCAAGCAACTACTAATTTATATGTGCTGTGTTTTCTAATAATGTCTTTTTTAGTGATCAGATGCAGTAATGGTGGGCATGACAGAAATACAGCTATATGCATGTCTAAGACTTCTGGCATTTGTTTGTGTCTTGCTACTGCTGGTACTGTTATTCTGAGCTGATGGCCACATCAGAAAAACTGAAAATAAATGTGTATCTGAAATCAATGTGCCGTGCTTTGTAATAGCTTTCCAGAAGAGAGTTGCAAAGTAATTCCTTTTGTAATTGGTTCTTCTGACATGATTTGTGTGACTTTCCCACATGTAAGATGGCATCTAAATAGCGAAGGATTCTTATGAGACAAAGCCAAATGTTATGAGCTAATTAGTACCAAAATGTGAATGAAAGACCATCCACTCAACCATGTTAGGTTTGGTGAATGAAGGAAAGAGATTTATCATTTTGAAAGTTGCTAATTGTGCCTGCTTCTCTGTTTGGAGAAGGGAGTCTGTAGGTCTGGGCCAGTTGCCCTTGGGGACCTATCTGTTAACTCACTGTCACCTTCTCTTGAGATACCATCATCTTGTAATGCTGAGCAATAAAATTTGTAATTGTAAGTCTTTTGAAGCCCATAGCTCTAGGACACTAACACGGTTTGTTTACACTGAAGGAGTTCACAAGAAAAACTTAAGTAGTTAGATGAGGATAATGGGTAGGTACCAAGAATAAGCTGTGCCAAATATAAACTGGTATTTCAACCAGACTTGTCTTTAGCTTAGCTTTGCAGTAGAAAAAATGCAATATCAAAATGTCTCCAGGAAGATTCTTTTTCAAAATTAAGAAACTATTTTCCTCAAAAGCATCAGATCATCTTGGAATTAATTATCATTTTAACTGCAGCACACTAATTTATGAGTTTAGCTTCATTTCCATGAGCTATTTATTTTTTGCACAGCTAGCAATAAGAAACTCACAGAGATGATCATTTATGGCATGAATGGCTAGCTGGCTAAATGCAGTCCTTGTTTTAGGGAATTTTCTGTCTTCTTCATACTTTGTTTCCAAAATGCACGTATGGGCTCTGATTCAGGAAAGTTAATTTACTCCAAGTCTAAATTTGCATGCGTCTTGCAATGGTTCATCTCACGTGCAAGACACTTGGAGTGCATTTCGGTAGTTTTCTGAACTGATGTCTTGACAGACTTAGCTGCATCAGTTAATATGTGAAGAACAAGTAGTCTCGAACAGCTAAAGCACTTCCGTTCTATTTCTTGAGGTTAATTTATGGGCAGAATCACCACTCTGCTTCTTTGACCTGCTTCAGATCTGGTTGAATCAAATCTCTGTACTGCAGTGCCTTGCATTTCTGGTTCCAGATTTAGTCATGTCAGGTCCATTACCAGTCATTTTACCTTACTGAAAACAAATATGACTAAAGCAAACTGGTGTGATGCCATCTTAGGTGTTCTTCGGCACAAAGAAAATGAATAGTGGCTAGCAGAACAGCAATGCTTGCTGGCATTGGGACAGTTCTTCACAATGTGTGAACTGCTCCAGGTAGTCCATATCCATACAAGACATGGTCCGTTGACTATATCCGCATCAGTAAGTAGTGCTAAGTCTCTGAGGTTAAATGGCCCAGTTTGGCCATGTTCATACAGTTAATCTCTCATGTACCAAAGCATAGATGCTGCATCCAAATTCCCCATTGGGGATGGTCCTTGTACTCAGTGATGACTGGGAATTGTTTGCAAGGATCTTTTAAGCAAAGTAATTATGAAGACAACCAAGTTCCAGCACCTGGGACCATTACTATGTACCAGCATGGATGCGATCATTATTTCTGTAACAGTGATAGGAGCTCCAGAAGAAGCACAGCACCAGGTGCTGAGGAGCTGAAATGTCTGGAGCTGCACATGGAAGCACTGTCTAGTTCTTAGGGGTGCTTTTAGACAATGGTGGTAGCAGTGCCTATCAGAGATGACAGTGGTTATACCACTGGCCTCCCTTTTCTCTTGCGTTCTGAGCGCTAAAATGTGTATGTCCAAAATGTGAGTGTATAGAACTGGAGAGCCCCCCAAACAGGGTCTGGGCTAATGCCAAGCTTACGGAAGAGAGTGGATCCAATAGTGCATCCAGCTTACTGTGGAGAATGCTGTAGGACAGCCCAGTAAACTGCTTTGTCACCTTATCTCCTTTAGAAGGATAAACATTTGATAGCCAACATGATGGTTCCTAGAATAAGCCATTCAATTGCATTCACCATCAGGGACAGAGTTTTGTTTTGTGTGACATATTCAGAAGAAATGGGTTCTGTTTCTCTTAGCTTGTAGGACATTCCAATAAGATCATTAATAAATATCTATAATTTAACCCTCTGACATTAATTAAGGTGTTTTTAAATGAAACTGGGATAATATGTCACTCCCTCTTTGTTTTCTTTATATAACTGTTTTAACCTCTGAGACAAAGAACGCTTCCTTCAAGAATTTACCCTTGCCCTATTGGGAAGACTTGTTGCTTCCAAATAGTGCTATTGAGGAAATGATCTCTGTCATCTAATGGCTTTTCTGATAAAGAAAAAACACCTTTGAAAAATTGAGTTAAATAGCAGATTATTAGATGGAGCCATCACTTGGTTTTGGTCTGACAGCTGTATTTATGGGCAGTACTAGATGAAAGTTAAACTGGCATTTTTATGCCCATTCCCTTGGCCAGATGCTTGGCAGGACCAGATGTTGCTCTTGTTTTCTTCCAGCACCACTTACAACAGAATGAAACATAAAACATACCCACTGAAGCCACCGCAAATTGCTAACTCTGCCTCCTGAAGGCCTAGGGGATGTTTGCAAATACTGATCCACTGAGTCCTACTCTGCTGATTATTGCTGTGATATTGCTTGGCTTCCAGCACCTGTGGGAATATCACCTGAGTATGGACAATCGACAGCCACAACTGAGGCTATTTGCTCTAAGCTGATGCGTGTGATATGTAGATGAACAAAAACAGTTTTTCAAAATCAAGCACTTGAAACTGTTTGTGCTTAGAAGCAAGCCTTTGTTTTTTTCCCTCCACAAGTATGTGTGACCACTCTTGGAAAAAAAGGTTCTTAAAAAAAAAAGTGGAAAACAATTTCGTCATTCATGTTTCTGTTTTAGTTTAACATATTTGATGTTCCTATTAGTTCCACTTGGAGAGAGAAAAAGGCTTTCATTCTGCATTAGTTGATTGTTTCCATCAGTCTCCCTTCCCCCTTCCCCCCCCCCCCATTTTTCACACCTCCTACTGTGTATGAACGCCTGCTGCACCATTTATTTTTGCAATGTGTAAACTGTTACTTCCTCCAACAAATCAGATCTGCTCAGGGTGAAATTAAAGATCTGAAGGGGTGACCGTCCTGCTGGTTTCAACATTTTAAGATTTTAATGCTATGCAAGAAGCAGCTGCCCTTTTCTGCCTATAGATACTTACTAAATCTCCAAAGGAATTATGGAATCAGAAATGAATTATTTTGGCATAAAAAGAAAGAGGGAGGAATCTATTCCAGGAAACACAAGCTGAAGTTCTTGCAGTGAGATGAGATCTGGCAAGAAACAGGGTGAGAAATAATTAGCCTGTCTTTGGTGTCTCCATGCAGTGGGCAGGAGTGCCTGGAACTCAAATTTTAGTGCCAAGGTTAAAAGTCATGGTATAAAACGATTTAAAACTGACAGATTTGTGTGCCTAAGGCAGAAGACGGAGTGTGGCCTCCTTGTACAGATCTTGGGCCCCATTCTGCAAATCTCTACTCATGTGAGTTATCCGTATATCTCAAAATAGCTCCTTTGGCCTCAATCAAATGACTTTTCTTGTATGCAAGGGTCTGTAGGATGGAGTCTGTACATTATATACTAAAAAAAAGTATAATGCTGCACTGTAGTCTGGTATCTCAGCAATGAGCAAGTTGTAACTTCCAGGACAGGAGCTGATGCACAGATCCAGAGGATTTTACAACCTGTCTAACATGCCCTAGGTTAGGACAAGCCATGTCACTGGCCCTCTGGGTGTGCCACTGGCTGTAAAGGGAATTGAGGCTGCCAGGTGGGAGGACAAGCCTATGTTTCAGGTGGCTGATGATGGTTGAGATGAATTGTGGCTCCAGGAGAGATGCTTGTCTCACAGTGAAAGGCAGGATCTCTGCACCAGAATAACTCCGTCAAAGCAGGCTTGGGGCTTTTTCATCCAAGCTGCTTTTTTTCTCTCTCAGATCATGTTCATGACTATTTCTAGATGAACAGGCCATTAAAGGAAAGGAATCATCTCCTTGGCAGACAGACTTCGGGCCAAATGTGCACCATAACCACTGAAAGGTTGTCGTTTTCCTCCTTCCCACTCCCTCATTATCCCATGGATGATTTTATGGCATATGATTAACAGGCAAATGCCAGTTGCATTTTTATTCTCAGCTTGCTGTCCATAGAGGGATTAAATCTAAGAAAACAACATGACCTGCTCCTGGAGGGAGGGAAGACCATGAAAATAACTGAGGTACACTCCCAGTTCAAGGTCTGAGTCTCCACTATCCACTCACTTTTTAGCACCTCACACCAATGCTCTAGTTGCACAAAGACCATTCCTACCTTTTATTCAAGTCTATTAACTTTTTTTTTTCACTACAAAATATATGCATTTATCCTATAGCAGTGACTACTACTTAGCCTTACTGGCTGAGGTAAATGTTGGAAAACAACTGAAGGCAATTTTAGGGGGCAATTCAAAGCCCTACTGCATTTTTTAAAATTTCATTATATCAATGCTTCTTATCACTATAGTAACTGCCCATCTCCTAGTCATGTATTAAATGACATGACGTGACTAACATCTGTTGCGTGCAGTTTGTTCTGTTTTGCATCCTCTTCCAAAATGATAGAACTAAATCTGAGCTGAGTGTTCTGGGTTTGGTCCTATTCTTTTAATTGTACATGAAATGTAAGAAAGGACAGAGTGAAGAACTACAGCCTGTGCTCAGGGGAGGAGAGCTAACAGAGGTAACAGTCTTCAATCCTTGTGGAAGTTTGCTTTGCCCTGAAAAAGTTCATAGTCACAGTTTAATTTTGTGCCATAAAGTAGTTGTACCAGGGAAGAGCACGAAAAAGAAAGAAAATAGCCCAAATCTGCCAAGTTAGACATTCCTTATGGGTATGGCAGTGAAAGTGGTTGGATGCTTGGTTTGAGTTCACATCAGTTTAAGTAATCCAGCTTTAAAAAGTCTATCTCCAAATGGTTATGGACTCCCAGGCAAATATTTGGGCACCAGCCCCAGATCAGCTGTGGGCCACTGGAGCTGGGCTGCTGCTCAGGAAAGCAGTTGAAGCTATTCAGGTAGCTCTACACAAGACATCTTTGAATGGTAAGACCGTTTGAGCTAAGAAATAATTAGGAGAGGCTGGGGAGACCGGGGGATGGATTGCTGCATCTCTTGGAAGCAATAACCAGGACAGTAGGCTTGAGAGTACACCTGAAGTAGCAACTTACATCATTCTGGGACCACCTCTGTCAACTGCACATCTGCGTGCTAGCAAACCTCCTCATCCTTCAGAACAGAATGGCTTCATGCAAACTGTCTGCTGGGAAAGGTCCTCGGCCAGATTTAATCTGTGACCAGTGCCAAGAAGTGGTTTCTTTTTAATTTACCAGTGTGAGCAAATCCTACAGAAACAGAGTGTAGCAAAAGAGAACTTTTTTCTTAGTTCCCTTGCTTTTTCTGCTCATTTGACAGCGGCATCTCTGCATCTGTACACACGCCCTGCTCTTGCTGACCTCAGGCATTGCTCTGGGCATGAATGAGGTTACTCAGCTAGTTTTAATGTTGTTGGGGATTAAGGCCTTAAATCATTACAAGTTTTCTTAAACTGCTTAAGGATTATCAGGAAAGTAGCAAAGGTGAGGCAAATCACTGTACTAAAATCTCCTGTAGGGAGAGAAGACTTCTTATTCAGCTTGGAGCGGAATTTGCATTTTTCCCTCAATGATACTCAAAGCTGAGCACAGTGCTTTTGAGCAGCTGCTGCTTTGGAAGCTGGTTTGTTCAGTTTAGGATGTAGGTAGAAGTGTTTTCCTGCAAAGAAAATAATTATACGCTCCCAAACACACAGAAGCATCAGAATTCACAGCATGCTTTTTACAAGGGTAATAAAGTTTTATGTGCATACACAGAAGAAACAGTTTGCAGCAAAATACTTAATGCACCCAATTATCCCCCCAAATAAATGATGGGAAAGAAACAGGCAAAATTTGGCTCATGCTTAATTATTTAACATTTGAACTTTTCTGTTCTTAGCAATAAATTTCCATTTCTGCCACCCATTTCTTGGTACTTCACTTGGCCTGGACTCTTGTAACTGCACTCTAAGCATTTAGGAGACTGCCCAATGTCAGTGTGAAGAATATGGGAAAGGCTTGACATCAATTACAACATTACACAGAACATAAAATTTAACGGCTTGATTCAGCCTTTCATTGCTATTTAAAGCAACCATGTATGGTTTTTCTGAGATCCTAAAAATTAACCAGCTTCTAAAAGGTCTAAATTTTTCAACAGCACAGGATCTTACTCTGAGTTTTTTACAGTGTTATTTCAGTTCCATGGTATAAATGGCGGGGGGGGGGGGGGGGGGGGGGGGGGGGCGGCACAGCGGCGGAGTGAAGTTTAACAGGTAAATAGGTAAATGGATTTTTGAAAGTAAAAAAAATAAAATCTTCTAGGCAAAGGAGAACTCTGTGGGGTAAATTAAAAGAAATAAAGTCAATCAGATTCTTTGCTGGCTTGCATTCTTTGCAACTCCTTTGAGAGGCGGCAAGCTGAGGCAGTGAGCCTGCTGGGCTGAGACCTGGGGAAGAATTTGGCCAGTAGGTTTGTATGTTTGTTCTTAAGTAACTGGGAATCGCATCGAGGACTTGGGTGGCTCAGTGATAAAGTGCTGCTTTTCCACCTTTGCGGCCAGAGTCAGAATTTACGTGGTGGCCCCAGCTTTGCCTCTCACTGATGTGCAATTGTCTTGTAAAACACCAGTTTCTGCCCAGGGGAGACGCAGGCGGAGCAGGAGCAGGACCTGGCTTACCTCTCACCTCCGGTAAGGGTGGTCCCTGCAGGTCAGAGCTGAGGTCACCCCGAGGGCGGCACGAGGAAGCTTGCTTGTTTTGCAGCTGCAAATTCTGGGCCATGGATAAATAAAAGGCTCAGTTTCTAATTTTTTAACTAAATAATCAGATAAAACTTGGAAAAAGAGATCCTGAAACTGTTCTTAAGGGAGGAGGGGAAAAAAAAAAAAAAGTCCTCCGGAGATCTGCAGATATGTTTTTACTCGGTGCGCTGGGGTATAATTAAAAAGCCACTTTGAGGCAGAGTGAAATGGTTGCACGCAGACCTTGACCATCCCACCTTTAATAAGGGGCTAGTGGGGAGAAATATATAACCTTTACATTAGGAATGTTTCACTGATTTTATTTACAGTCCATAAAATTTTACTTCTCTGAGCTGCTGCTGTCTGCCAGGAGTAGCTTTAGTTTGGACTGGATGCGCAAGGATGTTTAGTGAGTTTTATTTCACACTATATGAACACCGGTGTTGGTTTTTTGGAAATATTTTTTTCCCAGCTGAAGTATAGCTGTAACCACGACCTAGGTCACAAACATTTCCTGGAGGGGTTGTGAAATTTTCCACAGAATCCAATGTTTTAATTGTTGATATTTCCTCCATTTAAAATATATCTGGTTTTAAGTAGAGCATTTTGCCTTATCAACACCGGGAATCACATGTAACTTTTACTGACTATATGGAAAGAAATAGCTGTAGGCTCTGGTTTAGAAGTCTCAGGTTGTCTCAGAAAATCATGGAAAGATCAATCAAAAGCTAGTCACAGTTGCAGGTATTTGACAAGCAGCTTTTCTCCTGTAAAAGCTGAGCATCTTCTGTCTCCCACCCCAGGCCTGGGAGAGAAGCCAATCCCTTCCTACAAAAGGACCTAAAGGAGACAAGGGGGACTGAGATTCCCCAAAACAGTCAGCAAGGCCTCTTGTTGCACCCTGGGAGATTGGTGAGGGATAATTCAACTTCCATTAGATCTCAGGCCAACACACACACACATACATATTTGCTGCAAAGCGTCTGAAACAGTCTAATTCCTCATCCAAACAGCATACCCGCTCAAAGGGAAGACTGGAGTCACCTCTAATGTACATGTTGTGATTTGATAGGCAGTATGAATGAAATTCTCACACAAAAAATAAACACCAGAAAAGAGAAACTGATCCTGAACCTTGCGGGAGGAAAATATCCCAGATTAAAAATCAAGCATTGGCCATAATGTCATCTGGAAACTACACCAGCTGGTCTTTTACCTGGTACATTTTTGGAACATAATAAAAACAAATGTGAAATGAACCATTTTTATATTGTAAATTATCTAAGAATTTATTATCAGAAAATAAAATCTATTTCATTACCTCAGTGGTTTACAGGTCCCCAAATCTCTGTTTAGTTTAATGGACAGAAAAAAATTAATAAAATAATATTTAAATAAAGCATTATCTGCTGTTGGACAGCAAGGCTTTCAAACCGCAGCTTACACACTTCAAACAGCCCCCAATGACTTAGCCACACAAGACATAAAACCCCCTAATCAACGCCATTTATACATAGAAGCAAAAGACTATGTTTCCCATCATAAAATGTTACGGTGTTTACACAAAAGCTGCAGCTAACCTTGTAAAACTATTGATTTCCCAGTGGGGTCCTCAGAGGACACTTGGCTGAGTTAGACGACACACTGATTTCTAGCACCAAAATAACCCTGGTTTCCTTTCAGAGCCTGGATGCATAATACTGCTCATGTCAAGTGGGTCTTTTGATACAGAATTCCTTGTTCATAGAGCTACCTCTCAAGAACTTCAACTTCAGTAGTCTTTTTATGAAGACAGACAAAACCACTGGAAGTAAATCACAAAATTGCGAATTTCTGTTATTTTGCTCTGGGTTTTCTTTGGTGGTAGAGGAGTTTTTGCCCTTTTAAAGGAGTGCCTTTCCTTGAGCATTGTTTAATAGCTACAATAAATAGCCCAATTCTTACAACAGCTAAAGATCAATAGAAGAAAAAAAAAAACAACAAAAAATACCCCAAATCATCATCAGAAAAAAAAAGAGAAAAATAAGATTAACAGAAAATCTCTTCTGCAGAATTAATTTAATTTTAAATGAGGCATATACTGAGAATTTCTATTTGTAAAACATTTTTACACCAGGCAATTAAGCAGACTTTTCTCCAAAGACAACAGACTTGCCATATTTTCAGAAACATGTCAAAGGATTTTTATATGATAGTCAACATCAAATGTCTGATTTTTCCACAGGGTAAATAAAACAGAATTATGTGAAAAAAATAATAAAAATATGACAATTCTCTGTTGTGGCTTAAAATGTGATATAAGATTTAAAGCCTTATAAAACCTGAAGTTTTCTGGTAAAAATTCATTGTTATAAAAGGAAAAGCATAGGAAAAAAGAAGCAATTGTTTTCTTTCTGTTCTTGAATCTTACATTCATAGAAGTCAAACGAACTGAACAAATTAAATCCTTTCTAAACAGTTACACCAACTCCAATTTGATTCTGTTGCCAGAAGAACTTACTCCCCCCACTCCTATTATTTACTTAAAAGCATCTAATATTGGTGTCTAAATTATAAAGGACAAGCCCTACTCTTTCCAGCTAACAGGAGCTGGGGAGTGCTTGCTAGGGAATAGGATCTAGTCCTGCAAGATCAGAGATTGCAAGATCAAATGGATTGAAAATAAAGATTAATTGTGTCATATCATAGGTATTAATTTAAGACAACTCATTGCAAAGACCTTAGAGCAGCTAGTTTTGAAGTACAGAGAAATGTCAAATGAAAAATGGAGAGATAAAACATGTTAGTTGGGAAATACTCGTCTTTTACTAATAAAGGCTTTTAATATGTGCTTTTCTTTCCCCTCTTGCTCAATTAAAAATATGTTAATACAATGTTAAGTTTGAGATTTAAACCCACAAGAGTCAGGAAATTCAGAATTAAGGCTCCTTTGGGAACCTTAATTCTGTTCCCATTGTGCATATTATGTTTTATGATAGGGGCTTTCATTACATGATCACATAACACTGGGGCAGTGTGACATGCAAAGAGTGGTATTGAATATTGTGGTTTGTTATGGAGGTTAAAGAAATGTCAATGTTACCGAGTAGCCTTGCAAAAATGTAACAATTACAGGTTTTATAAAATTATTGTTTCATTATAAAAAGAAAAAAACACCACCACTTTGAGCATACTGTTGTATACAGGCATCCTCTTCTTAATAATGGTATGTGCAAATGCAAGGAAAAAAGAGATTTTTCTCCTTGTTTCTCCGCAGACTGTTCTCAAACACTTTTGGAGAGGATCTTCAGGAACTGTGTAATTGCATGTTAGGAACCTCTGCTTTCTCTTTTTATCTTTGGAAACGATGTAGGTTGTATCAAGCCCTGGGAAGATGCTGGGCTACTGTTCTGGAAGATTAATTGTTTTGTTAACCACAAAAATAAGTTTTGGGAACGTTTTCCTATAAAAATAAAAATGCTTAAAAATATTCCCCAAAAATATTTAATATCTTATAAGTAAGGTGTGAGTCTTGCCAGCTTTTGAGTCTGGGGGATCTTTTCAGAAGTACTCTCCTCATTTCTGAGAACAATTTTTGATTTGGTGACATAAAGCTGTATTGGAGGCAAAGATCTGAGACATGAGTACTCAAGCCCTCTTGACTGCATGGGCATTAACATGCCAATTTGCTTGGACATTATCTCATAGACATATCTCATACATAAATTTTGTAGGTCTGATAAAAGCCTACCATCTTAAAAAGACACCCAAAGAGTACAAAGATGCACCCATGGCTCCAAAGATTCTCCCAGTGCTCAAGTAGGAAATCTTAGTCATATTTGGCTTTTATTTAATGATGACCACTGTGTATTAGAAACATGCCAATATGTTTGGTTTTTTTTTTTTTTTTGGGGGGGGTGGACACCATTCCGATGGTGGAAAAACTTTTAAAGAAGGACTAGTAGTTCCCTGGTGGGTGATAGGAGGAAAGTTCTGCTATGCATGTGTCCTGGCAAGCTCTCTATGTAACGGTGCACATGCCAGGATCAAAAGCACAGAAATATATTCAGAAGGATGATTTGAGAGACGGAAGACATCCCAGATGTCTTGTCCAAGTAGGGCACGTGCTACAGCCAATGGCAGAGATGGTTGAAATGTTTCAAAATTGGAATATATTGAAAGCAGCCCTACAGAGAAAGGCTTGATACTGGTGCATGAAGAACTGAATATGAGCCAGCAATGTGTGCTTGCAGCTCAGAAAGCAATCTTGTCCTGGGCTGCATCAAAAGAAGTACAAACAGCAGGTCGAGGGAGGTAATTCTCCCCCTCTACTTTTGTGAGACCCCACCTGGAGTACTGCATCGTTCTGGGGCCCCCAGCATAAGAAAGACATAGACCTGCTTGAGCAGATCCAGAGGGGGCCACAAAGATGGTCAGGGAGCTGGAGCACCTCCTTTATGAGGACAGGCTCAGAGAGTTGGGGTTGTTTAACCTAGAGAAGACAAGGCTCTGGGGAGACCTTATAACAGCCTTCCAGTACTTGAAGGGGGCCTACAGGAAAGATGGAGAGGGACTATTTATCAGGGAGTGCAGCAATAGAATGAGGGGTAACGGTTTTAAAATGAAAGGGGGTAGATTTAGATTACATATTAGGAAGAAATTCTTCACTGTGAGTGTGGAAGCACTGAAACAGGCTGCCCAGAGAAGCTGTGGGTGCCCCATCCCCGGCAGTGTTCAAGGCCAGGCTGGACGGGGCTTGGAGCAACCTGGTCTAGTGGAAGGTGACCCTGCCCATGGCAGGGGGGTGGAACGAGATGAGCTTTAAGCCCTCATCCAATGAAACTGTTCTATGATTCTAGGAAAATATAGTTCATATTTTCAACCTTTTGGCCGGGAACCTAGTCAGCTCTATTCTTTACAATGAGTACTTACAGGGTTTTTTGCTTTATTTTTTTAAATAGATTATTTTTAGCCTTTTTGTAAGCTTGCTTTATTTATCTTACAGACATAAGGTGGTGAAATTTAATTACCCGTGACAAACACAAAATCAATTTAAATGATATATAGAACTTGTCTGACCCTGAACTTCCAACTAGAGAGTTGGACCCAATGATCCTTATGGGTCCCCTCCAAACTGAGATATTCTGTGATTCTATGGTACATTCATTGATCAATTTTGGAAGCAGTCTAGTTGCCTAGCTTAAACATTTAACTTGCAAGGAAATTTTAAGTACTTGGTTAATAAGCCTCAAAGTGTTGAAGTTCTGTCTATAGATAATGAAAGGATACTGGTGCCTCAAAAATGTTACCACATAGTTTAGAGAATGAATCTTCCCTGGACGGTACAAGGATGCAGGAATCTGAAGATGGACGTTTTGGCCATAGAGGCACATGCAAGATCCCCTTGCCAGGATTTTTCTGTTCCAGCCCATATGGAAGCCAGGGGGCACTAAGCATACTGCTTAAGATGAAATTTCTGCTCAATTAAAGTCTTAAAAGTAGCATCTTAAAAAGCAATATAATTTTTTCTGAATACCTGTAACTTCAAGCTGGCATGGCAGTGGACATGCAGTGCTTCTTAAAACTAGAGATATGTTACTAGGAGAATTAAATAGAACATAAAGATCCAAAAGTCTGGTTTTCCACTTCTAATCCTCAAACATATTTCAGTACCTAACGTTTAGTAAACTCTGCAGGAGTTATGAACCTGAATGAAATATGCCTCTGAGCTAGGCCCATAGGCCTTGGTTTTCTTTTTAGTAACATGACAATGACAGAAATACTGAGCTCTTCTGCCTGGAGGAAGGCAGGAGAGAGGAAGAGCCTTCTTGGCATCTCTTTGGAAAGAGGATCTGAGTTTCCTTCCAGCTAGCCTAAAACATGCTTAAAGCCCCATTCACTAAAGTTAGGACTTAAGCTAAGTTAGGAACTTAGGGGTCCATAAAAGTAATGCTCTTCACTTCGGTAACCTGCATGTAGGAAAATTAAATTAGGTGAAAGAACCTTTGTCTACAAATGTGACAAAATGTAAGTATTACTGCAGTATGCTCTATTAATGCAGGATTGTTCACGATCACTTATCTTTCTTTTTCTGGCTGAGTTTCTTGCTTAGTAAATGGACATTCATTTTTGTTGCAAAGTAAGACTGCTCAGTTTTCATGGATCATATTTTTAAAGAGCTGATGCTAGGAGAGGCTAGTGATGGGTATTTTGTCTCCTGCCTAAGAGTATTGTTTTAGTGACAAGGATGGAGAAATAACTGAAGTGTGGCAGGACAGCAAAGAAAAATGGTGCTGTGTTCACAGTCACCACAGCCACAGTTCAAAGCACCAGCCCTCAGCCCCTGGTGGGAATTTGTAGTTTCAAGTAAACCAACTAATCTCTGGGAGCTCCTACTATAAAATGGAGGTAATGTAATCTTGTCCCTCCTCCTTTTATGTATTCTCTTAATCTTTTACTTCATGGAAGTCTTTGTAGCAAGCACCATCCCTTGCAATATTTAACAGTCATATTCGATGACTGAATGAAGACTTTAAGGGGTAAAATTAAAGGCCGCAAACTCTGAGGGCAGACACATGCTATACAATACCAAGAGGGTTTAAAAGGTTTCTTCTTCCTCTCCTCTTCTTTTGGATGCTGAAGATATAATTAGTAACGCCTCAGACAAGAAACATAATGATACTTTGTCAGTACAGACATAAAAGGGTTAGATTTAAAACGGTGGCATTCCCCATACTTAACTAGATAGTTTCAAAGAGATTTATAACCAGCTGTAAAGTTTTCCTCACGTGCCTGCCCTTTCAGTTCCAACTTCTGAAAGTCTCTGGTGATCCTAAAGCCTTGCACAGTTTGACATCTGAAGTGTAAAATTTTTTGTTTCCTTAAAGTAGCAAGATCCTTCTTACTCCTGGGGTTTCAAAAAATGAAAGGAAGGAAAAAAAAAATAATAAAAAATATAGACTACCTCTCATTTGGAAGAAGTTGCTTTGTTGCTTTGCCAGGTTCATTTGCTAACATCCAGACTGTCTTGGACTGTAAGCACGCTTAATGCAAGCAATCCTTTCTTGCACTAAGTCTTTATGTTGGACCTCCTCAGTGATCTAAATTTTAGTCCAGCCCTTCTAGTGGCAGGCAGTCTCAGGGCACTGTGAGTGCAGCTCTCTTTTCTGCTTGATGGGGCAAACAAGTAGCAGTGGGAAGTCAGAAGAGTGAGGTCTGTGGGCAGTGAAGCATCCTTCTGCATCCTCATGCAGCAGGAGGAGTACAAGAGGGAGAGTAAAGGCACCTTCCTCCCTCCCCAGCCTTTGCACTTCTCCTCTCCTACAGACAACACTGGGTAAAACAGTGAGAGTCAAACCCAGGGCAATGGGAGTACAGTTCTCCAAGAATCTTGGCCTTCTAGCTTCCGCTGTGCTTTCCGCCCCCACCAGTCCCAGTCCTGCTGCCTTATTTGTGTCTCAGAGTGGTTTGCCCATGGGTGGTCTTAGTTGGATGAAGGGGGTTGCTCAAAGGGCAGCTCTGGGTGTCTCACACCAGAACCCCTGTGAAACATGGAGTGATGCAGTACAGGATTCATAATGCACCAGAAAGATCACCTGAGTGGAAATGCTGCTCATTTTGTCCTTGGCTTGCTCTAGGACCACATGATGCAAAAAGCCGGCCTTGCTTTCATCTGGATTTTGATATCTGTTTTTCTCATTTTCCTCTTTGCTGGGAACAGATTGGATATACTAGTTAGGATTTCGGTATTGTAACCATCAGTTTTCTTCTTTTGTTTGTGTTTAGGCATTTGCCAACCATAAGGAAATGTATAAATTTATAAAAATGACAATATATATCTCTCTATATATGTATAATATATAAATCTATAAATAATATGAAATTAAATGGACCCAATGGAAGCTATTTGTGTGCAAAACAGCTCTAATCCTTGTTAAAGGTCATTAAGTCATCTGATGTCACTTGGAACATGGTCCATGTTTGTTGGTCCTCCCCTCATAGTGAGGTTTCATTGATCCAGCAGTTTGTAATCAATACTGCCCCTGCATTCCTGCTTTCATTGGTTTGTCTCTAATGTCACTTGCCTTACCCTGTGGTGGGCTGTTTCAGCCCAATAAACTGATAGCAAACCAATCAGAAAAAAGCCAGCTGCTGATTAGCAAGCTCAGCTGGCTCATTAGGTGGTCAGGTGAGGGCAGGGGCTGGGGCACTGGCATGGGCTAGAAAACAGCAAAGGAGAGAGGAGAAAAAAAGGCCCTTTTTCAGACACAGCAAACTGTAAAATTGGTAAAAGTTCATTTTAGCACAAAAATCTTAAATGCCAACACTTGCAGGGTGAAAAGGCTACAGATATTAAACGACTGTATAATAACAGCGATTTTTTGGTGGGATTAATTCCCTACTCTGATTCACTAGGTGAGTGCATGCTGTGGTTTAACCCCAGCTAGCAGCTAAATACTCACACCCCTGCCATGCCCCTGGTGGGAGGGGAAGGAGAACTGGAAAAAGGTAAAAACCATGGATTGAGATAAGAACAGTTAATAATTGAAATAAGTTTAATATTAATATTAATAATGAGAATAATAATGAAGAGGAGAAGGAGAAAAAGAAATAAAACCTAAGGGGAAAAAAACCAATACCCGGATGGCCCCCAAGCAGCAACCAGCCCCTCCCAGCCAGCTCCTCCCCAGTTTATACACTGAACATGATGCTCTATGGTGTGGAATATCCCTTTGCCTAGTTTGGGTCAGCTGTCCTGGCTCTGCTTCCTGCCAGCTTCTTGTGCACCTCCTCGCTGGCACAGCATGGGAAACTGAAAAGTCCTTGGTTTAGAGTAAGCACTACTTAGCAACAACTAAAACATCAGGGTATCAATATTATTCTCATACTAATCCCAAAACACAGCACTCTACCAGCTACTAGGAAGAAAACTAACTATCCCACAGAAACCAGGATAGTGCACAAGCCCAAATCTCATTAAATTGGCACAGGTTAGAATGTTGTCTAAATTAAGTAATGTAGTATGACTACATTAAATGAGATGAATGTCATGATGACCTATGTGTGTCAATAACATTGTTCAATAAATATCACCCTAAAAGCTCCTACACCTTTCATACTGTGGGAAAATGTTTGACATTAACTATTTCTTTTCAATAACAACATTATTTTTCATTGTACAGTTGATAATAACCAACCACAATGATATTTCCAGGCCCTAAGCTAATTGTGACAAATGGACGACTTATTTTCTCTTCCAACTCTGTGACCAGTATGATGAAAGTCTGAGCAAGCAGCTTTCATTCATTTTCCCCAACCCAGCCTGCAAAATGAACATAAGGATAATTTGTAATTTATCTTACAAATTTTGAAAGAAAAGTACTGAGTTAAGTATTCTGCTCCTGAACAGACTGCTATGCTGCTATGGGAAGGGGGATCACTCAAGGTCACACTGGAGTGATGGTTAGGTTTCACTTTTTTTGCTGCTGTGTTCATATTTACTTATTAAATATGCCACCTGTAGTCAGTAGGAATTGTTTATTTTTTACAGATGTGCTACTATTGGATGTTATGTAGGGGTCAAGTTAATTTCCTCAAATATCTTACTCTGTCAAACATCTTTTCTTTTGAACGTTGTTTTCTTTTTCTTTATGTATGGGGTTCTTTATGCTGAATCAGTAGCTCATACACTTGCAGTTAAATATGAACTGGTACTGTGGCTTCAGTGAGTCATCAGTTTACCCTTCTGCTATCTGAGAAGTCATGCAAAGGGGACATGGAGGTCACTGCTGTTACAGGAGCTTGGTCAGCTTGTCGGGTTATTATGATGGGTGCTAAAAGTCAGTTCTGATTTCAGACAAAATATTTATGGCGAGATTTCTTCGCCTTCCAGGAAAGGATAGTTTTAGTGTCAGGCATCAGGACATGACAGCTTTATGTCTTTCTCTCCACGGCCTGATCTCACTCTGTATGTTTAATTCTACCACCTCTGGGACTTATAATTTAAATATACAAAGAGCAAACATTTATAACTGTAGGTGTATCTTGATTTTGATTTTAAATGTGCTGATGCTAAGCAATGCATACCAAGTAGGATCTGCTCCTGGGCTTAGTGCCCTGCTCCTGCCTCTGCTGCCTGGGCAGAACTGAGGGAAATCTGGGCAGCCCGTAGAGCAGCACCATTGCACTGCAGAGCTTATGTGCAGCCCGATGGCTGATATGGCCTCTGCAGGTTCATGTCTGGCGCTGAGTCACTGATGGAATGAGATTCTTGCTGAAATATTATGGGCATAGCCTGTAACACAGTGTGCCAGGGGGAAACTCTGAAGAATGAAAGAGCTGAAATTGAGGGGTTTATGTCAAAGCACCTCTCGTCTGGTTTGTGGACTGAATATATCTGTTAGCTGTTGGAGCTCATGGTGTGCTGTCCTGGATGGAAATTTCTTGGTAAATTTAATCCCAAAAAGCTCCAGTTCCTGCAGCAGGAGAAAAAGTGCCATAATTGGGGATGGTCAGGAGACTCCAAAAGTACAGACATAGCAGCAGTGTAGGCACTCTTTGACTGATTTCATACTACCATGAACTCCCATTCTGGTTTCATGGGACTGAGCTTTTTTCTTCTGATTTTATCAACTATTCTGTGATTTCTGTAATTTATCTAAATAGTGTCCCTAGAATTCAGAGTCCCAGCATAATAAACAGAACTTTCCAAAGCTGTTATGTCTTCTTTATTTAGTTCTAGTAATGGTTTGCCAAACTAGACCCTCAGAGCTCTTTGAGATATTTACATACTGGCAAAAGGATATAGGAAAGTGGTCGAATCTCCCTTCTACTGATGCAGAAACCAAGGCAGGTGCTGGAGGCCAGCTTTAACATGCCTGCAGTTTAATAAGAAAACTACAGCCCTCCGGGCCACAAACAGCCTGCAGACGTGGTCCAAGTGGGTAAGGCAGTGCCTGGATGGTGAGGCCGTACTGCCCTTTCTGCCTGCAAAGCAATAATGAAAAGCCCGAGGTAAAGTAATCTTAAGGGAAATGTCCTGTAAGGTTAAAAATAAAATGGGAAAACAATAAAAGGATTTGTTGATTGTCTCTGTTCTCTATCCTGCCTGGCATCCCGCTTTATGGTCTGCCTTATGGTCCAGCCAGTCAGGAAATAGGAATTAAAGATCTGTCAATCACAGATAGCAAATAACCGCTATCCCATCCCATGAGCCTTCTCTTCTGCAATGTGGCTACCTAGTCATCAAATCCATTTCCAGCTGTTTTTGTCTTTTCCTGCATGCTGGATGTGGCTGATGAGTATTTGAAAGACCATTCAGCCCACTGCTGGAGAGAGGCTGGCTGTTAAATGTGCAGCATTTAGGACTGCTGCTGGAGAGGACGAGAGGAGAGAAATGCACAACAGGATTACGCATGGTCATCCTGTTTGTGAGCTCCTGCTCGGCTCCCATCCTGCGTCCTGGCCAGAGCCCCCGGGGGAGGGTCACCCGGAGGACGGCATTCTCTGCTCTTGCTTTGAAGTCCTCCCCTGGGAGGAAGTGGGTGGTCTGGATTTGTACATTACCCAAGACTGAAGGATGTTAAATTCTTGTCTTCCTGGAAAGTAAAGCCATTTCTCCTGTCAAGGGGGCTGCTGGAAGTGATGGGAGAAGAGGTTACTATATGAGACTGAAATCCAGGTGAAGAAAAGGAGATCATCCTGTGAGAAAGCAAAACCGCCTTATGGTTCTGTGTATTTCTGAGGCTGACTCTCTGGAAGCGGACATCTTTTGAGAAGCACAAGCTAAATGTATTCCCTTACATTTAGGGCCTCCAAGGGAGCACATTTCAGAAAAGAACATTTCACCTTCAAGACCATTTCCCTACAGTCTAATAGATCCTGTCTTCCCTGAACAGCATCGTGGCTTATGCTTGAAGCCTGAGAGTCTCTCTTCTCTCTTTCTTTCTCTCTCATTTCTTCCTTTCTACCTTTTTTTGTTTGTTTGTTTTTGTTTTTTGTGTTTTTTTTTCTTTTTGTTTTTTTTTTTTGTTACCACTTCATTCAAGTTTTTGTGGATTGTGAGGACTAAGGAGGACTAGTTACTGACAGAGCTCAGATCTGTCTAGGTAAAACAACTATAGCAACTTAGACTGTGCAACGGGTTTCTGATTTTGCCTTAAGTCCAAACAAGGTCTTTTTTAGGTTCATTTGAAAGCAAGTCAACCAGAGTTTCAACTCCTGAAGAAACATAGTAATTTCTGGCAGATGGGAGTAAACTCTAGAAATTCAAGGAAAGAAATCAGAGCATGTACTATACTGCTGAGTGTATGTTTGACTTTCCCTCTAAGACCCATGAAACAGGTAAAACAGTGAAAGTAACACTGCTGATAGCTTCCGTCTTTGTGAAATTATAGGTAGATCAATTCCTATTAACAAAAAAGCCTTAATCTTCTTTCAGTGGTATTGGCTGTGGCTAGAGGAGAGTCAGGCTTCTTTCAGGATTTTTCAGTTTCAGGATTTAGTGTGAAGGCATTGCGAAGACAACAGGATTTTATCCAAGATGACTGCTGTCATTTTATTCTGCAGTCTTCTTTGGTCAAGGAAATAGTTTCAGATTCTCCAGCAGTCCTCCAGCTCAAAGTCTCCTGCTTGCCATTGAGATGATCAGGAAAGATGTACAGCCCATGCACTAAATATGCTAAATCTACCTCTTCTTTCCCCAAAAGGCTGTTTCAGTGCTTGCTCCTGTCCATCAGGCAGGTGAAGGGAAAGGACACACGTGTGTCAGAACAGCTACATAGGATCAGACTAAAGGTCCCCTTGGTCTGGTATCTTAGCTCTGGCAAACACCAAGGGAGGTGTCCAAAGCCAGCGAAGGTCGTGCAGAGATATTTCCGTCTTCTCTCTCCTCCCACCCAGCCTCCAGCAATCTGGTATTTCCTGAGCACGAGGTAACATCTTGATGGACCCTAAATTTAATCTGAGTACAATGCCTTTTTAAAATTACTGTATTTGTTTGTGTTGGTACAGATTGTTAGCAGCATAGACTGCACAGATGTGTTAGGTGCTACACAAACACGGGACAGAAGGACTGTCCCAACAGAATCATGCTACTGACAGTGAATTTACAGTGCTATGTAAAACACATGAAGCAATTTAAAGTAGAGGAGGGTGAGGCAGCTGTGAGACGGTATTAGTCTTCAACAATATCAGCACATCAAGCATCTACATATTTTCCATTTTCCTGTAGGTATCATGACAGAGGAAAGTGCAACAGAAGGACATGAAGCATTCTTGTTGCCAAGGAAGGGCAATGCAAAAGTTATACATCCTGTCATCTTCTTTTTATTTTAAAGCTTTTTAAAATAATTTCCTTGTTTCAATTGCTTACAAAAAATTCTTCTTGAGCATGAAGGGAAAGTATGGGCAAAAATATAAGGTACTTCTTTTCTAACTGGCAATGTGGATGCTCAGGCTCCATACCAAGGAAGATCACTTTTTTGGTATGCATAAGAAATGGGAGGAGGGAGGTGGGCAAAATACAGGGAAGGACATGAAGATACATCAAAGAAAGGAATTAAAGGAGAGAAGCAAAGAACAAAGACAGGAACTGGTCTGGTTAAAGTGATGTAGTGGGAAAATGATTTTCCAAGGGACATTCTGAGTTGATATGAATGGAAATGATGCTGTTGCCCAGGAAAAAAATCACTGTGGTCTTCGTCCTGAAAAACTGCTCCAGCTCAAGTTTTCTCTGTTCATTTTCTTGTGAGAAAGAGTGGTAAGAGTTACCAGTCACTAAACACCAGTGACCTATTGTAAATCCCTGGGATCAGCAAACAGCCATGATGAGTATCAGGCAGTAATTCCAGCACTGCAGAGCTGCAATTCCTGAAGTGCTGAGTGTGGAAGAACTTGGGAAAAATTAAGTTCCTATTTGAGGTTTTTTGCTTGTACTGTCCGATAAAGGCTGTGAAGTACATAGGCACAGTACCCACATTTTCCTGATCTGCTAAACGCTTAATGTGTTTTTTTCAGTACAAAACTTTTAGGTTTCAGTTTGCATGGCCATAAATCTTTAAAAAAGATCCCAGGTTATTATTGTGAAAAAAATAATTTAAAAAACCTTTATGAAAGGTAATAGTGTATAATATTTTCTTTCATACTAGACTTAATCTTATCTTGGTTTTTTAGCATCCACATCAACATAGATAATAATACTTTTAAAATTTTTCAGTGATTTTATTGAACATCGTGCAACTGAAGTCAGCACTAGTGTACAGAACCTGCCAATTTCCTTCCATTCCCATCCCTCTCATAATTTGCTCCTTTACGCTGGTTCCAATAGCCACTCTCTCTGGTAGCAGAAATACTGTAACATTGATGTCTGTCGGCTTCTCTTCCTTTCTCCTCTCCCTTTCAAGTATATAGCGTACTGCTCTTCTCCAAATGTCAAAAACTCTGAAGAACAACCTCTTGCTTAACATGTCAAAATGTGAGTTCTGGCTGGCAATTGCTTTGGTTTCGTTCCCTTGAGATCTGACAGTGCCAGAAATCAAAGCATAATTTTGCAGATGTTGAGATCCTGTAAGCCCCCTAGGTTGCAAAGCTAAACCATAAAGCCAGCTGGCACTGTGTACGTGTGCTAAGAATGTAAAAGTATACATTTTTAGTTTTCAACCAACAATGACCGACTGCTGGTAACTTCAACAAAGTGAAGCATTGCTAGCTTTATTTTTGGAGAGTGAGTGGCTCTGTGAATTCCCCTGAGCTCTTCTGTTATAGTGCTGCTGTTTCAAAGATGCTGTTCAGAAGCATAGAAGTTTCTTTGGTGCCTTTCCAGCATATCTGCTGTTCTTTAAAGGGATACCACACTCTGACAGCACCTTCAGTTCATGGCAGATAAATGAATAGTTATTTCAGCCAACCTTAACCTTGTTGATTTTAAACTGTTTTACCTTTCTTCTAAAGGAAGTGCATTTGAGGGGGAGAAAAACAACCCACAATGTCTAAGTGAAAATAATAATAATATGATGGTACAGCTAGCAGGCTCATCTGCAAAGAGGCACTAGATAGCCAAAGTGCTATCTATCTTTCCACTACGGGGAAAATTGAAAAATACACATTTAAATTTCTAAAATATTTGGACAAAAAAGAGTATCATAATATCTTTTAATCTGGACTTTTCCTTTCATGTCTTCATGTGAGTCCCTTCATTCAGTGCAATGTGCCTTCGCTGAATCTTGAGAGTAGAGATAGCTGGTTAAAGCAATGATGCTGGTGAGGTGTTTTGCAGATAGGTGTGCACAGAGCAGGGCAGGAAAAAATTTTCCACTTCCTCCAAAATTTTAGAATTTGGAAATGATTTTTATTTCCTACTAGGACAAAGCAAAGGCCTTTCAGTTCTTATACATGAAACCTATTCAGCGGAGACACCGCCCCAGTACAGAAAGATGTTATGGGCTTGTGATCACTCAGGATTTGATAGAGTCAGCTTCAGACTAGGACAATAGAATTCACCCCTGGATAAACAGCAGGCTGAGTCAGGATTTCATTGATGCTGTGCAAACCATGCAGCAGGCACTCATGTTTAGTTCTCCAATGTCCAGCCTTGTACTCTGATTACGTTACTCTGAGCTTTTATTTTTCCCGGTTTTGATCAAAATTCCAGGACCTGAGAAACCTTTCCTAAAGCAAATTGCACCCAAACCACTAGATTCTCATGCACAGTTTAAATTTCAATGAAGTGGTATTTTCCAATGAAAAAAAAACAGTTTAATTGAAAAATTCCTGACAAGCTCTAATCCTATTAACTTCACTGTGGTTGCACATATGCTAATGAGAGCCGTGTGTGTGAGACTGTTGCTAAATTTGAAAAACACAATACCCAGGACATGCATATTATATGTAGTTTGACACAGGCACATATGGTTTATATTCTGTATTCTAAAACAATATTATGAACATTTTATAAGGTTGCAAAAGTGAGTATTGTAAATTCAAGAGATGCAAAAGTTATTGAGGCATGCACTTTGGACTCTCTCTCTCCAGTGTAATTGGCCATATACACCTTCCACTTCCTTTTCTCTCCCTGCTCGTCCCTCTCATATTCCTCCTTTCTCTTCTCAGTACCTTTCTTCTCTGGATAGCCTTCCTTTTTAGCAAATAGCACCTTTCACACTAACATGGCACCAGAGGTCATCATGAGCTGGTACTATATTGCCTTCTCTTATCTTCCTTCTGTCCTGTCAGGTCAGACTAAGTTCTGCAGGGAAAATGATATCTGCTCCATGGAGTGCAGGCAGTGATTACCATGTAGGTGCATTGTTCTTGATTGCTCTTTGGAAACTTCACATTAAGCACAGTTCAACTCTAAATAAATGTGTTAGGACATGTATTATTGCCTTTAGTTAAGCAACTGTTGACTTATAAGGGATCACATTTTTTGACAAGAAGGTTCTCTGTGTACGAAAATTTTGTCAATTTTCCTGTAACAGTGTATCTTACAGATAAATAGTTATTTACATTTTTGCTAGGACATGTGATCAATTCATTTTGAGCTGTCCTAACCCTACACAGAAGTCTTTGCTGGTGTGAAACTCCAGTGAAATCGTCAGGGCACTGTTCATGCACAAGGATTTGCCCCTACATTTTAACTTTGAGACTGAGGACAAACACACAATTTTCCTCAAGAAGCAGAACAGACAGACCTTGTTGGGAAGGATGTCAACCCAAAGGGTAGGAGCATCTCACTGCTTTCAGCAAAGTTACTGTCTAGTCTAAAGTCGGCATCCAAGTTCCATCTTTAATTAACAGAGAAAGGTGTAGAGATGAATTCTCCTTCACTGTTACCTATCTTAATTATCTATATTTGGAGAGAATAAATTTTCTCCTGCAGGCATTTATCAATAAATTTATCAATTATCTCCCTAATCAAGATATTTTAACCATGTTGTTTAGACACTATAACTAATTTTTAGATGGCTACGTTACAATGCAATGAATCTCACATTTTGTTTCAGTTTCAGGTGACTCTTGAGCTGCCATACTGAGTCCTGTTGCTTTCATGGTGTGCTGTCTTGTGTTGCCACTTGCACAGTGATGGGGAAGTTGGCAAGATGGGGACTACACTGTATGTGTCCTGCAGCAGAGGAGCTGATCTATGCTGCAAGTTCCATGATGCACCGCAGCAGTTCTAGTGTATTCACATTAATATCATGTTGACCTGAAAGTCAGAGTTTTTATTCAGCTTGACAAGCTGAAATATTTAGAATCCAATTGACTTGACCCAAAAGAATGTATTTTGCTTACATTTTCCCTATGGAAAATTGAAGCATTTCTGGAAAAAGTAACATTTTCCCACAGAAAACTGTTTTTCACTAAAAAACAAAACAAAACAAAACAAAAGTTTTCATGGAACGTTTCCAACCAGCTGTAATTATAGTGCATACATAAAAGAGGCCAAATTGATGCTGTAAGGGCATTCCTAACTGTAGTCAGTCCATAATCTCTGAGTGCTAGTCTTTGTAACATCAGAGCTTTTGAAAGCTAAGAAATGTTTGTATCATTCAAAACTTAAAAATTCACATAAATGCACTATGTTGTATTCTATGTACTTTGGCTTATGCTAAATTAAAGGGCAAAACCATGATAAGGGCAGTCACCCATTAAGCAGTGGGCAAAGACCACCAAACTCATGTTCATGTCTGAAGCTGTTGCTTGTGTCTGATTCCAGGTCCCTGAAGGGTTTGGTTTCACATCACTAACAAGTCAAGAGGAGATGCAAATCATAATTCCTAAAGTGTGAAAAAGAATTTGGCCATGTTCAGATGAGCTGCAATCCAGTTTTCTTGGAAATAGGTACATTTTGGGGAGAACGGAGGGTTGTTGCTCTCCTCCCCGCAACCCCCACTGGAAGTAACAAGCTTATTGAATTTTACACCCAGGTGTTTGCCATAGAATCTGACACATAACCGTGCCCTGGAAAACTATAAAACAATATAATTTATAGAAATAAACTGAGTGAGAATCATTATTTTTTATTGGTACCACTTAATGTGCAGAAAAAGCATACTTTCCAAAAATATGGAATAAACGTTCTGTTAGCCTTATTGGGTCCAAATGTTAGGGTTTAAATTATTTTACTATGCAAACTTTCTTTCATATCTTGGCAGTAGTGATTTCCATTTTTATTCCTTTGGTATCCATAATCTTATTAGAATCAAAAACATATGCTTTGAGATCATTGGACAGATCCCTTCTCCCACCCTACCCCCTTCTCTCCATGTTAAAAAATGCACCAAAAAGACTGACACTCTAGTATCAAGAATAACAGGAAAGGTATAGGAGAAAACGATGCAGACTACCAAGCCTGAATGGGAAAACCGTTTGAGAAGTGTAGTTTGGTTTTCATGCTTTTGATTTGCAAGTCATTAAAGGTGCAAAAGTCTCCAAGCCTCCTGCTGGCTGCCATTCGGAGCCCCACTCCCTCTCCTGCAGCAGGAGGTGCTCGCACCAGGATCACAGATTTATAATACAAAAAAGAGTACAGGCAGATTTGAGCTTTATAACACTTCTGGGGATGTAACACTTGCTGCAACGCATACATCTTGATGTCAGGGAATTGTATCTGTGGGGCTGCAATGTTAGCTCATAGCTATGGATTTATGAATATCCTTTTCTTTTTTTATTAGTAGAGCAATGAAAAATCTCTTAACATGCGAGCCCAGCAGTTTATGAAATGTATTGCATATTCCACCTGGTTCCCTTTTAACTATGGGATACTCAGCAGATGACAGGGAGTTGGTGGCCTTTGTTTAGATGTTTTCATGGTAGCAGACAGAATTTTCTTTTAAATTTTCTTTATAAAAGCACTTAATTTTTCATTAAATTAGTGTGTATGACAAGTCCTGGCTATTAGAGGTAGAAGCCTAACAAAATACTTCGTTTTCTCTTCTGAGACAGCTACTTTATCCTTTTATTAAGCTGTAGTATATTCTGTATGAAATGAGCTTTTATCCATTCTGGTCTTTGAAGCTGGAATGGGAGTTGAGATTCCTGTCAACAATGTGAGGGAAATATGAATTAATCTGGTTGCTGTATATGAAGCACTGAAGCTTCATATAAGTGTAGCGCAAAGGCTATACTTAAAAATAAATGCATTCTATAGTATGTAGATTCACTCTAAATGCACCCAAACCATCCTAATTCCACCTGGCAGTGACATCATGTAATGACTCTTTGAATAAGATTAGAAATGTTTAATGTGAAGTATAATCCAAACTCTAACTTTCTTAAGGGAGTTGTCATTTACTGAACTGCAGCCCATCAGCTAATGATGCTTAGAAACATCACTGGGGATGTATGAGTTGTTGCTATATTTTTGGGACAGACGTTTTTTAAATGTTGTTGTGGGAACAGAACAGAACTCAGCCCAAATGAAAGATTTGCAGCTTGAGCTTTTTTAATTATATTTTGACACACTCTCATTTCGAGATTTGTGTTCTGCTTTCAGCTGGATGAAGAATCCCCACTAATTTCACAGAGGCTGATAAACACCTTCTGGATGTAGAGGATTTTGAGAACCTTCAATCAATTCTGCTGCCATGGCCCAACTTGGAGTAGGTCATCAAGAGGTGACAGGCTCTCAGTTCCTTTGCTGTTTGATCCACAGCGTTATCCTTACATCTTTCAATAAGAATGGTATCATATGTTATGAAACTGGAACTTTAGGGAGCTAGACAAGATTCAAACCTACCCCTTTAAAGACAGCACTGATTTTCATGTTTTGTTTGATCCATCATTTACTCTGCTTGCTCTAGTATCAAGAGTTTTGAGATGGTATTATACCTTAAACTTCAGTACACAAAGTACTTAATTGAGTGCACAATAAAATGCATGACCTAATCCATTCCTAAAATGGTTTCAGCTTTCCAAGAAAAAGGAACTTTTAATCTGGAAAAGGCTTCCTGGGCTATTTAATCCAAATATCAAAGGAGGTCAGAGTTGCCCAAGCACATTCTATAGCTAACGCAGAGACACAAACCCTTCAGCCTGGGTTCATATCACTTAGTTTTACACACCTGAAGATGGTATGTGCTTCCTCCATGGGAAAACCAGGGACCGCTGAAAAGTTGGGCATTCCCCACCCGCTCTCAAACGCTGTCTGTATCAAGAGCCTGGGATGACTGGTTCCTAAATGTTACTGAATTTGTAGTCCATGCTATTTACATTACTTGACGATTAAACTAAGAAAGAACAATTGTGGTTTGTTTGAACTTGTCATGAACTAAGGTAGTTTGTCAAATTGACAGTTATGGCTGAACTATAAACTCAAGTCAAATTTTTCGAAATGGATATGCAAGAATCCAACCCTTTTTATTTGAGAACCAAAATAAAAGGAATGCAATATGTATGTAAAGAAAAGGACATTAATTTTAGGCAGTACTAAAGCAGCTCCTATACAAACAATTTTTATGCACCTGAACTGGACAACAAATATCATTACTTTCTGATATTTTTTGTTAAACAGTAATTGAACATACTTTATGCATGATGGAGAAATGGTCTTAGCTATAAATAGCATACTGTTCAAGATAATTAACAGTGATCTTTTTCTCTTCCAGAAAACATCCGTAGAAATTACAAAATGAAAACAAAAATATTTTGCTGAAAAAAAGTAACTTTTCCCGGAAGACATGAGGACTGTTTTTCATTAGTATGAACCATGGGAAATATTGCAGCTTCATCAGTGAAGGTCTGACATACGATTTCTATCAAAGACACATTTCATTTACCCTAGGCTTATTCAGCACTACTCTTATAATATGTTCCCTAGCAGCTGTTGTTGCTGCTGTTTGCTAGTAATTAATTGCTTTGCTCCTGGCCTGAGAAATAGTGTCACTTAGTGCTTAAGCTTCTAATGGGCTACCAGTCTCTTCCTTTACCAAATATTAATTGTACCAAAAAATACAGAAAGGTCCCTAACAAAACCTGGGATGCAAGTAAAGTTTTGAGTTTTGTTGCTTAATTTCATCCTTCCATACATAAAGTACACTGCGGTGAGTATTCCTGCCTCTCTAAAATAACACAAATTTGCTAAAGTATCTGTTTCCTTATGTATCAGCCACATGTTCTATTTTTATCTCAGCAGTGAATCCAAGAAGTTGAATTACACATTACTAATGGTCATGTGGCTGCAGGAGCTGAAGGTCCAGAAAATGCAGAGAAAATGCCTGAAAATGTCTTTGGGAACACATAAGAGAATCACAAGTGTCTGCACTTTGCAGTAAATGATTAGACAAAGTTATTTATTTATTTATTTATTTATTTTTATTTATATTAAACTCTTTAAAAAGTAGCATTCATGGCCATTCTTGTTATGGATTTTCATTCTGGCTTTCATTTTGCTGCCACATATTAATTTAACTTGAGACTACACTGCACAGTCATGCCACTGAGACTTCAATAGTACTGTGTGCACCAGTACTATTTACAATAGTAAATGTGCACCAGCACGTGCCAAGGCCATGAAAAAGGACACACTTTTATTGATTTCCTTTTTTGGTAGACAGTATTTGCTGAGATGGGCAGAGAGTTGGCTTTGAGGATTCATGATTGATAAATATTATGAAAGTGATGAATTCAAGCACAGAAGTGAGACTAATGGATTAATGTAGCATTGGTTTTTTCTTCTTGAAGGGAAATTTTTTTTTTGGTAGTTTCTGGTAAGGTGGAATCCTTGTTTAAGTTTATTTAAAATCAACCAAAGCTTCAATATAATTGATGCTGTATTTACATTTGATTGATGCTTACAGATGTCTTCTGTATGTGGCTGTCTGACAGTCACATTGTCAATGCCACCACCCCCATTTTTGTGATTTCCTCCAGTTCTGGAAAAATTCTGTGGGACATGTTCTCCCTGAAGGGTCAGAAATTTGTTATTTACTCAGCTATGTTACTGCCTCCAGTTAATGAGGTCTCCATTAGAAAAAAATCACTTTATATAGAAAAAGAAGCCACAAATTTGCTCAAAGGTGTATGTATTCAGTTTGGGGAAATGCAATACAATACATCCCACAGTATAAAAAATGCTTCAGAATTTGCCTAATGACAGGTTCTGTAATTAGATTAGGCCTCAGCATTCCTGTTAATGATGTAAAGGAAGTTAGATATGCATTAAACATTTGATAGTTTTTATTCCAGACAGAAGTTGACAAAAGACATTCATTAGTTCTAATAAGTAGGAGTACTGAACAATTCACTGGTAAAAGTCAGTTTATAATTATAGGCATAAGATCTGGACCTAAATATGCAGAAAGAAATCACCACATTTTTCTTCAGAGGTTCTAACCACAAAAATTTAATAAACATTATTTCCTCTTCATGTGTGTCCAAAGGCAAAGGTGAAGAGAATTTTTAAATCTCGGGGACAAGAACTTGTACTGGATGTTATCCGGTCTTGTAATACTACTTTTAAAATGTAGGCCTTTCTGCAAAGGAAAGAATCAATCCACTGCTTTGTGTTCAGATGCTGATCAGTAGGAGTTTTCCTTGATGAATGAGTAAAGATTAAACCAGAACATTATTCTGAAAGACATAACTGCGGACGTGATTTGACCATTATCAGTGTCCTGGGCCTGTTCATGGGGTGTCATAACGACTTTCTGATCCCATGTGCAGGACTCATCGTAAAGGCTTGGAGTCATGTAATGCTAACATAAACAGTTTATAGTCAAGGAAATTGTGGTATAAAATGTCTGAAGAAGAGAATGTAGGCACAGTGTGTGTTTTGAAAGTGCACTTGGGACTTGGATGAAAAGCAGGAGAGGAAGGAATTTTGCAAACTTTGCACAGATATCTGGTCCACTTTTTTCCTATTCTATGCCAAGCTGTTATTGAATTACATTGTAATTAGCATTTCTAAATTCTAAAAATTTGTACCATGACCAGATACATAAAAAATATCAAAATAAGGATTTTCAGAATGCGCAGCAAAAATTCTTTGTGCCTCTTTATTATTCTTCTTGAACTATATTCCCAAGAGGGTGCTATTTCATCATCAGTTTTCCCTGAAGCACATTTCATCACTAGATGGGAGCACATCATTTTCACTCCCATGCCAAAGCCCCCCCTGGGCTCCCATGGGCATCCCCTTTGCTCCTGCCCCTGCCCGGAACATGCTTTCCTTAAGGTCTGTGTATCTTGAGCCCATTTGCTGGGTTTGCTTTGTAATATTGCAATAATAAAGGGAAAAATGCATGCTAGTGATTCATTCTTTTGGGAGAGATTAACATCAGGTGAAATAATGGTTTTATAAATTCATAGCCAAGTGAATCCGGGTTGCTGAATGTCTGGTACTGTATCAAAGCAGCCAGGGACATAAACCGAAGGACTTGCTGCAGAAACACTGGCATTTATAACAGATCTATAATAAATGACCACTGAAGCTGGAAAGGAAAATAAAACCCCAAACCATAACAGACCATCCAATAGATTGTCTAGAAAGTGAAAGAGAGTTTCTTGTAATACTTTATAATGTCTATGCCAATGTTAAAGCTGCGGTTCAGAAGGTTTTCTGTACATGTTGTCCAATCTTACTTTCTTGTCTGTTCTAGTTCAGGTACAAAATCCATCTTCCTTGTTATTTCTAAGAAATTAATTCCTACTAAAATTAAATGTTCAGCTTTGGCTTAGACCCACAAGCAAATGTTTTGGGGATGTTTGGTCAAAAATGCTTTTCTTTAGTTGTAAATATTAAACAGTATGCTCTTCACAGCTGCTATGACAATGAAAGTTGTATTTAAAGCCTGACTTATGTATGTCCCATTGAGTGTTCAAATTCAAGACAAGTTTTAGCTTGAAATGCTTAACATTCATAAACATTTCTTCCACTAAAAGAACCTAAACATATTCCATTTGGACATTTCAGGACATTCCAGAGCTTCTTATGTCCTCCGAGTTGGTGACAGACCAGTGTGACCTATCTGTATGACAGCAAAGCGTAACAGCCTTGGTCAGGGATATGGGAGGGATATGGGCCTTTCCATGCAAAGGAGGATATATGTCCAAGAGGGAAAGATGCAATGTTTGCAAACTACCTGCTAAATATATATCACTATGAATATTTATGAATACTGTGTGATTCTTGTAATAATGAAGACAGACACAGATGTAAAGGTGGATAAATAAATCTGTGAATAATAATTTTTTCTCTCTGCAAGATAAGCTGCACACACAGCTCTTTGTGTTTTCTCTCTTTTCATCTTAGCTCTGACCCATGCTCTTTGTTTGCTTAAACACAGAACAAGGAAGTTTAATGTGCAAAAAAAGTTTAATCTAGTCTGAAGTACACACTTAAAAACCAGAAAAATACTCAAATTAAGAGCAAAAGTCCAAAATTAATTTGGAATAGATTTTACCTATTTTACTTTGCACAGTACATTTTCAAAGAGATTTAACAGAGCTTTAAGTACAGAAAAGAACATTAACTGTTCTAAACTGATGTATGCCAAGGTTCATTGTTTTGCTCTCAGATAGTCATGTATTGAGTGTAGAGTTAGGTTAAACTAACACATTTCATCCCTCAGGAGTGTTAACATGAGAATTAAGGGCACTGAAAGGTAAAGACGCATTACCTGTTCATGTATAGATCCAGTGAAGTTGCACCCTCCTTATAGAGAGAAATAGGAAAGCTGAAAATAATTATTTTTACAGTTCCTTAAACTTTTCAGAGGATTGAAAGACGCAGATCTCAGCCTGTTCAAATCATTATCTGTTTTTCTGCTAGGAGGATGGGAACAGCATCCCCTTATTTATCTGTGGTTGTCTGCTCCCTTGTCACCTAGCACTCAGAGCCCAGGAAAAAAAACCCGGAAAACCCAAGCAAATGCCAAAATTTGTTGTAAGTTTCCTGCAATGCTTTTTTATTTTTTAATAATGAGGAGCCCTTTGGATCCATTGTTAGCTTTTTAGGACTCTGTCATTCCAATGTGCTGGACTGTATTGAGACCATAGCATCCTTCCTGCCATTCAAGTGAAATCCTCAAGAGAACTCTGAGTGACCTTATTTATCCCTCAATAAACAGGCTATGATATCTATTCCTAACTATGGCTGTACTCTCAAGACAGGAATTCCTGTGTGTAATGGATGACAGCAGATTTTGGATAAAACTGGGATACATAGAACTAATGTGAATACTGTCTAAGGTTTGGATTTCATAAGCATCATTTTGGAAAAGTGTGACAAAAATAACTAGATGCATGTCCCTACTCATGACAACTAGTCTTTATGTAAACTCCTTTCTTCTTTTTGCCATTCAGAAAACTTCTCTCAAACCTTTACTCTACAGACTGATATATAACTAATGTTTAGAAGTAAATTACTAGGTAGAATTATTGTGTTTTATTAAGGAATTCAGTGCTTTTCCAAAACTGGTTAAACAGTTTCTCCCAAGTATTATGGTGTAACTAAACAACTGTTTTAATTAGTACATCCTTTAAGATGCAGAATTAAGCAATATTGTTTCTTAATGTTTGATTTGTTTTACTCTCACAAATCTGACTTCATCATCCCTGTATTGGATTGCATCATGACTTCATCAATAAGATGGAGAGTATCTCTATTCTTTAATCTTTAATAAACTGATTGAGCTGAGATATTTATGATTTGCTTTTCAGTATGGCTGAAAAATTAATTTGAGTTAGACAACTTCCTGAAAGAGCTGGTCTACCCAGCAGGTTTCAATCTCCTTTTCATTCAGGTCTTTCCTTAGAAGATTTGCTGAGCTCAGACCTGTATGTATCTATCTTATAATCACAGAATCAGAGCCCGGTCCTTACATAGTCTTCAAAGCAGCCTTGTGGCATTGGCTTATTCAAGGCCACCTCAGATACGATGTCTGATACGATGTAGTTGTCCACAATTCTTCTGCATCCACTTATTCAGCCACTTCAGGCCTACCTCTGAAGTCACATCTGAAAAGATCCTGTTTCATGCTTCCTCATCTCAAGGACTGAAAAGATGCCTAAAAACATTTTATCTCCACACATTGACAAGTAACCTAGTCTTCACTAAAGAAAGAGCCAGAATATTGTGGTCATAACAATTATTATGGTCATGATAATATAGAAGTTTCCTGGTTTTTTATATCTTAGAAAGGTCTTGATTTGCATCTGAGATGAAATCTTTCAGAGTTCATAATACTTCACATTTCTCTTTCTTTTTTTGTTTTGATAACCAGCAAAATTTTCATATTTTCTTCTGACGTTCTCTAGAATAAGGTTAAAAACCATCTGTCAGGGCTGTTTTGGGAAGAATTGATTTTACTTTGCCTCCAGGGATTGGAATAGATGATCTCTTGAGATTCCTGCTGTCCTAATTTCTGCGAGTTAGTGATTTATCATCTTGAAAAATTTTCAGTAACACTGATTTTGAGTTCTCCCCTGAAAAAAAATATTAAGAAGTAATGGGGGCTAAGGAAAGAGGTGTAGTAAGAAAGAGTTTAGTAGATAGGTTCTCCAAATTCTTGCGGATGTCAGCCAGCTATGTTATAGGTAATCATCTTTCCTTTGTAACCCTCTTATGTCTCATTCATGTGACATGGAAACAATTACATGAAAATGCAGATGTAGATTCCAGTAATCTCTTTGGAATAGATAAATAGACTTTGAAATAATTTACAAATGATGCACAAAATCTGTGGGCCATCTGCTCACTGTTGGGGAAAGAAAACACATTTCTCCCAACAGGCTTTTTATATACAGAATTGCTCTTTTCACACAGCAAGGAGGAAAACAATAGATAGCCAGCAATCTGGAATGCAACTCACTCACACACGCTTTGAGAGCTGCATTGTGATCATCTCTTGTGAAAGCAATTAGGGCAAGAACTGTGTGTATATTAAGAAACTGCTTTTTCCTCAGCCACATGTGCAGCCAGGGCAAGAACCACTCACAGCAAGAACTGCCTGTGCTATCTGCTCTCCAGAAGCAGATGAATCGATGTGAGTGTAATATAGAAGAAGGCAAGGTGGGATTATAGCAACAGACCACAGTGGGTGCTGCCTATACTGCAATACTGCTTCTATCAAGCTCCCAACAAACCTGAGCACAGTTTCTCCTGGTGTTATACCAGTACCTTGTGGAGCTCTGCCTATGCAAGTCTCTGACAAAGCTTTCCTTAAAAGTTCTTTGTATTCATGTATAAGATAAACATCTACTTTCATGCAGAAGTAGGAAGGACTTTGTTATGCATTGCCCTTTTATTAGCCAATTCAACAGTTAAAATCCCTTTGAATTAGTGATATGTAGACTGCACTCTAAGAATAATAGTCTAGAGGGGTTTTGTCTGATTCTTAATCATGTAGGTCACTTAAACATTACTAGTGTTTGCACAAGCCAAGTCACAGTCTTCTTGGTGGCAGAATTGTCAGCCTAAACTCAGCTGATCTACAGAGGATAGTCCTCTACTGTGAGTCATAGTCTACACGTGGCCATATCAGCACTTCAGATTTTCTTGACAACCCCATCTGTGTCTGCTGGCAAGGCTCTCTAAGTTTGACCAGAGTGGAAACAATTCAGTATGATTCTGAAGCAATTAAATGCTGGTTGCCAAACAGTAAGATTCCCAGCAAGAAAGTGCCTCAGCGCAGCTGACAGATTCCTTCTGCCAGGGAGATCCCACTGAAAAGTTCTGGTGTGAAGAAGATGAAATAAAGGCTTGGCAGGATTTCCTGTGAGTTACAGGGAGGTGAAAGGCATTGTGGTGCAGTGGGAGGTCAGGTGAGCTCTTGGCATGTGCCACCATTCTGACTGAAGCGTCTTCATGGTGACTGTGAGACAGCACGTGACCAGACATCTGTTTGGGTTGTAGGCTTCCTGATGTGACGCATGGTCTTCTCTTGGTGTTGCATATCAATCAATCAAATGTGAAACAAATGGGCTTAGAGTGGAGTCCAGCAAGTTGATAATTTTCAGTTAGAGACCAAGGGTAAAGTCCTGAAGAGAAAGGGTGCAAAATTCCCAGGTATATCCAGAATAGTTAGCTATTAAATCCCACTAGATTGTTATAGGTCTCAGTTTTGGCAGCCAGTTTTATGAGATATCTCTCTCCTAGTAGGAATGAAGTCAAGATAACCTGAGTGCAGCATGTTTCTTCCATCACAACATTCATCTCCTGAGTTCCACAAGATTTTTGAGTTTGAAAAAATGCATACAAATTTTTTTGAAGTATTCAGCACCAAATATCCGTTTTGGTCAGTAATCAAACATGACAAGCCATATCAAAATTTGGAATACACTTACAGTAGCAGTGATTTGAAACTGAGTGCTAAAGTAGATCTCATCAGAGGTGATAGATTTCTAGAAAGTCTGATGACATAAAAGTTAAAAAGAACTGGCTGTAGTTCAGATCTTTGAGATAAGTTGCTCAGCTGGGACCTTGAGGAGTCAGCCTTCCTCATATGCTTTCCCCAATTACTTGGGCAATGCTTTCCACCCAAACTTAAATAATTACTTACATGACCATATTTGGAAGAAAATGCTCAAAATCTCAGTCACTGGCCAATGCAGGGCCATCCTTCAATTTGCCATATCACACACTACTGAGGGAAATCCCATTAAACTCAGTGAGATAAACTGTTTGAATAAATGCTTATCAGTGGGAACTACTGCTATATGAAGAAAATTGAAGATGATTAGATTCATACTTGTTTATGGTATGAAGAGATGTATTTTCCCCCACTTCTTCTTCCATCAAGTTTTACTTAACTCTGTGAAATATCTCAGTGCAACTGGTAGTAATGCTGCTGTGATAGGGTACTGTCCCAAGGGGATCCTATCTTGGCTCACTGTAATTTCAAAGGCCTAGATATAAGAGCTGTTTAGATCATTTGCAAATTTGGATGGGGAATCTGTAGTACAGCAGTGTTGCCACACAGCATTCCCACATACGGTTTTTGTTACCCATTGTCTGTTCAAAGTGCTAGACACTGGCCGTGTGACTCCTATAAAACTTTCTTTTGTAATTTATTTATCTAGGAAACCACAGTTTACACTCAATGTCTGGTTTCCAGTGAAGTTTTGCTTTTATTTCCAATTGAACTTGCTGAGGCACGAAGAGGTCAAACAACTAGTGAAAGGTCACTTGGTGATATTAGCCAATGGCTCAGGTCAAATCACCACCCAGTGCCTTCTGGTTAGTTGGTAAATCTCTTAGGATTTCTTTTTTTTTTTTTTTTCCTATGCTGCTGTTCTACTCACCTGTTTAAACTGCTCCATTATGGCAGTTGTAGTGTAAAACCTCCACATATTGCCTCAGAGAAGTATTTCATGACTGTATTTGTGGAAAAACCCATACATGATAATTTTGTAGAAGTGGACTGCATACCAGATGAGAGTATACACTGCTGTATAGCCTAGTTGTCCAGGCCTAGTGATCTCACAGATATCATAGACCTCCTGTTCCTTCTATCTATCTGCACAGGCTATGATGGAATGGAAAACAGTAGAAACAGATGAAGCACAAATCATTCCAAACCATTCTGGCTTGGAGTTGGCACAGTCTCCCCACAGTGACCATGGATTTGGGATCAACCCTTATAACAATAAAAAGTTCATACAACATGTTTCAACTAAAATTATTAAATTTTGATCCTCATGTGAATCTGATAGGTCATGTTTATTCAACCACTACCCTTTGCTTCCCCCACTCTGAAATAAAAATAAAATAAAAAAATCCCCTACGACAGTGCCTGCAGTTTGATTGACTTACTAGGATGGCAGGGTGACAGGCAGCAGGACCAAAGGTAAAACGGTCAGGACTAGAAAGGAGCAGGATCAAATAAAACCAATACAATAAGCTCTAGTACTCAGGTAGCATTTGAAAGAGAGAAGAGTAATATACCTTTAATTACAACTTTGTCCAGTCATTTGCTTAATTCTACTCTAGCAAATGAAACAGAATTTTCTAATCGAATAGACTGCAGCAGTCATAAGAAAACCAACATTAAGAACAGACTAAAAATTAATATACTTTTTGCCTTTACATAAAGGTCCCCTTCAAGAATTGCCTGCTTTCATCTGAGGTCATACCTGAGCACCAGCTTCCGTCCCTGTGTGCTGCATAGACAGCAGAATGGCCATCAGTGTGTGGGAGAACCAAGCAGTGTGGGAGGACACTAACGCATAACTTTAAGTAGCACAGAAAAAAACATATCTTCATCTTAGACCTGGGCAGTGGAACTATAGGCCCCAGCCTAAAGAGACGAGAAATTAGGAGAAGCAAAATAAATGAACAAGTACATTTTATTCAATTGGCAAGAACAGAAAACCCCTTAACTCAACTACTCAGTCTTCTGGTGGGCTTTCCCTGCAAATGATCGCTGATGGACCAGCCCTCTTCATGAACGTGGTTTCTGGGAGAGGAAAATAAAGTCATAAGTGTTGTAAATGCTCTGGGAGACACTGTATTGTTCTTCCCTGTGCCCATACAAAAAGCTGTATCGCATTTGTGGTTATGCATTGCATAGTGTTGACAATTCCAGAGGATCAAAAATTACAGGCCTGATTTGCAAAACTGTGAGATTAATTCCCAAAGTATGAGTATATTTCATCTGATTTATTTTAAAATGACTACATTGAATTGTTTCGTCTGTCTTTAAGCTTTGGAATTCTTCCTGCTCTTTTCAGCCCCAGAGCACCTGATCCCCTAGAGCAGGGGTCCTCAAACTACGGCCCACGGGCTGGATACGGCCCCCCAGGGTCCTCAATCCGGCCCCCGGTATTTACAGAACCCCCCTGCCCCCCCCCTGCCGGGGGTTGGGGGGGGAAACCAAGCAGCCGCAGATGGCCTCCTGCCACTTCATCCGCGCGCCGGCCCCCTGGTTAAACAGTCTGAGGACCCCTGCCCTAGAGGGTCCCTCTTGAGTCCCAGCTCCCACAGTTGCATAGGATAAGATGATTCAGTGTCCTGTTCCTAGAGCTTTCCCATCATTTCTAGTCTCATCAGTTCTGTCACCACCCATTTATCTCTTCATTCCACACAGCCCTTTCCCTCCTCCAAAGACACGTATCCTTAGTTCTTCCCCTATTTTCCCAATAGCATTTTTTCTCATCTTGAAGATCCTAAAGATAGGTATCTTCCCCTGACACACCCATCTCTCCATTCCAAATAAGGGTGACCACCTTAGGATTCTTCCAATATTTCTCCTGTTCAGCAGGAGGAGGGATGGTGGAGGGACATATTAAATCCAGAAGTCTAGGGATGAAGAATTCACTCCCCAAGAAGTTGGGCTTTTCCAGTCCTCTCCTCCCTTCTCTAAGAATGCCATTCAGTCCTCAGTGGTAAAGGAGAGCAGTTGACTTTCCCCCATTAGGTCCTCTTCCCTGGGGCAGGAAGAGTGGAAGACAACATGAGATGTTTTTTCCAGGAAAACTAAAATTCAAGAGGAAGCTGGAGCTGTTCTTCAGCTCACAATGGCTCCAGCTATAAACAAAATATTGTCCCCTCCACCCCCCACCAAATTATATCATAAAGATTGCTTCCCTCTGTATAAAAAATTATGAACACAGTGTCTGAAGAGTGCACTGATAACCCTATCACCAACCATCTACAGTTGTGACAGAGAGCCTTGGCTACAGATTTTTCTCCTTTTATCATATGGTCCATACAACCTGTCAGAGGTCAGCATTGTTTCACAGCAGGGTTCTGCCTCCCCTGATGGCCAAGCTACTGTTTCTGGGTAGAGTTCACCATGTAGTAACCTGAAGCCACAAAACATGAGGTGTCACAGGAGCTTCAGTGCTGGGACCCAGGCCCCTGCTTGCCTGCTGCCTGTGCCTGCCAGCTGCTGTTTCCTGTTGTAGATCTACCACACCACTGAACATTGTGAAATGTTTTTATCAGGGATGGGAAGTATCCAAAGGAAGCAGGCAGGATGAAAGGAAGGAGAGTTCACTCTGGCTGCTGGCACTGTAAAAAGAACTGGGAGTAATTTAGAAGAGAAATACCTGAATAGTTAAAAACTTCAAATAAGATGCTGCTGCTGCTAGCTGTGTTCCTGTCACCTCCATAAACTATATTTCTTTATTCAGATGCTTGGAACAATTTATTTTTATCTTCCTGGTAAGGTAAACCGATGCTAACAATTTCTAGCACTTGAAGCTGTTCTTGGGACATTTCCAATAGATAGCAGTATTTTCAACACATATGTATGTGCATGTGTGCATGCATTTTACCACAGTTACTAATCCTCTTTCTAATTTTTATCTGTATATTTATACACATATAAGTTTAATACTTGCATAGGCAAGTGTATTTCAGAGATGGTAACATTTTTCAGAAAGGTCATATTTATTTAGAGATTTAACTCTAGTTTTGGTGTTCAGTTCTGTAGTCTCTCATCTTGCAAATGGCTCCCATGACTCTATCATAAATTAAAAAGACAAAAATCACCTCCCCAGCATTATTTGGGCCTTGCAACTGAGCTGCTAGGGAAGTAGCAGTTATTATAAACCATTTGTAATGAAGAAAAATGAGTTAGAAAATAGATGTGATCTATCAAATAATACTCAATGTGCATAGGTTATAATCTTTTCAAAATGTAAGATCTGGAAAGTAGGGCCTGTGGTTTTTTGTATTAGTTGGGTAATACAAAATGCCATGAGATACTGAATGAAAATGTTAATGCTGTATAATAATAGTAATAATGATAATTAAAAACAGAATTTAAAAATCTTGACCCCTGCTCCCACTCTCTTGTGTAGTTCTATCACAGTGTTGTCCAAGAAGCTGCATCAATGATCTTAAGTTTTGTTTGCTTGAATTAGTGCCTGACCCATCTGAGACAGTGATTCTACAACCTGAGTTGGTGTGACATACTCTCCTGCTACTTTTCCAAAGCTGTATGCCAGAAGTTAGGATCTGTTATTATTTCAGTAATTTAAAAAAAATATTGTGGTAATTGGGACTATGTAGTAAATTGAGTTATAGTCAAAAGGAATAAATCCACTTCAGGCATCCAGTTTGATGTATGAAGAAAGAAACTGTTTGTCAAGTTATAGATGTTTTTTGTTTTTAAATATCCAGTGGAGGAAGGAAGGTTTTTTGATTGATATAAAGACTGAACTGGGAGTTAGAAGACCTGGGTTCAATTTGCAGCTCTTCACAGACTTCCTGTGTCACCTTGGATCAGCCATTTACATTTCCCAGTTCTTCTCTTTCCTCCCATCAAAAAAAAAAAAAAAAAAAAAAAAAAAAAGGAATAATTATATCTACTGACATCACAGGAGGTCTGTGAGACTAACTTAAGAAATGAGACGAACAACTTTTAGAAGAGTTCTGGCTCTTGGAAGTTACTCTACAACCTCCCGTTCTCAATATGCTCAGAGCATTACACTTCAGAGCACCCTGGAGGGTCTATCTTATCTACGTATCTGTGTATGAGGAACTATATTAGACTGAGCTGAATTGGAGGGATTGTGTTACTTGGTACAGTGCCTCTGGAATGCTGATTTCTGTAATCTTTGCATTGCTGCTGGTCTGGGCTGGTGTCTTTTGTGACTTGTGACTCAATTAAAAGGACGTCTAGGATGCTCAGTGTATCTGCAGCAAATACAACATTTAAATAAATAAAAGATGAGTAATATCTGTGTAAGGACATGAAACATTTGGAGGGGACTTACAGAGTTGAAGTTCTTATGCATTGTTAGAATTTGTAATTAAAAAATTTCAAGTTTTTAATTTTTCCTTTTTGTTAGAAAAAACTTTAGTCCTTTTCATTTGTAGTCATTTGACATCAGGATACATTCACAAACAATGTATAGTTTGTGTGTGTTGGTGCATGTATATATTTATACATGTGAGTATGCATTTGCACATGTAATGTGTATGCATAAAGAAAGTTGCTTCTGAGTGCATGAACTTGTGTATGAAAGTAGGAACAATAATTTTTGTATCACAGCTGTGGCTGTTTTCAACATCAAAGTGAAAAGAAAACAGTAAAAGTAAAAGAAAAGAAGGGAAAAAAAGAAACATAAACCAAAACTATTATTAGAGAACAAAGGAACTGATCCCACAGACAATTTTTCAACAGCTGGCAAGGTTCATCAGCTATTTTTACTGGTGTAGTGCCGGTCCTGTTAATTCTGTCATTTTTTCTATTTTGTTTTGTGCACTTTTTTTTGTTCATGAGTATCACTTATGGTTGGATTGATTTCAATTATGCAGGTGTATGTGTTAAGTAAAACCATACTGAAGTCAAGGAAGTGCAAAAATCAGCATCCTCAATAGTTCTGCAGGGACTCATTGCCTTGATCTGCGAGGCAGGTGGCCTTCAGATAATATACATTTAACAACTGGTCCAGTATTTCAATTGTTCTCCCTGGAATTTGTCATGCTGTAAAGCAACCCTTCAAGTAAGCACCTTCATTCCCCTTTTTGCAGTGAGCTGAGAGACCCTCAAGACTGCCAGCCATTGACATTCAGAAATTGTACCGATCGTCAAACAGTGAAAAGAATGACTAAAAAATCATGTGATTATGTAAAACTGGGAAAGTCCTGATTTCTTTTGGTTCATTCTTTCTAGCTTGCAGTTTTGGTCTAGAAACTGGAATCTATTTATTTTATAGGAGGAAAGCTGAGATTCTTGCTTAATCATATGACCCCAGGAGCTGAAGCTTAATGGAAAAGAAACAGTGAACTGTCATAAGGCTCAGGATGCAAATTACGAGAGTTGGCAATGCTGAAGGCACATACTCCTCTACTTCTGAATCTTGGATTGACTAAAAGAGATGGGTTTTCAGCATCCTGCAGAAGCTGTACATGTATCCAGAAGTTTCATCCATAAATGATTCCTGCTGAAGCAGCTTCTCATCCTTTTATGGGGCTGATGAAAGTATTGTAACTGGTAGCAAAGATTTTTCACTACCAATAATATTCCAGAAATAGGTTGTGAGGGAAACCTGAGAGAATATTTTTAAGAATGCACTGACTGAAGAAGCTTAAGTGTCTAAAAGATGGGATCTGCCTATCAGGAGGTAAATATTTGCAGTTAAGGCTTTGGAAAAAATTAATCAGTGGGATAAGGGAATCTAACTGTTGACTAAAGTGGAGTAGCACCCATAGATAGGGTACAGATAAGAACAATGAAAACTGTTTCATTTTGTCTGTCTTGGGAGTATTTTCTAATTATATCATCTAAAGAAGATACTAATTCACTGAAAACCAAAACTGTATATGCAGCCAAAAATAAATCAAATCAATAAAAGATCATTTGCCCCATTTGTGATGTTATGATTAGTCTGTGACAGGCATATAATTATTACTTCCCATTGGGTGAGATTCAGAATTCCCTCCCTCAGCAACTGTTTCTGTCAGTGCAATGTCTATAAATGTCTATCTGGACACAGGCAGGGAATCCAGATAAGTGGTTTTCTTACATGGTCCCTGTAGGGATGCAACAACCTCCAACAAGTCATTCTTTACTCCTGAAAGTTAAGTAGCAGCTGCCTAAAACTAGCCAATAAGATAGACTAAGTACAGGGACCTGGAGTTAGCATTTTTTTTTCAGACTGCAGCTCCTAAATCCTGGATGCTGATTAAGCATCTTCACCTGCTTCAGTACGGAGCAGAACCTCACTGAGGAACTTTATTATCTGCATTTGGATAAGTGCTCAGGTGTGAAGACTTGTGCTCATGTTTTTGAGAGGTTTAAAAGGGTAATTGCCCTTCTCTGAGAAGCTTATTCCAATCAATAGTCATTCAGCAGGCTGGCTGCGCAGATGAAGAAAACTCACTGCATTTGCCTTTCCTGTGAGCTTAGCCGCTGCACAGTTAAGAATGCAGTAGTCATGGGGACAGTATGAGCCCCTAAGGCTGAATGAAAATGATTCCAGGCTCATGTTTTCCGCCTGCTCAGTACATGATCCTACTATTCCTCATTTTATAAATGGTTGCCTTCTTTGGTCTAGATGAAAGTCACCATGATTGCTGTGCTCTGCATAGAAGATGGTGTCCATGCTCATGCTCCAAGTTCTGTTTGTGCTTCATGAATCAGGTCTTCCTGGGTGGCAAGGGCATAAGTAGGTTGTGCCTTACCTTTTATATGGATTACTGGGAGCTCAGACCAGGCTAGAAGTGGACCTGATTGACTGAACTAGCAAGAGCAAGTATTCCTCAGTTCTTTCTCCAGTAACTGGAATGGATTCATGTCTTTCTTTGGGAACCTTTAATTTATATACACTGAGCCTTTCAAAAGGACTTTGTTAGATTTTGATCATGACTGTTCTTGGGGTGAGTACATTTAGTTTTGGAATTACTTGATAACATGTGGAATAATATTTACATTGGCTTACTATGAGAGGAAAACATGAATATTTCAAACTGTGTTCCACATGTTTACTTTTTAAATCCTTCTAAGCCAGCTAATTTTTACACTGAGTCTGTACATTCATTACCTGGTATCACACACTTAAAGAAAATGTCTATGGACTAGAGCTAAGAGGTCATCCTGCTGATTTCCCTGCACATATAGAATCATTCCTTACAGAAATATTTTTTCTTGAGAGTGCTGTTTTATTTTAAGAGGCTAATCAATGGTTCTACGATGAGTTTCCTTGGGAAAATGTTCCACTGGCTGGCAGACCTTGCTGTTAGGAACATGGGTCTGGTATTTAGACAATTTTTTTTCCTTGGATCATTTTGTGCCTTATCATTTATTATTTAATTTACCATGATGTCTCTTTCTCCATACAAATGAAAAAAAAAACAACCAACCTTCTAAGGCATCATCACCAGGGTGTTGAGGAGGTGCTATGAACCTTCATAGCTGGGGTTTGGTCATAGATGGCTCGATTTTATTCCCTACCAGTAGGTACTTTGTGTCCTTTCAGACTTGGTATGTGATCCTGCCTGGCCTCCTGCTGCTGATCCAGAAGGTCCTATGTCAGACTTTGCCAGCCTTATATGGGTGTGTCAGAGGGTGTCTCTGATGGCATTCAGTACTTGCGTTAAGGCAGCTGAGTTGCACAAAGAACCACCGTTTTAAGAATATGAGTCTTCAGAGTAAGGTAAGTACAATAAGAATGTGAAGTCTTATGAAAAGTCTTCTTCGATGAGGATCCCATGGTAAAAGCTGGGCTTTGGAGTCAGCCTTTTTTTTCTGACTAGGTATAATCTGTGGCTCTACTTACCAAGCTTCTACAGGATGGAAGAGATATTAAAGGTGAGATTCAGCGGCTGGACCAAGATACCTACATGAGCACTACAGTGACCCAGGCCTGGCCCTCTCTGGCTGTATTGGCTACCCCTTACAGTGGGATTTTGTAGCTCACATAATATCCCTTGTTGTGTGAGCTGAATCTCATGGCCAAAATTCAGCTGCTTAGCCATACATGTCTTCTGTCATTTGAAATATCCTGATATACCCAAATTACCCACACAACCTGTTTTACATATAACATAGGATGTGCAACAGACCTACACATGTCTGGAGAGGTGCGTGAAGGTGGTGGAACACCTAGGCCATCTAAAATGGTGCTAAGTACCTATGTTTTACCTATGTTTAGACAACTGAATCTCACCCTGAATTTCTGAAGGATGAATACTGAGATGTCTCTCAAAACTTTCAAGTATATTTATTCAGCTAATTCAACCACACAAAATCTTTCTTTTATTATTTAAAGGTTTAACGCTTTTCACTAATGTTTCATTTAGTGCATGTAGTTTATTGTAGGACAAGTAGAGATTAAAAAAGAAAATAAGGGGTACTCCGCTGATACCTAATCCAAATATGCCTAAAAATTATGGCCAAAGCAGGGACCTATCAAGCACGTGATTGCAATGGCTCATGGACACCTGGGGTATTCACATTGTCATCTGGCTTGGCATCAAGCTTGAGTATCCTGCTTAGAAATTGCTTCCTCTCCCCCTATCGTGAACAAAGCACAAAGCATGGGCGCTCTGAATATCACCTGAACCAAAAGTCTAAAATCAAGAGTGTCTGACTATCACCTACTGAAAGCAGTTGCAAAATATTGTTGTGGAACTCTGTTGTTTGAATGCTTATTTTCAAAAACTAAGGCTTCTATTGCAGTCTTTATGCAATGCCACAGTGATGAGTCCCAAGAAATGGACTAAAAAGACTCTTCATTGCCAATAACTGAGAAGCAACACAACTGTGTACTCAAAAAAGATATTTGCACGGACAAGAAATTCTCTTACTACTTATTGTCCAACATTTAGTTGACTCTAATGTAGTAAAAATAATTCCATATAAATAATTTATGTCATGTCTTGCAACAAATTTTACTTCTAGAAGATTCTAACAATAATTTTTGCTGGATCAATTAATTATTCGAACTTCTATGAACTTTTTAATACATTCAACTTCTCTATGCTACCATGTCTGATACGAAATATTTCAAATTTTTGGTTGTTTTCTTCACTGTCATGAGTTGCAGAGGAATTCTTGTCTACTGTATTTGGATGTGAAGATTTCTTAGGGTACTGCTTTTTGTTCCCTCCAATTTAAAAAATGATGACAAAATTAATGTTGGTGAAATGTCAGACTTGGGAATATAAAGCTGAATTGCATGATAACAGTAAGTAAATTCAGGAAGAACAGATAAATATCCCTGTTTACTCCTTTAACTGAGGAATATCATAGAATCATAGAATGGTTTGGGTTGGAAGGGAACTTAAAGATCACCTAGTTCCTGCCTCCCTGCCATGAACAGGGTCAACTTCCACTAGACCAGGTTGCTCAAAGCCCCATCCAGCCTGGCCTTGAACACTGCCGGGGATGGGGCATCCACAGCTTCTCTGGGCAACCTGTGCCAGTGCCTCACCACCCTCACGGTAAAGAATGTCTTCCTAATGTCTAATCTAAATTTACTCTATTTCATCTTAAAACCATGCCTTTGTAAGAAGTCCCTCTTCAGCTTTCCTGCCGGGCCCCTTTAGGTACTGGAAGGCTGCTACAAGGTGTTGCTGGATCATTATGAAGGCGAAAAATGCAGTAAATATATTTATTTACATATGAGAAGAATGCTACTGATTTACTTATTTTAAGGCAATGTTTTGCAAACCCAGTTATTAACAGAACTAATAATGTAATATACCAAGACTTATACCCACAAATTCAGCCTTACAGATACTCATGCAATAATGTCTTTGAAATTAGACCCTGGAATTTTGCTGGCAACCCTAAGTAGTAAGAAGCTACCTCTGATGTAGTATTTGTCTTGTGCTTTACACAGAGACTTGCAATGCAGAGTATGTCTGCATTTCTGCTGACCCTGCGCATTACAAATCATGAGCTGCATCTTCTCAAAATCATAAGATGGAAAAAAAATCATAAATCTGGAGTTTTTTTGATTTACCTTCTGTCATTAGGGGTGTTAGCTTTGAAGTCTTCAGCAGTTCCTTCAGGCTTGATAGTTTCCTTTTAAAAAGAGAAAACTAAGGGTTGTATTTAATCCTGAAATGAAAAGTGATTTAAAAAAGAGAAACAAACACAACCCCTCACTTGAGGGACCCCTTATGAAAATTCTGAGGGTTTCCAGTGCTAACCCATCACTCCCCTAGTGTGTTTCACTTTATAACTGCATATCTGTATTTATCATATAAATTTATTAAGTAAGATGGGAAGATAGCTCAGAATATATTGTAGTGTGCTCCACCGCATTCTGGACTAATTTAGTGTGTCTTTTTTCATGTTTTTTCATTCCCTGTGAGCAGTACTGAGGAACCTTCACTTCAGTCATTCTTTTCTGGGGAAAGGGAAAATATAAACTGCCCTTGCTTGCGTGTTCCTACTAAGAACGGGCTATTGCCTGTAATTCAGATGACACGGCAGCTCAGGGTTTCCCAGGTGTCATGGTCTCACATCCTTCATAATCATGGCTGACTGATGTATGCATACCAGCAAATGCAGAAATTTACTTTGGGTCAGTTAATGTGGCCTTAAAATTACCAGATGGGTAAATGCAGCGCTTCCCTCACAGTGCACAAAAGCGCTTATCCAAGCTGGAAAAGGATCCAGCCACACCCTGCAGAGCTGAGGCTGTGCATACATGCAAAACTACTTGTGTGGACGCAACTGCAGAGAATTTAATGCTGAAGCCTCAGGAAAGCAGAGCCGGAGTGTGCCCGCTGTGGCTCTCATGGCAATAACAGGCACAGCTTCCAACTTGGCAGCTTGTCTCAGCCTGAGCTTCAAATATTCGCCAGAGGAGCTAGTGGAGATTAGCTTTCAGAGTTAAGTCAGGAAAGTTGCTCCCGGTCTTAATTCTCATAAACACAACCCATTCTTATCCTGTACTCACACCACTGGGTACCTGAATGTTTCGAGTAGGAGAGGTGGGTTGAAACATGAGTGTACTTAGAAGGTATTCATGGCAAGAGTGCACACATGTGAAAATGTCTCCAGGCTTTTCCCTTTGAGCCATCATCCTGCAGGCGATGGACACAATGACATATTTTTGTCCCACCTAATTGGTTTAAACTGATGTTTTTTCAAAACTGTATCCACCAAGACAAAGGAGAACAAATTCCTTTTCCTAACAAAAAAAGCTTTTACTGCTCCTGCAAAGGGCAATTTTCACAGAAGCCCTCTCTTGCAGGAATTGCAAGACTCATCTCATTTTCAAAAGCAGGGATTAACAATACTTTATGTATTTACTGAGTGTTGCTACCCAAAAGTAACAGGTGAGTGAGCACCTGCTGGTTGATATAGTGAGTACTGGAATAAAAATCAATATATTTTTGCAACCCTCCCCAATTGTTCAAAGTATACTGTCTAATCCCCAAAATGTATGAAATCACTGCACATATAAATATATCTTTTTCTATATATGAATTATTATCCATGATAAATCAGTATGGATATTATAAAAATATATTAATTTCATACTTTCTTTTCAAGCAGGAACTAGTCAGATCTACCTGAAAATTTTTATGAACAAAATTTTAAAAGGAGGAATGATAAATGCAAGAAAGATTATCAGAAAGGTCTTTCTGTAATGATATGTACCTTAAGCTGTAACTGCTCTGAATGTTGCTGAATAATTTGTAGTCTACTTATAATCAAACTGTAAATTAAGCTCAAAAGAATATTTACACTACATTTTTGGTACAGTAGTTTACCTGAAAACATGGATTGTCATGTTTTTCCTGTATCTCTCTACTTCCTGCACCTTTTTATGGATGTCATAAATAAGGCAGATGTGTACCTTATATTCTTCAAAAGGAGTTAGATTTTCTCCCCTCCGCTCTTATTTGCAAAAGGGCATTAACTTTGTGTACCAACAATGACTAAGTAAACTGGATTTAGAGCTGCACTGCGTTAATGGTGCTGGAGCTTGCACGGGATCAAATCCTACTGTTTTTGAATTGATGGGAACAAAACCAGGCTCACAGTGTAGAAAGCTTGTGTTAAACTTTGGTTCAGTAGAAGGTATGGAAAGAATATAGTTTCTTCTTAAAATGATTTATTTAAATGGGTAGACTAGAATTATACTTAAAACTAAGTGTCTAAATGCACCTGTTTAAGTCAGCTTCTTGTTCTCTCAGGTATTTAGGCATTGAATTTTCCCCATTAGCAGCATGATTGACACTGTGGTCCTTACAATAACACATGATTATAACTCTGAAAATAGCAATTACATAAAATGGAAACCAGATGTTGCATGGAATTTGACTCTCTTGGTTTCTCAGTGAAGTAGATGAATTTGTAAAGCAGAAAACCACAATCATTATTCAGATGGATTGTACATGAATTAATGACATAATATCTAAATCATATATGGATGAAAATAATTATTAACTTCAGCTATCAAGATAAGCTAATGGAAAACAGATTTTTTCAAGAAAAAAATCAAGGACATGCTCTTTTCAATATATTTTATCTTTACAGTAATAACAAAACCAGACCTGTTTTAACATTTCTTTATCCCTCAGATATCAAGGATATATTTAAAAAAAACCCTCTTCACAACTTCTAACCTCAGGGAGTGAACTGAACAACCGTATATGTTGTATCACATTGAACACAAGTGCTTTACCTTCTCACGCTGGAATAAGTTTAATCGGATCACCTCTCTGTAATGATAATGTTTAGTGAACAAGCTTCAGCAAAGGTTCAGCTTTGTGCCTGCATAGAGCACAAGCACCGCGCTAACACTCGGTCTGTGCAGCCACGTCCACAACGGAAATGCGCCAGCAGACACTGCGCGTTGCTTTGCAGGACTTTAATGCGTTTGTAACAATGAATATCACACACAGATCTCAACCCTCAGTAATTAGCAGCATCCTAAATGGTTAAATTTATGAAAGCTTTGGCACATAATTTTCACTATCGTGTATTCTCAATGACATCATCATTGTAAAATTAGGAACTTTCTTTCTCTCTTTCCTGCAGATGTGGAAGTTTGAAATTGCATTCCATGGTCCTGTGCCACATTTCATCAGCGTTTTTCCTTTGCTTTCTCCAAAGACTGGCCACATGTGGTGTGTAGATTGCTGGTGCTGTTTGGGATCTCATATCAAATACTGCTACCTAATCCCAGGCGGGCCTTGGCGGGCCCACACCTGCAGCTGATTGAATCCTCCCGGAGTACAAAGGCCTGATTTACAGCATCAAGGATACAGGGCCTGGTTGCAGCTGGGCTCCAGCAGGAAAAGGAAGTTGTTCATCATCTTGTGTGCATTTCATTAACAATAGTGTACCCGATATGTAGCTTATACAATAATTTCAAATCACTGACAGAGAGCATTATGGTATTTGGCATTAGGAGGAAAAATACTTCAGGATGGGTAAATTAAAAGTGAGCGTGAGGTTTTCATGTGACCCAGCGAAGGTCCACACACTGATTTACACTGGGAGGGCTAATCTTGGAATATTTTCTTTCTTTAACTTTATCCCATTTCTTTCCTTTTGTCTGATGAACAGATGGATGCAGCACTGTGAGCTTCAGTGTACGAACATGGGGGAAAGCCACCTCAAGTTATAACCCTTTCAGAAGAAAAGGCCTGAAAAAGAGGGCTGAAGAAAGGGATGGTCATGGCTACAAACCTGTTGTTGTCTTTAATAGCAAGGAAGTCATGGCTGAGAAATGAGCCTTGAGATAAATCCTGCCACGGTCTTGCTGGGGCACAAAGTGATTCATCAAATGGAATTTTCAGGTGCCCAGATCTGTATTAACTAGCTGTGTAGCCATGGGGGAAAAAGGGCACAGTTAAGATGACGTTCTTCCAGCCTGGATGTCTTACCCTTACAGAATCTACAGTCCCCTCTTTTAAGTAGGGCTTGTGGGTGCTGTTTCCTGGCAGGACAAATCTTGCACTCCTAGCACTGGTCTAAAATGTTTATGACTGACTATTCAGTGGTTTGACTCATCTATAACAAAGGATTCTTTACAAGAAAGTTGTATTCTTTGTAAAACTGTGTCTTTTGAGCATTCAGCTCACTTTCCTCCTTTATAAGATGACCTGGTTTCTTATTTCAACAGAATTATAGATGGTTTTTTTTTTACTAAATAATGCTGTTTTCTTCCACTTTCTTTAATCAGAACGCTTACAAGCAGGCTCAATGACTATTGCATATCTGAGTCTTTCAAATTCAAGACACAAACTTTGGTAAAACAGTCTCTAAACTGAAATCAGTCTTTTTTCAGAAACAATTAAGTAGTTTCCTGGCAAAATAGTATTATTTACACTCAAAAATCATTGAATTTCTGCAATTGTAATGTCAAATATAATTTAGATTTGAAGGCATTGAGCTGAAGAATCTTTAAAAAATGCATCTAATGTCTGTACAAACTAAGCATAGGTTTGGTGCTGGTAGGACAGATAACGCTAAGACAATTCAACACGGATTTACTTGGTGATCAGGAAATTTGAAAAGATATCTTGAATGATGTGAAGTTTAAGAACTACACAACGATAAATGCAGTTTAGATGGGGTAAAATTTGCACTCAGAAAACCTTAGTTCTTTAGTTTTATTATAACATATCATAGTCTAGCAGTGTTCTTACTGAGAAGGAAAGAAAACTACAGAAAGCATTTCTCCTTGAAAAAAAAACAATAAATGTTCTATATCCATTTATTTCATTAATCTGCAACGTGAAGTATTTTACTGGGAACAATTCTGTCTAATTTGTAAACACAGTTGATGACTTCAGCTCTTTAATCAAGAAATATGTTTAAACAATACAATGTGCATCCTCAGTAAGTTTGCAGATGACACCAAGCTGGGGGGAAGAGATGATCTGCAGAAGCATAGGAAGGCTCTGCAGAGGGATCTGGGCTGGTAGGATTGATGGGCTGAGGCCTGTTGTACGAGGTTCAAAGAGGCTTAGTGCCGGGTCCTGCACCTGGGTCACAGCAGCCCCAGAAATCACTAAAGGCTTGGAGAAAAGCAGCTGGAAAGCTTCCTGGCAGAAAAGGACCTGGGAGTGCTGGCTGATGGCCAGATGAACATGATCCAGCAGTGTGCCCAGGTGTCCAAGAAGGCCAACAGCATCCTGGCTTGTATCAGAAATAGCATGGCCAGCAGGACTAGGGAAGTGATCATCCTGCACTTAGCACTGGTGAGGCTGCACCTCAAATCCTGTGTTCAGGTTTGGGCCCCTCACTTCAAAAGGGATATAGAGGTGCTGGAGCGTGTCCACAGATGGGCAACAAAGCTGGTGAAGGGTCTGGAGCACAAGTCTTATGAGGAGCGGCTGAGGGAACCGGGGTTGTTTAGCCTGGAGAAAAGGAGGCTTGGGGAGACCTTATTTCTCTCTGCAACTACCTGAAAGGAGGCTGGAGTGATATGGGTGTCAGTCTCTTCTCCAAAGTAACAGGTGATTGGACAAGGCGAAATGGCTGCAAGTTACACCAGGGGAGGTTTAGGTTGGATAGTAGGAAAAATGTCTTCACAGAAATGGTGGTGAAGTATTGGAACAGGCTGCCCAGGGAGGTGGTGGAATCAGCATCCATGGAGGTATTTAAAAGACATCTAGATGTGATACTTAGGGACATGGTTTAGTGGTGGACTTGGCAGTCCTGGATTAACAGTTAGACTCAATGACCTTAAAGGTCTTTTCCAACCTAAATGATTATATGATTTTATGAGAAGTCTACAAAAAGAAAAAAGTTACTTCCTTAACTCTCATTCTTGTGATCACAATTTACATGTGGCAATTGTGCGAATAACATGGCATTAATTAATCAGGTTTTCTGAAAAAAATATTTGAAATGTGTGTAAGGTATTACCCAGAAGATTAATTTAAGTAGATAGTTTTAGAGGTATGAATCATGGGGAAAACTCAACCGTGGCTATTGGTTTGTTCTGAGATTCCCTTTATTTTCAGTGCTGTGAGCTTCTGAAATTATTGACTAAACATTGCTGTTACAGGACATGTAACAAAAAATGTAAAAATAAAAAATAGGTATGGTGAGGATGTGTGTGCATCTTTGAGATGGTTTTCTGACTTCATCCATATTTCCTTTAGCACCCCATGCTCAACAGCATCTGCAGACTTGTTCTCATGGGCATGCAGTTATGCAAAAATTAGAACTACTTGATTTACCTTAGCCTCCTCAGCTTTTTTTCTGCTGTTCCCTATAATTTCTCCTCATACATCCTTCCCAAACTTGTCACTTCTTACCCACAATAAGGTCTGTGTTAGACACTCAATGCAAAGCCTTTACATAGTTTCCTATTTGCTTTTTCTCCACTGACATTTACTCTTCTTCTCCTACTCAAATCTGATTAAATCGGGCATGTTTAATATTTTTTTCCTCTAGCATGAAGTAAGTGTGCGGTGTGTTTGTAAGGCAGGGGTACTTCACCAAGTTTGAAGTCAACAGACACCCAACAACAAGCTGGTGCCCTGCAACATAAACTCCTAATGTACTTATAAGACACCTCATTACTTCACCTTGTGAGCTCCTGAGACAGCCCCCCAAACCTCACTGTCTCCAAAAATACCTTTTATTGTCTGCTTCCGTGATCACGTACCTGCCTACCCTGCTAAATGCTCAAACTGCTTGGCTATCCAGGGCGTCTGATAATGGCCAACATCAGCTTTGTAAGTGTCCTAGAGTCTCAGCTTCTCTACACTCTCTCCTGTGCCATTTTGCTCATGCCCTAGGTTTTGAAAACATTAATTGAAAATAATAGGAATTAGGAAGTCTGAAGAGATTTCCCCAAGGTTGGATATCCTTATTTCACAAAGGTATGAGTATAGGATAAGTTATCTTACATTTCTGAATCCAGAAATATGAATCTAATTGAGGACTGGAACAAATCCATTGAAATTGTCTGTAAAAATAATTTCCCTTGAATAGTTATCCATACAGTATTGTTGCTGATACAGTTGTAAAAAACATTTACCACTTTATAATCCAATCTCTGCTCCTATGCAGGCCTGGGAACGTATTCTGCTTAGAAGGGTAACAACTTTTACAAAGTGTTCCTCATGGAAATCACCTGGAAGACTTCCAGGATGGCATTCCAGATGTTATAGTTTTAGCAGTCACAGAAATGCACCGCACTGCATTTCCAGATCCTACATATAGTAAAATGATTGTATGGGGTAGCACCTTCTCCTTAACCCAAGAACACTGTTATTGAATTGTTTAGTGCTTGATATGCAAGATGGGATATTCTAAAGCTCTCAGTCATTGCTGGCCTACCTCTGCTCACAGAAAAGCCAAGGGTAAGTCCTGAGGTGACTTTACAGAGAGCAGAGTTAGACCAATACAGAAAACCTTTGGCAATTCCACATACACTCTCAGATCAGTCATGTACAGGTAACAATTCCATATGTATAAACATACATGTTGGGGAAAGACAAATTTCTCTTTGAACATGGTTTCTTTGCTACAGATATTTAGTGAAGGGCCCTTTTGATAATTTGGCTATATTTTTATCTTTTGCACACCTGCAGTCCCAAAATATTATCTGGCAAGGTACACAAAATGTGATGACTTTAAATAATGCAGCAATTACTCTGAAACATATACTACAGCATTTAAAGAAAACATTTCATATTATAAACTTTTAGGCTGTTCCGTAAGTAATGTCATCAGGGTTTGAGCCATCAATTAGACAGGATGTTAGGCTTTTATCTTGGTGTACAGCAATATAAATAACACATAGCATGGATAAAACATGAAACTTACCTTTGGAGCCATGTCAAGCTTATAGCTCACATGTAACTTAAAATATTAAATTTGCTGTATTTGATTGACTGTTAATAAAGCTTCTAGGAACCCAATGCAGATTTGTTAGACCACTATGCTAGCTACTGGCTGAAATGCACGCATCTAAAAAGCAATATCTTGTAGTGGAATGAAGCTGGGTTAATTAGCATTGATAATATACAGCTGTGGAGAGGTGGTGGGTTGGCTGATGTAGATAAGGTGCAGGTGAGGCTGGTTAAGATGTTGGGCAGCCAGGGAAGAGAGAGCAGCTGAGGAAGGAGAGAGAGAGGAAGAAGTAAGAGAAGAGAGGGCGTGCCCTGGATGAGGTGAGGCTATGAGAAGGCAGCAGAGGGACTGCCATGAAAAGTATCATAGTATGTGATGGTAAAAGACCTTGTTGCAGCTGGCTAGCTTGGAGAGTGCTGTGACAATATCTCCTTCAATAAATGGCTATAGAAATATAAAATAAGGAACAACGACAACAATCAGAAAGTCTGAACAAGGTTATACAAACAATCATAGTGCTGTTTCAATGACTTCAAAGAGTGAGTTTTCTGGCTCTTTTCTGAGAACTAGATTTCACCGTAAATGTCTAGAATTGGTACAGATGCAGAAGCCCTGTGCCTGTTCTATGAGAACTGAGTCTAAATGAGACACAGTGCAAAGGTCTGGTCAATCATGCACTCTAAGTGGGATTAAATACACAAAATTATGGTAAGCAGCTTCTTTGAATTGCAAACTAATTGATTTGGAGTTAGGTTAGATGTCACCTCATTCTTCTCCTCCCATCATGTTTCTTCAAAAAAACTGTGATAGGAAAAAAAATATTGATTGGTTTACAAAACTTCTTGAATGTAGTTTATTGGCATTTTATTTGGTAAAACATCGTTCCCTCTCTTGATAAGTGTGTGCTCTCTTTTTAAGACCCCCTCAAGAAAGAGATAAATTTCTTTCTGGTTGTTCGGTATAGACAAGCTTTCTAAGGTTTATTTTTTCCAGAAGGAGGGAGGCATTGAAAACTGCAGAGTATACAGGGAAGATCTCAGGAGGAGAAGGCCTATTCAATTTATTTATTTACTTATAATTCTTCAAACATGATCCCTTAATGATGCTAACATGAGGATCTTTCTATCCCCTGTAAAGTAATTGCGTTTCACTTTGGAGAAAGTATCTCCTTAGAACCATTTCTATATGTAGTCTTTCTCTCCTTGAACATTTCTCCAGAGGTTCATCTTGCCTCCTTTCATTTCAGTTCACAAATCATTATTTTTCCAGCCAAAGACTCCTTTATTTGGTAAGTAGCAGAGCAGAACTTTATCCACATGTTGTCACCACTGTTTTCCAAAATAGCCTATTCAAGTGGGTTGGCAAATTTCAACTGAAATGTGTGTAGAACTGAAAACAATATCTGGCTTCTTGAGTTACCAGTCTTAATTGTGCCAATGTATGCTTTCATTGCCTGTTGCTGTTCCACAACTTTCTCAAACATAAACAAAACAGAGTTCCAAAATATTAGAACTTTCCAGCTTTGAGAAACTTGTTTTCTTCCTCAAATCGGGTAAGGGATTTTCTAGCTGTCAAAAATGGAAAAAGTGTTCAAAAATATTTTTTCTACCCAACTGCCTTTTAATGCTTATTCCGTATTGCATTTTTACCCATCATGTTGTTGATGTCTTGGAACATACAGCAGGGGGTGGCTGCCTACGGTTGACCACCTCCATGCAGTGTCTGTATTGGCATAACTGTCTGCCACTGCACTGAGTGCCAAGACATAACCCCTCATGGGCCACTAGTTGGGTGCCCTCTTAACTCATTTAATCACAATATAATTATGCATGCAAATTAAGAGCAGCTAATAAATTTTATAGTGTTTTTTAATAGAGGAGAACTACACTTGAAGGATTTAGAGAATCACATTTTAACCCTATCAGCTATGTTCAGCTTGAGAGTCATTCCTGTGATCACCTGCTGTCTACTGTGAGCTCCTTGATTCTGACATACCATTAGATGTGCATATGAATATATTCGCACATGTTTTGCTCATGCTTCATAAACTATGTTTCATAAAACTAGAGAGAACACTCTCCAGGAATGAAGATAGCAGTGGACAGCTGTGGTTTAAATTTCATTGTTTCGCGGGAAAAAATTATTGGATGAGAGCAACATAAAGATGAGCTCAGAAAACTATTTATTCTAGTGCTAGACACGTATGTGATTTGGAATTCATTTGATTTCTTTTTTTATGACCAAGATTTAGTGCGGTATTGCTAGCTTTTCTCTGCAAATGCTTATCTGTAGCAGTGATGCTACAGAAGAGCAAACTAAAATGGCATTACCCATGTAAAACTTGATTTATTTTAATGATCCCAGTGAGTAGGGGTACGGTTCTCAGGTTAAGCAAAGCACTAATTAAAACAGCTGCTCTGCCCTGTTTGCTTGTTTCCTAGCTGCTTGAATTCTTCTTTATTACAATTGTTTGGAGAATTTTTGAGGCTTGAATTACGAGGGTGTGGATTAGAAGCTGACTACCCTAACTGCAACATCTGTAAACTCTTAATTTCTGCTACAGCAGGTGTCAACTTTTCCCTAGATGACAGTCCTGCTGTTGTTCTGGTTACATGTAGCCTTGTCAACAAGCTGTTTGTCAGCTGTTTTTCTCATGTTTCCCTTCCTTCATGACCATTGATCAAGCCAACAACTGGAGAGTATCTAGGGTGGAATTCCCTTTAGTTCTGTGCTGGTTGATTTAAAGTGTGATCAGACAGGTCTGAGAGCAAGAAATGTCATATGAATGATTGTGAGTGACACTGTCTTTTATGATACTATATTTTTCAAGGACCTGCAAATTGTAATGCATTGGAACGTTAATATATTGGAACTAACTTGACTTCCTACTTAGCAAAAGCCATAGGAATTCCCTGGATGTCTGAGTATATGTTTCACTAAAAAGGCCAATCTGATGAGCACATTTCCAGTGATGTAGAATCCACTACTGCTTTTAGAGTGTTGATCCTTTTAGTTAGTATTCCTTGCTGCAATTTCATGCCTGAGTTGTATTGCTCTGGTTTCCAGCTGTTGGAAGGCATTTTATCTGCTAAAATACTATTTCCTAGCCTGATACTATCAACTTTCTGCTTTTAGAGATTGCGCAAAAATAATGTCTTAGCTTTTGTATCCTCGTTATGTTCATCACAGCTAAGTCCTTGTGCCTCGCAAGAGTCATGTCCAGTTCTTTAAAAATTCTTGTGACAATGCTCTGAACTATCATCAAATATCTCCATCCATATATTTTTGAGTGTGCTTGGTTAATGATTAGCTGTGAGACTTTCTTGAGACATGCCATGGAACAAAGAGTCCTGATGAGAGGCAGAGTATGTTAACCCAGGCTCAGTGCCACACTGATAGCTGTATGCTTAGCTAACAGCGAGTTTGTTCCAACGCCTGTTGAAATCAGTGGCCAAGCTCCCATCGATTTCTCTGGGTTCTGGAACAGGCCCATGTTTTTAGGACTTAACAGATTTTTCAATAACAACAGTACTTTGTGAGATTTTATGTCTGATGTGAACCCCTATTCAGTCCCAAGTGACTTCTTTCTATTATCATTTTGAGTATCAATTCCAAATAATAAATAGATGAAAAAAATACTAGTAAATCTGAAACGAAGCATCACTTTCTGCTTGGTTTTCCTACCAGATACAAAAAATTCAATTTCCAGTCTCTTCACTCATTTTTTTCTGATTAACCATCGATTATTAACTATTAGGTTTCGTATTTCCAGAGTAATTCTGATTAACCTTCTCAAATCTCATCCTGATTTGCTAAAACCTGCCCCAGGCTCAGGGTCTGTGCTAATGTCAAGCCTCTGCTTGCTCTCAAGTTTATTGAGCAAAGTGTCGTAACACTTTATTAGGACTGCATGGAAATGGAACCTAAATGTGTAAATAAGCACCAAAATTGGATCAAATTGCAGCTGGCTAGCCAGAAACTCACAGATAAGAAGGGATCACCAGTAAGGATGAATAAGATTATCTAGTTCTTCCACATAGCTGAGTTCTGGCACAGTTGTCCACTCTGAATAGACAGCCTTTTTGGTGCTGGATGCAGAATGCTGCCCATCTGCTCTCACCAGGGCCCAGGCAAAAGAGATGAGGAACTGATCTAGAAGTTGCAGAGCTGGATCAGTGTTGTGCAGTGCCTGATGCGGTAAGTCCCAGGTCAGGGTAGACCAACCCACGCTTGGCACCGCTTCGTTGTTCCCTCACAGCTCCCAGGTAGCAGTCAGCAGGGGGTAAGGCACCTTCAAAAGATGCTGAGGTTAGTTCACAGCTTCCTATAGTTAACCATGTAGGTGAACTCTTCCTGCCTGCATGTGCATGCTCCAAAGCTGTTGAATTCAGTGGCCAGACTCCCACTGGTTTCTCTGGGCTTTGGCATTTTGGCTCCGGGTTTTTATGCTTTGGAATGGCACCGTGCTTTCTTGGATTCCAGAGTTTCTGAATCAGTGTGTTCAGTCTGTCAATATTTCTGCATGTTTCCATTCTTCTGAAGGAAGCAGAAGATGGAATATGAGCTGGACTGTGTGCTTACTATGTGGCAGTTGATGAGAGTGCCACAGATTGGGCACTGCTGCTTGAATAAAGGAAAAATAGGTTTATAGGCAACTGTAAGAATAAAGTAAGTCAAAAAGGTGCCAAGAAAATCCAAGAATAAAATTCCAGGGATCTTTTTTAACAGAATATGATATCTTATATTGAAAACACTTTGATACCTCTAAAAATAATTTTCCATTTTCCTTGTAATTGCCTGAAACAAATAGTCTATTTGCTTCTATTGCTCAGCCCTTTCACAACCCCAGTTCAAAATCACATAACTGTTGGAAGAACTCTTGATTTTTATCAAATAGGTTCTCTATTAATATCTACCTCAGTGAAGGTGTAGTAAACTTGTTCGCTCAAAACCCGCAGAGGCAAAGCAAGGAGTGAAGGTGGAGGCATGTGGGCCCATCTTTCAGACTGCACCCTGGAGTTAAATCAGGCTAGCTACAATGACATTACTAAACTTATATTTTTATCTGAGGGTGTCCTCCAGCTTTTCGTAATTCACTAAAGATCATACAGTGTGTTATTCTTTGACATCAAATATCTATGATAAGACAAGACTTCTGCTGTCCTCACAGAATATTTTCTTTCGCATCCTTTGAAAAGCAGGAAATCTATAGGAAAATTCAGAAAAGCAGAAAAAGACTTGATAAATAGGAGTCTCAGCTTGTTTCTGTGATGAATTGTCTCCAACAACCTGGTAAGTAGGGTCATTCAGTGCATATTTCCACGATTAACTCAACTTTCATTTTAGCTTTGCAGTTCACCTTTAAATATTTAGCTTGGTTCCTGTGGACAAATGTTGATGTTGGCTCTCATGTCAGACTGATGAAAATGTTACACAGATGTCCTTTGGTGATCCAGTACCACTAAAAGGCCTGCAAATTGCTAAATTATGAACTCTCTTTCTCCATCATTCTTTTGGTTGGTGGCTTTCACTTAAGATCCTTTGTTCCTCATTCTGTGTGCTTGTCTAATGTCCCTGCTCTTCCTTCATGCAGTAATGCCTGAATGTTTTATTTGCTGGACAAAACTGGCTGCACAACACTCTTCTGAGAAGACTGCATTTTGCTGGCTGCTGATTAGAACTCATGACAATGTCCTGTATTTTCTTTAGAAATATCTCACTTGGTAAAGCAGATACTTCAGCAGTTTTACCAGTAGCTCATAAAGAGCCCATCCTCTAACAGAATACCAGTGGCTCAACCTCACATGTCATTTCAGGAAACCTAATTTAGTCTGCACAAGAATACTGTTTGTCAGGTGTTTCACCTTTTTTCTCCCTCTCCTTCACTCAGGCCCTGGAAAATGTCAAATCCTCTTTCTTCTTGTTGGTTTCCATAGCTGACTGGGTAACAAAGGCACTTCTCCCTGACTGATCATTTGGGGAATGTTCTGCTTCACTCATTTGAACTAGTCTTTCAATGTTTTTGAGGATCCTTAACTTGCAAGGGAACAAACAGGAGACAGAGCAGTAGTCCCACTAATTTAGAAGCCGAGAGTTTAGGAGACTGCTTTCCTCAGCTCACTTGCTGTATAGCCTTAACCCAACATATTCCTGCCTTATTTATAATGCAGAATGCTGTATTTGAAGGGGAGGCTGGAATTGAGGTCAAAATTGCTCTTGGATGCTTAATCCATCACATTACAGACACACATCTAGCTGCAGAACACTTGAAAGAAGAAAACTTTCAGTTAGCACTTAGTATACAAGCAGTGAGGCTACTTTATCAAAAGGATAACACTAAATTTCTCAACTTCTATCTAATGCTCTTTAAAGGCCACTGGCTCTTGTATTCTTTCTTAAGAACAGGCAAGGGGGAGTCATGAGAATTGTCTGTTCAACACTGTCCTGTTGCCTAAAGATCAGTTTTGGTTTTGACACTTCCTTCAAAATCCAGAACTCTCACTGGCACTCTCCTGGCACTTTCTCATTGGCACATGGAAGGACTATTTTCTTATGTGAAAATTTTTTTACCCTCTAAATGCTTTTTTCAACCTTCTTCAGGCTCACATGGTGTTCAGTCTACACCTTCCTGCACTGAGGTACTTGAACTTGGCCCATAGGAAGCTCAATGCTTGAATAAAATAAAAACCAGAGATCCCAACAATATGATGTCAGGAAAGTTTTTATGATACCATTCAGACACAGATCCAAACATACATTTCTATTTCTTTAATCAGTTAAACCAACTCAATGTTCAGTCTTGACTATACCAGTGAGAAATAACTTTCTTCAGCAATTTAGGTTCTGTGCACCATAATTATGCGATGCATGAGGACACTTTTCAAGGAATTTATTGATTTCATGTTGTCACCTATGGACTATTAACAAATAGTCCATAAAAATTCTCACTACGACAGTCTTCCACGTCTTGAGCACTGCACTTAACCAAAGACGCAATGATTTCACTTCACTTAGCAGCTAGATAGGGTGAATGACAGACAACAGAGTGACATTTTTGATGGATGAATGTGATTTCTTTTCACCATCTATAGTTTCTTCAATATCTCTAATATCATGTTGTTTTCTGATGTCTTATGGACAGCTTTCAAAACCTAGTGTATTCCATTCTTTGGGAAAGCTGTTCTGATTTTAGTGGGTGAAGCGTCATTCCTTTAGTGCACCTAACATTTTGGCCATATCCACATTAAACAACAGAGCACTGTGCTTGCAACATGTCAGCTTACACTAAAAGAGCTAGCATGTCCACAGGGAATAGCGTGGTGCTGCCTAAGATACCAACCCAGCTCTAAAGAGCACAGCAGCTCAGAGGAATGGCTAAGCAATGTCTGACCCGAGTCCTGCTGACACGGTTGTAGTTCAGGGGATTGCTTGTTCAGAGCTACCTTGGTTAGTTCTTCTTGCACTTGTACTCTGTGGTTATAGAAATATCCCACTTTAGGGTAAATCAAGGGATTTTGTACTGTTTTTTACTTAATTGTGTTGCCTTTTTTTCCACGTGCTGATTGACAGTTAACCTTGTGTTGATTAATTGATGCAAACAAACCATAATTAGCATTGCTCCAAAGGCTAACTTTCATTGCTGGAAAAATGGGGTTTAACTTCATTCATTTTCATGGACTAGAGCCTGCTTATGTCAACACTGACTTTGGCTTCAGAGAATGAAAACAATAGAGTCATACAAAGGAGAGTGCTCTTTTTCTATCAGTGTATTAAACAAAGGATAATATTAAGTTTGGATAGTGGATAAAGTTAAGCTATGCTAATACTTATAATCAACTACCACTCTGTTGAAATTAGAAATCATGCATTCCTGAGGTTTCTAGCTATTTTTCCTGCCAAGAACATGTAGTTCTTCTACCAACTGCATAGTAAAAACAAGAGACAAACTTCCTCGCACTGAAGCAGTCAGCAGTTACTGTAAGTTCACCTTTAAATCATGGACACCTTGATTATTGATAATTTAAGAAAATACACAGAGCATGGAGAGATATTGCTTGATGAAGAGTGGTGAAAGCATTATGTAGTTTGGGAAAAAGCAACTGAACAGTGTTTCTCTGGTGTCAAAAATCTCATTTCAGAAAGTAACAGGGGAGTGAGTAAGCCTCTTCCTCTCTCCGTTTCTCATTACTAAGAGGAAATTTGCCTGCTCCCTCCAAAACTGTCATCCTGTCAAACTGGAAATTTTCTATAGATGCTGGGCTGTGGATGCTGCAAGTGCACCCTAGAGCCCTGTGTGCTGGCTTTGGTGGAAGGATGGCCTCTTGGGCCTCACCTAGACTAGAAAAAATGAGGTTCAGATTGGACAATCAGTAACATTGGTGGAATTTTCATCCTTAAGTGATTTTTGACACTTGGCTAAGGCAAGCCACAACTGGCTTGATCTAGTGATAGGAATTGTCCTGGAGGAGGCTGGAGTGGACAGACCAACCAGAGGTGCCTTCCAAGCAACATTTCTGTATCAACTTGTACTTCTCCAAGCCTCAGTACAGACCCAATATATTCATGCACTTCGGCCTGGGTGTTCTCTAGAATAAATTTCACAATGGAAAATACTTTCTCATGTAGTGCATCATGTCTCATGGAAGGTCATACAAATGTAGACACTTTCCTCTAGCTATGACATTGCAAAGACACACACCACTACAGTAATACACAAGGCTGAAGAACAAAACTTGCCTTAAAGACCTAGACTTTTCCATAATTATATGGTTTATTAGATCTTAGGAAAAGATGCCTACATTTCCTCTGTTTCCTCTCCCTGCAGTGTAGTAGGAATATGCCACATTTTATAACTGGACACTGTATTTTTGTTGACTGTGCATGGGAGAGGAGATATTGTACAGTTGCTATTTTACTTTTAGATATACTATGTCAATGTCCGAACTTCATACTCTTCTGGATAAACCACTAGTCTTAAGGTACTTGTAAATTTATTTGTATTTTGTAGGCAATGTGGAGCAAAACACCATTCTTTCTAGCACTGAAAATGGACTTCAGACTCAGTTCTGATGTTCAAAAAAATTCTGAGAGGCAGAGTGCCCTCCCTCTGTTATAGCAAATAATACAGAAGGAAATGTTCAATTCTAATCTGAAAAGACTATCAGCTTTTAGAACTAAAGCACACATCTGACCTTCTAACTGGGAAGTGCTAGTTTATATTGTGAGCCAAATACTGTTAATTTTTAGTGCTCCACCCAGGGTTACAAGAACTTTATATTGTGTATATTTTTTCCACTTAGTGTAATTAATAACAACTTTTAGTCAGTTTCTTTTGCCCTAAAGATGTAAACAACTTTATGAGCTTATTATTAAGAAATAATGGGCTTTCCACAATTATAGTGGTCATCGGCTTCCATTGCAATGCTTTATTTTTGCCACCTTATAATTTTCACTTGCAAAAAAAAAAAAACCCAACCAAAAAAACCAACAACAACCTTGCCTGATAATTGCTGATTTTACTCTGAGGGCAAAGGAGAATTATTCTGTGGAGTTTGATGAAAAGCGACCAAACCACACCTGAGTAACAGGCCATTAAAAATCACCCATATTTCAAATTTTGGAATTTGGCTTGAACTTTACATTTGACACCTTTCTTTTTATGAAAAGTGTCATTCAATCTTTAATGATGAACGTTCAAACTCTGGACCTTGCGCTTTATGTCCCATGTGAAAAGTGGTACCTTTTGTAACATATTACACCTTGATTTAGAAGTAACATGGTGCCTTAGAGTTATGGCTGCAGCTCTAACCCACAGTACTGTAGATCCTGAATGGAAATATGTTTGACCATGGAGCTACATGTGAGTGCAAAATGATTTAACTGCATCACTTATACTCCTTATAACATCAAGTATTTCTCCAGTGCTTATCATACCTGTCTGAATTATTGTTACTGGTTTTTTTGCTTTCCTATTAGTATCTTGTCTCACATTTTGACCTGTTAAAATGTGAGTTATTTAGTGATTAGTGTTCCCCAGATGTTTATTACTTTATTCTTTCTGTACAGTTTTTTAAGGTTTCCATGCAATCCCAGAATCCTGTGGGGATTTCCACTTTCTCTGTTATAATAAGGCAAAACAGAGAATTGATCTAGACCTGGCATAAATGATAGAGCAGAGACCTCCATATCTCTCTGGGAAAGATAGCAACAGCTGGTGAAACCGAGCAGCCATCAGGGAATAAAAACCTTCTCCTGTAACATATTTGTTCTAAGAGGTTCCTGCCTTCTTTAGTCCCTTTTGTCATAGTGTTTCTTCCACAGACACTCACTGAGATATCTCCATGCTGATGTCTACATGTGCACTAGAAATTTGCACTCCCATTGTAGTCAATGGAGATTGCAGTTAAAAGAGTCCCAGCCATGTATTCATGCTAAGAGGAAGAGACAAATTTAGGGTTAGATTATAATTGTATAGGCTCAGGTTTTAGGGGCAAGGAAGATAGCTTTGCTGCAGTATCACAGAAAAATTCAGGCTGGAAGCAACCTCTGGAGACCATCTGGTCTGAACTTCTGTCGAAAGCAGGGCCTTAGGTTAGGTTATCCAGAGCACTGTGAAACCAAGACTTGAATGTTTTCAAAGACTCCACCACTTCTTTGAGCAACATAAACCCTAAGTTTTATTGTTCTCATGATGATTTTTTTCCTGTATTTCTCTTCTGTGTATGTAGGATTTCCCTTAAAGCCACTTTCTTGTGTTTCTTATGTCCTGTCACTGTGCATCCTTTGGATGTACATTCACATCCTCTAAAACTGGCTTTTAGGTATTAAGAGGCTGTGGTTAGATCCCCCTTAAGCTTCCTCTTCTCCAGGCTGAACAAACACAATTCCCTCACTGTTTTGTCATATGTCAAATTCTCCAGTCCTCTAATTGTCTTTGTAACCCCCCACTGGACCCTCTCCAATTCTTCTCTCTCTCTCTTACGCTGCAGGGACCAAAATGGATACAGCATTTGAAAAGTGACCTAACAAGGGTTGAACAGAGTTCATAATCACTCCCCTTGATCTCTGCATGTTGATCCCTTGCCAGTGATGCTGTTAACTTCACTGCTGCCAGGGCCCAGTGCTGGCTCAGGTGGAGCTTGCTCACCATCAGGAACCCCACGACCTTCTCAGCAGACCTACATCAGAGCAAGTCAGATTCCTTTATCTACTGCTAGTTGGAGTTATTCCACCCCAGGTGAAGGACTTTACATTTATCTTTTTTAAACCTCGAGCAGTTCTTGTTATCACAATTTTTCAGTCCACCAAGCTCTCCCTCTGTGGTGTTTTTTACTTCTGGCACTTAAACCTCTCTCCCCCACCATCTGCAAATGGTAAGGGATCCTTCAGCTCTGCAATCCACACTGTTAATATAGATGCTGAATAGGACTGAACTTCTGCCATTGACTTCTGAGGAATTCTGCTTGTGACTGGCTGCCAGTTAAACTCTGAGCCATTACCTACCATGCACCAAGGTCAGCATGGCAGTTAAACTCTGAGCCATTACCTACCATGCACCAAGGTCAGCATTTTAGACAGTTTTCCACCTGTCTTATGGCTCATCTATCCAGTACATATCTTACTAGTTTGTCAACAAGGATGTTGTAAGTGAATGTGTTATACATTTTGCTAAAATCAAAGTAGATCATGTCCACAGCTCTCCTCTTGCTTACTGAGTAGGTTTTTTTGTCATCTAAGGAATGAGATTGATAAAGTATGAATTATTCTTGGTAAATATGTCCTTTTTTTTTCCCAGTCATATCCTTGCACTATTCATCTGTCTAGAAATACCTATCATGAGGACTTGTTCCATAGTTTTCTCAGGGACTGGCTGGTCTGTATTTCCTAGATCTTCCTTTTTGCCCTTCTTGTAGATGGGCATAATATTTGCCCTTTTGTAGTAATCTCTGACTTCCTTTGATCTCCACAATCTTTCAAAAATGGTAAATGGTGGCTTTGCAACAATTAACCGTTGGATGTATCTCATCCACTTCCATACACTTGTATATTTTGATCTTGTACAGCTTGTCACCATCTTGACCCCCCTCTACTATTCATGTTCACCACTTGCTTTGATTTACTTCTTGACACAGAGACTTGGGGGGTGACTTTATCTGCAAAGACAAAGAAGCTTTATCTATACAGGGTTTGTCACAAATAAAGCCTGGCTTCTAGAGGTTTTTGAAATGCAAATAATAGTGATTGTATCAAACCTCACAAAGTAAATCACATTGCTATGCCTTAGGAAGTTGCTGAAGGAAATGGTAATGTTACTTAACTTTTGGTGTCTGCATATATGTGTCTACATTTGAGCTAGTCATTTCAGGCTACTTCTACTGTATTGGAGAGAAACAGGTAGTTTTAGAGTGATTTGCCTGACCTAGCTTAGATCTCTACTACAGGATGAGATTATTTGTGTAAAATTCTTACTTCAGCACAGAAAAAAAAGAGTAAAAACCTGACTATGATCATGTGGTGCAGCTCAGTTTATGCCCAGAAACCTGGTAGATCACATTAACCCTATCAGACACCTGAGCTTTCAGTGGCTTCAGTTCTAACTTCTCAGCAGAGCTGGGCTGAAGTCAGAAGGACAATGGTAAAACTAGTAGCAACATAGCACTTCCCAACCAGCGCACCTACTGTTGACACCTGAAAAAAATCAGCACCTCTAGCCTCAGCTGTGGCAGCTGCAGAACAGATGGAAACTAGTGCTGTTTGACTCCTCCTCCACTTCTAATTAACCTGTACAAAGGGGAAGGCAGTCATAAGATCCTAAGTGAAAAACCCTGTGCCTCTGTTAAGGCTTTTTCTCTGTAAAGTGGTGAAAAGCAGGGAGAGCTCTATATCTTAGCAGGTACAATTCCTGCCTTTCAACACAGAGCCCACACTTCGTGTTTAAAGGAGTTGCTTATGTTAATTCAATGCATCTCATCTCAAAAGCTAGTGCTGTGGTCTAAATGAAAGAATGTCTGGACTCTCAATTCTCTCATCAGCTGAGAATCTCGTATTCAAAAGAAACTTCGGGTGACATAACAAAGTCTAAACTCATCTACAGATGAACACAAGAGGAAGAGGTCACAAAATCCATGCTAACACTGTAAGTATTGACTGTAGAAGTTGTGAATCTGCACATAATCTGGCCTGAGACCTTCTGCTAGTGTGGTATTCTGTACAAATACATATGTGTGCATATACATACATATATATGTGTTCTAAATACTTGTAATATAACATAGTAAGTTTACAGCAGAAATGTGTTTCAAGAATTCCTGTGTAACAGAGGCAGAGCTAACTAAATAATAAACTTGTATATATAATGAATGACAGCCATTTGCACAGCCATAAATTTTAATATCCATGAATGGAGGTGGATTCTCATCCAAATTCTTATTTGCTCTTTATAGGTTTGTTTATTATTTATTCCAGGATGAAGCTATTTGAGAATGGGAATCACATAAGGAGACATACTTGGTGATTCGAAAGTATAAATTCTCATCTCTGAAGAACATATAAAATATTAAAACAGAAATACATCTCCATTCCCAAAACTGTAGTAAGTGAGCAGGAATAATTTCTTACAAACATCATGCTATTGCCATACTTTAAAAACAAAATAATGTGTAAATCATGTGATTTAACCTTGTGTCATGTCAGTGTTTTGGCAGTTGACTTGGTCAGATGCTTATTTAAAATCAAATTTAAAATAATTTGTTTTTAAAATAAATGTAAAAGTTAACAAAACACATCCGGATTAATAATTACAGATGGTGTTAGTGGGAAAAAAATGCTGAGCAGGTGTTGACCTAGCCAGTATTCTGACATATTTTATGTTATTGCCCAGTATAATAACATTAGACAACGACATCACCATACCACTTCAGAGGTGTAGGTATTCATCAGAGAGTCATTAAATACTGGATTTTCTCAGTGTCGCACAATTGCAGAAACAGTTGTGTTGAATATTTGTGCTGATCCACTGAGAAAACTGTCAGTGTTGAATGATCCCAAAATGTCTTGTTCTTTAGCTATATGAAGCATGCAGAGAGTTGAAATTTAAGTCTGTGTCAGCTGGTGAAGAATCAGCAACAGGTGGTTTTTTTTCTTCTTCTTTTTTTTTTTTTTTTTAAATAATACTGTCCAGGTTACTTTTGAGATTCCTAACTTAAGAATGTTAATTTTTTGCTCATTCTGTGTTTTGAAATTGCTGCTGTCTTCCATCTGTTAATTGCCTTCACTCAGATTCTTTAAGGATTCCTATTTCCCCAGTCCAAACATGCCACTGCTGCCTTCAGCTTCACTTTACTTCTCCTGGATCGTTTTAATCTGTACTTGAATCTCCCAACAGCTTAGTCTCTCCTGTGGCATTCAATTAAATTTTTTCTTTCTCCACTTGGAAGTGGACTTAGATCATTGTCAGAGTCTGGATCTTGCCATATGCGTTCTCTCACCTCCTGGATTCAGGATAACAGCTTCCTCTTTTCCACCTTTTTCAACTGCAACTTGTAAAGCAGTCGAAACGTGCTCAATTTTAATTAAATGAATTGGCCTACCCATAAGCTTAAAGCAAGTGTGTATTAAACACCTTGATGGACCAGAGCCCTATTGGCTTCTTTCAAGCTCAGAACAGTCTTTTGATTTACTACAACTGATACTTACTGCCATTGTCATTACTATTCTGAAAAACTTATGGTCACTGGCCAAGAGTCCCAGCCATAGACTAGCATTCTGTTATGTTTAATATGATGCACACACAGAATAGACTCACTGCTTTCTCCTCTCAGAGCTTCATGTGAAGAGCTGGACTGAAGATCACACAGCATCTTCTAGGAACATCTCAGCAGGAATGGGCAACAGTCTCGGAAATGAAAGGAATTTGGTTGGCCTGCAGAGGGTAGAAACTATTTCAACCAGAATTAAGTTAGGTAATTGGACTGCATCTGGATTTTCTTGTAAGAATCTGCCCTATGTAATCAAGTAGCTACACAGTTCAAAAGAATGTTATCGTGGTCCAGACTAAAGCTGTAAGATTGTCCCCTCCATGGCAGCATTGCAAGTGATTGTGACAGGGGAAGCAGTCCAGCCACCACAGTTGCTAAAAGTTATCCCCCTTTTTTTTTTCTTTTGTGAGAGTTAGGAATTGCAGAATAATAAGTATTTAAGAGCTAAGTTTTGTAGGGTCTGCAGTACTTCCTCTCAGAAGTGGCACTGCACTGGGTGTAGTAATGTGCTGGGTTTAGAGGGACAACAGTCCTGGATCAAGTATTCCACTGCTTTTAAAAGGGATTTCCATGTCAAATCTCCTGTATTTTAAAAACCATTTTTACACAGTTACATCAGCACTCCTACAACTTCTTACTTATTAAATATAGTTCCCAGTGCGACTCCCTGGCTTAAATACAACAGGTACTTTTATGAAACCTGGTTTGAGTTTTTAGTGCAGCTGTGCAAAACTTTTGTAATGAAACCCAAAACCCACCCCGGCTTGAGTTTCATTACAAATCTGAAACTCACATCAGGTTCTCTAAAGGGTTTGTCAGAGTTCACAGCTCTGAAGATTTGAGGCTGGATGAAGCAAGTCTATGCTGAGTTATAATTTCAGGTGCTAGCCAGGGAAAATGCAGTGGTTTGACCCCCAACCAGATAAAATCTGGTGGTTTAGGTTAAAAAGGAATAAGTCCTTGCAAACAGGGGATGAGTTTCATAAGCTCTTGTGAACCAAGGCAACCAGGTTTTAAGCTCAAGCCTGTGTAGGTGAAAGTTTCAACAACAGTTATGATTACTTATTTTGGCTTTCTTTTATTCATTTGAATCTGCTTAGTGTTTGTTGTATTGAAATTAAACCTGTTTGTACAGTTCCTAATCAGTCAAATAAAGGGATAGTATGAATACATAACAATTCTTCTGATTTAACAGAGAAGCCACTATTCAGGGAGTCAGAGACAAATTCTGCACATGCTCTGACAACTGACTGGTTATTTCATCTTGAGCAACAGCGTGAATATTTCTGGATGTGTATTTCATGTCTCAAAATTGCATTTACCCTCTAAATTAAAGCAGCTCCAGCACATACATGCTGTGTGATGGAGCAGTATATAGGGATTCTTGCAATAACACAGAATGAGCTGGAACATCTACAGGGCATGATGTACTGGTGTTCCAAATATTAGCCCTTTTCCCCAGCGCAGCAGAAGAGAAACAGTGTGGCGTATTGAAAGGACCAGTAATGAGTGCGTGCTGTGGCTCCTTAATAGACCTTATTGCATTGGGTACAAGTCTGTGCTGAGACCACCACACTGTTTCTCATTCCAGTGCTGCTTACTCAGAGCTAGCCTCTGTGCTTCCACATTGTTCTCCGCTGGAGGTGTGAGAAAAGCAGGTCTTTGTGCAATAAGATGCTAACATCACAGGTATAAAAACTTGAAAACTGCTCTCTCTGAATAATTAGTGGTTGTTCCCATTCTTGCTTCAGACATTTCCCCCTTTTGTCTTTCTTTTGCTTCATCCGTTAAGTGTCCAGTATGGGTTTTTATCAGAAATGCCTTTCCATACTTTGTTCCCACAGTTCCTAGGAGGAAACTTTCACATTTTTGTGGAATTTTACAGCTTCTGATTTTTGCCAAGACCCAACTAAAAGGTCTAATTGACAGTAGGCCCAAAGGCACGTTTCAAAACCATCCAAATAAATTACGAGCCTAAGTTCCACTTTAAGAAGTGGTTTAGGTATTGAAAAGACTGACGGTCACTGAAAGCTTACGGCATATCAATCACTTGCTAATCAATAAAATGAGAACTTTTTCCCCAAAATATGAATGTTTGAAGTGTTTATGGGTGGAATCATGGTTTTACAAATGGAGTGTATTGATATAATGGCTTTTGGTTCAGGTCCATCACTAATTTTAGTTAACTGTGAAAAGACTGATGCCAATTCTCATGTCTGCAGAGCTGGAGTGTCAGTGCAGACTCAGATTTGTGTCTCCCTAGTAATTAACATATTTGAACAGAAAAGATAGACTTTTTTTCCTCTCTTCTCCAGGAATTATCTGAGTGACGGAGAAAGATAGTGCTAAAAAATCATAAATCTGTCAGAATTAACAGAATTTACAAGCTCAGCTTTATATCCTGAAAACTGAGTGGGAGTAATCTTTACAGCTTTAATCAATGTAAATGACATACATTCTGTGGTCAAGTATCACTCTGTATATGCTGAAAAATCTTAAACTTGACTTTGAAAATGTCACCAGTCTACTAACTTAGACAAAGACTGAAGGTAAAAGTCGTCCAGTTGTTCTCTGCCTACTTGGTCCAACACATCATAGCTAATAATTCCATCTTGAAGACAAGGCTTCAGGGTCCTGCATAGGTCTGGAGGTGCTGGCAGTTCAAATTCCCTTTCTTAGCATTTAAGCTGTTCCTGCCCGATTGCATGGTGAAGAAGACAGCTTAGGCTAGGCTAAATGAAAGGAGGTTGCATGAGCTGCTGAAGCATTCCCACAGGAGGAAATCCTTAAAATGTTTGCAATTTTATTTGACCTTTTTTTTAACCTGTAGGATGAAGACATGGAGGCTGTTGTGTACCAGAATACAGTATTTTGACTTGTGACTGGAACTGGTGATGAGGAATGTCTACAATAGTCTTTTAAGTTGCAGAGAGCAAGTCAGCCTATATTGGATTCCCTCTGGTATGTGGAGTCACTTGGTTGTTAAATAAAACTGACTCGGAACTCTATTTCAGAACTGGATTTTGAGAGCACATCACATCACATATATCAAAAACATTGTCCTTATTCTTACAGCCACAAATAAGAAAGACAGACGAATGCTAGTTAAGCATTAATTGATCTGTGGATCCAAAGTCCTGCCAAGAAAAATCACAAAATCTACATGATGAAATGCACTGCATATGTTGCATTTGACTTTCTGCTTTTCCTGAGAGATGAAAAAAAATTACATGTTGTCAGGCTGCTCCCAATTAGTCAAACGTCAGAGGAGAGTCTGTGATTGGTCTACTTTACAATCAAGAAACATACTCTGGGAATGGCTGTTTGACATGATAGAGCATGAAAAATTGGACACAAGTCTCATTTCTCCTGTTTGTATCTGGACTATTTATCCTTAAGGGGATTATCAAGTATATGGTTTGTATATTTTTAAACAGCTATTCAGAATGATTTTGGAGAGCTGTGGTTGTCATGTAGTCAGCTGTTAGTCCCTTGGATGCACAGATCTTTCCACTTCTTGAAGGTAAGTGATTGTCCCTGAGGTCAGATCAGAAATCTATTCAACCTTTGCAATGGCTTAGCAACAGTAACAGAGACAGTTTGTGTGAAAAATAGAGAAAATGAATTTGCATTACATTGATTAAACCTGTAATTTTGGAGAAAATGTAATACATTTCAGCATTGCATTTTTAAACAGCAAAGATATAAGCTTCTCATGGTACTCATTGGAAATATAAGGGAATGAGCTGCAACTGTAATTATTCTGATTGAATTTGAAGAAGTTTTCAAATAATCTAAATAAACCACTGAAAGAGTGGGTATATTAGAGAAAAAAACCCATAAGTTTATGACTGAAACACATACTTTGCTTCTTACTATGAAAAAATGTCATTTATGTGCAAATTCTAAAGCTTAACACATTCTGTTACTCAACTCTTTCTTTATATTGCAGAGACATTTATGGACAGAATTGACTTCTATATGGTCGCTTTGAAGCAATATCGAGCACAGTTCCATCCAGGAGCTGGTAAAAGTCTTTCACCCATTTCCTCCCTCGTTTTGTGAAAAAGGAGCTCTCACGTACCCCCTTAATGTCTTCCACAAGCTTGCTGTGCCCAAAGGAGATGAGAATTCAGAGAAAACTGAGTGAAAACCAGAGTTATGTGGATATGTGCAGAGAAACCACAACCATTTCTTTTAGCCCCAACCCAAAATGACCCTTTGCAACTCTGGCATCAATGGAGTGATGAATCGGCATCTTCCTATGACAGCTGTAGTCCTGAAGGAGTAGTTCCTTCTCAGGTTTCCTTCTAAGCAGTAGATCTGAGGGTATGCAGAGGTCAGGCTGGAGCCTTGGCCCATAGTTTTACTGTGTGAATCATAAGAATATGTTCCAATCAGAAATAACTCAGTGAAAGACATAATTTAACCTGCCTAATTATATTGACTCTTATATAGACCATGAGTAAATAAATACACTGCATACAAGAAAACTTGTTTATGGAATAAATCTTAGCTCAACTACAATTTGGTGCTTTTAATACATTTAGAGTACACTTTTAATACTTTCATATGGCTGAATAATACTTCCACATTGATTTTCCCCCTTATTATTTAATCTACTGTACAGTGAACATACAACAATGGCTCATTGATTTATTGTGAGTGTAGCAATAGGTTTATAACTGCATGAATCATGCAGATTGCTCAATTCACCACATGCCTTAATAAAAGTTTCACTTTAATAAAACAGAGCTAAGGCAAATATGTCCAGAGCCTGGTCTGACATTCCTTATACATTACCCTGCCTCAGGAAATTATTACTATATATTTTACAGCAGCTACAGTAGGTTGGGGATCAGGATTAGAGCATAGTAACTACTGTGACATTTAGCAGAACTCCTGTGTACGCCATTAACCCTCATGGGGTGGACTGGCACAGAAATATTTTGGGACAGTAGTTTTCATTCTTTTTGACTGGTGGACTTAGAAAATTTCCTCTTAAAGGTATGAGTCCTCAGTTACTGAACTTAAGCCCCTAGCATTTAGTTTCTACCTTTCACAGGTGCTTTTGAAGTAGTTTGTGGACCTCACAGCATCTACAGGTCATAAACTGAAAATCACTGTTCCAGTACAGCTTCTGTCGCTTAGCTACACAGAGATGAATGTTACCAGTCTCTACCTAATTATGATAGTCACATTTTAAAGACACAAAATAATTTCAACAATTACATGTACTTATATCTAATGTCTCAAGGAAATTACAACAATTAAATCTCTGCAAGATCTACTGAAATGGATTGAAATATTTTCCAGCTGAGGTTGTAGAAGGTATCTAAACCTGTCTTTCATTGTGGAAAGAGGTTAGATTTTAGGCTGTTAGACAAAAGCAAGCTCACAGATGGGCGGGTCTGACTTTTTCTTCATTTTAGGCAGAATTGGTCTTACAAACTTTCAGACAGAAAGAGTGAAACTCTTGTGACAGCAGAAGTTTCAGAATCATAGAATGGTTTGGGTTGGAAGGGAACTTAAAGATCACCTAGTTCCTGACTCCCTGCCATGAACAGGGACACCTTCCACTAGACCAGGTTGCTCAAAGCTCCATCCAACCTGGCCCTGAACACTGCCAGGGATGGGGCATCCACAGCTTCTCTGGGCAACCTGTGCCAGTGCCTCATCACCTTCACAGTGAAGAATGTTGTCCTAATATCTGATCTAAATTTACCTTCTTTCAGTTTAAAGCCATTCCCCCTTGTCCAGTTACTACGTGCCCTTGTAAAAAGTCCCTCTCCAGCTGTCTTGCAGGCCCCCTTTAGGTACTGAAAGGCTGTTATGAGGTCTCCCTGGAGACTTCTCCAGGCTGAGAAACCCTGACTCTCATCCTGTCTTCACAGGAGAAGTGTTCCAGCCTCTGATCATCTTTGTGGCCCTCCTATGGACTTTCTCCAAGAGGTCCATGTCCTTCTGATGCTGGGGGCCCTGGAACTGGACACAGTACTCCAGGTGGGGACTCACGAGAGCACAGTAGAGGGGGAGAATCACCTCCCTTGACCTGCTGGCTACACTTCTTTTGGTAAGGACATAATTGGCTTTCTGGGCTGCAAGCGCATATTGTCGGCTCATATTGAGCTTCTCATCCACCAACATCACCAAGACTTTCTCCTCAGTGCTGCTCTCAATCTATTCTCAACCCAGCCTGTGTTTGTGCTTGGGATTGCCCTGACCCAGGTGCAGGAGCTTGCACTTGCCCTTGTGGAACTTCATGAGGTTCACATGAGCTCACCTCTCAAGCCTATCAAGGTCCCTCTGGGTAGCAACCCTTCCCTCCGGTGTGTTGACTGCACCACTCAGGTTGGTACCATCAGCAAACTTGCTGAGGGTGCACTCGATTCCACTGTCCGTGTTGCTGACAAAGTTGTGAAACAGCACAGGTTCTGATACTGACCCCTGAGAAACACCACTCATCACTGGTTTCCAGCGCTGATTCAAACTAGATTACATATGAATTCAAACCTTGGATGGAGCCAAGGTAGATATTTTTCTATTTATAAAAATGAAGAATCATATATTAACTTCCTCTGCCCAGGTTTCACCAGTAATATCTCTTTCCTATACCTTAGTTAGCAGAGCTCAGAAAATTAAGCACAAAGTGATTCATAAGATATATATTTTTAGTATATGTACTTGAGGTAGGGTTTAAGAAATGGTTGTTGTTGGTCTCACTAGTGAAAGCAGTACAAGGAGAACTACATCAGTGCTAAGTAGCAATGAAAGTTATAATGTCTATGGGCATGTTATGATGGTCTCTACTTGCATTAGGTTCATTGTATATTGCTGTCCTCTATAAAAATGCCAAAGTTCTCCAAAGTTCTGTTGTGAAGGGTCATAATTTTGCAGTTTATATGATTTTAATTTGGTGGGGTTTGGTTTTCTTAGTAAGAAGCACAAGTGCTATGTGTGCAGCCATAAAATTCTCATCTCTTACATTTTCTCACAATAAATAGATTTTTTTTTTGCCTGTGCTTCTTCATTTTGAGCATTGTTGCAGAAAGTTGATGTGTTTACAAAAAAAAAAAAAATATCCACAGGCTTTACTGTTCCTAGTGAAACCCCAAATATATATATATATATATATAAAGAATTGGGAACAATCAATTAATTTAATGAAACCCAGTTCTGGTATTACTGTCTTCCAGTACAATAAAAAACTTTTTCTATTGCTAGGTTGTCAGTAGTGCAAAGTGTTTTTCAATGCATAAACCTCAGACACACAGATAAATCCAAGTAAACTGGAGCCAAGGTTTGAAACTGGTGTTTGAAACATGTCCTTAAAACTATCTTCTTTGTCAGGGGAACTCCCTGTCATTTGGAATTATGGACTTCAAGGCACCCCCTGGCTATAAAAGGAGTGAGTGTGAGGATTTCACCATTATTCCTTTGTAACAGTATCTGAATTACACCTGCTGTGATAAGTCTAGATCACAATGACGATAATTTTAGACACGCTGCTTCAGATACTAAGTGCAAAATGGCTGAAGGTCCACATGGTTCCAGTTCATTGCAGCCTGTTTTGCTTATTAATTCCCATTATCTCTCTGCCTTTCTTCCCTTGGCTATTGACTGAATTCCTTTTAAGTGTTCAGGAATGAATTCTTCCGTAGCTGTCCTGAAATCTAACCACAAAGTGCATATGTGCATATGTATGAACCTAAATGAAAAAATAAATATACTTGTTGACAGAGAAACATTTTACATTATAATTTAATAAAATTGATGCTCTTTTGTAAAGTTGTGTGCAATCTGGAACTACATTAATCAGGAAACAGGAAAATTTTGTACTAAGATTGGGTTTATGAAGCAGAATGGAAGCAAACTATATAATTCAATTTAAAGAGTCCTGTTTGGAGCTCGTTTGGTTTGGTTTTCATTAGTAGTAGAGATGGGCCATAGAAAGTTTGTTCAACCTGCTTGGTTTGCATGGTTGTATAGGCTCATGCCCTACAGTCTCTTGTTAGTGCCAGACTTGAGAAGCCAGGCAGTGTTGACATTATTACATCATTCTTGGAAGTTGCATGAAGATAATTTTCCTTCAAGTGACACTGAAAATAAGACAAATCTTTAGCCTTTCCAATGTCTTCTAAATTAAGCAGGAATTTATTTTTATCTATAGATGCTGCTGGAAAATCTCTCTGGATGTAAATTACATATTCTTCTAGGATTCTTTTATTTGAAACATTTTTTATATGTTAATATACAGTAACTAATATATACAATTTGAAAACATTGTAGCATCACTTGTTAATTGCATCTCATAGTGAGAATCTAAAAAGAGCAAAAAATATTTTCTACAATGCAAGAAAGCATACATTGGTATTATCTTGAGTATAGCACATCAAATGTTTTGGCAATGATCTGAAATCTGTAAAAATAAAAGCAGTGGACCTCTGAAGATTACTAGTAACCAACAGATCACTAGTAACCTTCATTTGTGTCTTGCAAAACATTTTAAAATGCATAACTGGAACATGACAGCATACCTGGGAGATGATTATGAATTGCTTTCATTTGGCAGCTGGGTAGAGATGGCTGTCCTAACTGCAGCCATAACTAATTTTTAGATTTGCTCTTCCTAGACACAAAATCCCCAGCCTGAGCAAGGTTAGATACCTAGCAAGGGGTCTGTGAAGCTTTGTGTATCCGTGTGTGTACAAATGTCAAATTACTCAACGCAAAATGCTGAAGAGAATATTTTAAAATACTGCTTCTTTTTTTAGAGGCGGGTAGCTAAATGTTCCACCAGAGAGACTGCTGACCTTAGATGATGTTTCCAAGGCACTGCCAGCAGCAACGATCGCAGAAAAGCCTGCTGCAGATTTGATGTAATAACATAGAAGTTGCCAACAAAGTGGTAAAATAGGGCATCGGGTGCTTCTCAGTCAAAGATGATTTAAGCCCATGTATTATACTGCTAAGAAGATTCATTTATCCTATCGAGTTATACATGAAGCAGGATCAAAGGTGGCTTCCACCCCTCAGTGAGAGTCATGCCACTGTGTGGAAGGGATCTTGAGAACCACAGAGAGACAGAAAACGTGTTTACTTCACTGGGGACAACGGGGGATTTACCTTCCAACCCCTACATCCAAATGACAATTATGTATAATTATGTGTAATTACACACATTCTTCCATGTGTCTTTGAAAGAATATCTAGAAACAAAGAACAAAATCCTTTTTATCCCTTAGCCATGTCAATACCTTAGCCACTAAACCTTTGAATTGTGCTCCATTTTGTCTTGTCTCTTTTTATGGGGTCATGCATGTAGCATTTGGTTTTGCCCCATGATTCAATTTGAGCAGGTGAGATGATGCCTGCCATCACTGGGCTTAGCCAGGATTTGCAAGGACCTGGTGTGTCCTGCAGCCTGAGTGGCAGCTCTAGCTACTGGGATGTTGCATCTCAAAAGTGGAGGAGCAACCTCTGACTGCAATTTTTCGAAAAAAAAGTGACCTTATTGTGTTTTATGTGGAGTTCAAGCCAATCAGTATACAGATGAGACATACTCTGGGAACAAGTTTTATATCCCTGAGGGTCTGGGTGCCAATGCAATAGTCTACTGGTCTGCCAGAGGTATACAGGAGAGGCATACCTAAGCCAGCTGCATGGGGCATGTATAGAAACGCAGCATTAAACATCTACAGACCAGAGGAGGAAACACTAAGAGTTTAGATACTTGCTGAACTACCAATACACTGGGTAAGTTTTAGATCAAAATGCTAAACCCAAATTCTGCAAATCTGCTTTAGCTTTGTTGAAGACCCTTGCGTCTTTAATTATACATACTGGATTTCAATTATATATACTGAACTTTTAGCTCAGATTTACCCAAGAAGTGAAAAGGTCAACAAGGTGTTGAACATGATTTTTCTAATGGCTGGGAGCTGTCAGAAACATCTCCCCCTTCTCTGGCCGCAAATGAGAAAGCTGAAGAATTACAAAAGAAGTTTTGATTGAGCAATACATTAAGGATATTGTGATTTCTACCAGTAACCCTTTTTCTGCTAAATGTTGCTGCCAGTCCTCTGCCAGTAACCATCTTTCTGCTAAAATATCTGTGTTACTGATGGATCAGGGTTGAATTTCTAGGGTTTGCAACATTTGCTTCTCAGGCAGATAATATATTGCCATGGAACTACAGGCCATTTCTCACTGCACATTTCTAAGAGAGAGCATGGCACTATGCCATGTTATGGCTGTTAGCATCACTATATTATCCCTTCAGAGTGGTCTGCTCGGCTACCACTTTCCAAGGGATCTCTTTCAGGGCATGACATTGTGAAACTAGAGAAATGGTGTTTGGCAATGATGATGGCAAGATATGTCCAACAGCTGAAATTGTAGGCTCTCTTTCAAAAGCTGTCCTCCGCCCCATCATCACTGTTGATGGTTAGATTTGCTGGTCCCACCTCCTAGTTTGCACAAATGGGATAAAAGTCTAGGAGCAATACAGGAGCACAGTACACACTGTGTGATGTGTGTAAAACATCCCTCAGCATGAGCCTGGCGGTACAGATAGCCATGTAAGATGAAATGAAGTAAGTGTTCCTTTGTGAATAAAAGCCCTCTGCCCAGCCTTTGCATCACACTGCTTAACCTGGCCTACAGCCTATATAAAGATACATAGATTATAAAGAAAACACTCTTCTCAGAATGCGATGTGAAAACTTGTAAAACATTGCTTTTGTCCACACAATGTGTATTCATTCTGGAATGTCAAATAAACACAAGGACTTGCTGAATATCCTTCTTTTCATCTGGCATTTTGGTGTCCAAACATAAAACTGATACACTGCTAAGCAGGGATAAGAAATTAAAATCTGTGAGAAGTAAAACATCTTAAAGAGAGACTGTAAATTCTTTCCTGCTTGAAAGTCCAGGAGTCAAATTGTGACCTCCTCAGCATGGGTAGCGAACTGGGGGAACATGAAGCCTTGGTCTCACTCTGAGCATCGTCCAAGGAGATTCAACTCAAGATGGATCAGCTGTTATCTGAGCTTTAAAGGGTATGGTCCTATTAGGTCCTTTGCTGCCAAGTGAGACAATTTAAATATACTGGAAGTAACAAGAAAATCTGGTCAGGAAGGAAGATTATTTTGATAAAGTGAATAAGGTGTTTTGGTTTTTTTAAAAACATATTTTTCTTATAGGAAAGACTATTTTTTCTGATGAAATTCTTAAAAATCTCATTCTTGCTTTATCCTTTCTTACATGCCCTCGCTATAATTCTTTGCTTTCCATTTCTGCTAGTTTGTAAACAATATGAAAACATGGAAAAGGGCTTTTCCCATTTTGATACTGCCTTGCATTCAATAAAAGCTCTGTAATAGGAAGCAGAGAAAAATAATTTCAGAACACTTTTTTAAGGAAAAATCAAGATTCTTCAGGCATTTCTATTGTCTCCAAAACTATGTATTTTCGAAACCCAGAAAATGAAAATTATGTTTCCAACTATACCTTATTTTCTGCTAAGTACACTGTTAAAATGTAATATAATTAAAATAATCATCTGTAGTAAGCATTTCCTATTTTTTTTTCTTGAAGATTGCTCTGATTATTTTTAGATATGCAAATTCTAGGACAAGTTTCTAGGCTTTTCTTTCTTAAAAGCACTTTTTGCTACAGCTCATATGATATAAATCATAAACAACCTGACATCATTCTCAATAAATTCTTTCTCTAATTTTCACTACCTTTTTTTAACTGAAAGGCTTTCCTCTGCATTTTCACAGTCAAATAAATGAAGGGTAAATAATACTACCAAAGAAGCAGGACATAGCCACTGTGTGAATGGTGATTTAAATGCTAAAACTAAACAATGCTACTATTCATGATAAAATATTTGCTTCCTTTAGATAACCTTGGCTTGCATTAACCATCTTAATAACTTCATTTGCAGATCTTGCTGAAGAAGCCAGTGTGAAGGAATCTCTCCCAAATGTAGTGTTTCTGGTTTTTTGCTTTTGCATTCCTCTAGATATTTGCTGTATGCACAATCTGTCTTTGGGAAGCTCAGTGTAAAGCCTGGGATATGTCATCAGGAAGGAAAAAATGAACTGAGTAGCATTTGTCAAATATCTGTGATGATTACATTATCGTATGTTTCTTATAGGATGTTCTGCTAAAGAAGGGTCACATACAAGGCCTCTTCCTCCTCTCCCATCCCTCTGCCCTCACCCCATCAAAAAAATATTCTAGCTTCCGTTGATCCACATAGTGCTTAATGTCATTTTAATGCACGGCACAGAGCTGGCACCCTCAGGTTGTGAAAGTTATGTTCTGGTATGTGATGTGGGGAAGGGAACAAGTGAAAGATATTGCTTGGATTTGGCAACGATATCAGGAAAGCGAATGGGAGTTGGAAAAGCTGTTAGGAAATGTAGATTGGTAAGAATGTCAAACAAAGACTGAATGGGAAGGACTCAAGGGGGGAAACTGAAAGTTTTGTGGAGAATATATGAGGTGGCCGGCTGAGTTTGAAAGCATCCCTATCAACCATTTCAAGTTTGCTCCTCTCTTATTTCAGCTTCTCGTTTACTCGTCATTCATTACTCTGGTGGTTTACCTCTCTAGTGACTTTTTCCTGTGCAAATGACATTCCATGGCTTAAGTCAACCAGGTGCCCAGGTGCTTCCTCTCTCCTACCTTTGAATAACATCCCCTGAAAGCCAGGGAGCAGATAGGATACCTCATCATTTTTGTGAAGTCCAGGTTAGTGTTTTCTTTTGCTTTCAGTCTTGTGGCACCCATCCATGCTTGGGGAGGTTAACACTGTTTGACTGTTTTCTCTTACTGCTGGTGCCTCTTTCAGAGACTGGGATCCTGTAAGCCGTTTTTATGGTGTTGAGTTTATTTCCTTTACCCCTGACTTTCAGAAAAATCTTCCATTTTTCTTCTACCACATCCCTCTCCTTTCTGACTCCTCTGGCTATTTGTGGGATCTAATCTCTCTCTCTGCAATTTTCTCCTCCCTCTCACCCCTACTCTCCACTTCACAAAGCACTGCTTTCCCTTGCCCCCTTGCTGGGTAATATTACTATGACTTAAGCACCATCTCTTATTTTACCACCTGACTTGGCATCCTATTCTGATTCCATAAATAAGCATGGTTATGAAACATCTTGGACGAGTCCTTGCCTGGCACAGGTGTCCAAACATTCTGTTCTTTCATGGGGTAGTGTATCAGTTGCTTAGATCTCACAGAAGGGAATAGGGGGCCCAAGCTGTCCATATGCTTCTACTTTCTTTTTTTTAATCTGTAGGTAATGATTTTCAGATTGCAGACCCTCTGAGATATACGCTATGTTTCACAGGTCAGTCCTTACTATTTGTGGTCATGAAAGGGCTGAAGATGTCCGATAATAAAGGTGAATATAAAAATAGCTCTGTCCAAAATGTCACAAGGAATCGAGTACAACCTTTTACTTTCATGTTAAAAAAAATGTAAAAAATTATATATATATTCTCTTAGTAGGCCCTTTAAAAATAGTAGGCGTAACAGCAAATACTTTGCTTTGTAGCACAACCCTTTATGAAACATTATAATTCAAACCACAGCAGCTTTAAGACCACAGAAGAGACAAAACGTGTACAGGAAACAAAGGAAAAACCTAGGTGAAAATCCACACCTCTTGATTACAAATCTGTAGGACTCATTTTTGTGTGGGGTCGAGTGTGACCATCAATCATTTCTTTGATTTCAGCTGATTTGCTTCTTTTGTAGTTGTGGCAACACCGGAGGTCCCATAATAGTTTATATCAATGGCTAGACCACAGTCCCATTTCCAACAGAGGCTGATACCAAACATGCTTTAACTAAGAGTTTCTTTCCTCTTTCATTAGAAGAACACGAACTAATGAATTGACTAATGCTGCCTATAGCAGGTGATATTTTACAGGATCTCAACCTGAGCTCAAAGATGCTGAAACTATTAGGTGGATGTGCTAATATTTTCACTCTCAGATACATTTGCTGTTGAGGACTGAATTATGAGGTTTGGTTTTTTCTCATATTTCTCATACAGACAAATTGTGTGTCCCCATGGCTCTCTAAGGTGGACAACACCCCCGGGATACTCAAGAAGGAGAAAGAGCTGGTAAGACCAATCAGTATTACAAGTCTTCAGGTGTGGCCTGCAAAGACCAGTGGATGAGATAAACTCAGTCAGATATAGAGAGAAAATTCTAGCATAAAATTTTGCACTGTGCTTCATTTTGTGTAATCACAAAGTCATGAGATGAAAGACTATCTTGTTTCTCACAGGTGATTTGTCCTGTGAGTGTTAAGCACCATGGGATGAATAGCATCTTTGCTTGCTTTTATATTGACCATGGTTCAGAGGGAGCACCCAGGAGGGTGGAATGTCTCTGTCCCTCTTTGCTTGGGATGTCTCCTAGATGTACTCAAACTGCAGGTTCTTGGCTCAACATATGGAAAAAAAACCCCTGGTACTGGTTTGAATCTCGTAGTAGTGCTAACTATTAGTAGTGGGAAAACAGACAAAAGAGGAAAAATACTATAGTCGCTTTTCCCTTGGGAAGTTCCCTCTTTTAGCTCCAGCTCCAAAAATCTTATGCTGTCATCAAAATATTCTAGATTATGATGTTCTGAAGGGGAGCACAGATAACTTTTGCTTGCTTCTTCATTAGGGGAATCCAAAATGTTTTACAGAAACAGCATCGCCTTTTCCTGTACTACACAGGGAGATGGGTCCATGCACAAAAATGTGATTCTAGTTGTGGGTCTGAAACAAAGTTGATTAATGATCTCTGACTGAAGCCTTACATCTGTTTAGCCATTTATTCTCCTTTGATATTAACATTGTTTTGTTTTTTCTCTCCTTTAGTCCCCACCTCATGTCTCTGCATGAGCTATGGGAAGTCCCCATGGAATGTGCTTAGCAGAGGAACCTCTCTGGTGCCAGCCTTTGAGCTTCAAATTCTCTGTAGGGCATGAGCTTGCAAAGCAGGTCCTTCAGCTAGCAGCTGACAATGTGAACATTTCTGTTGGGAATCCTGCTACAAGGCAAGCAATAAATGAAGCTTTAGAGTACGTGTGGGCTAATGAAGTAACCTTCTGAAATGTCTGCATCACCCAGGACAGGATATCAGCACCGCTTTGCTCATGGAGGTCTTGCATGGCCTCAGGAAGAACAGGTGCTGGTGATATGTTTAGCCAGACAGTATCTTGCTGGGCAGAATGTACTCTAGGGACTGAGACCGATTTAAATGTTTAGACAGATACCATGCAAAGGAAACCATCAGCAACGTCTTAATCTAACAGGTGTTTTCAAACAGCAAGGCTCCAAGATCATTCCGTTTACATCCTTTTATGTATACAGCATGTGATTTTCTGACTGCTCAAGAGTGAATGACACAGAAAAGTAGAACTTGTGCTGACCTTATGAAATGGTTTATGTAGGGAAAGTGCTGATAAAGCTTTACCTGTAACTTCAGCTATATCTTGCTCAGTGTGTTCACCTACATTGAACTGCCATGTAAAATGAAAACCTAAACAAGACATTGAGAATGGATGGAAAGCAATCTGTCACCCCATCATATGTCTTGATTGAGCATCCAGACACAGTGGGTAATAAATGCCCTCTAACTGAAAGAGAAGGAATACCATTTGTACCAAGTTGTCATAGAATTTTCTGCTGCATGCAACATTTTATTGTGTTAGCCTATACAGTTTTCACTAGAAGTTTTTTAGTTGACCCCTGACACATGATATATTTGTCACACAATTAAAAAATATTTTAAAATAGTATAAATCAAATTTTTATTTTCCCATTTTTCTGATATTTAATTACTTACTCTTTTTTTCACCTTTCCCCCAGGTTCCTTTACTTAGCTCTCACACATAGATTAGCTGATGAAGAAGGCTGGCTCCAAATCTATTTCACAAGTCCTTTGAGACATGCCAAGACCGACCATTTAAACCATGTTTTCTCTGGCTAACCAACACCAGGTTAATTTTCATGGTTATCCTTTGCTTGGATGTGTGGTGTGAGCTTTTCAGTGCCACCAAATCATATACATGAACAGTAGACCAGCAGTAAGCAGTACAATGACATGTCCAAAATTTTATCAGGAAAAAAATAAAATAGCCCACCAAGACTTCTGGGACAAGTCAGATGAACTCTAACACTGTAATTTTAGTAAGCTGAAGTTCAAACCTGGGTGAAACACTTCAGACCTATAGTAAACTTAAAGTGGTGACCTCATGCAAAATAAAGCACAACCATGGAGTTTGTTACCACACAAATTCATTCCACAAACATTGCAATGGCTTTTAAAATGGAGCTAATAGCAGTGACTATATTACTGCTGCAGAAGAATTAAGGCTGAGGTTTTGACTGCCTTCTCTTCACATGTTTTGCAGGGGTATGGATGTTATACATATGGTACTAATTCCCTTATAACATCAAATTAGATTTTGCACTTCCCATGTGCCAACGAAGCCCATCCCTCTGCCAGCTCCAGCCCACATGGTGCTGAGACCATCCTTTGAGTTAATTCTCAGGTAGGTTCACATAGGGAAAATCAGTGTTCATTGCCTTTCATTGCCTGCCCTACTACACCACAGGGTCTTATCTGGTACTGAGCTGTAATGTATGCCATGGCTACAGACCACAATGGTACTGATAAAGAGAAGAGGCCAGAACCTCAGGTGATGCTGGACTTCAGACTACTTTCACCTTGCCAGGATGAGTGCCCTCAAACTGTTTTGAGGCTTTCCCTGAAACAGAAAACATTGTGTTTTTTAGGAGGGGTGAAGGTTATTATTTGTTTGGGTTTTTTTTAACGAAAGACTGCAGTCAGTCAGATGGAAACAGACTGTGATCATTAAGGAGATCTCAGTTATACATTTCAGACTATTAAGTCTGAGCTATAACAATCTGCAAAACAGTTTCCCTCTTGTACAGTGTTTTGCTTGTGATGGTGACCAGGAGTGGATGCTCAAAGAAGCTGCAGCTGTACACACCCAGCATCTCACAATCAGGATGTCCCATGATGTCCTGAAACAGTTTGCCTTTGGCCCATCATTTGTAATACCTGTCTCTGGATACTCAGAAATTTGTCTAACTCTCTTTTCAGCTACTCTATGCTTTTGACATCCAAAATTTACTGTGAAGATGAACAGCACAATTTTGTCCTGTGGAAAAAAGCCAAAAAGCATGTTTCTGTTTGTTAAAACTTCTATGTGACAGTTTCATGGCGTGATCCCATTTGCTTGTTCTGTGGGTGAGGTTATCTCCTATTCACTTTACTACATCATTCTTATTTTTAATCTCCATTCTCCCTTCCCTGCTTTAGTCTTCTTTTCCAGTGTCCCTGTTAATCCAAAACATCTATCAGCCAGGGGGAAAGACATTAATATTAATTTTTAAATATGAGGGCTTTCATTTCCAGTTCTATGGTCCTCCATACCTTCAAGGTACCTCTGGACTAAAACCAGTGAACTTCAGACTTACCTTGCCTGCAGTGTCAAGGTAACAATTTTAGTGCTACTAGATCTTTTCAACCTGACCTAGCTGAACATGTGTTTGAATCTCAATAGATATCGATGCAATTCAGTGAAGTTACAGCTACCCTGAGTTAATAATATAGTTATATTTTATTTCTTGTCTTCTGTCACTGAAGACCTTACTAATCTGAGAGGAGCAATTGCATGTCGAATTTCTGAACTCATTGGCCACCAAAACACTGTTATAATGAAGTAAGCATGAAAGAAGGCTATTTTGTTTATTATTCTGCCTCACCAGTATTCTAATATACTGACTAGTATTGTGATTTTTAATACTGAGATGCCAGAAAAGAAACCAATGCTTAAACACTCACTTTGGCGTTTGTTTCTATTAATTAAATTATTAATTAAAACTTATTGATAAGAATTCATTAAGAAGGATTCCAAATCCAGAGTATAAGCTCAGTTAGCAAAATGACAGCAGAAGGGTAGACCAAAAATCATGCTGAGAAGATATACACAAAAATCTTAGTCTAATGCTTTTGGTGCATGCCTATTTACTAATGAGGTAAAGGACACTCCACTGAAATAACTAAATAAGCTAATTGCAATGGCAATCGCATCTACCCACAATGGCATCCTTTTAAGGCTGCTTAGTAACTAATTGTTTTCCCCTCAAAAATACCACACATGTTTCATAGCAAATAAATTTCTCTGCTCAGGCAAAGCCAAGATAACAGTAAATATCACACTTTCAGGATAATTCTGTTGCCACAGAATTGCTATTATCACTGCACAGAAATAATGCCAAAGAAAAACAATGACACTAATGCAGAACATAGCAGGAAGGCATGTGAATGACAGCTTAACATGTGGCCTCAATTCTCTCTTGATTTAAATCTGTATTTAAAGCTCACAAAAGATAAAGAAAAGAATAAAAACAGAAAAGAAAAAAAAACCCACAAACAAAACCAAACAACAGGCTATGAAGTAAAAAAATACATATAAAGTGTTATTCCTTCAGATATTCCACTACATCTTTTCAGACATATAGGTAGGCTTCAACTTAGGCATGTAATTTTGGTGCCTAATGCTTGAGGGTCTCAATGAAGAGAAGGAATTGAGCAGAGGTAGCTGGCTGCATTAAGTACCTAGTTCTGAGTGGTTATGAGTACACTTTATCTCTTCGACAATAAGTTTTCTGGGGACTGGGCTGCCTTTGTATTTCTGTCTTACACAGAACTGAACAGATTTACAAACAATAACAATAAAAAATAAATTGCACTCAAATTAATTGATTAACAGTCAATTTTCAGTTAGTGAGCCTAAAAAGCAGTAACAGAGCAAGGTGTCTGCTGTGTCAGAGATGATAGACCTCTTGGGACACATCATAAGTGTGTAACACTTATTCCTAGATTCAAAAGTAATATACAGACTCCCGGAAAAATCTCAGCATGTGAAATGATTAATAGTTTCCTTCAACACCTAAATGAAAGCACACCTAGCAGAAATGTGCTGCTAAAATGAATGTTGAGTTGAACTATAGCAGTAAACGGGACAGGACAATCCTTTCTGAAGTGTCTGGAGGATAACTTTATGGTGCTTGTGAGGTTCTGCAAGTGCTGATGCCAGTGAAAAGACCGTTACAGTGATGATCATCTGCAATCATCTACATGTCATGTAATGAAGCTAAAATTTGCAATGTTTTAGTCTGTGTATATGAAAAAGATACAGATTAGAGGAATTTAAGCTTTTCATTTGCTGTGAAGCTTGCTCATGTGTGTCAGAGAAGTAGCTGGGATTTCAGTGTGTGGCAAGGCATGAGACAGAGGGTTAGCATGTCTAGTGAAGCCATGATCACTGTGCACATCAGTGTATTCTGCACGTGGCCAGTGCATGAAATCTGCAAGTGCCTGGAGATTCACGATTTCCAGAGCGTTCTGTGAAGCACAGGGACTGATTCTAAGGGTGCTTATGATTATTGACAGACCCCACGGGAAATTATTAGTACATAAAGGTTGTGTTTTTTTTTAAATACAACTTTATAGAACCAAACAGAAAAGTTACTTAGTGTGGTAAGTACATTTTGCAAGAGAAATGTCATGCTTATCCTTTTCCAATGAGCAAGATGGGGTATTTGGGCACTGCTAACAATTGTGAAAGAGACTGTTTCAGAGACAGAGGCTGGGAAACACAAACATATTATTTGTATTGTGATTTTAGCCAGTGTGAGTTTTGTCAAGAAAGCCATCTTAAGAGAACATTAATAATCACTCATACCCTCAAAGCACAGGGACTGACATTTGTGAGTTAAAGGCAAAAGTATCTAGCTTCTTTTCCAGATATTTGGAGATCATACACTGAGTGCAAGTGCCATAAATCAGCTGAAACACATATTGGCAAAACAGAGAAACCCAGATGCAATTATCACAATCCAAGGCGTCCTGTTTGATGAGGAAGAATACATATGATTTATGGACATGCAAAACTTGTGTCATGTAACAACTAGGCTGTTATCCTCTTGGCTGAGTGGAGAGGCTGAGGGAAACGTGCAGTCTTGCAAAGCACATTCTGAAACAAGCCAACTTAAATTGTTCTGCTATAGAGCAACTTCCATACATAACCCAGACATTCAGCCCAGCTCCACTGATGTGAGAATCACTGTGGAGATGACAAATGATGAGATGACAAGAGTTAAACAGGCAATCTAGCTGATAAAAGGTACTTTGACTGCCCTTTTAGCCAAAAAGAAAGCTTTATTTTGAAACAATAGCCAGGAGAGTTTGCAGGTACTTCCATCATGTGAAAATAGTTCATTTGCTGCCATGGTCATTAGCATTAATAAGCTGCAGTTGAGTGTCCAGACAAGAGGAAATGTGAATTACAAGTATCCCTTGTAGCAGGAGACGATATAGAAGGATTCATTTTTCCAATCACACTGTTGCCTAGAGCCAAGGGTTCCTCTGTGGTTGTACTGTTCAATCCCTTGTTTATGTTCATCTTTTATTGGCTTTAATCATAGTTTTGTGATTATAACTAATAAGGTAATTAAGTTCCTAAGTACAGGAGACTTAGGAGACAAAACCAGCAGCCAGGTGGGATTCATCTGACCTAATCTCAGCTGTAAGGCATCTAGACTTAGTCCTGGCTAGCACTTCTCTGTAGTCGATGGAGACTAAAGCAGTTCTAAAGAGAAAGTCAGCTCAGTTATCTTAGGAAATTATTTTACTGTAGAACAGGATCAGTCCTTTTCTGGTAACATTTGTGTCTCTACACTGACTGTAAAGTAAACCTGGATAACTAGCTTGGATGAGATGCCTACGTTTTATACAGCTAAAGGTAATTGTCTACTGTAACCCGTGTGGGTGAGTAGTTTTGCAGATTTCCATGAATGTTTTTATGTTTGTGACAAGGCATTTTCTTTACTGTTGTGACTAAATGAAAAAAAGAGGGATCAAACAAGCCTGAAAAGTTTAGGCACTTACATGTAAATGAAATAATAGCTGTAACTGTAGTAACATTTACTTGTTACTACTTGTCTAGTTAAAGCCATGGAAAAGGACATACAAAATATCTCAAGGTAGGTTTGTTACTTTGTCATCTGTCTGCATACAGAATTCAAAGGAATTTTGTTATACTGTGAATTAAACTGATCTCTTATAGACTCATAGCAGGTACAGACTGGTAAAAGTTGTGCTGGTGGAAAGGGAATGAGAAATAGTCAGTGGTCTCTAAAGTACATTTAAGAAAGTCACAGTGAGTGTCTGTTATGGAGCTACTTTTGGAGAGCTCTGGCATTTGGTTCTGCCTTCAGATTTCTGTCCAACTGAAGCATCGTTCAGACCAACTAGGACAGTTTACTCCTATTGTACTGTGTACTACTGAAAACTGAATATTTTTGCTACTGTTTTCAATACATATTTTCACAGGAATTGCTTTCTCTGCCCACTGGAAACTAACCCTTCTCCATCTCTTCCCTTACTAGAGTACATTTTACTATAAACTGGAGATTTCATGTTGATGCCTAAGAAACTAGTGCGGCCTAAAAGAGAGGCCACCCTAAAATGGATTGATTTAAAGAAAGCTTAGAAAGAAGCGGTAATGAACTGTTAGTAGTCTGAATTTCTCTCCAATTATGTTGTCAGTCCAGTACCACCATAACTGGACTTTGCAAGACATATTCTAGGTAATTAGTGTAAGCAGGATGTAAGACCAAATAGTGCCTCACCCTCACACCAACAGAATTAGATACCTAAATTCCTTCTCAGGTGTTGGAGGTAGGTTGCTCTGAAAGAGATTTTTAAATACCTAGGAAAAATATTGTGCTCTTCCAATGTAACACTATACAGCACCTAAATTAGCCTGAATATGTGCTTCAGTATTTGAATATATACCTATTCAGCCAAAGCTGCACAGGGGATCTGTACCAGAGGCAAGAAATGAAACTTGATTTCCTGACTCTCCATTTTGTTTGTTAACCAAAACTCTTCTTCCTGGTCAATAAATTGTATTACTGCCATTATTTAAATACAAATAGTTCAAAACTGTATCAGCAAGTCAGTCTTTTCTAATAAATATACTATACTAACCTGATACTGCCTCCCCTTTTAAACTAAAAACATAGAGTTCCTAAACCTAAAGGGTCTGTCAGGAGCCAATAAGCTGTCTCAAAAATATGTAAACCAATCCTGGGTACTTTGGAAGCCCTGTAGTCCTGTTAAATTCATTCTGTATGTAGTGATCAAAATTCAGTTTTTCTGAAATATAATGTACATTTCCCCCCTGTCAATCAAAGAAATAACTATTTTGTTACATAGCAACAAATAGTACTAAATCAGAGGATTTTGTTTTTTCCTATATTGAGGTTTCTAGAAAGTGCTAGTGTTGATTTTTGCTGAAATATTATACTGTTGTATCCTAAGATGTATGCAGCTTTGAATCCAGCTTTCCTGTGTCCTGCACCTGGCAGTTGGTTTGAAATGGTAATCTGCCACCAGGCCAAGAGGCTTGCTCATTAGAGCTGCCACAAGCAGATTAATTAATTGGGAATTTCTGATAGAAAATCAAGATAAAATTAGAGAGTATATGGGTAAAGTTCCCAGGCTTGTCTATCTTTAACAATCATGAATTAATTACAAGAGTGAAGTAGAACTGTGAATTTTTTCCCTTTTTTTCATTCTTTTGTTGGATTGTGTAGTGCAGCTTCAGAACAAAATATGAGTCTCCATTACAATAAAATTAATACATAGATTCTGAGACGTGACCATTATCACAATGTAGTATCACACAAACTAAAGCATGTGCTCACCCAGTAGCCTTTGCCTCAGGCCAATATTTTCTATTTAAGTTTTAATTAGTTTTTTTAGAAATTGACTCAAATTTGATTACAATTTTAAAGAGCCTGTCATATCCTTAGGTAATCTGTCCCAACATTTAATTATCCTCATTTAGTGTTTAATTAACCTCATTGTTTAAAAACAACCACACCTTGTATCTTATTTTTGTTGTTGTTAAACTGAGAAGTCCTCCCTTACTGAATGCTGAGCCAAGTTTTTCCTTATCAGTTATGGGTGCTGGCCTTGTAAGAGTTCATTTTTAAAGACTGAGACCTGGCATAAGTGGTGTCACTGTTTGCACCTTCACGTTCAAAAGTATAAAGGGTACATGGCCCACCTTCAGCCCTAGCAGAGACAGCTGCAGTGTCAGTACTGTGAACAGGATGAATGACAATGTCCTTAGCACTTTTGAACAGCAAATGCCTTTTTGTCTTTTGTTTGGTTTTTTTCTCCAAATTTTGATGTGTTCCTGCAATGTGATCTGTGTAACAGACTCATTGGGACCATCAAATTCTCTGAGCTTTACACCTGTGAAAAGCCCTTCCTGCTGGCACCTTTCTCCAGAACTGCACTTACAAGAAGGCAAAGATGAAGTGTGTGGTGATGGTATACAAAGGGTTTCCTATGGGAGAGAAAGAACAAAATGGAGCAAGGAATGCCAAGGTAGGTTCCTAAAGGACTCCTCAAAGTAAGGTGAGCAAATTGCTAGTTCTCCCAGGAAAGCTCAGCTAAGAATTGATTATATCTTGATGCAAAAAATGGTAATTAGCAGCAGCAAAGATTAAGCTCTGTAGGAACGTATTTCTCCAGAATTATCAGAGAAAGCCAGAGCCAAGGAAAGAAGTCAGTAAAGAAGGGGAGCTGACTAATTCCACTAAAATACAAAAACTCTTTCACTTGCAAAGTACTTGTCCAGCTAACAAACACCTTCCAAGCATTTAAAGATTAAGTGGTTTCAAACTGTTCCAGATTAGCAATGACACTTTAGAATCTCCACTGAGTTTTTGATCCAATAGACCAAAATTCAGAAGCGGTTAACTCTTGTAATTTTAAGTTTTTTCTTCTTAGAACATTAAAATGGAAAGTATAAAGCAGGTTGGTTAATTAAAATTAATGAAAATCTTGTAAAAATAATTGACAGTAAAAAAGAGGAAGGGAATTACTTTAGGAACGTTAACATAAATTGAATAGTGGGAAAAGGGAAATATAGGCAGAATATTAAGGGAAGAAATTCCTGGCAGAGTGACCCACAGGAATGTGGGGAAGTGTCAGAAACCCCATTGCTCGTGATATTTAAATCCAGACTGGACAGAGCACTAGAAACTGTGCTGTTGGGAATGATTTTATATTAACTGGGGCATTGATTGGATGACTTAATAGATCTTTTCCGTATCTGATTTCTATTAGTCTAGGATTCCCAGCTGCTTTTGCTTCCAAAGCCTCTTCCAGTCTTTGAATTTCTTTCTTTAATATTGACTAATAATAGCACTTTAACTGGTGGCCCATTAACAGAACTTTAGCTTTTCTTAAGAAAATAATAAATTGGCAGGTGATTAAAGCTTTCCATTTTTCACTCCTCTTAAAAAGGGTAAAGTAAAATGACTGTGAGTGTAGCTGAGACACTATTGGAAGTTTCACCTGGGCTAATGCTACTTAACACAAGGCCTCCCATTTTGCGAGTAATGAAAGCAAAGGGTTCAGAAGTCTGAGAAGACTGACAAAGAAAGTACTTGCTTGTTGTGTGTGGTTTTTGTTTGGTTTTTTACTATCTAATCACTGTAAATAGGTTCTGATCAAAGCTTATTGCTACACAGCAGCTACTTGGCCTTCTTTCTGTGCAAGAGTGTCCTTGTGTTTTGTAACTGACCTTGCCTTGAGCTATTTGGCAGTGTTTCTTGCTGTGTTTGGTTCAACTCTTTTCTGTTCATGGATTGCTGCTATTGTCCACTCAAAGTGCAGCTCAGGGGCCACGGTTATGGCAGTTTATCTATTGAGGCTTTACACATCATCTGCTTTGTGTTAGTGTCTCCTCAGTGAGGAAACATTACCCTTTGGGAACCGCTAACCTATAAACCCACATGAAACAGGGAGACCAGACTCACTCTGGCTGGCTTCAGGTTCTCAAATGATTACTGAAGATAAGTGCAGTCATTCACATTTGCATTCAACTTCTAACTTCCCACCAAATTTCATGGATGTGATGGAGGACTTTGAGCTGCCGTTGCTGGAGGTTTTGAGAGAGGAAAAGAAAAATTATCATGGTGTGCCAGACAGCCCTGTTCTTGCATTCTGTCCTAGGCAACTGCACTTCATCACTGTTAGGTGAACCCACTGCAAGCTGGTGATTTTTTTGTTAGAAAGATTATTTGATATTGTATATAGACTACGGGGAGGGTGGCCTTGCTGGAGGTCAGGTTCTCTGGTTTCTGTTCCGGTGGGAAAACTGTCTTCCAAATATTAATATCTCAAAAACATTTTGATTAAGTTTAGTAATTCAGTCAGGGAACATCAGAAGTTTGAATGGGTTCTTATTTTACTGAAAACACTGAATTTCCAGAGCTGCTAGTTTCAGCATCTTCTTTGGCTTTCTGTCATGGGAAAGTCAACAAATTCAAAGATCAGCTTGTAGAATCTAAAACTAGGTAAATAACCTGACTTTAGCTATCTACCCCAGTCTAGGCACCAAGATTCCTTCTGCAATGACTTGAAAAATCCATTTCCAAGGTACATGGAACTATACACACTTTGGACGTTTGTAATAATAAAAAAAAAATTTAAAAATATCCCCTGTATCAAGCATGAGTTCACACACTGCATTCCCAATTAAATGTCCAGAAAGTTTTGCAGAACCCAAACGAAATAGGGTAAATCACCTTCTCAAACTGTCTTTTTTTCCACTGATTTTTAGGCAGCTTAGATTCTTAGTTTGTGAAAAACACTTTTACATAGTTAAAGATCAGTATTTCCATGTTGGTATTCCATTTTAAAATACATTGCACTAAAAACCCCAAACAAACAAACAACAATAAAAAAGTAAAAAAAAATGCAAAAAAATCCCCAGAAAAAAGTTATGAGATGGTAATGCCACTCTCCATTCACTTCCATCGTGCACAGTATTTTTTATGATGTGGTACCAGATCTAAATACAGTTTTGAAAAATCTGACTACATTTAATTTGAATGTCCATTGGAAAGAGGTTTCAACTGTGATCAAGATTCAGATTTTTCTCAAAACTCATTTCTGTATGGGAACCTCTGAAGCATGAATGTATGGGTACAGATGAATGAGTAAACTACAGAGTAGATTGCACTTGAAGATGAAGATTTTGTACAAGATACTGAATAGGCATTTACACTGAAGAAATTGAAAGAAACAACATTATGACAATATTGTACAGGGAGGAAAACAATTTTAAAACATTTATAGGAAAATGAGAGAACTTAACATTTCAAAATCTTTTTTTTTATTGTATATCAGCTAAACCATATAAAAATACATTTTTGTCATAGTTAGAATACCATTTTTATGGTATTTTAAATACTTGGTTTAATTTATCAAACTACCTTGGACTGAGTCTAAGAAAGTCTGCAGTGTTCAATAGGCCTCAAAAAACCTCCCTTCCTAACTGTGGTTTGGTTGCTGAATGCTAAATTGTTATATACACCCTCTGACTGTATGGAACTAGGAAGAAATGCCAACTGTAATCAGTTTTTCTCAAAACCACCTGCTACAAGGTTTAGCAACGCAGGAAACCAAACCAGAACAGAGGGTCAGCATCATGCTCTCCACTGTTCCCTGCCTACAGGGTATGAAACCTGCATGCTGCAATGACGGTACAACCTGGGTGATTGAGTACTTCTAATACATTTATTTGTGTCACATTTTTAAAACAGAAAATCAACTTTAAAGTAACAGATTACAAGTTGCACATTATAGAAGCACAAGAGGAAAGCCAGGCAATAGGCTCTGCATAAATTATTGGCTTCTTCAGTGAGAGGACGATATGTGTGCCGATCAAGAAGTGCATCTGAAAGGTGGTTGTTACACTGCTGTCTCCTAACAGCTTGGGAACATGTAGAAATGACTGAAAGCACTGATGCAAGAAGTGGCATAATATTTCTAGATTTATAACACCCTCATTCCACAGTGCATCCCTACATGTTCTATTTCTCATTTCCTTGCAGTTTAGATGCGGTATAGAATAGTAGATGAGACACTTCCCATTGAAAGAAGACAACAGCTAAATAGGTATTAGGAAGAAAATCTGAAATACACAGAGATATAACTAAGAAGGAAGAAAAGGATAAACTCTGTCTCAATAATAAGTCATGGTGTATCATGTCATATCCCTGTTTTACTCCCCCCGCCCCCCTTCAGAATCAAGGGTAACAACACCAATTAATGCCATGAACTTCAGGAAAAAAATATTCTGCAAGTCTATGGACAGTGTTGTTAGATCTGAACTAGCAAAAGGAACAGCAGCAAGGGCTGTCCTCTGGCAGGAAATCCAACTGTGATGGTCTGGCTGCTTCTATATTTCTAAACTTTCCTACCATCCAGAACTGGGTGGCTGACTCCAGTTACTTAATGGGAAGGGTTTACTCTCACTCTCAAACTGTGCCTGGGAATCATCCAGCAGAGTGTTAGCTGGTGCAGGCCCTGTGCGTGCAAGGGACCATTCCCGTTATTAAACTGGACTGAGTTTCAGTGTCTTGAAAGTGATTTAGTAGTGAAAGCCAGTGCAAACTTGGGCTGCCAACCTGTGCTGAAATCACAGCCCTACAACTCCTGTGCCAGGTAGTTAAAGCTAGCACAAGCACTGCTCCCACTTCTGCAGTCTCTGCTTCTTGTCCTGTGTGAACACGCTGCTGTAAGAGGAGCGTAATTTGTTGCTCTGTTCCCTAGCCTTTGGCTCAATTTGTGTACAAGTTGGGTGGGATCCTCTCACTTAGACATCTGTGTGTCGACATTTCCATCTGACACCATTTATACTTGGTAGGGAGAAACAGACAGTTTGGCTTGCTATTCTAGCTTCTCTGAGAAGTCTGTGTTAGGATAAGATCAGTCACACCCAAGAAGCACCTATTTCTCCCCAAAGGGAGTCTCCAGTGATAAGGTCAGATGCAGAAGTTCATATTTTAAACACATCTGTTTGAGCAGATCAGTTTCCTCTTTCCTGCTTCCTTTTTAATTTGCACCCTTTTACCTCCATCACCCTCGAATCTCATTTCTGCAAGTGAGGGAACACACAGGATTGTGGCCAGTGTATAAAAAAAGCTGAGAAACATAGTTAACAGCTAAAATGTTGTTTATCTATCCAAACTTGTCAAAGCTGTCTGTGCCTTTTAGACTTGCAACACTGCAAATGTGAACTATTGCTTTATGGGGGGGATATACATGCTTTCTGCCCTTTTACTTGGTTCATCCAAACTTTATCTATAACTCTGTTACATAGATTTGAAAGTGGAAAAACAAACGTCTACCATCTGCTCCATGTTATTTATGATGATTCCTCCAATTAGGTCCAATTAACTTGCTGTCAATGATTAAATGTAATGGGTAATAATAACTTGACTTCATCATTACCACCAGTATTATTAGCTCATTGATTGCAATAATTTCAAAAATTACCCATCAGAATAAAATATGTTTAGCACCTGGTTTGTCTGTTTAGGAACATCTGCTGTAAATGTGTGATATATGTGGAATCTAATGTCTCTTGATGTGAAAGGGAAGCATATAATCTGTACTTTGAGAGTCAGTGCTGGCACAAATTTATCATGAGACAATGAGAGGATCAAATAAAAATCAGGTCAGAATTTATTGCTGGACTCACAGAACTGTCAAAACAGGAATGGAGCTATCGTATATTTACCAACCTGAATTTTCACGTCTAGCAAGGAGAGTTCTGTTCAGATGATCTGAATTTATGTGCCTATGTTGTCCTATAACCTGTGCTCATGGATGAGTTGGGTGGGTGTAGACTGCTGGATGCCCAGCCTATTTTCTGCAGACTTTGGCTTCCTGCTTGCCAAAGAGATGTTTTTATCCAAACCCGTGGGTCTAGTTTGTTTGGCCTTACCTCTTGCATAAAAGCTTTACAGTGGTGGGCTGCATCTTCTTAAACATGGCATGCAGCAACTGAAGGCATGGTCTTCGTTTCCCTTACTGTCTTGCAACAGCAGCTCTCTCTCACCGTGCTCCTGCTGCATGCAAAAGAAATACATTTGTCCATGATGAACTGTATTTGCCATTTGTAAGTTTGCCATGTGGTTTAGGTCAAGTATCTTACTGTCGTTCAATTCTGTTTTCCCTGTAACCATATGAAAATACCACGGAATAAGTGCTGTCTGGAATGGCTCACAGCAGACTTTAAGCGTGCCAGTTAGTTCCCCTTCCTGCAAGTAATTTTTTTATTTAGCATCATGAATGCTGATTCTCCTAATTCTCCCCTGATTGACATCCTTCGGTGGTGATAAAGGGGTTGTTCAAAAGAGCAAACTTTGGTCTTCAATATAACCGGAATTCTCTTAACCACTCCCTCAGAAATGCTGAGGATCAATATTTTATTTTCACAACCACCTAAAAAGCATCTCAGTTTATGATTTCTGAAAACTGAAAAATTTGGAGAAAAACTAATAAAATGTCTGGCTGTTATTTATACACTGAATGCATGCTTATTGGCTTGCCAGATCTGAGAAACATTAATTCTGGTGGTGTATTTCTGATTGAGCCACACTTTTTTTTACCTAACCCAGTCTTGGAAAAACAAGCAAGGCTTTGGCTGGTCTCGCCCCTTTTCTAACATTTCATTGCCCCTTTTCCCCAATTTTTCCATCTGGAATGTAAATTAAGAGGGTTTTTTTCCTTAAAAAAAAGCCCCATCATGTCTTATCAAGTTTTCATTATTTGGCTATTTAACAAAATGCAGATTGGTAAGCTAATGCTTATTCGGTGTGATTATTCCATTGGATATTTGGCGCAAAGTCTTCAGGAAATTTAGTAGTCCAGCCTTTAACCCTCTGATCTTTTTCCATTGGTTGTTCCTAGGAAATATGAACTACCAGAAGCTATACAGCTTCATGTATATTGTCTGACAGCTTGCTTTAATGCAAAACTGTGAAAAGTTTCCCACCCAAAGTCCTGATTAATCTCTAAAGCACCACACTCTGGAGAGGGTAGTAAATGTTACCTTTCTCATCACGTGAATGGGAAAACAAATTCATAGGCCTTCCAGCAGTTTCCCAGCTCAGCTGTTCTTGCTTCCCAGTATTTTGCACGGCCTGTCCCTATCTTTAAATGTCAGGTCAGGTTTTCACTTGGAGCTTTGTTGATTTACACCAGATAAGGAAGAAACTCCATTCACTTTAAGCATGCAAAAACATTGCTAGGTTGGTTCTGCTGCTGTGCAGTCCTATCTTTGTAAAATACAGAATCTTTCAAAAATACTTCATCTTGAAAATTATGTTGCAGAAGGAGGAAAGAAGCTTTTTCCAGTGCGATGCTCATCATTCTCATCCTCCACAGTTACTGTTTGACTGCTATGCCTGACTCAAAACAAATTCAGGTGCCTCAGAAATCAAATCTTTCTCTAAGCTAGACAAAACATAGGGTGTTTTTTCTGGAAATGCAGAAAGGTGGTCACAAGACAAAAATGCAACTTTTACAGTACTTCAGCTATGATACAGTTGTAAAGCAAAAAGAATGTTATTTCAGAGAGATGACTGCTCAGGTGAACTTGGAAAGTGTGAGAAGAATCAAGATTTTTTTTGACTCACTGATGTTTATCTACTAAAAATATATACCTTAATTATGATTTGTGCATTTTTATTAGATTGTATCCAGAAGATGATCAAAAAACTGATCTGAGCTGTGCAAGATGGCTACCTAATCACCCTAAGCTGACATGTCCAGAGAAAAAATAATTACAGCTAAGATTTCTGGCAGTGCATCTGCCTTCCATATTACTAGAGCAGCTACTTTTCTATTAACAGGCTGTAGGTGATGTGAATAAGCTCCCAATGAAGATGTCTCAGCTACTTTAAAGCAAGGTGGGATGTATCTGGACCAGGGTCTAGGAAACTAATTTACCCCATACAATATATCACAGCACAGATGTTAAAAATCAGTACACCCAGCTGAAGCCAATGGAGCTATACTCATTTATGTCTGGTTCTATGGACAAAATGGAAACGAGGGTTTTGTTTTCAGGAAATATTACTTTTTTGTTTGAGATTGATTTATGAAATAGAGATAAACACACAGTATTTAAAAAGCAAAAAATACCCACAACCAGCATGCTGTCCTCAAAGAACATCAGCTATGTAGGTCAATAGATAACAAATACAGTTCAGCAATGGTGAATTTAAATTAATACTTAGGGGCAAGTAATCAATTTGGATGGTTTGTTCTCTCTCTATTAGCCCCTCTGCACTCTTGAACAAAGGAAAAAACATAGGGATTATAGAGAAAAATATTGATAAAAACAACACCACAAACAGCTGCATTTTGGGAGATAGAACTTGCTTTAAAAAGCTATGATAAAAAATACTTAAAGCTTGTATTCCTCTAAGAATAAACACAGAAAACAGATGCTATGGGAGGTATTTTATACAGCAACTGAGAGAAATACCTTTCTTCATTAGGAGTCATAATACATCTGTTTGGTAAATCTGCTTTTCAAACAGTCATTTAGGCATAGATTTCCTCTCGTATTGGTCTAATTGCTCTTTAAATCCTCATCCTGTTTCACTGCAGTAGATGAAAAGAGTTGTCATCTTCTTTCTGCTGGGAGATCTAGGCTTGCACTCTGTTGGGAGATTTGGGCCCATGAACTCTGCCAGGTCCTGCTTCCCAGTGTGCCAGTCATCACATTGGAGAGTCATGCTGGAGGCAAGCTGGTGAACAGCTAGAGGTGTTCTCCTAAGGGGACAGACCTGTTCCTAAAATCTGACAGGAAAAACTAATATGTGCTGGTGGGATCAGCAGGTCAGATAGCCCAGGCAGAAAGGTTTCTCATATGGCTTTTAATGACAGCTTAATTATGTGTCACCTGAAGTCACAGTCCTCCCTAGGATGTAATGCTCCTATCTGAGAAGCAGCACAGGGAGCTAAATCTGTAGTGTGTTTTCTTTTGCTCGATCTTAGCTAATATGTTGCTATTTCAGTAACAAAATCGATGATGGCACAGCAGAAAGAGGTCAAATGAATCTGGAGACATGTTAATACCCAAGCGTTATTGAAAGGTTTATAACCTGATACAGTAGATGAAGTACTCCTGAATCCCAGCAAATGAGGTCTCCTTCGGTGCTTAATATGCCACACATTTCCTTCTGAAGAATATTTTGTACTTCTATAGATCTTCCCATTCTACATTTTCACAGGAATTCACAACTTTAACACCTTTAACCTCATAAAACCTGCTGGTTTTATTATCTCTGTCTAACAGAAGGGAAAACTAAAACAGAGGCGGTAGAAGAATGTACTCCACTGGCACAAGGTGTCTGTAGCAGAGCTGGTGACAGAGCCCAGGTCCCCTGACTTTTCAGTCTTCCTCAAAGCCACCCCTGGATTGTAAACTAGAGAGCTCTAGTGCTTTTATACATTGCCAACTGCCCAGAAAAATCCCATGCATGATTGTTGATTACTGCTTTGTGGATTTCCTATTTAAGGGTCCCAGTCCTTACTGAAAGCCCATTGTGCTCAATGTAAAAACACAGATAGGAATTATTTTTCTTCCAGAGATTATAGTGTCTAGGTCCAAACAATCTTTAGTTGGAGAAAATCAGAACGGATGAATGGAAGACATAAAAGCAAGGTTGCATGGATACATACATTTGGAATTCCCCATCAAAAACTGTTCATATTTTAAAATTAGTAGAGGTATAATATTATAACGCATAAAGAAAACCAACCTCATACTCTCAAAATTCACTTTATACTTGAATACTATTTTTAATAGCTTTACTCTGATAGTATATTACATCTTTATTACATAGAGGAGAGGACCCAAACTAACTTCTCAGTTATTCCAGCCGGAACCTTTTTCTGTTTCAAAAAAGATCACAACCTTTCTTTCATATTCTTGAATGGCATTTCTACCCAGCATGCATTTTGGCCTACTGCCTTATATTTTATTTTATACATTCTAGTGTATGACTGAATGTTGCTACGCACAGCCATTAAGTTCCTGCTCTCTTATCACAAGGGTGTTGTCTTCAAGCAACTCCAGCTGATCAGGTCTCTTTATTATTGGCATTTTTAGTTAGTTAAATGCAACCTACTTGCTTCCACACTGCCTGCTCTTAACCAAACCACACTTTCCCAGGTGTTCTTCCTACTGCATAGTTTAAAAGTTTCCAAGATTTCCCTTCAACAGATGTTAAACTCACTGGTCTCTAGTTTCTTGGTCTTTAATCTCCTGACCCTTTTTAAACTAATGGAGTTGTATTTGCCACTTCCTAATCCTCAGGAATCTCCTTCATTTTTAAGAATGTTGGTTAATTTCATGCCTTTTACTAATGCTTGAGATAAGATGTTACTTGGACCCAGGGCAATATCTACCATAAGTGTACTCAATTTTTCTTTTTCTAATTACAAATTTTGCTTTTAACTATAGACTGTATTACTTTTGTCTCTGGAAAATTAATCCATTAATTAATCTTATTCTAAGACAAAAAGAGAGTAACTGTTTAACAGGTCTTTTTATTCCCTTGTGCCTCAAATGGTAAGCTTTACTTGCACAAAGGGAAATGAAGTTGCAGAAAGAAAGGCATCTCTCCTACATTTTGCTGTCCTCAGTGGGACTTGAGCATTTCCAACATTACTTTAGAAATGTTAAGCCATATCAAAAAACCCTCAGCCTGATCAAGAATTGTGAGATAGCCAGCAGTTAAGAATGATGGGTAATGCATTGAATAAATAGTCCCACTGCTTTTCTTGTGTTTCCTTTCTTTCAGTAAGATCTTTCCTTTCTTCAGGTAAGGAACCACTTATGACTTACAGACCAAATCAAGTGCTCTGTTGAATTGAAGCCCACGTGTGCTGAAGGGAAACGTGCTGGTATATTTTCTTTCATAATTGAAACACTTTCTAGGCCACCCTCACCTTCAGACAATTATGAAGAATGTCTCTGAGCATTTTGAGACTGGGTTTTTAACAGCCTATCCAAATGGGAGTTAAAAAATATACGCTAACAAGTTCCAAGAAGCATATTTTGACTTTTTGTTGAGAGCTATGAAACCCTTTCCCACTGTCAGTTTTCTCTTGGTACTCTAAAATCTTTTTCCCTAGTTTCAAGGTTCTTTTGCCCTTATTCCTTGGAATCTCATCTTCTCATAAGCAATATTAGGTATCCCTAAGGCTCACATTTGCAGCAGCAGTCCATACTTTATCTGATATGAATCATATCTTTTGGCTTCAGCTGCAAAGTTCTCAATACCCTTGAAATCAAACCCTCTCAGATGTGATCCGTTCAGTTTCTGAAAGCTCTATCCATGTGGTATTTCACTGGAGTAATTTTGGACACCCATACATGTTCTGGATAATATAGAGATTTGAAAATTAAGAACTAATTTTTTTCCCAGATGTGCTGGGAATTTCCTAGGATCCAAAATAAGTAATGTTTTTTTTTAAAAAAATCTAAGACAAAAACTATTGAAATTTTATTTGTGATGAACTTGTCCGATTCCCTTGTCATTATGGGCAAAGGGCTGACATCTAAGTTTATTTCCAGCATCACTAAGCAAGGGAAATGTAAAAAGCATGAAGATCCAAGAAGTGTTGATGAACTATTCTGTCAAAATTCCCACAGGAACAAAGGTCTTTAAATGTACTGTAAATCATTAAGCTTTTGCTTTTGAGTGCCATGACAGGAGAAGTCAGTGGCATTGTACATGGAAAATTAAATGACAAATTCTAGTGCTAGTTTTAGAAGGCCAGAAATTTAATCTTTTGAGGTATATTTTGCGTTGAAGAAGAACCTTAGAAAAGAGGAAAGTGCAGCAGAAAATCAAAAGGAGCATTTTATAGATGCTTTTAGACTGCCTGCTGAATTTCTACAAAGACAGAAGACTCCTCAGTTCCTCCAGTGTGTATACAGTATACTTACTAGACTGAATAAATTACAAACTTCACCAAGAAAACTAAAAACTGAAAAATACTAAAATAAAGATAAACAGCCTGAAAACTTTTCAGTCCAAAGTCTTGTACTGGTAACTGAAAGCAAGGACTGCCAAGCAGATGTTATCACTGTAATATTTTACCAAGAGGACATGAACATCCTTTGGATAAAATGGAACAAGGAACTGGAGAATTCTGAGTGTGTGTTATCTGAGGTTTTGTTTTGAAAAAGGCTTGCTCTGGGTTCATGAATGAAAAACTGAGATTGGGGAGCCAGTTGCATTGTAAAGGCAGCAGGAGAAAAAAAAAAGTAGAAAAAAACCAAGTAAGGAAAACTTAAAAGTGTGGACTGGAGGCAAAATGTGAAGGCACTGGTAAGATTTCCACAAACTTTTTATCTGAGCTAACTAAAATATTAGCATTTACTATTGTCTTACATATGATATGAAGTATCCAGGTATATATTTAACTAGATTTCAGATTTCTTTGAAATACCATTTCTGTGAACTCTTCCTCACTTTATTTATCTGCATTCAGAACCAGAAAGTCTAGCTACGCAGTACTTTAAAACAACACCTTGGGTTCTTACTTTTTTGTTTCCAGTGTTGCTCTGAGTCTTCATTTTTCATGACCACAAAAATGAAAGAATCTAAGACAACGTCTTCAGATATCATCTTGATCAGTCATATGGTCTATATATGGTCATTCTACGATTTTTTAAAAAGAGATTATCTGTTACTATCTAGATGAAAGCAATTAATCTTACATTCCACAGCTATGGCTGATATTGCTGGAATAAATAGTCCTTTATTATTTTCAGTAACATTATTCCACTATTCAATTAGTATTTACATGATTAGTGGGATGATCACGGGCTTGGTTTAATTAAAGGCAAAGGTGTCAAAATAAAATATTCAACGAGTTTAAATGACCTGACATTGAATTTACATTTTCAGAACAGATTTAGGCACTGAAACATAGTAATAGATAACATCTTAACTGTTATACACAATTTTTGAAAATGGAATGTAAATTAAGCGCTTTTGAATGCTTATCCCCTGACGTAGTTCCATGGAGTCCAGGGTCTAGAAAGTGTTTTGCAATTACCTTTTCACATTTGTTTTCTCTTGAAAATGCTGGCAAATGTTCTTGCTGTAATAGCCACATGGAAATACACCCATCTTTATATCAACTTTATTTTGTGCTGCTGTCTCCTGTCACCCTCCCACTTGCCTTCCTTATTTCTTGTCACATCTCTGAACCCTGTAGACCATCCGGATTTAACTAACTCTCTGCAACTCCCTGCAGAACGCATTCCTCTGTCAGCACATATGCTTCTCATTCACGAATATTGTTATGCATTTGATTCCCGCCTCGCCCTCACCCCCACCCACCCCCTTTTTACTGCCACTACCTTGTTGGCATTGTAAAAAGAGAATACCTTTAATGGGGCCTGAACCACTGTCATTACACGCTCCAGACAGCAACCCAGGGTGCAACCGGCATCTCACCACAAGTAGGAAATGAGAAATTCTGTGCTATAATGAGAGCTATTGAATTTTTTTACAGCAGCTTAACATAGGTTATTTAGCTCAGGTGTTTCAGTAATGGTAATGCACATGGAAAAAGCAGTGCTTTAGGCCCTTGAGGTTTTTCATCTTTCTACCACCTCAACATATGAATCAATGTAGTTCTCATGAAGGAGTATCAGTAGCCCTGGCACGACCTGATTTCAAGCTTTTGCTGTATACTTACTGGTGTTATTACTAGTACATCTTTGGTAGCTGCTTGCTTCTAGGATTTTCCTTGGTACCCTGTACAGTGGGTCCATTGTTCTTACATACAGTCTTCTCTGAGGCAAGCATCTTTTTCTTCCAAACATTTTCAAGCAATCTTTTAGAAATGCTTTAATTCTTCTCACCTTTTCCCCCTTCCTCCTCCTCCCCCCGCTAAAAAGAAGTAAACCCTTTCCACAGGAACATTTTTACTTTGTAGGAAGGACAGTCAACTCACCCTTTGGGTTCTGCAGCCATTCTGCAGCACAGCTGCAAAGACTGAAGGGCTCGAGAATGTGAGGAGAAAGCCAGTCTGGGCCCCTCTGTCTTCAGCATAGCTAGGATTTCACCCCATGTGCCCTGAAACTGGAGGTCATGGCCAATGTCTGCAACATGAGACTGGGATGAGGTCACTAATCTAATCATGACCTAAGTTTATGCTGGAATTCCTGACTTTGGAGAGACAGATGCTAAAGAAACTACTTTTGGGGGCCCTAATAAACCAATTAAACGCATCACAGTGGTGTCCTCATTCACCAGATTTTTATATTCATTCAGACTGTCTTCTCCAGAATATTCAGTAAAGATGCTGGTCTTTTTCTGACTCAAAACTGTCAGGAAAAGAATATGACTTTGTTCAATGAGATTGAACTTAGATTGAAAGTTTGTTAGGACAACAGTTATCTCCTTTAATATAACTACATATCCTGTAGCCGTATGGAAATCTGCTCCCTTCTAGGGCCTTTAGGATCAGGAAAATATTCAGTATGAAAAACAAGAGTTGGTTCAATGCCAAGAAAAATATTTAAACCTGTTCATAATTTAAAGGCATCCAAGGGAAGAGCCATCTCTTTTCTTACCTGTACCTGAGGTTACTGTCCTGTCACTGTTGGTGAGTTCGGAGATACTTGCGTAAGCCAGGAGGCTGTGGACATTCATTTGCTGAATAACATTTTTACCCTAAAATTTTATTAAAATGTAAACAGTTTTGTACCTGAAGCTTTAGGTGATATTCCTCCCAGTCCTGAATCTCTTGTGGAGGAGTTATTAGGGAAAGCTTTGACTTTATTTCAGGTACTGCTGGAATATACCTAAAGACGGTGGGAATGAGCAGAGCCCAGGAAAACAAAGTGAACAGCAGATCCTTTACTGCCACTGATGCATAGTAAGGTGGATTTTTTGTAGAACTGTTTCAGATAAAAACGCTTTGGTTTTCTTTTGTCTTCAAACAAACAAACAAAAAACCCCAACCAATCTCTGGTGTATATTTACATGCAATTCTGCAGAAATCTGTAATATTATTACTTTTCAGTATCAAAAAATTAGTAACTCTGGCATGCTTTCAGAATACACAAGCACTATGGTGAAGAGTGTAGAAATAATAGAAATGCTTACAAACAAACAAAACAAATGGACAGGTACGGGAATTCTAACCTCTTGACACTGCAAAAATCCAGCCTTCTGGAAAAACTGTGACATACACAGAAGACAGTCTATGAATTCATGTAGTATTCCACTGTGATCCTTTTTTGGTCATTTAGTTAACAATATGATGGTGTTGCAGAGTAAAAAGAGTAAATTTTCTCTAATATAGCAAAGAATACTCATCCAATCAAAGTACATCATAATCTATGTGAGGCTTTTCATTTCTAGATACATTTATTATTGCTTAATGTCAACAAAAGTGTGTTTAAATACAAAAGCAAATTTCTTTGTCCTGAGAAAGCAGATTTGTTTTAAGACCATTGAAATGTACAATGAAGAGGAGAAGAAGCGATATCTCCACTGGACTTCTTATTTTCGACATCTGGTTGTGGTCTGTTGGGAGAAATGTAAGTAACAGTTTACCACATGGATTACAAATGTGCTGAATTGCAAGAATGAATATTAAATGAAAATATCCATAGCACCTGCAGCTTTTCCAGGAGAATTCCCCTTGTGTGTTGTGGGTGGGTTTTCTGAAAAACCCCTAGTGAGATGCGAACTGCAACTGCAGCTGCTTGTAGTAGCAGCTTGTCTAGTGTTACCGAAGAGTTTGCAGATTCTGTTGCCTTCAATGAATCAACATTGATCAGGGCTGCCAACACGCTAAAAAAAGAAAGGGAGGGTTGCAGGGGAAGGATTATGATCATTAGGATTATTCCCCCAGGTTTTAGATGATCGGGAAAAATTTAAAAATAGTGATTAAGAAAAAAAAAAGAAATCAGAAAAGAAAAGCGAAGCAAAGCACATAATAAAATATAAAGCTGGTTTGATGCACCTGGGTGAGAAAGCAATGTTTATTCTGTCCAAAGGTCAGGTCTGCTTTTTTCACAATAGAAACTCTGCAATTCTGTGTTTTGCTGACTTCATATACATTTTGAATATACTGAGCCACTGTACACGTGACACTTGGCTAGATTTCAGTTGCTGTATTAGAGGGGATTAAACAGTGGAGAATGTTTCCCCCTTAGTATTATTTTTTTATTTGAAAGAGACTGAGCTAATTCTACGTGAGCATTCCTTGAAAACATAGTGGCTTATTAAGAAGCGTCAGACTCCCTACTTTGATTTTACCCTCCAAAGAAATGGTGAAGAACAGACTCTGCATGCTCCACATCTTTTTATCTGGTCTCTCTGAACAGGACTTGCACATTTAGGCATAGCAAAGTGGAAATCAAAGGCAAACCAATGCTGGCAGCACAAAAAGGGAATTGCTAGTCTTTTCTCTGGGTTGTATAATGTCAAGATGGTAAAACATATGAATGACAAGTGGTACTTATTTTTTTTTTCTGTAAGAAAAAAAAATAATACTTTTAGTTGCGTGAGGCTGCCAAATTACTCTGTTCTGGAATTTGTGTAGGATCTTGCTGATATTAAGGAACAGTGAAGAACTTTACACACATTTCTTTGTAGCTTTTTGATAAAAGAGGTGAGCAAGGAAACACCAAGTTGTGCAGGGATTAGAAGAGAGTCACATGGCAAACTCTTGTTACCCTGAGGCAGCCTTGGTGGGTGACGGCCTCCAAATGGTAGGTTCCCCCTGGAGGTGATACTTCTACCTCTGGTTCTAGCCTGTTGTACAAGTATTTGGAGCATGTCTACAGAAACCCATTGAATCGAACTGCCTATACACTGCTCAAAGTTTTGTATCCCTTGATTTTATATCCCTGTAAATCACAGTCTGATGCTGACAGACAGGATATGGAACATACCAGATCAGTAGTAGAGGCCCCAGCTGGGCGCCCGACAGCATGTGTCCTGCCATTGCTCATGTGAGTGTTAAGGTCCACAGCCCGAAACGGAGTGAGTGAATCAGAAGAGGGAGCTCTAGCTGTGCTAATAAGGCCAGAAGGGGACTTGTGTTGGAGTATACCCAAAGTAGTAAGAAACAGCTTTCCCTCTGGTTTTCATGGAGGAGGAGGAGCTGTATTCCTTTCTGCCCCTCTGGAAGTCCATGTTTTCATCCTAGTTTAATAGCTCCCAACAGACTCTCTAGCAACTTATTGTGCTGCACTTCTTGTCTCCTCCCTTACTCTTCTTTCCCTCCCAGGCATCCTACCAGGAAAGACTCCAGCTCTCCAGGAGTCTCTGATGGGAAGATTTAATTCAGTTTGCTTCAAACATTTTAATGTGTTCAGTTTCTAAACCTATTGTGCAATATCATATTAATCTACACAAGGGGACTTCTACATGATGCTCTTCAGAAACATTGCAGAACGTGGGACAATATCTTTAAAGGTATCAGAACTGTAAACTTTCCCAAATAAGGAGCAAATATTGGCTGTCCCTTACAATGGAGTGAGATGTGGGAGAGAAAAAGTGTTTCCTACCCAGTGTGGCCTTTTGTAGGCACTTCCTTCCTTATCGCTCTTTTCCCTCTCAAAATGAATGAAGGATCAACAGAAGTAAACAAGTGTGATGTTGCTTATGAGTCCCACTGACCTGCCACTGAGAGGCACAACAGAGGAGACTGCAACAAGGAACAAGGGCTTTTGTCTGCTCAGAAGCTTTGGGAGATGTCTGGTATGTGGCCTTCGAGGAAGGGCCATGGTGCCCCATCCCAATCCTGTCAAGCATAGTGTTCAAAGGGATGTGCAGGCTCCTTAAAAACAGTGCCAAACTGACAGTACATTAGTGTTCTCAGTGTTTCACAAGTAATTTGTCTAACATTTTACAGGCAAAATTACTTTCTGGAGATTCAGCTAAACTGCTGTATTGTGTGCTAGACAGAAACAGTTTAAGAAATAGAGAAATGTGACTGCATCCTTAAGTTCTCTTGTACAAAGATTCCTGAGTTTTGACAAGGAGCAGGTGTTCTGCATATTGCTTACAGTTCTTCTTTTTGCTGCTGATTATTGTGTCATTAAAAATTGAATTAATCATACTTTTTAGCCCATTGTGAGGGATACAAAAGTTAATAAAAAGCTTGACTGATCACCATTGGAGGTGATTCAGCTTTTCCTGGGGGAGATCAGTGGCTTTGATTTTACATATACTTCTAGCATACACAAGCATACAGTCATCCAAAGCCTGTGGAGGATGCTACTGCTCTGCAGGGATGCAGGCAAATTTAGTGACAAGGACAGAAGTTGCAAAGGGTCTGTCATGTGACGTAGACAGAGTTGCACTGGGCAGAGCTAATCAGAGAGACAACAAAGATACTGAAAAGAAATCTCCAGTATGAAAAAGTTAGAAAGCAACTAGCATCAGAATACCAGTTTTATTGAACAGTGTGCCTCTGTGTAATAGGAGTGTGCCCCCAAAGAGCTCCTGTTGACAGCTCACTGAGGCACCTCCAGGGCTGTGGTGGTGCTCCCTGCAGTGGGCTCCTGGTCAGCTCTCCAGGGAATTGACACCTTCAGCTTCCAACACAAAATGCGAAGACATTTGCTAAAATGTGACTTAAACAATAAATACAGCAGGCCAGCGTCATATTTTTTCTCTCCAACAGACACCATTTTCCTTGCTAAAAATACCTTAAGTGGACACCTGCATGTGAATATGTGGCAGAGCTCATGGGGTTGCATATAATGAGTAAGGTAATTGGGAGATTAGCAATTTCTCGTTTGGGTTAGTTTTTAATATTTCATCATGAGTTTACTGGAAGTGTGCAGCTGAGATCTATATTACCATAATGCTTACATGTGCGGCTTTTAATGGACAGAAATTGAAAGAACCTATCTTTCTGGTTAGTGAAAACCATAATTACTCATTATTTCCTGCTCCCTACTTTAGCACACTCCTTGGAGCCTGCTGGTGAGCTGCATAGAGGTGTTTCTTTTACAAGGGTTATTATAGAGACACCTGTTAGGATTGATATAGTTATTGCTGCATCAACATTTCCATTGATTTGGTTTATGACCCAGCTGTAAAAACTCCTTTTAGTCTGAGATTTGATGAATGATGACTGAACCAAAGAGTGCAGGCAAAATAATGATTGTAACTTACTAGAGGGCAACATCAAATTAGATGAATGAGGCATAAAGAAGTTTCAGAAGTTTGGTATACATATTTATAATGCAAAAAGTATTTCTTTCCACAATGAAAGTTTCGAAGTTTTTTAGACAAAGCCTAGTGCCTCTGTGTACATTTAAAAAAATAAAAAATAAAAAATCAGGGGATTTGAAGCAGAGAAATGGCTCCTGTGCAGGTTGGTTGATTATTTTGCATTAGGAAATGCTTTGCTATTTTAGTGGAGAATTCCGAAAAGGCTATGATTTAAGGTATAATGCCCTTTCCGTTTTGGCCAGATTAAAGAATCATTTGATACTCTACTGAGGAAGGTGGAAGAAATATCACCATCTTTTCTCCTTTATAAGATGGGTAAGTAGTATGAAAATCATAAAATCTCTCTGCACTAGTGTTTATTAAGTGATGGCACAGAAGTTCTGCATATTCTGTCCCAAGACAATCCACAGGAACAAGTGACCCATGTGAAACAAAACTTTGTAAGGTGCTTCATGTACTAAATAATTTGTCTCACCTTCCCCCTTCTCTCAGGGTCCAAAACCACAAAATGCAACCACATGTTTGGGTAATAGTCTTCCAAACTGAAAAGAGGACCATTAACAGAGGGCAGATCTGTTTTTAAGCTTAGAGTCAGCCATTATAGCAGTAACAGACATGCTCCTGCAACTGGTGTGTCTCATCCCTTCTGTGGCAGAGGTGGAGGCAAGTAATTACAGGCTGGGAGCAATTTCACCTGCAGAGTAAGAGCTAGACTACAGGAAAAGATGACAATGATGTCCCAAGGATGTGAAATTACAGAGAACTTGGTCTAAATATCTGAGATAATCCACATCCCTTTGAAAGCAAAGGGTGATGCATGGGTGTAACTATTGGTACTGAACCTGAGCTCATTCATTGCACCTGACTTGGGGCATGCACTGTTAGTTCCATTACAGTATATTGTAACTTAATATTTACACATGGAAATATCTGAGTGAATGGCCTCAGCCTGGGTGACTTATGCTACACTCATCAAGGCAGTCAATCTCCTGGAGAGTTCCAGATTTGCTTAACTCCTGTGGGTTTGCTAAATGTGATATAAATAATGGGGCTGGCATCACTTTTGTCAACAAGAAGAAAAGACTGATTTACATAGTAAAAAACCACCCATTTGTGAAGACAATATTGTCTAAGGCAAAATGTGAGAGCTGGGGTCTCAAAGGATGTGGAAGTTTAAGAAATTGTGAGATCTGATCCAGAGTTCGCTGAAGTCATGGAAAGATTCCCGCCCCCCCCCCCCCCCCCCCGCCCCCCACTGGTGGGTATTGAATGAGCCCCTTGGACCAACAGAAATAGAGGAAGAGCCAGAAAAAAGTTATCATGACAGATCAGAAAGATGGCAACAGCACTCACAAAAATATGAAAGGGTAATAAATGTGATGTAAAAGTAATGCTTTTATTTTAATAGTTGGCATTCTATCTCATAGTCATCTTGGTTAAGTGCCAGAGTCAAAGTATTTAATATCCATTAGGAGGTTTAGGTCTGATTTTTTGATCATTACTCACTTTCAGTAGCACATGTTCATTTGGTGTTCTTTATATGGTGACTATGGCCAAGTTCTTGCTGGCATATTCCCTATTGGACACCAGTGGAGAATTTACTCCAATAGTCTGTCCCTGGAAGTAGATAGATTTAGTTTAGCAAATCTTCATTAATTTCAAGTGATGGACAGGGTTATGTTGCATGTATTAATTCTAACAAGTTTCAGGTGGAATAAGATGGTTATACACATACGCGCACACATGTACACACACACACAAAAGAACCATATGTAGAGTAAGAAATATGTATTGTAAAGAAGACTATGTCACTACTTTTATTGAGCTAAAATTAATCAGAGACTGAGCTATGCAGTGAAGAAGGAGCTGCTTTTTACAAGACAATAGTCTTCACGTGAATTACAGCAAAAAGCAGCACAATTTTTTACCTATGGTCTTCACAGCTCAGATTTAAGATGGTATTTAGACAACTCATTTGCAATCAGTGGGAAATAGATATCTTGATCTTTGTACTTGACTGGTAGAATTTTGGACTAAGTATTTACATTTCTACTACTCTGCAACTCTAGCGAGGTCAGGATGCAATTTTAGCCATGGAGTTGTTCATTGCAGGTGTGTTGTCACAGTTCAGGCAAAAGATGCTGCCTACAGGCTTCTGAGAAGGTGATGGATGAGAAAACTGCACTCTTCTGCCTGCTAAGGACCAGTCTAAATGAGGTAAGGAAAGAAGTGGAAGGGAAACTGTGCTTTGGCAGAGAATAAATCTCTGATCCCTCCTTTTCTTTCTGGGAACTTATCTGCTTCAGACGCAGGCCACAAAACCACTTTTAATTTCACAACTTACTGTGGAAAAGCCTTATTGAAGCAGAGTGAAAAGCAGGATGTTTTTATGCATCTGTGAATGTAAAGGAGACATTCTGAATTCCTTGCGCTAGCCCATCAGTCACTTTCTATCTTGCTTGGATAGGAAAAAAGCAAAATCGTATGAAAAATGGCGGGCAATGCTTCCTTTTAAATGTTATTCAGGAGAAAAACAATCCTTGGCATACCATGTACTTTTTCTCAAGTGTACCTCGATACTGTGTTCAAATTACAACTCTGAGATCATTAATTTCAACTTAATAATTAAAATGGTATTTAATGTCTATAATGATTTTTACTTTAGCTTTGCCTTCTGAATCAAATTTATAAAACCCTTTAAATTTACATTTGAAACTAATCTTAGCAGGAAATTAATATGCAAAATTTATTGAGTGCAATCTGTTCTTACCTTTTTTTACAAGAAGAATGTTCTTTCTACTTCTGCACGTGAGGTAAGAATGGGCATAAAAGCTTTAAAAAAATGAAGAGAAGTGGCATCTGAAAATAGAACATTAAGCCAGTTCCTAGCATAGGACTTGTAAGATACAACATATTCTACTGAATCTTTAATACCATGTATTTCTTGTATATTACCTTTCATCAAATTTCAGTTTTCAATAATCCTTACAATTTCCTGAAAAGGAAGAAAAGGTGGTTGAACTGGGTTAACATAATTTTGTTTGATGAAATCAAAGTCTGAAGTCAGATATTTGAGAACTAATGTATATCACTAAATGAAATCCTTTCCCACTTCTTCCAGTTTGCCATTATTTGTTCTCAGATAAGAGTTACTTTTATGACTGGAGAATCTGTCATCAATTCTTTGATATAATTTAACTTTCTGTGAATAAATGAATGAGGTAATAAAATTCAGCATAAGGAAAATCAGACAGTTTTAAGTGAGAAATACAAGCAGTATTCAGTCAGTGAGCATTTCTTTCTGTCACTCCACTGATTGCCACCCTTCCAGAAATAAAAACTGCAAGCAGGCAGCTTTGCCTAGTATGCAGAGTGACTTCTAAGAGCTGGAAGACATTTCCTTCCAGCTGCAGGGTACAGAGATAATCAGCCTTCGAAATCAAATTATGACAAGGTCAAATCACAACCAGGGTAATTTTCGGTATTATGCAGCATAAAAATTACATAGGTAGTTGGACACAAACATTCATTCTCATTTTTTATTCTATTTAGATTGAAGATGTAACATTGCTGTTTAGTTATAATATTAGTATTATTTGCTGTAAATGCTCATTCATTGTCAAAATGGCAAATATTTTATTGTAATAAACATTTCACATTTTTTACTGTTTTTAAGGCAGTTTAGGTATGTCTTGAAGACAATAAACTACACAACAGATTATTCCCTTTTAATTTTTTAGGAATGATAATCAGCAAAGAATATTTATGTGGCTAGATATCCTCATGACCAGATAGAAAAATGCAGAACTTATTTTCTTGATTGAAAAGAGAGTTCCAAGACCACACAATTTCAGGTAAGGGGCATTCTAGGAGAACAAGACAATATATTTGCTATTAGAATGAAGTAAGCTATAAGGATTGTTACAGCTAATACTATAGAATGCATTTTTGTGCATGCTACGGTGCCACAATGTCAATATTACCCTAATCATTCCAAAAAGTTACAAACTGCTTTTTGTCTGGGGCAGAGGCGATTTGAAAGGGAAAAGGAGTTTTCCGATTTCAGTATCACATTCATGGTCAGGGTCATGGTTCATGCACATTTTTAATATGACCAGCTAAAAATACACAGATAATAACTTAGATAATGCAAAAAGTAGGGTGGTTTTGGGTTTTGCTTGTTTATTTCTGTGGTTTGTTTTTGGTTTTTTTTATACAAATGAAGATCAAGGTCCACTTGTAATTTCTGAATTTTAAAAAACATTTGACTGATAGAACAACTGCTTTTCTGTGATAAGTACATAGTGTCCATGACGCAGGTCCCCTTTAAAGCTCAAGAAGGCCTCTTTCACCTTCCAGTGTAGTCACTTTTTCAAAAGAATTTCCCAGAATTTGGTTGCCAGACTTTAAGTCTCCGGTGACCCCTTTCTCATTGCTCTGTTTTCAAGTAGTATATCCTTTTTATGAAATTTGGCTTGGGAATGATGCTGACCTTGAAGAAAGTGAGGTGAAGGATTTTAGTGGTTTGTGCCAGGACTCTGGCTGCTATTCCTGTTTTGTAATCACCTTATCTATGAGGGGTTTGTATTAGCCAATCAAACTAACAAAATAAATAAATAACGCAGTATAATACACAACGTGTTATTTTACTTTGTTAAGTTTTGAAGGATTTTTGGCCGTAGATAGTTGGTGTGGTTTTTTTTCCTGATATCATTGCTAAGGCTTATTAAATACCATTTTTTATCTAGCTGAAGCGTGTATAAGAATTAGCGAGCTAAAGTGAAACCCACCCATCTCCAAATACTTAGAATGAGTCTATGCCTACTTACTAAGTCAGAGCCACAGAGAGCCTGTGCTTGTGTTTAGCATTCAAACTGCTCTTCCTAAAAAGCATATTACAGGCTTAATCCTACTTCAGACTCAGTTGATTTGAATTTGGCTTTAGTTCTTCAGTTGCATTCTGTACAGACTGATTTAAACAGTGTATATGTTATGTCCCACCATAACCCACTTCATCAAGCGCTCTGAAAAAACAAATAGCATGTAACCTTGAGTTATAAATTAATTCTGATTCATTTACAAATTACAAGGGTGACAGTCAAGACTGTTTGTTGATCAAGCATGCAGAATTAGAGTCTGTTCACTCCAAATATTTTTATTATTTTTTTCACATGGGTTCATTTAAGGACCAGGCTGTTATAATCTTACTGATGCTGAGCAATGCTTTATTCTACATGTAGTCTGTGGTGGTCTTTCCAGTGACAGTTGCTTGGCAAATAACCATGTTCTTAGCCACATCGCAATTACGGATTAGTTTGCTTCAAACTGCACAAGTCAGCATTGCTACAGGTTTGTGTCTGTGAAAGGTGTTGATATCACACAAAAAGTGCTGTACAGAAAAGAATTTATGAACTCCTTACAGTAAACTAAGCACACTTTGCTGCTGTTTTTTGAGCTAAGTTCTTCAGAACTTTATTTTACTAAGCAGCTATGTGGTGGTTTGGGTTTTTTCATATTGGATATGCAGAAGGCAAAACAAACCTAATTTGTGGAGATTCTGATTTTGTTTGCTTGGTGGATTTTTCCTGCAAAAAAGGCAGTGGGTAGGACAGCACTACACTCCATAACACTGTGTCTTGCAGCTTTTGAAATTTCCAGGTGTTCTGCAGTTGAGTGGAACTCACAACCTTGGGTTTTATGTGTGAGCTTCACCTTGTGATATATAGGGATAATAGGAGTTTCAGAAACCTTAACACCAAGAAAATCTGGCCATTCTGCAAGTTTTGAGGAGAGGGAGGGTGGGAAAAGAGACTGTGACAAGCCCTACTCTCTGCTGCTCAGAAATCCCTGCAGCCAGATTCGAGACAATGAAACATCTTCAAAAGGTAAACAAGCAATCCCTTTCAAATGAAGTACTGTCTTCCTAAAGTGTGGAGGAGAAAGATCCCTTTTCTCTTTTAAATTGATTGTTGAGAGCTTCATTTCTGAGGTTGGAGATCCTCCTTTCAAGCACACACACGCATATGCGTGCACAACATATTTGTGCCTACAATCTTTCCTTGCCTAGGGGAATCAGTGAATTATGTTGTATTATTAAGTGTTAATAGCTTTAGTGGCGGCAAAAGGAAACAAAACAGATCTAACATGAAATTGCTTCTGACAAAGTCTCTGCTTTGCATATAGTTTTGCACAGTTCCCATACTTTTGGTTTGAGAAAAGAATAAAAAATTAAGTAGATGAACCTTTTGAATAAGTTGCACATGAATATGAAAAGATGTTCTCTGACTACGTTCCTAAGATAAAATGCAGTTAGGTCAGTGCACTTTTGGGGCATGAAAAACAGAACAAAACTAAACCCTTTTACTACATTATTTCCTGTTGTGTAAGCTCTGAGAGAAATCAGAGTTTCTCTTTGTTGAAAAATTTCAGACAAAATGCATAACACGGAACAAAGTTCTAGGGAATCATTTGCAGCATCTTCAGTTTTGCAACACTTATTTTACATGGCCAGAATTATTGCATCCCATGCTTCCTAAAGTTTTGCTTCTGCCTGGCAAGGAAATAAACAGTGATTCAAGAATTTCGACATATTTCTGTGGAAACCTTTTTTTGTTCATGCCGGTAAATTTGTAATGAAACATTTTAGTTTCTGAGAAGTTAGGTTGTGTGCATCTATAAAAACCTTGTATCTGTTTGTACCCTTATGGATTCTTTCACTGTTATGCAAGGTAAATGCATGTTTTGTATAAAACACTTCAACTATATCCATGTTAGTAAATAAAATGGCCCAAATCCATTGTCACCTCCTGTGCATATATTACGTTTATGTAGTTAAAGTCTCTTTACCCCTTTGCCTCCAAACCATCATATTGAGATAAATACCCAGCCCACATTATCTCCTGACCATGCCACAGCTAGAGTGTAGGTTAGTGTCAGCCAGTCTGCATGAAAAATGTGTCAAGGTTCAACCCTGCCATACCTGGGTTCACACTGTGGCCCTGGTCTGTGTACTGCTTTAGAGGTAACCTAAGAACGGAGTCACTATGGATAAATGATTCCCTGAAAACCCTGCACTGATAAGTAGGGAAAACAATGTCTAAACAGATAAGCAAATAAAGGTTCAGGCTTTAGGATGAAGATGGGGTGGCATAGGTGACCCAGCCATGCTCTTCTCTTTCATTGCTTCCCTCTGAATAAAGGAATTGTTGGAGGAGGAAAAGGTGGGAGAGGAGTACGTGGTCTTTCGCTCGTGTCTGTAACCCCTGAAGCTGCTCCAGTCAAGGTCACTATTGCAGAAGTTTTTACTTTAGAACTAATAATAATGTAACCAGTTTTTGCTGAAAAAGGGGTCAGCAAGAAATTGCACCTTGTTCTACTTCCTGGTAAATGCAAGAGTTTGGATGCTCCAACCTGACCTACCAAGAGTACACAGTCACCCCGTTTTTCTTCCTTCTTTCCACTCAGTGGAAGAGGCAAAGGGCAGCACGGAGCTAGCTGGGTTAACGCTATGAACATTGCAGCCAAAGTAATTCTGGAGTTTTCCTTGTTTCATTCCAGAGCAAGGTACTTAGGGACAGAATATATCAGAAAATCTGCAGGATTTTCATCCTTATTGCAAAGGTAATGTAGCAGTTGTACCACTTGTATTTTAGGGACTGAAATAGCAAAGGAATGGATCTACATATTCTTAGCAGGGAATAAAGTGGGCAAGAGGTCTTTTTGATGTAAAAAAACAAACCAAAACAAAAATACCTGCATAAAAACTATGCATACCATGTACGGTACATGCAATTTATCACCATTGTGAGCAGGCTGGAGCGAGCTAAACTTTCCAAACACTGTTCTTGCTGTGGAATGCAACCATTCTTCATGATAGTCTTCAGGGCATAAGTGTTTCTAAACCCAAAGTGTTTCACAGCATATTTTAAATAATCAGTCATCATATTAAATGTTCTCAGTGACTCCAGTGTTTCTGCATTTGAGCTACTTATTACGGAAAAATTACAACAGTAGAGAAAATAACTATTTCACCCCCAATACTAGATAATCAAAACCGTAAGTATTTTCTCTCTCTCTCTTTTTTTTTTTTTTATTCCAGTGTGGATTTCTGAAAACTTATAAATAGGCTGGACATAAATACAAGTCTTAAAACAGACTTTTAACCAACATTGTCCTTGAAACTCTAGAACTAGCTAAAAGACAGCTTTGGGTACTGTTATAAGTTCTCCTGATAGGGAAAACTGTAAATGGTGGTATTTAGACCTAAAGCATCTATACAGTATCATTCACCTCAAATTAAGTAGTGTAAGCTGGTCATTGTGACTCCCTGTGAAGTCACTAGGAAGGGAAATGCACAGAGGCACACACATACACAGGACAATTAATTCCCCATCTTTGAGACATGTATTTTAGGATGGAACAGGTTGCACTCGGCAACTCTACTTATCCCTTGCTATTGACTCAAGAAAGAACATAAATGATGAGCTTGTCAGGCAGTGCTTCCTTTCCGCCTCACACTGTTTTGGAGCAGTGTGCTAGAAACTTATCAGAAGATATGCATGTTACTGCCTAAATGCTCAAAAATCAAATTAGGTGTATGACTGAGAAATTACTATTTGAGACAGATATATATATATAGTTACATAGAGCAAAAAGTGTCTTACATCATAACAGATAACAGATAAATAAATATAAATAATATTATAATAAATAAAAATAAATAAATATAACCTCTGGGTACTCCTCTCTTACAACAACTACAGGATCTACACGTATGAGGAAGCAAGAAAAAAGGACATGTGGATTTTTTTGTTTTGCTTTTCTTAAATATTCCAGTCTGAGAGAGATGTAGTACTTTGCTTCTAGAGGGAACTGGAATCAGTCAAACAGATTCTCCTCTGTTCAGCTGGCCCAGTGGATCCAACTCTGAAGCTAATTCTTAGGATTTAATCAAATTATCACCATGTTCAGTGGAATTTTAGGTTCAGTCTGGACAACACAAATGAGACCAATTGTCAGACAAAATGATGAATGAGGTGCTAAAATGAGGTTTATGGAACCATGAGGAACATAGTCTACATTACTCCAATTTATGTAAAACTCACGTGATTTCATGTTTAATAAAAACATTAGACTCTCTGAGTGAACCTTAGGCATAGTTTTGAGTGAACCTTGGCTGATTTATGCCTTACATTCTCACATGATTTTGACAAGGAGCCAGATAAAATTTGGCGGTTTTGACTGTATTTCATTTTGAGTTTATTTGGATCCGAAACACAAGCAAAACTTGTAGCTGTGACCCCCCCAGAAAGAAACTGAAGAAAACAGTGGACCCAGCCCTCCATAAAATTAAATGATGGGTTTTCACATAATTCTGACATAAAGATGTTAGAATTAGGTGAGATGAATCTGTGCTCCAGGAACACCACTACTGGTGACAAGAAGCACCACAAGAGAGAGCAATAGCTTCTAGCTGTAACCCACACAGACACTAGGAGAGATATTTCCATATTCTTCTCTCAGTTGCTTCTTCCACACAATCACTGGAAATGGTAGAGCTTTTAACACACTGGCCACCCAGCTGTACCCCTACACCAATCTCCTCATCTGTCTACCATGTACCACCACTTGCACTCACCCGAACCAACTTCCTAACCTACTTAAGGTAGATTCACCTAAAGAACCCTTCCAGTCCACAAGCTTTTGCTTCCCAGAGGCTTTTTGTCTCCTGAACCTGGTCCTGCACCCTCAGGCAGGAGTACAGATCTTCTGGCAGAGGTGGGAGCGCCAAGATGTTTCTGTACTCAAGTACTTAGCTGAAGGATCTGTCTGCAGCTCTACTGCATGTCTCCAGCTAGACAGACCTGGTAGCTACTGGTGTTATGTATCATTTCAGCAGCCTGAAAACTTCTACACCACACTAAGCAAAGCTGTGTATCTACTACTAGCTTTCCCATCCCACCAATAAACTTATGTCATGCCAGGGAGGCATGACACTTGGAATGAAGTTTTTTCAGTTTTGCAATGTCACAGGCATAACAAACAGTACAAATACAGATAAAGACAATTAAAGAGAGAATAATTCCCTGCTCAAGAGAAACAGGATTATAAGAATAAAACCATTTACATACACACACAGATTTTATGTCTAATTTCAAGTCAGTTATAGTTCATTAATGTATTTTCATTTCTTCCAATGGATCACATCTTTTGCTGTCTTAGCTGTAATATTGCCAGTGACGGTGAACTGAACCATCACTGGTGATAACAGTTCTGGTGATCCATCTATGCACTGCAACCCACACTAAATTCACTAACTTTCCTTTACACCTTCAGGAAGCCTCTAGTTCTTCATTATTGTTTTCAGAGCTCCATTAAAAAAAAAAAAAAAACACAAACAAACAAACAAAAAAAGATCTAAAAGGCTTTTCCAGTCATTTAACGGTATGTCATTTAACTTTCTATTTGTTTCTGATCTTCCTTCTCACAGAATGCAGTTCAGAAGATTGAGATGTTAGAGACTTTAGTATCAAAATAGCAACAAATTATACCTCAGATTGAAAAAAAAAATACATGGTGAAAAAACAATATGCAGTCTGACAGTGATTTTTCTCCAGGAGATTTCTTCTCAAATGGTTAGATTTGTAAAGGAATTACAAAACAAAACATGCCTTTTACTAATGGTTAGTAGTAGTTTGAAGGAATTAACCATGTTTTCTGGCATGTATCATTCATATGTATGATTTAAGGAATGGTCTGTCCAATTTTAACTCTTCAGAGTCTCAAAGCACATCACAAGCTTAAACATGACAACGCTGCAGGAATCATGAAGAAGCAGGTCATAAGCAGGCTTAGAAAACTAGCTCTATTGGCTTAAATGTCTCTTAGGTTGAACTGAGGAATAAAGAAGTCATGAGCCATCTTAAGGTTTGTCCAGTAAAACTGGCAGGGGAGAGAATGAATGACAAGTTGTGCTCTGCATTCTCTCACTATAATTAATACTGTAACAGTATTGCTTATGAAATGACAAGAAAGGGAAAGCTTTTGCAAGGAAACACAGCCTTGACCTCTAGCAGGAAGAGTTCCTACAGCACAAAAAAATTCATCTGACCCCATTAGATTAGTGAACTTTCACCCACATAAAGAAACACACTAGGATAAATGAGATAACTCAGATGATCAGCTTCCCGGTAGTGTTAGCTATTTAAAATGGATTGATTGGACACTGGTGTGAAAGAGAACATTTAAGTGATGGGGAGAAAACAAAATAAAAATGCACCACCTCCTCTACTTCCGCCCCACCCCACCCCCATCCTTTCCTTCATCTCATTCCGTCCTTTACAACAGAAGGGGGGATGACTTAGCTAAAACATTTCCTAGAAGGCATGAAGAAGGGACATAAAGATTTCTAATGATGGAGACTATGTACAATGAACAATTTCAATTTAACAGATGAATTACAAAATATTAGGACAACCCCAAAATGTTGTCACAAAAAGGAACTATGAATTCAGAATGAAGGCAGTGTCTTATGACCAAAACAGGCAGGTTCTCCTGAAAAAGCTCCAGGTCGGAGAGGAAAAATCCACTTCATACGTTTACACTGAATGCCAGTATGCACCAGCCTAAGGGAGAGAGAAGGAGCAGACTATATCTCAGACTACAGTGAGAAAGAAAATGTAAGCTCAGCAAGCTTTCCAAGGTGAGGCCAGGCTTTGAAGAAAGAAGGGGAAATAAAGGAAGAGAGATGGAGAGGCATTACATTGCCAGACCTTTGCACTCATCATAGCCAAGATACTGGAACAGCTAAAAAGGAACTTTGGAGTCAGATATATTTTAAGTTTCTGTTTTCATATTTCATTTTTTGTTTCCAATTTTGCAGTCAGGAATTCATCTCACTGCTTGCTAGGACACATTTGTTTCCTTCTTTAGGCTTGTCTTGTGTTAAGAATGGGCTGCTTTGGCAAAAGGCAAGCTATGGAGACATAACCTGTGATGTTGGATTAACTATTGCTGGACATTGTCCTTTGCCACGTGATGAAGGAGAGCAAGGGAATTAGGATGCAGAATGTCTTGAGAAGTTCCTGCTAGACACAGCCCCCGCATGGTCTCGAAAATCAAGTTTCTCAGAAACATAACTCAGCCAACAAGGAACTGTGTAAACCAAGTACATGAGTGCAGAAGAAGCAAAGTGGAAATAAGACATTAAACAAGCCTCTCTTCTAACTCCCCCAAACCCTTCCAGATGTTAAAACAAGTAAACAGCACGTGACAACTGTGTTTTATTATTAATCCTGGTATTAGGGTTAACTTTACCCTGCTTTTCTGCCTTGTCTCCTTATTATTACAACTATCGCTTGAGATTCCAAATGTGTTAGTTTTAGCTTTATGTTAAAGGTAAACATATGCACTAGGTCACTTTTGTTATATAGTGAGCAAGATAAATTTTAAATGTAGTCCTACTCAAATATAGCTGGTAATCTTTGTATTTTAACAAACAAGAATGTGTTCCCCTTTGTGTTGGCAACAGTGGCAGTTCTTATGTGTAATACAATTAGCACTGGTAGCTGAAGTTCCCCACAAGGAAATGATTCAAGACATATGATAATAAAAAGGGGGGGGGGGGGGGGGGGAGTGGGATGTGGTTACAGCAGCAAAAATCTCACTTATTATGGTTATGTCTTCACTGTGGAGTCACTCATCTGCTGCCCCCCGTTTGGCAACAACAAAGACCTCTGAACCAAGTACAGTGATGCCGTGATCTAAGCAAGATGAACTGCAGAGCTGTAGGTTACAATCTGTGCTTTAATTATTTCTCCTCTTAGTCTGATAAATAGCTTACTTTGCAGAGAGGGTTCAGACATCCCTCCTGTGCCTTACACACAGTTCCCTCTTTTCTTTACTCAGTTCATAAGAAAACAGTCTCTTCAAAACCACAGGATGTCTCCATGAAAGTCCTGTCTTACACCTGTAACGTAGACCTAGTTATTGTTATTCTGTGTATCATAAAACACTATCATATAGCTAAAGTTATTGGTGCAACAAAATATGAAAATGGTACTTACACCAGCAAGGATTAATCTTCCTTCACTTCAAATATCTATGGTGTAGGATATGATCCATAGGATCTAATTTAGGTGTCTATGTGACACTGAGATGAAGATAATCCTAAAACCATCTATTCATTGTCTATAGAGAGGCCAGCTGAGATGTAGACTTTTACATTGGCTAAGATGAATCCCATTCCAAATGACTAATTTCAGCTGGGAAAGAGCAATCACTTTTTTTTGCTGCCTTGAGCTCAGATCATTGCGTGTCAGAGTGAGTGCTGGACTACAGTGTTAAATAAATTAGCTGAGGTCCTGAGAGATGCAAATCAGGGTGGAGCACAAGCAGTTAGTCAGACCCTGGTTACCTGCCCTTCCCCAGCTGAGCCAGATCCCTGCTGCGGTGGGAACCCCTTCCTTTCTCCTTTCTGTGTGGTTTACAGCAGCCTGCTCATTAATGAGCATCTGCCTCAGCTGAAATGTGGTTGTCCTAAGATTAATGTTTGCCATCAAGGTGGAAGGTTAGACCAGAGACAGTGGAATAAAAGATGAATGCTTGTACAGGCAAGTGCCAGACAGTAGAAAAAGTCGTCATTTGCAGTGGAGTCTGGTGTGAACAGCTCTTTTTTGCTCTTTCCCACTACTATTTAAATGAAACTGCCTGAATTCATGCTGACTGAGCAATGAGAAGAATACTTGTGCAGGCAAGAATCTGTCTGCACCAGGCAGCAATGGATTTAGCTAAGAGATTATAGCTAGGAGTTAACAAATGAAAGCCCTTCCTGTTCAATGCTGCAGCTTCTGGAGATCCTACAAGATTCCACATAAGGGAGCTAAACAGTCTCCAGATAGGATTGTTTTCTCACTGGAGGGATGTTGGAAAATTACTAGATTCAAACATTTTGAAAGTTAAGGACATAAGCAAGATTAGACCTGATAAATAGACAGGTGATTGATAAGATGAAGCAGAGAGAGAAACCATACAGTGTCACAATACTTGTAAACACTGAGCTTTAAAGACTTGAGTATGTAGGCATGGGATTACCATTTCAAATGTGATTTCGCATCGTGTTTGTTCTGCCTAAAGGTTTCAACAGTGCAAGTTGGATCTGCCATGAACAGTTCATCTCACAAACCATAGAGTTTAATTAACCCTGGAATCAGTCAGTCAGCCAGACAGGTACTCATCAGTTCTTCATTGTGTCCTTTCATTTTCAAGAAAAAACAAAACACAGACATTGGTCAAAATAGATTTTCTTACAGAGTATTGTGGCAACTAGTGGTTACCATAGCTAACCATCATTACCCATCTGAACACCAATCCACCAGGACAGATGAGTGGCCTGTTCCTGGGCAACAGGGGGAATTGAAGTTACTCACTTTCAGGTTTGATCTGGCTGCCATTCACACAGCTACACAGTTCAGTTTGTGTTACTTTACTTATATTCTCTATCACGTACAAGAATGCATAACCCAATCCATTTCAGGTACCTGTTCGCTGGGTGTAACCACCTTGTTTGTGAAGTTTGTTAACTACACGACAAGGCATAAACTGTGGCAAAATAATTTCAACATCCAACAACCACACAATACCTTATCTCACATTTCAGCAGACAAAAGCAAGACTACACCATTTACCATTTTATGTGTGAGTAGACCCCAGGCCATAAAAATCAAATAAGACTCAACTAGGAAAAAATCTGGGCTAATGGAAAACTTATGTTAGAAATGAAGAAACTCTGTAGGGCCAAGTACACATTGATTTCATAATCCAAGCCCTGTAAGCTGCTTTTCCATTAGCTGGCAAAGCATTTCTCCAAGATTTGCCTTGATAGAAAGTGCTGTTTTTAACATGATAATGAGCTTAGGATCATTTCTTAAATCCTTATCACAAACAGAATTAGAGCTGAAGTAATCAGAATGATATAACTAAGATTTACTTGTATCTCCTCTGTTCAGTTAGTAATGATCAACATAGTGTCAGCTAAGTCATGTCTTCTTGTGTGTTCAAACTCTTAGTTATGACATTGCCTGAAAACCTTTGACAAGCTGGGACATCGCATTTCCCCATGGATGCCCTCGAGGCTGATGAAAGTGGTTTCATCATGAATTCTGTTTGTAGGTTTGCATGCCTTCTCTATGAGTATGATGCTTTTCCAAAAAAAAAAGTATGATGAGAAGATCTATATGGCAACTGTTTTCCTGTTCCTGAAGAGTTTATTTAAGACCTTGTAACTGACACTAAAATCTCTGGGTTTGTATACTTGAAGAATTTTGGACCATCTTCATTGCGACCCTGGTACTTGTGAATGCTTGGGAAAGTTAATAGTTGACATTTAGTTACATTGATATTTGCAACAAAACATTGTAATAGACAGTGTTTGCCAATTCCCTTTACCATGGTCTGTGGATGGTCTAGACAATTCTGTTTCCAGTGGAAAAAAAATATATATTAAGTATTAAAAGTAAGTCTGATCTATGGTTCGTTGGTTTTAAAGCTGGAGAAATGATCATGATTAAATCTGAGCTTCTCCATCACCGGTAGATTCTCACAAACCTTTTCGCTCAAGCCCATAGCTTCATGTCAACCTAGAAATGTTTTGGGGTTTTATTTTGGCCGGTTGTGTATTTTGGGAAGGGGGGGGGGGGGGGGGGTGTGTGTTTGTTTGTTTTCAATCTGATTTTTAAAAAAAAAAAAAGGAAAAAAAGAGCAGAATTTCAGGGTTTTAGCTCAATAAACTGGAACCTGGAGTGGTCAAGTGGCTTTGCCAAAGCCAAGGGACAAGTCAGTGGCAAAACTAGACCAGCATGCAGACTTGTAACTATGCACCCCATGTCCTCATTACCCCAGCAGACATTCAGTCAGACATCTCTGCTTTACAAGATAGGTGAGTACCACCAGCCTTGCGGGATCAATTCAGAAGCCAGGCAAATGCACAAGATCTGAGACATAACTGAGCTCATTCAATAGACTAAGGAAACCAGCAAATGAGTTCAATACAGCAGCATGAGCAAATGATGGAACAGATGAGAAAAATTTTGATTTACTGAATTAAAACAAATTATGTAGATATAGCTTTGCCTAATGTTCTTCTGGAAATCACGTGTTGTCTAGTGATGGGTTTCTTTTTAGTATGGACCCCTTTCCTATTCACATTTCTGGACTACAGAAAAATGAGAAGCATGCTATTTTCATTGAGGTTCTCAATGATTGAATAAGGATTCCAGCGGTACTCTACCTGACGTTTTTACCATCAGAGCAGATACTCTTCACCTCCTGCAAGCCAGAGGCCTCTCCAGAAATTGTTGTAACCACCTGCTGAAGTGCTGAACTGAGCTTGTGAAACTGAGGGAAGGAGCTGACAAGACAGTAGTGCTGTTAACCAGACCTATTTTCTTAGTACTTCTGACCACTGAGGCAGAACATGTTACCTTCTGCTGTCAGAGGTGGCAATGTTCTGAAGCCCGTTCTCCAGGTGCTAACCAATGCTATTCACCATTGTGTATTGTCGGTCCATGAAACCAACTTAGGAACAGCTAAGATTAGTCACTTAAGTAAGGATATGTGGTAGCAGTAAAGCTCAGTGACGTTTTCAAGACAACTTACAGAAGTCTTAAAACCTGGACTGCATCTGTGTGTGTTCCCACTCCTGCCTTTGCTTTTCCTGGGTGTTGGCAGTGCTTCTCACACTATGGGTCATGACCACTCTAGGGGTCACAGGAGAGTTCAGAGAGGACCATAAACTTCTAGAAAAAGCTTACAGATGCTTTTTAAGAAAAAAACCCAACAACAACAGCAACAAAAAATTAACAACATGAATAGCAAATTGTGCTGACTTAACATTTGATAAAACACCAGCAACCCTTCATTCAAACCACACAGTCCTTGCCCTTGAAATGCTCTACCCTTTCCTTTTGAATGTCACAAAAGATATTCAAGGGACTTTTAGGAAGACAGAGGGGTGAAAGGGCTTACAATTTTCAAATGTGATTTTTTTTTTTTATTTCAGTTAATTGGCTCCCAAAATGAAGTGTGTTTGTGGAGGAACAATGAACTCAGAGTAGATATGGAGCATGTTTACATAAAGGGAAAACCCTGCTCTGGAGGGCTATAGTTATCCGGTCAGGGAACAGCCTACAATCCCATGTAATCACATGAACTTCAAACTAAAATTTGTGCCCCTTCAGCATCATAGTTTTGGTTGCAAAATTAGCCCATAACTTAGTTTTTGATAAAAGTGACCAGTGGTGACCTGTGTGAGCTGACTCTAATGATTACAATAAAACTTGACAGATCTAAATCAGGTGTACTATATAAAAATAAGGTAAAGGAACATGTGGGGTGAGCTGGATGCCAAGCAGAAACAAAACTGGACAGGTTGCTACTGCTTCTTCTGTTGTGCAAGAAGGAGAGCTGCAAGTCCAGTGTTGTGGAATGAGTATGATGGTGAGGCAGAAGGGCAAGAGGAACCTAATGAGAAAGGGGCCCAGGCCACCAGAATCTCTTTGGTTCTGCCTAGGAAGATCAGATATTCCTTACTAGGCCTTTCTATGCAGATGTTTTTGCAAGCTCATTTTGATTGCAGATTTAGATTTAATGAAAGGTGAAAGTCTGAGGTTACCAGAACAGTTAGTGAACTTTCTGCCAATTAAAGGTTTTGCCCCAAAGACCACACCTTGTGATGGCTGAATTTCACTGCCACCCCTTCCAGAGTGTTTTCCCTCTACTACCTTGTTATTGTAGTGATGGTGTCATTGTAAATTATAGTCCCAGCTGGATGAAGAACCCTTCTGAACCGATCCTAGTGCTGCTCCCTGTAGTATTGCTAATGATTACACAGCTGCCTACTAGGCATTCTAGAGCCTAGGCTTGTGGGTCTGCCTCCAGCACAAGTTGCAATAAAGTTTATTTTTATTCAAAACAATATATATTGGGATTATTGTCAGAGCAGCCCCAGAGGCTTGCACAGGGGGGTCTAGTAAGCATTGGTAAGAAAATTGGAAGCCTTGAGGTTATTAATGTTGCTAGAACAGCAAGCTTAGTGGCCAACAGAGGTATAATTTACCTACACTAGCATCACACGCTGGAGCAATGCAATCAAGTAAGAGGTCAAGGGACTTTAACATAACATAAGATAGATATATAGCCCCGAGCTTTTTAGGCCAGATTCTCAGCTGCTGTAAATCAATGTAGCTTCATGGGAATCAGTGGACCTATGCAGTTTTCAATGTGCTAAGAATCTGGCCTATACCCTTTATGGAAGTAATCCTAAGATCTGAAATGAATGCAGCAGCAAAACTCAATTTTCATTTTTGCTTTGTTTTAAAGCCAACACATGACATTTCTAGCTCAGCTGTACATCGGTTTGGAGAGCAAGACTGTAGTTTAACACTTTGGCAAGCACACATCTCAAAATGGTCATGAAAAAGCTGATGAGATTCCATCAATACACATTAGCTAATAGAGAGAAAACTTAAGTAAATGCAGAAGGAGCAAATATCTATTTTTAACTGATTAGTAACCAAAGTTCAGGTAGCATGTAGTCTTTTTGCCTGCAGCTATTGTTTCTAGTCTATGTAACGGCAGTTCATGATCCTATTTATAAAAATGACTTAGCATATGTTTGGCCAAAAAGGTAATACCAGCTTTTGGTGATTTCAGTGACATGGAAGTGTGCTGTGCATTCATGCCAGGGGATAGAGTGAGGAAGCTGACAGAGGTAGAAGAGAGTGTGGGAAAGACACAAACAAGTAAAATGCATGCACCATTCACTCAGATACACAAGGGTCAGTCCTTCTCCTGGGTACGTGTATATATAGATCCAAGCCACAACTTTTACTCCTGGATTGCAGTCCAATCTATGTTTCAGTGCAGTCCCAGAGCTGACAGAGTTTCAGGGAGCAGGGAGGGGATTGTCTCTTGTGTTTTTGTTCAGAATAATTTCTGGCAACTCATAAATATAAACCTTGCGGTAACACTTGAATCTCTACCAGACACTTTAGCCTTCAGTAGTACTGCTTCCTGTTCTCAAGAACTCCTTATACTTACTGATTTATCACAGTTACGCATAGTATCTGTCACAGGAAGAAGCTCTTACTACCTTCCTCCAATGAAAAACGTGATAATGAGCACAAATTCAAGCGTAGACATTTTTCTGAAGAGGGGAGATCAATCTGTGAATTAATCAGTTTACCTGCCCTACATATTTGTAGGGACTAAGCTCCTTAAGAGCTTGAGTCCCACTTTTGTTGTGCTCTGTAGTTGTTCTTGTCCTTTGTTTAGGCAAGGACCTGGCTCCGATTGTCCCATGAGAGGAAACTTTGTTGCTGTAGTTTGCATTAATGCCTCAGTATTTGGAATCTTTGTATTTATTTAAAGTCTTGAGTTTCAAAACTGATCTGACATTACAGATGGAGCAGACTCATTAACAGTCTTCTCTAATAACTTTGCTCTTTCTTGGCCCTGAATTTTAATCAAGACACATGTTCCAGGTCACTAAGGTATTAAAAATTGGAGATATTACTTTACTTTCAGCAAGGACACTAGAAAACTGGATCAGACAGGGACATCACAGGTCAGAATTGAAAGACACATGGTGTTTTGTTCATTTCAAAGCTTCTGGCAAAAATGTTTTTAAAAGTTTAAGGTAACAAGGTGATAATATACCCTATGCTGAGACCAGACAAGAGAACAAGAGGGCATAGAAGGGAATTGCAGTTTTCTACTCAACATCTTCCTCCCTTCTTTACTTCACCCTCGAGTGAAGAGTTTATTCCCAGTTGCGCTTCCATACAGCTTTTCCGTCCAAAAAGAGCAGGTATCCCCACTCCCATACCTCCCCTTCTTTTGCTTCCTCTCCATTTGTCCTCAGTAAATAGAATCAAGCAGGATCCTGATGAAGCTTGAGGCAGCTGTGTCCCCTCCATCAAGTCATGCTGGGGTGAATTTAGACCTTCCCTCTCCTACCTGCCTACCCCCAGCCCTGCCAGTGGCTGCTCCTTCCCCAGCAGCAGAGCAGCCAGTTCCTCTGCTAGCAGAGTTCACAGATCATCATACTCATTAACACAAACTGAACTCAACTGTGACTTAAATTGATATACCAGACAGTCAACTGCAGTTGCTGGGGAACCAAACACACTAACTGTTCTGTTGCCACCACTGCTGCTGGGGAGGAAACCTCCAGGCAGAGAGCTGGGGGCAGAGCTGAAGAGGATGACTTCTTAGGTTACACCAAGCTGGACCACCACAGAGCCTTTGGAAGTTCCTTCTGTCACTGAGTTGCCCTGGAACAGGGCTGTAAAGCATGTGCAGGGCCAAGGAGATCTGTTTTGCCATGCTGCTTTCCATGGGTAACTGAAAACCCACAGACTTACTCAACCCATCTCCTCAGAGTATTCATTCTCTCTGGAAGGAGATCTGCCTTCCAGAAGCAAAAGCTGGTGACAGGGGACCAGCTGGCATGCTCATAACCCTTTACTTTTATGCGGGCAGCCTGCCAGGCTGATCAGAATCTAAATTTAACTGTACTGCTTCAGGTATTGTGAAAACATTGTGTTTTTGGATCACTAGGGATGCTGGGCAGTGAGCCATCCCAAGGACCAGGAGCCAGAAGGTTGTCTATTGGCATGTTCTATGGAAAGCATATAGCTGATTCTTTCTTGGCTGTTTATCTCCCATCCCAAACAAGGGGCAGAAATTTGAAGTGTTAACCCTTCCAGATATGTACGAGGAGGTGCCACAGGCATTCATTGACTACTTCTGAATAAGCTCCTGTGTAAGAACGGAAACTTTGCTGCTCAGGATGAAATCCTTACCTACATGACTTACAAGGGTTTGGTTTTACTCATCTCAGTGGCTTTTTGCCCGTCATTACTTTAAAAGAACCTGACCCATAGTTCTCCAGAGCTGTGAGTACAGGATCAGATCCCGTACACTATGTTAAAAGCATCTCTTGGTGACTCCCAGAGCACTTGCAAACACAAAAGAGGATAAAATATGAGATGAATGGGAAGCTTGAATGAAATAGGAATTGTAAACCTTCAGGCAGAATTTCTCTCTGGAGAGTTCAGAGTCTCCTCTTACTAATAGGTCAGGATCACATGGCCATTGAGGATCACAGGCAACACCACAGCAAGATCAAAACATAAAAAACATGATTCCTGTGTTATTTTAGCTAAATCAGGAACAAATTTGGCACCATTTAATTGGTCTTCCAGCTCTGAGACAGGGCAATAATGGTGCTCATGCCAGCTGGCTATCTGCTCTGCAAGAGTCAACAAGTTTCTTGACATGCAATGTCCTTCTATCTCATTTGTTGATTGGAGCTGTGAAATATTTATGAACTGCCATCAGTGTCCAGCTTTTGAGTTTTGACCCAGTAAAGGATAAATATGGGACAATTTGCCTTTGGCCTTTCACTTTGGCCAGTGACCAGCTTTCTGTCTGTTTGTGGTTTCAACTGGATGGGGAAACAACCGTCCCCTAGGTAAAACCCTTTCCATATCTATGACTTACTCCAGAAATAAATGGTTTTAAAACCAAACACATCAAGTGAGAAACAAATCCCACACAGTTGTCCAATGGCCTTTGACCTTCTGATGGCTTGATGCCATCTGGCTGCCAGCTGGCTACCTCACTACACTAGGAAATAAGTTTCTCACAGACAACACTCCCTTCCATTTTTAGTTCCATTTTACCAAAAAAGAAAAAGCAAACACACCTTTCCTACAACACCCTTTCAATCCAAAAAAGGGAGAGATGTGACACAGGTGGCTGTTGAACTTTCAACTTTGAGTGGCACACTACCAACTAGCTACTGCTGGACTTCACACTCACACAGCAAAACAAAAACTTGCTTAGGCAAATCCTTGCATCTTGCGGCCTTAAAAGAGGCATTCAAAAACAGAGAGAGAATAAATAAAGAAATCAAATGCAGTGAGAGGTATTGCAGACCATTTGTACGTGACAAGCAGTGAGTAGAGAGATGTGTACTTTTTGGCAGACATACAAAGTGCTAGACTTTATAATAGGCTCTGTGCAAAAGTGTTCCTGCTTTGCATAAAAACAGGGGGGATATGACGGATAGTTACTTTGCTGTGGAGATTTTTCACAGCCTGATTCAGCAGACATTTGCCTAATTCCTGGAAGCAGAGAAAATGTGCGCTCTCACTAGTGGGCATGCAACCTTCCTGACCCTTCCAGCTGCCTACCAAAATCTTCATACTGGTAGGACCCATGAGATGCATAGGAATGCCTCAGAGAGCTGAAGGAAGGAGGCCCGGGGAATAGTTCTCAGGCAGGTGATGACAGGGGCTCCCAGAGGTTCCAGTGCTCTATTGCAGGATGAAGCTGGGCTAGGCATGCAGCTGGATTGGAGAGTGACCTGCTGCTGCAGCTCATTTCCTTCCACAGCTGGGTGTTGCAATTATCTGACAGTCCCCACATCAACATCTACTCTCCTATGAGATAGGTCCAGCATGGGAAATGCATATATGCTGCTCAAGAGCAATTGAACACCTATATATTAATCATACAAGGGTAAGACTTTATATAGGTTATGTACTTTTTTCCCTTCTTTTCCATTGGTGCAAAATGTATGCATGTTTAATCAGCATTAGCTCTTGTCATTCAAACAAACTTCTTTAGCTCCACTGTGATCTCAGGATTTCCCCTTTCTCAAGCCTTCATTTCCCTTTTCTATCCTTTGGCCCTTGTAGCAGATGATGTCCACAGACAACGGGTGTCTTCCCGTTCTCTCTGCTCCATCTGCCCATGAAGATTCTCAGGGCTGCAGAAGATGTGATTCTCCTCCTCTACCGTTCCCATGATAGATTCTCTTCCATCCTGTCATTTACATTTACAGCCTGACTCCAAGCCCATTTATAGCCAGAGAAGTCTTTTCATTGACTTCTGTGGGCTTTGAATCAAGCCCTTATAAACCACACATGTACCCAACAGGTATTTATTAACATGAGCTGGCCATGTACTGTATGCCATGAGTGTGGAAAAAACTAACAATAACTTTACAATTACCCACCTAAGCCCTCTAACAGGCTCCAAAGGCATACCTCTTCGCCAAGCAAGCATTGAATCAAGTTTGACATTTCTAGGGTAAATCATTTTTGTGTTCTAAAAACCAAAAAAAAAGTTAGGAAAAAGTCCAATGAGTGAGAACATCCCCATTTTTGGACAATAATATCATCCAAATGTCCTATCCAAATGGCTTCAAATGTTCCAGAAACAAATGTGCACTCTGGGATATGACCACTGACTGCTAGGTAAAATTTCAGGTGGGTGTCCTTGAGGTTGGCAAGATTAAGCAGGGGTTAAAACAGGATTAACAGTGTTACTTCCCCCCTCCCCAATTAGCCATGGAGATATTAATGCTATTCACAATCTTTCCAGAGTGCTTAGACAGCTCTGGATAGTAATGTCTTTAAGTATTGACTTTACATTCTGATATTTCAGTTCTTTCACAGGTTTTGCCTAAATGTATCTTCCTTTTGAGTTGTAGGACATGAAATTAGAAGTTATTTTTTGGTCTCTGCTTGAATTGAATGGGTGGAGCCTGTACCATCAGAGATGACAGCTCAGCACACTTGGAAAAACCCCAACCCGCTGTGCGGGTGAGGTGTCACAAAGGACTTTCCACACTTTTATCAGAAAGTAGCTCTAAGCCAAAAAGTTTGGATTCAGACCTAGATAAAAAGTGCCTCCAAGGACAAGTCTGCTGAGCTCAAGGGTTTCTATGCAGGCCATTTTCTAGCTGTGATGTAAGACAACGATATTTCCCTTAACATATACGTTTTGCATCATCCATTCTCTTGTGCTTTTGCTTCACTTTTTGCTAGTATTATAGTGATTGATTTGCTGCAGAATTTTAGTTTTGTCTTGTACACTTTATAGCTCAGTTGGGCTTGGTCCTGGTGAAAAATACACAGCTCTGAGGAAGTGTTTTGGAGACAGGTATCTGCTAACAACTAGTTTTGCCTTGCTCACAAAGGCCAAAATCTGTTAAAAGTAGATGTCAAAATTGTAGTTTTCTGAGTCCTAAACAAGCATTTACATGAATACAAGTGTCCTGCTTTTTATAAAAAAAGCACAGCTACCCTGTGCACATCTTTAGCAGACCCTTTTGAAAATCATGGCTGAAATAACTCATAGTACCACTCAGATCTTGGTCACCTTTTCTTCATTAGCTGCCTCCCTGAAGAAACATGTACCTTGGTAATTTCTTCTGTTGCTCTAGAAACTGTATAGTTGCAAGGGTTAAACATAGAATTGTACATTCACAGATGCAAAAATACATATTTTTTGGCAGGGCAAACTCACTAGGCAACTTCTGCATGTTTGTGCTTTGAGTAAGGAGGCCACCTGCTTCTAATGTTACAGGAATATGTTGGCTAGTGGAAAGGCAGACACCATTTTTTACTAATTGAATAATCTGTGTGTTTTATCCAAATGCCAGGAGATTGCTTCTATCCCATGATTAGCTTGGAAGTTTGATGACATACTTTTGAAAAAATATGCATTCCAAAGTCAGTTTCCTGTTTGGTCCAAATATTTAATTCATAGCACAGAGCAATGGGAAAACAGGTACTGGATGAAAGAAATGTTAAATAGGAAACAATTGTTTGCCTGGATTACCAAGGCAGTTTCTGGGTAGGATACTGTTTGGTAGGTAGGCATATTCAACTGTTTGGCACAAGCACATGGAATAGCAAACACATGCAGCCATTAAAATCAAGCTTGCATTAATGATTTCATTGCCTGAACTAAATTTGTAATGTAAATCATTCAGAGGTGCTCTAAGGCATTTCTATTCTTAGAAGAAAGTCACAAACTGGAAAGTACGTCACCTTTGCAATCAGCACCCCCTTTAGCCTGTAATGTGGAACACATGGTGGTTGAAGAGGTTACAGTGTTACAGAAATGTCATTACAGAATTTCTCTGTGTTAACATGTATCATCTGTCACATAATTGTTTGTTTTACAACCCATACCTATAATGGGCTAAGTGGGGACTATTTATATCAGTTAACAATGAGTGCCTTTAATTAGTATTTCATGCAACTGGAACATGTTAAAGATTCTGACACAAATCTGGCTTGGGTTGCTAAATTCCATATGAATTTCATTATGAAATTGCTAAGACATTACAGTTGCTCAGGTATTGAGGTTTATAAGTGCACTTCATCTGTTACAGAAATGGAGTAAGTCAGTCATATGCATGTTAAAGACAGATCTTCAAAACAACAGCCTGGTATCTGACACAGTTGAAGTAGAGTTTAAAACAGGAAAGATGAAACCCGTTTACAATGTGAAATGTGCCTGTATTTTCTCTAAAACTGCAAATTTACCAACATCTGCACAGCTGAAGCATTATATAGAACAAAAAGCTGAAAATGGGGAGCTATATTGTACACAAAAATTATAATGGAAATTTATTAAAAATTGATGGGTCAGCAGTCAAGCTGTTGCTGGGCTGCAGAATGAAAAGATGGTCTTTTGCTGATGGCTGAGACCGAGTGGTTACAAACATGTCTCATGGTTTCTGAGTGAACTTAAGAAAAATATTTAGACTGAGATTCTCACTCCCACCCCAGCCCCTTAGTGACCAGTCAACAGGAGATTTTGGAGCAGTTCACATTGAAGGAGACAGTCAGCCCCTGTGGAACTTTCACCATAGGCACTCATGAATTTGCAGCATGAAGAATGCACCAAGGAGCAGCATAATATGCAGAGAGTGATGTGAGGAAAATGTGCCTGAGGTTGCTGCTTTAAAATTTGGGCAGTGTCACGGTCCTTAAGACTGATGGAAAGAACATGCTAGAATCAGGCTTATGTCAAAATTAGAACAGTTCAGGAGATTAAGGGTGGGAGAGCAAAGGATGACAGGAAATCCCAACAGCTTCATGCTTCCACGTCGTTCCATTCCTCAGTCTGCCTCAGTTCCTGAGCCTAACATTATGGTTTTTTTCTTCTATACCTGTTAGACTTCCAAATTTACATCATAATGGCACACTAATTCAGCAACTGTTCCTACAACCTGCTGAATGAGGAAAGAGAAGCAGCTAAGGATGTCTTATTTTGCTCCTCCCCCATTTGTATCAACTACCTGTATCAGCACCTACAATTTTCTGTCTAAACCAGTTTCTGACAGGCAAGTACATTATTATGAAATTACTTTACAGATAACTTTAAATGGAACTTTGTGGGTCATATCTGATCTATTAATTAATATGCAGATTAAGATAATGGAATGACAGAATCTGGTAGGTTATCCTAAGTAAACTCTCTCTAACTCCTTGTGAAGTTACTAATTCAGAGCCTAGCAACAAGCCTTACAGTATAGCTGTTTATTTTTCTTCTACTTTAATAGGTGGCAAATGCTTTTTGTTATATTAGGTTTTCCACACAGAGCCACACCAGTTGTCCTGTCCTACCAGACTTAGACTTGGCAGTAATAAAGATCTTCATGGTTTGTCACCTTTGTTAAAAGAAAGGATCTAATTTGAGGTGTGTTGTCAGTATTTCAGATAGCAGTAAAGCAGATCATGCAATGCCATCTCTGATCTTTTTATATTAACTATCTTTTTCGTTCTTTTAAATTGCTTACTAACAATTTGGTGCTGGAGTTGCATTTGGTTTCTACCATAAGTTGTAATATTTGAAAAGCTGCTGATAATTTGAAGTCATGTTCTCCTTTCTATCCACCTGATTCCTTATGAAATTTGAATATTTCTATCATTCTTACTACTAGCAGATGGAATAGTCAGAAAATTTTTAACAAAGAGTCATAAACAACAGGGAAAAAAAGAAGAGGAATTCTAAAGTCCTCATGTGATTGCCTTTGATACCTACTACTCCTGTTACACTTACTTAAACTTGTATTTCAGTTGAAGTCAATCCTTAACAAAACTATAGTTTTCACAAAGAACTGTAACAAAGTTGTAGTTAGTTACAAGATTCCTCAGGCATAGCACATCACAAGGAATAATATCCAGGATGTATGTGCTGGCTATTTTCACCTATATTCTCTTTTTTTCCCCCTCTTCTCTGTCCTCTCCCCTCCTAAATAATTTTATCTCAAATCCTGTTTTTAGACCAATTGTCTCTGTTACTCTGGAAAACAACAAAAACTTGCTAGACGCTTTATGAAAAGAAAGTCTCTCCTCCAGAAAATTCTGTATAACACATCACAATAAAAGACAAACTTTAAGGAAATGGCAGGGACAACAGGCAATTTCAAAATACATATAAAAATATACCTCTATAGTGTGGCATATGAAGGCTGGACCCCATGTAAGATCCCCCTTTGCATACATAGCTGCTAGCTAGATACAATCACTTACTCACCCAAGTTCTGCCCTGGAAAGCGCCTACATGCAGCAAAGCACATTTACAATCCATTCACACCCCACCAAGCTGCTTAGTCCCTCCATACTCAACTAAGGAGAGCTCTTCTTCCCCAACATTTAAGCTGTGGGAGGTTTTGGGCACTCCCCCCACATTGCAGACAGGTGTGCACAGAATTGATTTGCAGGTGAGCTCAGAGAGCCAGATTTAGTGCTAATTGCTTCCTCACCACATTTTAAGGCATAATCACTCTGCAGCCTGGCACCTAGACAATGAGCAAAGCCTTTTCTCAGAAAGGGCCCTTACATATATCTGTGTATTATTTGAGTAATGTTTTTAAAAGCTTAAGTATGAGGAGGTATAACTGATACTGATCAGCTGGTCTTTGCATACTAAGAAAATATTTCCCATAAAGAGTTAATTTGAGTACAGTACATTGAAGTAAGTGATCATAAAAAAAACTGGTGAGAAGTCATGCAACTAACTTGCGAGAAAAGGTTACATGCAGGAGTAGGGCTTGCTCCCTCGTGATCCAGTGAAGGCTATGAGTGAGGAACAGGCTTGTTCAATAGGGATTTCAGTTAAACCTTGAACAGAGTTACACTGGCAAAAAATAGTTTCTGGACCACTGGGGGCTTTCTAGAGTTCCCTGCTGGTCATAGAAAAGTGTTTATGCCCCAAAGAAAAGCTTCAGAATATGATTTGTCACCACACACTATTGTGCTTTCACCCCACTGGCACCCCTAGGAATATCAGGTTTTATCCTGGCAAACGAGTTGGAATTGTACAGAGGTATCTGGCTTGGAACTTCTAAGGACTGTCACCCAGTTTTAGGTGTGCCCTTGTGAATGGTGGTGTGCTCATTTGAAATATAATAGCATAAGGCATTTATGTCCCCCCATACCGTCTGCCTTCTCACACTTTTTTTTTTCTTTTTTTTCTCTCTTTTATGTGTGTGGTTACTTAGGGTTTTATACTTGTGATTTGAACACACACCCTTCCACACATCTCAAAAGCCACTGGAAATATAATGTGCACAGTAGTTTGTAAATTAAATATGCTTAAGTAGCAGAAAACTGCAGTAACTAAGGCTGATATATGGACTTGGAAGACTAAATCTAACTTTGTGGATTCAATTATAATTACAGCTGTATGAGCTGGCGCACTGGCAAGATGAACCTGCCAAGACTGGCTTACTAGAAACCGAAGGAAGGCTGACCACATCATCAAAGAATAGCTCTCTGATGACATAGTACCTGCAGCTCCCCAGCTGATGGCCCACAGGTCCATCAGAAGACACTAGCTGGTTTGGTGGGAGGCAAGCAAACAGAATGGATGATGGTTTACTGCCAGGGTCAAAGGTAAGAAGGATGTTTCGTCTTAGAAAGTTCAGGGAGAAAATTTAAGTCTCCAGAACAAAGAAGGGGAAATTACAAAAATATATTGGATTGTGGATGAATTTGGATAGCTGAGGCGTGTCAGAGCCAGGTTACAGTTACTTATTAGGGAGGAAAGGTTCAGAAATGCAGTGCTTAACACTCTCTCCAGCTCTGCTAAACTATTTATGAAGAGGTGACTATAATTAGAAATCCAAATTTAAAAAATTGTAAACCAAAAATTTACTTTAAAAAAGTGGGCAGATGGCCAACTATTTTTACTGGGCAGCATTGGAATGTTAATGAAAAACATACGTAAAGCTGTTATGAAAAAAATACACCTCTTTAATGCTAATATCCAAATAGAAGAAATGATAATTGCATTAAGCACCAATTGGGAGTCATCACAGGTCTCTGAGAGCTGGAAACCCACTACATGTTACAGGATAAATTGTTACTGACAGAGGTAGTTTGAGATATTTTTCTGCAGGAAAAAAAATAAGAAATGGCGGAGGAAACACAATTTCTCTTGCAGAATGAATGAAACTGTTTTGTCACTTAGTAGTAATCAGAATAATACTTGTCTAATTTTACTGTGTTTAAAGTAAACTGCATAGCATGTGTGTAACCTCTTATCAAGTAATGGATGTTGCGAATAATCTACACAACCGCTTTCCCAATCTGGTTCATCCATTTGGTTAAGGTTTAAGAAAACAATCACCTAAATCAGCAGCCTGATTTTGTCCCTTAATACATACCCACATGGAATCGTGGGGAGAATTTATGGTGGGTGGAATGTAATTATCTGACCTGGAGTTTGCTCAGAACACATGAGGTTAATAATGCAAAGCTTTCCAGGCGCATATTTCAATTACCGATCACTATTTCTTTATGGTGGTCTTGATGATGGGTAAGCCAAAATCTCTAGGGTGAGAATTAATGTAAAGTATTTCAAAATCTGAATGCAAAGGTTACTGCCATATTTTGGGAACAGCCACATCAGAGTGGCTATACTGAATCAGGCTTCTTAGGTAGTGTTTCTTCCTGAGTGAAGGGGATCCCATTACAAAGAGTTGTGGCACAAAGCCCAGAGGAAAAAGCTTTGCTGGATTCATGCTACTGCTCTCCAGAACCAGCCTGAGCACCTCTACATCCTGCTTCTAGAAAGGGCAACTAGTGTGAATGACTCTGGCTGGAATCAACCAGGTGCAGCCAATGCTTTTAGCTCTGTCTCAGCACTGATGTTATTAGAGCTAAGAGCAAAGCTGGTTATGGAAGGACAAAGAGGATCTGTGTACATGGGAGGAAAAGAGAAAACAGAAAGGGCATGCTTTCCAGGTGAGTCAGAAGAACAAGTCAAGAGCTAAAGTGAGAGAAGGATCAAACTATAATTTAATTAAAACAAACTTGTGACACTTGTGACAACATTAATCTTTGGTCTGTCACTGAATAAATGCACTGTGCATTCCCATCTTGAATGTAGGTCTGGTCCTGCATCCATGAAAATCTATAGAACAACTAAGGAAAATACAAAGAAAAGCAACAGAAGTTAACAGAGATATGGAACAGTAATCATATGATGAAAAACTGAACCAAAAAAAACCCTCAGCTGAGAGAGGACATAAAATCATGTTCTATGTGAAATTTAGGTATATAAAATAATGTGTTCTGTAAGTGAGGAATTATTTTTAATTGTATTTCACAAATTGAAGTATTAGCTGAAACTGTCAGATAGGACATTCAAGACAAATATAATTAAACTTTTTTTCATACAACTCAGAATGCAACAGTGGAACTCACTGTCACAAGATACTAGACATGCCAGAAGTCAAGTGGGGTTCAAACACTAGTGAGGCTCACCCACCAAAGAGAACTACCACAAGGGCTATTAAACATGAAGGGCTATTAAACACTCTAATTTGGGAAGTTCCTAATTCTCTAATATCTGGAACTGGGGGAGGCTTGCTGGGGAAAGAGCACTCTGTGTTGCTCTGTTCATTCTCTTTTCCCTAGACTTCCTCTACTGTCAGGAACAGGCTACCGGGATGAAGACACTTTGGTCCAATCAAAAATTGACTTTTGTAACATTTTCATTTTGATATTTCAGGGCAACGTGCACACAGGCTGCTTGGGAATGACAGATACTTCCTAGAAGCTCTGGACGTACTGTACAGTTGCAGAGTGACTATGGAGCCATTAAACTGAATGCTTCCTATAAATAAAGGCACAGGCAGCTAGGCAGCCTGACATGTATTTCTGGATGTATAGCATCTGAGTTGGAGATGTCCAGCTAGTTGGGGCTCCAGCCACAGGGAAATCTGAGACAAATGTGTAACACTCCCCCACCCCCACCCTGCCCAGTCTGCCTGGACAAAACTTTCTGGCAGAAGAAGGAAGAAATGTCCAGGAAACACAGCCTCAGGGTAGCCCTAAGGTTTATAATGTACATAAAATGGATTAGTGAGAAATAGGCAAAAGAAAGCGGTGATCTTCAGCCACTTGTTTCTATGCCACATAAGAAAATAACTCAACATGCTACTAAATCCATGCCCTTACAGGAAAATCAGTGTGTAGTACACAATCCACGTTAAAAACAGAATGATTGGTTTGCTCATGATCTATTGTATGCCAGAAAAAAAAGTAAGCTGCATTAATGCTGGAGAACTTTAGTACTTTAACTGGAAGCCTCGTACTGTCTGTTTAAAACACTCAGGATTTTACAAAGTAAGATGTAACAATTCAAAAAATCTTCCAGACAACAAAAGGGAATTACCTAGTTCTCATCTTGACATAAACCAATCAAGCCACTGCAGATGTGAAATCTAATAATTGCCTTGCGGTAAATATTTGCAACTTCTTTCATTTAGGATGTGGCTACAGACTAGTGTTTCTGGAGGGTTAATTTCATAAAGTTGGCAAGAATCAGGAATGTAAATCACCTGTAAAGAACAAATTTCAAAAACCAAAAGATTATCGAGAAGTCTTTAAAAAAAATTTCGCTCACTTATCTCAGATTCACAACCCTAGAATTATAAGATGTTAATGGTTGATAAAATAAAATGATCTAATAGGGTGGAGAAATTATGGCAAATACAAAAATTAATATTCATCTGGAAGGAAGATAAATAGAATGAAAACCAGCAGCAAAGAATAGTATTAGACAAGGAACTCTGGTAAAAATTGTGAAAGAAGCCAAAGTATGCAAGGAGGAACACTCTGCCAAAGCAGAGAAATGTAATAGCACTAAAGAAAACCTGTGAGTGTCCATGGCATTACGTAGTTGGAAATATTATTCCAACTGCTACTAATGACACAAAGGAAGCAGTGTTCAAGGGGTATTTCTGCTTTTTATTCAGGACAGAGCTGGAGGACACATTCTTATCACAGGCCAGTGCTGAAAATATTTCCAGTTCTACAGCAAAGCAGGAGGCTGTTAAATCAATAGGTAAGGATTCCCACATCTGTGAATGGGAACAGAGGAAGCACATGAACTGTCTGAAACACTGAAGAAATTGTAGAGGTATAAAAGAAGGCACCACAACTGTGGTGACACTGTGAAAGGTTAACTGTAAGAATGCCAGCTTTGTCATTAGTCCCTGGCAGAATAGTGTAATGGGTCATTCTTAATTTCTTTGAAAAAAAATTAAAGAAAAATATAATGAATATCAAAATGCAAAAACAGATCTTGTTTGTTTATTTCATATCATGTATGTACTTTCGTATCTTTGACGAAAGGAAACAGTCTAGTGATGATAAAGTTGATATTATAGATTTCTGTAGGGTATTTGACTTGGCGTTTTCTTTTACTATGACCAAGAAACATGTATGTTACAAATTCAGAGTATTGTTCCATTAAATGAAGCACTAGTTAAAACTGTGAACAAGGAATCACTTGTGAGACATCTTTGGTGGAGTCCTACAAGCTTTTACTCATGGTCATCTGCTACTTAATGTTTTTATTGATTAACTGGATGAAAACATGGAATTGTTATATATAATATTTAGAGATTACCCAGATAGGAAAGAATGCTCAAAAACAAAAAGAACAAATCAGTTCCACTGAAGTAATTTGGGTTCTGTGGTCAGCTGCAGGTTAACTGAAATGTTTTTCAGTGTAAGACAGACTTACAGACTATAATTACAAACTAGGGGAAAAGTACCTCTGGTGAATGGCTTGTGAGTTGTAAAGGATAAACAGCTGAGATTAAATTCCCAATATTGCACTGAAATGTAAAATGTAATGCAGTTTTTATATATGTGAGGAGAGGAAACTGGAGGAAGCTAGAGGACACTACATTATCTTTGGATGTGGTGATGGGAACCACTAATGGGACGCTGTGTTCTGAGTTGGGCCTTAAGTCCTGTAGCATATTGTGGAGGTAGAGGGAACTTGGACATTAAACTATAGGATGGTGACGGATATTTTACAGCTAAGACTTGGGGACCCCACTCTATCTGCAATACCTATGAACAAAGTTGTTGACAAGGATCAAGTTTGATGTGAGTGGATGAAGAGATGTTTAATAGCAAAGGCTCTTCAACTTACCAGAACTGGTGACTGAAAATAAATACAATCACATTCAGCCTTGAAACAAAGTGGAAATTTGAGTCTTTTGTGAGTTGATTGATTACAGAAATTACTTACAAGATTTAGCTTGTGTTTTCTCTGTTCCTGGAAAGCATTAGATTTTGATAAGTTTTTCCTAGTTGAAATAAAAATAATTTGAGGAAGATTTATTGTGTATTTGTTGAGTCAATGTAGCTAATCATACTATGTTGTCTCACAATGCAAAGTCTAAAACTAATAGTTTTACGCTATTAATTTTCTGAGATATATTCCCAACCATTTGCCCCACAGTAAGGATGCACACTCAGTTTTGAAGCTGATTATAGTTATGCATACTTACTTGACACAGCATTTTGCTCCAGAATATTTGCGGACAATGCAAATCCAGAGTTACAGAGGCCTAAATGGACAGTCACCTAAAACAAGTCTGTTCTCTAACGCAGCCTGGCAGCGAGCATGCAGAGATCTTGTGAATAGTCCAATAGCAAATTTAGTGACCAACACAGCTTAGATCAAAGATGACATCATCTGTCACCAAGTTTTCTCCTTGACCCTAATAGGAGCTTTCCATAGGTCCTTCTAGTGCTTACCAAAGCAGTAAGTACTTAGCAAGTAACTAGTGCAGAGCTGAACTAATGTTTGGAATTACCTGTGAGGTGTAAATGTTACCCCTTGTTACTTGAATGAAAAGCCACTTGTTACAGTAGGATACTTTGGACAGTTCAGTATTTTTGACATGTATCTGAGTTCTTGTAAGGACTTTATGAAATCTGTCTTTTCTTAATACCAAAGCAAAGTCAGGGAAGGGGTCCATGCTCTCATCTGCATGACGCTTTCAGAGAGCAGTCAGTGAGCAGTCCTCCAAAGCTGGCTGTAGACCACCTCTCAGGGTTTCCAGGACCTTTCTACACTGTCTCATTCAGAGAGGGAGACTCATCAGGTATAGTTCCTTTGGGAGGACAAAGGTTTCCTGCTCCAAGCTGGTGCAGGCAGGGAAGAAGAGGGAACAGAGGGGTCTTCTGATGTGTTGGGTATGGAAGGCACCAGTGTGGGAAGAGAAAACAGAGCGAAGCCAGGTGCCCTGGAAGCAGGATATAAAGAAGTTGTGAACTAACCAGACTCATCTGCCTCCAAGAACAGACAATACGCAGGGGTTTCTTCTCAGTGCTTCTGGAGGCTACCAGGGGAGCTAAAAGGACTGAATCATCCAATGTAGCACCTCAGTCCTTTCAAACCAAGATCAGCTTTACCCCAAAGTTGAATCTAGTTGAATCTAGTTATAATTCTTTTAAGCTAAGGTTTCCAACCTAACCCTTCCTGACTGTGGTGACTCATCTGGTCCTCTGCTCCCTCTCTGCCCCTGTTTCTGTGGCAAAGTTCTCAACCAGTTATAGGTTTGGCGAGGGCGGGGGGAGGCAGAGACATAAAGAAATACTTTTTCCCCCTGTCAAATAAGCTAGTATACAGATATGCCTGAGAACACAGCCACATAAATAGCTTCAATAGGGAAAGTGGATAGCTAATCAAGTCCAGAGGAGCAGAAGGGGTATGTGGAAGGGAGCAAGCAGATAAGGCAAGAGAGAAATGGAAAGGGACCTTTCACTCTAGCTTTGCCATGAGAGGCTTCATAATTTGAGCTTCTCTGCACTTGGGTTGTTCCCCCCCTCTCTGACATACAGATACGTGTACACGCATACTCTTCTGAAAAAAAACAACCAGCAAAGCCTTCCTCCAAGACAGTTCAAATTCCTTAGTGGTCTTGGGTGTGCCTTTGTTTCAATTTGAATACTGCTATCACATCATAAATGAGCCTGTTTCTACTGTCTTAAATGAAGAGTGATGGTCACACCCAGCAGTTCCAACTAGATTTAACCCAGCCTATAACAGTATTAATCCTAGATCACAACCATAAGCTTCTGCATATGTTTCAAATAAGTGAAACTAGCGTAAACCCAGCACAGTTTTACAAGACGTCGTTCTAGTTCACGAGTGGATAAACTGCAGTTTCAAAAGCTATTTTAGCCTGAACAGGAAACCAAATTATAATAAAAAGGACATGCAAATCCTGTTTTCACTACAATGCTTAAAGCAATAAAAGAATAAACTGAGGTTATCAAAGCACCCTGCAGTTAGCCCCCTTGATGGCAATGTCAGCCCCCATCCACACCAAGATCAGGTACAGAAGTTGAACAGTCCTTCAGCAGTCCAAAAATAGCTTTCTTTCAAAGGAGGAGCTTTCTCAGGAAGAGTGGAGGAAATGCAGCAGTAGCACCTATATAGGTTCCTTGGACAAAGAGTTTCTTGGCCACACAGAGACCTCTGCATCAGCCACTCTGTTTTCCCTGTGGCTAAAACCAGTTAATTGACAGTATCAGTAATTTATTAGAACTTTATGTGATTACTTTTACAATAACTTTTCAGTGTGCTTTGATTAAAAAAGGCTATATTTTGCGTGTCTGTTTTCTAGAGTATACACCATAGAAAACATCAGCAAAGACAATAGGCCATAGACATCACGATACTGACACCACATAGGCAAACCAAATGTACGTTCCTACATCATGTACATACTTTAGCAAATATTTCCTCTGATTTGGGAATAGGAAGCCCTCTTTTTAATAAGGCTTTGAAGAACTGCTTGTGTCCCTGAAAACAACAGATACAAACTGTAAAAACTGACACAAGCTAAAAAAGTTGCAATGATAACAGTGTTTGAGAAGTTTCAATTTATGCTTGGTGGAAATTTATTTATTTTTATGCCTTTATTTAATTAAGATGGACAGAATCCAGTGGTAGCTATTATAGAAGCTGACACATAAATGAGAACGAGATGAAGTAGAATTTGTAAGAAATTGTCAAAGAGTTTGGCAAGGTAAAGTGAGGACTCCACTGATTTCAGGTTTTTACCCTTCTTTAAGGGTGACAACAGACTGACAGCTTCATGAAGATCTAGGGTTTAGACATCTCGTGATTCTTTAGCTAAGATTTTTGCTGGAGAATTTTAATTTCTCCCACCGCTCTAGATCTCTGCTATTTTGTTACAGTATTGATTTCAGCTTTCAAGCAGTGGAGAAAATGTTGGAGAAATGTACCAATGCAATGGTGATTTCCAAGATAATCCCCTCATTTAGACTTTTCTGGAAAATACAAGTGAGAGTTAATAAGATGCCTACATTTTTAACTATTTCATTATTGACTGATTTAGCAGGAATGGCCTGTTAGTGCTGTAATGCCATGCTTCATACTACCATTCTCCTGATCCTCAGCAGCCCACACGCATTCTCCCAAACCTCATGTTCCCAATTCAGTGATGAACTTGTGCTCTTATGAATTCAAAATAGTAAGCACATTCCACATAGAAATTGTAGGAATAGCATAAAATTACATTTAGTATCAGAATAAATAACACAAGGACTATATTACAGGGTACATTGTTCATTTTACATTTAGTCATGAAAACTTCCATTATTCAATTTAAGTGACTCTGTCACATAATTTCCAGCCTCCTGCTCCAGAACACAGGAGAATCCAAGCGCCTTCTTTCAGTACTTAGGTCCAGCTTCCCATTGAGCATTCAGGTCCTGGAGCACATAGAAGATCCTGGGCAGCTTGTCGATGCTGTGGTAGTAGGCACAGCCAGCCAAGAGGTTGTTGTGTTTTTTTTTTTTCTTCCTGCTGTGTTTGGCAAGAAGAGCACAACCTCTCCTGTCACATGTGGTCCCTGCTCAAGTTATCCATACTTTTCTTACCACAGGGTTAGATTACTCTAATGCACTCCGTGTGAGGCTACATCTTGAGGCCATTTGGCAACTGAACCTAGTGTGCACAATTCAACCACCTGTTTATTAAGTGGAGCATCATGCAGAGAGGACATTAAAAAAAAAAAAATAAAACGGTCTCCAAAACCTGCAATGGCTGCCAATAAATTTCTGGGCTGAGTTCAAGGTGTTGGTTTTAACCTATAAAGACCTGAGTGGTTTGGGAGTTGGTTACCTGAGAGACTGGCTTTCTTTCCCCATGAAGTAATGCTTTAAAAGTTGATATGAGGGGAGGAATCTGAGTTGGTATCGTTCAGGTATAATAAGGGTGCTGGCAGGACTTCTATATGGAAGGCGCTCTGCAGTGTGTCCACATTATAATAAGTTTATCTATTATGAAATGTCTCTGTTCATGGAAGAATTCAAAACTAACATGCCACTCTGGGTCCAAACTAAGGGTGGAAAAGCTCATGCTGAAGCCTATTGCTGTGTTCTGATTCCCCCTTATCTAACTACATTTGCTATTTACATTACTTAACCTTAGAAATTTGATTTGGTAGTCTAAGTTAAACCTGATGTCAACAGCTGCTAACCCAGCTACAGCTCACATCGTGTGTTCAGCATCCCTCACTGAGGCACCCATCTCTCCTGAACAGCTATGTAGGAGAGTACAGAACCTAAAGAACTGCTGGAAGAGAGTAATATGCTACAGCAACCCAGACATTTTTCTTGGTTAATTTGCCAGTGTCCCTGAGTCTGAGTCAAGTTGGATTATTCCTGGCCTTCAGACCTGTGACTACATCTCTACTAGTAAATAAAATGGCATAGTGCCTGTTCTCCAGCATTTAAGTGCCCTGGTAAAGTTCACATCTGTAATTCTGAATTCCCAAAACTGACTGGTCTCACACACGCTGTTGAGAGCAGCTTCTGGCCAGCGAAACCCCTCACAGTGTGCCTGGGCACTGTGTGGGAGAGTGCTCATGAGTGTAGGCCAGAACCCGGCCAAGGATTGTGCCAGCAGTTAAATTGTATCATCACGGGAAAATGTTTGCCTTCAAGTCCTCATGAGTTTAGTGTACGGGTATGGAAGTAGCCTGGAGATCTTGAAGTCACTGGCCTAAAACAGCCTCCTGTATGACCAAAGAACCAGGTTCCCGGATAACAAAGACCCTCAAAGGCTGATTTTCTTGGCTCTCTCCTGGTCTCGCCTGAGGAACAATGGGAAGACTATACAGGAGAGGTCTTGGGACTTTCCTAGAAATTTGTCAACAATGGGTCAATCTCCCTGAAGATATTTCTCCTTTTTAAGCTTCCTGGTGGAACAGGGAGGTACTACTTTCATTGCATTTCTGAGGGAAATAGAACACTGCAGAGATAGAGTTACCCGAAGTCCTATTGAAAAGGAGGTGCTAAGCCAGCAAATAAAATCTTGCCTCCAAAGTTCCAGACTTCGGACATGATCTGTAATGATCCTTCCCATAAAATGCAGGTCACGAAAAAATGGGATGCATCTATCTTCATAAAAGAGACAACAAATATTACAATGTTTACAGTCTTGTGTCAGAGGAAGCAAAATATTAACTGTCTTAGTGTTTCTTACCCAGAGAAGGTTGTGAAGTTTCCATCACTGGACATCTTAGAGTGTCAAAGACATAGGGCACTCAGCTTTGGGAAGAGGTATGCATTAGATGGCTACCTGAAGTGTCTTTGGGCTGTATGATTCTATAGTCACATATTGCTGAAGTACAATTCCGTTACTTCAAAATATGACTGAAGCTGTATTTTGCACACTGTAGTGGAGGCTGGTATATAGTCTCAGTCTTCAGGTCCAAGACCAGCATGGTTATTGTGGGGAGCAGACAGAGTTTTCTGGGGAAATTAAGTAGATTATGAATTAATTGCCTTTACTAGCACCCTTTGATCCAGTTGAGTTTTTCTAAAAACAATACATCATATTAGGCTCATTAAAAATAATAGATACTACCAGTGTGTTTCATGTCTTCTCTGCATAAAGAAAATTCATTATATATTTCTGAAATCTTCTGCAGTTTGTTTTCAAGACCCCATCTTTATGACAATGTCTTAATCTTGATTAATGTCAAAGATCAAAGGCATCAATATGAGAACAGATTGAGAATTTTCTACCTTGCTGGTTTTATTCTGCTGAAAAATGCTAATTTACCAAAGTGAAAACTTGTGTCCATAAGCATAGCCATTTTCCAGAAACTTTCTTCGCAAATTTTTTAAGGAATATCTTATTAGGTTCCTAACTATTTATCTGAAGTAAATAGCTCTCATATCCTGAAGGTTATGGGGGAAAATCCATGTTTCATCTGATTTTCATAGGGGGAAATTACCTTAAGTAATTTTGAAGAGTCTGGCTACATCCTGGAGCAGGCAGCAAAACTTCTGATATGTTAAAATCTGTCCTGTTGAATAGAATAATTTTGTTTCCTGTTCTACGCCAAACTGATCAGTATTTTTGTGAGGTTCATAGAAGATTCAGCAACTGTTTTCCTTTCAAAAAGCTTCTAATCAAATTTTAAAATCAAACAAAGATTTCAGACTCTGACAGTAACACTTCTATTTGCATTATTCAAGGTCCTTTTCACACCTGTTTCCCCTGTCCATAGTACCAGACTTCATAAGTGCTCCCAAACGTAACGTTCAATGTATGAACCACTGCACTTTCTCACTATGGCACTTCTGCTGTCTATCATTTGAGCTCGCAAAACATTGGAATCAGTTTGACCCATAACTGTCTCCCTCTTGGGAATGATGAGATCTTGCACTAAAAGACTTTTCAAGCATCATCACTTATCTCACAGTGAGTTTTACCAGCTGTATCAGAGAGGCTCATGGTTCATGAAATGGAGATATTTTGACAAAAAGACTTACAAGTTCTGCCACCTGTACCAACAGAAACGGTGATGTCTCTGAGCTAACCAAACAGGACATTCAAATGCAATGCAGTCTAACCATTAATGACCCAAAGGATGTGCCAGGCCCATCCATGCTAGCAAACTTGAGTTCTCTGTTAAAGACTTACAATCTTTAATGGCACACTTCACGTTTCATTTCTGTGAGACTGTGTGAGGCACAGACAGGGCTCCAAACAGTCCTCACCACTGCTTGATTGGAAAGAAATACAGTATATTTGACAGGAAGAAGCCCCTCCCTTGCCTTAATGTATTTCCTCTAGCAGTATTATTACAGCTACTTCTATTTCGGTGATGTGATTGGCTTGCAGATGCTGGTTTAATACTTTTTCCTGCTTTGTGCTGCAAATAATTGGAATTTAATTCATTCAGATTTTAAAAGCTCTGAACTAATCATTGGTCCTTAGCCTCAGCCTTGTCCTTTCATTTACACAACATCTGCAAATTTCTTGCTATGCATGACTTAAAGTTTCTGAGCACAGGTGAAGTGCAGCTATCATCGGACAAATAGGCAGTAAGGGAGCAAAAGCAGTACACCCACAGTGAGAACAAGTCTTCTCAAATTAGGTAGTGATTAATGGGAAGTTTGAAGTCGCTTGCCTATATTCACCTCCTCAGTTTCATGTGTGCTGCTGAGAGCTGTAGTTGCAACTGAGATTGCATCAACAATTGCTTTTCAGGTGTTTTGGTTTAAAAGTCTTGTTTTTTCTTGCAAAAAAAATGAAAGCCATCAAGCCACAGTGGGTAACTGATTATTCTTGATTATTCACCAACCTATTTGAACCACATATGCCTTTCTTTTCATCTTTGAAAGACTTGTACACTCAATCAAAAATTGAAGTTTGACAAATTCTAAATATTGTCTCAAAATAAAACATTTAGTAGGGTTGGGGTTTTTTTTGGAGGGTGGATATGCACTAAGAAAAAGTTTTAAATATTTTTTAATGTTTTGATAAATGCTTTTTCAGCAGAAACAGTTTTATTAAATTCATATTGGCTTTCTTGAAAATTGTGATCAGTTCTAAGTTGCATTTTTCGATCATTTTAATTAACTATTCTCTTAAATTATTTATTCTTACTGCTATTATTATTTGGTTATACTAAGCCTCCTTCTGTTCCTCAAGATATTCTGTTATGGATCACTGAGGTGTCTGCACTCATGCAATGTTTTTAGCACTTCTTCTGCCGAACTGCCCAATGCAAAGTGTATTATCTGAATCTTTGGACAGATGTATGTTTGAGGGGTTTTATTATACATACATTTGATTGGTCTGTAAATGACCACACCGACTCTTGAAGTAGCGTAGCTTCTTGTGTTTCCTCTCCAATCAGCTGAGGTGAGGAGAAGACACCTCCCCAGGCAGTGTTAGCATTTCTCTTTCACAGAGCTTTCTTCCCCTGCCACTCTTCCTTCATACCTCCATATAGTTTCCTACTCTGTATTGCTATACTTTATGTGAATATACTCATTTAGCTACCCATACTGTCAGTGGAGGTTTTGCTACTGAGAAAAAAATAGCTTTACCACGGGTAACTGCACTAAGCATATTTAAAGGATTCATCTGGAGTTCATTAGGTGAAAGGAACTTTATCAAGTCATTTTCTTTCCCTCAGAACTGAGCCTAAGTAAACTTGTTTATTCCTTAATAGCAAGAATAGAGTGCTGATTAATGTGTCCCAAACAGGAACGCTGTGATGACCTGCTAGTCAAGGTGGACTGCCTCTATCCTCCTCGTGAATATGCCAGGAGGTAAAATTTTATGCTACAGTCCATGCATCATTGAACTCTTCTGTTTTTGTGAACAACAACTGAGATCTAATAATGAAACTTTTTATTATTATTATTAAGTTAAATAAAGAACTTTGAAACATCTGTGTACCAGAACAAAAAAACAAGTGCATTACAGACAGGAAAAATAACAGGACCATATTCAGCATATGAGGCATTACAGACATTATGGACTCTGCTAATGGTGTATATTCCTTGTGTAAGTATCAGGTTAAGGTGTTCTTCAAGGTGGGGGGAACCTTAAGGAAAACAAGACTGCCTAGAGGATCTCATAGGTCTGTTCTGGCCCTAAATTTTCTAAAGATCAGTCAGAGTGTAAAATCTTTGCTCTCAAGACTCAAGGAAAAAATCATTCTTTCCTCTTTACATGTGACTGCTGGAGGTAAAGGGACACCTGTGGGCTCTAGTGGCTAAGGGTGTGACTGAAAGAAAGTAGGTTGTTCACTTCAAATAATTGTTTGGAGTGGTGTAGAAATGATCTAAGATGAAGCATCAAGAATACATGGCAGTAATCCTCAGTAATGCGCTGCCCAGTAGTCAGCGTTCTCTTAGGCTCTTACAAGGTTTGCAGTTTATGAAAAACATTTAAGTGTTTCTGTTACACATTTTGGTTGCCATGTTAACTTGGCTTCCATCGAACTGCAACAAACCCAAAACACCTCCTTACATACTTGCTTTATGACATTTTATTAGAATGCCAATATAACAGTTTTATAGTAAATGTAGGATATGGCAGGAGACTAAAATAACACCATATTCTCTGAACACTTTAATCTAGGTTTAATAATTTTAAGGCTTTTAGACATTTGTAACTTAACCTGTGGGCATAATCTAGTAGTAACAGTGCTTGAGAGAAGTTATGAGCACTGTGCTCTGAGATTACAGTGGCTCAAATAACATAGTGGTTCCAAGGGAAACTAAATCTTTTTAAAACCCCTCAAACATCAGTTTAAACTGTTAACTTTAATTTTATTTTAAATTCATGTTAGAGTAATTGCATCAAGCTGGGATTATGTGCGTTCTCTGATTCTGTTTTACAGGACTTGTGCCTCTTTTAACCATTTCCTCTACGGGTGATTCCTACTTGGTGCTTATTAATGGAGGTTTCTCCTTCACAGGGTGTATTTAATTTAAGTGATACCTTACTGATGAGAGCTTTGCTGGAGCATTACTGGCAGCACATGTAATTTATGCTTTACGAAGGGAATGGTATAATGCTTAGTATGGATTATTTTTTTTTCCCCTAGAGATTTGTCAATTAAAAAATAAGTCTTCCATATCAGAAGAACGGAAGATTTCATTATTATGGAAATATACATTTCCTTCTCATTCAGGAGAAGATTGCTACTTTTTACTCATTTGGATATAACTTCTCAAGCACCCAGCACGAATGGAAAAAGCAGCAATTTTTACAAGTTTTGTATGTTAATGTGTGTCCATGTTGTGGTGTGTGTGACATGACACACCTCACAGGAGTCCCAAATGTAGAAATTGTTGGGCAAGCACCCCTTAAAAGCACACATCCCCTTTAGCTAAAATATTTGTAGCTCAGGGAAGCTAGAATTGTTCTGCAAATCACTATAGAGCTCAAAATAATCTTAGGGAGACAACCCCCTAAGTTTTATTACCTTTGTTTTACAGCAGAGGAAACTAAGAGACAGAAAGGTTAAAGCCAAAAATGTCACAGAAGGTGTCAACAGGGAATGTGGCTTCTTGTTTGAGAATTTTCAGAAAACCTCCCATTTCAAAGAGGCTGAGGAGCCTACACGGAGAGAAACAAGAAATAAGCTTTATACATGCTCATATATACACTGTTGTCTAGTGAGTTCAGTCCTAACTGCCTCCCTGTTTAACAAAGACATTTTCAAAATGGGCAGAGCCTCAAGGCCAAGAAAGACTTTCAACAGATGAAGTCGGGGAACTTCATTTCTGTTAACAGAACAGGAGCTAGCACCAGGGAAATGCCACTCTCGGGAGAACTAAGATAAGGCAAACAGCAAACACCAGTACTACAGACCAGCACTGAGGATGCTGTTTGTATAGGAAATACTTAGCTAAGCTTTTGTCTGTTTTCTCCATCCTGTCTAAACAGTTTTAATTCAACTTGATTTTACTCTGAGAAGAATATATGAGACATGTCCTTCAAAAAAACCAAACCTCAAAATACCACTACTGAACAGCTGAGAATATAGGCAGGTGTCTGGAAGAAATTTTTCAAATATTACAGTCCAGCTTTTAAAGTAACCTAAATATTATCTGGACTTCCTTCAGTCTCAAATTCATGTAGAGTTCAGGTACATGTTTACAATGCATTTAGTGTGTTGCACATAGAAGTTTGATGCTTTAAATTCTCCGTGCCTTAGAGCTTTTAAGTGTTTTCCTCAGCTGCTGAACTAAGATAATGAAGGATATATCATAAAAGCAAATGCATTGATCCTCCATGGGTCCTATGTCTCAGCACTGACGGATTTTGTTACGACTTAGTTTTTTTATATTTCCAAAGCAGTATTTCTTCTACTTAATATTAGATATCAAACACTGTACCAGCTTAACCACAAGGAATTTGCCTTTCTGTGGAATCCTTAGCCCCAGAAAAAGATGCCCAGTGACCCTACACATAAGTAAGCGACAAAGAAAACACTGCCTTCGGTGGATAATTGCCTGGAATAGTGGGAAAAAAAATTAAAATAAAACAAAAAAACTAAGAAGTTGCCTTGTCCTTCCATCTTATCAAGGAGTTATAGCCTCCCTCGCTATCACAGCACTAATCTGAGACTTCTCAGAAGCTTGCTCCAACTGAGAGGTTTCATTTCAAAGAATGGGCTGCTCTGCTGAGGAAGGAGATAAAGGGACTTGGCCACAAAACAGAGGGGAAAGAAAAATCTAATGTCTGGGCTCTGCCATAGACAAAGCAGGTAGAGTGAACACTGCAGTTTTATCTGTTCCCAGCCTTCGGCTGTTGCCCTACTGCATCTGTAGCTTGAGTTAACCTCTGGCTTTACAACTGAATGCTCACCTGAAGATATACATCTAGCCCAGATTGTGCCTTTCTCACAAGGAATAACCCAGTGGTATTTAGTTCAGCAGGGCAGAGATCAGGCCAGTCATTTGGTGCCTGAGAGCCCCATATAGCCTCCTCTTCCTGATTTATAACAGGAATCTGAATCAAAGTATTTCACTCCAGGGAAGAGGCACATTTGCTCTGTAGGTGAATGTGGGTTGTGTGTCTCTCTCTAGCTTGCCTGATAAAAATTTTGGTTTGGATTGTAGCCTGTATATTAACTTGAAAAAGCTGGACTCTAGACCTTCCTCCAAAAAGTATTTATAGAAGAATGGCTGAGAGCTGTGTATGTGTGCAGAAGGCACTTTTTACTGACATTGTATGTATGCAAGCATGGACACATTTTACTGACAAAAACCTGGATGTCTCCAGGACTCATCCCAGCAGGCGCCTTGGAGTTACAGCTGGATTTAAGTGTCTAAAGTGGCAGTTAGGCATCTAACTGTTTTTCTGGATTATTCATCACTTTTTTTCCTCCCAGTTTCTCCTTGAATTTCCCCTCTTACTGGAAAATCTGTATGTTACAAATAAGCATATCCCCAGCAGCTGGAAGTACGTTAAAGAATACTCACCCTGCAGTATTTCAGGTCTTAATAAAGCCACTGACCCAAGAAAATGAAACCTATAAACTTTAGTGCTGGCAGGTGAAGAGCTTTTCACTGAACCTGTCTCCTTAGATCATGGATTTTGGCTGTGCTGTGTTTATACACTCTTCAGCCATGATACAATGGGCCACCCTCTATTCCAGGTCCTGTCCGACCAGGCTACCAGAAAAAAGGATGACAATTTGCCCCCACACCCCTCAGTCCTGGTGAGTATGTAAATTTCTGTCCAAAAAGCCTAAGCCACACAAAAAAAACCCTTTTCTGTACCACATGTACAGCTATGTGGGGAGCTACTCCTCTGCCTGATGGAGAAAATTCACCTTGTAAACACTCTTACTGTCAAAACTTGGCCATGGAATCTTGGCACCAACTTCCCCTTTAATTGCCTTTGAATTTGCTCCCATCACAGATGGTTTCCTCAACAAGTCCACAGTTTCTTCATTACCTTAGCAGAAACCCTCTGCCAAAGATAGCCCACTGAAGGCAAATGGTGAGAAACAAAACAGCTATTGTGGGACAGTGAGTGTGTCAGTGCAAAGAGCAAAAGGAGTGAAGCAATGAAAAAAACTAACAGAAGTCTGAATAGCCCTAGAATTGAAAAGGGAAAAGCTTTTCCTCCTTGTTTATGCAGCAAGCAAAGACTGAGAGTCAGATTGACTGTGTCTGATTAAGTCACAGCTAAAGGTTCTTGGTTTCAGAGAATTATTCCAGCTTTATTAATTCCCCAAAGCATGTGAAATTGATGTTTTGACTTTAGGGCGCTTCTGTAGGTAACCAAGACATACACAGTATTCTAAATAGGACAACTGAGTGTTGAGTCCAACATAAGCACTATTGACCTATAGACATAAAGTCTAGGGCCTTAAAGGGGAGATAATCTGCTCAATGCACAGCCACTTTTCTTAAAAAAAACAGATGGGAACTGGACAACTCTTATTATATTGTTTGTAGGCGGGACAATGGTTCAGACCCGCCCCAACCTGAAGAAGTTTGAACTTTCTGCTCCCACCCTGCGTGAAAGTACCCAAAGTACTAGCCTGCTAACAAAAGAAGGCAACATGGATTAATCATTTGTCTTCACACACACACATGAACACACACATCCATGCATGCATGAAAACACCCAAGTTTATCTCTGTGCATCCACAAATGGTGCTTGATCATGAAACCATGTATTAGGACCATTCCCTGAGAACTGTGGAAATCCTTCCTTTTGTTTCCTTTTTCTAACGCTTGTAAGAAATATTATCCTTTGACTTTAAATGGGACTAAACACAGCCTCTAAGTGAATGTCATGGTACCAGGATGGTGATTCATACACTGGGAGACACACACGCTCAGTGCAGGGCTAGTGAAAGTAGCATAGTCCATGGCTCAGCTCCAAACCTCAACCACAGCTTCAACCAGTCTATCCATTCAGGCTGCTCCCAACTGCCATGAACACAGCCAGAGATTCCCTCTTCCTTCTGACACCTTTTTTCCTTTCATGTGATGTGATGGTGGCAAAACTCATGTTCCCACTGCTTTGGTAATGTAAAAAACACCTAATCCTACAGCAGGGAATAGGAGATAGGGATTAATGTCTCATATCAAGAAAGCCTCTAACTCCTGAAGGAAATCCATACCTGCTTAAAAGGCAACTGCATAATCAATGAACAGATGGCACAGGAAGGAAATTAGACTTGGACATCTTCTTGGCTGGGAGAGTTGGTAAAGAAGGTTAGCCAGAGCCATTTGTCCTCCCACCCCCAACACATGCCCCTTTCAAGAATGAATTTGGCATGTTCTACCCTTCTACCAACTAGTTCTGTTTTCATGATGAATGAATGATGGTTGTGATCCTTGCCAAAAAGAAAACCCTTTCAAATGATTAATCTTTAATAAAACTTAAAAGGCTCAAGTGTGTTCATGTGTTTTTTGGAAAAATATGGTTAACAGAAGTCATTGAGTCGTAACATCACTTTCACTTAACTAAATATGAAATCAACAGATTTGATGGGTTCAGGCCAAGTCTTACCCGACAGGATTGTGCATTGCAAAGGCTACACCCTACCCACTGGTATTAGTTGGCAAAGCTCACTGGAAGCATCAACAGAGCAACCATAGATCGAAAGAGGGGAAGATAGGGCTATCTTTTTTACCAGCTTGTACCCTGAAGGCCTGAAGGCCACAAGCAATATGAGAAAGTGATTCTGTGCCAAATATAGCACAGTGTATTTGTATGCAGCAGATTCTAAAGGAATAGGGTTTAAAATAGGTTAGATGAATAGCACTCTGCAATTGCCTGCTTCTTCCCACTGATTCCAAGGCAGCCTACTCCAGAGGCAGACTTCTACACTGCAGATTTCTGAAACTGACCTAAATGGTGCTCTTCCCTGTTGTTTTTTGCTCTTCCTCTTCAGAAAACAGAATTATTTCAATTATAGTTGCTAGTGATTGCCAGTGAACACTCTCTTGGTAACTCAAGTTAAAAAAACCCCAAAAATCAAGCAAATATAAACTTATATATATATATATATATATATATATATGCTAATTTCTCTGTATCATCCATTTTGGGGGGACCATACTAAACCCTGTGCATATAGCAGAGTGGAAAAAATCGACTGTATAACTGCAAAGTCCATTGCACATGGAGTTTAATTCCAGTGCAATTGCATAGAGACTGAAGGAAAACTCCACTGCAGAAGATTGCTTTGAAGTGAACCTTCAGCCTGATAGTCAAAGTCAGGCTCTGCAAATGATGCAAAAATAGTATCTGAGAAGGATTCAGCTAAAAATTCTTACTCATTTTTTGTCAGGTTATGCTGTAAGAATGTTTGGAGAGCGAAATTCTGTTTTCATGGAAATCTGGGGAATGTAGGGGTGCTGTAAAATGTCTACAGCTTATATGCCCATATTGAAAGCTCTAACACAGTGTATTGACAATTAGTAGGACAATAAAGTAGGACAATAATATATGATCAGAAAGGTAATGAGCATGTGAAAACACAAAGCAGTCTCCACTGCAAACAGCTTGCAAGCAACCCATTGCCAGACAAAAAAATTGATATATTATCCATCAAATAATTTAAAATAAAGCCATATTAGGAAGAACTTCAAATCAGAATTTGTATGCAAAATGTCATGGTGTGACATATAAGAGTTTCATCTGATCTGGAAACTTAAACTCAGTAAATTATTCCTCAGCACCTCTTCTGTATTTAGCAATACAGTAGTTAATTCTAGCAATAGTTGACTTAAACACTGGCTTTAAAATTCTAAAGAATGTAAGTAAGAACAAAGAAGTGTAGATTCAATAAAAACCAAACCTTTTGCTGAAAAAAAAAAAAAAATGGGAAGATCTTTGACAATGACAAAAAAGGTGAAAAGGATACTATAGTCCTGTAAGAGAGGAAGCCAGGATCATATCGTCACTGGAATGCAATACTGTTAGTTCCTGTGAGAAGTAGATGGAAAATATCTAAACTCAACCACAGCTACAAACATCTGGATGCTCAGCTACCCTGTTGGCTGAGAGGAAGCAGGTGCAGTTGTCCTCTTGGTTTGAATTAGCCTTGTGCTGTTCAAAGTAGACATTACTCGAAGAGGCTAATGGCCCCCAGGTGGAAACATGACCAGTCCCAACGCAGTGGGCAGGACTGTCTGGATTTCAATGGAATAAATGGGGCTGGGGTATGGTCAACCACAATAAGGATCTTGTCTCTGAAGATCGTAACCTTTTCCATACTTGCTTTCCTCAGTAGACCCTCTCCCTTGAGCCAAAAACAGAGAGATGAGAGAGCCTCAAGAAGAACTCTGTTAAAGAGGAAAGAGACTCAGCTGGACGGTGCACAGCAAGGCTTCAAGTACTGAGGTGTGCACTGACAGGATGTATCTGTTCAGAAAGCAGATTTGTAACCAACAACATTGTTTAGGTCAAGTGAATTGGAAACACAATTAAATTGTACAACTGTTTGGTTTGTGAACAGCACAGTGTTACTTCAAAGGGAGCTGTATTTCAGATGGTGTATGTTAATCAAACCTATTTGTATGGATGAGTGTGACTGTACATGCAGACATTGCATGCCCTGTCTTGGGTACCATGTACCTTTGGCACTTAAATTACAGTAGAAAACACCATTAAGACCTCATCTATATAATTTGTCTATGTACAAATTCAAAATGAAACAGACGCAGAAAAAGTTCATGAAAAGGACGCTGGACATGAAGCATCCATCCTTCTGAACAGCGTTTGTTTACCTTAAGATACAAAAGCCAAGGAAGAGGAATAGCAAGGAAGAGAAACAAAGTTAGCACAAGAACACATGGGTATAACCAGCTGCCCATGAGAGGTAAGATGTGGGATGTTAGAGTCTAAAGTGGCTTTCTAATAGGGATAAATAAACAAAGCCCCATAATAATTCTCAGTAACTTTACAATGGTGCATAAGAAATTAATGAGAAGACAATTGTGCTGATTTTGGCTGGGATGGAGTAGCAGCTAATATGGGGCTGTGTTTTGGATTTGTGCTGAAAAAAAGTCTTGATAATAATGTTTTTGTTACTGCTGAGCAGCGCTTACACAGAGCCAAGGCCTTTGCTGCTCCTCACCCCACCCCACCCGCGAGCAGGCCGAGGGGGGGCACAAGAAACTGGGAGTGGACACAGCTGGGACAGCTCCCCACTTAACCAAAAGGATATTCCATAACATATGGTGTCATGCTCAGCAATAAAAAACTGGAAGAAGAAGGAGGAAGTGGGAGACATTTGGAGTGATGGAGTTTGTCTTCCCAAGTCACTGTTACACATGACGGAGTCCTGCTTCCCTGGGGATGGCTGAACACCTGCCTGCCCATGGGAAGTAGTGGATTAATTCCTTGCTTTGCTTTGCTTGTGTGTGCAGCTTTTGCTTTACCTATTAAACTGTTTTTATCTCAACCCATGAGGTTTCTCACTTTTACCCTTCCAATTCTCTTCCCCATCCTGATGTGGGGGAGTGAGTGAGCGCCTGCATGGTGTTTAGTTGCTGGCTGGGGTTAAACCACGACAACACCCCAAAACTGGATGCCCAGACAGCAGAGGACTAAACTGCTTTGACTCAGAAAAACCATTCAAATTCAGTTCCTAGCCGCAGTTTATTCCCATAACTATGGGCCTTAGTGGTACCTTTAAGTTATTTTCCTTCCCTAAGGATTATCCTAAGATTCAAAAAGCAGCCTCTGCACCTTCCAAAGAACGTAAAGAAAAGTGAGTGTAGACCTATCTCTTGGAAAATTATCCACAGGTGAGAAAAGCAGTATTGCCTGATTCCAGCTTTGCCCTTCTTTAGGAGGGGATGATAATGATCACAGGGTGGTAACTAGCCAGAAGAAGTCATGATGTTTGACCAGAGAACAGCTGTTACTGTAGAGTTAAGGTTCAGTTCTGAGACTCCACTCCTAGCTCTAAGATGTATGCAATGTCTTCAGCTGGTTAAGTTAGGAAATTTTTTCCATCAAAGTCAGAAAGATTAGAGGAAGTTTTCTGGAATAGTGACTGTTCTGGATATATCTAATTTGGGATATACCCAGCTGAGATACAAGATGCCTTTAGTCAGATCTTCCATCTTATTCTGTCAGAACTTATCTAAAGCTTTCTTGACCAACCACAAATGTCCTAGCACCTTTGTTACTGTTAATTCTTGGATTTCTTTCTCTAGCATTTGAATGTAGATGGGATGAAGATAAGGATAGTTCACATCCAGGATACGAGTTTACAGCAGCTGCTGTTTCTGCTGTACGCTTCAGCACATTGCTCTCCTTGTGCTTCATGACATATATGGGCATAATGCAAGAAAAAGCGTGAAAGTTAAAAATCAAAGTTAATTATTTTCTATACAGCAAATTAAAGCATGCATGTAAGTAATTTCTACAGAACACCTGGTCAACATAGAACAACCTAGCTTGTGCCACAGTAACCAATTTCTGTGTCCTGCCTCCTCAGCCAAACCCTGATACACTTTAATCCAAGGCTCTGCTGGAGTTTGTTTGATGAAATGGGGAAGGACATTAAGATCATAGCTAGCCAGCTTTGCCAGCAGTCCCTGCTCTCTGGGCACCACTACCACCTGCTCAAGAGGCAGATTATTATATTCAGTTTACCATGAGACATTTGCTTTTCTTCAGCTCTTTTCCCTCATTCATTTATGCTTGAAGTCAGAAATCCATGTCTCTGGTCCTGCCCTAGATCTGCCCCAAAAGAGATGCTGGCAGTTCAGCAGCTTACCACTGTTTTATCTGAGCAAGGTTTTGTGAAAAGTAATTTTGGCAAACCGACTGTTCCAGAGAAATGCTCCCCAAATTGCTTAAAAATTGCATTGTGACTAAACCAGGACTATATATTCTGTAACAGTAGTTGAGACCAGGCCAAGTCAAAGCAAATTCAGACTGCCAGCAGCTATTTTCCCCTCTGTGAAATATGATATCTGATATTTTTCTTCACATAATCCCTAGCAGTTAGGTGAGGGTCTTTACCTACTTTTTACAGACAGATATACCAGAGCAAAGAATTGCTCAAGTGATTTGAACAAAGCTATAGAACAGTTTGGTAGAAGCGGCTGACCTAATCCCAGGCCTCTTCATTCATAGCTCCTTTTGCCCCATTCCTGGGTGAGAAGCATGGCTTTAGAGTTCACATTCACCATCACACTGGGGACATCCTCTCCTTAGTTGCTTCAACCGCATTTGTTTATTCTGCTGGTGTTCTCTGATCATCCTTATTACCACAAACTGAGCAGAAATTGTTCTTTTGGAATTCACCTTTTTGTTTGACTACTTTCCCATTATTTTCTAAATGACTCACAGGACCATCTTTTAATTCTTTTGGCTTTTATAAGCAAATAGTTCCATTTTGGCTTCTCAGTATTACACATACATTTTATGGTATGTACATCTTTTTTTTTAATGCTCCCACTATTCCTGCTTCCTACGCAATCTTTTTGAACTTCAGTACCTTTGTCAGGTTTGTGACATAGGGTGCTGAATTGAAATTCAAATGTAATGCAGATTGGAAGTAAAGGGTTTTAATAGTCTGTCATGTTTATTGCTCTCTTCCATTCTGGAGAACTATCCATGTTTCCCTTTCCTTCTCTGCTTTGTTGACTGCACTGACAGATGAATTCCTATACCTCGGTAAATGCTAGCCTCACAGTGAGTGCTGCACCTTTTCATGGGACACTTGGTCACTAAGCCTGGATGAAGCCAGCCTTCACTGTCTTCTCCATTGCTGAGTCCAGAACCTGCTGGCTGTGAATTGTTTCTCTGTGGCTTGTGCCCCACAAAGAAACGGTAAACCCAACATTAGCTCTGAAGAATGTACACATTGTGGTTTGGGTTATCATGTAATTGTCTACCCAAAGCGGACTGGAATCAATGGGACCTGTTGTCTAGCTTAGCTGACTGTAGTGCAGACACTAAGGAAGAAAGGTGATGTTATATATCTGACTCATATAATTGACAAAAAAATCTCTGTATGTCTACTAAGTAGTCTAGTGTCGCTTACCAAATTGTCTACATGAAAAAAGGTAAGTCATCAGATGGTGAGTTTTAGCATTGAGAGGTGTTCCCTTTCACATTAAAGGAATAAGAACTATTTCTAATGAGATGTCAAAATCTCCAGTTACTCTTTAGTAACAGTAAATAAAAGTAGTAACAGCAAATAAAAGACTCTGTGGCAACACAAGTATCAGAAAAGAAACCACAAAGATTCCTGATACAACCATAAGGGAAAGAAAGAGGATATATAAGTTTAAAAATAGCATTTAACAAAATTCACCAGTACAAAAACTTTGGATCCTCAAGAGACTGTTATTCGTGGTGAATTATTTGATTGGTATAATTTTCAAACACCAGTGAAAAACAATGTCACACAGAGATTTACAGATTAAAATAATTTTTCCCTTTAAGGCAGATGCTCCCAAAATCAACCCTTTAACTGGAGAGAGCACGAACTGTGGACGATTTCAGCCGCTGTAAACTGGTAGCTAATGACTTCCCAGCTGCTGGGGAGGGAGCGCGGCACTAGGGGGGATTGGCCAGCAGGTGGCGAGTTTTCTTCAGGATTGCACTGCCAGGGAGCGATCGTGATGGCCCTGTGTGCCCAGCAATGACCCAACTGTATTATTCCTGCAGTTTTACATATAAAAGCCTATCTCAAAATAACCTGAAGGGTCTGACCCCAAACCACAAATAGCAGGAAGTTCTCAGTTAGGGCTGAAACTCTGTCAGTACTTAACCTTCCCCTTGGAACGAGGTATTACAGCATATTTTGTATTTAGGATCACCTGATGGCATAAAGCCCCCCCTGTTAAATGACCTTTATCTCTAACACTTCAGCATAGCTGTCTATGATACAAAATTGTCTTTCCGACGTGACTCTTAACTTCCTTTGCTTTTGTGACTTTTAGCTGATCCCTCAGCTTTATTTCCATGTAGTTTCAGTGGGATTTTATATCCTTTTTGAAAGCTAACACTAAAAAAAAAAAAACAAAAAAAAAAAAAAAAGAAAACAAAAGGAATGCCTTTTTTTTCTATAGTGCTGGTATATATTTAGAATCTGCTAAAAACAGGAAAGACGTGAGTGATTATACAACTAAAATCCTGATTTCTTATATATTAGCCTAAATAAACCTTTTTTTACAGTTGTTCTAAATAGTAAAATTCTTGCCAGATCAGTATTTCTATGTACTTTAGCCAAACACTAGTTTTGTATTAGTAACACTAATATTTTGTGTTAAAATAACACCTTTCCACTGAGTACAAGCCAAGAAATTGAATCTGCAGTGACACAGTACTGAGGTTGTCAGATTATTACTGTCACTGAAGTCAATTGTAAAAAATCATATAGATTTCTGTCGAAGAAAACTGGAACCCTACGCCTGCTTCAAATTCACACGGTTGTGTCAGCAGTGTATATGGCTAGGGATCAACTGGCCTCTGGCAATCGCCTGTCTTGTAGAAGAGAGGGGGCATAGATGTGATGTAGAGGACTGGGGACTGATGTCATTGAATTTAGAATGTCCCCTGTGGAGGGCTGGCCATTGCATCTGCCAGCAGCGCTGGTCGATTCGCTGCAGAGCTGCAGCCAACTGAGCGGGAAGCAGTGCTGGCGACACCAGCTATTGGCAACACATTGGCACGTAGTGGGGAAGGTGATCCCTGTGTATGTGCCTTTTAGTCCTGCAGTGGATTCCCCTGTCACTCTACAGAGGCTGAAAGAGTGGCAGTCCTAAATATTCACTGAAATACTGAGTGTCCCAAACCTGGTTTTGAAGTTGACCCTCACTGACTATTAGGCAAAGGTCTGGCCTTCCTTCAAGGCTTTCCAAGGCCCAGGCCCAGGATTTAAAATCCCACCTGCATTTCTGAGCTGTAGACTGTGAATCAACAGATCTGAGCCAGCAGAGCTGCCCCAGGAGCCTGTCCAAGGCTGCGGAGCGGGTTGGCACAGGACCTTCACAATCTTCAGTGCCTCTTCGCTCTGCTTTCTGCTCTGGATGGGCAAAGGCACAGGAATGAAATGCCTCAGTGCTCACAGCACTGGGGAGAGTCAGAGCCGTGTGGCACAGATGCTGGTCAGATCTCCCCTCGTGGTACTGCATGTGCACTGAATGGGCCTTTGGGCTCCAGTGTCCGGTCTGTCAGGGTGAGGAGATACTCCAACTCTGTTGGCAATTGACTGAACTCAGAGCCCCGTTTCACTACTCATCCCAGGATCTATGCAGTGAACAAAGCCAGAACAGGATCCCAAATAATGAGTATATAAAACCTCGGGTCCTGTCCTGTCTGCATTGTTATCTCCAGTCCTGCTAAGCCCAAAGGAGATGCTGAATTGCTGCCATGAAGCGGTGCTGTGATAAGTTCTAGGAAAGGTTTTTCCAACCACTTCTTGCACAGAAAATGTTTCATTTTTCAGTGGTAACAAGGTTCTTGTCATGTAGGTGTATGATCTGTCAGCTGCTGCAGGTATGTACTTTATTAACTACTGAAGATAAAGCAGAAACAGAAAAGACTTATACCCATCCCACTTCACTTCAGGCAAAGAACTGAGATGCCTAAAATAGGGACCATTGGCTCTGTGTATGTGTTGGCATATGGTCAATCAAAAAAAGAAAGGTTTCTCTGAAATGTGAATCAGATCTCAACATGGGTTGGATTTACCTCCACTCTCTGCAGAATCTGGGAGCCAATATTCCTAAATTAGGTGCAACAGTTTAATTGGAAGAGTAACACATCTGGACTGAGTTACAGGTATAAGTGAGGTCAGAGAATTAGTTTCCTCTGTTTCTGGGAAGTGCTGATCCACTGGAGATTACTAGCCCAATGTCACTGCAATGAAATCCCTCAAGGGAAGATGAACCTTGTGGTATCCCTGATTCCAGTCCCATGATTGACAGACCATGGAAAGCAAATATTGTCTTTATTCCCTAAAAGTTAAGGAGTCCTCCTTTAACTATTACTTGAAGTAAATATAAGCCTTATCAAATACATGTTACTCCAAAAATTTCAAAATATAAAGATGGCTGACATTCTTTGAATCAACATAGATGCATCCCTAATTCTCTTGTGCATATCATAAGGTTGTCTCTCTTAATCTATCTCTATGATTACATACACATACAAAGGTAATTTCCTTTTCTATATGTACATATATATATATGTACATATGTACCTCTAATTCCATACATACCTTTCTGTTACAGAAATGACTCTTTCACCTCTATGAGATACTGTTCTTTGTGATCCTTTTTCCTAGCCAAACCTGAGCTGGATGAGTTGGAAGATACCCTTACTAAGTTTCCAGGCTAGCAGAAATGTATATTTTATAGCAGTAGAGAAAGGACTTCTCTTTAAAACATGTGGCATAGGCATAATCCGCAGCAAAATGATGTGATGTCCAGGCTTTGCTGGCATTCCACTTGAGCGTCCCAATTCACACTGGTCTTTGTCTCACAGGCCCCTTCTGAGCTCATGTCACCAAAACCTTCAGTTCCTGTGGGATCATTAAATCCTTACTCAATTTCCAGCAGATATGGGACTTGTATGTGAGTGAATGCAATACACACAAATCATTCCAGCCACCCTTGTATTAAATGAACTTTTTTAAGAAGCTGGTTTTGACCTGATAGAATATAATGGTTTCAAGGGAACCATACAGCCATTACAATCCATCATATAAATGAATACTTAGGGACACCTAAATCCAAAGATTATTTGACTGTTATATATATACTTGCACAAAGGGGGCTGGAGGATAGACCCCTCAAATCTGCAGTGGAAACATCTGTACTTTTAGGAAATTTTTCTTAAATATGAGCACACACATGAACTTTCTCAGTTTTCCAAAACGATCAGATCATTTTGAATCAAAGTGACCCCCAGCATCAAATTACATTTGGGGTGTACTGCTAGCAAATTATCAGTTTTGAAAAGCAAAGCATTTCAGAATGATAAAGGGTAGTTTATATGACCAGTACTGATTGCAGACCCTGGCTTCTCTATAACCTGATGGTTTTTCATGTGTTATTAATTATTGTGTGCTGTGCTCCTTTAACATCTACGGCAGATACTGTAAAGCTGAGGAAAAGCAAGCAATATAAAATACAAAAATGTTCTACAAACCCTGCTTTCGCTTCCTTTTGTTGCTCTCTTGTAATGTAAAAACAGATAAATGGTTTCCTCTTTCAAATACAACAAAAAGAAATGACTCCTGGGAGGAGCCCTGGGATGCCAAGTTTGAGCCTGGATTGAATTTTTATGACCACTGTAAAAACTCCTGAAAATAGGAAATTATAATGGAAATGCTGACTCTCACTGCACCAGTGTGAGCAGCACCACCACGGCACTATTAGTGATCTAAGGGGACTGGAAGTTAAAGTGGAATCATTTACACAACCGACTTCACCCCACTTTGCAAACAAGGGGTGCGTGTAAGCCAGGGTGGGAGGGGATATCTTGCACTTAATTAGTTGCTTGCAAAATCCATTGTGATTCTTGAAGAAGACAAATCCCCTATCGCTCCGTGCTCTGGATTTTCTTTCCTAGTCCGCAGGAGTTAGCTGCTGGCAGGGGTCTGCCTCCGCCGGGTGCCCAGCCCACGGTGCGGACGGGGCAGGGGCCGCGCCGCGGAGCCGTGCGCGGGCACGGGCAGGCTGCGCGTACGCGCGGGCGGGGGGCTCCGCCGCCGCAGACGCTGGCTAGTGGGGAGCAGCAGCGTACTGAGGCGCTGGGTCGCATCGCAGCACCACAGTAAAAACCAAGCAAACGATTTCCCCCTCGCTAACAAAATGGAGATGCTCCGAAGTGTGGCTTTTATTTTCAGGAAGCCCTAGAAGTAGAAGTTTTCTTTAAAAATGAGAAAATTTGGCAGAACAACGTTATATCCATCTCTGTGCTGATTTTCTTTTAGGGGAAGGGGGACGGGAGTTGCTATTAGAAGAGCGTTTACTCCCAGCGCGGGAGCAGTTTGCACCCGCGTTGTTTGCCGTTATTCTTCCATCGGTTGTCATCAGCAGCTATTAAAATAATGCAGCTACACGGGACCTGAGGAGTGAGCTGCGGGCCGGGACGGGGGGTGCTGGTGTGTGCGAGTTTCAGCAAAGGGGTGCGGGAGCGCCCGCGCTACTCCGGCACCAGGCTCCGCGCCCCACCGCCCCCCGCGCTTCCCCCTCCGCGCTCCAGCGCGCTTCGGGCTCAGCCCCGACGGGCTCCTTTCCCTTCCCGGCCCTTTCTGGCGCTCCCACTTCCATCTGAGTCCAGGTTATCTCAGGAGGGGCAGTGGGAGCCCGCACACTCTAATCCTTCCCCGCAGTCAACACCAAAATCGCTGGAAGGGGGAAGACCAGGCAAAGCGAAGGAAAGCTGGGGGTGGGGTGGGGGGTGGGATAAATATCTATATATCTATATCTATATATCTCCCAGGTGTCGCTGGTAATCAGAGGGTCTGGCTCGGGGGGACACCTTGCCCGGGGAGGCAGGAGGGCAAGGCGAAGACGCTGCAGTGCACTTGTGCCTGCTCTCCCCTGCGCGTCCGCCGCCGGGGCTGGCTCCGTCCCTGCCCGTGGAGCTCCGGGCGCGGAGCGGCTTTGGAAACGCCGCCGAGCGCAGCCGGCTGCTCTGCCCTGCTCCCCGCGCCCTTCCCCCGGGAGTTTTGGGAACTGCAGGGCTGCCGACCGGAGGCAGCTTTGACCAGCCATCCCCCACCCACTGCCGCGTTGCGGGGGGCGAGATGTTTGCTGGACTCCGGGAGGCGATGCAGCCCTCGCAACCCGCCGAGCAAACATCCCCACCCTGCCCCGCCGGACCCGCTTCTCCTCGCAGCCCTAGCGAGGCGCCTGCGGCTGATGCTTCGCAAGTGGCGCGGTCGGTTCTCCTCAATAAAAGACTTTTCAAAGGACAAGCGCCGTTCCCCGGTGGGGAGAAAGTCCCACGGAATGAAAAGGCAGTTTTCTCCTGCACATGGCTGCGGGATGGGGCCGGGAATCGTTATTCTTGCAAAGGTTAAGTGGGTCCGAAGGTGAAGCCAGGTACCCCAGCTGAGGGAGGGAAGAACATCAGTCAGGCTGTGCAGCCCGCTCCCAGCACGCGTGTAGGTGCATCCAGGGATGCCCAACATCCACGGGAGCTTAAACCAGAGGAGGAGCCATCCCCAGTACCTGCGCAGCGCAGGATTAGCCCTTGAACCCAGAACTCGTTGGAGGCGAGGTGACAACATCAACGGGCTCCCTCCGGGAGGGAAGGGGAAATGCCCCAAGATGCGCCCCCCGTGCCCCCTAAGTTCGCTCCGCAGGTGGGGCACGCAGCCGCCCCCGGCGCGGGCACCGGCCCCAGCCCCGTGGCCAGGCGGCAGGGCGCGGCGCCGGCCCCGCCGCTGCGGGTGCGGACCGGCGAGGCAGCCCCGTGTGGCGGCCGGCTGGTGCTGTCCGGGATGCTGCTCCCCCCAAAAAAGGGAGTCACAGCCCGGGGCGGGGGGGCTTCACCTTGCAGATTACGTGGGGCAGGAAGGGGACGGAAAGGGAGCACAGGCGGGAAATAGGGATGGGGGCTCCAGTCTCCCCAGTCACCCCACAGATTTCTCTTGACACGAATTGGGTTTCGCTGTCACCTCTAAATCCTACAAACGTGGCTGGTTTTGGGAGCAGATGCCTTCATTTTTTACGAGTCTCTTGGAGTTGTAACATTCCTAATCGACTGCAGAACTTCGCTGTGGAAAAGCGCAGCGTATTCCCTGCGTGTCTGAGCTAGCAGTGGTTTTGTATCCCGTTCCCGGTATTAGGTTCCCCACCGTTACAAGTTGACATAATGCAAATTAGCAAGGGACATCATAAAAATCCATCCGAGAATAAAGGTTTTGGAACAGCATAACCTTCGTAACTTAAACATCAGATATTTAAACCAAATGCACTTAACAAGACAGCTAACCTGAAACTTCAGTTCAGTCGCCAGTGGGTTGACAAGTCCAAATATTTTTACATTTTAACAAATACGTGAATATCAGACTATAGGTTATCCAGGCAGCTTTCAGCTACAGCTTCCAGTAATACTCTGGGACCCGCTTTGATTATAAACAATTTTTGCGTGGGAATCATTTTCTGTGTGTCCCTCCCCCTAGATATTGAGGTCTTTTACTGCCCTTTATTTCGATGTTTAAATGTCTATTTCGGAATGATGGTTTCTGTAACTGGAAGTGCAATTTTTTTAGGATGTTGTTGTTCCCTTAAAAGCAGCACGTGCAGGTACCACTGCTATTGTGTTTACCATCTCAGCTAATCTGCTGCTTCTCCAAAAAGAACTGGGATTTTTGTTTCATTAATACACGCACCCATTCTCAGCTATACCAAGATCCTTCCTCCGGTACAAGAGAACTCCCCAGTTAGAAGAACACATCTCCGGTCTGTTTCTTGATCTGGGGACACTTGGGGATCTTACATTCATCCTGACAACAGGAGTTGAAAACTATTGCTGAAAATGCAAACTTATTCGAAGACATCAACTAACAGCATCGGGCACAGGATCAGACTCTCGACATTTCGACCCCCATAACAGGAACAAAAGTGCTAGGTTTTGGGTTTGGATTTTTTTTTTTTTTTTTTGGGGGGGGGGGGCTGAGGGGGCGGTGGGGTAATAAAAAAGGAAAAGAAAAAGAAAGAAAACAGCAGCACGAAATGAGAGAGAACTGAAGAAGCCGGGATGAGGGAACGTCTTTACTTCTCTGCCTCATGAAAATGCCACTCGTTTACAAAAGGAGGGAACGAAAATGTCTTCGCTTGTCCAGAGCAGTGAGCAGTATTGGACTCCAGACTCTCCCCAGAAATAGAGATGTTTTGGGGATGAAATAGCCGTCTAGGGTTTACTTTGCCACTCTGCTGTTGTGTTCATGAACGCTTATTCTGCAGGATGATAACGTAGTAGTGTTTTCTTGTTGCTGTTTTATTGACTTTTTTTTTTGTTGTTGTTTATTGGTTTTTCCTTCGGCGATGGGCAAAAATCAGTGTAACAACGGCAGTGACATGAATAATAAAAAAACACATGCGTGTTCTTGAGCACGGTACCACGTTATCCCGACGGATCTGTCTTCGCTAGTGTATTACATTACCCTGGTTCGCCGGGATAATGTAATACACCCAAGCAATTTTTCCCCCTTCACGGATCTAAAGGAGTGTGAATGGATGGATGAATAGAAAAACAAATAAGCAAGGAGATTACGGCCTCAGGATTAATTATAAAGCACGTTTAACCTTTTTCTTTCGAGGGTTATTTTGCTTTGCCTGCCTCGCCGGGGTAGTCTGACTCCCCCCGGATCTAAGCAGGGCTCTGCGGCTCCCGACCCGCGGAGGATGCGCGGCACTCCGCACTCCGCACAACCCCTCCCGGGGTGCAGGGAGACAGCGTCCCGGGCCGTGGGAGGAGGGACGGGAGGAAGGCACCGAGGTCAGGGGCACTGGGGCGGAAAGTGGGGACCAGGAGGGATGCTGGAGCGGGGGGAGGAAGCGACTCTAACCCGGGGGTGGACCCCTCGCAGGTAAGCGGCTCCTGGGATCCTCTCGGAGGATCTTCTCAGCGAGGGAGAGAAGCTTACGATCCCGAAATCCTCCCGGAGGGAGCAGAGCCCTCCCTCTATCTTCCCCCCACCTTTATTTTTCCTCCCCCACTCTTTCTGCTTTTCTCCCCCTCCCTCCCTCCCTGGGCAGGTCCCGGTGAGTCCTGTCCCGGGGCTCGGCGGGGAGAGGGCGCAGCGAGCCCAGCCGGCAGCGGTGCGGTGCGGTGCGGTGCGGTGCGGTGCGGTGCAGTGCGGGGCGGGCGGGGCGGAGCGGAGCGGAGCGGGGCGGCTGGCCGAGCCGGTGCAGGCAGCGCGGCCGCGCAGCGACTCGCGGGGAGCGCGGTCCTCCGCCGTGGCACAGCGCGGAGCTGCACGGGGACCCCGCCCACACTCCCCCATGGGAGGCCGCTCCGCCGCGGGGGGCAGCCCATAGCGGGCCCCAGAGAGATGCCCCGAGGGAGGCTGCGGGAGCGGGGCGGGGGGGCGAGATCACACGTTCGCGGACTACGGGTCCCGGGCTGCTGCGCCTCCAGGAGAAGCGGGTTGAAAAGTCGGTTCTTCCCAGCCAGAAACTTTCTCCCTGCGTGCGCATGCCCGGAGTCTGGTGGGAGGTTGAGGGGGGAGCTGGGAGGGGGGGTTGAAATAAGGAGGAGGCTGGAGGGAAGGGATCGGTTCAGTCTGAGCTCGGCTGCTCCCGGGCGCGTTTGCACTGCAGCGCACGCAGACGGCGCCGGGAGCAGGAGGAGGGAGCGCACCTCCGTCTCCATCAGCCAGAGCACCTGGACACCTGGCCCCGCTGCTCGCTCGGATCTGCCTGTACCCGCCGGAGGAGCAGTGGGGTGGGGTGGGAGAGAGCTGTGCCCCCCAGGGCCAGCAGAGACACTGACCTAGCCCAGCCTCTTCTTTTTTTTTTTTTTTCTTTTTTTTTTTTTTCCTTATTTTTTTCCTATTATTTTATTTTACCAGCTCCAATTTAGCCCAGGATCTTTTAACTGCTGCCAGCGGTGGAGCACAGATCGGGATTAGGTAAATAAAAAGAACAACTCGTTTTGTTTGGTTTTTGTTTTACCAAGCCTCGGGGGTTGGGGATATCGATCCAAACACCTCCTTTTCTCTCCGTCCTGTCTTTCTTTCCTCCATCCCCTCCCACCATCCCCTGGATGGTGCAGAAGAAGTGGGGAAATCGTGGTTCACGTGAGAAGGACTGTTCTCTCTGGGAGGGCGGAGGGCTGGGGGAAGCCTTCACATGGGGCTCGGATATTTTGATGCTATTTAAAGATTTGTCTTCCCCTTTCAAAGTTGTTTATCCCCCCTTGCGGAAGAGCTGTGTGTTTAACCCAAGCTAAAAATGACACAACGAGCTGCAAAACAGAAGCCTGAACGTCTCTTTATGGACTCGAATGTTCAGCTTCTCTCCTCTCTGTTCATTACTTTTCTCTTTCTGTTCTTTCCCTCTTTCGGTTCTTTTTCTCCCACTCCATTTTTAGCGTTTTAGGGTCCGAGGACCTTCTTGCCTTCCTCCCAAGGCCGTAACAGAAATGAACCTGACGTTTATATTTTTCTGAATGGATCGAAACAAGTTCAGCGTAGGGAGAGACTGAGCTTCTCTCGAGGCCGAGCCTATAAAGTGTCAGTGCAAAGCCGAGGATTAGGGTATAGTTGTTATAGTTGGCTTTTGGGAGGGGAAACTATAAAAATCGAGCATTTCGGAGATTACCGTAGCGCTGCGGGAATTGTCCGATAAAAGGCGAGCGGGGCAGGAGGGCTAGAGCCGTGTCCCGGACAGGTGCACAGGAGGTCCAGTTCAGTAAGACCGAAGCCAAGCGAGAAAAAGGGTCAAGCCCCGGCGCAGCGGCGGGCTCGGGCCCCTGCGGCTGTGGCGGGGCGCTGCGTGGTCCCGCGGCAGGAGCCCGGCTGTGGGGTGGCCGGGAACGGCGCCGCCTCGCCCGGCCGGGCCCGGGGATGAGCCTCGGTGCTCCGCGGGGGTGTCACCGCCAAGGTTTTGCCCCCTACCCGTGGCTGTGCATGCTGCGGCCGTGGGAAGCGATGAGTGCAGAGGGAAGAAATCTTCCCCGCCTGCCGGGAGGGAGGAAGGACGGTTTATTCGTGTGCCGGGCAGGCACCGGGCGTTTCTCTAGGGAAGAAAGCGAGAATGAATCTTGTGCTGGGGGCCTTTCTTTGCCCGAGGGGATTAAAAACCACACACACAGATAGAAAACCTCCAAACCAACCTAAACACTTCCGCGGGGGAAGGATGGAGGGGCCTGGCCCCTGCGGCCGCCCCGCCGGCACCCGCCCGCACCCGCCTCCCGCCCGGCTAGCCCGCCGCGGGGCTGCGCTCCCGTCCGGGGCCCTCCTGGCCACCGGGCCACCAGGGCCTGCACCCGGGGAATGTGTTGTTGCCGTTGTTGGTTTGGGTAAAGGCTGTCCCGGGCTGCGTAGTGATCGCTGGTGCAGCTGGACCCTGGTTATTAGTATTATTATTGCGAGACTAAAATGCGCCGCGTTCCTCCGCGTTCGCAACGGTGGTCCGGGGAAACTTGTCAACACTGATTGCGTGATAAAATGTGAATGATGATTTTATAAGGATTGAGCGGAGATATCCAAGGCACATGCTGACTGAGTCCTTCCAGTCCTCATTAATGTTAGCAATTAACTCTTTCACGCTCAATTAGCCCCGAATAAACCTGCTTTAATAGATTCTGCACACTTCATTAATACTTTGAATAAATCTGTGCTGAACGATGCACTTTATTCCTCAAGAGCACCAGGCTCAAATAATGCGGAGTGAAAGGGCAATTTTGTTCCCTTTCCAGTAAGTTTCCCAAACACAGATAAATTGTAAGCTCTGTTTCCCCGCTTAAACTGATAGGAAGGGAAAATCTCGACCCCCTCAAAAGGGACAAAATAAGTAGCCGACTTGGTGGCAAAACTGCATGTGTCATGCGATGCAGCCGAAAAGACAAGGGCTACCAGGCTTTAAAAGATTCAGGCAAAACAAGGGAGCTTTTTTTTGACAGATGAACCTGATTACTGTAGTTCGAGGCTATCGCAAGAATGCAGCATTTTATGCCCTCTACTTTATCATGTTTGTAAAAATAAGCAACGTTCTCAGGGTAATTTACCTCCTCCATTCTTCCATGTGGAACTAATTAGCAAACCTCATTATTTATGAGTCAGGTATTTAATGTAACAAATATCCCTTTCAAAGGACACATCGGAAATTGATAATTCAAGGTAGAAAGGAAAAAATACTGACTAGCCTCAAGATTACTTAAAAATCCATTTAATTTCGCCCCTTGCTACGCTACCAGAAAAAAGGTGGGTGGATTTTCTTTTTCATTTTTTTTTGGCATATAGAGGAGGTAGAATTTAATCTGGAAGGTTAAGATTACAATGGTCTTAAAACAATGGCAACTGGACAATAGCATTACCGTATCTTCAAATAGGACAAAGGGTAAGAAAGCTGGAGACAGATGTAGTCTTTCAAGTTTATGATCCTATTTTGCAGGGTAAATTTATCTTGGCATGAGTGGGTTTTGTTTCAGTCAGAACACAAGTGGTTTGTTCTTAATTACTCACTGAGTTTGTGTTAAAAAAGAAAACCCCGCACAGTTTTATTGTGATGGGGGAATTCAAGCAGAGAACTCGCGGGGTTGTCTTCTGTAGAAAAAAAAAAAATTAAAAAAGAAGCACCGATAACGATCTGTTTACATGAAACAGAATTAAAGGTGGAGGTGACACCGAAATCAAAGATATGTTGATCTCTCTGCGGGCAAGCGGGAGAGCGGAGAGTTACTGCGCTGTGAAACGCGTTCGCTTTGATGTCCCGGAGAGAGGGGACTTCTGAAATACTTTGCTCTTCACCTATATTTTTGACTATCCTGGTCGCACAGAGCAAAAGTGTAGCTTACATTTCTGGAAAAGTACCAAGAAACTTGTAGTAACGTGAACACTGCTCCCACCTCCCCTTTTCTTCTTCTCGCCCCCCACCCCCCCCTTTTTTCTTTGTTTTCTTTCTTTTTCTTTTCTTTCTTTCTCTTTCTCTCTCTCTTTTTAATAATAGAACTGCTCTAGTAAAAAAACTGTGGGCGCAGTGGATGCTGTTATGACCCGACTGTATTTCTCCGTGGTTTGTGCCCCCTTCTTCGTTTGGGAAATCGAAAGAGAATCTTTTAAATGCCATCGAGCCAGAATTTACGCAAATTGACACAGTAGATTTTTGCTTAAATATCCCATATTAAATATTTTCTAAGGATACAAAGATAGAAAGAGGGATAAACCCAGAAATTAACTCCGTTTGCAATGGCATGTTTCATGCTTGAGAGATCTAGGGCTACCTAGACAGGAAAATAGATGTGGAGCTGTTGTGACAGATAGGAAAAGACATTTCAGGTACCTGAACAAGAATGTTTTCCGCGCACTTTGTTTTCGGGGTCATCGATTGAGGCATTTGTCCTGCGAAGTGGACATGCCTAGCGTATGGCCAGCGCTAACAAAATAAAAAGCATTTCCCCAGCTGAACAACAAAACAGTCTGGTTGGTTCATCGGCCCTAAATAGTTAAAAAAAAAAAAAGGGGGGGTGGAGGGGGGGAGAGGGAGGAAAATGTAATGTGTGCACTTTTCAATCTCCCACTATCCAAAATGTATCCAATTAAAAAAGGCAAAATGTCACAATCTCTTATTCTGGGTCATTGCGATGGAATTCCTCTAAGGTTTGAGTCTCTCTTCCTGCTGCTGATTTATGTAAAGCGATGTGAAAGGTGGGCCCGGCATACAGAGCTGCTCAGAGTAAGCTTCTCCCTCTCACACCCTCTCAGCTGCAGCTCCTCGGTCCAGGCAGCAGCCCACATATAAATCAGATTTGTTTCCCTGGTCTTTAGACCTCTTCCGCCACTGGTTTCCAGCCCTCCACCCCAGAGGGACAATTACTGCTCTGCAGCAGTTTGCTGACTCCTTTTCTCCAAAGGGGCTTTACTTCTCACGTGGGGTTGAACTCCAGGCTGAGTGCTGTGAGAATCCTGCCGGGACCCTGTGGGGATCCTATGGTGACTCAGCAGGAACCCTATAGGGGATCTTATGAGGACCCTATGTGAATCTTGTGGGAGCCCTGCAGCAAACCTGTGGGGAACTTATGAGCACCCTGCAGGGACTCTACTGGGACCCTACGGGGATCCTGCTGGAAAACAGCCCCACTGAGGGCAAATCCCAGAGTTCACTGGGTGAAAAGCAAGTATAAGCTGTGGGCCGTGGAGTAAGGAGGCTCCCTGGGTTGCAGTGCCTCCAAAAGCCGTGGGTTCTTTCTCGCACCCACAAAGAGGGGAAGCTGTGTTCCTCACCACCAACCCTCGGGAGGCATCTCCTGCCAAATGGTTGACAGCAGCCAGGGCTGGGTTTGCAGGCAGGGCCAGATGTGCTTCGATGTTGCGGCATTGTAGCATTTTCCCCTCTGCCTTGTGGGGTGGAATGGGTAGGAATCTGGCCCAGAGGAGGGGCTGGGGGCTTGGTGGGACCCTGAAACACAGAGCAAAGTGGTGGCACTCAGCCCAGGGAAGGGCTGTGGCCCTGCGGCCCTGCAGCTGGTGGGCTGGGAGTCCCCACGGGAAGGGTCCCTCCAGCCCTTGCCTTTTTGCCTTTTGAAGGGTTCTAATTAAGCGATTGCCTAGATTAGGACGTGGCTTAAAGCCAGGCACTTCCCCCTGGGGAGAGCAAATGGCACTTCAGATTTGTCACCCGAACTCAGCATTTTCCCATTTCTTTTTGCAGTACAGAAGAGGGAGGGCTGCTGGCTAGTATTCCCCCCCCCCCCCCTCAGAATTTGGGCGATTTTCTTCTTTTGAGTGAGGGAGGAGGTACAGCTCCCAACACCCAACTGCCTCCACCGCCCCAGGGACAGAGGCTTGGCTGAGGTTAGACCACAGGGAGCTTGGCAACCCAGGGGCAGTGAGCTCTCTGCACCCTTCCCTGTGTCGCCTCAGGGGTCAGGGCTAAAGGCAGTGCTGGTGGACAGATATAGTGGGCAGTATCCCACTATTTTCTAAAGGCTGAGGGTGCCGAGGAAGGGATTTTAAATTATATGGGAGAAGCTTGAGCTCTGTGGGCCAAAATGGCATCTCTTTGCTGTCCCTGTGTAGAGGATCATCGGAGACCTACCTAGCACAGGGATGCTGTTGGAGGGTGAATGATTGTGGATGGGGTACAACTTCTGTGTGAAAGGGATGGGGAGAGGGAGAGTCTGGAGACCTGTGGGGTCTCCAAGAGTTGGTTACACCTAAGTCCAAGGCAGCCTCCTCCTGTGGCTTTGGGGAAGTATGTTAAGGGGGGTGAGGTGAAGAAATTCCCTCTGCTTTTATCTTCATATCAATCCACCTCTCCCTCTTCCTCCGTCTTTATTTTCCAGATCTTTTCCTCCCCTGTTCCCAAGATCCTCCTCCTGAGCGGCCACCATGGGAAGTAAGACCCTGCCGGCCCCAGTGCCTATCCATCCTTCCCTCCAGCTCACCAACTATTCCTTCCTGCAAGCGTTCAATGGGCTGCCAGCTGTGCCCTCTGACCACCTCTCCAACCTCTACGGCTTCAGTGCCCTGCACGCTGTACACCTGCACCAGTGGACTTTGGGGTACCCAGCGATGCATCTGCCCCGCTCCTCCTTCTCCAAAGTGCCCAGCGTGTCGAGCCTGGTGGATGCACGGTTCCAGCTACCGACCTTCCCACTATTCCCACATGTCATCCAGCCCAAGCAAGAGGCCACCAACGTGACCCTCAAAGCCAAACCCCGCTTCGACTTTGCCAACTTAGCAGTGGCCGCCACACAAGAGGACCACTCTAAACTGGGACAGGCAGACAGTCAAGGCTCACCCCCAGGGCTGGGGTCTTTGCTTGAGGTGACTAAACTCTCTCCAGAGAAGAAACCCACACGGGGAAGGTTACCATCCAAAACCAAGAAGGAGTTCGTGTGTAAATTCTGTGGCAGGCACTTCACTAAGTCCTACAACCTTTTGATCCATGAAAGAACCCACACCGATGAACGGCCCTACACATGTGACATTTGCCACAAGGCCTTCAGAAGACAAGATCACCTGAGGGATCACAGGTAAGGATTCTTCTCCTATCCTTTTTTCTCTTGTGTATCTGTACTCTCCTTGTTAGCCACCTCTACTGATCAAGGTGCTTGTAAGAAAAGTCATGTCCCGGCCCAGATGGCAGTGTTCCCTCTAGGTTTTCCTCTTCCCACTGCCAGTGAAGGAGCCCAGATAACTCACTTTGGAAGTCAGTCTTGTTGTTCTACTCACTCACCCCGCAAAAATCACCCCGCAAAGATTTACTTGCACTGCCTCCTTCTTAGTTTCTGCAAATATTTTCACCCTCTGTTTGCATTGTCTTTGTGATTATTCAGAAGTGTCATGAAGACACACAGCCTGAGTTAGAGAAGTTAGAGAAGAGCTCTTTATCCCTAAGCAAGGCACCCTTGTAAGCCTCCAACACCCCCCTCTCTTCTTGCACACACACATGCAGATGATCGCCTGAGTGCCGCACTCCAGCACTCTTGGTCTCAGCAGTACGTGTAAAAAGCTCCAGCATGTTCTCCATCTCAGCTCGCTGCTGAGTTTAGTCTGGTTATTTCTGACATCTCAATTGTTTTTCTCTCCCTAGATATATCCATTCTAAAGAAAAGCCTTTTAAGTGTCAAGAATGCGGGAAAGGATTTTGCCAGTCCAGAACACTAGCTGTCCACAAGACACTGCACACGCAAGTAAAGGAACTGAAACCTGCCAAACTTAAGTGCTGAATCTTCAACTTCTATGAACTTTTCCTCCCCTTCAGACTTTACACCAAAACCAGAGCAGAAACAAAACTTTCAGGATGGGAGCACTGAACTTTGTGTTTTGTTTTTGTTTTTACTTTTAAAAGAACAAAATCCTCATCCCCCCCCCCCCCCCCCAAGCAACTAAACTCCTAAATCGTGGGTGAAAAGATCATTTTGCATTTAAAATATACATGAATGATGCAGACAGTGCTAGCTGACTTGTGTGGCTTTGATAAACTTTATGCCAAAAGGTGGTGCTCACGTGTTGGACAGGAATCTTTTAAACCAAACAAAAACCCACAAGCCCCCCCCCCCCCCCAACAAAAAAAAACCAAACCCAAATCGTAGCTTTCAAAAGTATTACTTAAAAAAAACCAAAAAAAACCCCAACAACCTCTTATTTTATACTTTTTTTTTTTGACTGTATAAAGCTTCTTAGTTTTACACTTCAGGAAATACAGAGAATTCCAGAAGACTATTAAGAACTGAAATGGTGGTTTCTCATCACAGCACCATTAGGACAAGGAGAAGGGCAACTTGCAAATCTCATTTGCTAGTTTGTTTTCTTAGAAGAAGAAAATTGATGCTTCAAAATGACCTAAATCTCTCAAGTGGGGAGTCCTATCATGCGCTAGAAAATTTATCCAGATCTTAGACCTGCAGGGCCCTGGTGTTTGGGACAAATCAGTGTTCACGGGACATGGAGACCTTTTCCTTTGCCTTGTGGTCTAGTGCGCTATGAGGAGGTTTGTAACTCGTGGACTTTAAAAAAAAAGTAAAACAGAGGAAAGAAAGGTGGCAATACATCCAACCGACGGTATGCACAACGTGGTTTCAGTGGTACTTTAAAGTCTTCGAGTGTCCTGATGAGAGAGAACAAATCTCAGCCTGAGAGCATATTTTTTTAAATGCTGGCTTTCTGAACAGTGTATTCAAATTAAGAGACATTCCAATAAGTGTTGTTTATAAAAAAAAAAAATATGTATGGCTGTTTGGCACTTTATGCTGATTATTGGTAATTGACATTTATCACTGGATTGTGTGTGTTTTTTAAGTATTAAAATAAATCGTTATTTTACAGGCATGTCTGCATGGACTACATATGTGTTCTTTTGGTTTCTGGTGTCTTCTATCCCAAACCCTCCCTGTCAGTATTCAGGACCTCACTTTTTTTTTTTTTTTTTTTGAGTTCACTTGGTATTTCCTCAGTGCTTGTTTCTACCAGCCTTGGGAAGTCTGGATCTTTCCTTTACACCTAAGCTTTGCCCCTTCCTCATTTTCTTTTTCTTCCCCTCTCCCCCCCGCTTTTTTTTTTTTTTTTTTTTTTTAAGGTTGACGAAAGTAAACAGATCTGCAGGGAGTCAAATAATTTTGCTGCTGGCGTGGGAAAAAAAAAATCGTCTTGGGTGACTAAATCTTGGCTATTAGCTGATAAGATTAGGTGTCAGAAGTGTTATAACACAAATCAGATGAATAATGGGCGAAGTGCTGCTGCTCTCACAGCCCGATGGCGCTGCGGGGAGAGCCGCCCTCCGCACCCTTCCCCGCCCGGCGGGAGCGGGCGTTTTCCAGCCGCATCTTCGGCCGGTTCAGCGCTGGTCGGGGCGGCCTTTGGTTCGCGGCAGCTGTCTCGGATCAGAGATGTTTATTCCACTGCGAAACCGCTTTGGATCGAGATGGGGGAGAGAGCGCAGAGCTAGGGGATCCGCCTGAGCCTTTGAAGCGTCTCTTGCCGTCCTTCCTCGTCCCCTCGGCAAAGCCGAAACCCTCTCCCCCGCCCCTGCACAAGCCGGTGCCCCCGCCATAGGCGATGCCTCCTGCGACGCAGCGCGGCGGCGCGGCCTAAATTACGCCGGCGCGGCCGAAGCGCGGGTGCGTTGCCGCCGCAAGCCGCTCGGTCCAGGCGGTTCCTTTCTCCCTTTCGCCACTCCGCTTTCAGAAAATATTTCTTTATTTGGTCAAGGAATCTTATCAATGACAGGGAAAAAGTTGCGCTTGTATCTCATTTAATGTCAGGGGAAGGGGGAGAAACGTCTCCCCCTCCCCTCTTCTACCGGACACCGATCCGAGCGCACCGTAACTCACCCACAGGCACTTGCCGGCCGGGCCGCAGAGCCCACCTCGGCGCGCAGGCCCTCGGGGTGCCGGGACGCCCCCCGTGCAGGCACCCAGCCCCGAAGGCTGGGGGAACGGGCAGAGCCTGCAGCCGGCTGGCTTCTGCTTTGCTTCCCACCCGCCACCGGCTTTCCGCGCCGCGGAACGGCTTTTGCTTTTGTCTTAAAAGGCGTCGGAAAACAAGCGCTAGGTACGAGCAAGGAGCGCGGGGGTGACAATGGCCCAAGCCTGGGGGCAGCCTGGGACTGGCCCTCCGCCCTGCGGCAGCGCCTAGCCGCCACCGTGGGAGTGGGCGCGGAGTTCTGCGCGGCGCTCGGCAGCGCGCGTTTTGCGCGGCGCCCGGCGGGAGCAGGGAGACTTCGCCGCGCTGGCCTCGCCTTGCCGAGCCGCTGCCGGGCTGCCGTTTCGCGGGGGCGAGTTGCACTGCCCCTGCAGCTCTCGCCCACCCCAGCTCCTCCGCTGGGATTTACCCGTTTCGCCTTGCGCAAGCCCAGCGGGAGCGGCCGCCTGACCCGGTGCGGGTCGCGGCCCGCAGAGCTCCCCTTGCACCCCCCGCGCCTCTCTTAGGGGGGACCTACTCTGAGCACTGACATGACGTTAACCTCCAGCCGGAGGGCTGGGGGGTGCACCCACCCCCACTCCTCCACCCCCCCTGTGCATTGCTTCTAAGGGAGATTCAGGGAGAAAATCCCCGATGAACTTCCCGGTCCCTCGTGTGTGGCTCGTGACACAGAGTAAGGGCACCGGGATGCTCCCGGGGTCCCGGCGTGTAGGGGGAAAGCGAAGGGCTCTATCGCCTGGAGCCAGTCGGTTTTCAGGGGTCGTGACTACGAGGCAGAAATCCGAGTCGGGTCCAAAGGGAGGGAGGAAGGGATGCAGGGAGGGTCACTCCATCGCGGCTTTCCCACGGTCGCTCCACCACCTCCTTAACACCGGGATACCGAAACACCCGTGGCGAGGTAAGAAACCGTGTCAGTTACTGGTTCCTGGGAACCATTATAACTGCAGGGTTGCGAAGGTGGAGAAACTGCTCCTCCCAGCTGGGCATGAGAAGAGTTTCATTTGCAAGGCTGAAGCCTGGTGATCTGTCTGCCAAGAATTTACTTGGACATGTATTTTTATGTGCAATTAAAAAAAATAATCTCCAGGATTGAAATAATCAGGATTACAGCTGTATTACGACTACGTGGGCATACCGAGCACAGGATGCACACACAGCCTCTTAATGTCATTTGTACTACACACATACGTGTGCGTATTTCCCCTTCCCAGAAGGCCGATTTCGACCTCATGCAAACAAAGGCTATCTCTCTAGTTGTGCTCTCAGCTGCACTGGTGAACAGTTTGCCTGTTCCCTCCAGTGTTTTGAATTTTGCTAGGCAGTATCAGTTCAATGATTCCAAGGAAAGCAAAGCAGAGATGAAATCATGACAGTCAGAAGAGGTAAGTCGTACTAACCCCCAAAATAAACGAAAGGAATTAGACGGGAAATGTGCCTTTTGAATCAGGATCACAAATAATTTAAATGATTAATTACCTCCCCTTCTTTCTTTTTTTCTCTCTTTGCATGTGTTTAAATCTGACATTCACACAGTGAATAAAACTTACTGAGGCCTCTGTCTGCCAATCGAGAGCTGATCCTGTTTTCACAGTTGCTTTAAATTTTGCATTTTCATCATACAAACATCACTGAATGGGAGCTTGCAAGAGTAAAAACCAGGGCACCTGACTCTAGTTGTCTCTTCCTGCAAGATTTACAAGGGAAACAGATTTTTTGGTCTTTTTCTAATTATTTATTTTTTAACCATTTCCAGTTACAGAAGAAAATGTAAAGATGTCTTGGCACAACTCTCTCGCTCTCTTTCCCCCCCTTTGCATTCCAGTCATTCTTTTTCTGCCCATAAACTGTTACTACTCCACAAGAGCCTGATTCTGCACAGCATACTCAGCCTGTTTTTTTGTTGGATGCAGGAAGAAATCCTGTCAGATGAGGTCTGCAGTGTACATTCATGAAACAGAGCAAAAGCCTCTCTTAGAATGTGCACTGGAACAGCAAGCAGTTACATTTCAGCTGTGGATTACATGTGCCTCTGAAAAGGGGACCACAAATCACTGGGTTTTTTAAAGGTTCCGCATGAGTTGTATATTAATCCCAGTTTCCCTAGGGATGGATTAATCCCAGCTTCCCAGTTGTGTGGCTACAGACAATGTAGATGGGGTTGGGGGCAGGGGAGAAGGAAGATGGGGAAGATGGGGAAAGGAGAGGAAAATTAAAAAGATGTATCACAGGAATACATGGGCTAAGTGGCGAGGAGCCATAAGTGCTTAAGTTTCAATACCCCTTCTACCTCTGTCACCACATGTGAGCTGAAGCAAATCACTTCAGCTCCCTGTTTTGCTTTCTTCATCTGTAAATTGGGGATAATACTGCTGCTTTTGCTCCCAAGAGGCCTGGCACACTCGTATAGAAACTCCTGCTCAGCCTTCAGTAGTGAAAGGAGGTATTACGATTCATACCTGGGCAGCTGACAGCAGTGGCTGATTTGGAAGATCTAATGGAGTGTGCAAGACAAATTTATATTTGCATGTAATTCTTTTTCAGCCCTGGCAGTTTTGTTGAGAGATGGAGTCCTAGAGCCCAGCATGCACTTCTTCTCTACATTCCTATCCAATGACTCAACAGGAGAAATGGCATGGGCCAGATTCATCCCTGGTGGGACTCCAATGACATCAGTCATCTTTATAGGAGTTTTTTGAATGAAGTCAATTGGGTTTTATGAGGACTGAGTTTGGCCACATGCATATTTAACTGCTCAGAGAGCTGTAGCAGTGAAAGAAGCTTTCCTTGTCTTAGAAAGAATCACTTCTGAGTTTGGGAGACACAAGCTAAGCCATTGACCTGTCAAGTTTACCTTATGCAAACTCAAGGAGCATCTGAAGCGTGCTCAGCATCCGGCAGAACTTAAAAAAAACCCCACCCCCCTCCCATAGCCCAGCTTGCCCCACAATGTCCATAGCTTTTAATGAAACTTTGTATTTGTTCATGCTGCTGGGTGCAGCACCATGGTGCCATGGATACCCAGCAGACAAGTTTACATGACACGGGGCAGCACCCTGCAGGAATATTGGCATGAGACCTGCAAGCAGAGCAGTGGATTCAGCACAGTGCAGTGCCAGCATCCCTGTAGTGCTCATTCCAGCTCACATCTCCCTTTGGACTGCTCTCTGGGGCTGTAATTCCACTGCCAGCTATACCTGATGAGGTCATGGTAAATCACTAAAATGGGTTGTTCCTTCCTCCACCTGTGCCTTAGCTGCTGGTGCTGACTTCCCCTACACCTTATGCTTGTGCTTCACTGGAGTCTGATATTACACCAAACATATAAAGAGGTTTATACTGACAAAGGAGCTATTGAAAAATAAACCAAAACAACAAATTGATCAGTGACAGTGATCATCAAAAGTTTGTTGCAGAGCTTGTCACTACTGATCAGTTAAATTATTTGCAAGGTCTATTGTGTCTGCATTCTTATTGTATGTTCTAAGGAACAAGTCAACTTGAACAGTTGGAGAACTGTGTTGCTAAGTTTGAATAGCAGAATGTGTGTTCAGGTCATATGAGGCACCTCAATATTTTCCAAGGGATGGATATCATGTCTCTTTTCCTGATTTCTAACTTGCCTCTGTCTTTACTTTATCTTTGGTGATGGAACTTGCATTTGATTTTCAATATTTTACATTATACATGTGGAATAATGAAATCTGAGTTTATGGGCTTGTTCATCTCTTTTACAGCAATTTGACTTGGCTGAATCAAGTGGAGCTATTCTAGTTTTACAGCAGAAGTTGTAAGAGAATTAGGTGATGGTTTTGCTGCAGCACAAAATCCACGTCACTGAGACCCACTATCACTTTCTGTTTTTACTTAATTTTCCTAAGTTTTATTTTACCAGCTTGTCTTCTGTCTCTGTTTGTATTTCATACTAGGGTAAATTGAGGGAAAAAAAATAAATTGTTACTGGCTTTTCAACAGGTATATCAGCTTGTACCAGAGACCTGATACACAGTTTTCCTGTGTTTTTTTCTTCTTCAGTCCTTATTTCTCAAGCAGTATTTCTCAAGCAATGTTCCCTGTTTTTTTGGTATGTGTTAGTATTCTTCCTGTCTTCTTTTTGCTTCCTCAGTGTTGCTGGAGTTCTTGCCCTGCCCATCTCATTGCTCAATTTCTACCTCTTACTCAGCTTCAGTTTAGTTTGCCTCCATGTTGCTGTAACTATAATTTTATTTGTCATATCACTAGACCTGTTGACTCTGCTCCAGTCTGGCTTTTTTTTGGCAGCCCTTTGGCCTTCTGCATCAAGTTCAAGTTAGTGTCTCCCAGAACGAAACTCGTCACAAATCTGTCTTTCTTTGAGCCTCTGAATTCATACATCTCTTCATCTTCTTGCTTCCTTCACTTGGTTCAAACAACCACATAATTACCCCCTTCTCTCATTGTGACACCTTTTTTCTTTCTGGCCTTTTGGCTTCTAACTTGGGCTGCTCAAATCACATGTAATGTGTGAATGATTAATCTATTTAACAACATTTTTTTCCATTCAAGAGTTGTCCAGACACAGCATGGCTTTCTTCCAAATGTATGTGAAGATATTTCAGTTTATATATATGTCTTGTAAATTCTTTTGAGGCTCTTTCTTTATCTATTTATTCTCCAGGAGTTCAGCACCAGGCTGCAGAAAAGTGTCAGGTACATTTTCAGAGAACGGAGGAGAAAACTTCCCAATGAGGAAATATTACAGTAGGTAAAAGCAGATCTCATCTGAAGTGTTTTTATATATATATAAAAGGAGGGGTCTGCATGCTGAATGCTACCCTTAGGGAGTAACTACAGACTGATGAGTGTGTTCATGATCCTGCTGTCCCTCCTCGCCTGCCATCGCCACTGATGTTGGTCAGACACACTTCAGAGAACAAAGAAGGACATCAGCGATACACAGCTATACAGGGCTGTGGGACTCCTCCCTTGCTCAGGAAAAGTCTCTTTCAGGCTCTTCCATGCCTTATTAGTTGAGCTCTCAAATCTCACAAGTAAGACCTGCCCCCTGTGTTTCTTTCCAAATTCATACAGGCTGCTGAGGCCACTTCAGTGCTTCAGGCACAGCCACCTCTGTCCTGAGGGCTTTCCTTTCTGCTGCTTGGTCCCAGACACCACCTGCAGCCTCACACTGACACTCTGCTGGTCTCACTGGGATGTGCTCATGGGTTAACGTGGCTGGCCACACTGTCATGAGGACTTAAGGATGGATTTTTTTCATGTGGGGTGAGTTTCATTTTAACCGAGCATGGTGACAGGACAGCTAATTACACACCTCTGTTGTTTGTTTTGGAATTGTTTGATCTGAACTTTACTGAAATTCCTTATTGCACCCAAGATGGTTTTTTTTTTTTCCATTTCAGATGGGAAATTTTTTATTATGAGTGAAACTGTATTGGCTATGCGCTTACAAGTTCTTCTTCCTAACTATTTCCTTACACAAATTAACCTTCATTTATGTAAGCATTCTTGAAAAGGACATGAAAAATAATGTATCTATGGCAGGGGAGAAATCACAGACCTTCAAGAATGTGCCACTTTCTGCCACTTTCCTTCAAACTGTCGGCCAGTTCTTTTGTGTACTCCTTTTTGTGTTCTTCCTTAAAATGCACTTATCTTTGAAAATGACTTCTCTAGTACTTTACAAACAGCTCTGGCCTTCACTACCCATCAAGTGCATTGCTGGATGCCTACTGAACATCCAGTGAATTGCTGGATACCGTCGGTGCACCAAATTTAGACAGTGTGGTGAAGTCTGCCCTGTACAGCTCTGAGCACAGTGTTGGCTGCTGGTCTTAGCAACCAAGAGATAATTAAGAAGTTGGATACTTGATGACCCTTAAAGAAGAATGACAGAGCTAGCCCTCTACTGTTGTTGTCTTTATTAGCACAGGCATAGATCCAGGCTAAGAACTGGTTTTCCCTTATGCATCTATTTGGTGATCACTTGGATATGGCTTAGGAAACAGTGTTTCTCCAGCAGTTGGGAAATGTTTACTTCCAGCTGTTTATTTCCCTCAGTGGATTAATAAGTCTATTTCAAAGTGCTGCAAAAAGGAAAACTAGATTTTCAAAATGGGGAAGCAAGAATATTCATAGTGACACAGTGTTTTCATCAAACTCCCTTTTTCCTGCGCCGCAAAGGAAATGTTTAAATGAATGGCTCAGAGTTCCCTTCCTTAACTTTCCAATGTATTTAATCAAATATATAAACTATATAAAACGTAATAAAAGCAATTGCATCAGTTAGGGAAAATGGAAGGGGAAAGAAAACTGAGTTGTTAATGTTCCTGAACACAACCTTTCCACTGAACTGGTATCAGCCTGATTATTACACTATGGAAACAGCACTAATTTTCTGCAAAGATTTCACACAATATAAGACAGACAGCAAGGAGGACTCAGTGCTTGGTGCTGTTTATTCAGAATCCCTGTGGTCCATGAAGTCTCCTGTTCTTTTCCTTTAGCACATAATAATTTAAGACTTTTAGGTTGGGTTTTTTTTTTTTGTTTTTTTCCTGAGATCTTGTGTTACTTAAAAGGTGTGGATTATGTGTCTTCTGAATCTGGGGGAAACACGTATCTACCTGTGATTTTAATAAGCCAGACTCTTCCATCCTAGGCTGATGGCACATATTATCCTGTTCTCTTGGGATGCAGTGGGTAGCTTCCCTCCAATGGCAGTCTTGCTAAAGTAGAATGAACATGGATAAAATTGATCATAAGGGCAAAGCTGTCATTACTGCTGGCTGTCCCGGAGCAATGGAATGTATCAGAAAGGACTGAACAGTGAACAAGAGACCAAACTCATCTGCTAGGCATGCCAATCTGCATGCAATCCCATGGCCAAACAATGAAGCAGGAATGCTGGATACAAGTCCATCCAACACTGGCATATTTCTCTGGTCCATGTCTGCCACTGTGGGGAATACATAGGAGAAAAGATCAAGAGAAGTTTGGCTAAACCTGGAGGTGTGAATACAGATTTAAAAGTCAGAATTCCAAAGCCAAACTTCCAAACTTAACGTGTAAGCACCAAACTTATGGTCTCCCAGTTTTCAGAGATAGAGAGTGCCAGAAGGTCCCAACTGAAGTCTTTGTTGGCTGCAATTTCTTGACGCTTAGAGCATTGATTTTGGCACTTAAATTCAAGATTTCTAGTTGACTCTAGTAGGGTTACCCAGTTTATAAATCACTCCTTGCATTTGGCCCAATGTTTGTACACCTCCAGATGGAGAAGAGTGTGACCCAAAGGTGGATTTGGCAACTCCAACATGCCTTAGGTCAAACATCTGTAGGGAACATGTGCCTGCTTTCCTTACGACTTCATTGTTTCAGTAGATGGTGTAGTCAGTGCAATGTTATATCTGCTACTGAAATAGCTGAATGCAAATACCAGGAACCTCTGGGAAATTTTAGTTAATAGGAAAATAATCGAAACCAAATTCATCCAGTTATACAGCCAGGAGAAAAGAAATGAAAATAAAAGGAATTACTGATCCAACTAAGTAGGCACAGAAATGAAACCTCTCTAGGATTTTCTTTTTAGTTTCTCCAACTTCCATTTATTTAATGAGCAAACTAGGTCAGCATCACAGCCTTGTTATGAATAAATGAATGCCATAGATTCACTAATATTAAAGTGTCCAGGAATTCAGCATCATTTGCTGCTCTGCTGAGGGAGCTGTGGCACAGCAGCTCTACATTTGGCTCTAATCCTAATTCAGATATTCAGCCATATGAGCCAATGTAACACAACGGCTGTAACAAAAACCGAACCATAGAGCAAGCAAGCTGCAGTATCACAAAACACCAATTAGCCCCAGTTTCAAATGCAGGTAAGAGAAGTCATGTAAACTGTATTTTAAGTTCCTACATTTGGATTTTATGCTGATAAAAAACTGGGAGGTCAGACTGAGATGTGGAAAGTTTTGTATCTCACTGTCATTACAACAGTGATGTATTAGCTTGTAGTCTTCAATAACATCATCAATAATGAAACTAGTTGCAGAATTCAAAGAAAGATCACAGAGGCTGTTTTCTCCGCATGCTGTCTCTTGCTTTAAGGAAAGCTTATGTCAGTTTAAACTGGTTACTGAAATTCTCTGTGGACCACAAGCTGATAGTAGTGCTTAGTATATTTTATTTCTCAAGCGGTGGGTGAAGATCTTCATGGGAGATGCCTTCCCCACACCCCATTTTTTTTTTTTTTTAATCTAGATATGAAACAGACATGCAATTAGAACCAGTTGATTTAATATAGTCATACATGCCTTAGGTATGGTCCTAAGAAAGGCTGCTTTCCTCATTCAGAGACAAAACCTCATTGCAGAAAAACTTGGAACACAGGTAAGAAATTTTATATAATGGATTGAAAGAGAACAATTTACAAAAAGTTAAAATACTGAAATGTCTTTACATGAACAATTTTCTTATTTATATATACAAGAATACACCAAAAATGAAAAAAGCATATGCAGAAATACATTTATGGTAAAATTATTAATTTCATATGGAGATTTCAGTAGTATTTAGAATACTGTTGTGTTTCTTCCTATAAGCATATAAAGGATATTTAAATCAACTCGTTCTGAGTTTATAACATTTCTCTATGTATTTTTGATTAAAAAAAATATTATTGGACACGGAAAGGTGGTTAAGACATGCTAAGTCTTGCTCTTGATTTACAAAACAGTATGTTTTGGAGTATTTGGGGTTTTTATGTTGCTGCTGTCAGGAGCAAGAGCTACCAAATCCTGTTGAGAATATGTTCCATACATCCTTAAAACTGGCATTGCTGAGGGCAGTAATTCTTGCCTGAATATGCATGTATGAAGAGGTGCATGCACAGCTCCTTGGCTGCATTGTTGTACTATATTTTGTGACCTGTGGGGAACTCCTGGTCCAGCTGGTAGAGCTTAAAGTTTTTCTTAGCTATCTGAGGGACAGTTTCATGAATTTTTGGATCTTGGGAAGGATTAATCCCTCAAAAATCTGACAAACAAGTCGAGGGAAGTAATTTGAGATTTATCTCTTCCACCTTTTCTGCTGATGTGAAGCGAGGATTGATTTGCTGAAAGGGAATTTGCTGCAATATGGGATTTGCCTTTAAAATGGGAGCTGGTTGTACTGACAGCTTGTCTGACCACTTCATACTACAGGCCACCTTATAATATTTCAAATTGAGAACCTTTTGTATTTTATTTTATTTTTAATTTATTTGTCATGGAAACAGTTCACAGTGACTACTTGACAGTCACATAGCTACCTACTTGAAGTCAGTGTTCTAGATAGTGTCCTGAAGAGACATCAAAATCAACAGCATTTGTGATCTAGGATGAGTTAGAAAATGAATCAAACCCCTTTATTCAAACCAGCCACTGTTTTTACTTACAACCAATGTTTCTATACCCAGAGCATATCAAGCCACATGCTATTTGGCTTAGTGTTTGTCTTAGTAACTTAGTAACTTAGATATACCGATCTGTAACTGAAATCTGGCAAAAGTTGAGAAAATAAAAATATATTCAGAATGTTTATTTAAAGCATAATACAAAATTAGTTAAATTAATGAACAAATATTTGCTATATGAGAGTATTATAGTGTTTATGTTGTCCAGATGATCTTTGCTATATAAATTGCTTGCGGACAGCCAATATTTGTTTCTCAAACTATCACTGGTTGGACTGGCTGCCTGGCAGTATTCCTTTTCCCTGATTAGATATGTGAGTAGTACTTCCAGTGAATATTTTTGCAGTTCTGGGTTCCACAAATATGCACATATTCATCCTTCAGATCTGGTGTCTGAATCCTTTGTGCCAGCAAAATTAATGGAAATTGTGGCTTGAAGATACTAATTAATGAAAAAAAGCAGAAGGATATTTCTATTCAAAATAAATTGCACTATATTCCCCAGACTAACACACAGACAGCCGTTCTCTGGTGATAGACAATACAGATACTTATAAAGAAATAAATATACATAAATAAAACAATTGAATTTTATTTCCTGGTTGCAGACTATGTGTGGGTGGCACTTTATTCTCTTCTCTTATTCCAACTGGGTCAGATTCAAGTTTGACTTGCGCATAGTTTGCATCTTGCCCTTTTTCTTGTGAAACTTGGGAACTTGTGGAAAGGGGTCTTTCGGCAGAAGGAAGTGTAGTGTTTAGAGTTAAGCTTTGCATCAGTGGTGAAGCTTGGCTTATTGTATTCATATGGTGGCTAGATGGTGCTTGGTTGCTCCTCTCATGTCAGCAAATCAGAAGACAGATGTCTTACTTTTTTTTCTTTATTTCCAGACACAGAGCAGTGAGTGTCTTGCAAGGGTCAAACAAATAGCCATGTATTCAGAAGCAAAAATCATGATCCTGCTGAAGGGTTTATAGTCAAGTCTGAATGTTTCAGAATTTGGTTTTGAGTCAATGCCCACACCCAGGCTTTTGTTGCAAAAACCAGTTTGAAAATAGGGGATAAAATACTTTAATATTGATGGATTTTTTAATATAACTGTTCATATTTTTATGTATAGATACTTTCAAATGTTCATCTATATTATATGCAAATACAAATTGGTCTGCTTTATTTTTTATTGATATTCTGTAACCACAATGTCTGTGTAGGCTGGCTGGAGTATGAATTACATGTTACACATATGAATTTATTTTTTTTCCCTGTTGCAAAGGTTAAACTATAGGTCTGAGCTCTAGAAAGCCTAGCTTCAATGTCTTAGGTTGGCCAGGACCACAGGCACCATATATAACTTAAGGGTAACATCTGAACTGCTCATGACTGAGAGACTATTAGCTCTTTAGATAAAATGCTGCTGAAGCTACATCTGTGCCAGCGTGTCAGGTGGGTCAGGGACTGCTGTCTGACTGTGAAACCAACCTGAACTTATGAATATACAATTAAAACAGTTACAGTTTAGGTTTATACAATAAAAGCATCTTATCTCCCATGCTGTTAAAAAACTGGCAGTGTTAGGGATGCAATTATTTCAACCTTTTGTGATATCTGTAGGACACTGTTTAAAATTGGGGAAGTATGGTTGTTGTTTCATCAATATTTTCCTCAGAAAAGGAATCATCCTGACTTTCACAGCCTTATGCTCAAAGGAACCCTGGTGAAAGTTTCATTTGGAAGTCTCATCTGTGATGGTCTGGTCTGGTCATGGAGCTAGGCTGATGCAATATGCTGGAGTGGAGGCTTCCAGAAGTGATAGGATAGAGGAACGCAGGGAAAGCCTTTTTAAGATAGAAAACATAAAACAAGCAGTAGGTATGACATTCGCTCAGAGAACAAATCACTCAGCAGTTAGATAATCACCACAGATTACCTGGAAAAGGCTTTGCTTTGCTCTGCTAGGCAGAGCTTCCTTCAACTGCTCCCAACGGCTAGAAGAATTGGATCACAAAAACATCATCTCCTCTTTCCCAGGCAAATTTGCTCTCTGAAGGTGTCCTTTGTCTAATACTGGTTTTAGGTCAACTTGAGCACTAATCTTAGCTACCTGGCTCTTCTATATTTTTCTCTACTGAGGAGCTAGGTAGCCAATGACGTTCTATCTGTCTGAACACTTGTTTGAGAGCCAGTTTTGGGGTTTTCCAGTTTCCTCAGAACTGTGGTCACAGGGCTGTAACAAACTAAGTTGGAAGTCCCTTGCTCGACTGAAACTCTATAAAACCACATCAACATCTGAAATCTGGAGCTTTTGCTTTGTTCCCTGGGAGTCTGGATGCACTGCTGCTAAGAGAGTAGCTAAGAGTAGTAGGAGAGGAATCTCCTGTTCCTAGAGAGCCAGGAATAATTTTTGAAAGATATTCTCCTTCTCATGCGGACTGTTAGGACATGACTGGGCCCAGATTTAATAACGTTTGTAAAATTTATCCTTAGCATGATCACCCAGTGGGAGAGAGAAAGACCTCCTTCCTAGAAAGACATCATACACCACTGCAATTGGCAACATGTGCATTACATGCACAACCTAAAATTAAATTGACATGCCTCAGAGATTCCATCTGCTGTTAGATCTAACCTACCACAAAGTGAGCAGCAGAGCTAGGCTCGCTCAGAGCCTCAGTCTCTACCCTAAAGCTGCAATGATACGAAGAAGTGGGAGTCAAGGCACAAGGTTTGTCATCATCATCCTGCGAAGTATTCTGAAGGAAGATATGATCATCAAGATAAGAAATAATGGACAAAAAGTAGAAGTCCATTCTGTCCCTTGTAATGATTCCTTACCATTTCATACATCTTCTAGTGCTTCTACTTATTGCTGAGGGAGTTTGCTGGGCAATTGATTCACCATTTGACCTGGTTTACCATGAAAATTGTTTCTAGAAATGGACCTGATGACAAAATCAAATAAAATGGATTATTAATGAGAACTAAAAGGACAGTTGGCTTCTAAAGGAACGTACAAATCTGTAAGCCAAAAGAATGACTTCTAAAGCAAATATGACAAAATAGAGTTGACCCTGTAGATGTCTGTTTAAGTGCAGGGATTACAAAGCAAAGAAGTCTCATTGGCCTCAATCATTCCTTCCTTAAGGTTAAAATGACTTGTGGTGGTAGGCACTGTGCTGCAGCACTAGATCTTAATTGGCTGTGTATTGCCAAAAGGAAGTCCACATGTGTACAGACAGCAATATTGATTTTAAAGGGAACAGAAGTGGGCATTTGCAGTTCATTTGTCAGTAACAGACAGAAAACATTTCTTTGACTTAGAATATACTTATATTTAAAGTATTTTTAGCTGTAATAGTAATCCCTAACTATTTTTAAAAAAACAAACTAATTGGAAAGAACTGTTTATCACAGCCCAGCATTCCCAGAAGGGGAATCAATTTATATAAACATGCTAAAACTGACCTATTTATGAAATACTACGGAGAGCTGAGAAGAGAACCACAACAGATCTTTATCTTATGTTCACTGTTTCAAAAAATCAGCAGTAGGGTAAAGGCTGAGGGTAGTTGTTGCGTGTGTTTCAGATGTGAATGTTAAGGTCATCTAAAATCCATTGTCAAAGCCACCGTGACTGCCAGCAAAATGTAAACTAATGTTCCAGGGCTCTCATTATATGCTTAATATGAATATGCTTCCCTTTCCACATAAATCACTGTGAATGCAGCAATCGGTTGCTCCTATGAAAGTCACTAAATAGAAATGTAGAGGAAAGGCTGAAAACTCTAAAGAAACCATCATAAGTAGTTGACATAGCCCCTAGGGTAAAAAGCACTAGAAGGATATATTTGTAATTTAATATACAGAAATACACTATTTAAAAAGTAATATTAATATGCATATGGTCAGATTTATTTTTAATGTGATTTAATCTAGTAAATGAATATGCATGTCAAAAAAATAACTGAAAAGACCAAACATGGTCTGCAAGTTCTATTTTGCCCATAAAATGTCTGTCACCTTCAAAGAACTTTCTCCAGGCCTCATTTATCTTAACCAAAGAGCCAAATCCCTGTGCAGTTGAGATCAATTACAAAATTACCACAGAAATCGGCAGAGCAGCAATTCCTCCTGTCCATATTTTTACCAGGCAAAATTCCTTTGTGTAAGGACGGCAATATTTCTTTTTCACTCAGTGAGAGTTCATTATGCATGGCCATGTACACGTAAGAAAGACTGGGAAAGTGCAAAACAGCCTCCTTCTGTCACGACTTTTGGGTAACAGGTTGGCAAAAGTTCGGTTACGTCATTTATTCATCTCCATTACATCCAGAGGCTTGAAGATGCAAGAGATGAAGGATTCAGAGTTCCTTTAGGAGATTTCGCACATACTGCAAAATGCTCCCGGTTCGGAGTGGGGCTGCTTGAAGTATCACTCAGCAGCTCCTGGTCTGCCTGTGCTGATGTGCCTGATGTTGATACTGATTCTTCTTCTGAGCACATAGTTACCACAGAAAGATTTAGCCTGTAATCAAAGCTATATAAAGCCATAATTTCTCCTTGCTGGAGATCACAGCTATCAGGCTCAAGTTCTAAAGTTTCCCTAAAGTCAATGCAAAAGTGAGGCAAAACATTAAGCATCATTACAAACCTACAAAATTAGAACAGACGGGAATGTTGACATGAAATAAAACAATTTTCCATGTGAGTGAAGCACGTGAAAGTTTTGGAAAGTGTGAGGCAGAGATTATCTAACAATGTCCCAGAAAAGTGTTTTATTTATGATGTTGCCCGGTAGCATTGCTCTAAGCTAAGACAATCACCATGGATTTTTCTAAGTGTGTTAGCTTTCTTCACTGAGGAATTGAGTGAGAGATAGAGGGAAAGTAGACATAGCAAGGAAGAAGGGAGGGGAAAAGGCTGACAGAAAAAACAAGGAGAGTGCCAAAGCAAGGAAGATAGTGTTTGTGTTTAAAAGAAGAACTTGAGGCTGTGCCAAATCAGAATTTTCTTTAGAAACTTGAGACCTGCAAAACTTCATGAGCATGCACAGATCATGGGCAGAGGGAGACACTGCAAGTTCACTGTGCTGTACTGTTACAAGGCTGGGGAGAGGAAAAGGAGAAAAGACAGAAATGGCCTTTGGCCATCGCTGTAATGAACTGAGGAAGGTTCACCAGGCAGAATATGAACCTTAGCAATTTCTTTCAGTAAGCCTGGCTCAAGCAGATGGTGTTTAACAAAACCCAGTAGCCGACAGGGGATTTCATACCCCTTTTATTCTAGCACTGATAAATAAATCAATGAAAAACATACATAAATAAATGCATAAACAAATGAGATTCAACTGGTGGATTTGATTTAACTCTGAGTTCACGGGGGGAGGTTTCTGGAAGTTGAAACTCTTTAAAATCAGGCCTGTAAATGGCTGAACTAACAAGGGCTTGCAGAAACTCTGTGCAAGTTCATAAGCTGTTGGAATGGCACAAATGCATTTTGATTTGATTTACACTGGAGCTGAGTTCAGCCCAGGGAGTTCAGAGCTTTCAGTTTTAGTGCACTGAGGTCAGATCTACACAAGGCACTCTTGTTGGGAAAATACAGTTGATGTGGGATGTGATTTTGAAATTTTATTTCTAGATGAGTGTAATTCTGCATAGTTTGTGTGTGGACTGTGACTGTGTCAACAAAATTACAATAAATTTTTTGCTGTCATTGCCATAAGGTACTAGAAATTAAATCTTTTTTTTAATATTGGCCTAAATTATGGTCATTCATGGGTTTTGTAAGTTAGGTAACAGTGCTCCTCCACTGCATATCCCAGTTTGTAGACTTTCTTTTAGAAGATGAACTGTTGAATTAAGACAGAATCTATGGCTCTCCTCCCCTTGCAAAGAAATAATGAAAGCCAGGGCCACAGGGTCTCAGTGTAAAAGGTTTCAAACATTAAATAAGGGATTTTAACTCACTGCAGTTAATTGTCTTACCATCACTGAAAGTGCTCAATTCCAAAAAGGATGAGAGAGTTGGGCCATCATTTCTTCCCTGTCCGTCTTCCCCAAAATGGTCTTCAGTGTGGGGAAGTATGGAGCATTACAGTGAAAGAAACTAAATGAACCGGAAAAGCTCTAAAATCTTGTGAAGCAAGGAAGAAGTGCGTAAGGAATGACTGTTCACTGTGCTCTGCCTGATCTTCTGTGGGCATCTCCCTGCTGGACATTACCAGAGTCCATACACAAGACTAGCTGGATGTTTGGTTGACTTGGTACTGTGTGGCTGTTCTCATGTAGAAAGCATCACTATTGAAAATGTTGGATGACAGTGCTCTGCTCGTACACTTTCAGGGAACTGAGAAAAAAAAAATATTGGCCAAAACATTGCTGCTTTCTTTAATGAAAAATGATAATGACTTTTTCTCCAGTATGCAACTAGACAAACTTTACCAACATCAACACCATTGTAAGAGGGAAACTCAGAGCATCCCATTTCCTCCTCCAAGCACCACCCCATTAACTGCCTACAGAATGACAGAACTGGGAGGGAGCTTAATATTTTATTTTCATACCTGAGTAAATAAAGTAACCTTTCTGTCACACCTAGATGTACAGATTAGCATATATCTACATTAAATTAGAGCTGTGTTTTAAACACAAAAGGCATGTACTCAGTTTGGATCTTGAATCATACATATTTCAAAGAGGAGTAATATATATCTGCTTTAGTAGAGCCTGTCATTTGTGAAGAGAGTTCTACCCAAAGGTGAGTGACCTGATCAGTACTTGCATGAAAGGAAATCAGAACAGAGCCACACTTTTTTTTTTTCATTTTGACAGGACAATCTATTACATAAGCATTCTTAGTGTTATGATCCCTTACAAAAATAACTGTCTCCTTACTTTACATTGTTTATAAAACAAGAGTTCTGGTTGTGAGAAGTGTTACATATTGTGGTAGAATACTAACTGGGAATATCTACGTTGCGTGTAAAATGCTAGAATAATCAACAATCACTTTTTACTTGTTATTTATTTAATGGTTTCAGAGCATGACTTGCTAAGCCCAAATTCTGCGAAGTCCTGTAGCATGGATCAGTATAAGCTAGGGCTTGGTCTGAGCGTGTGTGGCCTATTGAAAGGTAGACTACATGTCTAGCCCTGTTATTGAGTGGCCACAAGAAACTGGATTTGGCCCCTTTTGGGAGATGTTTAAGCAAAATGAAACAAACACTTTCAGAAAAGTGTGGGGGTTTTTTGATAGTCAATCATGTCATGCAAATTCAAGCGATATAACTTGGAGGTTAAAATGGCATGGGCTGTTGTGACAAAGCAGAATGTTGCAATCTTGAGACCAATCACCTTTGGATGTGGGGAATGTTGGGTGTTGCCACTTGCTCCTTGAATCCAAGTCTGGTGTGGTTCTGGGCCTGTGATCAGTCTAACACTTCTAGATGTTTTGGGCTTAGACTTCCTGGGTGTGAATGTCTTCACTTATTCCTGGTTAATGCACCCCCAGATGGTGTTATCTGGAGGTTCTGATGACACCAACTGGAAGTTCCAAGCAAATGCATCTTCCCTAAAGATGAGTTTGATAAGTCACTTCTGAGAGTCTTCTAAATCCAAATCGAGAGTAACTGCTCCATGCAGCACGCTTGCATGCATGCCAACAGGCACCTTGCTGTACAGTACATTTTGCTTTGCTTTCAGCAGAACCTCCCTACTGTGATATAGCAAGAGAAATGTTTGTGCGGCTTCAGTTTAGGGACCCTCATGAGTGAACTGCTGCCAGTCATTGTCCAGACAGGATCTCTTATGTCTTTCTGCCCCGGGAAGTGGTTGAGTCACAATTCCTGGAGGTATCTGAAAGACATGTAGATGTGGCACTTAAGAACATCATTTAGTGTGGGCTTGGCAGTGCTAGGTTAAGAGTTGGACTCAATGATCTTAAAGGCCTTTTCAAACCTAAATGATTCTATGATTCTGTGACTCAAGAAATCACCTACATTTTTCCTGCCTTAAAGTGCTGTATTTCTGCCATTTCTGAAAGAAGTAGTTCTCATCTATTTTAGAGACCTTCAGTGCTGGAGAGTTTACAACTTCCCCCGATATTCTACTTCTGTTAGAATGTGATTTTCTAGGCACATCACTCTTCCATGTTTCAGTTTTATTATACTATTTTTTGGTCCGTTCAACCTCAACACACAGTGTATTCCCATTTTCTTGGTTGCAGTATTTTGTACATTATTACATGCTTCTTCCAGCCTTTTATTTTGTAGACAAAGTTCACATTTAGGATCCTTGTAGACTAAGTTCACATTTAGACCTTACTCTGTTTACTCCATTCCATCTTTAGTAAAAAAAAATAAAATGTATGTCGTGTAAGCGATGAAAAAAATGTAGTAACAACAGCAGAGACTTGTGCGTGTGCAGTGCTTCATCCATACAGACCACAGCTTTGGGTTGTGTTCCCGGGCTCTGTGTAACCACAATGTTCAGGAGCTTGCAAATGAGCAGAGTGACGGGAGTAGTCTTTACTATTCTGTTTTATTTACATCTTCACCAAGTATTTGGTAAATGTCATTGTCAGTTAGGTGTCACTAGTATTACAGCTGATATATTACTGCATTCACGTTGCACCAAAACAGAGAAAAAGGTATCAGACAAACAGTTCTTATTATCAAACTCTACAGCCATTTCCCCCCCTGTAGAGACAGTATTAACCTCTTTGAGAATCTGTGTATCTCAGTCCTAAGACATTCAGACCTGGTTAAGTAAGTGAGGAATTTGTATTAAAAGGACATTTTTCTTAGGTGTTTTTCTTTGAAATATACAAATTTTAATACAAATACGTATGTCATTTCAGTGCTGTGATAAACTTGATCTGTCAAAGTGACTTTCATGCTCTCAAAATAATTCAGAGTTAAAGGTCTCTCTAACTTGCTTCACTGGATATCTGTTTACTCATAGGAATACTGAAGATTTAAAACAGTATGACTCTGTCCCTTGTCCCTGATTACTAATTCAGCAGAAGTGTCATAAAAAAAAATATCAAAGAAATGAAAATAAGTGGCATGACACAGTAGACCCCATTCTAGCAATGTTGCAGCTCATGCTGGAAATGGAATCTCCAGTTTCATTTGTTTTGATGTACTGTATAAATATTTAAAGAATGCAAGCTGCAGTTTTATCCAGCCTTTGCTGAATTTCAGTGTCATGTCTTGGTGGGGGTTTTAATGCTGATACTAATTAGTGTTAGAATTGCTGGTTCAGCAGACCAATGAAGGATGTACATAAGTCCGTTTCTGCTCAGAAAAACACTTCAGAACAAGTTTCACTTGAAGCAATGGTTCAAATCTCATTGAAATGGCATGGAAGACAGTGAGCCTTATATGCATGCCGTGAAGTTCAATGCATGCATGATAAACCTCATCTAACCTTACTCTGCATGTAAGCCTTTACTGGATTTCAGGGCATTTTGGTATAGAAAGGATGCTTTCATATGCAATGAAATGATTTACAAATGACTAATTTTAAATAGCCTAATAACTTGAGGTAAGTAACAATGTCATTAACATTTGTGATAATTTTATTTAGAACATGCATATGCATATGAATATGTCACAACCTGCTTATCAAGAAATCAGATCCTTGTAAGATCAGAGAGCTGGGACACTCCATCTCACCAATTAACAGTGGTGTAAGATCAGCAGTTGAAGATTAATATACTAATGTGACAGCTGTGATGCTGCCTGATGCACTGTGGATTAAATTGAGGACCTCCAGAGCCAAAAATTGAAGTGAAGATGCTAGACTCTGTAGCATGAGTTAATAATAGACTGACATCCACCTCTAAAATATGTACCATGGAGACATGTAATCTATCTTGGAGAATGAAAAACTGCCGCCTAAAAATCTATCAGGCTCAGAGGGTAATTATTCTGAGCTGTGACATGAAAACTTGGGGGAAACCATAAAATGTCGTTGGCCATTTGACTGTCAGTTTAGCACACTTTCTAGCTGGGTGTTTGCTGAAGAGTGTTCTCAGCATCTGAACAGAAGAACATGTGAAGTGGGAGGATCCTCCTGTGGGATCAACCATTTAACCACTATGGCTACATCCATATTCTTAAATAAAATAAGCCAGGGCTGCTTGCCTGGCCCTGAAGCGAAGTGGCAGAGCATGACTCCTGTCCACAGGGCCAACCCTCAAAGAAGGTGGCTCTGCCCAGGCTGCTGGTTGGGAGCTTTGCTTGGTTTGTGCTGTCTCCAAGCTGTGTTCGTGCACTGTGAGTCACCACACCCAAAGCTGTGCCTTGGGGTGCCCCAGCAATTCAGTGGCAGGGACGATCACAGGACAGCACTTGCTCCTGTACCTGGTCCTGTTTTATCAGGAAGGCAGATTAAGTTCATGGACAGGGACTTTAATCTATCCAGCCTATATACTGGTAGTGATACTAGTAAAGGAAAGTGTGTGTGTGACTTGTCTCCAGCTGACTAGCTGATAGATGACTAATTTGCTCAGAGAATAAGGTCCAAAGTTAAGTAGGAAAAGACCTAGTTAGTTCTGGTGAGTTGCACCAGCCTACATCATTCATCAAAGATCTCCCAGATTAATACTTTCAAGACTTTAGTCTCTAAATGTAGTCCTGTAAGGAAGTGTTGGCTTTCCCTAAAAAAGGATGGCTTTTTGTTTAAAGAGTAGCTTAGAAAACAGAAAAAAATATTCTTAAATGTTACTGAGGCATTTCTGGGTTGTTAGGAGTCTCAAGTCTTTATTCTTCTCTAGGAGCTGGATTACTTTTGAAGGCATTATTGTTTAAAAACTCAATGACCACAGACTCCCATACTGCAACACAGCAGCTCATTATGAAGAGGAAATAAGGAGCTATACCAAAACATGTAGCCTGGTTTTGGAGCTTGAGAAGGTGGAAGGCAGGTCCCCAAAAAGCATTTTGGAGGCATTTTTTCCCCCAAATCTAATTTTGTTTCTGACTACTTGATTTCCTTGAAAAATTAGATGAAAAGTTTTTGTTTTCATTAAAATTTTCCAAGAGAAATCCTCTCCCCAAAATATTTTTCTGTTCACTTCAGAAAGAAGATATTTTATATGATCTTCTCCCCAAAAAAGCTGTTCCATGCTTAAACATGCCTGTGCAAAATCATGCCAAATGCACTTATCTCAATGGCTTTATATATAGATGAATCTAACACTGAACTGGAGTTACCAATCTCATTTCTAAGTAAAGCTGTTTTTTCTCTACGTGACAGAACTGTCCTTTCTGGAGGGTGAAAAAATATACTGGTTTATGCTCTGTGTCTGACTGTCTTTAAGGCTAGGGAATACATTATAGAGACTCTCCACATTCTGCTCCATGAGATGTAGGTAATTCATAGTGATGTGTAAATACCTCTTGCAAATTGGCCCATCAGAGACATGCACTTCTAATACCCTTCTGTCTCTGTTATCTCTGAACTGTGATTTACTTCCTTCAGGAGTCTTCTGTTTTCAAAGACACGTCTCCATTTTGGTTTTGGTGCAATGAAATCTTGCAAAGAAAGCACACAATGTTCTCTCTTTTAGTCTTCGCTGCCCATTTTTCTTATTTTGCAATTTCTTGCTAAATTCTTCCATGTCTCAGAGTCCTGATAAGAACACCAGGAGTAACCAAGAAAAAGTTCAAAGTGGGCAATAGGAGAAGAAACTTCCTGATTAGCAAGAAAAATAAGGATTAAATGGACAATATTATGACAGATCTGCAATATATGTCCAGTTTAAAAAGAACAGTTGGAAAGATGTATACAAAGGTATAACAGATCCATAATTACATTTGCCCTAAACCATTGTTTATAAGCCTATTCACAGAAGATAGTTTATAAACCTGCTCTGGGATTCTTCTGGTTGAAAGGCAGTGTATAAATATAAAATCATTCTCATGCAAGTGTGACAACATTATGTACTGTATGTCAGATGACTGGAGAAATTAAAAACATGATGGATTGTAGTGTGCTGTGAAATAGAAATTAATGAACAAACACGCTAATAAGCAAATGACATATTAAACACATTATGAAGCAGAAATTGTAGTAGAAAATAAATGATTGATTGCAGATGACCTAGGTTTGCTACTTGAAAGCAGAATCTTAAAGTAAAACAAGTTCAGATTCATTCCTTTCCTTGTACCCAAGTCAATTAATTTTTGCTTTCCACAGTGTTGAGGGAGGAACCCAAGATTAGTTTTCAGAGTGTTACATGAATGAGTAAAATTAATGTGATATCTCTATCTGGAGAGTGCATTTTTACATGCAAGGATAAATTACTTTTGTGTCACTTTCAAATCTTAAATACCCTCTGTCAAGAGAATAAAATATCCATTAAAAAGATATTTTTAATGCTTATCGGAGGTGTTTCTGTGCCAAATACACACTATTCTGTGAAGTACAGTGGTGTGCTGGTACTCCTTTGATCTCAATATCCTTCATCCTGGTCTGCTGCCAAGGATCATTCACTCTGCACACATCAGTTGGGACAGGAAAAAAATGAATGAAACTGAACTCTTGAGCTGAATTCACATCTCACTTCCCCTGTTCCTCTGTCTGTCTGACTCTGATGTCTTTAGGGAAGCTATTCTTCATTTATTCTGGTATGGGTAACACCATATTACAGCTGTGCCTTCAACACAGACAGATGGCATCTTCCTTGCTTAGTCAAATAAAGGGCAAAGTACCCCTCTTTAAGCTTGTGGCTGGCCATGTCATGACGACTTTTCTGAGGAAGGATGGCATGTGGCACAAACACACAAACACACTACAAAGTGTAATACAGTTACTGAGCTAATTCTGCCCGCTTCAGTATGTGGTCACCTCAGCATGGCACTGTTAGTTCAGGTGCCAGTATTATTAGTTCAGGTGCAGCAATGTGCTAACATGGCTCTGCTGCTTCCAACAACCACATAATTTTCCCTGCAGAGCCTTGCCATGCCTTGCTGAGCTCTGCTGTGTGTGGCGACTTACCGAAGTGTCCTGTCTAGACCATGCCTCCTCTTAGATACCTGTGTTCATGTTTACATCAAACTCTTTATTGGATTTAATCTTCACACACCTGAAGGAAATATTCCAGTTGCCATTGCTATGAACGAAGACAATGCAATGTGTTGCATCCAGAGACTGTAGGAGGACAAAGGCTTTACTCCCAGGCATGCCAACAGCAAGGACAACTACCCTCACTGCTGACACATCCTCCTTCCTTAATTCAGTGTTTGGGTTTTTGTTTCCTTCTTATGACCACGTGAACATAGCAGGGGTTTAGCTGTGGATGCAAGCATGAATTTGGCCTTCTTATCACTTACTGACATCAGCTGTCAAACACAGGTGGCTTGAGTAACTTAGGTGGTGAATGAACATCCAGCAGAAGTGTCTGCCTGGAAGACTTCGCCATTCTAATAGACCAGGAGGAATAAAGGTTTACCTAAAGCAGGGGTCCTCAAACTACAGCCCATGGGCTGGATACGGCCCCCCAGGGTCCTCAATCCAGCCCCCGGTATTTACAGAACCCCCCGCCGGGGGTTGGGGGGGGAAACCAAGCAGCTGCAGATGGCCTCCTGCCACTTCATCCATGTGCCGGCCCCCTGGTTAAAAAGTTTGAGGACCCCTGACCTAAAGCAGCAGGTTAACAGGTGGCACACTGGGGTTTGAATTTGCACTGTACTGGCTCCCTCATGCCCCTGTGGATGTTGCCTGTGAGAGGTGCATGCCTCTGTGCAGGTTAGCTTACTCCAAGAGAAGATGTGTCCCATTTGTTGTGCACTGTGTCCCAGCTGCTGCCCATCAAACTATGAACATCTAATTGTGACGCAGGGGCTGGGTGGTGGTGCAGCCAAGTGGCACAGCTCATGGCCCCCAGGACAACCTCACCTGTGCCCACACTGCCTACCTGGCTGCTGCAAAGCGCAGTGCAGGCTTACAGGGAAATAACAGCCAAGCACTGGTTTCTCATGCTTACACTGTGGCAAACACTATGTGTGCAGTTTACAGCACCTTAGGAAAGAAATAACTGAAGACTTACCTGAAAACACAATGCCTGATGTCACATTGCCTTCAGAGAGCAGCTCCCTCATGCGATCAAATTATTATCAATACATTCCTGTGATATCAGATATCATAAAGTCTCAGGTTATCTGAAAGTAAATGCACAAGACTTCCGTAGCCTAGACTAATTTTTCTGAGTAATGTTTTCTCCTTGTTTGTTCTGATTCCTCCCATGTTTCTAAGGTGGTCTTAGAACTTCTTTACTGTAGTGTGAGTCTGGATCTGGCCATATATAACTCACATTGATTTATCATTTTTCTACACGCTATAGAATAGGATAGGATAGAATAGAATAGGACAGAATAGAATAGAATATTCCAGCTGGAAAGGACCTGCAATGATCATATAGTCCAACTGCTTGACCAGTTCAGGGCTGACCAAAAGTTAAAGCATGTTATTGAGGGCATTGTCCAAATGCCTTTTAAACAATGACAGGCTTGGGGCATTGACCACCTCACTAGTAAGCCTGTTCTTACTTCTATATAGTTTGATATGATGAAGCTGTGATTCTGTACTTTGGCCTCAAGTGTTGGCATCAAAGAAACAATAGCAATGGGTCCAATACAGTAAGTGCTTTACACACATAGTTTTTGACAGCCTGAACTTTCATTTTTGCACTAAAGCAGCATAAATGTGCCCTAGAGTGGGGTTGATTAGGACTACTTTTATCCATTTTAAGGCACTTTTTTACTGCAGGAGTGGTGGAAGAGCCCTAACTGTAAATTAAAGTGAGGCCTTTCCAGTCAAAATTGCTTTGAATTGCTGTATGCACTTAATAATGGCAATATGCTCCCTTGATACATTGCAAATGTTCCATTCCTGCAACACCTATGACATGGCTCACAGTTGTAGTCCTTGCAGAGCCAGATGTAGTGGTGAATGCCAGAAATTCCTTCGGTAGTTTTTCAAAGGGTACGTGTATTTCTGCATCTATGTCTATGTGCATCAGTCTTTGGTATTGAAACAGACCTTGTGGCACGCAATGCTCACACAGGTGGCTTCTACTCCTGTCTGCGAATAGTCAGAACATCACCTCTTCTTGCAGTAACAAAGGTTACATAGGGTTACTAGTAAGGTGGTAGCAGTACAGCTGCAGCTATCCTGGAGCAGTGTGTTGTCCAAGTTATCCACTGTGGATAGCAGATGTGAAGGGCCCATTACCTGCTTCTAGAAATTCCTTATGTGTTGGAGTTTTTTTTATTTTCCTTTTGAAAGATTTATTCCAAAAATCCTCACTCTGCTTTGAACTTATTTCATGAACTTTTTCATTCTCATACAAGATGAATAAATTTTGAACACCTTTTAATTTACATATTAATATCTGATCAGGGGAAGAATTTCTAATGCAGTACAGCGTAAGAAAGTAACACAAGACAAATGTTCAGCTTCTGCACAAAATGGGTCTAGTTTTTCAGGTTCTTGCACCTCAATTCAGTGACTAGGCAAGGACAAAGTAAGTGTAAATGTTCACCACTGTGGTAGGTAATGGATGAGAAAGAGAGGCCTTACTTTAATACGCTCTTGTACTACCTGGTGTATTAGAATGATCTTAAAGAAAATGTAATTTCAAGTCCTTACGTTGGCAGGCAATGAGTAAGAGTGAAACCTCTGAGTTTTGAACTCATATTGCACAGGTGTAAATGATTACTCCAGATCTATGTGAGCAGAGGCAGCACATGCTGACATTGGGGCATAAGAGGCTTGACATTTGCACATACATCTTCTCTGGGTGCAGTCTAAAAGCAGTAGAAGATTTTCCACTTGCCATATCTGCAAGCCAGAACTTGATGACACAAGGATGCTCAGGAGAGGTAGTGTGAATTAACTGTTAAAGAGGAATAGTTAAGAATAATGAAAAGACTTCAGAAACCCATTCAAAAGAAAAGGATCTCAACTATATTTATCTTACTTTTCTTCCTAAAAGAACACAAGCTACCAAATTTTCAGCTTGTGCATGGACTTGAGACATTGAATATGTGAAGTAAGATGTATTCATTTAAATCTCTTACTGTAAATGAAGCTAATGCATTTTATGTCACTCTCATCACAGAGTTTAAAGAATCCAGCCACGACCATGTTTTGGCTGATGGACAGAGAGAGAGTGGCTTGTGTGGCGCACGGTGTATTAGAACCATGAAACTGCCTTTCACTAAGTGACCTGCATTCTTAAGGATAATTTTAAATTTTAGTGAAAAAGAATGAGTGAAAGCAAAACAAAAGAAAACCCAAATCTCAACTGACTGAAAACTGCTGGAATAGACCAAGTGAAAACTGATGCCTACATATGCGCTGTTCCATGACACGTCTGAACAAAATAGAGTGGGACAAAACCTCTTTGAAGCTCTTCATGTGTTCAGTGTTTGCTGAGGTGTGTTGCTTTGCACCTGTGTTTCTGAAATGAGATGTATCTTGAAGGGGGGCAAGGTTGACTTTGGAAGGTGAGATGGCTCACTTTGTTGTGCAAGTCAAGTGCAAAGGCAGCACACCACAGATGTCTGCCACATGTTGCACACATTTTAATATTCAGTAGCAACCGTTCTTATTATATGAGAGCAAGAAGAATAAGGTTCATTTCATGAAAGCAGGTGAAGTAAACCCCATTGAGATTTATGTCATATGGAATGCATAATGGATGATGGTCAGATGCATCCAAAAAAGAAACGTGCTTTGCGTGCAGCTGAGATAGGGAAGCTTGCGGTAAATTCTGCCCTTTTTCTATGAGGCTTTGGCTCTGGGCAGGGATTCTTGTTATGCATTTCTGCCAAATATGTTAGTAGTTAACTCATACGTTTTACCATATATGGGTATCTACTTAAGCATTTTTGTGTTTACCATGTGTGTATTTTTTTCCTTCCCATTTTCACAGAGTTGCTTAGTTAAAAATTCAGTGGGCCTAATGATTGTTGAGTTTTCATTAACTCAAAAGAAAACACACAATTTTACTTTGGAACAAGTAGAACACATGGAAGAAAGAAAGAAAAAAACCCCTAACAAATGGAAATTCTCAACAAGAGAACATTACAACAAAGTTCTGCCCTCAAAAATGTACTCAGCTACCAGAACCTTTACAAGAAAAGTCGCATGGGTAACTGCACAAGCTGGATTTTCATCCAGCGGGAGGTACAGTTCCATTTCACAATGGCCATTTCAGATGGAAGCTGTAGTCCAAGACAAAAGACCTAAATAAAATATTGCCTGTTTGTCCAAGTATAGCTTTCTGTGTGATCTTACTCTGGTGCAACTGTCCTAAGTGTAGTTACACAGTTAGTAGACACAGGTCCCTCTTGTAAGATGAGGTTTGAATTCTTCATAAGTCTGACTGAATTAAGATGACAGGGGTCAGGAAATAAAACATAGGCCTTTACCAGAACACTAATGCGTCAAATCAGCCTGCTTATTTAGGTGCCTAAATATGGATTTACTGCCTAATGTTTGTGTTTTACATTAGATTTGCATGAGTAACATCTGAAACCTTACATTCTTGGCCTGAACAAATGAGTAATGTTTCTTTAAGGAAAAAAATAAATAAAGCCAAAAAAGCTAAAAACCCCAGAGCCTTCATTAGGTTTTGTGCTAACCAACATTCCAATGTTTTATATTCAAACCAACATATTAACATGAAACAATCATTCCAGATGGAAGAAAATATCACTTCTAGGGTCAGGAAAGGGGTACATAAAATTCTGGCAAATTAGAAGGAAAAATCTACAGGGGCTAAAAAGCTCATTAATATATGCTTTAATCCCCTTGTGGATCGTTGTGGTTTGGACCTGCAGAAACTGAAATGAGAAAATGCTACCATAAGCTGACCAGTTTTAGTGCTGAAAGGCAATATCCAAAATGTTCCTCAGGCTTTCAGGGAATGAAAGGCCTTGAATGGATATGTTTATACATTCTACTGAACAGCTGACTGAGTAGATGCCTACCTTAAATTAACATGTTTCAGATTATGGTGTGGACTTCAATAGAAACCATGTCCCTAGCCAAAAGCCAGTATGTGTGTAGAATGTGTGACACTTTATGTGAATCATATTTTTAAAGCTGTTTTTTGTTGAGGAACAACAACACAACAACACCCTCCTCCAACCATTGAACACTTTCATTTTGTCTTGGGGATAGAATTTCAAGAAACTAGTTTATGCCATGCTTTAGGTAATCTACCTAAATACAGCATCTGTAACTCCTTTATGTGGTATTTAGTATTTTGACAAGAAAATTTTACTGTTTTTTTTGTCACAAAACATTACCAGACTATGCTAGTACATGCTCTAAATTTCAGTTTTAAAAGCAGAATCAGATGCTTCTTCATTGTACATATTTAACCTGATAATATCAGCAAACAAGTCTCATGTTCTTTTGCTGTCCTTCCTTCCTGCTATGGGTTTGGTTGTTTGCAGCTCCAGGAGCCATGTCAAGGGGCAGCAGCTCACAAAATGAGGGAACATTTTTTAACCATCTTCAGCTACAACACCTGACTCTTGACACCTTTTGCTGGTACCCAGATATTAATTATCTCCAGGGTAAGAAGTGAAACTCATATTACATGAACACTAGTATGAACGTGACCAAAAAGCAGGAGTTAAAGTCTCAGGACAAAGCCGCAAAGTCAAGCACATGACAGTGGTACTGTATGAGTTTCACCATCTGGCTACCTACTAGCAAACTGAATGTCTCTGGCCAGGAATTTGAGGGTGCTATTTGAAAGGCAGCCCATCTATTTCATACCTTCTAAAGCAAAATGTGGTTTATATCTGGCTCAGGATGGGCCCCTTAGATCCAGGTATCTTAGAGGAAGCACTTACACGTGAGCTACTTCTGCTTTCCTTCCATTCCTTCTGTATCTCTCTTACCTACATATACAACATTTGCGTGTGTGTTACTCATACAGTGCATATAACTGTTGATTACTTCAAGACGCTGGATCAACAGAAGCTCAGCAAAGAGTGAGGCAATTCTTTCAGCCAGGAACCTGAAACATTTCTGAAATGTTTCCTAAACATTAACAGGAACCAGGAGGTATTTTGATAGACTTATAAATTTAAACTCATTTATAACAAATACTGAATTTATTGGTTTATTATGCCAGCAGGAATTACATATTGTATTATAAAATCAAAGGCCAACATAGTTCAGATATCTTCAGCTGTAATTAAGACTTCCATGTATTTTACAAGATTTGAGAGAGAGGATTACTATAAAATCTATAGACCTTATTCATTAAAAAAGCTGCTTATGTAATCAATTCACATTTTTCAATGTGTTTTATGGGCATCCTGGAATATCTGCATCCCATATATATTGGACGATTTCAGCTATATTTGTAATGTTTATGGCTGTAGGTCTATAAATACAGATGAGATATAGCTGCTAAAAGGTAGATCTGTTTTTATACTTGTTATTATTTATTCTGTATATCACAGTAGCACCCAAACTGTATGCATGTTAAATGTCACACATGTCAGTCCCCACGCTGGCAGCAAGATCTCTCCCAGATTTGTAGCTGAGCATACACAGGATTGATGCTCTAGTCTGCACACAATGATAGGAGAAAGTCTGTGAAATAAGCCAGGGGTTTCTTAAAATGAGTTTGAGGATTACTCTCAGAAGCAGCACAGTAGCAGCTCCTGATCTGGCTTCTGACCTCCTTGTCCTCTTTATGTTCCCCAAACAAGAAGTCCAATCCCATGTCCCTCACCTGGGTGATCTTTCTGTCAAGCCTGTTTAAGCCTCCAGCCCACATACATTCCTTCATTTAGCTCTACGCACCTATCATGACAAACCGCCCTAGGATCCTGACATCCTTCTGGTGTAAAAGCCAGCGCTGCCATCCCTGTCCCATGCTCCTTGACTTATCCTCCCACACACCTGTGCTAATGTTGGTTTGAGAAGAGCAGTTCTTGCAGATTTCAGAATGGTGCATCAGTGCCAGCAGCTTCAGAGAGTCAGCTCCAGTTTTGTTTATGTGCCAAGGCAGTGGCAGTCACAGCAGCCCCTTAATTGCAGGGTTACACTTTCTCAGAGGAGCGGTTAGGCACTTATAACACTGTCCTAGTAAGATACTACATGCAGAAAGAACTGTATGCTAGCACTGGCAAAACAGTTTTAAAGGTCCACATATCATGACTGATGAACTTCTTGTATGAATAGTTTAGTTATAACTAGCATCACTACTGATGTTGAAGTGAATAGCCTCTGAGGTGCTGAGAACCTAATTTTGCAAGATTTCTATACCACTAGTATCCCAAACTTGTGTGATACCCCACTAGTATGAAATATACCCATACATTTGGTAAAAAGGCAGCTGGAGTAGAAGAGGGGTGGGGAAGTATGCTCTGAAAGCCCCTTACCTCATGTCCAGGCAAGCCTAGAGATTTTCTAATCCATTACACCACTTAGTGGTTTTCTTGCTTTAAACTGAACAGTGTCGTCTCCACAGCTTAAAAGGGTCTGCTCAGCTGAGAGGGTGGCCTCCAGCCATGCCTGGGAAGTGCCTGTAGATTTGCTGTCTGTATCTGCTATTAATTTGTTCTGGAGGAGTGTCTTGAAATAACTTGTAGGCATTCCCACAGGAACTTGAAGTTGAAAATACATGAAGGATTGGGCAGGATCAGATTCATAGTGATACATTGTTCACATTTGTGATCATTTTTTTGATGCTGAATACTGTACTGTACAGTTTTACTACAGAATTTTCCTCTTAACAATCAGCCTTACTGCTAAACATCTAAAGTGGGATGATGCAAAGAGCAAACTACTGCATAGTTCACTACAACAGGGAAAGATTTATTTATCCAGAGAGATTTCAAGTGGACATTTAGATACTGCCACTGTGGCAGATGAATTAGCATGGGAAAGTGCTTCTAATTCTACTTTCCAAAAGAACTAGTACATTACCAGAACACCATGGGCTGGAAAAAATTATAATCTACAAATGGAAAATTAAAATATACTGAAATCTAACCAGGGAGTCAGAGGAACATGTCTCCTGGAATGGCTCCTGTGCTGGCAGAATTGACTGGGCAGTGATCCCAGAGTGTATTAATCTCCAGTCATGAAGCTAGCACAGGAAGGTCATTTAGTTATTAGGAAAATAAAACAGGTTTTCTAAACCAAAGTTTGATGATCATGAAGGGATTACACTCCTACCAGTTTTGCTCAGAACTGTCCACTGGCTATGGTTAGGGCAGCAGGACTGCCTACCACAGGGCTAGAGGTTGTTCCCTACCTGGGGCAACATGGTTTGTAACCACACAGTTTGCTTTTCTGTCTTCTCCCAAACAAGGTAGCCCCCAAAGGTTGCCAGGATTTATTCCTGAGAGTGGCATCTAGCAGCAGCTACAGCCATGACAGAGGGTTTTAACAGTTAAGAGTACAGGCAATTGTTGTTCACTGCTTTAAGTAACACCTTCTCTGATTTTATTTGCTAATACACACATCGACCACGTATCTTACAACAGCTCTCTGTACAAGGTACCCTGTGGATGTCCCTTGGCCTCCACAATCATCCTAGGACATGATCACTAGAGAGGAAAGTATGAATCTCAGCAGTTAAAACAAGGGATAGAATACAAGACTAAGATACTTCCCACCAAATTTTAGTGATTTATATGTTAGATGGTTAAGTTTAAATTAGTTTAGGTTCTGTTTATGGATTGAAACAAGATCTTTCACAGGCAAGCCATCTCAACTCCAGCTAGATGTTTGAGTTAGGTCAGTTAAATAACCCTTTAGAGGTGCTTGTTTCTCTTCACTAAGAGGAGAGCCTGCAATGGCATAGGCTCAACACAGCCAGCTTTCAGATCATGGGATAATTCAGATCAGAGGGTATCTCAGATGCTCTCTTGTCCAGCCTCCTCATGGTATGGTAAGATATGAGGTCAGAGCAGGTTGCTCAGGGTTTTATCCAGTCAGGTGTGATCAACACACTGGAGGGAAGGAATGCCATCCAGAGGGACCTGACAGGCTTGAGAGCTGGGCCTGTGCAAACCTCATGAAGTTCCACAAGGCCAAGTGCAAGGTCCTGCACCTGGGTCAGGGCAATCCCAAGCACAAATACAGACTGGGTGGAGGATGGACTGAGAGCAGCCCTGAGGAGAAGTACTTGGGGATGTTGGTTGACGAGAAGCTCAGCATGAGCTGGCAATGTGTGTTTGCAGCCCAGAAAGCCAGCCAAAGCCTGGGTTGCATCAAAAGAAGCATGACCTGCTGGTCAAGGGCAGTGATTCTCCCTCTCTACTCTGCTCTTCTGAGACCCTACCGTGAGTACTGCATCCAGCTCTGGGGCTCCCGACATAAGAAGGATATGGACCTGAGTCTTGTGCCTTAGGGACCAGGCATCTGATGCATTCAGTGCATGGAGCTGTGTGACATTCACATGACAGGAAAGCTGGAGAGGGACTTTTTACAAGGGCAGGTAGTGATAGGACAAGGGAAATGGCTTTAAATTGAAAGAGGGTACATTTAGATGAGGTATAAGAAAGAAATTCTTCACTGTGAGGGTGGTGAGGCACTGGACCAGGTTGCCCAGAGAAGCTGCGGGTGCCCCATCCCCGGAAGCGTTCAAGGCCAGGTTGGATGGGGCTTTGAGCAACCTGGTCTAGTGGAAGGTATTTGGAAGGTGTTCCTGCCCAACACAGACAGGTTGGAACTACATGATTTTTAAGGTCCCTTCCAACCCAAACAATTCCGTGATCCTATCATTCTATGTTTCTATGATAGGTCTGGAAGACCTCCAAGAAGAGAGACTGCACAACTTTTCTGGTCCCAGCTGTCCTCATAGCGATTTTTTTTCCCCCTATACAAAGTCAGAACCTCTTTGTTTCTATTTGTATAATTTTTCAGTATGGCATCTGAACTCACTTGTTTATTGATATCTTTCTGTAGTGGGGAGTCCCAAACTGGGCACAATATCTAAATGCGGTCTAATAAGTGATGAGTAAAGTGGAAAGGCACTTTAACTGATCTCTTGGCTGTGCTCCTGTTCATGCAGCTCAGGGTGCTGCCAGGATCCGTTGCTGGATCATGACCAGCTTGTACCCAACTGGACACCAGAGCCTTCTCAGCAGAGCTGTTTCCTAGCCAGGCAATGTCCAGCCTGTACCTTTGTAAGAGGTTAAGGTGTAAACTAAAAGATTAATTCACTAGAAGTCCTTCCAGGAGCTGCCTGTACCCCTTTGGTAAACCTCAATCTTCTAATTCCAGATAGAGTTTAAAGGGTTGCCCTCACCACACTTCTGATGATACCAAATGCATAGGTGGTAGCAGTCAGATAAGGTACCAAATGAGAAGATGAGATAAAGGAATATCCTGCTGAATTACAATGAAACATGAGATTTAAGATATGCCGTTGTGTATAATGCTTCCCAACTAACCAACTTAAGCAATTTCCAGGTCAAATGTGCTGTTATTTAGGATTTCTCTGCTCCACTTGTTAGTTCTTGCTGGAGATGAGGTATTGTATGGGAAATGGATATGCCTAACTGAAGTCTATGAATTCCTCATGGTAATAACATCTGCTATGCTGTCACCCCTGACCTACAGCAGGTTCATTGCAGCAGCAAGGGGGCACGGTAGTGATTTCCACATGAGATTGAAGCTTACAGATGAGCCTCACCAAAATTTGCTGCTGCCTAGGGAAGTCTGAAATCATGTCTGAGATGCTCTTCAGTGCTTCTGTACTGTCCTGTTTACATCTCTGTGCCACCAGCACAATTAGGAAGAGCTGAGGATCAGGCCTGTGACACGAGACATGCCTTTGGCTGCAAAGACAGGAATGAGGAGACCTGAAAATATCTGACAGTATTGCTGGGCCAGTGGCTACAGGAAGACAGGAAGGTTCCTCCCTTCCAACACACTAAAAAGCACATCTTAGAATCATGCAAATTGGGGAACTTTGAGAGTTGCTAGGAGGTGCCAGTGGGTGCTCTAGAACTGCTCAGGGAGCTGCAGAGCCAGCATCAACCACTGTCTGTGCTGGTGACTGCAGCAGGGAGCAATGCGTCACCCAGACACCCACTTGTGGCTCCCTCTGCGGCAGCCTGGCTGACCTCCCAGCACATAGCACTCGACTCTCTGCCTCCTCTGGAGAATACGTACAATCCCTTGGCCTTATGGCATAATTATGCTTATGTATGTATTTGTTTTTTCATAGTTCAGACTGAAACAATTTCAGGGTCGTGCTGCAGCCCATCAACAAGGTGCTTTTGCAGCACTGAAGTGTGTGCTGTGTGCCTGAGGCCTGAGTGGGGGCTGATGGCGGTGGTTGAGGGCAACACCAGATAATGCCAGAGAGCAGAAGGAGCCCAATCTCATGCGGTGGTGTTCTGAGTGTGAGCTGGAAAAAGGTTTTTGGCACAAGCTAATTTGTGAACTGTCCGTGGGCATGTGACAGTAGCCCCACTGCACCCAAGCTCTCCAGGCTTCTTCATTTAGCAGGGTAGACACAAGCTAACATTATGCCTCTATAGTAAATGAACCAGTGCCAGAAAGGGGACAGGATCACAAGCACACTACACTTAGATTGTTGGAAAGTTTTCAGTGGAGCTTTTGGCTCAGGTGAGTACTGTACCTGCTACAAAGGTTGCCCTCAGCTGCCAAGCTGGACCCCGAAAGCCAGGGTAGGGCCATCGTTGAAGCAAGGAACGCTGCCTCTCCCCTCTGTCCTCGCCTTAGACTCACACATCATAGAAGGAGTTGAAAAAAGACATGAGAAAGGAAAAAAAATTCTGCTTTCACTAGATCTGTGTTTTCATTTGCTTCATATTTTAGGAGCCATCAGACAAAAGGGCAAGAGAGGAAGCTACAAATCCTTTTCAAAAGGCAGAGAAAAGAAATGAACAGCAACAACAACAATGAAAAAAGAAATCCAAAAGGTAATTTTGAAATAAATCCTTAACTTCTAAGCTGTAGAGCCTGGCCTTGGATATTGTTAATGAACCATTAGCCCTGCCTTAATCACAACATCTCTTTCTTTTGTTCTCACACCCCACTGCTTTCTCGCAGCCGGAGACACTTGGATTTTCAGAAGTGACAGCGCTCCTCATGAGCATAGTTCATGCTGCTTATAATGGACACATCTGTGCTTACAATGTTTGTCCGTCATATCCACTGTTTGCTTTTAGCAGCACGATGAAGAGTGTGTGGCAGCCTGTGTGTGTGTGTGTGTGTGTGCATGTATGGGAGCAGCAGCGAGAATGCAGAGACTACTTAAAACCCTGCTAAGCTGCTCTGTTTCTCAATACTGTATTTATTGCAACTCACTTTGTAGTCAGATGAATGGAGTATTTTTTTCAAGGAATTTTACTCCCAATTGTTTTTACTACAACATAAATTTGCTGACTCTTTATTAGACAGTAAGAACTCGGGCAACCCTTTGTGAGACTTGATCTATTGAAATGTGTACAGCTTTGCCCTGGAAATAGGCCTTTCAGATGAATAACAAAAGCTTACAGACAAAAGTTCCCCTTACAGCGCTGGTTTTCTCTGCACCAGCCTTCCTCCACCTCTGCTCCTCCAATCAGTTCCCCATGGCAGTGTCAGAGCTGGTGAGTGAAACAGGGCTAGGGCCTGGGCCAGGGCACTTGCATGCAATTGCTGTTAAACTGTTAGTGTGGTACCTGGCACAGTTCTGGCCCTGGCCGATTAGCAGGCTCCTGCAAAATGCCTGGCAAGGTCCAGGGAACGGCCTGAGCCACCTGGCTGCAAGGATCCCCATGTGGTGAGGGCGCAAGCCATGCCACGTCCTTTGGCCCGCAGCCAGAGTCTGGCCTGTCTATTTACTTGAGGAGATGGAATCGCAGTACCTGCCTTTTTTTATTATTATTATTTTTTAATTTTATTTACCCCCCCACCCTGCAACAGCTTAGGTTACTATTGCTTCAGGCTCTGATTCTGCAATGAAGTTGCATGAGTGATTCTCTCTGCAGCGACGGGTTATTTATCATCAGTGTGAGATCAGGTTTTCACCTTACAGCAATTCCACTGTCTCTTTGCTTACAGCAAGGAAGGTGAGGGAAAACCCTGCAGTACTCTTCATAAGTCAGACTCCTTACTATCCTTGAAACTACAGAAAAAAATACCCCCCCCCCCTCCTATTTACGGGACTGGTAAGAAAACTTCGTTGTTTGATCTCCTTGATAATTTGTTTTTGTCTCTGTGTTTATTAAATAGTTTTGCTGTTGTCTTACTTTGTCCAGAATTTGCATATCAGGATTTACATTTCATGCAGATTTTTTTCTTCCTATAAATTAATCCTATAAATTAGTATGTAAGATACAAGGTAATGAAAATTTAGCCCTAAAGCATGGTTAGACTTCATTTGTCCTCTTGTGCATTTTTCTACCATCATTCATTCAATATGCTATTATGTCCCCTTTTGTATATTGTGTCCTAACAATCCCTTTAGAACAATTCCAGAATGCTTATTAGCTAAAATGGATATTGTGAAGCTAATGACTCTAAATATCAAATTAATTTCCCTATTGGCTGGATATTCTTGGGTTAGTAATATGCTGGTTTGAAATAACCAGTATTTCAAACAGGAACTGTTTCTTATGTATTTTTTTTTTATTTCATTGAGCCAAACAAGAATAATGTGAAGCAATAACACAAATTAATGTTAAAAAGATTCATAATTTATTTTTCTTTAGTGATGCTGATAGGTGGAAGAGCAACGGCAATTATAATTAAAGTTGCATAACTCTTCCATTCTATCCTCTTTTTAATTCTTTCATAGTTTTTTTAATTGATCACTATCCATTCCCAACGTTTGTATTCAGTTTCTGTCTGAAAGTGATTTTTATTTTGTGGAAATCTATGTAAAAAATGTTCCAGCAATTCTTGAGAATAACAAAACTACAAAACAAAACTCAAAACAATCCCACAAACCCATTATTTTTCCCCTAAAAAGAATAACTAAAAAAGTCTGTCTTTTATGAAGAGCTTTCATTAAAATAGCTTGAGGGGGAGCATGAAAAGCCAAATACTTTGTTGGTGTAAATGGGGAAACATCAGTAGGAAAAACAGGACTTGTGGTCATTTTCACGTGCAGGAAATCTGGTCCATAACTTGCCATGGAAATAGCTTTTTTTGAGAGGAAGTGATTTGGTAAATATTGGCCGCATTTTGACCAGAATGTGAACCCTTGGCAGCTAAGCTCTGTTCACATGGAATAGATTTCTGGTCTGTAGCTATGAGCTGTCACTCAGTGATGAGGTGAGCTAACTGTGCAGTAAGAAACATTTTGGAAATTTCTATAGGTTAAACTAAAGTTTTGCCTTCACAAAACTCATAAGGTAAGCAAGACTTTGACACCCAGAGTCTGCAACATCACCAAAACTCATCTCTGAAAAGAATGGATGGCTGCATCTCAGTGGGTCACCTTTCAGATCTACTTTCAGAGTTTAATTACTGCATAGATTTTGCACATACTAAATTAAGAACAGAAATTTAGCTTAAATCTTGATTTAATGTTTTTCTTTTATAATAATTGATATAAATTACCATAATTTTGGCTTGGTACCTATCTTAATCCTAAACACTGCTTTTGAGACAAGAGCGACATGAAATCTTAGCTTTCCTTTGGCTGATCATTCATTGTTTAAGGTCATAATACATTTTGCTCACCACTGCTAGTAGAATTTTCCACTTCTGCTACCTTTTTCTGCTTTACTCTACATGTGGGCATTTACTGACATCTGGGTTCAATTTGACTGAATATATAGTTGTAAATACAGTGCAAATAATCAGATCCCCTTTTTGAAAGGAATGTGAGTAAGCAAGCCAAATGGTTTGATTTTGCCCTAGATACATTCTTAGCATTGGTTATTTTAGAAGAGCTGTTGCTGTCTTCATGCTTCTATCATTGAGCTGGTTGTCTGTAGCAGGAAAAGAACAGAGTTAATCCCACAAATAGATTGTAGGCTTTGCTAATCACCTGTCAGCTAAGGACTAGCACAGTAAAGAACAGATTTAGAAGGGAGCTGAGCAGTGCCTCAAAGAAACCTGTGACTGCTATCTATTCTGACCCATCAACATTATTGATGGTGAAATCCTTTACACCTGATTTTAATCATTCAGAAGTTAGGCATCTAGTTTAAACTAGTTACTGAGGTTTATTCTGTAGGCAGTGGGGAAATAAACACCAGTCCTTTCGTTGTAAAAGCATCCTAGCTTTTAGGTGATGGTATAGCATAAACTGTCCTCTGAAGGTGCTTGTCTAATTCCATGAGATTTGGAGAGATCTCATCTTAATGCATTGCTGCAGGCATCTAACTCTTAAACTGCTAAAGTCAGGTGAGACAAATCCCAGAGCAATTTCTCTACCATCAACAATAGTCAGTTGTAATGTATTGCTCAAATTCAGCAGTTTATTACATGATCCTTTTCCCATGACAATAATTGCAGAACTTGGCTATGCCACTTAATAGAAGTGTTCCTGGGATGGGAGAGCATATGCTTCACACACCTTGGAGCAACTTCTGTGAATACTGAGTCTCAGAGAAACTTTCTTCTTGTTTCTGCTGCATTCCTGGTGGAAATTGTCAAAGCCTAGGGTGTCCACTTGGTGCTGTTTATTGTATACCTAAAGGTACTCTAGTTAGCATGGTCTTGTGCTGTGATATTCCTGGGTCGGAGTGGTAACCATCGCTTTAAAACACCTTTAATTTTCTCATAGCTATGAACCAGAGGTCACTTCATGATATTTTATAACTTAAGGAATATTGTCTTTAAAAACAAAACCTGTTAGCGTTTACCTTTGTTCTCACATTCACTCCCTTAGTGCTAGATCAGTTGAGAACTATGGTTTTGCTTCTAATGCTGGAATTAATATTTTCAGCTGGTGTAAATATGTTTAATGCAGCACAAGATCTTTCCCTCACATAGATTCTGCCCCCCCCCCCCCCCCTTTTCACTTTCTTTTAAATATACACCATGCTATATAGGAAAAGAGAAAGCATTCTGAATTAGTAAGCACACGGATAAAAGGAAGGTGAGAAAAAGACAGTGTTTCACAGCTCTGAAACCAGTGATCACAATATGTCACACGAGACCACCCCACGACAAGTAAGAAATTAGAAATGTTGAGGGCTGTTGAACACCAAATTTTCACAGCAGATTGGCACAAAGTTGTTTAGCGCAGATGTTTCTGTAATTGTGATACACTGGGAAAATTCTCAGTGTTCCAACTTCAATGGCTCCCAGACTCACACTTCCACCTGTGTCTTGTGGGGTCTACTCTTAATACACTGGTCTGTAATGTGAACCATGTGGTAACATGGGTCTGGGCTCAAAAACCTGTTAAAACCCCCTGCCTTCCCCCACTGATCTCCTCAAATCTTTAGGCTTGTTTCCTCATTTCTATTTTTTCATTTAAAGGATTTACAAAATGGGGAAAATAATGACACCAGGATGCTCATGGGACTAGGGGTGTGGGAGGGAGCTAGTGCAGGTACTTTCAATTCAGAAGAGATCAAAAGCTGTGAGCTGCTCTGTGCAGCAAACTCAAGGGCCTTTGAAAAGAAAAGTGGTGGTCTTGTTAACAGCTGGCTGACCCATTTGTGTGGGGGGGAAAAAGTTATTTGACACATTGCTTCTTTTCTTCCGATTAAGATACTACTTTAATAAAAAGGGCTTGTCATGCAAATAGATTTAAACTCACTTATTTTTCTCATCAGCTATTTATTTTGATGAAAATTATTATGATGTCTACTAGTCCTCACATAATACTTTGCCTAAGTAGGTCTCAGTGTTCATTATATACTTAGTGTCAGAGGTTTCTTACTCTGATTGTGCTCTGATTGTGTTACTCTGATTGTTACTCATGATTGTGCATGTGTGTGTGTGTCTCAATGCGAGAGATGAGTCAATCTTATAAAACAGGAAACATGAATAAATATTTTGCTAACACTTTTATAAACAAGCAGTAGCCTGTGGGTTCCAGAAATGCATCAATAATTTTTATCAAAAGAAGTATGTTTGCAAAAATATCGGTAAATAACAGAGTATAACATACATGAATATTCAAAAATTCTATTGAATATTCATTTCAATATTCATTGAAAAAATGACCAAAATACTCATTTACCCTCAAAATCCTGGTTAAAGCAAGACAAGTAAGTAGTATAGTATATGTACACTCTCACCTACTGATTGCCATTTTGTTCAGGTACCTCAAAACTGATAATATCTACAGCTAGAACTTTTTGCAAAATTCCTCCCAGAAGCTTTTTGCACTGGAAAATTGCTGATTTACCAATATCAACTTGTTTTATGGAAGGAAACAGTTTTTAGTTTTAAAGGAAAAATACAAAACAATTTTGCTAAGATCAAACATATTCATTTTCCTATTCTTCAAGTGTAGAATTTAATTTTTTAAAAACTTACTTTGAATTATAAAGTCTTATTAAAATTATTCTTTGGAAGACACACTTAATTGCTCTAGAAAACAATTTCCAAGGGAATTTAATTTCATAGGAAGCTAATTTTAAGGACCTTTCTTTCTTTCTTTCTAGTAAGAAGGTAAATCTTCTTTCTGACTACTTTTAGTTACAATATCCATATTATTGGTATTTGAGAAATGGTGAAATTAGATAGGGATTTTGAGGTATTCAAACAGTGGGGTTTTTTTGTGGTATCCTTAAAAAGACAAAAATGTCCATTGCTAAAATTACAGTATTACCATGGAAAAGTTCTTATACTGATAATAAAATTTTCAGTACAAATATTTTTATATAGGTTAAACTGTGTCCAATCTAGAGACAGTAATTTTTACTCTCTTAAAATGGCACAGTTTGAGCTTATATATCAGTTAGAAACGGAGTGTCATGTGTACCATCTAGAGCATTACCAGGTCATCTAGAAAAACCTTTGAGCAGGCAGAGCTTAAAAAGTACATTTTTCAAAGGTATGTGAACAAAGTCCACTACCTCATCAGGTTCCTAAAAGACTTTTAGAATTCGGGACTGTTGTTTCTGAAGATATGAAAACTGAGCTCAGCTGAATATTGGAAGTGAAGCCCCAAAGACTGAAGCAACCCCCTTTTCCTAACTGTTGGTAATATTAAAATCACTCAGGCAGAGATGGAAATCATACTGTTTCTGCTCCTGAAAAGGAGCTGTCTCTCTGGATGCTTCCCACAGCCCACGGAAAATGGCTGATCATTTGGCAGCCCTTCTGGTCCTCACTGACCTTGGGCTAAGGCTTTGCCATGGGGTCACCAGACAATAGATTGATTACCCTGAAAGTGCGAGTTTCTCAAGGGTTACACAAACAACCTCCAGTCATTAAAACTAACTATAGAAACAGTCCAATCCTCCCTTTTTTTTAAAGTGGTTGGGTCAAAGTTTGAGAATAGAAAAGTGGATAAATCCACTGAATAAAACTCCTCTTAATAAAGAATTTCTTTACTTCTAGTCAGGAGGTCTTGTAGATGACAACACAAGTGGAGATGGATGTGAATACTATCTGTTTCTAGCTATTGAATTGATTATTCTTTTCATATTCAAATTAAAGCTGCCTTAAATTAACACTGCAGAATAAACAAGTGTGTTGCCTCTACAAATGCTATACTAAATTTGTTTTAGACTAACATCGATACATCTATGTCATGGCTGAAGGAATGTCCTCACCTGTGCTATGAAACACAATGAATGCTTTCTAGTTCAAGAAGGTGAAGATTAGAGCTGGTTGAAATAGCAGTGACTTGTACAACATTTTTCTGAAAGAAATCCGTTTTTATTGAAGTTCAATTTTTAATTATCCAGAATGTCAGTGTTTTGACTAGCTTTGCAAGTGTTCAGGCTGAAGTAGATGTCACTTTTAGAGAGAAAAAATTTCTATCAAAACACAAACTTTCTAGAAATAATCGTCTGAAAATTTTTAATTTAGAAAAAATTAAAGCAAAAAAACATTCCTATTTTTTATTGAAATTTGCTACTTTGACAAAAAAATAAACAGATTAAAACTCCAAGCAGCCTGGCAAGGATTTCACTTTTGTGGATAATTTATGTACATCTTTAAAGAAAATTGAGAATGCACCTAAAATAATAATATTGAAAAATAAGAAATTACTCTTACTTTTTTTTCTAAAGCATTGCATGACCCCCCCCCCCCCAATTTGTAAGATCTTACCCCTATTTTTTTTCTTTTTTTTTTTTCTTTCTTTTCATAATGCAAAAACTAAGGTAGGTGTAAAGATCTTTCAGAAGACTGTTCTTGTGTATTGGACATACCCAGCATAAGAAACTCTGCACCTGAGCTTCCAGGCTGCTTTTTGCATTTTGTTAAGTATCCAGACGCAAAACCTGTGTAATGTTAAACACAATTATGAGGGACCATGGTGGTTTTTAAGCCTTCTGGAACAGTCACCTGTTCACAAAAAATTACTATGATCATATAAAATATTACCTTTTTGTAGCTGGTAATTCTGTTCTGCTTAAAATTTACATGAATGCAATTAAACAGATTTCAGCATGTCCATCTCAAGTGCTCCAACTACCTATAAAAGATGATACAAATCATATCTTTAGAGAACTTTGTGTTTATGCCAAGGATTGAAAAGGTTCAGTTTCAACACTTTGAGGCGTAAGTAAAAGGATGCCCGTTTTCTGCAGTGTTGCACTCCAAGATGTGTCACATTTGCTTGAGTTACGTATTCTCTGGTATTATGAAACAAAGATGTATTCAGACAAAGTTTGTAATAATGATAGATATAATTTCTTTTCAGTTATTTTTCTCTGTAAAGGCTGTCTTTCACTGAAAAGTGTAAAGATGCAATGTATGTAACAATGAATTAGCTCTTAAGCATTCTGAACTTGATTCATTACTGCTTCACGTCACACAGACAAAAGCTAATACAAAATTTAAGTTTCTGGCTGACTTTTAATAAGTGTTATGTCCTTTTAAAAGGCAAAATAAACACTCCAGTTTCTGTGAAACAGTATTTCTTACAAGAGGCAATGGGCCTATTGCAGCACTTGAATGCTTAGGTTAGAATTCATATGCTTTGTCTTTGAAATTTAGATTCTCTGCCATGTCTTGAAAAGGACTCTTGGGAGCTTGAATAAACAGTTTGGAAGAAAATGCTTTGCTTTAATGATGTTTGTGTTTTCTTTGTAAACTGCAATGGAACCTGGTAACCCATGGAAGACATTTGCGGCTCCAATGTTTTCATCTATAGCTGAGAGAGCGTAGGTTACTGAACTCAACACTTAGCTTGTGACTCATGCTTTCATATACAATTTGAAACTCTGAAAAAGCCTAAAAGCTTCTTCCTTCCCTCATCCTAAATTGCAGCTGATCTGGTGAGGTGAACTATTTGCTAAAGGAATATCTAAAAAGAAATATGAAGGCTTCAGCAAACTTTTTGCTGGAGAAGAGCTGAGCTATCTTGTTCTCTCAGACCTTGAGGAAAACAATGAGAAACTTGATACATCAGGACTGAAAGGAAATAACATAAGAACTTTTTTCTGAGGGGAACTTTTGTATCAGTTTATGTGTAGCTGAAAAAAAAGGAGCAAGCAGAGCTGGGTAGACAGCTGGGTTAACAGTAGGTAAGCACTTGCAGCCTGGTGACATTTGTGAAAATAACAATATTTTTCATTTGTAGACTCCTCATTTAGTCAGCCAAGCTTTTCAAACAAGTGAGATCCCTGCAGAGTGAGATTCTTTCACAGGGTAAATGAATGTGTCTTCATATCGGATGCCTTTCTCCTTGTTCGTGTGTGTCTCTTTCTCACTACCCTGTCTACTTTCTTGAACTTTTCTGAGATTTTTTTTTTGTGATGATGACTGACAGATGTTGTGGATTGGATGTGGATGGCACCAGTTATGATGCCAAATCAAGAAAAATGCAGTTTCATTTTGACTGCAAGTCTATAAGCCAGTTCTGCAGAAAAAAAAAAAAAGCAAAAAAAAAAAGCTGGGTCCAAACCCCTTGGCTTAACGCTTTTTGCTTTCTTCAGCTCCTGCAGTTTGACATAATTAAGTCTCCTTCAATCCTTATAAAAGTAGTGCTCACCTCAGACCTGACCTGCAGCAGCTCTTCCTGCTGCCAACTTGCAGTAAAATTTATTGCCCTGTTTTATCAGATGACACGAAACAATGCCAGCAATTTCTCCGTTGCTATCTATATGTGAACCAGCGCAGTGAAGTTACCCACACTGAGCAAAGATATGCTGTTTGCCTGGAATATTTTTAACCTGTAAAGTCTACTGGAGGCATACTTGTTTGACAAGAAGTAAATAACAGATCTTTAAGCCGGAAGCTTGTCAAAAAGAATACTTGACAAGGCAATGTTCAAAAATGCTGGGAAAAGGAATCTTATTTTACACTGCAGAACTTTGCAGTATTGTTTGATTTAGAGGTCAACCCACTAAAGTTATTTATTGTTCAAAAGGTGTTTTTAATCAATTTGAAAAAATATGGCTTCTCTCCAACTATGCCTCCCTTCTCCACAAGCACCAGTAGTCAGGATTAAAGAAGTTTAAATAACAACAAACCAAGCTTTGTATTGGTGCCTAGTGTCAACTTGCACTGCTGTAGGAAAAGGAAAGCTGATTTTTCTTTTGTTACAGTGCACTTACTTAAAAGTAGTTTAACAAAAAAATCATCTTACAGTGTTTACGAGTACCCTAAAGGATTCTCCAAGCCCTCTCTTTTGCAGTGCTTTTACACCTAAAATCTCTGATCACTCATTCCTTAAACCCAAGGGCATATCAGCATTTGCAGTGGAGTGAAGCAAATATGCCTAAGCTCATGGAAATGGAAGTCAGTAAAGTCTCTCTGTGCATCAGCATCCTGCTGATACATTGACAGGAATCCAAAAAGAGGACTGCCATGTTCATGCCTTGCTGTGACCAAGCCTCTTTGAAGTTGTTGGAGACCTTTTTCTCTCAATGCAGCTCTGCATAAATGCAGTGATCTGCTCTGCAAACCAACAGGGCTGTCACTGCGTTGCTCTCCTCTACATCTCCTCCAATATGCACAGAACTTTTTGGAATCTATGATAATATATCATCTAGTGTAGTTTTACATCTTTATGACTGTGGATTCTGAAAACCTCACACATTTTGCTGCATTTACAGTAATCCAGCCTCCCCTTAGGGAGAGAATGCTGTTAGTCCATTATACAAATGAGGAATTGAGGCACAGAAATGTTAAATGACTACCTATGGTCACAGAGGAAGCCCAGAGCAGGTGTAGTATGTAACCTGAAACACCTAACTCAACTCCTCTGAGTTGCCTATTTACTTCCATTGACATAGTGAACAGCTATGCCTAAATAACTTAAATAGTATCCCAGGCTGAATTAAATGCTTCAAATACCTTGCACCATCTTCAGATTAGCACTCCCTTTCTTTGTTTCTGGCAGGTTATAAAGATGTGTCAGCGTACAGATAAATGCTGTACTTGTTCAAAACACGAGTAAACCTTGAGTTGCCCTACTGCAGTTCCTGGAAGGAGATTGTGTAAACTCAGTGCATAGTAGTCAACTGTTGAATGAATCTTCATGTGTTGCATACTGTTTTGATATGCATTGTCTAAGTTACTATTCACCATACCAGCTAGGATTTTGATGACAAGAAACATTATAAAAGCAAAAATATGAACAATAAAAGGCATTACAGGCTAACGTCTGTACTCCAGGTCAACGGGAGCTTGCACATGTAGGGAAAACTCCAGTACTGCTATAGTCAATGGGAATTTTGCCTTTGGCTTCAGTGGGGCTAGATTTTCACCAGCAGATTTTATATGCATTATATTCTCATTTTCCAAAAGTTTGCATTGCTTATTTTTGGTTTGGTGGTAGAAAGTACGCTCAAAAACTAATTGCAAATCACAGTGCAGCGATTTAGATGTATTACTCTTCATTTTCATAACTTGGTCTGTTATGTTTCTTTTTAGCTAAAGTTCTCTCTTCCTTTCATCATTTTTTTCTTGTCCATAGTGGCTTTAGTGAATTCTGCAATGTTTTATAAACTTACCTTCTTGCAGTGAACTATTTGGAAACAACCATACTTTTATAATTAAATTTTTACTTGTTCCTTCCCTGCAAACAACTTGGCATCTAAGTAAAAGCTAAACTATCAGGTGGTATTTATTTAATTGTGATTTTCTGTAGTTATTTAGGAGGGGCAAGTAGGTTAGGTTATTTAAACCTAGCTATATTGAACAGAATATGCACTGTACAGAATTACATCAAAGTTGTACGTTCGTAAGATTAGATTTCTATATCAGCATTTTTGTTCTGTTTCAGTATTTCAGTTTTTTTTTGATGTGAAGATGTAGACATATGCATGGAAAAAGCCCAACATCAGTAACAATATTCTACCTGGAGAAAGTTTGCCTTATTGAGTAAAGTAACTGAATGGAATATGACTCTGAATATTATGACTTTAATATTATATGAGCATTATTCTTCACACTTGGGTTCTTTTACGTTCAAAAGTATGTTGGAGGCAAAAATGTCCTTATAAACTCCGAGTGGGGTTGGAATTTAGTTCATACCCAACTAAGGCAGAAAGGGCTTGGAAATTCTCTATTGCAAGGAGTATTCGTACCTGTTAGATGGCTGTGTGGAGCAGAGCACCCTCTGTAGTGTTAATCCTGGTCCGTGTAAGTGGAACCGCTCTGAACCTTGGATCTGATCCCTGTGCTGCACTAGCCAGCAAAACTGAGCTGGCACGTGGGTGTGGAAATAACTGGTGCCAGGCACAGGACCCTTGCCAGTCGGTGCAGGGGGAGCAGGGACCACATTACAACTGAGTCACAGTCTAGTGGGCTGCCTCTGGGGCAATGCAACCACCTGCTGCATCATGCCCTGTGCTCGTGGTAAAGCCATCGCTGAGTTCTAAATTAGTTGATGGTGCTCACTGTAGCTTTTCAGGACATGCCACATGACCTACTCCTGTTGGCCTGCCCGAAAAGCAAACCCAGGGAACCTGCTATTCACAGATTAGGTAGTTGAACCTCTCTGGTATTGGCTGCAATGAAAAACTGCTGGCTGTGGATGCAGAAACCACTACTACTAGAATATGGAAATTGTTCTAGCTTAATGAAAACAGAAAGGTGATTTCACTTGCATTGGTAAAACTTTATTGAAGAGCTCTTTAAAAAAAGGGGGGATTGAGGAAAAGGGGTGGGGAGACCAGAGGAATTTAATTTTTTTTTTATCCTGGCTTTTTATAGGAACCGTGCTGGTAATGGTTTAGTGAATGCTTGTTTGTCTCCATGTGAAGGAAGATGGATGTGTGAAGAGTCACAAAGTTCCAGGGAGAAACTGAGCAAGACAGATTAGTCCTACCTCAGCCTGACACCTGGGGCACGTCCTTATCTAAGGGGGTAAATGGATCAGAATGTTACTGCACGTTTATTTATTCTCCTTCTGTTTGGAGACTTTCCCTGATTAATTACTCCCTAGTAATTGCTGCTGTTAACTAATGTCAAACCTAATTAACCTAGAGTCCCTTCATCCAGCACCTCCACTATCCCTTTGCAAAGACGAGAAGGTCATCAGCAAGGAGGTTCTGAGGATGGCCACACTTTACCCATTCGTTTATTTGCTTTGGGCCTTGTTTGCTATTCCTGCTGCAATGCCTGGCGACAGCTTTCTAGAATTCCCATCAAGTCTAATTGGCCTGCTGAAGCAGCAGTGAACACAAGATTTAAGAAATGTTTTCTTTAAAAACTTCTGGTCCTACAGACACTTTGAGATCAAGTTTCACTCTGCTGAAATCACACACGATTCCCTGTGATTTTCATGAGAAATACTGTAAGAAAGTATTAAAAGAGAAACATGTCTCAGTGGTTTGGAGGGACTGATGGCCAGGGGGGTTGAAGAGTGGGTGGTGGTAACATAGCAAGGCATCTACAGAATCTTTAAAGGTTGCCAAAATTAACACATACAAGGTATTCAGTATCAAAGTTTTCAATATTTGGCTCCATAAACACAATACCGGTTGCAAAAACAAAGCTAAGGATTTCATGCTGATTACTTAAATAAAAACTGTTTAATTATGAACATTTGGGAAATGAAGTTATGAAGGACTGACCAATATTGCTATGGCTTCCTAGTGTTCATACCAGACTGTGAACACTGTGCCAGCATCTTACTGTGTAGCGCATTGTAGATCCAGCTACAGTAAACAGTTCTAAGGCGCAGCGTGGCTCAGGCAGCCAGCTCAATGCAGAAGGAGCTCTGTCTCATCACTGAGGCTCTTGCTTCTAGCTTTAGTAAGGTGTGGACTTTATAGTCCAATAAAAGCTACCAGCATTGTCTGTGGAGGTGCTGATCAAACAGGTCAAGCTCCTATCTTCTTTTCTTGGTTTTATCTGCTTTTAGGCACTTGCAGACAGCAACACTAGACGATTTATTTCCGAAAGAGGAATAAGTCATGTTAGTATTCAGGAAATACTGGGTGACACTTCAGATTGATCACAAAGATCACATTCGTCTGCCTGTTTTTCTAGAGCTGCTACTGAAAACATGCATCTCTTGGTAACTTCTTATCTGGATTACTGCTGTCTCTCTGACTTTTCTTCCTCTCCTGTCCACCCTTCTGGCTGGCTGCAACCAATTTTTCTGACTCAACTGCTTTATCTCAGCATTTAGAAGTCTCATAGATATATCTCCCATTTGAAGCTTTGGAAACAAATGAAAGTTATAGAGTGACTATGGTAATAGAGTAATGAGCTGTATGTTTTCATGGTTTATCATTGCATGCTTTACACTGTAATCTATAGTGCAGCACATAGTCAGTCACCCCCTACCAGCTGGTGAGCTCTCGGTATGATTACTGTGATGATGTGATCACTTTAGGTTCCTGTGCCCATCCACCCAGCTTCAGCGCATATTTCTTACTCTCTCTACTCATCTTGCATAATTTCAACAGGTGCGTACTATGTGCGCATTTTGTGCATTTGTGAGCTTTTAAGTCACAAATGGGGATAGTAGAAAACCTCATAAAGCTACTACATTGAATACTCTTTCCTGACTGGTTGTATGGGAAGAAGAGTTGTTGAGGAAGTAAATCGTGCTCTGTTCCAGTTTAGACTCCAGTATTACAAGGTAAACTACCTTCAGTTTTAATTTGCCTTAAATATTTAGATTACAGCAGTTCAGTTGTTGTTTCACAGAAACGTAATATACCTACTGAGGAGAAAAGGAAGGCAAGGACAACAGGCATCTAGAGTTTGAAGTCTTTTTAGACATCCCATGTAAGTTACTCCCAACCAGGAGTCCAAGTTGTAAATTTAATAATCTAATTAAACTACCAGACTGTAATTACTTACTGGGTTGAAGGTTGGTATGTTTTAGCATGATACTCCTTGTGTTACCAGTACTCAATCTTACATCTTTTTTGAACTCTTCTCATTTTTGGCACTGTAACTCTTCTGTTAAAAAAAATCTAATGTCACTCTTACTGGCTATGTCTATACTACTAAATTAAACAATACCAGATAAAGTTTCCAGCACAGAAATTTACTCATCTATCATATTGGATTGCTACTGTGGTGCCTGATGGTAACATTCCTGATGTTTTAGCCTGAGTCATTTTGCATTTCCCTAAACAATTCCTGGGCACACTCTGGGAGTTTGCAAATATGAAGGACTACTACCAGTAACTGGTTTAGGCACAGCCACCCCACTTTAAAAGCTAGGAGTCCTCAATAATACAGAAGTAGTGTTTTCCATCATACTTATTACTAGACAGTGTCTTGGACAGATCACTTTGCATTCCTTCTTTCTTCTCTTTGAAGTATATTAGTAGTTATTTAAAAATAAATGTTATAACCAACATTAGAATTGTGTTCTGCTTCAATTCTGCCATGAAGGCAGAGTCAGTGGAAGCTACAGAACTGAAGAAAAAAATATTTCTAACATTTCTAGGTGAAACACATCACCACCAGCCACAGCAAACTTTCTTGGTATAATGACTGGAGTTTCTAGATATCCTGTGCACAATAAAGGGGATGAAATTGCTGCTACCTTCTACAGCAAGAAAGGAGCACTTGTTCCAGCTATATGCATACGTGTAGATTTGACATTAAAGTATTCTCTTACTAATTTCAGCTAAAAGTGTAAAACATTGCTAGGTTAATGTTAAAAAAAATGCAGGCGCAAATATACATGCTTGTAATTTTTATGATCCTAAGGCTTTAAGAATATTTGCTGTCTTGAAGAAAGGTAGTCTTTTGTATAACATTGTTCTATTATTCACTTACCTGCCCTGCGCAAGTGCTAACATGAACAAGTGGAAAATAGAATTCCTTCAACTTTGATGTCCACAGAGGAATGATGTCAGAGTAAATAAATCTTAACAAAAAGCTTCCTCCCCTCCCCTCCCCTCCCCTCCCCTCCCCTCCCCTCCCCTCCCCTCCCCTCCCCTCCCCTCCCCTCCCCTCCCCTCCCCTCCCCTCCCCTCCCCTCCCCTCCTTTCCTCTTCTTTCCTCTCCTCCAGTACAGAGCAAACCATACTAGAAAAGGAAATATGGGAGAAGGTTTAGCCAGGTACCATCTGGCTAAGGATCTCAGCTTCTGGAGCTCTGAAACCACCTCTATAATGGTAAATTAAAAAGTACCTGGAAACATTCCCGGACACTGAAACTCAACCCTCTGCTGTTAAATTGTTAGCATAGCCCCTGGCATGGCTTTGACCCACTCCAGCTAACCCCCTCCCAAGCATTCCTAGACAATATGCAGGAGTTATTATGGGTGGGGGACCACTCCCAGGGGGCAGTCTGGGTGGAGTTACAGTTTAAGCTAAGAGACCTTAATTGTACAGATGTCGCCGAACGGTGCCACTTGGCCAGTACAGAGGTCTTGGCACTGTCTGCTCTACTAGTACAGATGTTACCTGAAACTTCCAAGATCTGTCCATATGTAGATTCAGTTCTGTTACAGATTAGACTTTTTCTGGAAAGATTTCTAGCTGGTCTATTGCAAGTGCTTATGGGATTACTGTTCTGAAAGCATTTTAATCTGTATTTACCATTTCTGGTGTATTTGAGTTCTTCACAAAGACTTCTAACCTACCTGACTATACAAGATGTATAAACAAAGCAGGATTATGAAGAGATTCTGAAAGTCATTCATAGACCTGGAATGAGGAGGCATCTCCAAGGCCACACACACATACGCACGCACACACATATATACATACCCCCCCACACACATATACTTTTTCATTTTGATGCTATCTATGGGTTTTTTTGTTGGATTTTTTTCTTCCCAAAATATCGCAAGTGAGGTCCAAGCCCAAAACTTTTGTAGTCCCACTGGGTCTACAGTTTGAGAGGCCTAAAACATGTTAAAGGAAAAGTGATGGTTAAAAACATTTTCCATCTCAATTTTACCTCTTCAGTAACACTGTGCAAATGAAATGGCTTTTTACTGTAATTCCCTAATAAAGGTTCCACTTGCCAGAGCTGCAGCATGTCTGAAAACATGACTCAACTACAGATATCGGTATTGTTTGAGTGCTCAGATTTTACATGGATGTAGCTGAGAACAGAAATGTTCCCTAATTACTTGTCTTCTTGCTTTTAGGAACAGATCTTCTCTATGCTTGAAAGTAACAACAGTCAGATACAGGTGTGTATATATATGACTCATTTTTCTTTAAGACCTTAATCTAAACAGAAAAAAATAGGCTGAGATCTTTTAAAATACCTTCACTGTAAGAAGGCTTCCTGGTACATTTCTACCAATTAATCTATACCAAGAAAACTATGTATAGATGAGAGATAATGTTCATGCACACTGGGTAAAGAGAAGATCTCATTCCTAAAGATAGGCAGCTTATTAGACTCAGTCTCGAAATATGTGTGAGGGGATTTGCCAGAAGTTTAACATTAAAAAATTCTGAACAATGTGTTCTATTGTAATAAGACAGTACAGCCAAAGCCTTCTTAAAAGTCTTTGTATTGCCCAGGTGCCTGAGGCAGTTGTCTTTATGCAAAACAAGTTACAGTGGAGTTACCCATTGTAGACAAAGGTACCTATTTTTTTTTCTAGAAGGTGTATGTATTTCTACCTGACATGACAGATCTGTCTCCACATCTTCTGACAGTTTAGGTCTTTAGAAGGTCTTTCATCACCAAAGACAAAGACATGTTAATACTAGTAGGTTTGGCACAGGATTTCTACTTTTGGGTAGAAAAGCTCAACTGATTGCATTATTTTAGCTACTGTAGTTAGACATATTGCAGTATAATATTGGAAAGACTGTATAATGCATGTTCTTGTTGCTCCTAAGATGTAATTGACTTGCTTAAAAGTGTAACCTAAGAATTGGCTTCTAACCTATGAGACAGGCTTTTCCAGCAAGATGTAAATACACTCCAGATGAAGACAGTTTTATGAAAGGGAGTAAAAAGGAGACAGGAAAGGGAGAACTGAAGCAATAGGTAGATTTATAACTGAAATCCAGCTATAAAAATCTTGGGAACTCACAACCTGACATAATTGTGACTTGCATCCTTGGGTGTTTCTTTGACTTGTGACAGATGCAAAGTCAAGGAAAACTGTGGTTACTTACAGAGTGTTTAAATCTTGCACATTATTCTTTATTTCTTTATTGTATTTCTGGCTCCTTTCTGAAATGTAAGATGTGGATAATGATGCTTAGGCTTTGATTTTCAGGCCTAAAGAACTAAGAAATAAGTTTCGTTGGTGGCAACAGTTGGTCTGCCTGCTAAATAGAGCATGGTGCAGAGATCCACAAACTATGAGTTTATTATATAATGAACACAGATACATCATCACATTGCTGTTCCTCACCTAGCTATTGGTCCTGAGAACTCAGGTCTCTGAGTTGGACACTGAACCTTTAGAGACCAAACCAGGACCATGAAATGATGAAGGGATCCTAAACCGCCCTTAATGCTATCTTCATCCTTAACACGACAGTGGAGTCTGAGACATACTTTTGGGAGTTTTCCTCTGATCCCAGATCATTTCTCTGGGTCATGAAAGGCAGTAGGAGAATACTTTCTTTATGATCACTGTTAAAATGACCTGACTTGGTACTGGTGGACTTTCAATGTCCAAGAAAGTGTTTATTGCACTGAAACACCTCACTGTGCCTCTCAGTATTCAATGCTGTTTTTCAATAAGCAGAAATACCAAAGTCTGTTGCCCTTGAGATTCCAGAGTGCTGAATCATAGATCAAGTATCAAACCTAACAGAAAATTTTGCTATTCAAATATAAAAAAACCTAACTCCCCAAACTTTCAATTTTCATATTGTCCAGAGAACCAAATAAAATTCCTTTATATGTGGTTTACTCCTGATCTAAAAGAGAAACTTAGTTTAGGGTAAAAATGAATTAACTGGGCAAAATTTCTGAGGGGGATGCATGCAAGAAAAGGGCATTTTATTTTAACAGAGCTCCCTGAACTCTGTTGAACTAATTAATAATACTGATTTTTCCAGAAAGTCAGAAAAACAGCAGCAGTAGTTTGTGATCAGAAACTATTTTATTACAGGGATAATTTGCATTTTGTGCAAGAAGATATAGATTAGGCAAAAAACCCAAACCAAACCAAAACAAAAAACATCAGGAAGGAAATCTTAATTAAAATCAGACAAAGTAAATAAAAATAAATAAACGGGAAATAATATTGCAGCTTAAATTATTGTTAGGCAAAAAAATCTGCTGAGAATTTTACAAAGAATATAAAAGCTATCCTCCATGTCTGCAGTTCATAATATGCTGTGTCTCACAATTTTACTCCTAATCCTGTTTGCAAAGATGTGTGCCTCAAAAGTCCTATAGCTAAATCAAGCTATAAATAAAATACACTTGACTTAACAAGGCAATTAATAATTTGAAAAAAATTGCAAACAAATATCGTCAACTCTCCATCACTGAGAGCCTTTCGATCCAAACTGGGTGGCTACAAGATACAGGCTACCACAAACAAGGTATCAGAAAGGTAATGTAGGGTCAAAATTCCCTGTAGCCTTAAAATTCCTGAATCTTACCATTGGTAATCTTCAAGATGTGCTTTATCAGTCAAGAGCAGTTCAGCAGTGGAAAAGAGAAACAGTCAACTTTGTTTTGCATTTACACAGATGAATTAAAATCTTGTAGGCCTGCAGAACAGCATATATCAAGGGCTACTTAAATGATGCAGTTGAACTTAGTTTGTTGATCTATGTCATCCAATATCATGAAATGCTCTACAGTTGTCAGGGTTAGAGGAAAACCCAGAAAGTCAGTAACAGTTTACAGTATTTATTAAAGAAACAAACAAACAATTCTTAAAATATTTGGTATCACACAATAGCATATGTTATTAGCCTTTTGGCACTGTGTGACTTGATCTAAATTTCCTCCTGCTTTGGACTGCTTTTTACACTTGCTCAGATTTCTTAAAAAGTATTTTCAACTGCTTAAAGCGGGATTTGGGCAATTCTGCTCTCAAAAGAGGGAACCTCAATCGGATTCTCTTTCTTTCCTTTGTAATTAATCCATTCTTTTGCCTTTCTCTATATCTATGTCTTTTCCAGTTATATGAACAGTTGACAATACATTTATGATGCTTCTAGTGCTACCTCAGTGAGGAATTTCAACAGCTTCTGCAATATCTCTAAGATGTTTGCCTCAAGACATGCAAACAAGGTTCTATTTTAACAAAATCCCTTGCATGGCATAAGAGAGAAACAAACTGGATGGAATTCTGGCCTTATTCTTGTCAGTAGTAATTTTGCCATTGCTTTCAAAAGGTTTATTCATCATTTGATCTATATTCCACCCAGTTTTGGGATGAGATGCTACCTGCACTTGTATGAGTCTGTAAATTTGACAGGCAATCCATTTTTAGGCAATTGTAAGCAATTCCTTAATGCTTTTGCTGTATGTCCAAGCTAGAACCAAATACACTAAATTAATTCTTCTTAACACATACATAATTGTTTTCTATTTCTCCCAGGTAGATTATTTCTGGGATTGACAATTTCCTTCACTATCAATTTATTAGTAAAAGCTAGGCATCTTTATCCAGTGGTCCCAGCCAACTGCAAGTGGAGCCTGAGATATCTAAATAAGACATCACTGTTTTTACTGACATCTCAGCCAACATCTCCTCTTGCTCAGCCTTCTCCTGCCAGCTGCAAGAGGCCAAAAAATCCAAATGCAGGTTCCCACCCCTAGGCTTAGCATGAACTGGTATTTTCTAGATTACTCAGAAGCCAAAGTTAGTTATCGAAGAATGGTCTTATATATTGTGTTCTCTAGCTATACAATCAATCTGTACAAACACAGCTCCGATGCAGTTTTTTTCTTGGCTCCAATTTCTGTCAGTGATAAAGAAAAGTTTCACAGTTAAATACACTTGCCATCTGCACTGTGCAGCAAATTGGAGATCCCATTGTTAAAAATGTCTCCCGCAAAGATCCCTTTAAATACCTTTGATGTCATATTTTTAAAGCCTTGACTTCTTTTTGATACGTCCAGATCCCTTCTCTAATGGCATTTCCAAATATCCCCACTGGTTATCTCTTTCTTACAGATCTAACAAAGAAATAATGTTGGACATTAACTGGGCTCGAGAGATGTTTTAAAATTTAGCATCCCTTTCCCTAAAAGACAATGCATGAGGATTCCTACTACTTCATCCATCTTTCTCTTCCCCCCGGGTGGCTGGGAAGGACCATCCCATCTTGGCTCTGACCCTCCACTCCTGCTACTGTTGTTGATATTGCTGCTGACTCTCTGTTGTCATGATTGATGTCTTGCTGACAAGCACATAAATCATGTCTGTTCATAATGGTTAGTGTTGGTATTTGCATGTATTAGGCATGTTTTTGCTCTAAAACACTTAGCACCATGTGTGCCGCATTCATTCTGCTACATCAGGGTTTCGGAGGGAGGGGAAGGAGTTTGCTGTTTATAGATATTTTTGTTTGGGCAGTGGGGAGAGCAGAGACCATTGTTAAAAACCCATCCAGATGAAAAGGGATGAACTTTGCAGCTGCAGCACAATTCACTCAGACTACAAGACCCTACAGGATATATTGTCTGGCCGACAGCATATCGGCAGCTGCAAACAAAGATGTATCTGCAGTATCACTGGATTTTGAACCATGTGCTGGGGTATGAGTGCAAAAGAAACATGTTCCTTAAATCCAAAGGCTTTTAATGTTTTACACAGCTTTTCATGGACACCTGAGCTTTTACAGATGATTTTTGAAGAAGGTGTAATTCATATTTCATACATTTTACCAGTATAATCTTCCCTCCCCCCCTCCCCCCCATTGGCCTGAAACAACCAAGAAACTGTTCTTATTTCATAATACAATTATCAATCATGGATCCTATGTTTCTGTCCTCTCCAAAAGTTCTCTGAAGGGAACAATTTCTCCCAGAATTTGGCAGCCTGGACAGCCTGCAGTTTATATGAATCCTCCTGATGGGAATGAAGTTTTGGCAGCTGATGGAATCACAGAGGTATGTGAACGTCAAGACTGAAGAAAATCCAGGCTCAAACCTCCAAATCTGCAGAGAGATTGTCCCTTTGGGGATCTCCAGTTCTTCGATAGCCCAGGTCATGGAGGCAGCCTGTGACTCTCCCCACACAGTTGTAGAAAAGCAAGTTAAAGACATGAATCATTTTATCCTTTGTCGACAAGGCTGTTTGCTTTACAAAACTAGAACTGGAGAGCAGATGTCCTACCTGGCATTATCCATTTGTGATGATAATCATTAGTTTTACTTTTTACTATTAAATTGTTAGCACAGTCCCTGGCATAGTTTTGGCTCAGGGCAACTTTGTTCCAAATGATACTCTGTATAGCCTGTGGTCTACCACAGGTCAGATATAACTTTTACATGATCACTTTGCATGATGTTTTTAACAGCCCTTTAGACAACATTAAGGAATCTGTATATGCTTTTGTTCTTCCAGCAGCCACCTTAGTATTAGAAGAAAAAAATATTGCAATGCAGTTAACACGTTGCAGAATGGATGCCAGTGTGGCCTAAGCGAGCATCTTTCAACCAACCTTTCCAGCAGAAGCTGTGATACAAGTCCAGAAGAGGCACATGCATTAAAAAAAATGGAAAATAGCATTATGTAAATTCACATTCTGTAGAGAGATATTTTTTTCAGAGGGTTGCATTTCTCTAAGCCATTTTGTAAACATACTTGTCACTATAGTAATTTTCCATTAAGTAATGGGTTACATTAGAGAAAAAGTAGTTATCAAGAGTCCTAATGATTAAATAGGTCCATATTTTCTACCCCTGGGAACTGAACCCAGGCCCTTTGGCAAAGCAGATAGAAGTGATTCTTGTAAGTGTCAGTGCTGATTAATTAAGGGCTTTACCCAATTGAAGCAAAGCTGTCATTTATTTCAGAGGGGATTTTGCTTGATCAAAATGAAATGCTCAAATATTATGTAGTTAAAACTAGCACTGAATTTAGAAAATACTAGCTTCTGAAACAATGAAGGGCCATCCTTCAGATAAGTCTTTCCCAGAGCAAAATGGCAAATGAACCATACTCCAGATGCCAAGACTACGGATTTTTGGTCATGCTCCTTTAAACTAAATACATTGCTATTTCCCAGAAGTTCTTCAGGTGTGAGACACCAACCCAAAGACTGAGGTCTAAGACCTTTTGGTTGACAAAAGCAACATATTTAGCTGCAAAAAGGAGTGTATTATCTCATGGTCTTCTCTGGTTCGTTTTCAGGACTTCTGCTAGACTATCAAGAGGGTTTTGCTAGGGAGCATGACAGTTTTCATATGAAGTGACAGCTAAGGAACAGGAGAGAATCTTGGGCAGGTAAGATGAAGAAGTGAGGAACTTACAGTGTGAATTTTTAGGCAACAAAGACATTATTGGAGAAAACCCCAAGGTTGTTTAAAAATAAGAGAGATAGGAAAGGGAATAGGAAAATGAAGAAATATTATGAAATTGTCAGTTAAATATGCATGTAATTGTATGCATCTTAAAAATTATGCAGTTGTTTTGATTGCAATAGTAAAAGGTGAGCCAAGGAGGTGGCGCTTGCCTTTTTTTTTCCACACAAATTCTGACATTTTCTTGTCTTACAAGTTTTATAAATATCCCAAGGACTAGGTTTTCTTTGTATACTCCTCTGATCATCTGTGACATGTTAAAGTTGACACACTGGTCCTCCATCAGGATGAGACTTCCTGGCACATCTTTTCCTTAAATCTGGGGATATATAAAATGAATAAATTTAATTTATTATTATTTTAAATTGATTACTATCTCCCTGAAAGCATTTGAATACTTGTCGTTACATAAAACATTCCTGCAGAGGTGTGGAATATTTTAAGACACCTCAGAAGCATTCTTCCTTGCATTTGCCAGTAGTGTAAGGATTCAGCAGATGGCAGGATGTGGCCACTTCAAGACAGCCAAGAATCTGGGCCTCCACCCTCCTTTCTGAGCATGTGTAACCAAGCTGTCTGTCTGTCAGACAGTGGGAGAGAGACCAGTGTGGGAACTGCATGTACTATTGGAAAGCTTTTTAATGAGTATCACTGTCATAATTAAGAAATTATCTTTATGCATTTAAACAGAGGCCCCACTAAAGTTCTGTATGAAATTCTTACTTTGCATCTCTGGAAATCATAGAATATTTCTTTGCATTGGCTTGGAACCCACAACTTAGCACATGCATTATGGTAAGTATGAAAGGATTTTTTTTAATGATCCATTAAGATTAAGAAGTGCATGCACCCATTGCCAACAAGCACACCATCTAATCAATCTTGCATTCCATTATTCTGTTTCATACTATTTTTGATGGGAAAATTCTGCCGGGTGGGCCGTCATCCCTTTTATAAATTAAGGAATAAAATAAACAAACAAATAACCCGCTTGCAACCCAGATTCATTCTTAGGCTCAGAAGGTTCTCATATATTAAATGACTGCATCCCAAAGTAACATGTATTTTGTATTTGAGTTCAAGTGATTTCAATGAAAATTAATGACAGTTGTGCACATTTGGGAAAGGAAGCATAGAGCCCGAAATACAACACTATTGCCTGTTTGTGATGGATTTGGAAGGCTTGCAACCCTGCTTCCTATCAAGGGAGAAATCAGTGATACAGAATATCTTAGAATTATTTATTTATTCTGTGGGCTATAGTCACTGTACATAGGTGGTCATAGACTACATGCAGGCAAAACCTTATTTAGAAGTCTTAACCCAAAAGCCACTTTCCAGTTCTCAGGAAATAATTCTCACCAAGAACTGAATCTAATCAAAAAGCATAAGATAGGTTGAACTCACTGGTTGTTTACAAAAGCTCCCCCGTAAACCTGAATCACCAAAAACTAACAGTACAGCATTCCTTGAAAGTGCATGTATTCCTCATAGACTAAGAAAAGGAATGTGTAAGATTATATTTAACATGACCACCTGGTGACTCTTACCATAACAAAAGAAAGTTAGTATTTTAAAAGGTGCTTAAGACTCTCTGACTTCAGTGGAAGTAAATTTTATATTCCACAATGGATTAAACACCCAAGTCCACACACAAATAGGATTCCAAAAGTGGCCAGAATGTAACCCCTAGGTGCAGTGCTGTTGGCATGAATATTCTCTAGGCACAGAGGTGGGGTTCATCTGACCAAATCCAGTCATCGGTATGGCAGGTATCTGTGCCTAAGCTCACTGCCAACACTCCTTTTTTTGCCCATGGAGAGAAATAGTTACTTCTAAGGTGACAGTCATTTCATCCGGAATTAAAGGTCTGAACTAGATCTGATAAGTCTTTACTGGCAATAAAAAGTTCTGGTGAAGCAGATGGGCTGAGGCGTTTTCTACATTGCAGAGGTCCACATTTGCGTGAGATGAATCCCACTGCTTGTGTTTTGGTGGTTTTCACGTGAAGAACCCAGTTTTGACAGTAATGAGTGGCTCATCACCTAGTTTGTGCTTGGACTCAAGTAAGGTCTAAAAGCAAGGTGTCACTGTTAAATCCTTTGGGAGGTACAATGCTGAAGGTCTCAGACAGCACCAACATGCTCCAGCAAGTGAAGGATCTTGACAAAATGTTGCTATGGCTTCTTTCTTTCAAAACCCCAGGCAAGGGCTCCCACTGTGTATGCAACCATGACTGTGTCCCGCTAGCAGAGGGAGGGCTGGGTTCCCCTTCACCCTGTGGGATTCTGGAATAGCATCTCCCACCTTCTTCAGGAGATTCCTCACCCTGTTCACAGGAGAAGGGGGAGAACAGGCTGTCTCTTTTGCTCGACATGCTTTGTCAGGACAAAATAATAAAATATTTATTGAGCCAGAGAGAGCAGGTGGGACTCTGATATTTGATTGCTAGTTATTAAGGACTTTAGGGCATAGAAGGGAGAACTGGGTGAATTGGGTTACAGGCAGCTCTCTGAGAACTCTTTTACTGCCTGGTATGCGATACATCTTGGATAAAATGTATGAAATGCAAAAACAAGAAAAGATATGTCTCATAGGAGGAAAAGTATTTCGCTTGAGTAAAGGAAATAAGAGGTAATACTGTAGTTTCCCAGCCCATGTCATTTTAAATATAATCTATGGGTGACTTGCTTTTTGTGTAGCATAATGCTCAGAAAGCAGTCAACTCTGAAAGTGTAAAAGTGCAGTGAATCAATAACAAATAATCCAAAAGTAGTTTATAACTGACTTTACATTTATACATCAAGGACAAGGTTGCTGTGAATACAGGCTACATAGCTGTGAATTCTCTGTGTGTGTCCTTTGAATTTAAAGATCAGGAAGTAGGAGTCAAGCTTATTAAAGTTGATAAGGGAGGTGGAAGATTTTGCAGGAGTGTGCTTGAGCTTGCTGACCTCTCCCAGACTTCCTTCAGTTAACTTTCCTGTGCATTTCCAAATCCCAGAAGATCTGGAGCTCAATTCTTAGACTGTAGAAAAGTATTTAAGCAAATACTTTAATAGCTTTTCAACTCTTGTTCAAACACATGCATTGCTCAGCAGTAGTTTAAGGGTTAATAAAAACACACAAACATAATTTACTATAAGTTTATCCTTAATGTGTAGAATAAAGACATTTTCACTAGCACTTGAGCCATATTGCAGCTTATGTAATGTAAAAAGGAGCAGTTTAGGTGGCATATGAATTAGGAAAACATTGGATTTCTCTGCTGCTTTACACTGGAGGATCTCAGTTCACTTTCTGTCAGAAAGAACAACATTATTAGAAGCGTCCTTTCATGTTAAAGCTTATTTTACTCCTCACCTGGAAACTGCAAAGCTCTGATTTTCACAGCAAAGGAGACTTTTGTTTTCCCCCTGGACATTTAGCTCTTTCTCTGGAAAAGAGAATCCTATCCATCTCAAAATTTGGCATCCATAAATGATGGCATTCAAAATCTATGGTAAATTCATATTCCTATTATGTTAGTTAGTAATCAAATCAGAAAAACCCTCATGGCTTACATCAGTGTCAGCAAGCACTGAAATGCTACAGATCAGTTTCTGGGAAGAATTTAAAAAGTATGTTATATGGGAATGCAACTGCTTGGGGAATAAGGCACAGTGTTATGGCTCAAGTTTGGATTTGTTCTAGGCAAAATGGTGAGTATTACAAAATTTACTTTGGGGAATTTAATGACTTTATCCCATTTACATTCATGATACTAGTCACTTCATTAAGATCCTAGTGCACATGGTTAGTGAAGTAAATGGAAGGAATCTACAAATGTGGGAGAAGGAGTTGTACCTTAATATCTTGAGGGCTCATGTGAGTTATTTAAATATCTTTGCTCTCTACTTGGGTGTTGGCATTTCATAAAAGCTTTCTTAAAGATATCAGATTGGATAGAAAGAGATGTATAAACAGCTACTCTTGTAATATCTTAGAAATCCTACTTTCAGCTTCTTTTCTCCTAATTCTGGAACTTCAGGAAAGGTTATGGTTTGAATTTAAGGCTCTAGATAAAAGTTCAGAAGTGTCATTTCATCCAGTTTGGCTTGGTCAGCTCTGCCTGTTAAATAGGTGTTTATTGCTTCATTTTGTATGGGCTGGTGGCATTGGTAGTAATTAAACATTGCTATTTGTTAGTTCTTTGATGGACATATTCCCAAACTAAAAGGCAGATACAATTCTAATGTAGCTTAGAATTGTACAGCTCTCATTTTGTTGCCTCAATAGATTAAACCCAGAACTTTAGATTAAAATAATTTTCAAACTTAAGATAAGTGTGGACAGAAGTTCAAACACAGTTTTATTCACTGTTAAATTATTGATTTAATTTTTAAGTTACAACTTAAAAAATCCAGTGGTTTGTTATTTCATGTGAATAAAAGCTGCTGTGTTATAATGGCTTAAGTACATGTCATACCTTAGTCAGATGTATCCCCTAAATTGTTTATATATACTCTGTAAAGTTTATCCCATACAGATTGTTTATATTCACCTCTGTCAATGACAGAAAGTTTACCAATAAACCAAGGACTTGTACTCTAAAATAGTTTAAATCAGGCATTTTTAAAGGAAATTTCAATTTATAATTCCTCTACCTTTGTACTGGAACAAGATGGCTAAACTTAGACAAGTAAAAATCATGTGATATTTCTGTTTCATTTCCTTGATAGCAGAGATGAAAATTCTAGACAAAAATGATGTTGTATGACATCTGAACCAACAGTCTGGCTAAGTAGAGTCTTTTCCTTCACTTCTGGCTGTCTGGATCAATTATTTGATGAACTCACTAACAAAGAACAAGATTGATTGAATCTCCACTATACTAATTTCACATGAGTGTAATTGTGCTAGCTTTGGTTATGCTACTTCTGATTTACACCAGTGCAAGATTACTGAGGAGCTGAGGATCTCAGTCCTTGTTGGTGTAAACAGATGCAGCTTTAATGAGAGGATCATGGTCATGTACCTGTAAACAAAAAGAGAGATAAAATCTTATTCTTATCACTTCTAATCTCAGAGTTAAGTGTTTACACTGTCTATTTGCATAAGTACATTTATGTATAATTCCATAAATAATAAACATACATTCCAGGTGCTTTGCCAGGAGGAGTATACTTAGCAAAATGAAGGAAAGTTCAAGTCCACCTGTAAAATTATTTGTCCTTGTAAGCAACAACAGGCATATGTTCTACGTCATATTTGGGCACAGTCTCTGTGGCCCAGAACCAAAGTAAACACATTTTTCTGATGTAATTGTTGATTCTAGTTGAATTAGTGCAATGCAGTCATAGCTGTGAGAAACATTTCATTTGGACCAGCTCTCAACCAGAGCTCAGAGAGGTTGCCTACCTGGCAAACCAGCAACAGTAGCTTGTTTTCACAAAGTTCTCCAAGTTTTGTACTCAGAGGAGCATATAAAAACATTTTAAAGCATGGGCTGTGGTCCTTCTCCAACTGACACTTGAGTAAATCAGAAGTACAACGAACTCAAATGCAGCCCTCCTGGTATATATGAGATGGGCTTTATGTTCCACTCCCTTGCTGTTTTCCACTCTGACGTACTTAGCACTCAGAGGGACGTATTTGTACTGCTTGGGGACACACCAGAGTTTTTTCCCTCCTCCCTTCATTTCCCTAGTGCAAGTGCTGGCTACCAGATGAATGTGTAGCAGCAATTATTAATGGTAACTGGAGCTCACTACCTGAGTGCTTCACTGAAAATGCTTGCATTGCACTGATTGCTCCTTTGAAATTATAACACTACTTTCACTAACTGTCCTGATCCACACACCTGAAAAGGGAGAGAAAGCAAGAAAGGAGTGTAACACTTCACGCAGCACAAGAATAGCAAATCCTTTATACAGGATACATTTTTGAGGAAAAAAAGTTTAAACTTACAATAGCAAGATTTTTCTTCAAAATTTTAAAAATTCAGCATCAGCTTCTAGATATACTACAATCAGCAAAGCTAACTGGTTTGACTTTGGGAGGTTCAGGGTTTCACTGAGTTTTAGGAGGGATAAACCCCCACATGCCTCTATAGATTAATGTACTAAGTAATAAATAAGCCACAGGTAAGCAACTAAGGTTGGGATACATGGGATTAAACACATAAAAATGGGTCTGACTAAAACTATTTGAAAAATTGAGGTGTTATTTTGTTTTCATGTTTTTGGGTATGAAAAAGATTGCACATTTGATTTATTTCAGATTTTTGTGGATTTTAAATACAGAAATTCCAACTTTTTATTCTTAGATTGTATCTTAAAAAAAAAAAACAGAACATTTTTCAGGGACAATCAAAAGTCAAATAAAAGTTTTCCAAACCAGCTTTTTTACCAGATTCCTGAAGAAGTTTCATTTTGTGTTATTCAATGACTTGTCAGCTTACTTACACATCTCACGTAATCATGAGAAGATTCAAGTTTTTTCTCACCACCAATGGAAGGGAAGAACAGGACAAAAAAATAAACAGAAGGTAGGGAAGGAAGGGACAGAGAATAAGGGAGCAGCTGTAACTCTAGGCAGTAGCAATGTGCTTTTGCTATACTTTAACAATGACCGAGCAAAGTGCGAGAGCAAGAGCATTTAGTCACAGGAGTTTTCAGTGGTAGGAACAGTGTAATTGCCTGAAGACTAAAGTTAACATTTTGTCACAGAACAACTAATTGAACACTCTTTGACACTGTGTGTGCACACAGAAAGGAATTGATGTATCATATCTATATCCAGTATTTCCAAGTGATTCATAGAAAATCATCCAGTTGCCTAAGAGATAAACAGTATTTCTTCTTTTCCTTTTTTATTTTTTCTACACCCCCCCCCTCCCCCCAAATAACTAATACTGAAAGCTGTCTTTCTTCTGTTTCCTATAGTGTCGCACAGGTGGTTCATTCATTGAAAACACCTTCTGCTATTCCAGATAGATTATTGTACAAACAAACAATGGAAACCTCTGCCCTGGCAAACGAAAAGAAAGATCCCAGCCATTGAACTTGTAAGGTTTCTCCAGCTTTACTCACTCTCTTCAATCAAATCCTTCTGTGAATCAAAAAGAATTAGCCATAAGCCATTTTAAACAAAAGATGTACATCTGGAAAGAGATTACCTAAGCACAAATGTACAAGAGAAATCTGGGAGTCACAAAATGATAATCTCCGCATTCCTAAATGTCTTAAGCCAAAATGTTTTGCTTGTATTGTAATTTTCCTTTTTGGGCCTCTTCCATCTATATTTTTTCATGAAATGAACTCATTTAACATCTGAAAGGAAATCTGGTTCTAGATGCTTAGCTGGATTGAGCAGCCTGTTAGTTCTCATACTGTGAGCCATGCTGATGTTCTCTAGTGTAGATGTAGCATTAGCCAGTATGAAATAAGTCTTTGCATTTCTAATTTCTCTTTTAAAAACATCCTTCATTTCTTGTTAGCTTTTTAGTTAGTTGATAAAGGCTACTTATGCGTGGAGCATAAGGTTTTCAGTATTGTTGTAACCTGGTTTCCTTAGAGATTAGTGGCAGAATCCAGTGTATTTAATTCCTGCCTAAGACTCTGCCACGTAAAAGTAGTCGACACCTCTCTTCTTAGCTGAAGATGTCCTGTAGAAACTTTGCAAATTGTACTGCTTATGCAATGTCAGAAATGTCTGCTGCTGGGACACAATGCTTAACCCTTCCCCACACAGTAATCCAAGCCAGTGCAGTCTAAATCCTGCCTGACTTCTGAGAAACTGAAGTTAGTGTGCTCAGAACTAGAACTGACTGAATTCAGTGGAGGCAGGAAGGGGAAAGAATTTTATAAGTAATTGCATTAAATAGTAAGGAAAAATACAAACATAAGGAAAAGCCAGAAGCTTGAGTTCCTTGTTGGGTCAGGAAAGTGAGATAGGGAAGTAACAAGTTTACACAGGTTGGCTCTCCCTTGTAAGTCCTGGGGTCTCCTACCTTTCTCCAGGGACTGCCTAGGCAACTTAGGCAACTCCTTTAGGGTTGCCTAAATGATGGACTAACTGCCTGTGTGCGTAGCTGATCATGCCCTCTTAATAACTTTTGATTTTACTGACTGGTTTCAACCACATTTTATATATCCTTCAGACATGGAGTTGCAGCATGGACTGTGAAAAGAGATATCTGGGTAAAGGTGAGAGGCCTTATTAATGGTGCTGAAGGAAAAAATGTGGTGCAAACTCAACTTTTACTAAATACCAGAGAAAAAAACTAATTTGAGATGTCCTCATAATTAGTCACTGCAGAATGCAGAATTCTCTCCCTTGAGGACTATGTGATATCTAACAATTTTTTTTCCGCTCACTTTGGAATATTCACAGAATCTCCCATGTAGATTCTCTAATGTCCCTAAAGAGTGAACTCATGCTGCAACATTGGTACCTTTCATCCAAAAATGTCAGCCAGCCATGAAACACAAACCTGTCAGAAACAGGCTTAATTTTTTTGATACTCATGAAGTGACCTCTCAAGTAATTAAATCACAGTTATTATTAAGAAGAAAAAAAGGAAAAAAAAAGCATAATTTTTTTCAGTAGAAAATAATTCAGAATAGTTTAAAATTTTAAAAAAATTAAAAAAGAATTGTAGAAGGAGAATGTGTCTAAATGGAGTGATTGTCTTCTGGGAAGGCAATAAAAAGGAAGCTATAACACATTGGAACTGTACTACTGGGACTGACATACTCAGCAGTGGTAACAACTGTTTTCCTAGCCAAAATCAGAATATTTCACTCTCTTTTATGCTAAGTGATAAGGTGGACTTTACTCATGTGAAGGGGATTGTGCTGAATGTCCCACACAAGCTACAGGTTGTAGTCATACAGAAATATAGAAGGAATTGGAAGGGCTGTGGTTTTTTTACGCACCTCAAACATCCTAGGGATTTTCTTCCATGATTATAACTCCTCCAGCTCAACTGGTTGAATGATGAGAAGCCACCTGGGAAAAGACACACATTTGTTTTTAAACAGAATAAACCAACAAATAGCCTAGGGGGAGACACAAGATCAGTGCTAAGGTTTGTGAAAAGCCTTTGGAATAAATACTAAGAATAAAAATATGTTCGCAAATGTTATACATTTATTGTGATGGGCTCTTGCAAAAATGGGCAAGACAAAAGAATCTAATTTTCTTTGCATTTTATTGAGAAGAGCAGCCAGAAGTACTTTTACATGCTCTAGAAAATAGATAAAAGAAAGGGTTGGAGTAGCACCAATGTCAGCTCTTAGGCTGGGAATCAGTTGAAGTCTTTGATTTTCCACAGGCCAATGGTACAAATTTTACAGGAGTGCAAAATGAGCTTCATTCCAGTAGGATTGACTCAGTCAAGGCCAAAAGAATGAAATTAAGACTTTGCCTCTATCACCTCGTTCTTCCTCGAGGTCTCAAAAGATCTTTAAAGAGTTAGAGGGTGTTCACAAGGGAGTGTGCAGTAGCACCTACCACCACACATGATTTGTAGTCCATGTAACTGTGCTTAAGTTGCCGCAGGATCAGCAAGGAGGTGTGTTTGCATAAGGAGGGAAAAGCAAACAAACCACTACTTGTGCAATAAAATAGCATTTTACCTCTTTGGGGACATTCTGCCATGGTTTTCTTAACGGTCAGCTAGTCTGCTCCCACATTTGAGATAGCCAGGCGTCCTAATGGAAATGCCTTGGTGGCATTTGAGTACCTCTAGAGGGAGGCTCTGTGTGACTTATGTACCCATAGAAGAAATAAGAGTTTAACAATAGGAACTCTAGTTTACTGGAGTCCAGAACATTTAGATGGAAGTTCAGGACTTATTTTAGGTGAACTGGATGAGCTTACACATTCATCAAGACCTATACTTTGCACCTCTCTTCACATATTTTGTCAGAGTTGCTTGGCTTTGTTATAGTCAGAGCACTGAAATGTTCAAAGACTTGACCGGATTTATTTAGGCAATGCATCAAATAATCCAATGATTGTTTTTTGTTTTGGTGTTTGTTTCTTTAATAAAATCTCATGGATAAATATGATTACTGTTATGGCTTCTTGGATTAATTAAAGGGGATGAGTTTTTTTCCCCACAATATTTCTTGATTTTGTAGCAAGTAGCAAGGCTTGGTATCTTGGACTCACCTCTCTTCCTTTATGTATCTGAGACATGTTATAATGCATCTGAATGCACCTACAGATGGTTTTCACTCTGCATTTGCTCCACTGAACTTGAATTTTATTATGTGTATACCAGGTGGGTAAGTGCTTTTAAGAAACTGCTCTTGCAGTTGTGTTTTTGTGATTGTTTTCCTCCCAGATTTATATTCCACATACCAATCTTTATTAATGGAGAGAGAAAAATGCAAAGATGTAAAGATCCTGCCCTTTTCTTAGTGCTCATTTTGGAGCTGTATCAGGGGTACACTGAACAGCCTTGTTTCTAGCCATGAACTTATGAACTGATGATTTTATGAAACCCAACTCTTACTGTTATTATAATATAATCCTCATTCCTTTCATCACATAATTTTTCTGCAAAGTCAGAACTTACTTTATTTTCCTGTAGGGTGACATGGATGTACATGCCCACTTGCATCTGTCGTACGTCGTGGCAAACATCAAGTGTTCAGATAGGCAGTTACTGAATACAAGTAGCTCCTGCTGACATCAGTGGCTGGATGCTTTTCCTTGGCACTGGGTGCACAATCCAGTCCCAGGACAGCAATATGTTTGGTCTTCTCATCTGCTTCCTGACAGTTGACTGTAAATCTAGTTTTGGGCTCCTTTTCTCTCCATGTTAAAGTATGAACTGAGCAGCCATTTTCAGTTCTTTTGCTGAATCCAAAGTTAAGCTGCTATTCATTTATCAGTGTTGTCTGAGAAATTAATGCATTTCCATCAGCTATTCCTTTTGTTAGTTTAGAGGTAAACCACCATTTTCCTGCAGAAAAAGATTGCAAGAAATGGTACAACAATCATAGCAGAGGCAGATCCAGCAGATAACCAGCTTCATTTGCTTAGGTCCACTATAGAAATAGAACTTACTGTAACTAAACCTGTTCCCAGTTCTGTCATGTTGATGGAGAAAGCCTAGAAACCCTCATCAGGGCAGTTAGGCAGGGAGGAGAGAGGTGGTAGGTATCACCAGATGGCGCCGGTAGATACAGCGTGCAAGAGCTGCTCAAGCTGTGAACATTGCTCTGCTCTCTTCCATGTGGACAAAGGCTGTTGTTTGAAAAGCTGTCAGGAGAAACATCAAAGTTGCCTCCTTGCTGCAATTTATCCTGAAGAGCTCTTCTGAGAGGTATTGTTTCCTGGGCAGTTGAGTTTGGGTGGAGGTTTCAGGTAGCGTGTTTTGCTTGGGTGTTTAGCATAGTGCTAATGGTGAAGGCCTGGGGTGGGAAACTTACCACGCTCATCTGCCAGCAAAAGCACCCAATGGGTCAGTACTGAGCAGCAAACCGTGGGGTCTGAGCCTTGGACCTGCCTGCTTGAACCTGCCTGTCTTGCTTGTCTTGCTAGTCCACTTATCTAGGAATTAAATATAAACGGTTAAAAATAATTGCCTTTCTTGTGGCTGAATAAATTCTGATTAACCTTATGTCTGAATTGTGTTGTATGACATTGTATTGTGTTGTGTTATATTGTATAACTATGTGGTGCTGTGCATTAGTGTTTTTCAGTTGGTGGTATCCCCCAACACCTTGCAACCTGATAGTTTTAGGGGAGACTTCTACTTCTGTGCATTGAAATTGCACAATTTCAGAATTAAAAAAAAAAGGCAAAACAAACAAAACCCCCAAATACTATTAGTAATTGAAAAGAGCTCCACAGAATTGTGTACAATCTTTGGGGCCAAAAGGTAAGAATACTCTTTATTTCTTTGAAACAATTTGGAAATTTAAGGACTATCATTAGAGTTGAGATTACTTTCCCTCTTGTATATGAATACATGAGGACATTTTTCATGTTCATCTTTCAATTAAAAATGTAGATTTTATTTTTTCCCTACATTTAAAAATGTAGAAACATCATAATTTGGGGAAAGGTCAATGAGAAATTTGAAGGCAACCACTTCTAATTGAGAAAATGGACAGCATTCATTTATTTTTAACCTTTGGTAGCAAATCTACTCTTTTTGGCTAGCTGTATAGCAGTTAATTATGACAGAATCCTGCCAGGACTTTAAAGTATAACATATTTTGCTTTCTTTCCTGTTCCCTAAGAGTTTATGGGTTCTTTTCTGATCACAGTTAACTGGGGAATCTGATCTGTGGTTCAATATTAGTGCACCGAGAAAAGGTGCCACCCCTTGCATTATTAAAATCCCTCCATGCAGCCTCTGGGGATCCTTATATGTCTCTGATTCTTATATGACCCAGCTTGATCCTGTTTAACATGTAAAATTTAATAGGATCACAGTTCAAAGGGCTGTGGTTGCTGTACTGTCTGATTTTAACTCCTTGATAACCTCAGAGATGTTCCTGTGTATACAGACATGCACATACCCATCTGGGGCTGTATCCGGCAAGGTGCAGAGCAATATGGCTCTGCTCCAGCAAAGCACTTAACCAACTGCTCAGCATGGAGCCACTGGGCTCAAGCCAAGAGGGAGTTAGCGTGACATGACCGGCATTGTGAATTGCATTCAGATTTATGGCTAAAGTTGGTCTGAAAATGAGGATAGGTAATCCAAATATAATGTTTATTTTACATGGAATTTACATTGATTTTATAAGAGAATCACCCCCAAAGACCCCCTGGGGAAGCCCACCTTGCTCCTCTCCCTGTAGAGCGTGTGTCTAGAGAGATTGATCTTGTGGCAGTGAAGTGAAGCTTTATGAAAACTTTCCAAAATGTCATGCACATCATATTTTTCTGACCTGCTGCAGTTCTTGGACCCTGGATAATGTTTCTGAAAGGTTCTAAAGCATTCCAGCATTTCAGAAAGTGTCACCTCTTTGCCTTATCCTCAGGTGAATGGTGTAGTATCTGGAACTGTGTTTAGAGCTGAACCTTGCTTTCAATGCTGGTGTTAAAGTTAGCTTTATCCTTACAAGTTTTCAGTTGTTCCTCCAGTTTGCTGACTGAGCTGTGTCACTGACATGTCTGTGCATTATAATGATGTTGATTCTATCGGTGATAGCTCCAGCAAAAGTAATAGTTTTCCAAGTTGTTAAAGTAGCTTTCTGACTTTCAGCAGATTTTACCTCAGCCAAATAGAGTGACAATGTTTGTGTTGAACAAGTGAAGACTAAGATATTAACATGGGTAGTGAGTGTACAGAAAATGTGTGATCTGGATGATGAAACAGGTTAAAATGATGATACATGACCCTAGGATATTTTGTAGTATAAATCCATGCAAAAGCGTCTCAGAGCATCTCCTTTTAGTTTCTCTTTGCATTCTTGATTTTAAGGCTATTTTCTTCAAAAATGTGCTTAACTTTGTTTTGTGTGCAAAAATAAACTGGGGGTTAATCCTTTGTGGCACTGGTACTTATAATCCTAACTATTGAAGAGGAGGAGAGAGCAACATCTCAGTGGATAGGACTGAAGATGATTGGCAGCAACTTCCTCCATAGCAGTTTAGATATGATACATGTGGTAAATGAAGGATTTCATTTCAAACAAGGTAAGTTCAGGGGTTTGTAAGCACCTCCGAGTTCTGTGCATGGATTGTGATCACTTGTTGTGGTTGTGCATAGTTCTTTTCAAGACAGCTTTCCAGTGCTCTGTCTGCTCAGTTCCTTCAGCATATAATGTATATTCCTTCCATCGATGATAACTCTGGCACCTGGGCATTGCTGCAAATAAATAAAATAATTTTATTTGGCAATCCTTGTCCCTCACAGTATGATTATCCAGTAGTCTTTGGCTCATTTGATTTATTCCTATGTTAGCAGGTTCAGACAATAGCTTTAAATGTGCTTCCTCATGCCTGAGCCCAATTCTAAGCAAAGGAAAAAACCTGCAGGTAACAAAAATACTAATTTTCATTTTCTGTGTGAGATATAAAACTACTGCTTTTTGCCTGTATATATATATGTACAGGCAATATACTTATTTTGGTCTTGATCTTACAACCAATACACAATTTTTAAAAAGTCAAACAAAATACAAGCAAAGAAACCAACCTACCACTGACAACAAACTGATTGTTTTTTCTATATATTTTCTCTCCAATGCATGATAATAGCATCTAATTTTCTGTCAGAAAAGACAGAGCCTAGAGAAGCATCTATGCTATTTGAACTGCACAGCTGTGGAGGTTACTCTCTACCCAGAGGGAATGTTTTGACAGACCATCACAGAAAGGGAACTGTTTTCTAGGGGAAAAAAGTAATCCATTGGTATAAAGTTCATGTCCTCCAGTACATCTGCTGATTCACACATACAAAAAAAAAATATCTGGGAACAAAATTCCTTGAAACCCTTTTTGTGAATGATCATTTCACATGGTGTTGTTGAGGATAGATGAAGAAGGATGAGGTTCATTCTCCAGCTCAAACCTGTCATTGTCTTCTCAAGTACAGCATCAGGATGGAGTAGGAGACTCCCGTTTTGATCCGTAACAAATACCTGAATTTTAACCCTCCAAAAGGTAGAAAAATGTTGTTTCTGTTTAAAAAAAGGCAAAGCTGAAAACACGTGCTGAAACTGCACAGATTCTGAGCTGGAGTAACTCCTGAAGGATGCTATGCCCAGTGGGAATTAAAAAGTCAGACCAGCTTCCCAGCTTCAAGCTTCCTCTCCCAGGCATGCAGCAAATGTGTTATTCACTCCCTGGCCCTTTGCACAGTGTGCTGACCTTCCCCTCAAATAAGTCAGCTCAGCATGAGAGCAACATATGGAGCCTTTTGGGCCTTCCTCTGTCCAAAAAGTTGTGTCATTTTTAGGCAGTATAGGATCCCCAGTGGGACTGACCTTCCCCCTGTTGAAATAAGTATCAAGACTCATTGACTTCTGTGGAAAGGGGACTGGGCATTGAGGTTGCCTCTGGGAAAACAGAAAATAAAGAAGGCAAGTTATATGGATCCCTGAGAGTCCATAATATAGGCATTACTCATGCAAATGTAGTATTTAGATTATTTTAAATACTTATGAGTTGGAACACACACATATTTTACAGTTTCTCTGCAAATAGAGCTTCTGTATGTGCAAAGTAGTTGGTGATGTTGCAGTGAATAGGAATCTCTATAGTGGGAGAACAGTAGAGGGTACAGTAGGGCTGACACACAGCACTTTGCACCAAGTCCTTTGTTTTGAAGACAACCCTGGTATTGCAGATTGTGATATTCAGCTTTCACTTTGGGCCTCTTAAAATTTACATCATGACCATTTATGAGTATTTTAGCTGTACTGTCTTGGGAGTTTACTGTATGTTTTTTGTGGAAGGCAAAATACAAATGTTTTGAATGTATAGGAAAAAATGGTATGCGTTTTCTAACTTCTGCAGTACTGCTTTAAGCATAATGCACTTCAGATTGATTTCAAAGACTTCCGTTCTTCTCTCAGCATTGCTTGTGGACAAATACAGATTTTGATGACACCTCACCCCACTCTCCCAAAAATGACATGAGAATCTGGACTCTTTTGTAAAACAAAAGAAAAAATTTATGCAAAATGCTACATAAACTCCCAAGAAGATCTTAAGCAATAAACAGGCAATGCTAGAATCAGGTACACGGTGATGTGTAGAGGAAGATGTGTACGTTTGTAGAGCTAAAACTGCGTACATGCTTCTCTGTATAATGTACATTGAGGGAAGGGGTTTAGTCCTTCTTCTTGTAAAACTGTACCTCACCACCCTTATGTATTAGTCATGTGTGAACTGTAGAAATAGATTTGTCAGGTAATCAGCCCAAGTATCTTCCTCTTACTAGAAGCTACACAGGAGTCTGTGCAAAACTATAACACTACAGGAGCTGCTAAAGCAAACAAATCTCCTTTGTTTTGATCATTCCAAAATACTGTTCATGCTAAGATTATTAGGCAAAACCAAATTTAAGGCAAAACAGATTAATTCCCATGTTTATATACCATTATACGTACTCTCTACAAATCAGGCTGTGTAATGATGGGACTGACCTCTAAGTGTGGGAGTGCAAATAGGTGTAACGGATCACCCTCTTTCTGTGAGAGAAACCTTCTCATGGAAACAGACAAGCCAGACAGTGTGCAGTGTGCATTTTAATTAAAATCACATCCTGGGCATTTAAGTTTTCAAAAATTGTTAGTATGACAGAAGTTACATTTTCTTGTGACTACTATTATTACTGTCAGACTGCCTGCTTCAAGTGGGGGGCTGAAGGTTACATATGGGATGGGGGAATGTAAAGTTAGTTGGAAGGGGTTAGTACATGGGGCCGTAGCCTTGGAATGCTCTTTGTTGGCTAACGGTCTTTTGCTGTCTTGTCTACAGCTGTGCAAAAGACCCCTTAGGACATTATGTATAGCCCTAAGCAGTGACTGCAGTGCTATAAACTGCAGGTGACTCTGGTCGAATCCAATTTCTCTTCCTGAATGGAGCACAAGCTATCACTGTGGCATATTCCTTGCCAAGGGAAACAGGGACAACAACTTCATGGATTATTATAGAGAGTGTCTTTCAAATTTACGCTCGGTATTGTATTTCTTTAAATAATTTTACATTGTTTGCATTCTTGCATTTGTAATTGAAGCTAAGGGAGCATGACGGAGTAAGATGACGTTGTGGTGCGTATCTTACAGTCTGTAAGTGCAGTCTTACAGATGAAAAGATGAGCTGGTTATCTTAGTAAAAGACCCCACTTGTCTTTCATGTATCAGACTTGGGACTCACAAAGAGGCTTTCTAGGAACATCTTAACTTTTTTTACTGTTCTTACTGACATTCATATGATTCATTGATGTGCATTTTACAAATAAAGCCATGCCACAAAAAAGATGAAATGACCTATCCAAGGCTGTAGAAAAAATTGTGGTGCAGTCAGCAGTTGACTCACTCCTAAATTTCTGTTCTATTGTATTATTCTTTGGCACCTAACTAATACTTGTGCCTTGAAAAGTCTTCCCTTCTGGAAATGAGTTTTGCTTCAGCTCCAAGGAGCACAACCACTTTAAAAATAGAGGAGTAAAAACCACATCTTTGGGGAAAAGTTTAAAAAAGGCACAAGAAAAACAAATTATTTCACAGTTTAAAATTCCACTTTGAAGTGCATTTTGGTGATTATCTGATAAATCCCTAAGAACAGAATTGGAATGACACTATATATGTGCTTGAAGCAGTTGTCTCTTTAATGGATCTTTTGGAACTTGCCTAAGTTGCCATGAGAAGCCCATTTTTATCATGCTGTACTGTAAATATTTTAGTACTGAAATTGGCTTTTAATAAAATTAACTACAAGTTCAAAATGTTTAATGGACTTCATGGCAGTAAAATTAAGAAGAATGTCATTTTGTCTCTTTAATGTGCCCCCAAACATTCTTGCAATGAATTAGAACGCTGATTGTTATTTTTCAGCTCTGGACTTGGCAGGTGTGTAACACGACTCCTGATAGCAGGACAGCAGATTACATTCTCCTATAAAACCATTTCTAAGGGACTTGGCACAAAAACTGTTATTGCATGTCTGCAGGTGTTTAGTAATTGGATTAATGCAGAGCAGAAGGAATGCCTAACGCCCCAGCACTGAGAAACGCTGAGGAAAGACACATTCATTTCTGAGTGTAACCTGGAATGCATGATGACAGCTTGTTCACACACATAGAGCCAGATCTAAGCCTGCAAGTTTAAAATTAACTGCTGTGAGCAATCACCTTCCAGAGAAAAGTTTATCCAAACCTAAATACAATAACAGGAGCTCTGTAAGTAAGGAGGTAGGGAGCTTTGGGATATGTTTTGATCCTATTCCAAAAGCAACTTGCATAAACTTAGCAAAAGTCCTTATATCATGCATATCACAGATCCCTAAAATCCTAGGTGTCTAATAAAAATGTCCTTGATAAACATATAGACCCTCAAAATTCTGTAAAGGTACAGAGCATATAATATAATCTCAGATCAAGGGCTTTCAGGATAAATTGATGTTCTTTTAAATATCTTGATCATGAATTAGAAAGGCTTTTGTAATGGCCAGGGACCAAAGACATAAATCTTTCTATACTGATGGCAATGTTAAACTAAGAAGTCCATTTGAACTAGTAAACACTAGAAACAAATTTCTAAAAGGGTCTCAGCTCAGGCTCTGTCACTGCTCAGAAAAACACTTTTACGTAATCTTTAGGTTCACTGAGTTTTAATGTACAGCTGACAGGTTGTTCTTAAAAAATCACTTGAGCACAGGTACTGTTTGAGAAAGCATCTTTTGCACATATGTCTTATAGATTAAATTTAACAGCAGAGGGATTTAAGGGTAAAACAATTCTTTATGTTATCCTGTGCTGGGAAAACAGGACCCCTGAGAAACAGTTCTCTGCTGCTAGGACTCCTTGGAGGACAAAAGTGATGTGGGTCCAGTGAGGGCCCTTTAGGAAGTATTATCTTTTTTATCTGTCAGGATATTATTCTCCAGGTCTACACCATGAGGAAAAAAAATGGTACTGAGGTAACTGACCGGTGTGCTTTTTGGCTGTCTGGTTCCTCTGGAAGCAGTACTAGCTGCAGGTAGGAGAGACCAATGCCCTGTAACTAGACTGTTGGCTAATGAGAAAAGTCACAAAGTTTGGATAATGTTCATACCTCAGGCTTGCTGGGGTTTCCACAGTGCTTCTTCTAGACCATGGAGATGTCTCAGGTGAGGATCTAAGTGCTTTTGACTTTTGCCCCATGTCTCTAACCTTTATGAATGAAGATGAGGAGTGGGTATGACTCCATGTAGTTTTCTAATGTTCGTTGGTTAGAACTACAATTTACTGAAATAAACAGTGGATTAGTTTCAAGGTGAAGTACAGTTTACTGTTCTTTACATTCTTGATAAGAACTTACTAGCAAATAAGAATCCTAAGAAAATATATTCTTAAGACTAAAACAGGTACAGAATATTTTTATTATACCACATTGCCTATGTAAAAGATAAGTTTTCCTTGGGGAATTTAATCAAAATACTCCTGCCTTTTTGGAATAATACTTGAATATTTTACCAGAATCTTGAAAGCTTTGCCCAATGCAATGAATGACATTTCACTGGGGATCAGGAGTTTAATGACCATGGAGCAAATGGCAGCCTCATGGAGGTCATTGAGAAATCTGTGCTGACTTCCAGATGCAACAGTCACAAGTCACTCCCACTGCAGTTAAAGCTGTTAAACAACTTCCGTTATAGCTTTGTCTTTGACATGCACACAGCTTTCTCCAGGCTTGACCTCTATCAGAAGGCTTATTGTTGAGAACATGAACAGTAGAGGATTGACTGCATGTATAATAGAGCTCATGTTGCACAGATAAATACACATGCACAATCTACTGTTATAAGAATTTTTAGGGTGAAAGTTTCAGCTTCCCAGAAGGTCAGGGAATGTTGTATCACCATTCCCTTCACAGACGCTGTTCTGCCTCAGTTTAGATCCTTTCTGTGCATTGCATAAGTCAGACCCTAGCGTGGAGGGTCCATTTCATGTGGTGTGGGGAATGCTTCATTTGAATTTTTCCAGCTTTCAGATGTTTGACTTTGGAGCTTTAACACTCCTTGCTCATTAGCTTTTATGATTTTTTTTTTTTCTGAGCAAGAAAATTAAAAAAAGTCTGTGGTGAATCCACAAGCTTGAGCATTGCATTCCTGTGGCACAGAACTGCTGTGCTGAATGATGATGCTGACCATATAGGCTGATGGCAGGCTATTCTAACAGGGAAATTAATATTGCTTGAAACTCAGGGAATGATAAAGGCAACCAATTCCACACATAACCATCCCTTCTCCCAGAAAGGTGACGGTGTTTCTGTCTAACCCTTTCCAGCTTTAATCCTCATAATTTTATTTGCTCCTCAAAAACAACTTTGAACAATTTCTGAGAAAGCCTGTGAAGCTCAGAGTTCCATGCAGGTGAAGGAATGGCTGTGTACTAGTGAAGGATCCCAGCAGTGGGAACTAAAAGGAAATAAGGGGATCAGTTTGCAGGTGTTTGCCCTATTTATACACTTGCTATGAATTTACTCACAGTCTATTGTTGAAAACAGGAAAATAAGTTATCTGGACCTTTGTTCAGACTGAATACACACTGTTACGTTCTTACGTAAGTCCAAAAGTTACAGAATTCAGACAGAACCAGTTGCCTTGACTCCCTTTATTGTCAGTGGAGACAGACAGAATGATTTACGCCACTTTTCTTGAACACCTGGCTTAGGAGCTGCCTTCTAGAGGTACCTGTACTTCTCCACTGACTGCAAGGGGCCTTTGCATGTCTTTTCTGCCTGAGACTAGAATCATACTTTCAGACTATTGCATTACTTATCTGAATCTCATTCCAGCCTGCAGTATCAGGAAAGATTCACTCTGCATTGTTACAGTAGAGTGAATGATACTTTCTTCTCCAAACAAAATGAAGCTCTCCCATAAAAAAATTATATTATTGAAACAACCATTGTCAGAGTTATATTAGGCAAGGCTTACATCTTTTCACACAGCTACACAAAAAATTTATGCAGCCTCATGAGCAGACCTTGATGGTTTTACTCTTTGCGAATAGAAGCTTTGTCATCTGTATTCTGACTGATTACACGGAGCATCCTCTGGGAGAAGTCTGTGCTTAGTGTAGCAGGGCTGATTCACCTACTCTGTGTGTTTACTGAAGGGAATTACAGACAGCACTACTCAAGAAAATGAGCATTCAACACTTACTGAAGAAGCTTGTTAGTTCTTTCACATTAAATAATTCACATTAGTATTAAAATAGAAATAAAACACTCCTAGTAACACAGCAGACAGCTTTAACCATCGTTCAATTCTAAGTCTAGATTGCTTTTTCATGTTGTTCTCAGAAAGGTTGATTGAAAATTATGAAGTTTTAAAAAGCAGTTTTTTCTGCAAGTGAAAGAAGAAATGCAGACCTCACTCCAAGGATAAATGGTTATGATTAATGCTTAACTGTACAAATGCTTTTTAGGAAGAAATGGATTGTCTGCTTGAAGTATTAAGTATTGTGCCTATATTTTTAAAGGATCATTAATTATGCTACAGAATATAATTTTGTGGGTTTTTTTTAAAGAAGTTTGAAATTCCTACCATGTCATAGTTTGCTTTAGTCTCTTTCTCTTATTTTTGTATTTTTTAAAAAATGCAGAAACTCAGGAGATGTGCCAACCAGAGGCAGAGACATGTTCAGACCTGTAACCTTACAGGTTCAGAATGACTTCAAAGTTGAAACTGGTAGGATCTGATTACATTTCATGACAGAGGATAAATTTATGCCTGTAAGCTATAACCTTTGGTCAGTCTCTGTTCCTTCCTATTGGCCAAGAGTTATACTTGTGTTATTCATCTGTCATGCAGCCACACTGAATAAAATTCTCTTTGTTTTTTCTTTTGTTTTACTGGCTACTTACATCTTCCACAAAGATGGGAGCTATCCAAATTGACTGTGTGCCTTTCTACAGAAGAGAAATGAAACTTTTAAAGAATGATATCCACTGCGCTAATGCAAAGGATGGTGAATGCTGGGGCTGCTGTAAAAACTGAAAAGTAGAATAGCTGTTATTCACATAGCAATTGAATTGAGAAAACATTCAGTTATTATTAACACCATGTTTGTGTAGCCACAACACAGAATGCTGGGACTACATTTATACCAGTAAATAAAATGGCCCAGGGCTCTCCTCTGGCTCTGTGACCTATTGACACTAGTGAGCTCATTATCAGCCAGATGAACTCCTGTACTTTCCAAAACTGTGTGTCTGCATAAACAGGCTGTTGGTTTTTGGGTTAGCTAAGACCTGAAAACTGTGTCCAGGCATTATCTGAAAGAATGTTTGGATCAAGGTGTGCTAGTAATTTAACATCATGACCTGTCCCTGTTTACTATGCTAATATAGAAGTAATAAAAAATGCCAGATGTGCCAGTCAAACCTAGATATAAGCAGCAATATTGAGAGGACAGTTATATATAAACCTGGATTGTGCAAATATATACATAATTTTCCTTCTGCATTGCAGGATGGAATAAAAAGAAACTAAATTTCTTCTAATATTTGGGAACAAGATGCATTCTCTTGCTGCTACTCTTAAAAGTCTGAGAGAAGGAATTTCTCTCATTAAAAAATGATCCTTTTATCAAAGGAAGGCAGTACGTGAACAATATATTACAAGTTTGTAATGGAAATCCAGCTTCACAAAACCAAAACAATATGAAGCATTCTCCTCTCCCCAAACTATGAGGGTTTCAAATTTCATCCTGAATGAATAGTTCTGTTTCCCACTCAAACATATTTCTTGGGCAACTCCTGGAAACCTGATATCTGAACACTGATTTTTATGGGAGCTCTTCTGAGTTTTTGTACAAGTCTACACCTAAGGGTACACTGGAATACATGATTGTTCATAGTTGGAGCTATGACACTACATATATGTGTCTTGTACACCTTCATTAAAGAGTGCATGCGGATATTACATTTAACTTCAGTTTTTAACACATAATCACTGTACTGAACTCTGGTAGTGTGTTCAGTGTGGACCACCTACTTTTATGGTGAAGGAACTAAAGCTCAAGTTCCCATTTCACCTGATTGGGCAGCCTTGGGATCCCATCCTAATTTTTCAGTGAGGCTAAATCCCTCAAACAGACCAGGCTTTTCTGGGCACAACCAGATAATTGTGGGAAGACACCAGAGAAGAGTCAAGTGCCTCAATTTGTTGTGAAATCGTGAGTACCTTAGGTGGCTTTAGGATAAAGCGCCTCCATATTTTTCCTGTGAAGGAGTGAAGTCCTAAGAAAGACCCAGTAACTTGGCTACAATTTTCTTTTATTGCTGACTAAGCTAATCTAGCCACAGAGATGCTAGTGCTGATTATCTGAATCAATTCTACAACAAATACATCCTCTTCAGATTTTATTTCAGGAAGAAATTCTTGGCTTTGAGATGAAAAAAATGTGGGTGCTGGGCTTCTGAAGAAAAAAAAAAAAGTGCTGTACTTCTGAAGTTCCTTTAGTAAGACAGGGGATATTGCTACAGAAATTGTTGTCTTCAGTTCATCCCTGCTTGGAGAAGTCTTACTGCTAGCTGATAATACTTATCCAAGGTGACATTAAAACTTCCTTGCATTCTTAAACATGTGGTGTGCCATCCTAAACAAAGGCAATTTGATATTAAAAGTACAGATATACTGCAAGGACTACTTAAAGAAATGCGGGGTGTAGTGGGTGTTGAGTAAAGCTCTCCCACATTTCTGCATAACGCAGGCTGCAGCCCAAGATGAAGAAAACCTCAGCACAGGCAAGATATGCAAGACTGTATAGCCAATGATAACAGGAAAGTTTAACACTAGATCAACACAAGTATAATTACCTGTTTCAAGTGGAGACATTATTCTTCATTTCCTGCCCTCAGATTGTTGCTCTGAACTGTTAAACAATAGCTGTGTTTCATGCAAGAAGGGTTGAGTTTCAGAGGCTGGTGAAATGGTTCCCCTGTGGGACCAGAGCTAAAGGCAGATGGATTCACTGAGTGTCACTGGGCTGCTTTAGGTGGATGAAGACAGCCTGAAAAACACAGAAATGGTGGGGAAAGGTAGCTTATTTCATGATCAAAAAGCCATTAGAATTATTACAACAGCATTTTCATCCAGCTGATTTCAGTTCTTTTGACTCATACACACTGTAAACCCAGTGTACTAACACATGATCAAGAGATGATCTTTTTTCTGATGAGCTCCAAATTTCTAATACTAGGAGAGATTTCAATTTTCTTTCCCTATTAGTCTCTGTGCATAACTCTTCCTTTTTCTCCTTCATCCATTTCCCACCTTTCAGTCATACTCTTTCAATCATACTTCTTTTCTTTCGGAAGTGTCTCTGCTGCTTACTGGTAATGTCCAGAGGCACTAAGTTTTCTTTCCATGGATCCAGACTTCTTTAAGGCCCAGTAGGACTTACCCTTGGAAAAGATCACTATGAAGCAGTTATAAAATTATTTAAAAATAAATTTATATAAAAAGAAAGTGATAAATTTATTATAAAATAAAAAAAACACTGTCTTTTTTTTTTCTCCCACAATTTACCTGGCTTAGCTGTTTATAATATAAGTAAACCTTTGCAAAGAACTCTGCAAATGAGCAGAATGGACCTTACACCTAACAAGTTTGTTGTGTCCTAAATAATACCAAGCTCATGCATTTAGATAGTATAAAGTATCAATGAAACATTTTTCTACAAAGTGGTTTTGTTCTTAGTTATATAAAATAATTCATTCCTTTCTTGTCCTCCTTTTCAAAAGTACACAAAAGGCAAAAAGGAAAGGTTGCATGGATGGTGTGAACTAGGATAGACAGGATAGAAAGACTGGGAAGAAGCTGTAGAAGATGCATAAATGGCTTGGAAATGTCTATGCATAAAGGATTTCTCTGTAATCTCTAATCTTTAACTAACATTAAACTGTCTGCATTAAGTCTTCTTCAGATGTATCACTCTACACAACAGATGTCGATCCCGTGAATCTTTCAAGTGAAAACATTCCTTGATTCATAGCAAATTTATGATTAAAAGATGGTATAAAGATGAGAAACCACCCGCCATTATGAGCCATGATGAACATGTGTGCAAAGTTATTGCAAAAGACACCGTGCATTCTGCTCTAGAAAAGGGAAAAAATGTTCCCTTTGGTTGAATAAAATGTACAAATTAAGTAAAGATGGTTCTCTCCTACTGTTTGAGTCTTTCATATCAGTTTACAAGCAGGAAAATCATAAGAGCTCAGCAATAAGTACAACATTACTTCTATTCATCTGTCAATTTCAAGAAATCACAGTATATAATTTGTTGAGTAATCCTTTGAATTCCCATCTGAACATTAAAGAAGCAATGTGGTATCACTTCATGTACCTGTCTGTGACTTTTCAGACTGTAAACAACTCTGCATAGCTTGATTCAGCTGTCTGAAACCATGAGGCAGACATTTATATTAACAAAGGAGTTCTTTAGAACTGCTGGCTTTATCTAATGAATACAACAATTCTCCCACCTGAGGGCATATAGAAAAGGCAATGGAGACAGTAGAATTTTAATGGTGTTGATATTTTCTTTACATTCAGGGAGAAGAAAAAAATGCCATGTGAGTTAAGTAACTATATGAAAGTGAAGAAAAGTGCAAAAATCCAAATATTCGCTTCATGGAACAAGAAAACTTAAGAAGATGTACTGAGAGTTAAGAAAACAGAGTTGACAACTGCAAATTCTATCTCAGCCTGTGGCTGGCTTTCCATTCATAATTCCAGAAGCAGCATGGGCTGCCCATCTTCCTGGAGGTCCCTTGCACAACACAGCTGCATTTCTGAGCTGGGAGCAGTGCAGGTCAGCAGAGGAGGAAGAGGAGGTGAGCAAGGTCCCCCACCAGGGATATGACAGCAGCCAGGTCTGGAAGAGCCAATCTGGGCAGATAAGCAGGGCCTGGCACCCAGGGCCTGGAACCCAGGGCCCGTCCCACTGCACCAGCCAGGGAGCAGGGCTGGTGGGGGGCTGGCAGGGCAGCCCCAGGCCCAGAAGCTGGACACCACCCTGGAGATGGGGACAGGCTGAGGCCGGGTGGCACTCAAGAGGACCAGTTAATGGGCTCTCGGGAGGGGCGGCGCAGGCCGGGACCCGGGCTTTGGCCCTTCCTAGTGAGAGGCCAGAGGCTTTGTGTGGCCCTACACAGGGCCAGCTCTCGGGACCGGGCGTGTTCAGGGCACTGTCGCCTCCCTCGGTTCAGCTCAGCTCAGGGAGGGTCACTTGCCCCCGTCGCCCCTGCATCACAAATGTTGTCGTAGCGGAGCGCTGGTGACATCACAGCTGGTGGAAGGGTGACACGTCACAATCGCAGGGCCAATAAGAAGGTGGGCCTGAGCGAGGCCAGGCAGCACTTTGCCTGAGAGCTGCCGGGCGAAGACAGAGGCTCTTGAGCTGGGAAGGGAGAGCAAGCGCACTGCGAGCTGGGTGCGGCTGCGCCTCCTCAAGCTCTCCTTGGCTCTCTCTGGCACGTGTTACAGGCATGCCCGTCACGCCCTCGGCAATGAGCTGGTTCCCCGGGCCAGCGGCCTTCGTCGCCTTCTCTGCTTTCCTGGGGCTGCTGCTGGTGCTGGTGGTGCTTGCCTACCGCCGCCTCACAGTGCCCACGGCCAAGGCCCAGGTAGGAGTCAGTGCTGGTGCAGAGCTGTGCCCTGGCCGGCAGGGTGGGGGGTCAGCAGGGGCCCAGGAGCAGCCCCAGGGGTGGGCTGGGGGGCCCTTGCCTGGCACAGGAGGCCGTTTCCCAGCCATGCCCTGGCTGGGCTCTGGGGTTTTGCCGGTGCCCAGCAGGCGCAGGGAACGCTCCCCTCTAACGCACTGTTTGCCCTGCCTGGATAGGAAAGGAGACCAAAGGAGCGCCCATGCAGAGGCAACAAGGAGGACGCCAGAAGTAAGCGAGCCCTGGGCAAGGGCAGGTGTCCTGCAAAGACCCTCGCTGGCTCCACGTGCCTACTGACCCGTGTGAGGGGGCTCCATCAGCTCATTCCGTATCCTCTACCTGCGGCCTCTGACCCCCTGCGATCCCCACAGCCCTTGAGGACGCGGTAGGTGGAGCCGTCCCCGCTGGTACCCCTCCGGGATACCCCCACCAAGAGAGGTCCCGCTAACGCTGCCCTCTGCCCCTCTGCAGCTCTCCCGTACACCTGGAGATGGATGGCACGTATGAAACAATCATCCATGAGTTAAAGAGGAGCATGGAGGACGTAAAGAGAGATTTGGACATGTGAGGCCACCGAGGAGGGAATGGGGACAGCAATGGGGGGCATGGCTTGGGGCTGCTGGCTGGGGAGGGCAAGAGGAAATCTATGGGCCAAAAATGTAAGGGCTGATGCCCTTCTGGAGGCAACGATGTCCGTGACTCCCCTTTCTCCTGGGGCAGAGGGAACCGCTGTGCCCAGCAGGCACGGAGGGGGCCTCGGGCACAAGCTGGGTGGGATCCCACAGCAGTGGGCAGTGACACAGCCTGCTGTCTCCTTGGGGGCTGGAAGGATGGTCCCAGGATGCTCCGGAGTGCTGGGCTTAAGCTTTCCCTCTTCTTCTGCCTCCTCCTCTTCATACAAATTCAGCCTGGAGACATCTGAGGACAGCAACACTTCCTGGACTTCCCTCATGGCCAGTGAAGATGGGCCCTCTTCAAGTGTCTCTTTGACACCTTCAAGTGACGACTCCCGGCCTTACACCAGGGCCAGTGACTTTGGCTGCTCTTCACGGGCGTCTCTGGCTTCTCTTGTGCATGGAGCAGACATGGCTCATGCCTCCAGCATCCACCTTGGCCTGGGCCACCCCAGGGCTGACCTGGAGGATCACTCTGGCCCAGCAACTCGCCCACCCTGCAGGGAGGAAGTGGACAGATGCCTTGAGGCCGGCACCGTGCACCAGCACCAGCAAGATCTTGAGATCCAGCTGGGTGCTCCCACTCCACCTCCAGAGGCACCTGATGTTTGCTCCAGGGAAACAGAGACGCCTATCAAAGACCACAGAGGCCAGGACGCCTTGGAGGGCCTCATCCCAGAAGCACAACTGCTGAAGGACCTGGGCCCGCCAGCCAATGTGGACAAGACTCCGCAGACTGTCCCAGCCTCAACTCCTCCACCTCAGCAAGCAGAAGAACACAATGGGGTGGTGGTTCCCATGGACAACGACCCACCCTTCCTGGACTATGAGGCTATGAAATGGACACCGGAGTATCGCATTGCAAACCTGAAGACACAACAGAACTACCCACTGCCAACCAGGGTCCTGGAAGACAAGGAGAGCTCTGAAGACATTGCCCTGGGGCAAAATGCCACTCAGCCTCCCCCTCTGCAGGGGTGCACTGAGCTGCCCGAACGCTCTCCCTTCTGGCGCGGGGACAGGCACGTCGAGACCACGAAGCCGGCAGAACAGCTCCCTGGTCCGCAGGATGACCCTGCCGACCCTCTGGATCTGCACACGGCTGGCTCCAGCAGGCTCTGCCCCGAGCGCAGCGAAGCCCCACGCCACAGCCTGCCTGGCAGTGAAGGCTCCCAGACTTCAGCTCCATCTGCTGCAGCAGGCCTGGGAGCAGGAACGGGAGGGATGGTGGAGGAAAGGCCTCCTCCCGAGGACAGGCCCAAGAGGCAGCAGAGCCAGAAGAGGGCTGCTGCCGCCCAGCATTCTCTGCAGTTCCACGTGTGCGGGTCCACCCTACGGATCCCTCTCTATCGGCATGGGCGGCTTCTAGTGCGGTGGGACCACACCAGGCTCGTGCCCCCCTGAGAGCAGCCAGACCCAGGAGTCCTGAGGCAGAGACACCACCTCTGCCAGGCAGCAGCTGCTGTGTGCTCGCCCTCACCCTGCTTTGCTGTTAGGGCGCCCGTGCACCAAGCTCCTAGGCACAGACATGGCCCAATTTACCAGCAGCAGAAAGAAGAGTTGAGGAGCCCTCAAGTGAAAATGACAAAGGGGATGGGAAGCAAAGCCTGAGTGCCCAATAAGAGCCAGACTGAGGTCATCAAGTTGCGTCACCATGCTCTTCCCATTTCAGGTGTCCAGGGTCAGAGGGCCCGGCAGGGCATGGACCCAGTGAGCAGCAAATCCCTGCCAGGCCCTATGAGGCAGCAGGAGCTCTTCCAGTAAACATGTTTCTTTTTAAGTGAACTCATGGGAGTCTCTTCTTTCCTGGTGTATTGGATTTATGTGGCAAGATTTTGGTAGCTGGCAGGGCTGTAAGTACGGTTTCTGTGAGAAGACACCAGGAGCTCCCCCCCTGTGTTGGACAAAGCCAGTTCTAGCCAGCTCTGAAATGGAGCCATGCATGGCCAAAGCTGAGCCCATCAGTGACAGTGGTGGTGCCTCTGTGATAAGAAAGGGTAAGAAGTGCTGCACCACAGCTGTTAGAGAAAGGAGTGAGAATAGTGTGAGAGGAACATTTCTGCAGATACCAAGGTGACTGAAAAAAGAGGGGGAGGAGGCACTCCAGGTGCCAGAGGAGAAATTCCCCTTCAGCCCTTGGAGACCATAGTGAAGTAGGTTGTCCCCCTGCAGCCCATGAAGGACCATGCCTGAGCAGACAACTACACCACACTGTGGAGGACACCACACTGCAGCAGATGGATATGCCCTGAAGGAGGTGTCAGCCAGTGGAGAGACCATGCTGGAACAGGCTTCTGGCAGGAACTGTGGCCCATGGAGCAGTCTGTTCTGGCTGGACTGCACCCTGTGGAAGTGACCCACACTGGAGCAGATCTTGAGGAACTGCGGTCCATGGGAAGGACCCATGTTAAAGCAGTTCATGAAGGATTGTACCCCATGGGAGGGACCCCATGCTGGAGCAGTGGAAGAGTGTGAGGAAGACTGAGTGGCAGAGATGAAGTGTTATGGACTAACCACAATCCCCATTCCCTCCGCCCTGTGCTGCTTGAGGGGAAAGAAATGAGAGTGGGAAGTGCAGCTCAGCCTGGGAAGAAGGGGCAGTAGGGGGCGGTATTTTTAGTTTTGTTTCTCACTATCCTACTTCCTTAATAATTGGCAAAAAACTACTCTTCCCCAAATGAAGTCTGTTTTGCCCATGACAGTAAGTATTGAGTGATCTCCCTATCCTTATTTTCACCCAGGTTCTTTTTAATTTAATTTCTCCCCCTATGCTGTTGAGGAGGCAGGAGGTGAGAGAACAGCTTTATGGGCACCTGGCAGCCAGCAAATATTAACGCACCACACCTGGGGAGGAGATGTGGCTCCTGCTCACTTCTTATTCCTCCTTCTATGGGCCAGTTGGGCAGCAGCTCTTGTTGACAGTTTCTGTGGAGAGGACCATGATGGCTCTCCAGGTTATTAAGGAGGGCCACATGGGACTGGTCTCACACTTCAGGCTTCCAGAGACAGCATGGGCTGCCCAACTGCACACTACAGCTTTGTTTCTGGGCTAGAAGTGGTGCAGGTCCTTTAAGGCAGCAAGCGTCAGAAAGCCAATGAGGTTTGATATCCACCATGGAACAGAGAAGTTGGAGGCCCCAGTGTCTGTTCTCCTGTCTGCACTGGGACAGGCAAGAGGAATAATAGAAAAATGCTTCTGCGGGCACCAGTAGGATAGAGTGGGCCCATGTTCCCACAATCTCTGTCTCTCTCTTTAAAGGGATATCTGGAGAACAGCATAAAGGTGACCTGAAAGCCCTGTGAGAGTGGCAGAATCACAGCCCTGAGCTCTGGGGTTCACTAGCAGCTCTTTTTCCTTAAGGCAGATGATACTGTGCTGGAAACCCTGTGCCTTTCACTTTCCTGTGATCAGAGCAGATCCTGACATAATAAAAAGGCCGAGGAGGAGGAGGAGGAGGAGGAGGAGGAGTTGGTGAGCAGGATCCCCTAGCAGGCAGAAAAGACTAATGAGGGATGGCAGAGGGGAGGGGGAGTGAAGAAGTCTCTTAAGTCCCGTTGAATCTCTGGGTGGCTGCTGATTTATTTATTTTCTGAAATAAATGGAAATGTCTTACTGCACCTAAAGTTAGCCATCTACAGCATATACATCTAATTTGAACTAGCCATCTTTTCAGTCAGTGCTGGAAGACGGGCACATTCAAACTCAAAATAGCAAACTGTTTACAATGGGATACTAACATTCATTTATTGTGTGTTGTAATAAGAAACAAAGGTGAAAACAGAGGAACTCTTTGCTCTTCAAAACTTTCTTGTGCTAAACCTGCTGTACCCATCTTGCTTGGAGTTCATACGTTTCATATTCTTATGAAGGATGTCCTGGACTTGATGGAACAAGGCCCTTCAGACTATGCATAATTTTTATTCTGTTTGGTATGATACTTTTTAAATGGCAGTTGGTGTTATGCCCTTGAATGAAAAGGCAGCAACCAAGCTACGGATTTTGCCTGGAACAGAGGTTAGGAATGCTAGAATGTTGCAAGACCTTGGCAGGGATCTACAGTAAAGGAAGAAAATTATCTCTGAGGAAAGGAATTATCATGATGTCCTCTTCTGTTCTGCTGATAAGCTTCTTCAGTGAAAGACTGGTCAAGGATATTTTTATTCTGTTTAATGACATCTTATAATATTTTTGCATGCTTTTTGAATACAGCTAAGATGTGAAAATATAGCTGTTAATCAGTTAAAGGAATGGATCTTTCATTTTTTATAGTTGGATACTCCAGAAGCATTTTCTCAGGTATCCTTGTCAGGCATTTTTGAGGCAGTCCAGAATTTGCTTGATCATGTTCCAACGTGGCTGTTAAAAGAATGCCTGCCTTTTCTCAGTCAGGCTATCCTGAGAGTTGTGAATTGTTGTCTTCAATCTGGGACGGTTCCAAGATAATTTAAACTGGGCTACAATCATTCTTTTGTTAGAGAAGATGTCTTCATCCACGGATGTTTTGTTTAATACCCAACCAGTTCATAATGTACACATTTCAGTTAACAAGTTGGAAAACGCAGTTTAAAGTTCAGTCCAGATTTTATATATGCTATAGTATACATCTGGCAGAGCTAGACATTATGATTGTCCCTCGGTTGTTAATAGTGTAACTTTTTTTGCATTGAGATCTGTTCTTCTTGGCAATTTACTTTTTGCTAGGATTTTGGCAAATAACTTCAATACCTCGTTACTGTTATGCACACCTTTTGTAATAGCTATTATTGTACTTGCCCTGATATATAAAGCAAGATAATATTAGTGTCTTAGTGGAAGCTTAGTAGTAATTCTGAATGCAAAATGAGTCTTAGCAATTCAGTTCCAATAAACTACCAACACAACTGGCAGGAAATGAGTAACTAAAATATATAGGTGAAACATTGCAACAGAAAACCCTAAGGTATCTAAAAAGTCTGATCCATTTTGCATGTAAATCAGTGACACTGAGATTCACAAACATTTTCTAGGTTTTCTCAGTGGTACATAGGGAGAAAAAGGCACTTTCAGAGAGTTATTCACCAGTAGGTCTGTCATACTCTGGAAATGCCTATTTTTTCCAGGGTTTCATGAAGGGGCAAAGTTCCCTAATGAAGAGTAGGCTTTTGCTTTTAGATTTTGAAGTTCAGGCAGCTTAGTCTTGAAGGCCTTCTCTAGCAATGAACTCGAAATAAAATAACTGGAGGCTCTTTAGACTTATGAAGGCCAACCTGTTAAACACCAGCGTCAAAGTTAGGGCTTTATTTAGCATCTTTGCTTGATAAGGCATAGTGGTCTGTAAGCCTTTTATAGTTTCTTAGAGAATGGCACAGGATTGCCAACTCTCACTTTTTTATTTTTATTTTGTTTTAATGTGGGTATTGAGATCTTTAGTAGTTTGTCTCTTCCCCTGTCATTGAGTTATATAATATGAAAATATGCCAGAGTTAATTTGAAAAAAGTTTTTCTAGCCCTCAGGGCAGCATAAATGAAGCTATAAAATAAGAACCATGTATAAGTAGTAAAGTTGCGATATTTAATGTTTCTGAAGTATTGTGAGGCCTGAATTATTACAGCCTGGTCACAGTCAGTATCATCTGAGAAATACTCCCACTCTTAAGATAAATACGTATTTTCATAATACAACCTCTCTTCTCCTAGTGAATTTTAATTACTGAACTATTTGTAAGGAAAAGTTTAGTTAAGTGTCAGAAAAAATCCTATTTTTGTAGAGGAATCCAAGAAATTAGCTTTCCAATATTCTTTGTACCAGTGAGGAGGGTTTCGCTGAGAATATAAAGCTTTGTGTGAACTTGCTGTTAGACTGTGAACTGCCTTCCAGCTCTTTCAGTATCAGTTGGAAATGAAAAATAAAACCACATGAAAAATTGAAACAGCATGTTGATGTCTTATTATTTCAGATATCATACCAGTCTTTCTATCGATGTGAGAAACAGAAATTTTCAGAACTTCCCAAAATCATAAAAATATTTTAAATGCCTTAAAATATTATAAATCAATTTTAAAAATTGCAAAAATGGTTTATACTGATTCACTGCTTTGAAGAAAATTAGTTTGGCAAGGATAAGGAAAAAGAAAGAAATAACAGCATGAACACAAAACACTTCATTTAAATAGGTGGATTCCCCTAATGCAGATTATTTGCTTTTGTAAGCCTGACTAAAACCTTCATATAGTGAAATTGTGAACATATGGAACGTTCAAAATCTGTAGGAAATTATTTTAACACAGAGTGTGGGATTCATTTGCTCAAATTTAGTCATCTACAAAGTAGACATCTAAGTCTGAACTAGTTTTCCAGGCCCTAGGTAATCAATAAAGAGAAACAGCCTCTTGCAGAGAAAAATTCATCCCCATTCTAAACCACATCTGAAATGGTCCAGATGAATTACTCCCAGAAAATATTTATTTTTCTTCATTGAACACAAATACAGACATGATTGACTACCTTGGACATAAACATCCGTAATGTAGTCTACTGTTAGGCAAGACACCTTCATTATTTTCAGAACTGTAATAGATGTAAACTGTCTACTTCCAATTTGGGCACAGAAATCAGCTACATGGTTGAATTTCCTTAGGTTTAGCTTGGTTACCTCAAAATCTGTGCATGCATAATCACACATACATGTACCTACTTACGTTCATATGCAGGATGTATAGTCTCTGTCAAGACTTAGATCAGAAATACTCATCTTGATAACTTGCCTCTGTAATGTCACATTCAGAAACCACTCATGTTACTCAGGGTTTTCAAATTAATATTATGGAGTTGAGCAAGAACATTAACAGCAACTGGGGTGGAAATTTCCATCACTTATTTTGTAAGCCTCAACTCCAAATGAATGCCACATCATCTCTCCTAACTCATTCATACATATGTTTGGAAATTAAAAGGAAATTAGTTCTGCACCAGAAGGTTTTTGAGAGTGACTCTACTACAAGCATCTTCTTAAAATACGTAACACACAAGGTAAGCTGTAGAATTATTTAGCCAGATTAATCCACAGATCCTAAAATCTTAAGAATCATTCTATAAGAAATAGAGCTAAGGGGTTGCTTAGCTGTTAGGCAGTGCTTAACAAAAGGTGAAATTTTTGGAGTTGTAAAGGCTGTATGGAAATCCTTAAAAAGCAAGTACGCTTAATTTCCACTTTGTGTAGTCTGTTGTGAAGTGGGGAAGGCACTGATAAGTGTCTCAGTGCTCACATCACAAAGATAAAACTTGGGTTTTGTCTTATGGTATAGATGAAAAATAGTTCTGACAGTCATTTCTACCTAAGAACATCAGTTTACAAACCCATATATCAAGTGCTGAATCATTTCCTATAACAGGAGCTGATGTAATCCTTACCATCTCCTCCAGTTGGCTCTTTCAACATGCCAATCTTTTGTGACAGTATTCTCTTGAACTTCAGCCAGTAACCCTAATCTATTTTAAACGTTTTTTCCCCCCTTTCTGTTACAGTCAAAAAGACAAATGTCAAGTGGGTATCAAACTGCCTTCATGTCTCCTTCACAGCTTCATTACATACAGGACATGATTCAATTTAAGGTGCATTCAGATGTCAGGAATTAGGTGTCTACAAGCATGCTAGTATCTGAGATCCCATTAGAGCCAATGGAGAACTAAAGCTCAACTCATTTGCCTAAACCTAGGCCTCTAGTGGCATTTAAAATGCCCTTAATATCTTAAGACAACTGAACACAAGCCCTTTGGGGAAGTGAAATGTCTTGGTTTAGTATCTGGAGGCCTGTCAGGACACTAAGGCAAATCAGTAGGCATTAGAAGCCCATGGGCAGGCAACTGAACTTGAACCCTTGTGGTCTGGGTTGCCATTCACAAATCTAACATACGGGCTATGTTTATAATGGTGTTTGCCACCATTCACATGGTTCAGCTGGAGGCAGCAATGAAGGGATTGATCTAGCATGGAACTGTAGCCTAGGTGCTGAAATCAATTAACCAGGAGCTCTGGGTATGGCCCAAATGTTACAAAGGTTAAGAAAATTATTTTCCCTAACCATGCTACACTTTGAATCAGGCCATCTGAGCATGGAATAACTTCCAGGATCAGATCTATCATGACTTTAATATTCACTGCAGATTTAATGAAACTGCTTCAGCAATATAAACTTGGTTGTAAAATATAGATCAGCATTCTGTTCTTACAGTGTTTTATGCATATGATTCACTTATAAACTTTCATTAAGGAAGCTGGGTTAAAGTTGTGAGGCATAGTTTTTATAAGCTTTGTCTCCTTCAAATCTTATAAAAATAAATTTAAGTAGCTTACATATCCCTAAATAAACTATAACAATAGTATAGCACAGTTCAGTTAATTTAGCATGTTAGAAAAAGTTTTCTTGCTGGTTTTCAAAATGTTAGAGTTTTGCCGGATATATCATTACCACCAAGTTGGTACTGACTTGTGGAGGCTATAAAACAAATAAAGTCATTAAAAATAATTTGAACAAAAGGAGTAACTTGATATCATAATGCCATCCACATTTGGTTAAAATGACTTATTTTAAAGCTCCCTTTCATCTTACTAAACAGATTTCCAAAGTTAAAAAAAAATGTGATTAATAAATTATCCCCCATAAATCTTATGATAACTATGATAGTCTTTGGAGAATTATGAAGCCACATCTGGAAAAAGTATTTTACTGCCTGTAAAACAGCATGCCATGAATTTTACTAGTTCATATTAGTAAGTAAAATACGGTATATAGTTTTTGCATTCATCAGTGTGAGTGCAAAACACATAATTTTCTTCTCCCCCAAACCCTTAGATTTATTTCACAAAGAAAGTTTCTTGTAAAGTTTATAAGGAGCTTGTTTTCCTTTATTCATACAGAGATATTTCTCCTTTATATTAGCTGTAATTTACAAGATGAACTGGAGAGTACCTAACATCAGAACAGAAGTAAGTAAACAGTAAGAGTAGTAGGGTTCATTTGTTATTATTATTGCACCAAGGCTAAAATGAGCAAGCCTAAGCCACTGAATAAATGCCAAAGCACTAATCAAGACGGAAAGCAAAGAAGTTAATTTTCTGCTATGTAATCCAACAAAAGCTATTACGTTATTCTTTTGTATTAATGACATTTTGAAATATATAGATTAGAGTTGCAAGTCATTCAAGATGAGTGGCTGTAATATTTCTGGAATTAAAAACTTGATTAAACTTAAGTATTTCTTAAATAAAATGAGCAATGTTCTTGTAGAGCCAAGTATGTCCCAGGGAAATATAAACCCCTTTTTATTTCCAAGCAGATGTTTGCAATAAGAAATGGATGGTGAGTGAAAGGGAAGAACACCATTAAGCTAAGGTAACCCTTAAAGATTTTTATATAGTTCTGCAATCATAAGCTCCATCAGTGATAAATATCACAATAGTGCTTGTAATGTACCTGGTTTTATTTATGTGTAGATTCTTGAATATGCTTTTTCTCAAGTAGTATAATTTGCTTAATGACCACAGAAAGCTATATTTTAATGTAAATGAAAGTGACATTTTTTTTGTAACCTGAAAAGGTTCTTTCTGTAAAGACAATAACATCTGTAAACATGTTTTGTTTTTTGAATAGAAATAAGTAAAAATCCCACAGATATGCTTACTAAGAAAATGTATCTGGATTAGATTCTGACAGTCTACTTCATTGCAAGCAATACTCTTACAATATCAACATTTTAGAATTATTTGTGTAGCATGTTGCTCAGACTGATAACATGGATGACATTCTGGCCATAAAATGGCTATCGTAGTAAATCTAGGTCTCTTCTGTTTTAAAATGGCTGTTTATCTTGTAGTATTATTATGCTGGTTGTAGCTGATTTTTTAAGTATTCAAAGCTGAAATGCACTTGTACCTATTGATGCTTGTTGCCTTTTCTGGAAACAAAGACTTTATTTTCTTCTAACTTGCCTCAAGCTTTCCTTCACTACCCTCCTGTGATTTTGGCAGAGGTTTAAGAGGAAGGCCAGGGTCTTTGCATAACTAAGCATTGCATATGCACTGCGTAGCAGCTTTGCTGCTGTGGGAAGGGTTGGGTAATATCAAAATTGCATGGCCCCAGACAGACTCCCAAGTGAGTGTCAGCCATTTACTTAGGCAATGGACATTCAGATAGGCATTGGGTTTACCTGGCAAGGTTTTGGTGGCAGTGGGGCTGCAGGAGAGGCCTCTGCAGGGAGAGGCCAGGGTCTTCCCTGTGCCGGTCACAGCCAGTTCCAGCCACCTCTGCAACAGACCTACTGCCCAAAGCTCAGCCAGCATGGTGAGCTGGCGGTGTCCCTGGAGAGTTGGTGCTGCTGCTGAGAAAACACATGCAAGAAAAGGCAAATAACACAAGATGGAGATGGGTGGGGGTGGTTGGGGTGGGTAGTTGGGGAAGAGAGTGAGAAATGAAAGAAGGAATACCAAGCTCAGGGAAAAAGGAGTAGAAGGCTGCAAGTGCTAGAGCAGCCATTCTCTGCAGCACATGGAGAACCTGTGCTATACAGAGCACGTTTATCCTGAAGGACTGTAGCAAGTGATAAGGACCCATGCTGGAGCAGAGGAAAAGTGTGACAAGAAAAGAGTGGCAGAGAGAAACTGTTATGCTTTGACCACAGCCCCCATCCTCCATCCTCCCTGTGCTGCTGGGGGCCACATAAAGGAGCCTGGATTGATGGAGTGAAGTTGAGCCTGGTAGAGGAGGAAGAAAAGTTTTGCTTTCGATGTTTGTGTTTTTGGTTCTCACCACCCAAATCTAATTTACTTGGCAAGATTCCACCCCCCACCCCCCTACACCCCCATATTCAATCTGTTTTGCCTGTGATGGTGATTGATAAGCAATCTTCCTGTTTTCTTCTCAGCCCAGAAGCTTTCTCATCCAATTTCTTTCCCATTCTGTCCCAGTGAGCAGTGGTGGTAAGAGACATGAGTGAGCAGCTGGGTGGGTGTTTGGCTGTTAGCCAAGTCTAACCACAAAATGTAGCATAACAGTAGAACGTTAGAAGCTACATATATAAATAGATTGGTACAGTGCAAACCATATGTAACAAATCCTTACTTTTGTAGCATGGATGCATGTCTGTGTTAGCTTCATTCTCACGAAGTTATTCCAAAGTGAATGTAACCCAGTTTGAAAGACAATTACAAAATTTGCATAAGTTCATCAAACAATTTTCTGTATGAATTCCAGAATATAAATTATCTTGAAAAAACATCAGTGTGAAATATTTCACTGTATCAACAAGCCTCTCCCCTTATCATCAAGGTGCAGGAAATGCATGCTGTCACTCTGCAAACCCTGAGTTAGGTAAGAAAGAAAAATCAGCTACACAAACCAGCCAGAAAGCACCAGTGTGAAAAAGGCTCTAGGGGACTATAGGGAAGCACAAAACTTACCCGTTGGTCTTTGATGATGCTTCAAAAAAGACAAGTCTCATTTGGGAGTGTGATAACAGGACTGTTGCTTCTAAGGTAGAGGAGTTAATTATTCCATTCTACTCAACACCAGAAAAATCTCAAATGTAGTACTCTGCCCAGTTTCAGCACCACATTTAAAGAAACAGGTATTGGAAAGAGTCCAAAGGTGAGCAAAAAACCAAGGGATTAAGAAAATATGACCTCTGTGGAAATGCAAAAAGAACTGCTTTTTTAAAAGGGAAGATTGCAGTTGAGTGGAGTGAGACATGAATTGGTGCTATGATAAGATATGTAAAAGACCTAGGGAGAGAAATATTATGAGCTTTTTCCCTTTCCTTTCATAAGCAGGATAAAAATAAATTGACAATTTACAAAAGAGGAAATTATAATTAGATAATAGAAAAACTTTCAAACTAAAATAATAGTTAAGCTTTAGTAAATGATTTACTAATAAAACTGTTGAAAATCCAGAAAATTTGCTAATTACCATTGCATGGGGATAAGGCTGGGAAAATGGTCTACATGATTCATGGCTCCACTCCAGCCATAACTTCTAGCGATCTCTAAATTTATCTCTTTGAAAGCTGGTGTCATGTACTGCAAGTATGAATTCTAGTACAGAATTTGACTAGGGATAAAAACTGGGCCATGGTCTTGCTCTAGAATACCCTCTTCTATAAATCTAGTGGACAATAGGTGGATTAATGAACTGAATGGGTTCTTCCTAGGAGCACATTTGTCTTGCCAGTTGCTGTTTCATGGTACACACTTAAATGCACACCTGAGGGACTTGAAGTAGTTTCCTTCCTGGTATAACTGAATTTGAAATCATTCCTAGAGACACTATTGAGAGCATCCACCTGTAATATAGATACCTGGTCCTTCAGTATTTATCTTTCCACATATGCATAGTGTGTGACTGGCACCAGCAGCTGGCATGAACTACATTACTGGTAAAGACATGGTATGGACACATCCTGCTATAGCCATAATGGGTAGCAGTGAAACAAACCCTTGTTCTTCTGTCTTTGTGTTGCACCAGTCAGGAATGTGGATGCATCCAATGTCCAGAACTTAATATGAAGTATTACATTTGTGAGGTAACAGAATTTTATTTCAATAACAGCATTTTCTTCCATAATTTGAAAGGAAGTGCTAATTATAATTTATAAATTCATTCCAGGTGGTACTGATAATGAGGGGCAATAGCTTAGAGTCACCTCCTAATGATAATTCCACTTCCAACCATTTAACTAAGTGCATAACCACCACAGGTTACATTTGTTGTCAGTAAAGAAAGATGGGTGCTTCCAGAGGACAATCATATGTCATATCTTTGGATGGGCTGAATGGCTTTCCAGAAGTGCTTAGAATCACAGAATCATAAAATGGTTTTGGTCAAAAGGTACCTTTAATTATCACTAATTTCACCCCCCTTCCATGGGCAGGGACACCTTCCACTAGACCACCTTGCTCAAAGCCCCATCCAACCTGGCCTTGAACACTTCCAGGGATGGGGCATCCACAGCTTCTCTGGGCAACCTGTTCCAGTGCCTCACCACCCTCATAATGAAAAATTTCTTCCTTATGTCCAGTCTAAATCTACCCTCTTTCAGTTTAAAACCATTGCCCTTTGTTCTGTCACTACAGGCCTTGGTAAAAAGTCTCTGTCTTTCTTAGAAGTCCCTTTTATATATTGAAAGGCTAGTAAGGTCTCCTCAGAGCCTTCTCTTCTCCAGGCTGAACAATCCCAACTCTCTTAGCCTGTTCTCTCTACACTGATTATGGACAATTAGCTACTAATTTAAGAGATTTAGTCAGCTGCTGAAGTCCACACTACATGATGGACAAGAAGATAGACCTAAACTGGTTCCTCTACATGTTTCCGGGAATAACCGGTTCATACCACGCTTCAGTGCATTTTCTAACATCTCTAGCAGAGAGTACTTCAAATGCTCAAACAATAATTGATACTATGACAAGGAGAGGAATATCCAAGACATCACTTGTGTGGCAAATATCCCTGTTACTGTGATCACAAAGGTACCTTTCACAGGCCATAACCATGGGAACTTCACATGATTTGTGATTCTGTATTTGCTTTGGGAAAGCTGTTCTTAGAATGGGAGGAGCATCAGGAAGGGGCTGTCACCTCACTGATTTCAAAAGGGAATGAAAATGGAAATATCTCTTCTGGTTCAAACAGTTCTGTGGAGAAACGAATGATCAGGGAACTCTCTGACCAAAGGTACTCCTGAAAAGAATAAAGTGAATGAATGCCTGGTAACTGAAGATAACCCAGTGAAAAAAAGAAGGATAAGAGAGCCACAGATAAGAAATGCAGAGCTAGCTGGGAAAAACCATCACGGTGTACACTAGTATCCACTTCCATCCACCTGCTTTTCTTCCCAGGTGCAATCATGCTGCCTGTGTAACTGGCTAGCAGTAAAACCAGTGTTACTGAACTGGAATTAGTAGCACACCTTTGTTTGTAAATTTCTGTCCCAGAGTCTATTCTTCAGCTTAAGGTCAACTGGCAAAATCTGACAATGTGCATGATATTAAACTCCTTTAGTCTCCAAAACTTGTCAGCTCTACTCATTATCCATTTGGTGTGGCCCTTGGCCTGTGTTAGCTGCACTGTGCTGAGAGTTGTTTGACAGAGGGAATATTGGTTGGTCTAAGTGAAAAGGTCACCACCAACCAGTCTAACATTTTTAATAGTACTGGCAGTTGAGTTCCAGGTCTTATCAGTGTTCTTTGGGATTGTTTAACTTCCTAATATAGATGATGCCAGCACATCCTGGGTTAATAAGGACTGGAAATCAAGACTGCAACTCTATATCTTCAAAGCATCTGTAAAAATTCAGAGCACAATGTTCTGGGTGCTTGGAAGAAAAGGAGTTAGCTTATTTTTCCATCACCTGTCTTCCTGAAGAGCAGAATGAGCAACCTTCTATTGTAAATCACATGGCCTGGCTAACTGTGATTAAGAGGGAACCTGTTTATCTCAGGCTATCACACTGGTCTTATTTTCTCTGTACTTTTTGTTCTCCTGTGAACGGGGACAATAGCCTTCCACCTCAGACACTCTGATGGTATGTAACAACCATCGCATAGTTTAGTGCTATTGTCAAGTTTTCCATCAAAACTAAAGCAGAGAGACTGTGAGATACCAGCACTTTAAATAAACAAGGATTCGTATAAATGTCTCTCATTTGCAGAACCACTGTTAGTATGGACAGAACTTTTATGTCTAGGAAGATTTACAGGATTAAGGTCTTCATGTTTGTTTATTTATTTTAAGCAACATCATTTAACTTCTGCTTAGCCTGTCTCTTTTGGCTGAAATTAAGATATTACTGTGTTCCTAGTAAAAGATGCATTAAATGATTTTCCCCTATTTTACATCTACTTTAAAGTCACTCTGTATTCCTAAACGGCAAGGAATTCTGATCTAAATACATTAAATAAAATATTGTTTGGCTTCTGCTGTTGTTCAATGATAAAAAAGGGCTTGAAGAGGCAGGAAACATGACACTGAAAAATATTGATGATACTGATCCTCTGGTTATTCTAAAAAGTTTTCCTGTGTTTAACTTTCCCTCCTCTTTGCACAGAAAATCATAACATATCTCTGGGCTTGTAAAGCTCCTGGAACTCAAGAGACAGTTAGTGCCATTGATTTGATGACGTGTGAGACTCAAAACCTGACATTTTTCTAGGATAGCAGGATGGATAATTTAGGGGTTTTGTTCTCGATTTCCACGTTCTTATAAACACAAAAATGATTTGTTTAAACAGTATTGTTACAGAATACATTGCAAGCTCTTTTAAAGTGTATTTTTTTGGAGGAGCCATGTGGTGCAATTGCTTTTGTCAAAAATACCTCTTTAATTTGGAATTTAAAGCACCAGGAACTATAAAGTTGATATGTGCCAATCAGAGGTGGAACTGATGGGCGAGTCACAGGTCAGCGCAGCTATGTGGAGTTCTACCACATCAATTTGGGCAGGAAAATGTGCTCACCTGTCACTTCCTCACCTGGAAGACCAGAGGTGAGTTTACCATTTTCTCGACTTACCATTAGTGCGATGAAAATGTAAGAGAAACCAGTCATTGGTACTACTAAAGAAATAATTCCTCCAAAAGAATAGAGATACAAATGAAAGTCCATTATTCTAGACATTAATCCTGATACTGAAGTTCTTTTTCTACTCTTACTTCTATAAAGTGTTGCAAGATTTTTTTTGTTTTGAATTATCTACAAATCTGGGCTACAGCACTGTGAATGTATGTGTATAGATACTTTGAGATTATTTCTTCTGTTTCTCCAGGAGACTCACTTCTATGTTAAGAACATATGAGTCTCAGATAAATCTTTCTTATTCCTTCAGTACACCGGAACACCTCCGTTTTCCAAGGGAAAGAAATGGAAACCACACTGCATTTCATTTTCCTAGCAGTCATAATTATGAGATTTATTTTATGAATTATGATTAGAATATATATTTATATGTAAACCATTAAAACAGACAGTAGGTAGATTTGCTCAAAAATAGTGGGCAAATTTGCAAGAAACAACATGTATTTCCTTCTAAATGCCTTACATGATTTTTTTCTTTTCATGAAATGTTTCCAGCTGTTTTTTTCCTTCTTCACACAAGAAAAATAACTTTCTCTCATTTACACATTTATTTTTTTACTGTCAAGAAACTGGTGGTGAAAAGAAGCATATGAAGAAAAAGGGTGAGAATGCAGAAAAAAGGAAGAAAAGTCTTAAAAACTGAAGGTGAAAAATAACTCAAAGTACTAAAAGTAATTGAGAATGTGCTAACTACCCAGCTCCAAAATGTGTTATGAACAAATGCCTTCTACATTGCCACAGTTCACACAAACCAGAACATGGAGATGGCATTAGTGACTCTGAAAGATGTCTCCTCACAGTTGTCTAGAGGAAGATCTCCATGCTTAGTGACCTGAACATATCCTGTTTTACTGCAGTGATCCTTGAGATTCCCATGTGACTCAGGAGGAGAAATGACTCCAGCTGCTTCTCCCTGACTGCTCAGAGCACCAATTGTTTTCCCCACCTTTTTTTGAGAACTCAAAGGCAGAAGACTAATGGAGTCCATTCTGATTCTTCTTCTTTTGATGAACAAATTAAACTGGTTAGGCTGGTTGGTATGTTGCCTTAAATGTCATTCCCACTGGTGCTTCCACCAGCACATACATTGCCTCCGAATGAAGCAGCCCAGTTGAAAATGATAATAGCATTAGCTTTATTAACACTAAATGTAACTAATATTCTCGCTGCTTGGGAAGGTTCTGTCTCATGTCCTTCTAAGGCAGAGCAGCCAGAATGATTCATTGAAAAATTAATTTCTCCTCCAGCCTCTGAGGAAATTGCATCCCTTCCTCTGGAGGGGATAAGGAGGAAAGGTGTCAGTGGTCTGTGTGTTTGCAATCTCATTAAAGGCCGCTTCTGAAATCGAGTGAGGCAAAATTTCCAGCTGGCACAGCATACAGCTGCCACCTTCCTGAGGTTGGAGATAGCACGAGTGCCTCAGATTAGTGTTACAAATCCTCCAGTGACAGTCAGACAAATCCAGAGCTGGATTAGTGTTTGATTTTAACTTTTAATCACTTCCCAGCTACATAAAACAATTAAACTGCAGTCCATGAACACACACTAATTAACAGCAGGGGTTTGGGGCAAAGCTGCTGTCACAGACCAGAACAAGGTATTTAAAGTCCCAAAGTCTTCCTCTTAAAAGAGTCTTTCCACCAAGGCAGCCTTGTGAGCACCCTTCTTCCTAAAGCCCATGTCACCCCTGGTTCTCAGTCTCTGACCTCAAGCAGAGATTTAATGCTACAAAAAGAGAAGCGTCAGAGGCTTCATGAACTCCACTGTTAGGGATGGGCAACTTGCAAACACTGCGGCAATGAGCGACAAATTAAAACAGTAAGATAAACAGACAGACTTCTACAGCAAAAGCATTGGAAAACACCACTGTTTAATGCAGAAAGTCTAAATAAGTGTAACACTGAGGCAGGATTACAAGGTAATTCCTAATAAAATTCCTAAAGTTACCTGGCAGGTACTTAACTGTACAAATCGCATAGCACCATCAAAGTGTAAAATTTCCATTACATCAATAAGGAAATAGTGTAATGTATGTCTTGAAATAGGAAAAATACCACGACAGCCCTCTTGACAGCCGACAGTTAAGGATTTGGACAGGAACCATCAGCACTGTCACCATGAGCTACTGAAGCTGGAAGAGACAAGTTCAATCTTTCTCCTTTTCTACAGTTATGAGAAGTGCATTTCCTTGTTGCACACAGAGATGGAGCTTCAAAGCTCACTCATGCCATTACCCTGAGACAACATGAGGAGAGGAGTGTTCTGCATTTAATTTCCCTGGAAGTCCATATAGTAAAGCTCATGTATTCACCTTGATTAAGCAAACTTGTCACAGGTGTAGCGTTTTGCCTGGTTTCAAGAACACTGCTTGTCTATAGTCAGGTATGTTGTGAAGGTGCTTCAGGCTCTATGAGGCTGACCACTTTTCCCACTATTCATCTCTCTGTGTTGCATCAGGTTTATTTTCCTCTCCTCTCTCCTTTCCTTTCTCTTCATCTCATATCTCATCTCATCTTGTTTAGTCTCATCTGTTTTTCAGATAGCAATCCTGTAAAAAAAAGAATTTAATTCTGTCTCTGGAACAGCTGATAAATCAGCACTTGTTTTTGTCCCCAGGGGAGAAAGGAATGTGTTTACCCTAATTTGTCTTTAAAAAAACCCAAAACATAAAAACCCTTGACTGTTTTGACCAACATCACACTGCTAAAAGTGTGACCGCTTAGTTTCCTAACTTAGCTTTCACTTTGAATGTATACCGTGTTTTGGATCAGTTTAAATGTTGTTTGGAAATATGAATAGCTGTCTGATGAGTCTGTGTGCAATCCTGTCACATGAAGAGAGAAATACGTATCTTAGTAACAAAATTATTTTATGGATGGAGAAATGCATTTGAAATTAGAATCAAACTTTATTTGAATAAAACACGAGCTGACTTTTCCTCTTATTGAAAACTTTTGTGTTTCTATTTTTCCATTTTTGTATATTTTTTAAAATTTTTTTTTCTTCTCTCTCTCCCTGCCCCCCACCTTTTTCTCCCCTGCATTTCGTGGTTTTGGCTTCAGAACAGAAATAGCAGAATATTAAAGGACAAGGCTGTTCTCAAGATTTCCAGTCTCAACAGAAGACAAACTAGGTTTCCATTTTGCATGATCTCAAAAATGTTTGAACTTGATTTTCAGTTTAATTATGCATCTGAATAATTATTCCTTAATAACAGCAAGCACTTTTCATCCTCAGGTTGAATTTAGCATCCTTGTTTCAGAAATTGTCTAATCTCTGATTGGAGTCTTTAGGTAAAATTAAAGTTTATTTGTGTGAAGAGGGCAATAAAGAAATATTTATTATTTTTTATTATTTTTTTTGGTGATCACATAATATCAGCAAAGAGTGAGGTGTTAATCCAGCCACCAGAGGGCACCCCTATGGACCTGTGAAAGTAATATGATTCTGAAGTTGCAATAGAAGAATTAATAACAATTATTAAATGAGGTCAACAGATGTCAAACAAAGCACGTTCACTACTTCCTGCCAAATTCTACATGTGTGGAAAATTAAAACAATGCCTCGGTATTAAACAATCTTACAACAAATTCTGAATCCCATACTCAGGTTTTGCTTAGGAAATAATCTGCTGATTGCCAGATCCTGAGGTCCTTATACTTTTAACCACTACCAGTTCTAGAAAGCTTCTAGTGATATCTCCTGAGTAAGGACTGACATAATATTGATCACTTACTATAGCATTCAACTTGCAGAGACATTTTCATGTCTGTGACAAGAAGACAAATGGATTTTTAATTTCTGGCCCCAGGCAATGTGTGATGATGCTGATAGGACATTGTAAGCACTCTTTTTTAAAAAAAATACAGAATGTGGGGAAATTATTTCCCACATATCACGTAGCTGAAAATAATAGCTTTTTACACTATGTATTCCATAAATTATAGGTTTAACAGGCTAGGAAGGAATGAAAGGCCAATGGGCTTATGCCCAGAATGCTAGTTTCTCATAATAATTTTGAAAGAAACCTCAATTATCTCAATATAATGAAATTGGAGGGCATTTGAAGTCTGCTGATTTCTAAGGAGTTTCAGAAAGTAGCAGCATTTCAGGTTAGTTGGGTTTTCTACTTTTTGAAGAGTGTATCTCAGCAGGACCATGAGACCTCTAGACACTGTAGCTATATAGCCAAGGACTGTGTTATATGTCTCAGTTGGTGCAGTCTACCACTTATCCTGCTCCCAGACATAGTATTTTGTTACATTTGACAAGTGGTTTCATATTTGCATGGCTGCATTCTATACACTGAGGGTAAGACAGAACTCGTTAATGTCCTCTTGATTTTGGGGACAGTCACCATTGCTGTCAGTATTCTCAGAAAACAGTACCTAATGTGTGTTTGGACTATTTGTCGTCTTTTTGTTCTGTATAATCACTAGGTGATGAACTGTTAAGCTAAAAAACAACATTGAAACCCATTGCACATATATTGTTTATGACCTGTTTATATTCTCTTTATTTTGTAAATGAGTTCTAATCTTTAAGATATTTGTGCAGCTTCTTTTGGGAGTCAGTGTTTTCAAATCAGAATTGTGCTTTGAGGAAGGAGATTTAACTTCAAGGCAACAGTGCACCAGTGCCAGAAAGGAGACTTTGGGCTTTTCAAGAGTGCCAAATAGTCCTCACTAGTTAGACCAAAGGTAAGTAGCTTTGCAGAAGATTGCAAGCAAACTTGCAGTCAGAGATAAAGGATGAATAATTCTCTTCTGTATATGAAAAATTGTACATTGCAGCAGAAATTCTTACTAGCAGCCAAGTCTGGTGATATGTCTTATAAGTAATTAGTTTAACTGATGTGGAATCACTATAACCCCAAGACTTCAATAATTGTTTAAAGATTTAAGTTTCACAGTCAGTTTCATAAGCCAGAATAGTCAGCAGCCAGGTTTGTGGCTGAGTTGTGAAAGTTAACAGAACACCATGTCAGAACTCACTTTTAAAAATATTAAGTTAAAGTCATGAGACTGGCAGTGAAGATTTTTAAGCAGGATGCAAAATTTTACCTGCCACAGTTTAACTAGTGAAGAAACCCAGAGGCTGTATAGGAAAGATAGCTAAACTAAGAGAAATTTATGTCTGAGTGTGTTGATACAGGCATTTTCCCAGTAAGATTAGAAATAAGAACAGATGCTATCAGTGATAAACCAAGAAAAACAAATATATACTAGAAAGAAAGCTTGAAATAAACCCAAATTTTTACATGACAACATATGTGCTTGAAGATACTGCAGCTATGAACTCAGGAGCTTTTCTGCAGGCTTTAAGCTGATAAAGTTGAATTATTTTTTTTTAAAAAAAGAAGTATGGCTCCATCCATTTAGGAAGACCCAGAATGTTCTCCTTTCTCAGATAGCAGCTCTAAGAGGTAATTAACCATGAATGAAACCAGAAATTATTTTGCTCGTCTCCTGTTGTAGTGAGAAAGCAGGTCCACTGTAATAAATACCTTCCTGTACCAACAGACAATATCCTGTTATTAACCAAGCTTGTATTAATTAACTGGCTTTATTTCTAGAGATTTTTTTTGACTGCACAGATTCAAAATTAAAGACTGAACTGTCCCAAGCTCCAAATGGTGAAATCCACTACTGCAGGCAGAGGAAGCTCTGTGTCAGTGCAGTGCAACTTCTTTCCTCCACCCAAACGGACCACACTTTAGGATTCAGACTGCCAAACTTTCTCTTTTGACTGGCTTATGGCTGAGTGGGATCTATCAATAGTCAGGAGAGGGAACATACATAGAATCATAGAACCACTTAGGATGGAAAAGACCTCTGGGATCATCAAGTCCCACCATTAACACAGGACTGCCAAGTCCACCACTAAGCCATGTCCCTAACATGGTTAGCTTCAGCTAAATGTCTTTTTTAAACAGCTAAAGTTAGATGAGAGAAACCTTAGCCTTGTTTTACAGCCCAGACTTTTGCCTGTGTACTGTAAAAAAAAATAAAAAATATTCCTTAGTCAAATTTTTCCTGGAGCCTGGATGTGAAATCTGTTTTTCAATCTAAAGCAGTTTATATTAAAAAAAAAAATGTATTAAATGCTCTGTATTGACATTATATGAAGCTAGTTTGTATCTGAAATGAAATAAAACAAACACTGGAAGTTTCTTACAATGATGTTCACACTCCCTGCTAAGTTCTACAGGCCCGAAAACAGATGGTGATGCCTTTCACAGTCAGATATGCCACACATCAAGATGACGAAAATGTTTTAATTTTCAACAGACAGAGCTGACGACAAAGAAATAAACTACTGTAACAGTTGCTTTATAGGTCTGATGTTCTGAAGAGGCACAAGAACTACTAGATCTAACAAAATTTTGAATTGTTTCACTGCTGGGACATTTAATCTGAGATAATGAAGAACTGGTTCAATAGAGACAAAAGGAATTGGGGGGAGGAGAAAAGAAAAGAGAAAGAAAAAAGAAAAAAAAGAGAAGAGAAGAGAAGAGAAGAGAAAAGAGAAAGTAAAGCAAAGGAAAGGAAAGGAAAGGAAAGGAAAGGAAAGGAAAAGGAAAAAGAAAAAAGAGAAAAAAGAGAAAAAAGAGAAAAAAGAGAAGAAAAGAAAAATCTAAAAACCTTCTCCTCAGTCTTTTCACACTTTCAGAACCAAACTGCAACCAAATATTTTCGAAGTCCTGGAACAAGTAAAGAGAGAGTTTTTATTTTGACAATTGTAATTGCCATCAAGGTCTGAAATTGTAACACCACAAAAATGATGTTTCTGGCCAGCACCTGAAAGGTAAATGCCAGAAATCTCACATGAAATGCTGGTTTTCAGGGGACTGCCAGTTCAAACTGGAGATTTGATAGGTTCAGATAATTTCAATAAACATTCAGACTTCTGGATGATTGTCTGAACCAAACTTGCACTCTGAACCTTTCCATTCAACTGTTTGAACAGAAAATCACATTAATAGTTTGTAGATAATGGCATTATCTGGGGAGTATATTACTCAAGGAAGAATATTTAGTCAGCATCTTCTGAGATTTATCTACCAGTACATCACTTTTTCTACCACATACAACCTCAGTGTTTTGTAGAATGACAGGATTTGGGAAACATTTTTATATCTGAAGTTTGTTTTCAGGAAGATGGAAGTAAAAACAAATACTTTGGTGAGCTGTGAAAAAAAAGAATTTATTTGTTAACCATGCTGACAACACCACCACCTTGGTTTTTTTTTTCCTCTAACACATCACCTGCAGTCTGATATACAAAAACATCTGATTTTCCTTACAGATTTAATCCAATAGTACTTTCTTTTTCAGTCGATGGAAATCTCTGAAATGAACAGCTCAGGCAGTTTTCTGATGTGTAAAATAACCTAGGTTTTCTGGACACTCGGAGCTTATGTTAAGCTACCGACCTCCATTATATCACAACTTCAGATTTGTTTAAACAAGTTTCCACCTGCACAACAACCCCTTTTACTGCCAGTGAAACACACTCTTCCCCAAGGAGCCTGGTGTTATAAATCACTGAAGTGCACATGCTGCTGCTGCCAGCATGAGAGGGGTCTGGCACGGTGAATCTGAGGAGTAATGAGGGACATGGAATAGCCCACACACATTAGGAAAGGAGAAACGAGAACACAGCCTTGGAGTATAGAAAGTAGTGTATTAGAAAGTTTTAAACACAGCATATTAGATTCAGGTATGTAACTTCAATCTGCTAGCTGTGACCATGAGGAAAGCAACCAATCCCAAAACAAGTACACACCACCAGATACCCGAGCATGTGTATGTACACACACCTGTGCATTATAAAACAAGAATGCACTGTGTGCATTTCATTATAACAAGATATGATCTTCAAATGACTGGATAAAAACTCTACTGAACTGAATAGAGTAGAATCAGACCCCATCCTGCCTGAGCTGTATGTTTTCACCAGTTTACTGATTTTTCTCAACTGATTTTTTTTCTCAATAAGGTCTCAGAAGCCAGTTTGAAGTACAAACAAAAAATTACACTCAGCTTCTCTCACTAACTGCAGTTCTCATTGGTAACGGTACATTGCTTTCTGTTGCAAGAGCCTGTAATGCCTGTAGTCTCCATTTACCCTAGCCTCCTTCCCGTTTCTGAAGGAAACCGGTGGTCTTACAGCATCCTGGGGGTGGTCTGCAGACCTCCTCTTAGCTGCAGTTGTTCTGGTTCCTGTCTATGCTCCAGTCAATTCATACCCAGCTCAATGCCACCCACAGTGCACAGTTGCATGTGAATATCAGAAAGTACTCCAAAAGATGCCAGCTCTATCTTCCTTTGATGTACCATATTAGGTCCTAATGGGCCAAATTCTTCCCTTACACACATGCAGCTCCTGCCGACTTCAACTGAGGCTGCAGATTCACAACACACAGCTTTATGTTAAGTACAGACTAACCACAGTTTCTGAAGTATCTTGGAACAGAGCTCCCTCCAGTACAAGAAGTCATGTTCTTCAGTGCCTCAGCTATGCCAGTCAGTGGAATCTGTTTGTCCCCAGGAGAGGTCTATATTCCTGTGTAAATACATTTTTTATGGCTACACTATTGCAAAAGACTAATTGTGTTAAATAGTTCTCATGGCCTGAGGATTTTTCTATAGTGTGACTACAACTTATACGTGTAGACACAAGCCATTTACCAAGTAAACTAGCCTGGACACTACTAGAAATGTAGCTAGCAATGTAAGGAAGGATTCAGTGCTGGATGCAAAACCCACAAGGAGGCTGTGTAAAGATTCATAGAATTTACCCATACTGTGTTCTGTACCAGGATAATCGCTCTTCTAGCAGTACCTAACAAGCCTGTTTAAAGATAAATCAGCTTCAACAACTGGTATGAATTGCAGTCATAGTAGAGGCCTCGGTATAGCAGTGATCATTAGGCTTATACAGTTATTTGCAGGACTTAATTATACCATAGCTGTTCCACTCCTTCATCCACCATATGTGCAGATGGCAAAGCCAGGTTAACAGAACATGACATTCACATGTCTGTGGATTTTTGGTTCGTTGTTTAATAACTGGCATATATTTTGTGGTAGGATTACAGTGATGAGCTGGGTGCAGATCTGAAGGCAATCAGAAGCAGTTATTTGCATTTACTTTAGAAAAATGTACCATATGTTGAACCCAAGGCAGTTTATAAAGTACACAGGGTAGCAGGAATACTTAAGAACAATCCTGTCTATAACTGCTCAAGGTTTTTGAAAAATAAAAAAAATTGCAACTGTTAATACTGACCTTAAAGTTTCCCGCGTTGTGTGCACACATTCTGTATTTTTGCCAAGTATATTGGCACAAGATTATCCCAACAGCAAAGGCTATATTGAATTTTATATAGCAGAGACTCACAGGATTCGTACCCACATCACTCATTCTGTAACAGCCTGCAATTAATTTATTGCAGAAGGATAACAGATCATTCATCCATGAGTGGCAAATCTAATACAGGGTGGAAAATCTGGTGGAAAAATTGGGATTGAGCTATTCTCAGCTAGCTCAGACAGGAGAGTCTTGATAAGATAAAATAAGGCAAGGCAAAATAAGACAATATAGAACAAGATGAGGCAAGGCAAGACAAGTCAAGGTGCAAAGCTAGGTGGACTGGGGTGGTTTGCAGAATCCTTTATTGCATCCCTACTAGGGAAGTGAGGGGTTATTGTGCTTGTGCTACCACCATTTCATTTCTGTTTGTGTTGCTGTATTCAGGTTATCTGCTCAGATATCATCTGCTCAAATGAAATACAAGCAGTAGTAGTCCAATACAGATTAAATGGTGGGATTAATTGCTCTGTAGCTCCTTCCTTCCGTGTCTTTTTTTCTCCTCTAACCTCATGAGTTTTCCCTTTTGCAGGGTCACGTAATGTTGCAGAACTTGCAAAGTCTGCAAGTTCCCCAGCATGCTGATTGCCTTGGCATTCATCCCTCAGAGTCATAAGGCCTAAAGCTGTGACAGTCCAACAGTCATTTTACTCTGCCATGTTTCCTGGCAACACTGTGGGAGAGGAGCTCTGCCAAAACCATCAGTGAAACAAACTGACTTCATAGAGCTGGTTATTTCAGATTTCATTGAAATTAAGGACAGAAGAGACAAGCAAAAACTGTTTCATCTGGACCTCCTGTTTATCCCCAAACATTAAATATCTGTATCTCCAATCCAAGCAGCTATTCCCCTAAGAATTGTTCCAGGTACTATTTAAATCCTGATTTCATCGTCTAGCCTCAAACAGGTACTGGGAGGCTCAACGTGGCACACAGGTGGGGCCACCCCAGTGCCAAAGGGAAGGGGACAGTGAGCTCCCCAGATCCCTTAACCACTTTCTTTCTGGCGCAGCCAAGCACATATTGTTAACAACGAGAGTACTCTGTGGGCTCATGCTCAGTCCGGTTCCCATCTTGCCACCAAGGCTACTGTTGAAACAGTTCCCAGTCCGTGCTATTACATGGACTTTTTCCATCACGGGTGAGGGACTTTTCTCTTCATTGTACTTCAGGAGTTTTCTGTTGACCCTGTCTTCAAGTTTATTGAGTTCCTCTGAACTGAATCTCTGCTGCTGAGTTTGTCACTGACTTCCCCTAATTTATTATAATCCTCAAATTCTCTGAAGGTACTTTCTGCCTCATTATCTTATTATGGAGTAGCAAACATTGTAGCTAAGTTTGTGGCACAAAAGGTAAGGGATGAACAGAGGACTTCAGATTCAGAGATACCCATGACAGAAAGATACAAACCACAATGTTCAGCCAGATCTTCCTGCTTTGCACACAGGCTGCAAGTCATCTCCTGTCTTTTCTTACAGATAGGCCAGTGTAAGTCATTCCAATATTCAACATCTTCACTGCTAGAAGATTTTATCTTGTTTAAGTCTGTTTAAGGAAATTCTTTCTGCCCTTTTCCAAATGTTTCAGATGTCAGTCTAAAACCTTACTACAGTATTACATGAATTCGTATGGGGCACCAACCTCAGATATAGAATATTAACATTTTTTTCCTTCAAATTTTTGAAATTGTTATTTAACATCTTCTATTGCTCTGAAGATGGGAAAGGGATTTGTGAAAAAGTTGCACGTTTTCCCACTTCATTTGCAATTTTTGAGATTTTACATTCTAAAAAGAATTTTACACCCATTCCACTGTGGATCATTTAGACCATACCTAGACAGTAAGAAACTATTTTCCAAGTGTGTTTTATAGATCTATATGAATTTCAAACAATGATAATTGTGCACAATGAAGTTGCCTGAGTCTGGTACACATAAGAGATGGTGGATCTGAAATCTTTAGATATTATTTCATTATCTATCATCAGTTAAGGGGTTCTCAGCCTACTCTAGGCTTCATTTATTGCTGCTCAGAAGGACTTGGTTTCAGAATTGCAGAGCATGGTGTGGTGTTAATAAAAACTAACTCAATATTGCTATCTCTTCCTATAAAGAAATTGGATTGTAACGAGTCTGAAAACCACAACAGTGGTTTTACTTGCATACTGACTTAAGAAACAGAAGTTACAACCTGTTTGGGTTACTGCTGTTAAATGCTAAGTTTTTCTTTTTTCCAGTATTTATTTTCCATATATTTTCAGTGCATCTGGAATTGGTACTAATCTTTGATGAGAAAGTCAGAAAGGTGAGAAGGTAGAAACGATAAAACACTGCAATATAGATTTCCCATAGATGCTCCAGCTGCTCTGTACTTCTCTGGTGACACACAGCAGCTTTACATTAGTTAATCTAGTTTTATGAGTGTCTTGTATCACGGGGGTAACATAAAGCCACTGAAGCATTTTGGTAAATCTGGTGCTGTGAGTAAGCTTTTGGCCAGATTTGACTTTTATTCTTATCTGTATAATTCAGCAAAAATAATTCCTTTGACATCAGTAGAGTAGTACCTGGTATGCACATGAGGAAGCTGGAGCATACTTCTGAGAAAGAAAATGCTTGTATTTGTAGCATTAGAATAGGATCTGAGAGCTCTGCATGCAGTTCCTCATTACCATAACCTTTTTGTGGGATCTTCTGCAACACATCATTTTCAGGCTCATGACATGTAAAATGAGTGTGGAATTTTTTTCTTTCACCCTTTGTAAGTCTCATTTACTTGCATTAAATACTGAAATACAGCAACTGTTTCCTGGCATGTATTTGAAAAGCACCCAGCACAACAGAGCCCTAATTTTTGATGAATTTATAAAAAAAAGGTTAACTTTCCTTAACTCATGCCTAATGATGCTTTAGATGAGACAAGAAAAGTTCACATGCGATCTGTCTTTTCCCTGGTTACAGTGTTAAACAGTTTGACTAGAGCTATTCATATTTCCTCCAATATGCTGGTAGCGTTTTCTATTCTACCCGCCAAAGAAATCGAACCTCTGATAGAATCTTGGAACTGCACAACACCTGGCTTTTTTGCCAAAATGTTTTCAAGGTGTTGCACAGTGGTGAAAAGTAAATTTTGAAAATTGTTTTTCCCACCACTGCTAAAATTCATCCATTCCCAACAAAAACATTGCTCATGTCTCAGGCACTCTCTGCCTTACAGGTTATTTTATGAAGAAAAAAAAGCGGGAGGGAACACTCTGCATAATTCCTCACAGTCCCCTGCCAGCATCTACCTCATCAGTGGAGTTAAGTCTGAGGGGTTTTGTTAAATCCTTATGCCATCCTTCTGAGACTTGTATCCACTTTTCTCTCCCTTTACATGTGCTTCCGGGTACACTGGGATTGCTTCATCACCAATTAAAAAAAAAAAAGAAAAAAGGCAAGAGGGAGGGGAAAAAGAATCTCCAAATCACCTTATTAATGTGGGAGGTCTTGGATCCCCCAGAAGGCCTGTGAGATGTTAGGCGTGTTCATCTGGACACAAATGTTGGCAGTGTACCATCACCAAAGGACAATGTGAGCTCCTCAGCTGTGTGCCACCTCTGCCACTCTGTAGGTGTTGGAGAAGCAATGGTTGTTAGAATAGGCAGTGAGTTCAGGTTTATGTGTACTGTGGAATAACAGGATGATTTGCTCTCCCTTGTCCTGTGGGTACGCCTGTGTTTGTGTGAAAAGGTGGAGAGCTGCCTCCGTCTCTCATCTGTTTAGAAATTGCTGCTCTTGCTAACAACAAAGCAGGCAGGTGGGCAGATATTTCTTTCCAAAATTTCCAGTTGCGCTGTATGCCTTCAGCCAGGTATGAGGCTAAGTTGTGTACATAACATTTCCATTCATTTGTCATCGCCCCCCTCTGAAACTACTAATTTAGGAATCATATTTTTGATTGATTGCACAAGTTCTATTTGCCTAGTTCTCTTTTTTTTTTAAATGCTCCACCCCTTTCCGTTGTTTATTTCCAAGCCACCAATGAACTGACTCACCTGTTGTATGCTGAAAAGTCTGAGTTGATGATGAATACCAGTTCTGTAAAGCTGTTCAGAAAAGGCAAATTACATGGCCATTATAAGCCAGTTGCATGAAAATTCTTGGGTAAACATCGTGTAAGTCAATGAACAGAGCTCCAAGTTGGCACGTTTTCCTTTTAGGTAATGGATAACCCGGCATACAACTACTAGAGTGTTCCCTCTGAACTAATAATGAGAAGGAAGCAAAGATCATACTTGGATTTAGTACAGCCAAGTGTGAGGGCAAGAGTTTTATTAAAGAAGTTCAAACAAAAGGGCAGGCATGACCAAGATGTTATGCCTAAGGATTTAAATTTAGTTTCCTGTATAAGTATGCAACGTCTGCCAAGAGACAAATTGTTTCCAGGGTAACACTTGAAAAGAGTGATCGTATATCCCTTAGAGTCAGGCTGTTGAACATTTGTATAGCAGGACACCACCATGACTCTGTGCGTGCATCAAGTGTTATGCAGGATCTCTGCAAAGTGAGGTTGTACTGTCCTGCAAAGTGAGGTTGTACTGGAGGGAATGTCAGTCACAGTACTTCTCCCTCCCCCCCCCCCCCGCCCCTCCCCCCCCCCCCCCCCCCGCCATTTTCCAAGGAAAGGGCCACCAGCAAAAGATTTCCATCTAGAAGTGTATTGCTGTAGATACTGACAATTGAAAGTGCAAATGACTGTATAAGAGCATAAGGCTTGACTTTCCAGGGATGGCTGGTTAGGTACTTGGTTCACACCTGATGATATTAGAATTTGCATGCTTTCTGGCCAAGCTTTTCTGGAAATCCCAGACTAACACAGCCCATAGCACTGTGAAATACCTGAAAGTGATCATTTGGTGGATCTGATGCCTAGTTGTTGAAGGTATGACTATGATAGAAGAAGTTCCTTAATGATTCCCTGTATGAGAACAAGTACAATCAACAAAGTATTGTTACATTAGTTTTGAAAAATATGGGCATGTCAATCTGAAAGGGAGCTCAGAGCAGTCCTGATGGTGACTAGTTTCATTGCTATTTTCATTTAAAATATTGAAAATATTGTACTAACAGCTTCATGTTCATTTTCTGGAAACAGGAAAATAAATGCTAAAATAGTTTTTGCACTCAGGGTATATCCTGATCTTTATCGGAGGCCAGGTTTTAGGTAGTTGAGAGACTGCCTGATATTTTTCCATTTTTTTGATAGTTTTAAAAAAGTAAGAAATAAGTCACTTTGTGTTGACTTGATTAGAGAGATTTCTAGTTTTTCGGTGAACTGCAAAATTACAAATATTTAATTTAATTTAATGTTTTACTCATGGCTTTGTTCATTTTTTAGTGAAACTAAACCACTTATCAAAATGAAATAACATTTTGAATCAAAACCTTTTGTTCTGAAAATGTCAAAAAGAAGTCTAAAAAACTAAACAATCCATTTTCCAGAATCAACGCCAATTTAAAAATATTTTGGTTTATCAAATTTGCATTTTCTTGGAAAAAAGAAAAAAACAGGTGGTATTCTGTTTTATTCTATTTTGTTGACCCAGATCTAGTTAGAAAATGAGACTAGCTGAGTTGAAAAAGCTAGAATATGACAAAAGAGAGTGCCAAGGCACTGTGATGCAGTTGTCCTGGTGTAAACGCACAGACATCAGCTTCCAGGGTTGCATTCTCCTTCTGTTAATGCAGAATCATTTCTCTCTTGGGTGGTTGAGAGCAGTGTGCAGATTCTGAATGTCAGCTCATGCTTTTCTGCTCGGTGGAGCATACTTATTTCTGTCTTCTAAGGTTGATTTAGACTTTATTGAGAGAAACTTTTGTTTTGAACCAAATCTAAGAAGTTTGGCTTCCTTCTACTGAAAGCTGAAATACCCAAGATTAGGCTTTCCTTTTGTAAATGCTGAGATAACTTCTGCTCTTCAGAGCAAAAAGGTTTAAAAGACGTAGGGCTTAAGAAATCTCTTTTCTCAGGCATTTACTTGAGAGAATGGGATGCGGGGGAAGGAGGTTTGATTGTTTGTAGTTTTACGTCAGGAAGTCTAGCAGAAGCCACTGCAACATCTCATAAAACATTGTGCAGCTGTGTGCAGACCTCAGGGTGCACAGATGCGCATGTATTATATTTCCTTGGAAGGGGCACAAGCTGAACTTTTCAATTTTGACACCCGACAGCATCCAGCAAAGGTGAGGTCTGCTACTTGTGCTTTAGGTTTTAAAATTAAAACCGTGTGTGTTATAGTGTTCACATGACATGTATAAATGTATAAATGAGGGCCATTAAGTGAGTGCGTTTACACATCATTTAAATGAAACAACACACCTAACCAGATGGATTCCTAAAATGAGTAATTGTGTACTGGTATTTCCATAACTATTGCCCTTCCTGGTATACCCTCACTTCTCTGGTATGTCCATCACTTTGATTTGAGCTTCCAGACTGGGGGCCAAGACCTTGCTTCTCTACGCTTTGTGTGAAGATCTTGATGTTATTATGTGCAACTGGGAGTGGGATTTTTCTCACCTAACTTTAGCCATCAAACACATAGGCGTCTAGTCTGAGCTTGCCTTTTTGGCATCCTCATTAGCAAACAGAAAGAAAAAAAGGTTTTTCAGAGGGCAGTTTAACCCATCCAAAGGGACATATATGACGGGTAGAACCACATAGTCCTTTTTACCAAGTCTTTGCATATAGCATTTTCTATAGCATTTTGTTCAACCTTCCATGAGAAAGTCTGACAACAGTGCTGCATCTTATTATGGTTTCCAGGGTGGCTGCCCAATTTAAAACAGGAAAATCAGGTCTCAAATCTTGACATGCATGTACAAGGACTCCAGAAGCCAAAATCTAGCCGCATGTCTGCAACAGCTGGATAAAACTACCAAACAAAAATAGAATGCTAACCAGTCTACAATCCCTCTTTTGATTCAAACCTTAAACATGCCAGTGGTGTGAAGTATAAACTCTTGTTTCTTAGATTTTGTTCTCTTTGTTCTTAAATATCGGTAAAGTATCCCACACTAATATCACCCTCCACCCAGATAGTTCTAGCCTATACGAAGTTGTCAAAACACATCTACTTCTTTGTTTCTATTATATCAACTTTCATTCTTTTTCTCTCCACAGATGGTAAGAGAAAAATAATAATGCCAGCTTTTCTTGTTGCTCTTTTTTCCTTGGATTTCAAAGTGCTCTACAAAGGTCAATATCCTTATCCCCCATTTTTTGTATGTGGAAATTGAAGCATTTAGCTGTGAAGTGGTATCCAAATATAGAACCTGAATATTAGTTTCCAGTTAGGAACAGAAGTTGATAGTCTTTTCAGTAACATTTCCAGCAGCTGAAGTGGGTCTTAAGGAGTACCAGTGTGCTAGTAGTGGTGCATTTAGGAGTTCTGGCACAAAGTAAAAGAAATCTGCAAATGTCATTCATTATTGTGACCCAATTTGCTGTCATGGCACTTGCTCTCTGCCACTTGAGTATGCCAGACAGCTGCAGAGCAAAGTGTTGCAACTTCTGGACTGTTCATCAGTTGTTTTTTTTATGGTGATAAAGTGAAAGCTGAATTTGTAATAATACAGGGTGTGTGTTCATGTGCAAGTGCAATGTGGGTAACATAGGTGTGTATCTATGTGCTATGCGCAGTTGTTTGGCTGTGGTCTGAGCTGCATCTGTTAGCAATGAAAAATCTGTGTTTTCACACAGACATAAAATTCTGGGCCACTTAAAGGTGAATATTTTCATCAGATTTCTCCCCATCCTGTAATTTATAATCAGTGGAACTAGTGTGCAGTGCTTTAAGACCATAAAACAGATAGAAAATAATAATGAAGGGAGAAGTTTGTAATATTTGCCAGATGATAATCCAGAAGGTCTACATGCTTGGAATTTAGATTGGTGACCCCTGTAACCTTCTTCAACAACACAAGAAGGAAAAAGATAATAAGATTACGTATTGGAGAGTAAGTACTCAGCAGCGTAATGCGGCATATTTCTATTAAAGTGTGTGGACAAGATTTTATAATTAACTACTAGCTTTATGCACATCCTACACATGTGCTGTGGGATACAGAAAGGGGAACTGGGTCAGGGGAGGGAAGGAAAGGGTTGAAAAGCGTGCCAGAGGACAGATGTGAAAAGCTAAGGGAAGGTAACAAAACAATACCACCCAGTCATCCATCTGTGAAAAGGGAAAAACTTTAAATGAAAGATCCTTTCTAAGTTTTTTAATATGCCGTATATAATATACTGTTTTGTACTTCCTGCTTATGTTTTGTCTATTTTATGAGCCTAGGAGAGCAAGTCAGTCAACATAAAAATGGAAATGCTTTGCTGCAAAATATTCTGCTCTTACCATGCGATATGGATCCTGAAATACTAATTTCTTCTGCTTCTTATTCCTGATAGGAATGCAGAGCATTTACAGCTCTTGGAGGCACTTCCCAAGACTCCTTGGCTATATCCATACGAGTAGGACCACTGACTGTTCTCTGGCTCTGAGGTCAGTGGCATAAAGAGATTCAGAGGCTTCAGAGGACTGCAACCACTCCACCTTTGTGGAATCATTTCTGACTCAAGCATACATACTTCCAAACAGTGCCCAAGAACTGTTTATGAAAGGGCCAAAGGCAGTTTAATAATGTACCCTGTTTTGCTCTAAGGAACATCTATACTAGTCCTGTGGATATTCACACACACTGAGTCCTCCAAGTAGGAAGAAAAAGTAGTGAAAAAATGTCTACTATTTAGAGAAACTACTCATTCTTCTAATGCCAGTGAGATGATGTTGATGGTAACATGATTATTCTGAAAATGAAGTCTCGCTTTATCTTGGCAATAGAATGCTGACTTAAAGGTCATGACCAGGTATCACTCTAAGCATTACTTGTGTACCTTTAGGTAAAGATCTGGGGACTCAGGAGCTGTATACCCAGTTGACTCTCTGACTTGTTGTTTCTCTTCATTTACAAATTTAGCAGATTTATTCATATTTTTTCAGAAGTCATTGCAAAACTAATAATGAAGTTACAATGCTGAATTTTTAGAATCTGCACTTCATAAATCAAGATAAGATAAGCAAACTGAATGTTTTAATTAAATAATGATTACTAATTGCACAGTAATCTAAGTTTTTTTTGTCCTGGACCTATGTGATGAACACTTAAACCAGTTTATTTTGAAATTGATGAGAGGTTTTCTACTGATTTCATTGCATCTTATATCAGCCTCTATTATGAGTCTTTCTGTATATAATAAAAGGTAAATTAGCACAGAGATAGTGACAGAGGGTCTGATGTCTAAAAATCCCAAATTCTCATGTACTGTATTGTCCACAGGCATACAAATAAGCTTCTGGTTGACTGGCTGAGCCTGACCTGAGCTCTGAACTGAAGTGCACAAACCTTGGAGGTTTCACATCCAAAGTGTCTGCTTTTATAGTGCATTCTGGAGCTCTTCCAGAAGTGTCCAGAACTTCTTTGTCCTAGGACATATTGCCTTCCTCTTCTGGCAGCAGCCCATGAAAATGTGCAGGTAGAAACAAAACAGAAAGTTTCTAGCCCACGGCATTTTACGTTAAGGGAATCTGTTGTATTGACATATGGGTAACTAGAGATGAATGAACTAATTCAGTCTAAATAACAACCAGCCCCAACCTTTGCCCACTCAAAATCTGACCCTTACCCAAAACTTTTTTCTATTTGGATTCATTCAGAGAGATCAGCTGTCGAGTCTGTCAGCTGGTAGCCAGACACCGGAGCAGACATAACTAATTAGGATATATTCCCTCATCTGGAGATTAAACATATTTTTTGTGCTCCTTGCATGTTCCCACAGTTACAATTTGCATTAAAACCTCCTGATCTGAAAGCAGCATCTTTAGAACCAAAGCAAGTGAAAAAGTAGTTTTTTCCCTTAGAAACCTATGGGAGTTGAACTTGTCTTAAAATGATGTTTTCTCCCTCAGCAAAGTTCAGCCTGCAAAGTTACTGACATCTCATCCTCACAGAACACCTGACTCTGAGTTTCAGAACAATTTATTTCTCAGACTTAGCCCACCTATTACAAAAATTCATCCAGCCACCATATAATTTTGTCAGTCATGCCTTGAGAGAAAAGACTGCAAATCCAAAAGCTCTAAAAACATGCATAACCTGGGACTTAAGTGAGGTGCAGTGTATTCTGATGGCTATAACTCCTGAGGTGTCCATGGAATAAGGACAACCTGTAAGACTGAGAAAATTTAACCAAGCAGCTCAGCTTTGGGCCCCTACTTAAGACCTTGCTGACTGTAAGAGGTGGAGTATGAAGGTTCCCTACCTTTCTAAAAACAAACAATGGTGCTGATGTTATGTGTTCTTCTGCACTTGCTATAATTGGAGCTTTTGAGTGACTTTGCTCTACAATTCATTATTTTCTGACCACATTTCAATCAAGTTACACAATGATCAGATAGTGTACTAATGTATTTGAGTCAGAGCATATTTACCATGTACTTTGATGCCAGTGGTATTCAGCATCTGGGGAAAAGTTAATATAATGAAGGTCAGGATCTCAGTAGGTTTCAGAACCAAGATTAAATATGCTTATGGCTAAGAAGACCATAGGGCAACTTTTTGACAGGGAAACTACAAACTCATGTTCCAACGTGTCAGTGAATGGTGGAAAAAAAATAGGAAGAATATAGCATTTCACAGAAACTAAGCATCATGTGCTCAGTTTCTATTCAATACAGATTGGGCTCCTGAAAAACAGTTTTAATTACATATTATGTATGTATTGCTAGAAATTATTTAGTCATTTTGCCTTCAGCAGGCAGAGTAGGATGGTACTGTTAGTTGTCTGCACAAATATTTTTTTAAAATGCCAAACTGTGGACTGATTATGTGTAAATGACAGTTTTATGTAACTGGAACAGGAAACATATTTCCATAATCCATGTGTCAAAGCTGTAAGACAACTGGAATGGCTTTCTAGAAATTCTGCTTTCTGACAGCCCTTGCCCATTTCTTAATTTTTGTGCAAGTCCAGCTCAAACTTCCCCTTGCTGAGTCAGTCATTGTTTGTAACAGAAATGGACTGCTGTTAAACCTCACTCCTTTAAATATTCAATGGCATAGTAGTGGGGATTTAACGGGCATAGTGGAACCCAAAAACATCTGTACCAGAAGGCACAACAGCCACAAGAGCTGAATGGGTGCAACGTTCACTGAGTGTCATTTAAAACTTATTATACATTCTATACAACTAAAAATTCTTAGGAAAATCTCTAAACAGTTTCCCTCAACTTTGTAAATTAAAAGTTGGGACTGACTTCACCTGCTTCAGCCATGTACAAAGCCATGTACACACCAAAGCATGCATGCTTTTGTGGACACCTTACTTGCTGCCACACAGAGGCCAGTCTGGACTGATAAGGTCTCACATGATGTGGAAGCAGGTATGTCAGGTACCCTACAGCATTTCAAAAGTCACCAGAAACCTGTGTTTAGGCAGCCAAGTGTGTTCCTAGCCCACACTTAGCTGAATCACTCTCTGTGCTCCTTTGCATGTACTAAATTAGGGTGTCTAAATCTCTTGCTGAATTCTGCCCTTACTCTGTTTAATCCTTTGGTCTCAAAGGGAAAAGGCAGACACTCTTACCCACCCCTTCAACCCACCCTAAGACCAAGGGGTGACTTAGGTCCCCTTTTGAAGTGCCAGTTTCCACTGACACGAGATCACAAGTCCTCATCCAGACATTTTTATCCCAAAGCTTTGATTAAAACCCTAAGGCTTGGAAGCATAAATATCTGGTATCCATCCATGTTTCCTACAGGCAGGAGAGGGGCTGAACCTGCAGCTCAGAAGTCAGAGGAGCTTTGCCTTGATGTCAGTGGAGGAGCTTAGGACCTTGTAGAGCTTGGAATCCTGCAAACCCAAAAAATCTCTTCCTGGTTCAAAAAAATGGGATATATTTGCAAAATTATATACAGCTGATCTGAAGGGAGCCAGGAGATGTCACACTGCACAGGTATTTTCACATGCTCTATGTCTTTCATTAGACACAACATGAAAACATTGCAACCTGCCTGTATAGTTATTTCACTCTTTCTGTGAACACTGGGTATACATAACATCAGACTGAATGGTGAACTTTCTATATCTGACTTCTAATCCAGGAGGTCAATGTAGCTTTCCTGAAGTTACTGGACATTTTTTTTTCATGGAAGAAAAAGGCTGCATGTGTAAAACCAGAAATAAATATGGAACTGTTTTCTGTGTGCAGCCTATCTTGTCTGTTTCTTTGATTATTTTTAACAATAGTAAAGGTTTGATATTTTCCAGGCATTGTGAATGCTATTAATCTGATAAATCTGAAAACATTTTAGAAAGATTAAAATTAACCCTCACTTTATATGTATATGCTATGTAAGTTTTATTACAGACAGTTTACAATACTGTCATTTAGCACATACAGAGAATCAGTTAGATGGAAAGCTGAGGCAGAGTTCAGTTATCCAGTCTCCTAATCTTGTCAGTAGAAATTTCTGTTTAATATACAAGCAATTCTTGTGGATAGAGTTAAAGGTACCAGGATCTTCACTGAAAAGCTCAGTGCTTGTCAGCAGATACTACACTGTGGAACCATTAATGGAGACCAATAATAATGTTATTGATTCTGTAAAAATATATAGGAGCATTGGAGTTGAACTGGATTGCTCATATTGCCAGATTGGTAAGACAACCCTTGTTACCAGCCTGATTGATCCAATGCCCTTTTTAATATAAACTTTTCTTTTAGTATATCTTAAAACCATCACAAGCCCCTCTAAGCAAAGCTGTAATTTCATACATAATCATGCAGCATATGTTCAACTAGGTTAAAGCCACTGTGATGCCTTCAAATTCCTCTATCCATCACCAAAACTGCACAAAGGAAGAACTTTTGAGATGGCACAACATTCCCTATGGCCAGTGAAAGAGGATTTGAATGTGTTTTATTCACATATTGTTAGGCAAGAAAACTGGCAATATAATGAAATAAAGGATAAGACAACCTTACCATAAACATATTACAGTCCAAAGGCTAAATTATATATTTTTTATTCTGGCACAATGCCAATTGCCTTGGTTATAACTGTTGAATTATTAGCCTTGGACAGAGAAGTATAAAACTGAATGGGCAGGATGATATCCCCATTTAGCTCAGTACAATAGACTTATGGAGCAGGGTGGATGACTGAAGCAAAATAAGACATGGACCACTATGTTTAAATGATGTGAAGCACAGGTCATTTCAAAGTTAACAGGCTTGCAAGACCAGAGGTAGCACTGTAATCATCTAAGTCTTATTTTCTGAGTAACACAAGCCAGAGTTCTGCAGATTAATTCATGCTGTGAAGAGAATAATTCTCCCTTTTTTAAAGTCAGGATTACTGATCTCAAAAGCTGAGGTTGAACTAGACATGGAGGTGATGGGTTTGAGCTTATTTGTTCAATTGTTTCCTGGAGAAGCTGCACAAGCAAAGGTACAGAAATCAATTTTATCTTTTCAAATCTTCTTCCTCAATCGTCTTATTATAGCTGTGTTTATGATCTGGCCTATATTTATTGCATTCTTCACTAGCATAGGCCTTGCATTCCTCACTTGATGTTTGCCATGTGTTGGGCATTACTTGAAATACGTAGTTCTGGTTTCTTTTCTCCACAGTCACCGGACAATTAACTGATATAATGTAGGCAGTTTTTGAAACTTCAATTCAAGCTATCAGTTATAAAGTTAACAAATCGCTACAGTATTGGTATGAAGAAGATGTCAGTGAAGAAAAGAAAGAGGCATAAACAATCAAGCTGGCACTGAAATCCTGCAAGATTAGTCAAATGACATAAGCTGTAACCTGCATTTCTCCTTTTTCTCTCCTTTTTTTTTTTTTTTTCTATGCTTACGTACATATATATACACGCATATAGGCATTCTTCTGTGTGTATGTGAATATTAATGGATTCTTGCATCTGATGTAAAACATAAAGGATTGGGTTTGCTGTTTCCTATATGTGAGATGAGCAGAGGCAAGTTTCAATGGTTTGACTTTGTGTGTCCAGATTTTTCCTGTGGCTATTATTACTCAGCACCTGCACTTCCACTGCTTCTTGTCTCCTGTAGGAAAGCAGGTCTGTTCAGTGTCGGATCAGGTAAAGTGAAGGCTGTGTCTGAAGCCACTGCTTTCTATTTGTACAAGCAATAGGTACAAAGTGGACATTAAACAGGCACCCTGCTGTGTACCTGATCAGTGTCTGTTTCATGTCCATGGTTTTGGTATATTTATCTTATACCTGCTCCAGGAGTTGTTTCTTTCTCTTTCTTTCTTCCCTCCTTCCCCAAACACACACCTCTTTTTATTTTTTCTTAAAAAAAGAGATGATGAATTAGGTTAAAAGTGGCATCTTTGGGAAGACTAGATGAAACAGTGTCTCTGGGACAGAAACACAAACCCCAGTCAGGTAGAGAGATGGCAAAGCTAATCCACTAGTGAAGATGGGTCTAGGAGAAGAATTTAATGCCAGTATTAAAGCAGGTGGGATTCAGTTTATGTTCTGCACTCAAAAATTCTGCATATAAATTCCCTCTTCTCATTGCCCAAGTTCTCAATGCATCAAGGTCAAGGGACTTCCAAACACAGGTGTTTCAGTTCTGTGAGCTCAGTTCACCTCTGAAAGCATCAAAGGCACCTACCTCTCCTCATTGACTTAAATGGTTGTCCTGGCTAGACAGCTCAATGCCAGTTCATGTTATTAGCTTGCCCCTAAAGAATGAACTGAGTTCTAATATACCAGGAGGAATACATCCTTGCATGTATTTTTTCTTGCAGCTTGTGACTGCTGAGACCATGTGACATGGTCTACATCTTTTCAACAACTATTGCTTTTCCAGTCTTTAAACCTAACATTGAAGTCAGACCTCTAAGTGGTACACGGGAGATGTGGAAAGGCAACCCCTGGTATCTCCAAGAGAAGAAATCATGGCTGTTGCTGGTGAGGAGCCAGGAATAACAATTACGTGCTGGCTTCTGCTCTTTCTAGGACCTCTCTCTACCCACTGTCTCTTTTACCTTGCCATCATTTAGATCTCTGACTTTAACACTAATGACTACATGTACAAGAAATTAATACATTAATTATGGCTAACAAAAGACAGTACGGCATTCAGTGACTTCACAGGAATCAGATACACTCCAATTATGATATATATATTTTGCCACTACTCCTCTTTGCTTTGTATACTGTCTGAAATCTTAACTTGAAGGGTAAAAGCAGCACAGATACATTTTCATATATATGAAATGTGCACCCCTCCAGAGTGCACATTTCAGGCAACAAATGCATTTGATCCCAAAGTCTTTCCCTCTGAGACACTGTGACAGTAGCAGATTAGTTACTCCAAACAAAGCAAGATTCATTTTGTTGCTCTGGGGATTATGGTCCCCATAGTAAAGCCCTGAAAGAGTAAAGGTCTAAGCACACATTTCCTTCTACCTAACCCTTGTTTCCCACTTCTGGCTGGAGGGATTAATTTTATCATCATGACTTCCTGGTCATTCTGCAAGTGCTGTAGTCTGGGAAGATGTAAAACAAGCTTGTATTTAAGTTCTAGTGAAATTTAGATATCAACCCATCAGATGTGTGAGCACCTCTAAAAACTGAGAATGAGGTTGAGGTGATGATGGCACAGATGTTGCTTATCTACCTTTTGCACAAGAGGATCCTTATGGCTAGGATGTCTAGGGAAGAAGGAAGATTTTCTTCCATCTGTTTTTGTTCTGCCACTTGTTGTTTTCTATGAAAAAATACAACTGTCCAGCTGTGGTGACTAGAATCAGTTTTTTCCATGCTGAATGAATGAATACTAAACTCGTGAAAGCACAGGGATCTGCTTGCCTTCCCTCTCCCTAGCCCCATGAATCTTTCATGCATTGTTACAAAGTGGACCGGGAAGTAAGGCATTTTATTACTCAGAATACTTTACAGGTGCTGGTCAATGAACCCTGCTAGAGTGTGGGACTGGTGGGTTCCCACCACTTTTGTCTGACATGGGTGTAGATCCTGGATCCTCCCCTTTCCTTGGACTGGTCTGGACCGGGTAACACCCTTCCCTAGTGGGAGCCGGCTTTTGTCAATGTCCTGTCAAATACCTCCTGCCAGAGTTAGCAAACCAGCCTCTTCATGGGATGGAGTCAGAAAGTCAGGCTTTGCAACATAAAGGGCTGAGCCAGTCCCATCCAGAGGACACAACAAACTTCCAGAACATCACCTAAGCATTTAAACAAGGGGATGAGGCTGCTTATCTGAATACTTATATCTAAAACTTCTTTTACAGATTAGACTCAGTTCCCCCAATTTAGGCACATGCTTTGCATTCAAGTTTAAGGTTCCTAATAAAACACTTTGCATGAAATAAGTGATTGATTTTCCAATGTAGTTAAGGAAGAGAGGCACGTGTCTTTGAAGGCTGACAGATGTCAATTTTATTTACCTAATTCTATTGATAGGCGCTGATGAGCATAGCAAGGAAAGAGCAGACTAGGGAAAGGGCAAGATTATTTGCTAGTATTTTTTATTTTGTAACTTGTGACTTCTCTGTTGTGAACACAAGAAAGTCCCCTGCATGCTCTGTGCTCTGTTGAGGTCTTCCCAGGGGTAAACCCAGTTCTAAATATTACTTTCATTTTTAACTATATTGTCACCTTTGTACTGGATACTAGGCTCAATCAATCAAAATGTTCCATGTTTGCTTCCAAACTTAAATTTCAGTCATTTACAGATCCGTACTGATTTAATCAGTGACCTAGGAACTTTACCAACAGGCTTCTCAGATATTCCAGCTAGATCTGGCTTTAGAGAGGTTTTATTAATACTAATTGAGGATACTATTTAAGTATCCAGATAGGATGTTAATTAAAAAGGCATTTTGCTGGCTGATCTTATGGTAATTTTTATGATTTCTGACTCAGATTCCATTCCGCAGATTGTCACTTAAAATAATTCAAGATGCATCTTCTGCAGTATGTCAGATCCATGTAATGATAATGAAGTTGTTCCAACTCATACAAGAAGTTGGGGGAAAAAATCCAACGGCATTCCAGTACTTCAGAAAGTTCCAGTTTTCAATTAAATTGAATATAGGCATAACTCTCCCAAAAGATCAGTTGAGCTTCAAGAAAGATTACTGCCATAAAATTAATTAGACTCTGAAAGAAGAATCTTTCTTTTTAATAAATGTGTGTATATATATATGGGTGTTTTTTATATATATATATATCTTAAAAATTGTGTATGTATTTCAAAAAAAGAGTACAACTTCCATCATGTTTTTTATTATAAATTAAGCCTACCCTTTAGGGAAGAAGAAAAGATCTTTCTGTTAGCATAATTTTTCTATCTATTTGGATAACAGTTTGCAATGTGCTCACAGACAATGCAGAGAACAAATATATTGATTTTCAAATTCCGGATTATCATAAAACAAACCTCAAAATCTATCTTTGAAAGGAAACCATAGGGAAAATAATAATAAAAAAGTAACAGATTCTTTTATGTGGTGCTTCTGTGTAAACCTACTGACATCAGTAAGTATGTGCATGAAAAACTAGGGAAGAGTTTGGCCCAGGATGTGGAAATTATTTGATAGAAAATGCTGAATTAATTTAAATTGCCTTGGGTATGAGCACTATCTTGTGGAATGAAAAGTGGCTGAAGGACTATAAACAAAAGCAGAAGACAAAACATTAAAATATAGATTTGTGGGAAGGTCTTTTTCTAGTGAGGTATTTCAGGGATCTGTATTGAGTATGGTTTTATTTAACATTTTCACTAATGATCCAGAAGAAATAAACCACTCATTAATGAAAGTCTTCTATAATGAATAAGAGGCTGCAGTTGCAAAGGGTGATGAAAGACAGATAATGCAAAGGAACCTGGATGTGAATCCAAGGTTCCCATTGACTTCCATAAGTTTTGGAGAAGATCAGCAGAGATGTTAGAATGATGTATCGGAAAAATGACAAAATAAGATTACTGTTGGAAATTATACAAAGGCATCAGGTGAAACATTATCCTTAACCTAATAATCAAAGAAAGACAGAAACGTGGAGAGCAGCATTAGAAGTGTGCAATGCATTAGAGCAAGGAAAATAATGTGAATACAATTTGAGGTTTATATGCTGCAAAAGGGAAGTACCATTTTCTTGTGCTAAGGTTAGATGTGGAATATTACTAGGAAGAGTAACAAGGGACCCAAGGGCTAGTTTACAAAAGAAGAACAATGCGCATATGCAAGTAACAACAATGCAGTCACCACTATATCTACCAGATAGTGGGGAATAGATTATCTACTATAGCTATACATAGCCCACAGTGAAGCAAAAACAGGTCCCCCATAATACCTTGAGAACTATTCCTATGATGAAGCTAGCTGCTCTCTGAGGTGGCACTGATGTCCTCAAATCCCTTCCAAATGAAAATATTCAATGATTCTAAATATTGGGCTAACTATAGCAGTCCTAACAGAAAGACAATTTTAAATAGTTATGCCATATCTCTTTCTTTTTTAAACGTTCCTGTGGCCAATCTCATGAAAATTTTGTAGAGGTTAATGACGTTAATGATACTAGGTCACAATTATGAATGAGTGAGTATTACTTAGTTATATTTATGAGTACCATAATAATTTTTAGCTCAGGAGGTGGAATCAGACATGTTGGACCAGATTTTCAAAGTGTATGAATAATACTGGAAATATCTTTAAGGACGTTCAACTTGCTAAGGAATTTTTATAAATCTTGTTAGATGCCTGTGATAGTTGACTCTTAATGACTGCCTTAAGCTCACACAAGAAATTCATGGTAAGAAAACTGGGTAAATGAATACAACAGAAAAAAGTCTACAGCTTTTTAGGGTCTTTATAAATATCAGAGATCACTAAAACTTTTACCAGGCAGCTGCAACCTTCCGTTGCCATAGACCAGCTTAGACCCACTGATTAAAAACTCAAAAATCTGACAGATCTTTTTGGCTACCTGCTCAGGTGGTATCTATTTACGCTAGGATTCAGAAAAGCACTTAAGCACATGCTTAAGTTTAATGTTAAGCAAATGCTGGAGTGCTTTACTGAACTGGGATACAAAATTCATGATTTCCTATTAAGCAGACTCAACACTGCATATAACAATGTAAGCATTCTTTTAAAATGAGAAACGCTTGCTATTCCAGTTCAGTTCTGAGCATTGTTCTACATGTGCCGGAAACAAAATAAGTCTGGGGGAATAAAGTGTTTTGGAAACTTTTTATTCTCTCCAACATCAAGTGGAATTAGTTTTTAAAAAAACACAAACATTTCAAAAGGTACAAAGATGTGTGAGAGAGATTGGGAAGCACAGCTATAGCCTGATTCCTTTTGTTAATATGCCCTTGTAAATCAGAAGCAGCTCCAATAAGATTTAACTATTAAGAAACCAAAAGATCAGATTCACAGAACTAGTTTCTTCTCTAAATGAATTTAGCATTTATCTGCTGCTGGATTGAATTTGCTAAATAAAGATGTTTTATATAACCCTGACACTGTGAAATCATTTTAAAGCTTGTCTAATTTATGTAGTCACACCCTTCTAAAATCCACCTTTGCACCAGGGTGGTGTCAAGCCATCAGAGGAGACATTTGTGTCCCATGGAAGGACAGCAGCAGGCCATACACCTTAGCTCTGTGCAAGCCAGCATGGGTTGGCAGGTAGCAGGTAATGCTGTCCAGGTGGCACTGTGCTGTGCCTGAGCAAATGAGCTCTGCTTCCAGTCCCTGAATCATAAAGCCATCAGGGAAACTTTATTTCCCTTAAGCTGATGTTTCTTTGGGATTCTTTATGCTGTACCGCACCATTTCATGAGGCTACATCTTCAGTGCCAAAAATACTAATCCAATAGAGTGCAAAAGACCAATAACAAACATAAACTGGCATACATTAGTAAAATAAGATGAAGTTATTCACTGATGTGGGAAAGCAGTTGCTCAGAGATGCTTTTATCGGTCTTTGAAATTAGCTCAGCTCGCTGCAATTGCTACCACGTGGGTGCAAGTAGCAGTTGAAACAGTAATTCACACTGATGCTGCGCAGAATCCCAGGCATGCATGCAGTGCCTTCCCAGCATGGACTCATGAAGGAATGCCTCTCAGAACATAATTTCTATTTTTTTTTTGCCAGGACTTGTAGATTTCCTTTTTGACTAGGGGTGTATTAACCAGTCAACTCAATAAGAAATGGTACTGTGGTGGCACAGTCAAAAGTTACAAAGCATCAATGATGTAGGTTAACTGTAGCTGACCTCCTTTGTGTGCCAAATGAGGCAAAAATCATCACCAAAAAAAGAAAGGTATTTACATAACTAAGATTGTGCATAGTAATTAATAAAAATCTCTCCCTTACATGTGAAGCAACGTAAGTGTCGGAGGTGGCACTAGGTTCTTTATGATTTGTTTTGAAGGTAAATAAATAATTTAAAATGAATATTTTTGAAATTATTTTCGTTTCTCTTTTTGCTCCAGGAATGTCAGTAAACAGATTTGTCTGTCCTTAAATTATTTTTTATGAAACTTTGATATGTAAATTCACATTCTCCTGCATTGCTAAGCTATAATCGGCTGGAATAATATCATCTGGTTTTATTCCTTAAATATATTTCTTTTCAGAGATTCATTCACAATATTTTTAAAATTCAATTTCCATGAATGTTCACTTTCCTTGATCACTGATGCTATGAAAATCTAATGATTTGCAAATAGACCTCAAATACATGATTTGATGACAAAATAAGAACAATTTTGTATTTAATTAATTTTAGGAAAAAGCCTACAAAGGCAGCAAAAACTACTGCCAGTGTTACAGTGATAAGGGCATCACAGGTGCCTAGATTACCCAGGCAGAGCAGGATAAATTTATACCATACCTCTGAGGTAAGAATAGGCTCTGTCATACAGTAAACAATCCTTCACTCTATTTGAATGATCAGACATTGCAATCAATCAGAACTATAAATATGTGACTTTAGACTCAAGCACAGATTTTTTTTTCTTCTCAAATCAAAAAAATTTGTGATGGTTGCCTTCTTTAAATTGGCCAAAATGTTAGTCTGCAAAAAGTAAACAAAGCATCTTTCTTTCTGAAAGAAGAATTCCAACACCTGGTGAAAATTGGACAGCATTTTGTAGAAATGAAGTCCAGCTATCTTGCTGTTAAAGATCCAATAGTGTTTTTTTGTACAGAGAAGTTTTTTATCCTGATAGTTCTATTATTTTGGGAGATCACATTCACCTTGCCTCAAAGCAACTGAGAGTTTTTATCTGGTTTTCAGTATCGCTGCTTCTCTACTTTTTATCAAAGCTATTACATGTTTTTCCTGTTCACTGTTAAAAAGTCATTGCTATGCACCTCAAAGCATGATGCTCTAGGTCAACAGATTAATAGCAAACCATCCTTCTAAGAATGAATGCTTTATTCTGACAGATCAATAGAGTTCAGTCTGTACAGCTGAACAGATATTATTCACATATGAAGTAGTTAATTATTTATTACATTATATTTAATTACTTCAGCTTAAACAGTGTAACTTCAATATATTGAATTTAATGAATAAAAAAATGCTATTCTCATGGCTTTAGGTTACCCAAATCCACACTATTTCTAGTACATGTATAATTACAACCCCTCTATCTGCATCTCAGAGGACTGTCAGTGTATTCTGTCTCAGACTAAATTTTATTCTTAGCCTGTACAGATTCTTCACCTAACTGAATATTGCTCATAAAGACAGCATAAAGTTTCTGACACACATTATGATTCCCTTCCCAGTCTCCTGAAAAAGGTTATATACCAGTATAATTCTTCAAAGCCCTAGAGGCTGATTTAAGTTTTCAGTTAAGAAATTGTGTTAGTAGTGCCAGAATTGTAGGGGTTTGGGATCTCAGAAATATTTCTGATCTTCACTGTTTGTTATATATTCTGTATGATGACAAATGACTTTAGAAAATACCATAAATACTTAATACACTTGTGATATTAGTCTGTTTATAATAAATACTATGGGTGGAGTTATTTTGTAGATGATTTAGTGTAATCGCTTTGGCAGCCAAGACAACTGGAAAGAGATTTTTTACATACAGTTCTGTTAATACATAATATGCCTTACTACATGATTAATAACTTAGTGTTTCTCATCAGGATACATAAAATGTAGTAAAAATAAATAAAACCATAAAACAATTAAGGGGATTTGTACTCACTGGTTCGTTCCTGTTTATGAATATACAGTGTTAGTATAAACAGAAAGGGGGTCCTCACTTTATCCTTTTATCATTTCCAAATGTTTTTATAAGATGGTAACCCCACTGAAAACAAACAAAACAGCATGTCATGTAAATGTAACTTCAATCTAACGTTGTGTTAGGTCAGCTCGGCTTTGAGAAATATGTGGCTTTTTCAACTGTTACTTTTGCTGGAAAGGTCTGTTTGTAAATGTCAATGATATCACTTAAAAGCAAAACAATAAAGCCTTATGTGGAAAAGTTGCAGAAATGGTATTCCCTAAAGGCAGGTTTCAGTTAAACTCTTCATAAGACTTTACATTTTATGTGTTTATCAGGATATTTCTTTAATGAAGAAAACTTGAATTCATAAAAAGATTCTATGTCTATTCTCATGTAAACTCCCCAAACCACACCCTTTATATTAATAAAAATATGTTCCCAGTAACGTTTTCATCTCAGTGGATGTTACACTAGTTTTAAGATGTAAGGTCGCACCCCAGTGGTGCTATATTCCTTTCTTCCCTTCCCAATTTATGCAAAACAAGAAGTATTTCCATGAACATGGCTGACAGTGTAGCTGCCAAGCATGAAGGAAGCACAACCGCATGGGCAAACATAGCGGGGGCCAGGAGCCAGCCTGCAAGGAAGTGGCAAGATAACGAGTGGTGCCTCGCTAGAGAAGGGAGTCCCATCTGATCTGTGTGGGTAGAAATCCTGTTACCCCACAGAGCTGCAGTATTATAAAAGGAAGGCTATGAAAGACTTTGTAAAAGTTAATATTAATCTGAAACATAATGTATGGGAGTTTTCTACCAGAAATTAAAATGATGGCAAGTAAGCATGTATCCTGCTTTCCCATCATGAACTTGGCATAAAGGCCACCAAATAAACACTTTGCTTTGTAACGTATATTTGGGCCATGGAATTCATTGCTGCATATAAATAGTAGAGATAATAAAAAGTATAGAGGGGTTTAAAAACTATTTAAATATCATGGAAGGATTAGATTTGGAAAAGCAGCTACAGACCTTCCTCTCTAGAAGCCTCCAAGCTGTTCACTGCTGGAAAATGAAATTGAGATGTAACAAAAGAAATACTGCTGCAGGTTGGTCCTCTTACACTTCCCTTAGTTTCGCCTGCTAGCAATAGTCTTCACCCAGGGCTGCAGGCAGGATGCAGATTTGAGTGTCCCTTGACCTGCCCAGCATGAATGCCCACATGTTTTGGTAGGTGCTGGGCTGGGCCCAAACATTTCACATAAAGAAAAGGGTTGCATAAACATAGACATAAAGTAAGTCTGGAAGGCAAGAAATTGAGAACTCTAATTGTAGTTGCAGCGCTTATTTTGTGGGATTTAATCCAAAAAACTTTTAAATTAGTTTTTAATATTTTCTCCATTTCTTGATAATGGTCGTGTGATCTGCTGAATTAATTTATAAATCTCAGGGACTGAAGAACATTTTTCCTTGCTATTTAAACAAGCACTTAGCAGTGCTTGCAAAATTCTTGTGTTCATCTTTTGATCTTCATTTTATTTTGTCAAACACAGTCAATAACCTGTACGATTCCAACATGAATAGCTTTTACTACTGATAACCTTTGATCACAAAAGATATGTATTGCTCTGTGCATTCAGCTCCTAAGATAATTAGTAAAATTGAGATGGCCACACTCACAGAACAACTTTACTGAATGAGGAAACACACTGTTCACCATAAGTGTCTCACAATCTGGCATTACTTTTTGAAGATGTTCTCAAAATAGTTTTTTTGGTGATTTTTAGGGAAAAGGGAAAAGCAAAAACAAAAGGAAATGTGTTTACAGTGCGAATACATTATGCTTTTTCAATCAGAATAGCCCCCCGAGAATTTGTGCCGCAAGATGAGTGTGTGTGGCTCCATGTGTGTTTGCATGTATTGAAGGTGTTTTTCATTTCTACGATGTAATAAGGCTTGAACTGGTGCAAGAAGAGGACGTTTCGTTCTACAACTTTATACTACAGGAAGAGCTCAAGAACAACAAAAATAAATTCAAATACTCTCTGTTCTGTTCAATAATGGTCTTTTGCAGGACAGTCAAGTTTCCCACAGAGTAAATACAATCCATATTATGTAAATATGATCCTGTGTACATTCATTTAATTTAACATTACCATCAGAATAGCACATTTCACACGTGGGAATGCAAACCCCAGCAAGGGAGAAAATTAACTGCCCGCAAATTGTTTGCTAACTATAAAGTTTTCCAAAAGAAATCTCTAAGGTATATCTTTACCAGGGGCACAGTATTAGAACTCTAATACCACATGTTTCCATTTGAACAGATGGCAGTGAAAGGTTTGGCTGCAATGTGTTATTAGTTAACAGAAAAAGACTTACTGATAGAGATCAAGGGTACTGTTTAAATTTACTTAGAGGAATGGTGGTTTGTAATCCATTCATACTTGCAAGTATAATTGCTTTATAACTACTTGTCAGTGGATAGAACCTCCAAAGTCCAATGTCTCTTCTGCTCCTGAGACTGTACCTTATCTGCTATTGTAACCGTCTCTTTAACGTGTTAAGAGATGCCTTAGTTCAGGTTCATCTGCTGTTGAACTGAGACAAGTTGTAACATCATTTCTGTAATTTAATTTCTAAAAATTTAGAGGAAGCAACACATTTTATGAGTGCTATGATTTTAAGAAACAAGAAACCATTGCTTATTAATGGCACAGTTTGCATTAAGTGTCTAAAAGCTAAAGCAAAACACATGCGTATGTTATTCTTGTTATTTATTATTTGTGCTTTAATAGAGATTGCTGGGTGCTGGAATTCCTACACCCAAAACTGTGACCCCTGGCTGAGAGTTGGAGACTCAAATGGCATATCAAGAAACACAACCTTCCCCTACTTTCTGCTTGACCAGAGAGTGTTTAGTGCATAGCAGGTTCTGCTCTTGGTCCTCCCTGTCAGTTCCATAATGCCTCCCAGTGATGGGCAGGATTGAGTTAAGTGACTTCAGAGTGTCTGGAAGTCCTGTCTGAAGTTAGTGGGATCACTCATATGGACATAGTTAGCCATACATATCAGTGTCTGAAGGACAAGGTTGAGGGGTGCTGGGCTAAGCTTGCCATTTCACATTAAAATAGTTGTGGAAAGATGTATTGAGTCAAATTCTATTGTATTTATTCCACGTGAATAGATTAAGGTTAAATAAGAATAAAGAATGATATAGTATACGTGTCAGAGAGAAAAGCCTATAACAAACATGCCAGTAGAAATGTTGCTATATTTCAGTTCTGCACAATGGTCTAAATAACAAATGAACACACATAGAGTAGGTGAATGAGTCAGCTTTCATTCTGCAGGAAATCTTCCCTTTCTCCCTTTTTTCAGAAAAAAATGAAATTTAAGAGTTAAATTTATATCTTAATTTTTTTCAAGATGAAAGTTATTGCAATCACCTGAATGTGTTCAAACAGAGGCAGGGTGTTTTCTAATTAATAATATCATATAAAAATAACATACTACCTTTTTCACATGCAAGGCTTCATAATATTATTAAAGCTAAAATCCTATTGGCTTCCAACATGAGATGTGCAAATATGTCTGGCACGGGGAAATTTTTTGCTAAATTACTTTCAGGAAAAAAAAGTAAAATGTTTATTTGATATGTAGGACATTTCATTTAGAATAATTATAGTTGTAACGTGAAATATTTTTTCAGTCTTACTGAACTCTGTTACTGCTTCTACTTTTTTTTCTTGAAGATTATTTTCTTTTGACGAAAAACCAGAATGTGGTGAAAATATAACTCCAATTCAATGTACATGGTCTTGTACATGAGTCAACTGTGTACTAGTGCCAAATACTAATAAAAATTCTCAGCTGGCATTTTACTTCATCTTAAAATACTTTTATAGTCTCTTTTTGGCCATCTCCAGTAGGAGATGCTGGGAACATGATGTCATAGTCTTCTGAAAAAAAAGCAAGAATCATATATAAAGAGCACACATAAGATAAGTTCAGTATAAGACTTGTAATCCTTTACTTAATGCTGTTAAGCCTTTTCTAAAGCTTTCCTGGGTTTTGGGAACCCACACATCAGGAAGAACATCTAGCCACTAGAGAGTGTCCAGCACAGAGATCAGAGGTCTAGAAAATATGACCTCTGAGGAGAGATTGAGAGGAGAGGGTTTGTTTAGTCTGGAGAAGAGAAGACTAAAGTGAGACATGATAACAGTGTTCAAATATGTATAATTGTGGTGCAAAGAATTGGGCAATAATTTGTTCTCCCTGACCACTTAGGACAGGGCAAGAAATAGTGGTCTTGAAATGAAGCAAGATAGAAATAAGTGAGAAAAACTCTGTATTTGTTGGCAATGAAAGCTTTAGGTGCCACAAGTATTTGTGTAAAAGTAAGCAAACAATAGTGATAGAACTTTCATCTTCCAAGTAAGAGTCTTAGATCATTTTCCTATTGAAATAAGTTGAGCTATCAAAAGAACAGAATGAGAAACCTAGCTGTAAAAAGAGGGACTCTCTTTCAGAATGTACTTACCAAAGAAGAACCTTTTGGTCATTACAGGTAGAGCCAAGCCCTTGTTCTGCCATGGGTGGGAAGCAAGTGCTGTCTTCAGACAGGACACACCTAATGCAGATGTGGCATATTATGCTAATTCTGCAGGTAGTATTTGAAAAGCTCTTAGTATTTCTTGGGCCTGGGTCAGTTCCCTAAAAAGTGGCACCCAAAGCCTTTTAAGCCACTAATGCCTGGCGTATCCATGGTGTCTGTACAGGAGTAGCAGCTGTAGCCCCAGATCCAAAGGAGACTTCTGGAATTGCAGCTAGAGCCAGGTGTGATAGGTAAAGTTTTTATAAGAATACTAGAAACAAGCAAATTAATCAAATTCCTAGTGCTTGCAGTTTAAAGGCTTGTCAGCAAACTGGAAAGAGTCTGTAAAAGTAAGGCCAGAAACATTCAAGGTTTGGAAAAAATGTTTTTTTAACAACACTGAAGAAGCTGAAACAAATAGAGAAAAGTAAGGGGCTCTGAGTGTGAAGTGTTTGGGAAGATCCTGATTTCTAATAAGGAACAACTTGTTAAATGTGTGCTTAACTTCAAGTTCACACTAGGAAGTTAATACACATTTTTAACAGTGAACTGGTACAATTTGCATAAAGATGTGATGGATTGTCTTGCTTTTTGTAATTTGTTAAATTGAGAATTGTCTGTTCAAAAGATGTACGGTGTCTAAAATAGAAATTATGAACTGGAAAAGAAAACTTAAATTTTGGGCCTGTGTTATACACAATGCTGAATGTAATTGCATCAGCAAGGTTTAAGTAGGTCCATAGTTTAAATATTTCTCTTTGGCTTTTAGTGAAAATTGAAATAAACCTATTTACCTTTGTAGGACTTTTTAGGTTTGCTGTAGCTGCACACATCAACAACAAAGATTAATCTGAAATCACTACAGTAGATGTTACTAGGTGTAAAATATAGTCATTGTAAAATATATGGATTTATGACTTAATATCTGTTGCATTCATTCAACCTCTTTTCCAACATGCTTACTACTTTTCTATTACAACACCAACTTCTGAGGAAAATCAGTTTGTCTAAATTTTGTACATATATATATATATATATTTATATATATATATATGGATAGATTTGACTGTCCTTTCTCCTGCAGGCTAAAGTTTTAAAACTCCAGATGCTCGTATGTTTAAGTATATGGACCCCATTGGGAGTAACAGGACTAGTTTCACAGGGCTCAAAATGTTACTTAGAGTAAGAATCAGTCTGAAACTAAGATGCCTTCATGTAAGAATCAACAGATGAGTTAGATGCTTATGGGCCTGTTGCTGCTTCGGGAGAGTGGGATTGCATTTTACACCATCTGAGATGCCCTGTGACCAGCTGCAAGGCTGCCACTCCAGAAGGGTACAAATACTCTATAAGCTCTGCAACGTCTGTCAGCCTTGGCATATGTCACATATGTTGGGTATCTACAAAGAGCTTGGATATCTTGAGTGCTACTAGTTGCTTGTATTTTGGCAGCTGAATCACGCTCTTGTGTAAGTTAAAACACCCCATACATTTAAAGTAATGACAAACAAGAAGGAATTAAACTGAAATATGAATTTTTAAGCTTCTTGCTGTCAGCCAAGTTTCATGTTTCAGTCTTCCAATATTTTTACCCTCCTTGTGAGGCAGAGGAGGATTGTTACCCTCATTTACAGCAAAAATACCCAACATACCACGAGCAAAATAATTCCTCTATGGGAAGTCTCTAGTAAAACAGAAAATCCAACCTTAACCTTCTACTTTCTGGCAGTGAAGAAATATTGCATACTTCAACTTTACGTAATGGTAAATTTATTGTAAAAGTAGTCTAATTTAAAGTTTTTGTGAAAAAAAAAATCAAACTCTATTTACATAGCTAAAGAGATCTGTGTCTGTCACATGGAAAATATGTGACAGAGAAGTAAGCCTCCTGAGACCCAAATCTTTCACACCTTTCTGTATTCACAGTTCTTCTAGCTATTTGCCAGGTTTGTTTTGAGTATTCTGCATTTAAAATTTGATATTCAGTCTATGCAATCTAAAAAAATGGAGTATTAAGGGCGTGTTTACATAAAGTTGAAAACACACTAGTGCTGATCTACTGTCATATCAACAGCACCTCTCCAGACACCAATTTTCTCCTACTGTTATGTCACAAAACTTCAGTTATAGTTTTAGAAAGAGTGCAAGAATAAAGGATAGGATATGAATTTACAAAAAGTTGCTTTTCCTCCCTCTGTCTCATTTTCTTTGGCTGTACTACAAAGATTTTCATTATGCACTCCCTCAGCAAAGTTCTTTCTTTGATAACTCTTGAGGACCTCTGCTACATAAGATATTCTGTACTGGATAGTGACAGTGGATAATTTTTCAGAACTCTATAAAGTCTAGAGCAAGTAGGAACTTCAACCATATTTGAGTTTCTTTGAAAAAAAAGTCAGCTAAAATTGTGTAGAATATAATGGAATCTGTTAAGAAATTACTGAAATAATAACGAAATACAAAAAAAATGCAAATCTTTTCGTAGGACACTAAAAAGTATCTTCTATGATATTCCTTATATAATTAAAACGAACAACAGCTACAGGAATATTTTGTCTTTAATTCCATGGTCTGCTTTCATTCAGTCTTCCATTATGGCTTGATATCCTATGGCATTCAGCCTAGAGAAATGACAGCTTAAGATGCTGATCCTGGATCTCTAATTATCTTAATTAATCTTTAAAGCTAGGTGTCTTTATTATAAGTTTCTGGAGAAAAAGTGAAAACTTTGAGTTTGCACCACAATGATGGTGGATGCTGTACAGTTCCTTGGGCAGCTGAGGTAAAACTTTCACCAGCAAAGGCTGAGATGATGGGAGGTGGTTGTGTCTGCAGGGCCAGAGCTGGAGCGAGTTTGGGAGAGGGGAGCAGATGGCTTGCTCTAAAGAGATGCCACAGCATAAAGCAGTGTCTAGGTGATGTGTGCAATCTGAGACTGGGCACCAGATCAAATTCTCTGATGTTATAGCCATGGCCTGGAAGTTATAACCACGGGGACAAAATGGAGAATTTGGCACATGAGTATTCTTATTCTAGTGTTTCTTTTTGGTCATAATATTTGCTGATCTCGTCCTTCCCTTAGTGCACTATATAACACTATTCACCTGCCATGGCTTGCTGTACAATTGCCTGAATATTTGTGATAGCCTTCTGTTTCTAATAGCCACTTGCTGGTCTTTGGCAGATAGCCACAATAAGACTAGAACAGCATAGGCTAGGTGGAACAGAAGAAAATTGTCTTCTTTTAAAATACATGTTTTATAGCCTCAGGAAATTGCTATAAACCATTCCACCTTGGAAAAAGAATAGGGGTTTCTATTTAAAGCAGCCTTTACAAACAGCCCCTTGATTCACTGTGTAGCTTTTGCAATCAGATGGATGGGACTGGATGGAACTTATTATTTTTAGTAGAATCAGAGAAGACCTGCAAAGCTGGCAAACTAGGTGGGCTTTCCTGATGGCTTGCTGATCTCAGGGCGTGTGTGGATATCTCATAGCTTACACAGCTGTAACGTTCTTTCACACACTGTGGCTGGACTATCCCATATGTTGCCACAAAATGTTAAGGCATCAAGACTCAAATGTTCTTTTGTTCCCTTTTCCTCTCTGTGTATGTTTTACTCAGTAGCTTTGTTTATTTTCTTAAAATATTTCCTTTTTGTTTGCATTTCTTGGCAAAGGCCTCCATGTGTTTTTATAACTGTAATCTTCTTTTGGTCCCTCTGCCAGCTATATTACCCAAGATTAGCCACAAGTGTGCTTCAAGGGCTTCAGTTGCTCAGAAGCACTCGTGGTGTTAACAGGATACCAAAAATAGCTTTCCATTTGCCTCTCAGCCTAATATGTTCAGTTCAGGTACAATGCTGAAGTACAGAAATATGTTTATAGTATTGATTTCCTTCTTTTCCATCTACTTTCAGTAAATAAAAAAAGCTCATCTTATGTTGAAGAAGTGCTGCAAAAAGCAGATAATTGTCTTTGGTGTGGAATTATTTATACAGATTTTTTTTTTTTTTTTATGGTAGGGAAATGGCCATTGTAAAGCAGAATAAATTCCCTCAAATGCCATTTCTGAATCAGAACTGCCTTAGCAGCTACTGGCATTTCAGTTTGAATGTAGCATTAGAAGCCAGTTTTTGAAGCAGGTGAACAGGAGTATTATTCCTGTTCCAGCTAGGATTCTTGAGTGAGTCAACTGTCAACTTCCAGGTGCCCCTGAAAGTGTTACAACATGGCTTTTGTAGAGAAAGAACAAATATTAATTTATAATCAGGTCAAATGAAATAGTTAAATGTACTTTATGATAAACATTTCCATGTAGTCAGTTTTGCTTATGATGAAGGAACAGAAGAAATGTCTTTTTACAGAAGTCAGAATTCCTAAATGGTTAATCCACAGATCTTTTGCAAAAAGCTACATTTCTAACCTTGTGCGATTTTTAAAATTTTATTTTACTAGCAAGCTGAAAGTTGTTGACTTGTCAGAAGGCTCCTTCAAAGAGCTAAATACCAGCACCTCCTGAACTAACAATAAGACATGTTTTACTAGTAGTGATGAAACATCTTCTATAAACACTCCCTACCTTACTGACCATCCTTTCCCAGTATTGATTCACCACTGAAATATTTGTGTCACTTGAGTTCAAGTACATGAAATCAAACCTTTCAGTGCTTGGAGTTGTATGAGTGCCACTAAAAGCATCATGCACTTCAGCAGTTAGTGAATTAAATAAGCAAAAGCATGCTAATGGTCTCTGTGAGACCAGTACTGCTGACCTTAGAGAGAGAATGATAATAAAATGAAGAATACAAACAAAAGATGGAACCATGGGCTTTTTATGGGTCATATTAATAGAGCATGCAGAGATTCAGAGCTACGTGTTATCGTCAGACCATCAAAAGAAATGTATTTTCTGTTTCTTTAGAATCGTGCTGTCAGAAACTACTCTGAATAATTTCCCTGAAATATTTGCAGGATTCTATCCCCGTTATATTTATGCTCAATTTAGCAGTTGATAACAATTGTAAAAAACTTGGACTAATCTCTTAAAACCAGGAAATACTCCACAGTTAGGGGAAGTTTTACTCTTATTTCACAAAAGTCAAAATTTGGACAATAAAACATAGAATGCAAATAATTTATATGGAATTATTTTTATTGGCAGGATATCTCAAATTTAACTGGAATTTGACTCTTCTTCTACCTGGAATTATTTAATCTAGTGTTTAATTATAAGGGATAAGATGACTATCGAACAAAATGTACTATCTTCAGATAACATATTTGAAACTGAAGAATTCTGGATTCAGATTACAAGCCATCGATATTTAATTATGATTTCCCTTTAAAATATCCCTTATGTTTAGCAAGAGGGACATAATCAGAGTATGCACGAAAAACAGAATAACTAATGTGAGAAGTAATTTTTTTCTCCCAGCATCATATGCCTGCATAAACCAAGAGGCTTCCACATAAACTGCATTTCAGGTTTTTTCCTCTTATTTATTTGCACTATATTATGTATACTGTATCTCATGGCAAAGAGCGGGAATGTGAACAGCAGTTTAGATCCCCAAAATAGAGTAGGGTCAACTATATCCTTTTGGAAGTCTTTCGTTGGTTTGAATAGCATGTTTTTTCCTTTGCTGTAAATACATTGCAGGAGTTTGTGTAAAACTATTACCCACTTACTCAGGCTTTATAAATCAAAGAAAGACTTCGGCCAAGGCTGGGAAAGAAAAACATTACCTCTTTCAAAATATGAAAGTATCCTGGGATGTTTTGTCTTGACATGGGCAGATGTTGGCAGTCAAGCTATTTGACCCTGGCACCATTTCACTGAGTATTTGTTTTCAATCACATGAGAGGAGGAATGAATCCTTGATGTTGCTGAATTCTTGATGTAGTATTTTTAAAATAATTTAATTTAGGGCAGTATAAACAAACACATGTAACAGTGAATAAGAGAACTGACTCATTAGGGAACACAAGAAAACAAAAAATAGGAGGGAAATAAGGTATTTTCTCTCCTTCCTCCTGGTCCACAAAACATTAAAATCATGTGTCCCAACTCTGTGAACATTTATCCAGAAAGACAATTTTACTTTCAATAAAAATTTCAAATGAATGATTACAGCTTGTAATCTGTTTGCATGACAGTTGGTGTCACCCAGTAGAATGTATTTATGATAGCAGTGAGGATTTCATGGGTAGTATCATTATATTTCCATGCTCTTAATGCATTCACTTACAAAGCTACTCATGTCAAATGAATACCTGAAATGGTTGTAGATTATTTTTTTCTCCTATTTCTTACTCAGTAATGTAAATCTACTATGTTTATCTAAAGTACAAGGGCAAGTGAAACAGGTAAAGTCAGGAGGAAGCTTATAATAAGGAGGAAGCTTGGTGCTTGAGCTGGTTGGCCAGATGTTGGCTAAGTTAGAAGCAAAAACATGGTTCTTTGGAATATTGCCTGCATATGCTAGGTGACATAATCTTGGGGGAAATACAGGAGAAAAGGAAAATAAAATGTAGGTCTTCGAAAGCTACTGGTAATTAAATGCAGAAAACTTGCACCTTTACTGACATACAGTAACAACACATCTCTTTTTATCTATGGGCATTTTACCACCATCAAATTTCAAATAAGGCAATAAAGTTAGACTTCAGAAACTAGAAAAGTTAACTATGACTGTTGTTAGCCATTTCCAGTCATTACTCCAACCTAGCTTTCCACACACTCCGATCTGTTGATCTCTTCTGTAATTTTCTTTTACACAGATAATTCTTTGCACCTCTTCCTCCTTATTCCATGTTCTCAATTTTCCATTCTCCAGTCTATGTTCTTATGGGACAGGTGCATACCTTCAAAGTATTATGGAGCAAAAATACATTGGCTTTTTTTCTTTAACATATAGAATAACCCCAAGGAATTTCTTACTGCTGTGGGCACTAATGTGAAACATTCCCCTTCATGTATATGTTAAATAAAACCACAAGAAGCAGTGTATTGCTCAGAATTTACTGGATGTATCTCATAATTTGTGTCTTCCCATATATATTCTTGTATGCATTATATATGCTGCTGATTTCATTACTGATATATTGCAGCATCACACTACTACAAAGGGACTGACCCAGGGCTATATAATGCTAAACCCAAGAATGACAGAGTTTAGATAGAAAACTCACTCACACTCACAGGTAATTTTTGTATTTCACAGCTTAGAGAGGAGGGCGGGTTGAGCCAACACTTACCAGTGATGCATTCATTTACTTACACTTATTTATGACTCAGTCATATTTTACCACAAACCTCGACATATAAATTTTACATACACCTCCTCTATCTAGCTTGCCTGTTTTTAGCAGACATTAACAGTATCTACATTTTTATTTTTGCACCTGCAATTAATTGCCTAAAGAAATCTCTGTAATGAAAGCACTGCTGTGGCTGAGAGACATGCCAGACATGTGCACACAAAATACACTAAAAATTTCACTTGTGTTTGCATTGGTTGCACATTAGCAACATTTTCACAATGCTTTGACTACTTGAGTTTTGAGAGGGCACACAAAAACACTAGGAAATGAGGGAAATTAAGGGCTCTGCATTGAGGAATAAATCCAAGTGTACGCTGCTAATTGCTCTCCCTTTAAAAGCCATGATTCAACAGTCCCTCCTACAATAACACACTTTTCTAAATAGAGTAACAGTAAGAAGAGCTGCTAGAGAAGCTGAATTTTCCTTTAACTACTGTTCTTTAAAAGTGATTCCATTCAACAACGTACAAGGTCGACAAGTCAACGCAAGACCACCCTGGTTGGGGATTTGCACTCAACACAGAGTTGTGTCAGATCCCTCAGCTGAGAAACGTCAACCAGCACCTTTCATATTTATGGTGACTCATAAACAGGAAATTCAGCCCTGTCCACGACACTGGAGCTTTTTCATATCTTAGATCCTTTTATGAAGGAAAAAGAAAAGGGTAAAAAAAAAAAAAAGGAAAAGAAAAAAGAAACCTCTCAAAACAAAACAAAGAACTTAGCAGGACATTTAAAGCAGCTGCCTTCTATTTTACGTGCCAAAATAAATATTGCCAAATTAGTAAGGCATACTGAACAAATTATAAGCTAAATGCAAATTTATCGACTGAAATACAATGGTAGAGTAGCCAAGGAGCTTGCAATGGTATAGTTCATCTTTGTAAGTAGGTGTTTTGGTTGGCCAGTTGCTGGAGAGTGACATGGGAACAGTAATATAAAAAGAGAGCATTTCTGTTACACCCAAGATGAACAGTTTGTTTTAGAAAGTTCAAGTAAACATTTTCTAACATACATTCACTAGTTTCAGAGTGTCTTTTGCTACCAAGAGAGAGATAAAAACTGGTTTTAAAAGTCTCTTATGAAAATACAACATTTCAGAAATGGTAATGTCAACATGATAAATTATCCAAAAAAAATTTTATTAGAGTTTCTCATTTCAGAGTAATAAGAAATTCTTCATTCTATTCCCCCATATTCTTATAAGGACACACATGGCCTTTTTATCTCAGATGTTATTTAACCTTAAATAACTAAAAAAAGTATCACAAGATATACTGTACACATATATTATAAATAAACATGAATACATATATGTGTGTGTGTGTATGTGTGTGTACCCAATTTCCAGAGGGAAATAATCAGTCTAATACACTAAATCTAGTGGCTGGGTAGTTCATACACATGGTTTACATGAGAGCTCATGAGCCATTTTTATCAGCGTACTGTTCACTTTTCCATAAGTAAATTTCAATGTTACTGAAAAAAGAATTATTTTCCATTGAGAAAGCTGAAGCTCAAAATTTTGCTTCAGGTCAGTCCAACCGAGACTTCTTGCATTTTGGCATTACTAGTTTGTTGGCTTGACACAAAACATTCATATTTTAAATGAAATGTTTAAAGTCCTCCTTTGATAAAGCTGATAATACATTGCAGGAAACATGCTGTGGCCAAGAAGTCTGATCCATGTGGAAGAAAAAGAGACTTTTTAAAAGTAACGAAGGTTGCATAGATAAATAAGGTTCTGGGAGTGATAGTTAATGTGGAACTGATTTTGAATACCAGGCATACCACTCTGTTCAATAATTCAGACTGAAGCATTGAGATTCAGAGATATCAATGTATTTCTCAAAAAAATATATCAAAACACAATACTGATCAATTAGTGACTCACAACTACTTAGATCCCTCTCCCTTGGAGAACAATTTCAATATCATAACTTTTAACCCCAAATTTAGGGTTAAAAACCTGAAAAAAGTATTAGAATGATACTTGGAACCAGACTTCATCTTTTTTCTGTTGCAGTTTTCCCCTTTGACCCATTATATCTCAGAGTTCCCAGCTCATAATCCCACCTTCACAGTTTGAGCAAGCTATAATGAAATAATTTTACTTATAAAACTAGAAGCAAACCAGCAAGATCTCTCCCCAGCCTTCCCCGTTCCCACCAAACTAAAAAGAAAATGCCCGATTGCAGCCAAAAGGATTTCAACCATCTTTTTGAAGGAGATGGTAAACGTCTGCATTCCCACCCCGTCAGGGTGGTTCCCGCTGGCCTCATCCGTGTCATGTTGCCTCATCGCAGAGCCCGGCCATGCCAGGAATGGTGTTCGGGAGCAGGCTGTTGGAAATCAAGCCGCACCTGCTTCTGATAGACAAAGGTTTCAGCTTCAGATTTACCCTTTTATGCACAATCACATGCTCTGGTTGAGCATCTACAGAACTGCAGCTGAAAGCCGGCTCCCAGCAGACTCCAAGGAGTGACTGCTGCCTTGATTATCAGCAAGAACATTTGGCAAAACGTGCAACACAATTAAGAGAAAACAAAGTTGTGAAGTTTACTGTTTGAGTCAGCCTAGTTCAAAACAAACAAACTTTTTCCAGCAAAATGTTATTGGTTTCCTTGGCTATAGAGCCCTTCTGGAAAAGAAAAAACCCCACAAAAATCCCAGTGCAATTTTAAATTCTGACGCACTTCAGGGGTTAGATTTTCCTCACAGAACACTGCAAACACGTTTTTTCACATTAATTTAAAATCAGAGTGGGTAATTTACAGAAAGCTGGCTTTCTGTGATCTGAAGAGGCCTACATGTTTCCTGATTTGTCATGAAGCTTTGTTCAGGGTGAAAGAGGGAATATTTCCATATGCTGAAAACTTATATGGGCCTTGATGAAGCTGAGACACAGAAAGGAGAGAAAATAAGAGCTGATCCGGCAGTTTTCTCATAACTGAAAAGGAGACAAAACCAACTCCCAGGCTGGACTGAGAGGGTGAGTTTGCACCGTCATGATTTTATGTACCATGGTGGCATTTAGAATATAATATTTAGCCCCCGCCAGCACTGCGGCCGTTGGGGAAGATGGCTTTCTCCCCATCGCAGGAGGCCAGTCTTGCAAGGCAAAATACCAAATTATATTTCTTTCTTAGATTTATACATGTTTATCTTTTCTAGAATTCATCTGAAGTAAAATGGATCCATCTTTCTTCCAAATAATACAAAACAGATGGGAACAGGGTTGTGTAAGTCACAAGCTGACAAGAACCAAAGCCCTTCAATGACTGTCTCAGACCCACATGATATTCTCCAATCTGACAGACCCGTTACATGAGCAAATACTTGTGGCCCACCAGCCAGCTTTGTAGCAACTTCCCAACGCAGGCAGCTGCCAGGAGAGTTATTCTGCTTTGCTGTTCCTCATGCTGATTTGTGTTACACCATTGCAGAGGGAGAAAATGGGTGAATGGCTTTGTGTGCCAAAAGGCTCTGTGACACAAGCTCCTCTTGCTCCTGGAAAGCTAATATCTGTATAGAATCTATATCAAGCTTGCACGTATGAACAAGCCCTCCAAATTTCCTAAAATCAGTGTCCTCTAGTGCTGAATTGATTGATACATGTTATATCTCATATAGCCATTGCAGAGGTAACTGTTGCTTTGGTAAAAATGGAGAAAAAAAGAGTTATTTTTTAAAATTTTTGCTACTATGGTGATTAGAATTTAGAAAATTTAGAAACTAGAAAAATTAGAGAAATTCTTCATACTGACAGCCATTGTTTTCAGTCATACCTGCCTTCAGCTTACTGGTTTAAAGAAAGAAAGCCACTTTTTGTGGCTTACTTTTAGCTTGCTAGAATGGAGCACCCTTCACAGTCACCACTGAATTTGGCTACTGGAGATGCTGAAGATGTTTACTTCGCCATGGGCTTAGATGTACCTCCACCATGGTTTAACCCCAGCCAGCAGCTCCACCCCGCACAGCTGCTCCCTCATTGCCCCAGAGTGGGATGAGGGAGAGAATTGACAGGGTAAAGTGAGAAAATTCATGGGTTGAAAGGCAATTTAATAGGTAAAGCAAAAGCTGCATGTGCAAGCAAAGCAAGGAATTCACTCACCACTTTCCACCAGCAGGCAGGTGTTCAGCCATCCCCAGCAAAGCAGGGCTCTGTCATGCATAACTGACTCGGGAAGACAAACACCACAACACTAAACTTCCCACCCCACCCCACCCCACCCCCCCTTGTTCTTCCCCCAGCTTTGTGTGCTGAGCATGCCATATGTTATGGAATATACCTTGGGTCAGTTGGCGTCAGCTCTTCCAGCTGTGCCCCCTCCCAGCTTCTTGTGCACCCCCAGCCTCCTGGCTGGTGGGGTGCGGTGAGGAGCAGCAAAGGCCTTGGCTCCGTGTAGGCACTGCTCAACAGTAACGAATACATCTCTGTATTATCAGCACTGTTTTCACCACAGATCCAAAGCATAGCCCCATACTAGCTGCTATGAAGAAAATTATCTCTATCCCCAAACCAGTGGAGCCTCATACAAATTACATTCCACCGTGCCATCTTTTTAATGTGACGAGTATGTCCATGCTATGTCACCTGCTATTCTGTATCATGCGTCTATTGTACAGATGCATCATACAGGTGTCATGCAGCCCAGTTTTGACTGCCATGCAGTGAAGGTGGAGGCCAATTAATTTGAAAAGCTGCATTTAGGCAACACAATGGGTACCAACCATGGTGTTCAGATACCTGAAGAGCTGAAAGCTTTTGCCTGAAAGTGATCATCAGCACCTGACCTAGAGCACATGTACCTTCCAGGTTTCACAGAGCAGCTCAGATAGGCTAAATGCGCCTTGCCCTCCAAAAGCTGCAGGACAGTCTGTCCAGGGCACATGCACCTGCTTTCCACGAGTAGTTCACCATCAGGAGAGCTGCAGCCCAGCCGGACTGTGGTTGTGGAGTAGATAAATGTGCTGTGTGCACTGTACAGAGGATAGCTCACAAGCAGGAATCGCAAGTGGGTGTGACAAAGCTGGAAGCAGTTAGACATGTCGCATTGTATAAGTAGCTCAAACTACGCAACAGCATAAGTTCTGCACGTGCCACAGGCAGAGCAGAACCAATTGTGTTTTATCAGTCTCAGACGCTGTATTGTCCCCTCCACTTTTTGAAATTGATCTAGTGGAATGAGTACATATAGAGACACACTTTCATATTCTTTTTTCTCCCCCTTTTTTTAAACAGTAAAAATATTTCAAAGAACCCCTTCCCATCAGTATTTCCATATGGTTCTATTTTACTTAATTGTTGTTCTACTTAAGAAGCCTGGAGATAAATGTTATTTTCAGCAAAGTCACAGCTGTATTGCCAGCTGCATTACTGGCAATAGAAGTTATTTTAACGTTATTTTTTTTCTGTTTATATTTTTGATATATAACTTAGATTTATATTGTCTGCATTCATTTGCATAAAATCTGATGCCAGCTATCTACATCAGAGTCACTAATGTAATGAAAATACATTTAACTGTACCAAGCTTTCTAGAAACATATGGAAAAATATCCCTTAATGTTTATACATGCAGTTTTGGGGAAGACAATCAAACATAATCTGAGGGCAAAATGTGGCCACGTGGTCTTTTGAAAGAAAAGAAAAAAAGCTAGAACCACACCTATCCCTACATCCCCTGTATTACCAGGAGCCAATTTTTAACAAAGTGTAGTTGTGTTAGGTGCAATCTGAAGAACACAATATATTCTTTAAAAAGCTTAAGGATTAGTGTCTTCAGCTAGGGGGACAATCTTGCTATTGTGTCCAAAACTCGCAGTCTTGTTTTATCTTAGAGGAAGTTTATTTCTGGATAGTGATCTTCATAACACAGTCGAGAATAGAGACATTGACAGTTAGTGGGTATAGTTTATTGCTTTTTTATAAAAGCACTATTTAGTAACAGGAGTGAATATTTGAGTCAGCAAAGACTTGCATTTGCTCCTCTCAGCTAATCTGTCAGTTTTTGCTTATTTATAGATTTTAGGAGCTTCTTTCTAACATTCAGCCATAGCCAATACTTTGTCTGGCTGTAGGTTTCCACATGCTTTTTGGAGAGCACACAGTTTAAATTTTAACTTTTATAGTTATATAGGATGTATAAAATGCTTGCATAGTGTGGTTTGTGTGCTGAAAGTTGCACAGATCAGAGAGGATAACTGGCACCAAGAAATTCAAGACACATTCACAAATGTGTTCATGTGCCAGTTCATCCCTAAAGTTTTCAGAAGTCACTTTGTAGTGTTTTGTTGGCGGGCTCAGTGCTTTCTCTGCTTCTGAAAATCTCTCTCAGTTAGAATATCATCAAAACAGTTACAATTTCCAATTACACACTGAAACTCTTGTCATTATTTTGTTGTTTTCTATGAAACATCATTTACTCTTCTGTTTGTAGAAGAATTACTGTGGTTGTGATTTTTTAATTTATTTTTTTTTAGTGACTTGCCAAATGGATGTTACCAGAAATAAACAAATATGATTACCAAAGTGTCTCTCTTTCTGGGATGACACTCTTCTCTCTCTCATGGCCACTGGGCAGAATACCTTGAGAACTGAAAGAAATGTACTAGTTTTGTTACCTATGTTAATTGTCAACATTTTAGGAAGCATTTATGTTTGGAAGTAAATTAACTTAAAAAAAAATCAGTTACATTATCCCTATTATTGATTACTGTTCATTCTTTTATCAAGGTTGAAAAATTTACTTTATTAAATAAAACACACTTCAGGGAACTTTATGATTTTTAGTCAGTGTTAACTCCTCTGGCACCTGACTTCTCAGTCTCAGAACCTTGCAGACTTGCAGAAGTTCACGTGTTTCTTTGTAACACAATATACTGCTCTGAAAACACCCAGCTCAAGCTGCAGTCAGGATGAGCACTATCATTGCCTGATGACATTAATTTTAGTTAGCAGTAGGAGTTTCCTACTAGCAAGGATGAAACTTACGGAATAAGAGAGATCAGGTTTCTATGTGTCTCTGCCTCTAAACCAAAGCTTCTTACCACCCCTGAGCTCCCACCACTTTTCCCTTCTCACCCCCCCAGTGTCCTTTCCTGCTCCAAAGCAACACATCTACCGTGGACCCCTCTGGCTCCCCATCAGACACCTCTGATTTGCTCCCAGACCCTTCCTTGCCCTTTCTGCCTAGGTCCCTGCCAGCTGAGACTTATCATTGTGACCCACATCCACCTCCTCCTTTCTGCTACAAGTGTTCTGAAAGCCTGTGTCTCCTGAGTGCTTCACACTCCGATGGGACACCAGCATCTAATTCTGCCAGCCACAGCCCTTGACATTTGCTGACAGTTTTGAAAAAGCACATCTAGGCATGGGATGAATGTAAGTAAGACCAAGGTGGAGCCCTGTGGGGATACAATATGTCTGGGGGTAGGTTAGACCTGACAGAATTGCCTGCTAGTACTACAGTACTGCTGAACAGCACATAAAAAGCATCCCTGCTTCCTGCAGACATATTTTGAAGTGATGATTTTTTTTTGCAGTTTCCCATATTTTATTTTAGAAATGACACTTCTCTAGTAAACTGCTGAAAATGTGCATCTGTCTTTAATAAAGAAAGGACTTAATTAGCACATCTTTTCCTCTGTGAATAAGAAAAAAAGTCAGAGAGGCAGGAGGAAGAGATTTATTTTGGTGCCATATGAATCATAGCTAGCCTAGCATGCAAAGCCTGAAATAATGCTAAAGCTGAAAGAGATGATGTCTAAATGGAAAAGTCATCCCCCATGTTTAACAGCAAACAGTAGATACAATACACCATGTTCTGGTGCAGAAGAGCAGCTTTCCAGTGGAATTATTCCAGATTTACACTATTGTGGTTGAAATGAGAAACTGTCCCACAGAGCATATGTAACTGTAGGAGTAACATGATAATCTTCCTTGGACGATCTTGTTCAAGCTCTGCTTGAACTGCTTCCCATGGCTGGCAGTTAGTAACATGGCCTGGTTGTTAAGTGCTGTACAAACATGTAACAAAAGATAGTCCCATACCTGAAGGGCTTGAAACTTGAGTATGGTATTAGAGGCTGTAAAGGAATATATCAAACACAGAGGGCAGTGAGTTGGTTATTGACAGAATGAAAATAATAATTCCAGCCATTATCATCAAAATTATCATGTTGTTTGAAGGTGTTATGGAAGAGAAAAAGTTTTAGGAGGATCCTGATATAGCTTGATGGATCTTCCTTCCACACAGGGGTAGCAAGAATAAATCCTCAAGCTCTTTTTGGTAAAATTGGTCTAACAGGTGGTATAGGTGGGGAATCATTTGTTACAGAAAGAGTGCTGTCTGGAGGACAGAGCGCTATTGTCATCCTTGCTCTCACATCAGCTGATGTTGGAGTATGGGTCACAGTGGATGGGTAACCAGACTGGTTACAAGCTTTCAGCCCTCTCAGTTGATTGTCATGAAGGTGGAGGTGGCAGGTGACATTTGGCTGGTGTGCAAAGACAGAGAACTAAAGCAGGATCAGGACCTGAAAGACCATAACTTGAAGATTTAAAAGAGGAAGATGATGTGTCTGAAAGAACCAACTAAGAAAATTATGTTTGGAACACTGTTCTGAAAGTATTTTAAGTGAAACAGGATAAATTTATATCAAAATTACAGAAGAAGAGGGAGTAGAAACTAGCAATCTAATTTATATTGACAGTTGTCAAAGTTGTTTTGATTCTGCCTGATATAGATTGGTTATGGGAAAAAACCTTACAGAACAGAATGAAATGCAGGTTAGAGTTATCTGAAATAACTGTAAATAAATTCATGACAGAAGCAGATTAAATGTAAGCTGAGAAGCAAGGTAAATAGGTACATTTAGAGTTATTTGTGTGCTACCAGAATCTACAGGCTTAAAAATATTCAACATGGACAAATGATGTGTTCAGAAAAAAATTCCAGCTCAGCTATGACTGCTGTTTCACAGTAAACAGATATTGCCAAGCTGATTTCTGTGTGTAGAAACTAAAAATAAGCCAGGACTAGGCATGTTTTGTGGGTATTTCTGCTTTAGACATACCAAATTTAAGTTCACACTGAGCTCTTTCTGGGTGCTTTGAAGAATGTTCTAAGATTTGAGTTCATGCAGATGGAAACAGGGCAAGGGAAGGATGTGTGGGTTACTAAGTGTATGAGGGTTAAAACTGTGTCTTGGTTTATTTAAACAACCTTCCTTTCATTCCCATGTGTTCCAAGGATGCAGCGTGGTTCTCAGAAGACAGGTTGATCCTGTGTCTCCGTGCAAGTTGAGTAGTAGTGCTCATGGTTCTCTTTGTAACTTGTCGTAAAGCCAGTTTAACTGAGTAGGCATCTGAATTCAATGTTTGGTAAAAGGGGGAAAGAAATCTGGGTGTTTATTTTTTTAAAAAACATATTACCTCCTTTCAAATATCCTCCTGCATCTGCTGTCAGAGTATGTGCCATTTCACTTCATGAGTGACACTGTCTCCCTGTCCTGGGAATGTTATCCTTCACAGCTATCCCCTAGGCAACTACAGCATTCCAAGCCAAAGCCAACCAAAGGAATGAAAACTATTTTCATTTAATCGAAAACTTTGAGAAATTATTAGCACGTATATATTACCCCCATTTATGCCACTCAAGGACTGCCAATATTTTAGATTACTCTTCAGTGGCTTAATCAGTTGTCCATGTTAGAAATCAGATATAATTTTTCTTTTTAAGAAGAAGCACTGAAAGAAAGCACAGCCTTGACTTGTAGACATGTTAATGCAATGCTTTCCAAAGTGTGCCCTTATTTGCTGGTTTATAGTAAATGTTGAAAAATGCTATACAATAACATCTGTTATTACACAATAGTTCTCTATTTGCTTCCAAGGAGCTTACACTAACCCAGCATTGCATAATTTTTTTTTCTTCACATAAAACAATGGGAGCGTATGCTGGCCTATAAAAGACTGTATGGCCTCAAGTAATAAATACCTCTCAAAGACACTCAGCACAAAACCTCATTGTTAGAGCAGTTTTGCCGGAGAAGTTGCATTGTCACTCAGTCCAACGAAGAATTAGCTATCTTGATGCTGAAAGATGTAAATTGTCTCAGAAAGATTTTGAAAGAATTCAGGTATCAGGCAAGTAAGACAAAATAGATATGGGCAGTTCATGTGATTTGAGTGACAGGTGCAGTGCTGGCTGCACAGTGTGAGCACGGAGCTGGGGCTGTGATTATATCCCTGACCTTGCTAACAACATCATACTGTCCTAAACAATGGGGATACCTCTTTGCTCCACCTACACAGCCTGCTTTTGGAGCTTGTGTGTCAATGCAATTGTCCTCTCTTTTCTCCTGAATAGTACATGACAGGGGAGTTCATTGCCAGAGCACTTGTAAATTTGTTTGCACCATTAAAAATGTGATAAATAGTGATATGTAAGTGAAAAAAAAAAACCACAACATTTTTATTTCTTCCAAAGTTTTCATTTATTAATGAAAACTCAGAGGAAAACCCCGTTTAACTTTCCAGGAACTCATACAGACTTGATTTTTTTTTTCATGTGTAGAGACTTGTGCCCAGTGACAGCACACACCACTGTGTCCAAGCAAAAGCTTGTTGCTGCTATAGTCTCTGTGAAGAATTTGTTACTATTGTTAGTTGCTTAACATTTGAAATTAGATGCCTTCTGGACAATGCACATGAATAAAGACAGCCATATGGGTTCCATCTGGCCAAATATAGATGTTTACATCTAAACTGGTCCATATAAACTCCTACTGTAGTCATTGGCAAGAAAAGGACACTTTCAGGCTTTGATTTATCTCAGGTTAAACTAGATAACTAGAACTAGCCAGCTGAATAGCCATTCTCATAGCTTCTCTTTCTCTGACAGATTTCAAAGGGAGTTTAGGGAAATATCCACACTGCAGATACCGAAGTAGAAAGTTCAGGGAGGTGAGTCCTACCTCTCTTATCATCTTACCACAAAAAATGAAATGCCTTAATCAGTTACTAAGATCTTAGCAAAGATCTGTATATAACTCTTTAAAAATAATACATATAAAATGTAAAAGGAAGAAGAGAGGTGGACATTTATATACTTAACTGTGTTACTTTAGGCAGTGTATAAAAACTAACACATCTAAGTTCATTATACCCTCAGGTAGCAAAAATCAAGCATGAAGCTGCATTTTTTCTGTAGGATTGTTGTTGATACAACCTTGTTGATATTCCAAAATGTGACAAGGAGTAAAAATCAGTACAGAAGCAGCCTTGACAATATCATAGTAAAGGATATGCTTTACAATACATGTTTTCCCTCCCACTGTCTCTGTTAATGATTATTGGTGTAGCGTGCTTTGTATGGGAAAAGCAGTTATTACTGGTGGTTCTTCCCTCCTCCAGGTTTTAATACTAGCTCATATAGATTGTTGTGGGCCAAGACCAGTAATTGTCTGTCAATGACTTTAATGAGGAGCAGGAAATAGGGAGATTTTTTTGGTCCTTTTTTTTTTTTTTTTGAATGAATGGCCCCAGAAGAATACGATGTAACATTACTCAATTCCAAAGTGAGTAATTCCAGCGGTTCCACAGGAGCATCCTAGTCCAGCTTTCAGTGGATGGTATCTTCGCCAAATAAATGGTAACTGCTCAAAACAAAGCAGGCTTCCACTAAGCATTTGGAAGAGCTAGCCCATTAGGATATTTTTGTTATGTTTATTTACCTTTTGCAATATCAATGCATTCATTACTCAGCTGTAGCAACATGCCTAGCTGAAGTCTGAAGCACGTTGCTGCAGTTCTTTGCTACTTTTTTTTTTTTTTTTTTTGCTTGTAAAACATGATGAACCACAATATGCATCAAAAAAGAAGAATGACTGTGTGGATTTGCTTGCATCTTCAGTTTTGAATTTATGAATGAAAAATGCACTATCACCCTGATTATGCAGTTCCTAGCGTACCGCAAAGGCCATATTAACACAAAATAGACTTCTGAAAGGAAAGGATCATCAACAACTGACGATCCCCAAAAGAATAGGTCACTCTGTAATGAAATAGAAGTACTCTAGCAGAATGCTAAAATAATAGAAAAAGACTTGTAAGCTGATATTTATAAATACACATGACCTTTAGTCAAAGAAAGATACTAACCTAAAGAAAGTGAAGGTTGAACAGAGAGAAAAAGGACAACAAAAATTACATAAGGTTAGAGAGTTTTAGGCGTGGCAGAAAGTTGACATGGCAGTGTTTGTTCTTCTGCAGATTTGTAATTCTCTTGTGTTTCCTGTCAATAATGGGTGAGTTGAAGAAGTTTGTTTGCAAAATCTATGATCTTCTTGCTTTACCAGTCATGGTTTGTCCAGAGTTAATATGTAAATTGACTTTAATGATGGAAGTCTGGAGAACTAGCGCATATGTTGCTGAGATATTCAGACAGTGGTAGGACATGTGGCAGCAAAAGGTAGAGGAAGAGCACTATGGCTTGTGGGGTGTGTGCTTTGTGCAAGATCTTTTTTCTTGTCCACAAACCCTGGCTGTGGTCCAGCTAATCATTTCTCTGTTGTCAGTCAGAAATTTTTCCTCATGAAGCTGTACTTCCCAAAAATGAAGGAAAGGCCAGAGTCTTGGTACTGTTGTAGCAGCATAGAGAGATGAGAGGGCTGACCTGAAATTAAGTTGTCTTTGAGAAAGATAGGATTCAAGGACTGAGTTAAATTCAACAGTCTGATGATCATTCAATTATCAAATCTGTAAGATATTGTGGCACCAGAGATTATCTTGGGAGGACCAGCTACATAGTCCAGAGATGGGGGAACATCATGAAAAAGATGCAAGACACTGAACATAACTCTTTAGCTAAAGGAATCCTCCGCAGAATATTGTTTCCTTGAGGAAAGACTCTGGGAGCTGGTGTAAGATGGGTGGAGGGGCAGTAAGATTTCCTGCAAAATGGAGATACAAATGAATTATGTTTTGTCACAGAGCAAGTTTTGATAAAATTTTTCCTGTTTTTTTTTAAAAAAAAGAAACAAGCAGAATGTGAGTTGTTATTTCTAATCTATTTTTTTGTTTAGCAAAAGATTGATTTCATATGATTTAAAGAAAGAGGATGATCACAGCTGTCTTGTTAGAGGGGTCAGAAACATTATTGGAAGAGCATGCAACAGAGGGAAGGCCCTGTGACAATAAGGGACACGCTGAAGTTCTTTTTGTACTTGAGAATCTCCACAACAGCCCATTCAAAACTGCTAATGGAGTGATCTTATGGGAAACCATTTTAGCTATTACCTGCCCAGAATTGCCTCATAAATGTTCTTAAGCATTTCAACATGTTTTATTTTGGATGGCCAGAAAACCTGGTTGATGTGGGAGGGTACAAAGAGCTCTCTCAGGTATCAAAAAAATATATAAATAGTGATCTTGACACTGACAACTCACAGTTCCAGAGCAGCAACACAGAGAACAAGGAGAGGGATGAAAATAATGCCACAAACATACAGGATTAAATTAATTATTTGTATCATTCCAGTGAAGTAATTCTTGACTCTCGCAGCAGAACAACAAGCCAGATGAGCTGCTGGCAGTTTTTAACTTCCAAACAGAGTAAGGAGATGGAGCATAAAAGGCAAAAAGCTCAATCATCATATAAGAAGAGGACTGAAGATGACTTTGTCAAAGTCTTCCAATTCCCTTTCCATACCTGCTTTGAAGGTTGAAAAAAGGTAGTCTGAGTTAACAGAAAGCCATATTCTATAGGATAAGACACTATATTCACAATGATGTTATTTTGAGATCATTTTGTGCTTACAACAGAGAAAACAAATTTTTCATTAGTAGTTGGAGAACAGCAATTACCATAGTGCCTGCCTCCACTGAAACCTGGAGAAGTTGAGTTCAATGCTCTTGACTTTTGGTCCTACCATAAGCCACCCCACCTGAGCTGCTCGCTCTTTGCTGCATGATGGCTTGTCGAGTGTTATGCAGGTTATGTTTCACTGACATCCATGGAGATCCAGCCCACACAGAAAAAAAGTGGTGAGAATTTGTATGTTACAAGTTCGTACCAACTTCATCTCAAGCATTCAAAATTGGTTTAATCTGAAGTAACTTCATTTAAGGGATTTGGATCTGAAGTTTATATTTACCCCTTCTAAAGATTACATCTTATTACATGATTCAGAGGCAGATGGATGGCCTGATTGCAAACTTCCTACTTAGACTTTTCTCCTGGGGTTTGGTTCAGGCTCATTTCTCATTTTCATACAATCTTGACTGTCAGTTTTTTCATTTTTATGAAAATGGACTAATATAGCCAAGCCAAAATAATGAAGACATTGCTCATTGTAAATTAAATTTAGAATGCATAAGTGTCTGTGCCAATAAAAGAAAATAAAATTCAAAGATAGACATTGCAGACGCAATTTTCAAACCACATTATATTGCTGGAAACTTTTTTTTTTCAATGGAAGTGATGACACAACTTTAGATGGCAACATCCTGAATAAAACATTGTAATAAATACTCAAAAATGGTTATTAAGGGAGGGAAAAGACTTGGTATTCATATTACACCATGTAGCCTTTTGTCCTCTAATCTTCAGTCTTATCCAGTCTTGAAAGATTTATAGTTTGCTAATTCTATAAAGCAAAAGGACATTCTCTTACCCAGCAAGGTCAGTCAAATCCACTCCAGAAAGTGATCAGTGGATTAAGACGTGTCACTGAACTCCCTATAACTTTACTGCTGCAAGGACATGTCAGTTAAAGACCATGGCACTGTAAATGTTGGAATGGACAGCTGGTTTTACCTTCTGGCTGCTGAAGGCATAAGTAAATTAAAACCCCTCAGCAATACATGTCTTTGGCATATCCCTGTTTAATAGGAAGTCTGCTCTCACAAGCTAGATAGAGAAATATAAATGCTGCTATGTATATACACACATATATAGTTGGAGATTTCCGGAGCTCTAGAATATTTTTGTTTTGCTTTAGAGGAGGAGTCAAATCAAGTTTTTGACAATCCCCTCAAAACATTCGGAAAAAGTTAGGTTGGAAACAGATACAAAGCCTTGATCCAACTCCACTCAAGTTAAAGTTTTCCCATTGACTTCTATGGGAATAAATCACACTACTGGGGTGGGTGGTCCCTCCGTCCTGCACAGTGGGCCAAATAACCCCCAGATCCTAACTCACCATGTGCTGTGGTTTGGACTCACTGCTTCTTTCAAATTTCAGGTTTGGCTGAGCTGTGCAGTGGGAGGAGTGCAGCAAAAGATGGGTTCTTAGTAGACTGATGCTTTTGTCTTCCAGACTTGGCCCCTGGCATGATTTAGAACATCTTAAGGCGCTAAAATCTAAAAATTATGAGCAGCAGTAATCAGTCTTCAAGGGCAACACTGGCAGCTGCAAATCACTGAAAGCTGTAGTAGTTACCCACACCCATTCCCTGGCCATTTAGTCATCTTTGCTGGCTTTGTACCAGCTCAAAATCCCCCCAAGTGTATCCTTAGTTGGCCTTTAGAATCACTAGAAAAATACAAGGGCACTGGAACTGAGCAGAGTCATCTGCCTTCTGCCATGGTGCTTAGATTTTCAGTCATGTATCATACCTCTGCTCAAGACCAGTAATATTTTGAGGAACTGATGCTCTGGAAGAATGACTAGAGCAAGAAGCAGCATCCTTCAGGTGCTGGTAAAAATTACATTTCCTTTGGATATTTCAGCACATGTTAGCAGCTGTCCTTTGCTGGCCAAGTTGGCTAAGGTATACTGAAATCATGGAGCTATAAAAATTTACATTGGCTGAAAACTGGATCCAATCTATTTCTTGTTTGCTGTAGAGTAACTGCATAACCTGTTCTTGAAAATATATTAAAGGAGCAAGTACAGTGATCTTTTCCCAGATCCACAAAGGTAGTAAACTGCCATGACACCTCTAAATTTTTGGAACAGTAGGGGTTTGCACCTGTTTAGGACCCTCACATACCTGATATTACTTGAAAAAGTGTGTCCAAACATCTGCATACAGTTAAGCCCCAAAGAACCAATTTCAAGGTAAGATTAAACATACTGCTCATCTACAAATATAACCTGTCAACAAATTATCCTAATTCTTATGTCTAAAGAAGGCACTTGTGTCTTTACCTTCCCTGTCAGTAAATTCCAGCAGTCAATTGGAATTATCACATTTTACCAAAAAATAAAATAATTGTTGTGAATTTACCACCCTTTCATCAAGTGTCTTGCTCTTGCATTATATGGTGGTCTGAAATGGAAGGGATGGTTGCACCAAACAATTTTGCTAAAGCCCATGTAACTTCTCCCACACACTCTGTGCTTTCCCACGTCTTGCAATCTGGTTTGCATAAGCCCTGCAGCACTGTGTAGTTGTGCCCAGGTACGCTGCGCTGCAGAAAGGGAGCTTGCCTGCTGCACCGCAAGGCTTGGCTGTCAAATGTCCACAGAGAGGGACAAGTGGATGAAAGGTTTCCTCCATCCTTTATGAGTTGCCAAACACTGCCTTGTTCAAGACATTTCAGGGCTGAAAGACTGTTTACGTTTATTATAATATGGGTATCTGAGAAATAAACAGCTGTTGGCATCTATAACTTTAGCTGTCTATGCAAGATACATAGGCATCTTTGTAGTATGTTTTAGCAGACATTTATGTGATGCAGTGTCATTGCAACTAGCATCTTGTGGAAAAAAAAGCCTGCTGAAAATGACATCATCAGCTAGCTTTTGGAATATACCATACCTGGTTCACTTTTTTGGTCTATACTCCTCCCTCTTTACTTAGTTTTCAGTTTGGGCCCTATATTTGAACCCTGCACCTACTCCATCCTTCGTAATGAGCTACTTTATATTGCATGGTGTCCCTGGCATTTCTTTAGTAGCAGTGGGAATTTGACCTCTCTGTAATTCTCACTATTAACAGTGTTTTGCAAAGCTGGTAAATAATGAATTACTTAGTGAGTATATTCAAGCAATGATGTTTTTATTACTTCTTTGTCTTTGCCTTGGTGCTTCACAAAAATCAGAAAAATTGTTGTGAAGTTTACGATATGTAATTATAGAAATCCAATATAATTTTGATCAATTATATTATTTTTCAGTGTCTTATTCTTATATTCCACATTAATATCTGACAAAAGCTCTAATCATGTGAATCAGAGTAATGTCTCACACTTAGTGCAACATTTGAAATTTTGTCTGATATTTGAAAATCTTTCTTTCATCATTGTGCTAGCTCTCAGTAGACCAGATGAAAAAATTTGATAGTCCTAGCTTCTCTGCATTAGGTGATCAGATTGCCAAATCACAAGTAAAATACCAAAATATTCTGGTGGTTAGTTTTACCATTGTTACAAAGTGCTTCAGTACTAATTAAAGCTGATATCAGACTATGCAATGTATATTACATTCGAAGAATAACATTAAAGTGCTATGTGTTAGCTACAAATAGTTTAAAAGTATGTAGTTTTCATTAAACGTTACCTTTCTGCATGGTCTTAGAAGCTGCAGTGGAACAACTAATGAAATTATTTATTTGAAACAACACTCTATAATGTCCAAACAATTAGACAATATTTGTCACAATGTTTTTTTTTTAAAGAAAATCAGCCAAGTTCCTCTCTGAAGTCTTGTCAAAAACCTTGAAACTGCAACTTTTCAAATCTCGAACAGCTCTAAGTTTTAGTACATTCTTCCTCCCCCCCAGTTATTTAATCAGATCTACTTGGGAAGTGCTCTCTTTTTTGCATCTTCCACTTCTTCTGTTTTTGGGGGTTTTGGTTGTTTTTTTTTTGTTTGTTTGGTTTTTTTGATGAAATTAAAATAAATGTTCTCAGTAATATTGTGAAATGGAGGTGGTAGGATGGTAGCTGGATAGATTTTCCCTGACAGAAGATGGGTAATCCTCATAATTTCCTCCTGTATCGGCCCTCCTCTTTGCTTAGCTGCTGTAAGTGAGCTAGGTTCTGCTTTTCCTTGCTTCTCAGCAAGATCCACCTTAATTCCCTGCCATCCTTCTCCATACGTTTCAGTCCATATTACAAAATTACAGAGCAAAATATTGATGTTCTTTTTATGAATAATAAACAGCATAATCTTAGAGTGAAAGTAAAAGCAGAAGTCAGGGACAGAAGAGGTTATAGCTCTTCTATAATGAATGTACCAGAAAGGGGGTGTAACTCCTGGCAACTTTTTTAACTACTGAGAGCAGAGAGCTTTAAAGCAGCCCTGGAGCCAGACACAACCTTTGGCTGCAGCAAGTACCCCTGCTCCTGGGTCCCAGCGTGGCACTTTGAGAAGCATTTGTGAAGTTTTCTTGCCAAGACTATGGCCACAGGAGGGTCATGCCAAGTAAGAAGCACCAGAGCTGTTGTCGTCATTCTTTTTCTGCAAGTAATGGCAGAAGTGATGAGAATGAGCTTCATCTCTGTCTATTGCAGAGCCCAAGGAGTGCTCTGTAGGGAAATGTGTCAATAAGGGATAAATCAGAAAAATATGTGCAGGGGTTGCCATCTACTCCCAGATTCAGAAGTCACCAGTGTGGTCCAGCCAATGGATTTGCCCATAATGTTTCAGATGGCAATTTATGTAAAGAAAAATCCATGCCATCTTTGCCTGTTAAGAAGAAGCTCAGATGCAGGTTATAAGTGTTCTTACAATTTCAGCTCAGGCAATCTCTACATCACCCAGAAAAATGACAAGTCCTAGGTATTAAACTGTGTTTGCATAGTTTACTTACAATGAAAGCTCTTAATGGGAAACATTTTTGCAATGTATTTGTACAGTGTGCAGTAGAAGTATGGCAAACAACAGTTTTGTAGCAATGATTAAAATGCGAACACTTTTGAATTAAACTGAGGTTTTTGGTTTGGTTTTCTTGAGAAAGAGCTCTGGTCTCTGCAGGCTTTGTCATCACTGTAATGTGAAACACAGTTCAGAACATAATAATAGTAGAATGTGGTACATCCTACTCTAACGTCTATCAGTTTGACACCTAGACCTCTTTTCAGGGAGTGGAGAGGGATGGCATCTTCCCAGCTGATTCAGCACATCTACCTTAAGCACCTCTCTTAGGATAGGATGTAGGCGACAGAACAAGCTTCAGCTGACACCTCACTGCCAATAATCTCCATTGACAACTTCGTGCTCACAACTATTTGTAAGGATTTACTGGTTTACTATTATTGTCAATCTACATTGAAGATCCAAATTAAAGATGTAGCACTGTGCAGTATACTTCAGCAAATTAATTAGCAGTTTCCTCTGGACAGTGTTTTGGAAGTTTCTGTCAAGTGGGAATTTTGTGGTGTGTGTGTTGGGTTTTTTGTTTGTTTGTCAGGGTGTTTTTTTCCACACACAGACACCCCAAATAGAAAAAAAAGTCTGTAGTCAGTCCTGAAGTTATTACACTACACTTCATTATTTAAAATTGTAAGGAGGCTAATATTTTGTTCCCTAAAATGAAAAAAGAAAAACTTAAGGGCTTTTGGGGACTTTTTGTTTGCTTGTTTTTCACTGTTAATCAGCTGTTCAATCCCAAGCAAACATCAATTCTCACTGGAAATATTGTTTCCAAAATCCTTGACAATTACCATGTAGTTACAAATATATATATAAATTTTACCCTTCAGCTTTTCAGTGAAGAAATCAATTCTTCTGTAACAAACGAGCTGTATGCTATACTAACTGAAGAAAGAACTGCTTTTACCTAGTACTACAGATATAGTCTCCTTGCGGAAAGTTTTTGGGTAGGACCAAACTTTTTATCAAACAGTCATTATTCCCTTCAAATTTTACTTGGTCATAGTTTTCTTGAGGATGCCACAGAAATTTCTTGGTATTATCATAAATCTTACTGGAATTGTATGACAAAAATTTATTCTGAAAAACATATATATATATATATATATAAATACACACACACAGTTTTTACATCAATAATTTACATGAAAGATTTCATGTAAAGCCTCATAAACACTGCTGTGTCTTTTGAGCTGTATTATTGTTTAAAAAAAAAGAAAGAAAGAAGAAAACTTAATAAACGGAACCTGAATATTGGATGTGTGACAGTTTCAGAAGGACAAGAGATCATACTTTGTCTATGAATTATCCCCTATTTTTATTTCACAGAATTAATGAATCTCAAGCAAAAATGTTTGCTTTATCCAGACACAATAAAGTTCTTTCAGCTATTTGTGATCAGCTTTATATAGACTATGTACTCCTTTTCTGAACCATATTAAGCTCTTAACATCAATAGCTTTCAAGTAACAGCTTTCAAAAAGAACAGAATGTTATGTACAAGTTTCTGTCAGTTTTAAATTACTGTTATAACTCCTAGTTACTGTCTGTTGGTCGCTTACACAAACTATCTTTTAAACAAATTTTGTGCTATTTCCTTTCTTTCAGTCCCCTTGACCTGGAATTAATTAATTTTCAACTCCTTCCTTCTAACCCTAGTAATTTGGATTTAGTTATATCTTTAACAAGAAATACATTTTTAAAAAGTAGAGAATGCAACATAGTAGAAGACTGTTGCTACTTTTAGTGTTGATAAAATGAATGGAATGACTGTTACTTCTAAACATCTCAGTCCTCTGTGGAGTTAAATGCTCTCAACTCCCATTTAGTTTAATAGCTATGGCAGATTAAAGCAGGAGGAGTTTTTACCTTAGTGGATAATAAGCAGGTGGATGTTGTGGGCAGAGGAGATTTCCCCTTCCTTTCCTGAGTGAGCCCTTAGTTACACATCTGCTTCCCCTTCCTCTAATCTCTAATTTACTTTAAGGGTAGCTGAGGATTTGCAACACAAAGCCGAAAATGTTTGTGTTGTGAAATCTTAGCTCCAGCTTCTGAGTTGCCAATCGCTGGGGACTGAAGCTTATAGCTGTTTTTTATTGACTTTAGGAGAAAATGGATGGGATTGTAATGACAAGACCAGATTAGCAGGAGTTAGCTAAAATGTAGTTTACTGCAGATGAAAGCCAATGATCATGACATTCATCTGCCCATCTATAGCTCCCACTACCTTCTGCAGCTGATTCAGATTTCACAGAGATTTTAATCTGGTGTAATTATCATTTTCAGTTTGAAATTTTCTATGGAGAAAGATCACTAGCAATAACTTTTTAATACTTGAAAAAATTTGGATTTTTAAAAATACTTTTTACAGTATTGTATGTAAATATTTGAAAATGGAAAATACCTGTTTTTCTCAGTTTCACATAACTTTTGTTTCATAATTTCAGCTGCTATTATGACAATTAAAATTAACTGTTTAGAGATTATGGAAACAATAAAATCTTTCTACAGATGGCGTCGGACATTCTGAATATTGTTTTCAGTTGTGCTTTTTCACCCTAATTCTCCAAAGGAAAGCTTTTCAATATCTCATTTTGCCTGAAGGATAACGATGTGGTTTCCTAAGATTAGTTGTATCCCTTTTTAAACTGGTTTCTAAAAGGTGGTTAGATTTTAAGATCCAGATTTGGTTTTGGTTATTTAGCTTGGATGATTTCTAATAGAAAATAATTCTTGCCTGTTGTTTTTACTTTCATTGGATTCTTATGAGAACTACATTCTTGGACAAAAAGCTAATTGTTTCTATAAAACCATGTCTTAGTCCTTGACATATAGGATTCTTCCTGGATATTAAGAACACAGGCATGGTTTTGAATTAAATGACACTGGCTTTCATTATCTTGAACTCCCAACGTTAGGATGAAAGGATGAAGTGAATAAACCATTCTGCTCAGACAAGCAGTGGTTTGCTCTAAAGCCTCTAAGCCTTCCCAACAGAAGAACCAGGAGTGGTTGTTCACTCCTTGCTCTTGGGTGAGATATTTTCCCCTTTTTTGTGTCTGGAGAAATTTGTCTGGTTGAAAATCATTTTAAGCAACGATTTGATAGACTTTCTATAATTAATTCTTCTAGATAACATAGCTAATATTTGTCTGTGTTATGCCACCTTTCCTTTCTCACCAAGATGCACTGCCACATACAGCGCTCTCAGCAATGTGCACTCCAACTGCTCTGGCTTGAGCAACTTCATAACAGAAGGGATGAATGAAAGGAAAGTTGCACCAAGGGGTTTACCTTGAGTATTAGGAAAAAATTCTTCACTGAAAGGTTTAATAAGCATTGGAGCAGGCTGCCCAGGGAAGTGGTTGAGTCACCATCCCTGGAGAAATGTAAAAGACATGTAGATGTGTCACTTAGGGACATGGTTTAGTGGGACTTGGCAGTGCTAGGTTTAAGGTTGGACTTGATAATCTTAATGGTCTTTTCCAACCTAAATGACTCTATGAGTCTATGTTTCTATCATCAAGAGAGACCAACCATGCAAATGTGTTGGTAATCCCAGAATCTAAAGGAAGTTAAGCAGTCATATTAAACTTGATAATTTCAGAGGGAGATCCTGATCTCTCTCCTTGGTATCTGGTGATAGAACATATGGGAATGGTTCAAAGCTGCACCAGGAGAGGTTTAGACTTGGAGCATTAGACTTAGGAAGCATTTCTTTACCAAGTCGGTGGTCAAACACTGGGACATGCTTCCTAGAGAGGTATTTGATGCTCCAAGCTTGTCAGTGTTTAAAGTGCATTTGGATGATGCCCCTAATAATGTGTTTTATCTGTTATTTAGATGTTCATGGCTTAGCTGGTCATAACCTTTGCTAGGTAAAAACGTGGTTGGGTGGCTGAGCCTGAAGAATGATCGTGAATGGAGTTACATCCAGCTGGCAGCTGGTTAGAAATGGTATTCCCCAGGGCTCAGTAATGAGGCCAGCTCTCTTTAATATCTTTCTCAATGATCTGGACAGGAGGATCAAGTATCCCCTTAGTAAGTTAGCAGATTACACCAATTTTTGGGAGAGTGTTGATCTGCTTGAGGGTAGGAAGGCTCTGCAGAGGGATCTGGACAGTCTGGACTGATGGGCTGAGGCCAATGGTGTGAGATGCAACAAGGCTCAGGGCCAGGTCCTGCACTTGGGTCACAACAACCCCACACAACGCTGCAGGCTGGGGGTAGAGTGGCTGGAAAGCTGCCTGGTGGGAAAGGGCCTGGGAGTGCTGGTTGATGGCCAGCTGAAGATGAGCCAGCAGTGTGCCCAGGTGGCCAAGAAGGCCAACAGCATCCTGGCTTGTATCAGAAACAGTGTGGCCAGCAGGACTAGGGCAGTGATTGTCCCCCTGCACTTGACACTGGTGAGGCTGCACCTTGAATACTGTGTTCAGTTTTGAGCTTCTCACTGCAAGAGGGACTTGGAAGTGCTGGAGCGTGTCCAGAGAAGGGTAACGAAGTTGGGGGAAGGGTCTGGAGCACAAGTCTTATGAGGAGCAGCTGAGGGAGCAGGGGTTGTTTAGCCTGGGGAAAAGGAGTCTCAGGGGAGACCTTATAGCTCTCTGCAACTGCCTGAAAGGAGGTTGTAGAGAGGTAGTCAGTCTTTTGTCCCAAGTAACTTGTGACAGGACAAGGCCTCAAATTGTGCCAGGAAAGGTTTAGATCAGGTATTAAGAAAAAATTTTTCGTTGAAAGGGTGGTAGAGCCTTGGAACAGACTGCCCTGGGCTGTGTTTAAGTCACTATCCCTGGAGATATTTAAAGGACTTGTATACATGGTGCTTAGGGGCATGGTTCAGTGGTGGACTTTGTAGTGTTAGGTCAACAGCTGACTCAATGATCTTAAAGGTCTTTTCCAACCTAAATTATTCTATGATTCTAAGTGGTCAGGCAGCTGGAACAGATCATCATTGCAGGTCCTTCCAGCTGAAACTATTCTATTCTATTCTGTCCTGTCCTGTCCTGTCCTGTCCTACTCTATCCTATCCTGTTATTTGATTTCATGCTAAGTCAATATCCTCTAAACTTCCAATGTCCCATGCAGCAATGATGACAGTATAACTGTTTTCCCTTTTCCTATGCTCCTGGCTTCTGACAAGGAGATTCCACCTCAGCAGATCATGACCTCGGTCTGAATTTATACAGGCTTTTCTCACCTTCCATCTGGAATGCAGTAATGTGATGTACCTGGGCCTTAAGCCATCTTTCCTAGGAATCTGCAACTAAATTAAGTTGTGTAACCCAACAACGTAAGCTATATAACTATCCCAGAACATCCTCTCTCTCCATTGGCTTCCTCTAAGAAGAATAAAGGAGAAGTGAGTTGCGAGTCTTCCCCCTTGCTTGAAAGATGATTGATGGCCTGAGCTCAGGATAGCCAAGGGCAAAATAGGACATGGTCCAGAGATCCAAATTAGTAAGTCCGTGCAAGTGCAGAGTAGGACTTTGTGGACTCACCAGTTTGCATCTGGAAACAGTATAGCTGCATGTACTTGGCACCATGCCCAAGCTAATATACCCTGCCCTTTGTGTGTGAACGTGACTATTCTGCTTCCAGGCCTGATTTGGCAGTTTATCCAGAACCACCCTTCTGTTCTGGGGTTAACGCAGGAGAAGCGAATCTGTCTGCAGCTGGCAGTGTGGACAGGCTTTCAAAGAATCTCTCTGGCACGAGGGTGGGAACCTGGGGTGCAAAATCCCCTCCCCAGGCACAGTAAGGCTTTCTACCCAGAAGGTAACACTTGTCTGTGCAGAGGAGAAAACATTCCTTTCAAGAGATTGGTCCAAGTTTCTGGAATTAATTCTCACAGGAAAAGAAACATTAAAAAATATTCCCAACAACCCGTGTTGTCCTGTCTATCACATGCCGTTCACCCGACCCACTTTTCTGCTAGATACATGCAGCACATTTATCACTCAGCTCTCCTGCTCTCCCTCCCCAAAACTGTTACCCAAAAGCAATGATATGCATAGAGTATCTCCTCGCACTGCAGAAAGATAAACTGCATATGACAGACACTAGTTATGACATCACGCTCTTTAGAAAGTTATTTGGATATGAAGATGTATAAGATTCTCCCTAGAAGTGTCTGTATTTTAGTGTGGTTCCTTAGGACACACCAAAATTGAATTTGCTAAAGCCTGTTCCCTGCCAGGTCAATCTGGAAACATTAAACTTTCAGATAAAGATATTGTTACATTAATCGATGTTCTGTGTTACTGGTTAGAGGTAATATCTACTTGTACCTTATATAGTGCTGAGCACATCATGCAAAACATACAGTAAATAATAACTGCAGGCAAATACTGACTTTCTGTTGGGAAGCAACTTTTTCACAGTTTCAAAGCTGCTGATGCATTTCACAGCAGGCTGCTGACTACACAGGAGTAGCATTCTGGTGTTAAAAATACATGAGGCTGCCACTACTATTTCTTGCTCATTATCAGTTCTCTTAGCCAGGTCAAGCTTCCCTTGAGGAAAATGGAAATGGGAGCTTTGCCTGAGGTAAGGTCTTCAGCCCTATTCCTATTGATCACATTTTTGGCAGACAGAGAAGGGCTGGGTGAAAGTTCGGAAAGAAGGAAAAGTTTTATTTCACATTTGGAGCCTGAATAAACTGAGCCAGCCCAGAGCAAAACTGAATTAAACAGCAAAAAAAAAAAAAACCCTCACAAAACTAAAGAGGTTCCTTTGATTTCACATGCACTCTGGGCTTTGGATAACTTAAATGCAGAACTATACCTCTGTCAGGTGTATTTGAAAGATTTGTGAACTTTGTAAAATATTTGATGAAGCTGGGCTGAATTTCAGATCTGTAATGAAACATGGAAGCAGGTGAGTTCCATGTGTTTTGGAGCTTTTCTCATAAATAGTTTGCATTGCTCTAATAGTGACAAATTTAGAAAACTACCTTACCAGATGTACGCGAAAAAAAAGGATGTAATATGAGGACCAGATAGAAAGCCTGAACACTGAGCTGACTGCTGTGCATTTCTGCTCTTCTGAACTGAACCAGAGCTGCACGAGGCTGTGTGCAAGCTGAACACTGTCAGAATATAATGGATGGTTTCTACGGTGAAGAAGTACAACTCGACATTAAGAAAATAGAAAGAAAGAAATGAAATGAAATGAGAGGAAATAAATAAAATAAATAAATAAATGAAGAAGGAAGGAAGGAAGGAAAGAAAGGAAGAAAGAAAGAAAGAAAGAGAACAAAAGAAAGAAAAAGAAAGAGAAAGGAAGAGAGAAAGAAAAAGAAAGAAAAAGAGAGAAAGAAAAGAAAGAAAAAGAGAAAGAAAGAGAAAGAGAAAAAGAAAAGAAAGAAAGAAAGAAAAGAAAGAAAGGAAGGAAGGAAATAAATAAATAAATAAATAAATAAGAACAAGAACAATGTGAAGTTCTGAGTAATTATTTCCACAGGATTTTAACAACCAGAGTCATGCTGGTCACAGTGAAAGCTGTATATACATATTCATATTCATATTCATATTCATATTCATATACATATACATATACATATAAAATGAGGCATCTTTCCTGAAAATGTTTAAATGTCTGAGTCCTGAATGGCTCACAACAGCTGACTATCTGAGCCATGAATTTACTGTTTTTATTTATAGTATTTTGTGTTGCAACCAGGTTTACCCCAAGAGAACTGGTGATTCAAATAGACACAGTAAGAAGAGGCTTCATGCTTCACAGACCTTATAGTTCATAATTAGTGTTGGTATGTCATGCTTATTAAGTTTGATAGGTTTTAATATTTAATATGGGAAAAAGCCAAACCTCTTATTTATTTAGAGAGATGGTTGGAAAAAATAATCTCAGAAGAAAGTTTTGATGAATGTCTTTTGCATTTTCACTGCAAATAGAAAACCACCCCCCCACCCCCCCACCCCCAAACAATCCCACCAAAACAAAACTAAAAAATCCTTGGGTGAGCACTGAGCATTTCTATCCAGAAACTCCTGCATGCTTTGCAAACCTAAACCATACTATTTTCATGACTGTGAGTTTCCTAACCAGACAATATATCATGTGATATACCATTATGCTTTATTTTGATGAGCTGACATGGTAAATTATAGAAATATCTAGGTGTGATTTAAAAAGATGATGACACTTCTCTGAAGTGGTAGTTTTGTATGTCTATAAATATCAATATCTGTTAGCATAGGCATTTCCAGTATAAATAAAATTTTGTTTCAGACACTTTGGTCCCAGTTCATTCCAACAAATTTAAGTACTTATTATGGTACAAATGGAACCATTCTAATCCCCTTCTGTAGTCAATGGAGAGATTGGACATTTCCAGAGGCTGGTCCCAGGAATATACTGACTTTGAAAGTGCTTTTCTTCTGTCACTGAGGCATAACGTTAGATGAAGTAAGTCAAAATTTTTCAGTATAGTTGCAAGATCACAATAGCTCTATGGAAGCTCTCCCCCATTAACTCGATATTTAAGTTTTCAGTACTAAAAACTTTGGAGCCAGACACTGACAGTTATTTTACAGATTAAAGGTACACATATTTGTAAAAAGCCTGTCATTGGACCATCTATAATCAGAATAAAAGATAAATATGTTAAATATATTATTTGGAAAAAAAAAATTGCCAAGAACTACTTCAACATTGCTGCTAGCTCAGAATGAGGATCTAATCCAGTTCAGGGTCAATATAGCAACAATAGACAAATGCTGTGTACTCAAAAGAGAGTTTGGGAAGAACAGGCTCCTATGACAAAATATACTGGGGTTTTATTGTGAAAAACTTACACTTTCCTTGCCTACATTAAGTTTTATAAGCAAATTAACTTGCAGGAGCAAATAAAAATTGAGGTGACTTCATGATTTCCAGGAAGAAAAGAAGCAACGTGATCTCAACCAGAATGTAGTTTGCTTTGGTTGCCTGAAGTAGCACACTCTTTTTACCACTAGCCATAGCTTGGTATTATCTGATGGAAGAAGCAGTGTTTCACAGTGGACATGCTTTATATAGTACTTGGCACACTTACTACTGGGCAACAACCACTGTTCTTCTATTGCTGGACATCAACATCTAGCCATAAAAGATGCTGGCATATGTCAATAGTTCTTCCATGAAATGTTTCTCCAGTTCCTTATAAGAAATAAATTTCCCATAAGGCATGGACAAGGTATAGTGTAAGTCACGATTCATGATTGCCCCTTATGGGCAGCTATAAATGTTTCTGCCCTTTTTTTCAAATCACTGTTCAATATGGACTTCATCTTTTCTTTACGTATCGTTCATTAGAAGTCTAACATTTTTGTGATTCATTTCACATTGAATTCATAGCCCTGAGTAACAACTGAAATATTTGCAGAAAGAATGTGAACAGCCTATAGGAGCATATTTTGAATAAATAGCAATCGTATGCAAAAAGCCAGATACTTTTATTTGCACTGGTGACTGTCCAGACAAAAAGCCCACTGATATCCATATAGATACTCCAGATTTACCCAAATCCTACTGAGCAGAATTTAGCCCATTACCATAAATCAATGGCTAAGCTGTGCTTATTTAGAGTGAAAAAGGGCCAAAATCTACTTGCCCAACTCCTCTAAAAGTTTCTAGTAATCTTAGAAGGTATTTTGTTTGATTAGGGCAGGATTTGATTTTATGTCCATTCCCTGGAGGGTAGCTTCTTTGAGCTGGTCACCTTCTTGCTGCATTAGCAATTTTGAAATTATAGGTAAGAGAAAAACCTTCTAATATTGTGGGAAATTAATTTACATGGTAACAAAGTTGCTGATGCATTAGCTTTTTGCAGGGTATTAACCGCAAAGGAATAGTGTTCTGGTATTAAAAATAATTTGACAATGTCCCTGCTATTTGTTGCTCATTATCAATACTCTTTGCCAGTTCAACATTCCTCAAAAAAATTTAAATCCTACCTTGGGAAAATGAGGTAGGGAATATGTGCAATGGCTGATGACATCATCTGCTAGTAATGGCTATAAATCCTGTGTGAATTTGTAAGTACAAATGTGCAGCTTGGAAGGTGCCAGATTTCACGCCTGCATACTTATAGCTTGCAAATTCATCACGTGCAGAATTTGGGAACATCATTTTCATCCAGAATGTGCTCAATAACACCTTGATGAAGCCAGACCAGAAAAAAAATGCCAATCTCTACTATAAAAAATAAAATGTAATATTTTATAGGATGATAATTTTTTTTTTTTTGTCAGATTTTTAGGTTACTTCAAATGCATCATTTATGTCTATATCTAAGTGCTAGTTTGACATTTTGGAGACATTTTAGAAATTAGACTTATGATAGCAAGAAAGTGTTTTGCATGCTGAGTACAGTATAAGTGAGTGTTAACAAAGCACTAATGCCATTTAGACAACATAATAACAGCTAGTGTGTCCAATCCTCTTAAAAGTACATTTTAAACTATTGTATTGCCAATTAAGCAGCAAGGTGGAAAATTCTTGTCTTTCTGTTGGCAAAGAAAGGGTTTTCTAAGTTGTTTTTTTTCTTATAACTTTACAAAAAAAGTAAAAGAAAACTTGAACTTTACCTTAAAAGGTGTATATTTTAAAGAAGTGCTCCTGAAATGACTTGTACATTGAGGCAAAACAATATGACCTGGGATAAATTGGCAGAAAGCCTGGTACAAAAAGTGTTTGGATGGTTCAGGGAACTAATAATAAAATCCTTAGATTTTACCAATCTGTTCTGATTCCTGTCCAGCTTTGGTCACAGCCACTGAAAGCTCCTATTGGAGATCAGCCCGAGCAGCAAAGACTCAGGCCCACTTCTGAGTCCCCCACTAACCCCTGCACGGTTTGGATTTAGGAAGAATGTTGAAGCTTATCTCAGAATACTGCTGCCTGGAATCTCTCCAGTTGTGTATGTGGAAAGAGTCGCTGACATCAGTGTCAGTGCAGTTCCCAGTGGACAGGTGCACATCTTCTCACAGCTATTCAACAAACACACTGCAATTTGGATGCTTGTTGAATGTGCAGTTTTCCTGAAGTAGTCCCTCAAAGGGCATGCAGGTGCCTCTTCCTGCTGTCCCTGCTGTCCCTGAATTGCTAGAGGGCCAATGAGTTTATATATAAGCTTTTGTAGACTTGTGACCAGGACATATTACTGTAGCACTCTATCACTATTCTGTGGCATTACCAAGATATTTCCACATGTCTACATAAGGATTTAACCTTGTTTAGGATCAGACTTGGGCAGCAAAATTCAAGTCAGTTTCTCTAGTGCTACAGAGATTTTGTTCAGAGCTTAGGTTCAGGAACTAGTAACCAGCCTCTTGAAACCCAGGCTTTGCTACACCAAAAGGTCATCAGATTTTGAAATAAAATCTCCCTGAAGTTATACATTCACAGTCACATCCTGACCTTGCTAGCCAAGGGCATTCCAAAGTTTTTCTTGCCTTTTCTTGACCATGTTCCCTCCTCCTGCTCCTGAAGTGAGGTGGAAGAGTCAGCATGTAGACTCTTCCTTCTCTCCAGGTTGCTGACCCAGCTGAATAGCAGCCCCACAGACAAGCCAACACAACATCTGGCTTTTGTCTTAACAAGTTCTCAGATTTGATGCAACACCAAAGCGCTCCTGCCCTTATAAAAGGACTGTGAACGGGCTGCCATTTTGGAGCCATAATTTGGTTTTAGGTATTTCAACTAATCAGAAGACAACACCCTCACACAGATAGAGGGAGTGCAAAGATCATTCTTTTGTACTTGCTTATTGTTATCCCTGGAGCTTGTTCTTGCAGGTTCCTGAGGTTGCTCAGGGTGAAGGAATCAATTTCCAACCAAAGTCACCTCTTTTGTTCCTGCTTTTGTCCCTTTATATTATAAATGAAGGATCCATTATACAGTCTTACAATGAAAAGAAATCTTATTTAAAAAAAAATAAAATAAAATTTCAGGCATGTTTCTCCAGTCAGTTACAATCACATAATACTTCTGTCTTTAACTGGCTGCAATAAACATTAATGTTAATGGTGCAGATGAATCTGTACTTTCTGACTATTGATTTTATTATTTCCTTTTGAAGAATATGCACAAGATCTGGATTCCTCCAGAAACTGAATACTAACCCCACATTTCTGCCATCTTTAAACTCCCAGGGCTGCAGACAAACACACAATTAACTCACATTCTAAAGGCCTTAGTCACACAATAACTCACATTCTGAAGGCCTTATTCCTTTATTTTATGTGCACAAATAATATGTCAAAGTATACAGAAGTGTTTTGAATGAGCAGTTTTGGGTAGATGATATAAAAACATTTTACAGAAACCAGAATTAATCAAGGATCTGGGCAGGCTGGATCGATGGGCTGAGGCCAGCTATATGAGGTTCAACGAGGCTCAGTGCCGGGTCCTGCACTTGGGTCACACCAGCCCCACAGATCGCCACAGGTTTGGGGGAGAGTAGCTTGAAAGCTGCCTGGTGGGAAAGGGCCTGCGGGTGCTGTCTGATGGCCAGATTAACATGCTCCAGCAGTGTGCCCAGGTGGCCAAGAAGGCCAACAGCATGCTGGCTTGTGTCAGAAACAGTGTGGCCAGCAGGACCAGGGAAGTGACTGTCCCCATGTACTCAGCACTGGTGAGGCTGCACCTCGCACACTGTGTTCAGTTCTGAGCCCCTCACTGCAAGAGGGACATTGAGGTGCTGGAGTGTGTCCAGACACAGGCAATGAAGCTGGTGAAGGGTCTGGAGCACAAATCTTATGAGGAGAGGCTGAGGGAGCAGAGGTTGTTTATCCTGGGGAAAAGTGGGCTGAGGGCAGACCTTATAGCTCTCTGGAACAACCTGAAAGGAGGCTGTAGATGGGTGGGGGTCAGTCTCTTCTCCCAGATAACAAGTGTTAGCACAAGAGAAAATGGCCTTAAGTTGCACCAGGTCAGATATTAGGAAAAATGTCTTCACTGAAAGGGTAAGGGTGGTGAAGCATTGGAACAGGCTGCCCAGAGATGTGATGGAATCACCATCCATGGAAGTGTTCAAAAAATGTGGCACTTAGGGACATGGTTTAGTGGTGGACTTGGCAGTCTTGCATTAACGATTGGACACGATGACCTTAAAGGTCTTTTCCAACCTAAATGATTCTATGATTCTATGAGTAATTAATTAGCTTAGGCAACTGATCTGTACTGATTTCTACCTGCGCCAACTTATAAATAAAATATTTCACTATATATATTATTTACATGCATATTTCATGCTAGTGTGCAATTTTATTTTCTATAACAAATCTACTCATAGCTACAGGTCAACTAACTACAGTACTAAGCTGGTGTCATAGAAGGTGCTGTTCATGGTATAGAATTTTGAAAATTTATGCTTGGGCAAGTGTGAGAGAACATATACATGAATAAATTAATCCTTTACAAGGGAAGTCAGAAACAAACCAAGAAGGCATAAACACATTTATATTGAAACTTAAATGAATATTTTCAACAATTATAAATAAAATAATTAACATCTTATACCATATCTTGTGCAACAAACAATCAACATCCGTGAAGACTGGGTTATGGAAATTCATCCTAAGAACCATGCCACGTTGTTTCAGTCATTCCATTTTATTTTATGCCTTTGTGTTGGCCTTTCTCCCACTGTTAGTAATCTGGATCCAGGGAATAATCTCCAGGGAGCTGTGAGTTTGTTCGGAGGGAACTGTTTTTTCTTCACATGTGGACTCTAACTATTAAAACTCCAAACAACTTCTCATAACAGTTGTGAGTCTTAGCTGAAAAAGAACAGTATTGGCTCTTCTCAAGGGAAGAAGGTATTTCAGCTGAATGAATGGAAACAGATACTGTGCAAGCAATTCAAGGAAAGAGCAGTCCAGTTATGCCTAGTTCCAGAAGAACATTTGTGTGAAAACAAAGAGGCAGAAAGCTGAGTTACATCACCTTATCAGCACTATCACTTACTGACTAATTTTCCCAAAGTGCAGAACACTATTTTTAGCTGTTTTCAGAAATATCTGATAATGGCTGTGTTTCCTATTATCTTTGCTATTGACCTCATAGGCCATCTGTATTATTTTCCTTAGGGATACCAGTGAGTCCTGCAACAGTGAGGGGCCATCCCTATAAATGGGTAGACATTGTTCAAGAATGTAAAACCATGATCAACAGTTATACAGCATAGGAAATAAGACAGAAGAAATTAGGAAGAATAAATACTAATGTGGGACCTTATGACAAAAGTAATCAAAAAATAAGTGTGTGAATTCCCACCAACATATATGGAGAAGAGCCTCAGTGGGGTCCCAGAATTCAGTTTCCTTGGATTAATTTTTTTCCTGAATAATTTTGCAATGACATCCTTTTTTAGAGTGTCTCAAACCCATCTATTTTTATTTTATTACTTTTTTTTTTTTTTGCGGATGGTTCATGCACACCTGTTTAATTGCCCCTTAAATCTGCTACCTCACATAGCTATTTCCACCAAAACATAAGCTACATTTCTATACCTTCTTTGCCAAAAAACTTTAAGTTACTTATATGACAGGCTTAGGAAAAATTAAGATGTTAGCGTTTCTAAAGTTCTCACACAATTAAAATATTATTTTTGCTAGCAACATTTAATGAAAACATTTTTTTTCTGCACTATGTGAGTGTGTATGCAAGCATAACTGTGAGAGAAATTGCTAGTGTCTGTTTATGCAACTAAACCCTTTTTTCAATGACACATTCTAGAAATATTGAATTAGATCTTTTCTATTAATCCCATTTAGTGACCCAGATTATAACATTTATTATCAATGCATTGATAACAAAACATTTAAAATGATGCATTTAGATGTAACTCACATTTAAGTATTTCTGCAGGTTTATGAATTCAGAAAATTATGCTGGAAAGAGTTTGCATAGATTTTCCACTACTCACTGCAGCCACCAGCAGCCTGAACACATAGAATTAGAGTCATAGGATCATTTAGTTTGGAAAAGACCATCTCATGTTTCAGAATTCCTTGTTGTGTTTGCCACTTATTCCACCGAGAATACATATGTGGTCTACCAAGATAAAAGATGGTAAATTGCTATGCTTTATTACAATTCCAATATAAAATATTCTTAATACAATTCCAGAGGGAAGAGAGAGTAGTTCCCCTCTCTCTTTTAAATGGATTAACGCATCCATTGAGCCTCCCCCCCTCCGCATTCCCCCCCACTGTTTCATGGGAAAGATTTACAGCACAGTGTGGTTCTAGCTGGCTTTTGGGGATTGCTGGCTGACTGCAGCATTACAGGACTCCTGAGCCATGTAGGTTGGTTTGCATCCTGATGAGATGTAGATTGAGCCAGCCAAGCTTTGGCATCACTGGAGCTGTAGCAGGACTGAGTTATTGATCCTCAGTCTCACTTGGAGAGACTTCAGTCAACCTGACAGTTTTGGGCCATATATCTGGGCTCAGACTGTCTGTGGTGCTGGGCTCCCATGGACATCAGATGCCTAAACACCCGTGAGACTTGGACCTTTAGACTGTAATGGCACAAAATCAGCATCAGCAAAGCATTAATCCATTATCAAAATGTCTGGGGAAGGATTTAAATAAAAATTGTTGTGAATCACCCAAGTCTTGTTGCTTGCTGTAGTGTGGCATACATGTCAATATGCCAGCTCACCCATATGAACTGCTGTTCTCAAGCAGTCATTTCACCTTTGATTTTTGAAAATCGATAATTTCACCCATCTATACTATATTATACAAGGCAAAGTATTTGAGAGAGATATATTATTTGTTACATATATGTGAGAGTGACTGTCTACAGCCTGTTACACATAAGTGAGAGTGACTGTCTACAGCCTGTGGTTAAGACATTGCCATGAGACGGGTAAAGAAAAGATGGATATGTATATTCAAGCTAATATTTTAACCACCAGACTATCATAGGTGTGACCAACTCAGGCAAAGAAGGCAAAAGTTGAAGCAGCCTGACCTCCTCAGGAGTTCAGGTTACTTGCAAAGAAGGTATGAAAACAAGATGCCAGACTGTGAGGAAATCTATTGATTCAGGGTACTCCTGGACAATGTAAACTCTTGTAAAGGTAGCATAAATGTGTAAGAAAAGACAAGCACACTCCCACACTCCTGCTATTTAAGGCTGTTCCAATAAAATAGGTTGTAGATCTAGAACTGTTTGGTTTTACCCCTGAAAACTCAAAGCCTTTCCTGATTTCCATAGGAGAACAACTTAGATCTAAGCCTAAAAAAATGCAGTATCAGGAACAAGATTGAGATGACTCATTATAAAGTTTGAAACATCACGTAAAAGTCACCTGACGAAATGTAAATGCTTTCTGTCTGTATCTTAGCTAGTAAACCCAAACTCCCTTTAGACTCAGGGGAGCAAAATGGATGTTTTAGTACAATGTGTCTTAGGCATTTTAGATATTGACTTTAGGATAAACTGAGTTGCACTTTAGAAAGGTCTATTTCTCTCCATTGACTGTAAGGGGCCTAAAGTGATAAGCTCAGATTGTACATGTCTAGACTGCAGATGTTTATAGTTAGGTGATTGAATTCAATTTGTTCAATCTACTACCGTTAGTAAAGCACAAAATGTATTTACCCCACATGTCATTGTTTCAGTGAGAATGGATTCAGCCAAAACTTTTATTATTTTTTGATCTATCTGCTTATGGCCACTGTTGGAATCAAGTGCTTGAGAAGATGGACGCTAGGTCTGAACTAGAAGGGTATATATTGTCTTCCTCTGTTCCTAATCTCAACATTAAGAACATTATAAAATGTGAAGGGAAAGAAAAAATAGCTTAAACTTTGAAATGTAACAAAATGACCATCGAAAGAAAGGACCCTAGACTCAGAGCTAGAGAAAAGACAGGCTTATAAGATAAAGGAAAAGCTAAACAATTTAGACTGAGCCTCTTATGGCCCAGTTCAAATATTTCTGGTGGGTTACACAAAGCTGACCTACTGTGCACTACATAAAGCATGATGTTTAAAAGGTATGAGGAAAACGCAGTTAAAGCAGCTCATAAATGAGATTGACCCTACCAAAGGTTTGTAAAACACACTAGAACCATAAAAAAGTAGCTTTTAGAAATGCAGTATTTCTAGTTACTATCTACAGTTGCCTGCCATAGTAGAAGGTATTATGCTGTCTTTAATTAGGGGGTGTGCCAACTGTTTAAGAAATTATTTTGAATTTAGATTAAGCTCAACATTTAGGTGACTGAAATTTTGTATTACAACAGGCTACAATGAAAAAGGAAACAATAAGAAATAAAAGCATTTTATAAGATATACCAAGTAGTTTATAGCATATTAAGTGATCATGTAAATGTCACAGATAACTCACATTGTCATAAGAAGATATAACTTAACCCTTTATGTTTGAGGCAGGAAGGATGGGAAAGCTCAGGTTTCTTTCAGGAACTGCCCAGCCTTTTTATTGCAACATTGACATCTCTTGGGCTCCTGGATCCATGTTGTGAAATTTTGTGCAAGTCACATCATGCTCTGTGCTGAGGCCTGGGAAATACAAAAGGATTGTTGTTTCTGAAAACAGAAAAACGCTGTAAATTTTTTATTCTGTTAAACAAACAAATTTTTTAACCTCCCTGTAAAATGTTACTGCACAAATATTTTCACAAGTAACCCACAGGCCAGGTAAAGTATTATCAGTCCTTGTCCAGTTTTACATGGTCAGTTCTGTCTTTTGAAAACTGTATCTTACAATCCATTTAAGGGCTTTAGAGCAAAGAAAAAGCCTGCACCCCATATGCATTTAGAAAAAAGCCAAGGCACAGACAGAGCCTGTAGTGCGTCCATTAGTACAAACCTCACTGGCAAAGATCTCTCGTGGAATTAAAATCCCATAACTTAACCTCAAGATCATCCATCCTTTTTGGGTGTTGTAGTCCATCTCATTTCTGAATACCACATTTGGAAAGCAATTTGAAGCAAAACTTCTTCCACTACTGCAATATTCTTTTCTCTAATGAGCTGTCTCTGTTTTGTGCCAGTAACAGCTCTGCTTTGTGGTCAACTAACATACTATTCATAGCTACTATATATCCCTCCTGGGATCCATTTCTATATTCCCAATCCTTCTGCTGACAAAAGAGTTTTAGGTGGACAAGGAACACTAGATATGGCCCTGTTCCTAAAAGAACCCTTGACAAACAGCCCAGGCAGCACATTTAGGCTTTATGAGCAAACATGTAATACAGATAGAGGAACTGGTAAATAAAAAAGAGATAAAAATCCAGTACAGAGAATTTAAAAAACCTAAATATTCCTCCACAGTATAGATGACCAAATATTTTGACCTACTTTATAGTGGGGACAGAAATATTCAGTGTACCAGCTGACAGAAGCATAAAACCAAACAAATTGGTTAAAATGTATGAGGTTTAATCAGTGTAGACTTATTTGTATTTATGTAAAAATGCTGTAAAGTTTTATATTTACAATTCTAAATGATAATTGGACAATTCCATAAAAATGTATAAAAATCATATGCAAGTTACAGTATAATTTAGTCACCGAATCAAAGTAATAAAATGTCAGCTTAAAAACCTCAACCCATGTCTCCCCGATCTTTCATAACATGGTCTTAAGCTTCACCCTTAAGTCCTGTCAGACAACTAGCTTCTGCAGCGTGAGACTAGAAAATCATAAATTAAGCCTATTTTATACAAACTCATGCTTTTTAGCCTTATATCTGCTTATTGTTTTGACTGCTGTACTTAAAACAGGATAACCTTTAAGAAATTTTTTTGCAAGAAATAATTTATTAAAGTGAAATTTTCCATAATATCTAAAGCCTTAAAGTTGTCAAAGCTACTACTGGCTGTATTGTGGAAAGTCTGTGTGCAAACACCTTCTCTCTGGTAGAGAGGTAAACTGAAGACTTGAGTTTGGAGAAAAAATTAAAATTTACTGTTCAATTGCAAACAGAATGGAGTCATCTTTGACTGAAGTATTCTTAAAGTTTTCTTCAGAGCAATCTTGTTACTTGAAGCTCAAGTGCACAAATCAGTGAGCAGTGAGGGACGAAGTTATTTGGGTATCCAATTATACATACATGGAAGCAAAGACAAGTTTCTTCAGCTTCAGAAACAAACCCCAAACTAAAGGAGAGCTACCAAAGACTAAGCTATAGCATGCAGTAAATAAAAGCAAACCATTCTTTTCAATAATTGAAAGAAAGGCCATGCTTTTTACTGGCAAGAGCTGCAGGTTTCTAACTGTCTCTGCAAGCGCAGCTCTTTAGATACTTCTCCAAGTTAGGCAGCATTAATTGTTCGCCTTTCCCCCATTTGGATCTGACAGTTGAGTGTTAATCTGTAATGAATTCCTATATTGTAGAAAGTTGACATGATTATTTCATAAATCACAAAGATAGAGCTAAAAAAGGCAACAAAACTCTCAAGCTGTCTCTTAGAGATTCAGAAGTAGGTGACCCCTTTTCCCTGTGGAGCAGCTGGGTGGGTGCCAGTACACACTGTGGGTCACGGATCTGCTCTGTCCCCCTAGATGAGAAAAGTGCTGTGGAAAAAGAAAAAAGTTTTATACAAAAAAAAAAAAAAGGTAACAAGCACTAATAAAATTCCTGTGAGTGCTCACAGACTGCACATGACTGAGGATAGTATCAGTGCTCAACATTACACCAACAATTCATGAAGAACAAGGAAGTTAATCCTCTTCCTGTGTCTGAATTAATCAGCCAAAATAGAAAACAAAACTGGCAGGAGATTGGATGTTTGTGTGCCAGTTTATGGGGCCTCCATAAACCAACACCAAGAGAACACAGCTAACAATTTTGCTGATTAAAACAGTAATAACTGTTCGGATTTTACATATTTAGCAACTGAAGCTACTAATGTGGGATCCGGCCTGAAAAACCAAATATGAAGTTAATTAAATATCTAACAAATGTTTGTGAAGCTACAGAAAGAAAAGCATTTGGTTTTCAATTTCCTTCATTTTGTCCCCACACCATGATTCCCCCCCAGGCCCATTTCCTTTTCTTGTTCAAACTGAACAGCAACTTTCCCAAGAAACTTAAGAGCTGGGGTTTTAAAGGAGTTTAAGAGAGTTGGTCACTTGGTTGAAGCTCAATTTCAGAGAGATGTGAACACCTCATTCAACATATTTCTTCTTATCTAAGTCAGGCACTGATTGAAGATATGAAGTAGCTGATAACATGGACAATACATATGAACTACACATACATATCTTCATACAACATCCCCTCTTCAGCAGATCTTTCGTTTCTTCTTGTACAACAAAAGCCAAGAACTAATTGCAGGTTTTTTCCAAGCTCAGTCCACCATCCAAATGCAGACCAAATCAATGTTTCTCTTGCACTTGTCCCAAGGACACAGAGCAGTCTGTTTTCATTAATGAAGCTACTCTTGAGATACTCCTGGGTAATCAAATGAAGATCTGGTTATAATCGTAGGCTAGTCACTGGGATGCTTACTTTAGTGTGGTGAGCAGGAGTAGCAGTTAAACAAAAATGTTGGCTGTGACAAGGGTTAGAAGTGAGGGTACTTTTTGAGGGTGTCCGCCAGGTTAATGCTAACTGCGTTAAAGCTGTCAGGGGTATGTCAACCTCACCCTACACACCAATCTCATCTTCACTTGCTTCGACTACGTAGCTCATAGTTTCATTTAGTATTGACAGCTGACATAGTAGAAACATAGAGAATGAACCTTATACTGTATTTCTCAAGGTTGTTCTTAAGGATAGTGAAGTAGACAAAAGTTACAGCCTTAAAGTGTTGTGGTACTATGACCATCTTCTAATCCAGTCTCCTACACAATACAGGAATCCAAACACCCATTATTTTCTGAATTGTTGTTGTTTGAAAACATACTCTTAAATTGGTGCTTGTCTCTCTACAGAGGAATATTTTTCTGTGTATACTTTGTAGATATCTACTATAGAACTTTCAAGTAGCAAGTACATGCATATTTTAAGTTCACTTTCCCCCATTTCTAGTTCCACAAGACTTCTCTTGGTACACCACTAGTTTTTGCAAGCCATGTGCCAACTTTTTTCAGAACAAATAAGGATAATAAAAACTGGAGTCAAGTGATAACATGAGATAAATATCAGCCAAGCGGATGTGAAAAGAAGTTTGTGATTTTCAGACCTGAGTTGTAGTGGCTGTAGTGTCACCATAAAATGGTCTGATTAAATGAAGCTGTATACCTTCAGGAACTCTTTTCTTTACTACAGTCATTTGATAGCCTGAATCATTCCATTTCAGGTAATTAATTGAAAGGAGCTCATGTAAACATGTAGATGTGGTGTTTAGAGGCATACTTTAGTGGTGGACTTGGCAGTCCTGGGTTAACAGTTGGGCCTGATGATCTTGAAGGTTTTTTCCAACCTAAATGATTCTATGATTCTATGAGTTTCATAAGCACTGAGTGCTACTCTGAATTGGTTGTCTGGAAATTCATGAGCAATAGAGTTGATGAATATTTCTGGAAATCCCATCCTTCAATCCTAGTTTGCACTACAGTACATTTTAAAGAGAGGGGAAAAGTAAAATCTGTAAATGGAAGAGCAAAACTCAAACTCAAAATGGGAGGATAGTTTATTAACTTTCGAAAAAAGGGATTTATAACTTTATTCAGCTGTGGCTGTTCTATGATAGATACATCACTACACAAACAACTACAAAAGACAGGAGGATAGTGGTCCAGACATACAAGGTTTAACTCTGATCACACACACACACAATTTGTCAGTTCAGAATGTATGGCTTGCCAAAAGCAACATTTTAAACAGCTTTTTTTTTAAAACAAACAAACAAACAAACAGCCAGTTGGCACAAAAAATTAAATAATGCTAGAAAATCCTCCCATGTGTGAAGGTAGCTCAAGTGTTTGATTCAAAGCTGCAGAGACATGTTCATACATATGGATCTGTAGATACATCTATAGAAGGTAAATCATGTCCCTTCCTTTCCTTAGTACGCATTCCCTCCTTCCCAAAAAAGTGCTGTATCAGCCAGATTAAAAGCTGAACTGCAAAGAGGTGGTGCTGCTGTACCACAATTCCTTACTCCTCATTTAGATCAGCATGAAAATTCCAGAGTGGTCTATTTTATTTCTCTTCTACAGTGTCCTTTGCATAGTCACTTCTACAAGTGCAGGAGAACCCGTTGAGCAGCAGAGTACTTCCACAAAGTGAAGATGAGGCATGATATTTGGTTTCCCATATTTAATTAACATTTGAAGAAAGATTCTGAATTCTGGAAGCACAAAGGCAGTGATGTTTTCCTGAGCTGCCTTGCAGTGTTAATAAACTCTTCTGCCAAAATCAGGACCCTTCTGCAGGAGGTCCTGTGCAGTCATGTAGAAAGACACAGCACGCCCCGATCCCAACCCAGGGGAATCATGTTCTAAATAGACCAAAAAGTGCGCAGGAGGCCTCAAAAAGAGCAGTTCAGTGATCAGACCAGGAATAAAATCTGGGTTTGTTGGTTCCCAGGAACCTCTCTGCTGCTACTAACACTGAATGAATTGCTCTGGTCTATCCATTTGCATATGAGTCAGTCAGCTGAAAAGAACATGAAGGCCAGAATGAAAGTAGCCTAGAAACAGCTCTGGGATAAATTAGCTCTTTACATAAAATTATTTCATTTACTATTTAATTGAAATGAGCAAGCTAGAGACCATGTTGTGGTTCTGCAGCTGAACAGAGTGGCATAAAGTAGAACAACACTTACTTAAAATAAAAAAATGTCCAAGTCTTGCCTGCTGTAGATCCTGAATGCTCAGGAGTTGCCCTTGCTTGAATGAGGCACCAATGGCTTTCAGCAGAGCTCGGTGACGTACGTCCTTCCATAGGGTTGGACACATGCCGTTCTGTTGGATGTACATTTTGTTCCATGGACACACTAAATCTGTGTTCTCAGTACTTACATGTGACTCAGAAGGAAAGTATTGATAGTGGATATGGCAGCAGATTGCACATGGCATTGAACTTTACATATGAGGCTTGCTAGGAGATATTGCCACCTATTGTTTTCTGTTTTGATTGCATTGCTTTCTTAATAAATAATTGGGTTTGCTGCATTTTAACAATGTTCCAGATAGAAACTTTATGAGATGAAAATCTGCATTTTGTTATTGCAGTTAAATAAACAGATGATTTTCAAGGAGTAATGGGTCTTTATCACAGTGGTTTCTTTAGCAAAAGTCACTGCAATATTCAAACTTTCCATGGACCTGTAGAGTCAAGCTTATCTCAAATTTCATACTATTTTCCCTCCTTGAGTTCTAGACAGTTTTGCATATTTTATCTTTCATATGAAAAGCCTCCCAGTTTGTTAGAAAAGTATATAAAAGTGTACATTTTTGCTTCTTTTAGAAATAATCAGATGCTGGCATACTAGACTGTTCTGTTTGTACTAGAGAAAAAAAATAGAAAGACCTCTTTAGCAGGTATAAAGTAGGCATAAGATTTTTTTTTTCTTTTGGGTAGTTTATCTACTGCAATACAGATACCTGACAACCAAAATTTCACAAGTTTGTCTTGATTTTGCTGAATTTCTTGGGTCAGAAAGAAACTAGTAAGATGTTTGACTAGCCAACCTATTTAGTTTTACAATTTTCCTTTATTAAATGAAAACCATTCAAAAAGGAAATTAACTGAAAATTAGCTGGAAATAAAAGGACTTTTATTTTTCATTTCAAATCAAATGAAACATTTTCTTGAAATTGGCTATCTCTTATTGGGTTTTTTGTTATCTTCATATGAAAATCTAACAATTTTGTTCTTAAATAAATCAAACTCACAACTGCTGTTCACAGCATTTTTTTTTAATTTGTTAATTAAAAATGTAATTATGTGCCTGACTTAATTATCTGCTTTCTCTGACCTTTATTGTATGATCAGTTGCAAAGATATTCAACTGCATCTATCCTGAAGTGGCTTGAAGACTCAAATGCAGATACTGATATAGCAATATCAGGATATGGAAAATCAAGATGAAAGTCCTGATACAACTTGGAAGCTGCTGGATAAACAGGAATGTTACCCCCAGGGGAATTGTCCTATCAGTTATTCAAGCCACTGTCCCAGTTTTTGTGAGTGGCACTTTAGTCCGTCTGTAGAGTTCTCAAAGAAGGGAATATGATATCGGGACTTTTTCATCAGGGCATTGAACACAGGCTATCAGAAGAAAATGTGGCAGCTAGCTGCACATGCCCTTCCAGCAGAGCAGCCTGTTTTGTGTCACCATGAAGCCGAGCTGTGGCACACTGATACTGAGAAAGAACGAGAGTCCTGAGGGTCACAGCAGAACAAAGACTTTGTGAAATAGCACAGTGGGAAGAGATTTTAAAAAATCCCAATCAACAACAACGACAACCAAACCTTATGCAGATAAAGAGACAGAAAAAGACCAAACAGCTGTCCACTGTGTTCTTGATAAAAACTTCAAGTGCCGTTGTAGCCATAGCCAAGCATAACAACAGAACTAGGACACAGGAGTTCAGAAATACGTGATGCTTTGTCAGGGATGACTGGACAAATTAGTCCTGAGCATTAGACAGAGACCAAACAGTATTTATTATTTCAACATTTAATTTCATCTTGAGGTTACTCAAAATCTTGTTCAAGCTCATTTCTTCTTGTTACTGGTGGTGTAGCGCATTCTCTAATAGATTCATTATTTCATCCTGTAGTTACATAGTAATTCTCTTTCAAGGGCAGTTGATCCCGAGCCCTATTCATTACCAGGTTCAAGCAAACTGTAACGTGATTTCAGAATTACTTACAGATGAATTTGAGAAACCTAAATTAATACGGAAGTCAAGATCTGTAGGTTCTATATAGAAAAAAGATGTTAAACAAAGGGATTGTACCTCTTATGGAAAGCAACTGGGAAAGAAATTTAGATTAAATTAGTGCAGACTCACCGACCAGCTTTTTGTAGATCCAAAGAATCAGTGGATGCTTGATCTCTTAGCATCTTCAGATCATGTCTTTTTGGAAAGAATGCAGTAGTTAAACATAATAATTATGTCTAATGTACAGATATATAAATTAAAGTTATAATTTAATTATATAGCAAGGTTAGGTTAACTGATTTAATGGCTCTTCTGCCCTAAAACTCTCCAGACTAGAAACAGCATCCCATAAAAGGAAGAAAACTTTACAGGAGGTTTTCTTAATTTTTGTCGTATACATCTCAGAACACTTTGAAAGCGTAACATAATAGTAGCTGAAGTCAGAGGCAATAAACTTGTATGACTTCATATCACTTGGGAATGGCGTTCAGCCATTTTTCCTACAGCTCTCCATGATAAATGTTCTAAGGCTTTGTTTTTAAGTTAAAAATGGGTGTGACTTTTAAGTTACAATTTTTGTGATTTTTTCCAAAAATATTGATTTAAATTTAATTTTTTTTGATGCTTAAATGAAACTTAAACCTCATTAGACTTGTGGTTTTGTTTGTGGGAACATTATGTGATGTTTTATAGTTTACCAGACTCTACAGAGAATAATTTTTAATTTATTATTTTTCTTTCAAGGATCAACAATTGGTAGGTAGCTTCCTTGATACTCTGTGATGCTGATGGTTTGGTTTGTATCATGCAGTTACTCATCAGTTCTGCTAGAACACATAGGTCTTTTTTCTCCACCACCTGATCTAATCTGGCATGGAAAAAAGTCAATAACTAATTAAATAAATAAAATTAAAACAAATAAACTTCCTGCGAGCTGCTGAATTGCCTCAGACCAAGCTAAATTTTAATGAACTCACACAGTGGTATCAGTGCTAAGTAGATACTAGAATATATATTGTTTTTTCTAGTTTGACCAACTCAATAAAATCACTAAATTTGACTGAATGTAAGATGATAGAATCAAATGGTAATGCAGGCAGGAAGGGGCCTCAGGAGGTCATGGCACTCTCTCACAGCAGAGTCAGCTGTGAGATCAGACCAGGTTGCTCAGCATTTTATGCAGCCAGGTCTTGAAAACCTTTAAGGCTGGAACCTTTACAACCTCTTGGGCAACCTGTTTCTGACCTAACTGGGATTAAAACAAATGTGACTGGTTTTACATACCTTGTCATACTGAGAAAATAAAATAAAAATTATTTTGTTTAGTGGAGTGGGTTTGTTTCTAACTGAAATAAACCACTTTTTCCATTTCCAGTGGATAAAAGAAAGTGAGGGCTAAATTCACCTCCATGGGAGGAGGTAGTACTAATCCTTTCCTACCTGGTAGCAGAGGGTTACAGACTACAGCCAAGATCTTTGATACTGCCTCAATTCTCTAGCTTGTTTCAGGGCATCAGAAGCTATCTCTTACTGCTTGTAGAAAAACACCTTATCTCACACAACTACAGGCTACAGGTGTGGGAGGAAGGCATGCTGTTTTGAAACTGGAAGTGGGTGGATTTGCACCAGTCACCAGCAAGCAGCTGAGTACCTTCATTACTACGTAAATGTCACCGAGGCTGAAATCACTCGTGATGGAGCTACATCAATATGTCTATTTAAATGGTTATGAAGACAAAGAACAAGAGTATGAGAGTGACTTAGTGGCCCAGCAACAAGCCACATACCCAGGAAGTCTTGATCTGTGCTCTGGGTCACATTTAATTTTTCTTTGTCAGCTAGAACTGCCTTATCACTGGGAGGAATAAGTCTTACAATATCCAGGAGATTGTCATTTTGGCAATGTCTTAGATGGTACGATAGTACAATTAAAATTTCCAGATGCAGGGAACTGAAACAAGATATTTTATGACCATGCCAAACTCTCTTGACTGTAAGCTTTTTTATGAAAAGATGGCACTTTATTCTCCTCTGACACCTTTACTCTTCCATGTATGTGTACTGCATATGTATGATAGGAATTGCAGTTTTCAGGAAATTCTTAAGAAATCTAGCTTTAACTAGAAATTCTACATTGTTTCTGCCTGAACCATTTCCCACTCTCTTCACAGACACTTGGCCTTGGGCTTATCCTTGGTATACTCCCTATCAAATCTAATGTCGAATTGTTCAGTCAACTTCCACCATCACTTCACTAATGGTGCCAGTGCTTATCATCATCTCACAGACGCCTCTGCACCCTTTCCCACTTCCCCTCATGCTTGGGAAGAAATTCTCATCCATTTTTTCAGTCACGCTATTGTTGCTTTTTCTGTCCTTCTTAAAACCTGCTTCAGGTGAGACAACAGCACTGTGGATATTTAGGTCTACCAAGATCATCCATTATTTGGTTGTACCTCATACATCACGACTCTCATGCTATTTAGCATTTTCTACACACAGCTATAATAGAACTAATAAGCAGTAACAGATCTTACCTTAGGACTGAGAAGGGTAAACCTTCTCTAACAGGAAGGTGAATCCCTGCTTATCCCTAGAATTGTGCATCACAACTTAGCTAAAGGACTATTTAGGCCAAAAACTTAATTCTCTGGAAGGTGTTTGTCCAGGGAAGAATAACTTAAAAAAGTGGCACAAAAATGCCAAAGGAACTACATTGTCAGAAATGCAGTTTAGACAGGTAGTTTAAAACATAAACAAGAATGCAACCATGATTGACAAGAATTATGGCTCTTTTGAGACACTTCACTGACTGAAGTGAATGTCATTTAAAGTGAAACATTTCAGACGCTTTGTCGATATAATTTTATTTAGTAAAAGTTTGTATGCAAATAATATTTTGAAATATGGACCTAATTCGGGTGAAAAGGAAACACTTAAAAATTGGGATTTCCTGCAGGGCTGAATTTTAATTTTTTTAAGGTTAGAACTATCTGGCATACATATTTCATAGGGGCTGAGCAGATCTTGGAAGAGGACATGGAAGTGTAGCCAGAAAGCCCTTGAGATCCTGTTCCATAGCAGATAAATCCAATAGATATTAACAAGAAGGTTCTTGTAGAATCAAAGTTGTGCCTCTAAGCCTAGACTGAAAAATACAATGCAGATGGATGAATGAAATGTAGAGGAGCAGTACAGCACCTGCATCTGGCCTCAATCCTTCAGGCACCACAAGTCGTGCCACAAATGAAATAATCTATTTTTGTTCAAAGAAAAAAAGAAAAAAATATGGGGCCATCTGTTTTCTTAGCCATTAGGTCAGAATGGTGTTGCATTTTTTACCATTGCTTCAGAATCTTTGGAACTAGAAATGTCCTTCCTCCCCTCTCCCTTTCAAATTAAAACACCTTCTTACAACTCCAGGTGCTGGACCTCAAGGAAGAAAACCACCACTAACCGCTGAGATCTACGCAATCTAAAGGGAATGATACAGTTACCCCCTCAGCAAGCAAGGAGGACATCTAACAAGATCATCGCATGATTGCTCTTCTACAGGGCAGAATTTTCTACATCATGCAACTCCATTTTCAGGCTGCTTTGGAGGCTATGTCCTTTGCTCCTCTGCAGCTCTCAAACAATGAACATTAATAAGGAAGGCCACCAGGAAATCTCAGAGTTTCTTGGGCCTTCTCTGTCGACGCTGTTGATTTTATCACTACTGAGCAACTGGAGATTTGACAAAAGCTAAGGTTTACAATACGGATGGCTCAAATGACCTCTGGTGATGGAAAATGCTTAAGATTTAGTTTTTCTGTGTCAGATCAAAGAATAAACATCAGTGGCTATGCAAAGTCTGAAGTCAGTTTAAAGTAGGGTTTAGAATACAACTTCAATATGGTTTTGTTCTTTAGTAAATATTTTAAAATATTTATACAAAATGCTTGTATCTGGTCTGTAGGAAGACTTTTAAATATCATAGACCAGACAGTCTGTGGCACAAACATCGTAATCATAATACAACAGATTTTTTCAGAATGCTGTTCCCACTACTTTCGTCATTATCTTCATTTGAGCCAGGATTTTACCAGTTAGTGAAAGTAAATGATTATTTACTCACTTTTAGTATTTCTCCCACAGACTTTGCAAAACCCCCAAAGTGACATGTTTCTGAGGCAGGGTTCCTCTTCCCTTTAGCTAAGTGAAAGTTTTGGTTGCTTTTCAAGTGGGGAAAGGTGCCAGTGCCCTTGCTGTGAGAGATTTATGGAAACATTGATAGACTTCAATAGAAAACAGTATTGGACAGTGTCCTCTCAATAGTGTTTTTATCAAAGTAGTCATCACATAGAACCCCTCCACTACATAATTAAGATATATTTTTAACATCTGATTATACATAAATTTCTGTTTCAAGCAATTTTTACAGAACAATATATTTCTGTAGAAATCTTGATTCCAGTTATTTTAAATGCTACAGGACCACTTCATTAGGGAACTATTCATCTTATAGAGTAAGAAATGTCTTCACTTAAAATGTATTGTAGAAAAATAGATTAAAACTATCTGTGCCTATTTTCCCTCAAACCCATAAAGAATTTTGAAGATTCAATTCATTTTGCCTTTTTACCAGTCTTCATCCTTTGACATACTACAGACAGGCAAATTATTTCATAATATAATGGGTATGTTCAAATAAAATAGCCCTCCAGCAGCCTGGCCATGAAACAGTCCCACAGGTTGTTCTAGACCTGGCCCAGAAATTACTTTATTAGAACCAGCCAAGCAAATGTGCCAGCTCATTTTCTAACTGCTGGAAAATTTAATTCCAGAACTGGCATGTGGGTGTTGCAGCTGCCCAGCTTGCCTCAGAGTGGCCAGATTTAGAATCAACAGAGGAATAAACCAGGGGACATAATTTTTATCCCACAGCACACTTGAACCCTCTAGAGGCAGCAAAGATGATACTGTTATGCTTAGTTATTAATGATTTCATACATGTTTATTTCAATGCTTTATGTCATCATCCAGTGATTTCAGCACTTGTTCCTGAAAAGACCATAGTAATGGAACTTACCAGAAGATTAATGCTTCATCTATGCAGAATGCACACAGCTGAGAAGTAGAGGAGGTTTCCTGACACCATCTCTGGTAACCACATACTGCAGAATTAATTGCAGTGAGGACCACAGCTCAAAAGCTGAGGTCTGGATCCAGACTTTACCAATGTTCAAATACGTGGGTTTGATCCAGCCTGTCCAAAATACAAGCTCCGCATTAACATCACATTTCTAATAGCATTTCTCCAATGCTCAGAGCAGCTCAGATGCAGGGATTGATTTCTGTCCCATTTTCATTCAGTTACAGTTTATGGATTATTGCTTTAAACCTTGATGTACATTTATGATACTATATAGATAATAACAGTGACACAATAAACTGCAAAAATATGTCATTTATACTGTTATTGTGAGTCAAAGATAAAATATAAAATCTGGGCTTAAACTACAACATTCTGATCCAAACTGAGATTCTCCACTGTTTCAGTGGTTTTCATTGTCCGCAAGCACAAAACAAATGGGTAAATTCACTGTTGGCTGGCTGTTTCATACAAGCATGTTTCATCTTATAAAATAAAAGAAAAAATGCAAAGCAGGGAAAATGGTCTACAAGATGCAGCAATTTCACATCAGCAAGCGTTATTTGAAATGTGATCTGTGGCCAAATACTTCAACAGCAGTGACCACAACAAATCAGGTATAGATGCTTTCCCCACCAAAAAGCATCAGATGTTTGTAATTTGTTTTTACACTTATACAGCAATTATAAAATTTGCAAGAAAGGGATCACTGTTTAGATATGGTGTCATTGCAAGTACATTTGTTTAATCAGTTATTAGTAAAATTTTTATTTAATAATTTTTTAAGCTTTTTATCAGTAAAGTACTGATAACTGTTTTGATTCCATATGGCAACTTGAATCATACCAAATCCCTCTTCCACCTGATTTTACTTAATTTTAGCAAATAGATCTTGATCTGTTTAGTGAGGCTTCAACACAGGCACGCAGTTCAGAGTAGGCTTCCATTCCTTTCCAAACTTACTAAGATGCTGCTGCTGTTGCATGGTCTTTACATGATTTTGTTTAGCTGGTTTTCACTGGTATAACTCAGCTGTGACAGTGATCCTAAGTAATACGTCTGCATTCAGGTGGGAAGGCAGTCTGCTTTGCAAAACCAGCTAGTGAAACTGAAAGTTTCTGCAATGAGATCCACAACTGATTCATCTGACCTGTTACAACATGGTGCCTCTCTGCTAAAACTAAGTCTCGCTGATAGGGCTAGTAGAGGTTGATGGAGATATGATTTATAAAGGTAAGTAATGAGTTTGAGTTCTTCCATTTTCTATAAGAAATTAGATGCCTTTGAAGATAGGGAAATACTTTGTGATAAAAGGAGTCACTTAAAATCACACTCACTTTTTGCATATTTTTGTCATGGTATCAAACACAGAATATAACTTTTGAATTCTCTGAATAAGCTGCACAAATATTTTTGATAAATGAGTTTCTGCACACTTAGAATAGTTGCAATATATTAAATACTGAACAATATAAAATGATTATGTTCCATTACATGTTATTCAGCACTCTGGTTACTATTAAGTTACATATGATACATGATGTTATATTAACATTTCATATACATGATCTAATATGCATAGCACCCCCAGGTTTGAAATATGAGCTATTCAGAAAGAATAAGACATAATTCAGACATTATTGCCTATTGGCAGTCATTTTTTCATTGCTGGGGACAGCACTGCTAACTGTGAACTCCTGCCACTCTGGGCCACTTTTCCCATTAATCAGTTTACTTTCAGTTCTTTCTCAAGAATGTGCCCTGAAATAATGCAAGGATGTTACTATTTGATTCTATAGTCTATAGTTCTTTAGCTGGACATTTTGGCACTCACAGCAGTTTTTTTCCGGTGTGAATTAAATTCTTCCATTCTTGTCCCTGTATTTCCTGCATCATCTGCCCTTGGGCTTCTTCTAACCACTGCAGAAGCTGCTGTTGAAGAGCTCTTCCTAGTACCTCTTCCTAACTAGCAATGTTAGCTGGTGATGATCAAGCTCTTTCCTTTGGATGTGCACCCAAACACAATTGCTCCCTACCCTCTTCAATTGTTAGGGCTTCTATTCTTTTTGTATTTTTTCTGGGTAGTCGTCTTCTCTCAAGAGACCCTTGAACTACTCATTAGGGTCTCTAGTATTGGTCTCAGGATCATACAAACCTCTCAGCCAGAAGAGGAGCTGGCAGTCAGCTCAGGTAAGTGTAACGGAAATTTTTCATTATATTTTTATTTCCATCCTTCACATTCACACCTTAACATCCAGAGCATTTTTGGGCACAGATCCTGATGTACTTAAATAAGTATGTGTTTAAATTATTTTGTGTATATTTTTATTCTTGCACTACTCTCTGCTTCATTTTTTCCATTATTTTAGTGGCTCACAGGTCTTCATTCTCCATACTGTATATATCAGTGGATAAATGTTTTTATATTATTTGCTTCTGAGCCTGATGTTGCACAGGAAACAGATATGAAGTGCCCCAGCACATAACACTAGGAAGCAGGTACGACATCGTCTGGTACGGCAGGGAGGCAAAGAACAGCACAAAAGGGAGATATTCACTCTGGTGTTAGCAACACTAGCCTGAAATAATCTTCACAGACATAAAACCCGATGGTCTATTCCTATTTCACTTACAGCATTTTTGTTGCATTGTGTAGCTATATGATTCAGCTGTATCTCAACTTACACCAATGGAAGACAAAAGACATTTGGGCTTTAAAACTGTATTTGGTCCCATTTTTGTGAATTGAAACCAGAGATTCCTTTGCTATTTAATTTCATAGAATAATAAAATAATTCAGATTGGAAGGGACCTCCTGAGGTTTACAGTTCAGCATCATGCTCAGTGTAGGGTTAGATGTCAGGTCAGGTTTCTCAGGACTTTTCTCAGCTGTATCTAGAAAACCTACAAGAATGGAGCCTGCACAACTGCTCTGGGCAGACTGCTCCAGTGCTGGACCATCCTTGTGGTGAAAATGCTTTTCTTCATAGCCAGTCAAAAACTCCCATGCTTCAGTTTATTACCATTGCCTCTCATGTTTCCATCACACTCTTTAGTGAGATGCCTGATTTTCTTGTAGGTATGGGCAGGCTGTTGTTATGTTCCTCAAAGCCATTTCTTCTCTAAGAGGAACAGGCTCAGCTCCCCCAGCTTTTCCTCTTGAGGCACGTACTCCAGCCCTGACCATCTTGGTGGCTCTCTCCAGTGTACTCTTTAAGGTTTGTTGATGTCTTTTAAGCTGGGGGGCACAAGAAAATTAATATATGAATGAAGTGTTCCAGATGTGGTCTAATGAGCACCAAATAAGAGAATAATCGCTTCCCTCAACCTGTTGGCTATGCTTCTGTTGATACAGCCCAGTATGCTGCTTAACTTCATCACTGCCAGGGTGCATTAGGCACTTCTGGAAAGCAAGTTCCCTAAGAAGTTTTATGGATTTATATCTCACTGAGTTGCACGCACTAAATTGCTCTATAGAGGGGCCTAGTTCTCCCCATCCACTATATAGGGAGCCTAACGGTATTAGCACTGTGTGCTTAAAGCTAGATCATGTGAATTAGTCCTATAGGTTTGTTAAAATACACATACTGTGAAACCTTTTGAGATATGATTTATAAAATTTAACAACCACATTTAACATACTGTATACTACAAAATGGTCACTAAAGCTACAAAATTGTATTCTAGTTTCTGTATAAATTTGGCTAAATATAATTTCAGAACAAATTTCCAAGGAAGAGGAAAACCCCAGTCCAAGCTGAAAGATTGGAAAAAGGACTTATTTGGTAAAGAATTATTCATAGTTAAAACCAAATTCCTATTAAATAAAAGTCCTTGAAAGAGTATTTTGGTGAAAGTGAAATTGAAGAAGGAAGAGAAGACGTTCTCCTTAGGAAAGGAGGGGTAGACAGGATGTGAAACAAGCTAAGGCATTGGTGCAGCTACGGTTAGTTTCTAATTTACTCAGGGATGATGGTTTTTTATTTCTATGCTTCTGTAGATGTTTCAGTCTGACATGAAGAACCTAACCTTTTTCATTCATTAAAAAAACCCCTTTGTTTCTGTTATAAACTTGTCTAGGTTGTAAAATTATTCTGGGATAATTCAGAAAGCATGAAATGTAAAACTTTAAGGAAAGTCATCAGTTCAGACAAAACAGATGTTTCAGGCAACCCCTTTTTAATGTGCACAACCCAAGAAAAGGTTCAGGAATCCTTGCTCTCAGCTTATGTACCCTGCCAACATGACAGAACCATGAAGTTCCAATAAAGGCAAAATATCCTCCTGGCAAGCGTAACCCTGTGTTCCTTTTGGAAGAGCAGAAAGTAGTGAGGCAATCCATAATTTAAGGAAAACCCTTTATTATTACTCGTTCATTTTGCAGAATGCTAAACATTTATTTGGGATTCTACCTGGTGTGCCCTTCTCTGCAGGTCCAAACAGAAGCCTACTGATATCAGGAACATTCCTGTTGTTTTTGACAGACTGAGAACAAACTTCCCCCAAACCTATTAGTGGCCTAGTGTTTTAGAGAATTATTTATTAGTCTACTGACAAACAGAATATTGCAGGTACCTTTCTGTCAGAAACATAAATGACTTGGGAGAATTTTTTTTGCTTTGGGTTGATTTGGAGCAGAAAGTCTGTCAAGGTGGAATGCTTTCTCTTTTTGAAGCTAATCTGTTCTTCTTGCAACAGGCCAGCCTGCCTAAGAATTACCTAAGCATATTTGATGGCTGGGTTCTGTTATTTTCATAAGTGTTTTGAATAAATGTGATGTCATGTAGCAGTGATATGCTGTCCAATTCAAGCTGATTGTGAAGGGAGAAACTCCATATGGATTTTCTTCTTTAGCAACTGCTGGAAATGAAGTTCCTATGCAATTCACTCTCCTGTGTAAAGTTTCAGAACCATGGTGATGGTAGCTAGCAGCAGTGACACTACCTCAAATACTTCCCTAAGAAAAATAACATGGTCTGTGAGATGGAACAGAGAATGAGGAGCTGGGTTTTCAGATTTCATGTCTGTATTTTGTTGGCTGGCTTCAATTAACATTAAACTTTGTAACGCCTTTATGTCATTTTTTAAATGGGGATATTTATGAGTTCTTTTTCATATCTATGAAGATCTACTAATGAGAGAAAGTCTTGTCAGTGTAAGGTATTATTGCAACATAGCTGATTAATGGAACTATGCCTGCAGGGAGGGGGTAGTGGAGGAGGAAGAGGGTGAAAATGGAAACCATACTTTTGTCAGATTCAAGGAGCTATTGAAGAATGAGGACAAAATGCTACATTGCTTTGTAGAAAATTAAGGATCACAGCTACATCTATCACCATAAATGGCTTGCTTGAATTGCTTGCATTCTCTGTCTGAGCTGCAATATTTCATTCAACTAACCATTCGTTAAACACACATCCTGAAAGCAAATAACTTTAATGTAAATAATTTGTGAAGCATTGTTCCATCTGTTGAAAATGTGCAGTAGTAGTTTCGACCCTTGTCTAAACCAGGCAAGCTACTTTCAGGCAAGTTTGGGAGGTAAATGAACTGTCTGGCTGCTTTTCTTGGCAACATCTCTTATTAGTGGGAGGTGGCAGTAAAGAGAACATGAGGAAGACTGAAAGTGTTTACTTAAAACTTTAGCCAAATGGCTAGGGAGAGTTAAGATAAATCATAACTGTCAATGATGACAACTTTAGACTGCTACTAGTTCACTCCTGTTTATGCAGTTTTAAATGTTGCACTTAGAAATGTTTAGGAGCAAACTGAATTTTTATTGACAGATGCCATAAGTTGTTTAGATGTAAATATTTTGGACTTGGTTCTAACACTGATATGGAAGATTTGCAGGAAGAAGTCTGTAAAGCTTCACACAACACTTGAAAGATAATATTTTTTAAGAGTGTCTCCAAAGTATGCATCTGTGACTCATATTTCCCCAAAGAATAAGGTCCATAGATCAATGCAGGCTTATTATACTTTCTCACACAAAAAAAGCCAAAATAAAATGTTACAGCAATTGGCCATATGGGATTATTGAACTGAGTCAGTTTTCTTTCCTTTTTTTCCCACTCTTGTCTTGAGCACCTTTCCCCGCACTGTCTTTTTTTTCTTTTTTCTTTTGAATGGTGGCTCAGATACTAACATTTAAACAGCAGTTAAGACATCAGAATAAGCTAATGAAAGGCCATAATTTCAGCCAGCAACCTCATGATTTTTTCTTTAAAGATTGAGTCATGTTGACCAATGCCATTAAATACAGTACTATGTCAAAGGTCAAGGTGAATTGATCAGGGATTTAGATCAATTTATGTTTTGCTTTTAACTGTGGCAGCTGCTGCTTCTTTTAATACACTTAAGTGAAAGTAAGTAGCACATCTAGATGCTTTTTTGTTTATATAGCTCTATAAGATTTGCTTTGTAGACTGTAATATTGCAGTACTGGTTCCAGGAGGAAAAACAGCACAAGAATTAAAATAGTCTAACCCTGTGTTCAAATCCCTTTTATGTTTAGATATGGAAGCATCATTAAGAGACTTATTCTCCAAATACATTCAATATGGACACTCATTTTTACAACACATAGGGTTTAGCACAGAGCTACTTTTCCATGGATTGTTCATGTAGTCCTGTTTGGATGGACTAGAATGGGTCTTCTCAGTGTTGTTTGACACCTTGGATGAGAAGCATGTGAACATAAATAGATTGTTTACCAATTCTGCTGCTACATATGAAACCTCAGTTCAAGAGCATACTCTGTTGTTTGACATTGAATTGCTCTAAATTCAAAATATGGGTTCTTAGCCTGCTCCAGTCAACTCCTACCTAATCATGGAAAGACCTGAAATGCATTGCCCTATATATACAATTTTTGTTAATATTTACATTGTAGGTTTAGTGATTTCCAACACTGATGTCCTGATGATGCAGAACAGTATGGTTAATATCACCTATTACAATTCCACCACACTTGACAAAGCAGTTATTGATTTTCAAAAACTTGCTTGAGAAGCTTGATCTAATAGAAATGCCATGCCTTACCCTTCATGTGGCAGCTTTCCTTCCAAAAGGAAGCCCACATTGGGCTGTGGAAGAACTGGTTTTATTTCCTACCCAGGCTACTGGCTGCTTGGGAGGGGACACATTTTTAGCCTCTCCTTGAAATCTATTTCAGTTTTCTGAAAAATTGTAAGTTTCACTGACTCAGAGAAGAAGAAGGCCCACGCCTGTAAGGGCCTGACTCACTAACCTTTTCAGGAGATGCATGGCCAAGTAAGGTTTTCTGAGCTTCTGTCCCTGCCTAAAGGCCTGGTTTTGTACTTTGTCCATGTGTATTCAAGCTAAATATACAGGCAGCTTGAATTGAAATTTTGCCACTTGAAACTTCCCAGTCTGATGTATTCCTCTAACCACTAGACTAGACAGTAACCTTAAATTTTCTGATCATTTATTGTGCTGCAAACCTTCATATGTCCAGGTAAAGTATAAGAGCCTTAACTAAGGCTTTCTGGGGGATTATTCTTCATTGCAAAGCAAAACTAGGTATCTATCTTAAGATCAGGTGGCATCAAATGGCTCATATCTACTCTGCTTAGGTCTAAGCTTAAGCATATAAGTGTCTTGGAAAGAACAGGATGGACTAGTTTAAAACAGAGGCAGGGAGTTCACTAAACTGTTGAACAAGCATTCAACACTTTAACTCTTATGCCCCTTTTGATCTAGTAACATCAGTGTACTCAAGGATTTCTCTAAAAAAATTAATGCTCCTACTTCAAGGCTTTAAATTCTGGAGCCCAGATCTCTCTGAATTATATTAAATGGTGTAAATTTAAGGGAGCAATTCAGATGCTGAAACAGAGGCATTTAGTGCTCTGCTAGGCTCTTAGCATTAGAGACATGTTAGGCTTTTATGTGGCTAACAAACTGCTACAATCTGGAGTTCAAAAGATTCATGCCCCTCTGGACTGGCAGTTAGACTCCCATAGGTTAAGTGAGGAGGTAGAGCTACACATGTTCTACAGACATCTCAATGGATCTGCAGTACCCAACTTCAACCGATTCACTCCTTGGCTATATTTATAGAATGGGTGGGGCTGAATTTCCTTCAGACAGATAAACTTTGGAGACCTGCAGTGTAGGTGTCTGCAGGTGAGATCCACTTTTAGTCAGTGGAGATCCAGACACAGAGTCAGTTTCCTAAATGTAGGCACACAGTTGTGTTTGTGGTGTTTTTTTTCTTGGTCTGCAGCTACCATTCCAGTAAACGTGGATCTTCCAGAGGTTCTCTGTCATATGTGCCAGCCCCATGTGGGTATTTCACTTACACTCGGGCAGTCGAGATGCTGACAGATACATATTTTAAACAAATTAATTGAGCAAATTGTTTGCAGTCAATAAGTCCAGAGAACTGTCATGTTCCTGCCAAAGAGCTACACGGCGTCTTACATAGTGCATTGGTGATAGGTTTAGTATATTTGCCTAAACAGGGGCATCCTACACACCCAGACCAGAGAAAGCTTTACCATAGGATCCATGGGAATCCCAAGTGACAACCAATGGAGAGAAAAAGGGACTCCTGGATATAAGCAATTTCTTCCGAATTATTCCTAAAATAAGTTAGGATGAGTTGCACGCCAGAAGACCTTATTTCTTAACAGACAGCAGAAACAGTCTAAGGTGACAAACCCAGTCAAAATATCTTGTGCATGTATCTAAAGAGAAGGGTCTTTAAAATGCCATTGTGAATTCACTTATCTCATGCCATTTAAGATACAGCAGATTGCCTAAAGACATCTGCAAAGGCTGGCAGGCGTAGCACAAAATCTACAAGAGACCAGCATCCTTCTGTAGGGGATTTTACCTGAAGGTCAACTAGGGCATCCTGAATTTTCTCAAATGACACTGGAAACTCATGTCTAGCAACTGAATTGGGCTTTCTAAGCAAAACCAATTTCCTTTCATGAAGGATCCTCTGCTGGCTGCTGACAGCTAAGAGGAGTGTAGCTTCAAGCTCAGTTAGACTTGACACATTAGTGTCACTGATAATACTGATTTAACAAACCAAAGTTTTATTCTGACCATCATGCCTGCAGCTGGTTTGTAAGAAAAAGAAATGGGCTGAAGCTGAAAGTAGTGCCAATGGCTCCAAAACGCAGGTACGTAACTGAACTGATAATCATCCTTTATCTTAGCAATTGCCTGGCTTTGTTGTAAAAATCAAGTCTAAAGAAACTGATAGTTTCAAGGTTGAAACGTAAAAAATCCAGAAGTCTTTTAAAAATGAGCTCTGTGAAGGGATTTATAAGAAATTTTCCTATATACACTTGGAGAAATGAACTGTTCAAGTATTCTTCCAAACTGAGATTCACAAAATAGCCAGTTTTAAAAATTGTAAAAATAATTTTTATCCCAGAAAAAAATTCCTTTATAAATGATGGCCAATCAAAAAGTACTACAAAATTTAGAAATTGGAAAATCCAAAATTGGAAGGGAAACAGATTTAACTTATGGAATGGACATCCTCTGACAACAAAACAATATCCTACAATATTTCAACTATCTTTCAAAGGTTTTACACATTGCTGAACACATTTTGAAAACTTCTGCTGTAAAGACTTTATTGGCATCACAATACTCAGTATAAATGTGTAAAGATGAATTGGTTAAACTTTATAGAGCAGCAGTGGAAATCTTTGAAGAGCTGGGGACCCTTAAATAGAAATCTGAGTTAAAAAAAAGGTGCTAGGATTCATGAAACACCTGGGGTTGCTTTCCAGAATAGTACTGGAAAGCTTGTTTTATTCAGTTAACATACCACAAATGAAATGAATGGATAATACGGTACAGCTCTGCACAAAGTTGAAAAGGGCATTCTCAATGAACTGCAGTCCCATCACTATGGTATTTAATACAGAATATAGTAAAGGACAAGTTATAAAAGTAAATACATAGTGCTAAACTAACAGAGATAACAAGAATGATTTAGAAAGAAAAGGTCTTGGCTAACTTGATGCTTCAGGAGGCTGCAGAAAAAGCTGATAAAACACAGCATAATTTATTTGGGTCTTCAGAACATTTTGACAAAGTTCCATACTACTGGTCTCTGTTTAAGCTAAAAGTTGCCAGGATCTAGGGAAGTACATGGGAGTGGATAAAGCGCTGATGGAAAAACAGAAAACAGAGAAGCTATGTTAGATTGTGGAAAACTAGATTTACTGGGGCCCGACAGGGGTCAAAATTTAGGCCTCTACTGTTCATGATCTATAAAAATGATATAGCCTAGTAAAATACCCTGACAGAACAATGTGGAAGGAGCTGTGAACCTACAACGTAAAGCTAGAAAAATTCAAATGTGTTTTTTGCTTAGCTTGCTTGTTTTCATTGCTCAAAAAGCATTAATAATCTCCTTTGCTCCAGCTCGTCAACACAAATGCATTTTAAGAATGCCTAAGCTATAAGGTAAACAGACAGGCCAGAGGAAAAAAAAAGTCTTTTAGCTGATATGCAAATACTACATTAGCGTGCCTAAAAGTCCTGCAATGCTTGGGGCAGTGCCAGAAATCAAAGATATAACCTGAGGTATGACATGAGTGAATTCCCGATTTTTATGTCATTGTTTTTAAAAAGGTCACAACTCGGTAGTGTTAATACAGGGCTGGCAAACAGAACTCTGAAGTTATAGAAATAACCTCAATGGGAAGAAGAAAAATTGTTTCTATTGTTTCATCAAGATTCTTTCAAGATAAAAATGCTCAGACTTACTATTACCTTAAGTTTGACTTCAGTACTAGACTATTAACAACACTAGTTTTCCAGAGAGTGAGTTCTTTGCTACTACTGATTGATCCTTGTCAGGCAAAGCAGTAGTAGAAACAGCATGTTTTTCTGTCCTCATAGGCAACAGAAATAAATTTTGTGAAATTATAATGCCAATGATTTCTTTTTATAGCTTATGAATCATTTAGATTTCTGTAATGTTGGGGCAGGGGTCATGTCTGCTGGAACATATATTTTTGTTTGAGTTGGTGGAGATCCCTGATATTCGTTCAGAATTTTTATTTTTCTAGTTGATAAATTAAAATTATTTAAAGAAAGGACTTCGAAACAGTACTGGCATTGATGGTTTCTGCACTTTTCTATGTATAATGTTATCTTCTGAAGCTAAGAGTTAACAGAGACTAAAAAAAATAGTTTTATTAATAAAATTATTCACAGCACAAGGAGAATCCATCAAGTAAGTAGATTGGAAATTGGAACATATCAGGGACTGCTCATGAATTTTTCTTTCAAATGTCCCTGAAGCTTTTTTTTAATTATTTTTTTTTAAAGCAGTTTTTTTACTAGTAGCAGTTGCTGAAAAAAGTTTTCAATACTGGGGCACTATAGTGCTTTTTCCACAAGCTTCCACTCTCTGTGGGGTTTCACAAACCTTCATGTGCTCCAAAGCCCCATAGTCACATGAGCGATCCCATTGAATACAACAGTATATGACATCCCGGAAGGGAACCCAAGCTATAAATGAAAGCAGGTATGTGGAGCAAAAATTTAACACTTTAGGACTGAAGTATTAAACGTTGCAACCAAAATATGCTAGGGGTGGATTTGATTAAATGTTTTTATAGGAAAAACACATTTCCCAACCAACTTGGTATCTATGTCTTTGCTGAGATGCAGCTGAATATTAATATTTCTAGGTAAGCATTAGGGAGCAGCACCTTCCATACTCTAAGTAACAAATCTTACTCCAGCCCAAAGTAAATGCAGTTTTCTTAGGCTAATCTCCTGAAGTTCAGAAAAACAGAATGTGGCAATTTATAAATAAAAATACAAAAACAAACTACTATATTCCAATATAGGACGTAGCTATGTTGCTACTAGACATACCAGTATGGGTCAGGCCTACTGTTTAGACCTGCATAGCTTGTGTCTGCATAGCTAGACTCTTGTTTTCCCACCTCACAAACACAGTGGCTTCATCCGTGCCATCTTCTGGGTATAGTCTTTAACCCGTGTTGTTCCCTGATCTGTATTGTGTGGGAGAGTGCTAGCTGGCACATGCCAATACCACGCCAAAGAGCATACTAAGGCTTGTCAATATAGATTATGGTATACCAATGCTCAAATGAGTATCATGTCCCTTCTAGTTTACTTGTGCAGAGGTAATTCACTGTAACAAAATTTTCCCATGTAGTCATGGTCAATAGTATCTTGGTTAAGTAGTCCTAAGACACTGGAACTATCAGCGAGGAATGGCCTACTATTTTGCTAATAGTAAGTAAAAATCCATTCTGCATAAATGCAGTATTAAAATATATACTTAAAACATGCACTTCAGCATGAGAAATATTAATTTCCTCAGCTCAGCTATAGTTTTCTCTGAAATACTATGCTGAAGTGATGTGTATAATATTTTCAAATGAGAAGCATACATTTGAGATTGTGAAATACCACAACAAAGAGCTATCTAATAATATTTTTACTGGGTATGGGGAACTGAAAAAGATTTAGACCATGATTAGCAGAGCCAGATCCAGAAAGAGGATCAAATAAGGTTCTAATTAAATTTAAAAGACTCAATATTAACTTGTAAAAGCTTCTGATGAAGGGAAAACAGCACAAACAGAATAGACAGCAACCACATCAGGTGTCATAGATGCCAAATCTTTCAAAGTCTAAATGACATCCAAAATAAATCTATTTTTAATAGAAATTTTAATTCCTGATATGTCTGCCAGTGTTTTGGAGTAAGAGAGGCACATTCTCCTCTGAACTGTATGTAGATGAAAGAAGGATAGCTGAGGTGTATGTCGATTACATGACTTGTTTGGATGAATAAAAAGCTATCGGTGGAAGGGACAGCCAGATGGATCCATTAACTTTATAATACCAGCTAGGTTCCTCCACCCTTGATTTGGCACTATGGCCGAAACCAATACTTCCAAAACTTTTTTCACTACAAGGTAGGAACCCTAGATCAACATAAGATCTCAGACTCTGGGCTGGGAACTGCTAACCTAACAGAATCTCAGGAAAGTCTGATACTTTTCATTAACATAAAGGCATAATTTAACTGGAACCTCTGGAACAACTAGAACAATGAATTAGGAGGAAAAAAAAAAAAAAGACATGGAAAAGCTTCTTCATGTCTGAAATTGAGGTTTTATATCTTAGTCCTAATCTATGACCAGTGCGCCAAAGGGTTTGTGTGGTTTTACAGCTGTATGAGTTGGTCTAAGGAAAGGTTATCTATAAATCTTTCCTTGCTAATATATTTCCATGCATTTTATTAATATTAATTTTTCCCATTTCATTCAAAACTGTGTGTTATCACTGTCTGTCACTGTCACTGATGTCTAGCACAGATGACACGTTTGCAAAAGGAATCTAGGTGTGTTCATGCAGGATCTTCCTCTTGTGCAACATTTATTCTCCTTTAATGATCTTAATCACCTTCAAGTAAGCTCAGTGCACCACAAAACTTTGCCGTGGAAGGAATGATGGAATATATATTACATGGTTTGAATCTTTAGGGGACTGGATAGGGTCAAGGATACTTAGATTCTCACAGGGTATAGCCTTAAGTTTGAGCAAATCTGCTTCACATTTCATCTTACAGTACTTGCAATTTTCTTTTGACATATTAAGAATGCAGAAGGAAACCTGTGTAACTGTTTAAATAAGAACAATAAAGAAGGGAATAAACTTACTCTCAAGAGCAAAGATTGAGTTATACACAAGCCCTCTGCCAAGTCAAAGCAGCTTGTCAAGCCTATTTCTCTGCAGCCCTGCTTTTGAGCCCCTCTTCCCATGCTGAGCAATGTTTTCTTTTCCTTGGCATGAAATAGCTCCATATTTCGATGTCAGTTCTTTTATACAGGAGAGTTCATTCTACTGGTGGGACCCTTTCCCAAATGAACTGGCCACAGTGTTGATGATGACAACATGATATAACAAACTTACCAATTTAACTTTGAGGTAGATGGACCAGAAAAACTTGAATTTTCAACAAGTAATCACAGTTATTAGTTCAAAACATCATAGGTGGTAAATCCCTTTCTCCCACAAGTGAAAATTAAATTATACCCACTCAAAGCAAGAACTTGGAAAAAGCTTGTTCACCAAGCTGAAAACCTCTCTCAGATGCTGGAATTATTTCTTTCCCCCCAGTTCACATGTGATTCTTTCATCTTAATAACAATGACAGGCAGAAAAATAGAAGAAATACATGTTTTCTTTGAAAATACTTTCCAATATTTAAAACAGAAATGGTAGTTATATGAAATCTAAGATCATAAAGCATTAAATACTGAATAATATGCAGTGACTAATGTCTTAAAGCTGAACTTTATTTAATTACATCAGCATAAAACTTGAATAATAGAATGTTTTTCTCCTTCCACCGCTTGTCTTCCATCTGAGCAGAGAACTTTCTCAAGTGAAATTTACCTCTGCCTTTATGCATTACCCGTAATCATAAGTATAGGCTTTGGAGTTAAGTGAATACTTTGTGTACACAACTAGAAGATAAATGCATGCATAAAGAGAACAATGCTACACCATTCCCTTTTTTCAAAACAGTCTTACCCTACCATGCTCCCTCTCCCCATTAAATATTAATTAATTAATTAATTAAGTACCCTTAACAAACCTCCTCAGGTGAACCACTGGACCTGTCTTCAGCTTAAGATACCTGTCAGAGCAGTTACAGTCCAGGGGTTTAAACTAACATTATCTAAGAATCCAGTCCTGGGACAGCTGGGCTGGTCTTTTCAAGTCTACAGTGAAGCAGTCCCTCTTCTGCGCAGAGAAAGACCTTCAGCTGTCTGTTGAGCCTAGGCTCAATCTCATGAGACTAGAGATGCACATATTTATCTTATATATAAACAGTCATACTGAGGCGAACCTGTTTTTAGACAGCATCACAATGACGTTACTAAAGAAGTTTAAAGTAACAACAACTTAGGTACTGTGCTGTTCACATTAGGAATCTAACCTGAGTTAGTGAGCAAAATTTATGAGTGCGAATTCAATGTCTGGTCACAAGAGAAAGCAGTGTACCCCGCAGCAGAATTCACAGCAATAACTCAGATGATTGAAGTTAAGGTAGAGTTGAATGTCACCCTTTGAAGTGAAACACAGTCCTTTATGGAGTATTTAAGTCATGCAGTCTTTTCTAAAGAATAGTAAAACACAAACATAAGTTATTAAAGAACTTGTTTGTTTATTTGAGTCTGACAATGGATTTCTCAAGTGTAAATATTTCTCAACCTGTGATACTTGGTACTGGAGCCTGATTATCTTACAACATAGGAGGAATCACAGGTCTTATTTTTAGTAAGAAAATCACCTCTGTGATCTAACTACTACAATAGCCAAGATGATATTGAGATTCGTAAGTTATGATCCATTATTTCTGTTCACTTGAGCATACAAACTTGCAGGGAATATTTATATTTAAAGTAACATAACTCAAAAATCAGTGGCATGAGATAAATGTCACATAATTTTCCATTATACAGGTATATGGACTAGTGCAGTATTCAGCAGAAAATGTCTTTAATTATTCTGTAATGCACTGAACCACCAGAACCTTTTCAGATACCTCTGGGTAATAGGAAACAGCTCTACCCAAGTACAATTTTGCATCAAGATTGACCATCTTTGAGGTCCTGAGCATTTCCCACATAATTCATGACCATAAGAAATCAACTAAAGTTCTTGTGCAGGCTTAGGATCCAATAAGAGTCAGTTCAGACAGAGAAGTTAGCAGGTAATAGTTGTTAATTGCTCTGCTGGTCTTGGCTTGTAAAGTGGCATAAAACCATGCTGTTTAAGATTATATTTACTTGACAGTGCAGCTTCTATTAGCCATCCATAAAGGATGCAATTAACAGCACTAAATTCTTATATCAATTGATTGCATTTAAGTAACTGAAAACAAATGTCCTCAATATATGTTCCTTTGACAAGGTTATAGTAGTTTGATTACCTTACCACTATAGACAAAGAAAGAATATATACTGGCACTGAAGGAAGGCTGACAGTTGTTGAGCTCTCAAACATATTGCTTGGACTATGGTTTGCAATGTAAGCTGCGGGGTGGTTTTTGAACTTTATGCTGTAAATATTTCTGTTGAAGATAAGATAGCATGAATATCTGCAGAAGCACAACGTGTTCATCCTTCTCGGAAAGTATTCTGACATCTGTGTGTGAATACTTCACTCTTGTCCAATTACATCACAATCAGTGTCTTATTTCTTCTGAACTGGTGTATATTATTTATCATCTATTTAGCATTCTTAAAGCATCTCATAGTTCTTCTTTTAGATTTTAGTAAGCTCCAGACTAATTAATTGTTGGTCATGTGACACTTCACACACACACACACACACACATCCACACCCCCCACACTTCTGAGACTTCTGTTATAACCATTCAGTCTGTTGACACCTGTGGTGTAGGCAATGACCCCCAAGAAAGAAACAAGAAAAGACAATTCTTTTCCCTAGTAAGCGCATTATCCAGATATATTAGAAAGGAGTTGTGTTTGTCAAAACATGAATGCCAGAGCACATTTGGGACCTATTCCAGCTTGTCTGCACTGCTCCCATAGTCAGCCTGGCTTCATATCCCATACAACATTGCAGCATGCAGTACTGGACATTTGTACTTTTAGAAAGGTCACCAAGCTGTCATACAACTCTACAATGATAGAAAATATAGCAGAAATGGTTGGGCCATGTATAATGTGAGGAATCAGCCATTCTGAAAACAAGCATGACTTATAGTGAGCCTTGAAGTGCAGATAGACTTGAGGTTTTCTCTTCACTGTGCTGGCTGGGTTACTTCAAAGATTTCTTTGATAGTACTCCAATGTGTTCAGCCAGTGAATTTTGCCTCAAGCTGCCTTTGAAGGCTTCTTCCTACTTGGATCAAGATGTCAAAAAGTCCTCAGTTCCTTTGACTCAGCTCCTGATTTAAGCAATACTTGGCATATCTCCAGAATGAGATTAACTCATGCTTCTTTTTTTGACTTTATTTTGCACTATGAGTTACTAGTACCTGGCCCACTCTCCACACTTTTACACAACTTGCAACTATAGCAAGCAGAGAAAGCAGTAGGATATCACTTTCATGGACAGCTGAATTTTACTGAGATCAAATATAAAAATGAATTTCAAATCTTGAGCTTAATCAAAGTTCATGTTATGCCTGCAGTTGAGAAAATTCCAGATATGAAAAGATGTCCTTTTGACCTGTCTTGTCAAGAGATCTTCCCTGTGACATCCTACTTGTCATATTGTCTCATACAGCCTTGGTCTCTGGTTCAGAGGACCCTCTCTCCCTCCTTCTTCCTGAAACCTGATCAGGCGAGTGAAGCTACAACCTAAGCCCATCTCAGTCACAAAAGTACTGCTTCTCACATGACAGGCACAGAATATGCCACAAAAGTGACCTCCTGGATCAGCAGGCTGTCACTGACCACTGTGTATTACAGCTCTATTAAGCTTATCAAGTTCTGTTTTGAAACTGAATTTAGTGTCTCCCTGGGCTCTTACCAGAACATAATGCATGGTAAGGTGAGGCAAGAATGTCTTAATTAGACCTCTAGTTCAGTACAATTTTATATATCTTCCTCTCTGGACAAATCCTGTAGAACTGACCATACCCCTGAATGTAGAGGAAAGATTGTGAGGAAAACGGGTTTTAAAAACCTCAGGGTTACTCACTAAGGGAATCTCTTTTTCTTGCACTGAGCTAGCACTGCATTACAATGCCACAGTATGCTACTGTAAATGCTGTTTTCCAGATGAGATACAAAATCAGATTTTTACCAGCTATGGTCATTAACACAGCCTTGTTGCTGCTTGAAGATAATTCCAGTTTGGACAGTTACATTCCTTTTGGGTATGGGGTAAATTAAAACAGTCTCAAACTAGGATTATTCTGTGCTGATATGTTTGTTTTATATTTCATGTAACAAATCAAACAAGATAAAATGTAGCCTTAAATAGTGTTTATAACATGATACCATCGATAGGTCTCTTGGGAAGTTCTCTGGGGTATATCTCTTTAGACAAAGCCTTGCTGGGGACAAATCTTGTAAAGAATTTATCCTTGTGAAAAAAGTTTTGCTATCTCTGTCTTTCTGAGACACCAGGAATTTTGCCAATTGTGAATACACTGACAAGACTACATCTTTTTTTGGACTGTGATAAGCACACCCCTTTAAGAAACTCAGTCTTTATGTTTTATCAGTTATTCTGATTCTACTATGCTTTCCTAAAATATTTCTTATCATGTGCAGGCAAATTTTGCTTGCACAAAACATCTTGCAGTCCTCCCAGAATGCATTTCAATAGTGAATGAGGGCTCTCTGTATGTTTAAAGCCAGATTCCCTCAGCTACATTTGGAATTTCCTCCCAAACCACAAAAAGAGAAACAACTAACAAATGACATTTATGGCACAATGTATAACACACACCAGATATATATGACATTTTTTATTTGGACTTTTCTAGCTAAACAGAAGCAAACAAATGTTTTATGAAATTCTCTATGGTTGCTATGGTTATTTCTATCTCAATATCCACAGCCAAAAGGATTATCTCAGGTCAAGAACTTAGCCCAGTGAATGCCCTTATTTAAACAGTGAGGTCATTTAGGCAAAAAATAAAGAGCAAAAGACATAATAATATTTAATAGTAACTGCTGTATTCTTGGCTGAATTGCTTTGCAGCTGAACACTATGCTTTTAGTCTCAGTGCTATTTTCCTCTAACCTTCCAGAACGATGGAAGCACTGGTTCCAGGTGTGCTCCTTGTGTTTAGGCTCTACATCCACCCTTGGAATGTGGAAATTTGCACTCTGGCTCTCCTAGTTTTCACAAACCCTTACCTCAGGTTTGACCTGAAACTTCACTGTCCTTTCTCCAGGTTTGAACATTTTCAGGCTTTTTGGGCAACTATTTAAGTACTCAGAAAATACCTTGTACAGACAGGTACAATGGAGACTGTAAAATGTAAACTGTAAAAGACAGTCAGAAATGGAAACCAGGAAACAAAGGACATTTATAAATACATATATAGGCAAGTTTCCATATAATCAAGGTACTTCTGTCACAATCTGTATCATGCTATGAGGCTGGCATCAGAATCTCCTGTCTGTATTCTAAATACAATAGTATCTTAATGCTTGAATAGGAAATCTGGGATAAAATTTTTAGCTTGGTTTAAAACCAGCTAGGATTCTAGTGAGGATTTCAGTAAGCACTAATTCTAAGTTCCACTAATTATCTAAACTCTATTTCCGATCTAAACTGCTCAAAACCAAGCAAGAATGTGTTTCTGAGGTTCCTGTTAGAAACTTTTTAGTGTTTTGGTCCCCAAAGTAAATAAAAATAAATTATTTTTATGAGAAAGTAGTCATAATCCAGTTGACTCTTTCATCATAAGTAATTATTTTGGTTGGGAACGTAAAGGAATGGACTTGAAACCAAAACATGTTAAATAAACTTGATGTTGGGAAATTCCCTTCCTGCCACTTTGATATTGATCATATGCTTGCTGTTTTGTTGTACCTGAAAAATATGAGGAAAAACAATGGAATTGAGTTTATAATTAGCTGATATACAAGCTCTGAAAGATTACTGGGGAAGGAAAGGGGATTTTATTTTATTATTTTTTTAAAGGAAAAAGAGAAATGAGGAACAGAGATTGCAAAACAGTTTAGCTTCCTACACGGTGCAATCTCTCAGCAAGTTCATCTTCTTTTTATGTCACTTGAGTGAGGCAGAGCCTTTGTGTGGAAGAGTTTCCAAGGCGAGAAGCAGAGGGGCAAGGAGGAGTAACACTTGTGTTCCAACTGAATCCAGTGGCATTTCAGGAAGAAAAAACGTAGCACACAGTTGTGGCAGTGATTAAGAAAATAATAACCCCCGCCCCAAGTCACGGCACATGCTTCCCATATGTCTCCCCTGGGCATTTGCCAGATACAGCAGGATCTGGTGACATTGCTGTAGAGCAATGCAAGGCCTGAAGAAACCTTCCTGCACTCGATAGGGTTGGGGTGGGGTGGGTTATTGAAATGGGTGCCTGCCTCTTGTTTGAATTCCTGCTGAAAGGAGAAGCATTAAATAAAGCTGCCAAAAAGAACTCCCAACAGCTCTCTGTCAGAAAGCGTATTTCTGTTAGAGTTGAAAAGCTGGAGGAAAAAATGTCCTTGTCTCTGAAATTTGGCCTTAAAAAGGTAGCAAAAGTGAGAGTCTACTTCAGCATGTTCGTTCGGCTCTGGAGTGCACTTTTGAAATGAATCCCCCGTTTGTTCCCACTTACACACTCCAGTTCACATCACGGAGCAGTCTCTGAGCGAGGGAACTGGATTCCTTTCAGATTAAATTCAACTGGAAGATGTGCTCCAGAAGCACAGCTAATGTACTCCAAACAGTTATGAATGTTTAAACCATGGGAACAGACTAAAGCTAGTGTGAAACAAAGCCTCCGAAAACGTGTATAGCACAGATGTCAGGTCCTTGACACCAACAGCTTCCCACTGCAGACCCACTCCTGGGCTGCACGACTTGCTCATGTGGACATAGCCAGAGCCTCCTGCTCCAGCTTTCCAGAACAAGCTGTTTTGATTTTAGACTGACTCTTTGCCTGATTTGTTTTTAATATATAGTATATTATATAATACAAAACTCAAAACTGTAATACAATGCTGTGACTGACCTCAAACCACTCTCATTGTCCTTCATGGAGCCCTTTGAAATAACTAGGTTTCTTTCCAAATGTGAATGAGGACACATTGTGAAATCTGAAAATCCTTTGCGATTCTAAATTCCTGCTTTCCATACAGCTGCACGAGAGACCTGGATCTCCTTGTAAATGAATGCCTTTGTACTTAAAGCCTCTGAAACGTTTAGGCCCTGTTCAATCTGATGGCCAGACTGCCGTGTGTAATTATAAATGATGGGAGGAAGCTGCTCCTCCCTCTGGTATTCCCTATAGGACAGACCATACGTTACAGATTTCCTCCCCCCTCCAGCTCCTAGACTGTTCGGTCCCCATAGAGCTAGCAGCTCTTGTAAGCTAAGCCCTGCAGGTTACTGCCTTTAAACTGGCAGCCTGAGCTGAGTATTTATGAAGGGAAATGCCTGTCTCACACCTTTAAAAGATGATTACTTCAGCCATGGATCCTGCTCTTCACTAGGCAGCATGTTCCCAAAACTGCCTTAATTAAAAAAAAAAAAAAAAAGTTTCTTACAATGGCAAAACAATGCTTAAAAGAATTGAGAGTGCTCTAATTGCCTACATTGCTGTCTCTTTAAGCCAAGGAATGGACCCATGCTCACATCTGGTAGTCAAAACTAAATGGAACCAGCTGAGTGAATACCCACTAGAAATTAAATTGTACAGAAGATGGCTAAGCCAGAAGGACTTAAGTGAAAGGCTCTTTTTAATAACTCCCTTGCTTTGCACTCATGCCTTTTGTTTACTTTGTTTATTTTTGTAATAAGCAAAACCAAATGAAAATGTCCCAGTTGTTAGCATTTAGCAAAATGTGTCCACTGTGCATTTAGGAGTGCATTTTCCATCCCATTTCACAATAAGGACGTCATTCATGGCCAGGAGTATGTCTATGGAATGTTGGCCTGCAGCTTTATGAATTGATTTAAAAATGTAATGGAAATATACTGTATGTGCACAGTAGCCAACTCTTCCAATGTTAATAACTGGGACATTTTCATTTGGGTTTTGTTTATTAAAAAATGAATGGGAAGCCTAATCCTAGGAATAGCCATTTGACTCTTTGTGTTGAAACCGACCATAACTGCCTGCTTATAGAGCTTTCTTTAGCATGGCCTGGCTCAGGCCACACGCAGCTTCCTTTTGGTTGTTTTATAAACTGCCAAACCATGCAGGGAGATAGGATGATGTCTTGCTTTCATTTTGTTACAAACAGATTCTCTACCCAAAGCTTTTTGTCAAGTTGGTAGTTTTCTCCCTTTTTGCCAAAATTTATAAACAAGATTTTCTACCAAATTGGACATTGCAAGCAACAGCCCAGTTCAACCCTTCTCCAACTCTAGAGCAATTCTAACCAAAGTCAATAGAAACTATTAAACTGAGTATCCAAAGATAGAACCTTGCTCTGCAGATACGTAAGAAAATCTTTTGTTGACAAGACCTCTGTAAGATGTTACTATTCATTGATAATTGAGGTACTTAATCACCCAAAATATTGAAGAGGGGAAAACAGCAGATTTTGAGCACTTACCACCAATAACAGAGAGATAAGTAATCAGAAATAGCTAATGACCTCTTTAAGACTGTCTTGTTGCTTCTTAATTCAAAGAGAGAACTTATCAAAAGAATTATAGGAAAAAAATATTTCTATAAAGGAAATATAGAGAAGGAAATATACCACTGATATTGCTTCTGGGAGGGAAGCTGATTTTATGTGATACATAATGGTACCATGCTACAGTATCCACAGTCTTCAATACAGCTAAATTTTCTTTCAAAGAAAAGGCACAAGAACTACAGGGATTTGGGAAGCTAAATATTCCCACTGAATTTGATGTGGGTTCACCTTTTTCGGGGCACCAATGATTTTTAGTACACTCCTTCCCAATATTTACACTGTTCAGATATTTGTTCCTCACATTCAAGCATAACTTTTCTAAAAACTGTGAAGCTTCAAACCATCTTATAAACATAACCTGATTAGCTGATATTCACCATCGTGCATTTGTTTGTAGATGGTAGACATTAACATTGAGGTAAGATGTTTGCTTTTGTTTTCTCCTTATTATTGATGTTTATTTATAACAATGTTGTTCCTCAAAGACATGATAGATATAGGTTGTGACCTGCTTACACTGTGCCCTGTACCGACCTAGGCAGACACGAGACCTGTCCTTGTGAGCTCAGCATGTCTTTAACAAAAGTGGAAAAAGTGTTTTAAATGAATAAGTTACTGAGTAACATGCCTTCAACATATCAGATTCATTGTACTGAATATACTATCCAATATTGGCACCCTTCAATTTTCACAAAGGCCCTAGTGCAAAATCCTACCTCTTTTTAACTAATTTTAATTGGGCTACAGCTAGGAGAATGTAGTGGATGTTATGATAATATAAACAACTATTCTTACTGGATTTTAACTGGTGGAAACCTTTTTTGCATTGCAGAAAAAATGATACAAAAGTAGACCATAATGAATAAGGACATCAGGCTGCAAGGGACCTCTTGGTGATCCTCTGAGTGTCACAGGGTATCTGAATATATAACCCTTTCGCTATGTAACATACTGGTAGTGACTCTGAGAGGGCCTAGGGAAGAATACGCTTGTCCTTTGGAGTTTAGCTCTGCTTCTTAAAAAAAATACAAACAAACAAAACACCATGTTTCAGTCCGGTGGAACAACTTCATAGGAAATTCCAGCTGTGGAACAGCAGCTCTCAACCTCTGGAGACTGCAAAAGCTTGCTTTGAGCTACCTCACCTCAGGCCTCACAGCTTTGAGACTGACATAAAGCAAAACCTCTGGTCAGGGGGATCGGACTCCAAATCCATCAGCTGCAGCACTTCTCTTGTCCCGGTGGTGCAGTGCAGCACAAAGCAAATAAGAAAATAACACAAGCTCCTAGTCCAGGAAGAAGCAGTTTTGAAACTGTGCTCCAAAACCTTGCTTGCAACGGTCTGCTTGAAACACAGAGTGCTACATGCATAGGTGGGTGAAAAAAAACCCCTTTACCCTACAGGAAAATTCTTGCAGGAGCTAGGACATACTGCTCTAATAGCGTTGAGGGAAGACAGTTACCCATCACATGCTCATTTTGCTGGTGATGCTGGTGCTTAATGCAGAATGCTTGCCCTAGTGACCTTGAAGTCTTAATGAGATTAATTCTCTTGGGCTGAAAGTGGGGAATTTGCAACATTTAGGCATTGTTCTATTCTTTTCTTCTTTGAAAATAACACAGATATCTCAGAGTACTTCTCTGTCCTATTCCTTACTATTGCTGTGGCTCTGTGCCAGCAAAGAATAGTGCTTCAGCCTCTCATTGTGATCCTGTGCCAAGTACAGCAATATGAAGGAAGCATCAACATAATCAGCACAATGTAGTGTCTCTGAGCCAGCAGGAACATGTCACAGCTTTATGTAGAATTCCCTATCTTTTTATTTTATTATAAAGACCACAGACTGGGATATTATGGGTCACTCAAAGGTCATGTTACAAAAAGCAGCTTCTTTTTGGAAAGATGAGCCCCTTTTTAGTATGCTATTAGATTATTTTCCTTCTCTTAGTTGACTACATGAAGATGCAGAATGAATGTTTGTTTTCTGAATTCCTTAAAAATCTCCTCTTCTTCCTGTAATTTTTCCCCTTTGGCACCTGTTTGGAAAGAGGAATTTCTGAAGTTTAGACAAAGTTTTATCTCTCTGGCCTCACAAATGTAAGTCTTAGGGTACCCTGTTAACTGATGCACCCAGTAAAAAGTGGTAAGACTTGGATTTCGATGTGCCTAAACTACACGTATATAACAGATTTGTGTTCCAAATCATGCTTGTACATGTGAAATTTTCATATTTTTTTATATATAACATTTCAATTCAGTTATAAAACATTTCTTATCTCAATAGTTCCCTTTTGCTTGTCTCTCCTTGCACACCTCAAGGACCCTAACACCCTAATACTCCATGAAATGATATGCACATAGTCTCTTGCCTCCATCAAAAGCCAGCAGAATTTGGTTACTGACATGCCTTGTATTCATCGGATTCTCTGCAAGATCTGGAGCTATGGTCACCAGGGTCTCAGTCAGTGACCAGGTTTGCTGCCTCAGCTACACAGTTTAGAATGAATGTCAGAGATACCATGATGTTCTGTGTTTCTGAACTAATGATGGATGATATAATCACACCACTGTAGTGCTGTGGTTCTAATTTTACATTGCATCAACTGAAAATACAGCTACTTGCATCTAGAGCACAGGTCTTATGGGGAGCAGCTGAGGGAAGTGGGGTGGTTTAGCCTGGAGAAAAGGAGGCTCAGGGGAGACCTTATCGCTCTCTACAGCTACCTGAAAGGAGGCTGTAGCAAGGTGGGTTTCCGTCTCTTCTCCCAGGTAATAAGGGAGAGTACAAAAGGAAATGGCCTTAAGTTGTGCAGCGAAGGTTTAGATTGGATGTTAGGAAAGATTTCTTCACTGAAAGGGTTGTCAAGCATTGGAACAGGCTGCACAGGCAGATGGTTGAGTCACCATCCCTGGAGGGATTTAAAGACATGTAGATGTGGCACTTAGGGACATGGTTTAGTGGTAGACTTGGCAGTGTTAGGTTTATTGTTGGACTCGATGATCTTAATGGTCTTTTCCAACCCCCAAAAATCTATGGTTCTATGATTCTACTTGTTTCTGGATGTCCTAGTTTCAGCTGGAATAGAGTTATCTTTCTTAACAGCTGGTGCAGTGCTGTTTTGAATTTGGTGTGAGAACAATGTTGATAGCACATTGATGGGTTTGGTTGAGGCATGGTAATATTTATACTAAGTGAAGGAATTTTTAGTTTCTCAGGTCCTGCCGGCGAGAGGGCTGGAGGGGCACCAGAAATTGGACAGCTAGGACAGCTGACCTGAACTAGCCAAAGAGATGTTCCATACCATGTAACATCATACTGAGTATATATAAGCTAGGGGAGGAAGGACTGGGGGGACATTCAGCTAACCATTACGCATGTTGGAGCCCTGCTTTCCTGGGGATGGCTGAACACCTGCCTGACCATGGGAAGTGGTGAATGAATTCCTTGTTTTGCTTTGCTTGCATGTGTGGCTTCTGCTTTGCCTATTAAACTGTCTTTATGTCAACTCATGAGTTTTCTAACTTTTACTCTTCTGTTCCTCTCCCCCACCCCACTGTGAGGGGGACTGAGTGAACAGCTGTGTGGGGCTTTGTTGCCAGCCGGGGTTAGACCACAACAGTCCTTTTTTTTTTTTCTTTTTTTTTTTTTTTTTTTTTTTTCTCCACACTATTTATGCCATGCCACACTTTCCAACATAACCTCATTAACCACCACCCCCCTTTCCATCCTTTGATATAATACACAGATATCACTCTCCTGGTCTATGGACTGCCCCTGTAAAAATGTCCACAAATGTCCACAAAGTGTCCAAAAAATGTCCATTCAATTTAGTCCATGAACATGACCTGTAATGATGGCCACTTAGGAGAGGAGAGCTTGTGTGTTGTATGGGGTTATTGGACACCAAAGCCAGCTCAGGTCAAGTCAGTGCTGCACTTGCACTCCTTGTAAGGCTTGTCCTCCACTGGTTCAGGTAGTTCCTGCCATAATAATTCCTATAACATAAAACTCAAATCATGGGTTACAACAATTTAAAGCTATATCCATTAAAATCTCCACCCCTGTCCCCTTCAAACCAGCCCATTGGGTTTAACATTGCAAGGAACTCCTCCCCTTACCCCTGCTCCAGCTTGGATTTACCCACACACTGCAGTCCCTTAGGGTTGTACCTGCTCCAAGTGGAGCCTCAGCTACGAGCCACAGTCTCTTCCAGGGGTATACTGGAAAGATATCTATGCTGCAGCATAAACTCACTCACAGTCACAGTCACTTCGAGGTACACCTGTTCCAACATGGACATATCCATGGGCCATGACCATAGACCTGCTCCAGCGTGACCTTACCCACAGACACAGCCCCTTCAAAAGCAATTTGCTCCAGCACAGCCACTGATACTTCAAGGTGTACCTGGTGCAGCATAGACTTATCCACAGCCACAGATGCTTCAAGGTGTACCTTCTGTAGCATGGGCATGTCCTTGGGCCACAATTCCTTCAGGGGCATACCTGCTGCAGCACAGACATAACCATGGCCACAGACGCTTTGAGATATACCTGCTCTTGCATGGACTTTTTCATAGGCACAGAGACTTTGGGGTGTCCTGCTCCCACATGAACTCATTCACAGGTCACAGTCCCTTCAAATCGAGTTCACCTGGACTTCCAGCCTGTCCAGTACAGCAGCCCAGAAACAGCAGCCATGCCCTGACCACCTGCCAGCCCGGGGGCATTGCCATTGCTGTTTTCAAAATGTTCCTGGGCACAGCACAGTAAGGTGATAAGCCATACAAAAAGCAGTGAAAGCAAAAAGCAGTTGCTAACAAGCACTAGACTCTAATATACAGTAAGGCAAGCAAGCCCCATGGCAAGCACAGAAACCTGACTATTAATAGCTAAACAGCAATAACAGCAATACATCTGAACTAGCACATTCCAAACAAATGCGTTGTTACCTTGAACCCCTTGTGCCCCACATTGGGCACCAAAAAGGGCTGTCATGGTTTAACCCCAGCCAGTGACAAAGCCCCACACAGCTGCTCGCTCACTTCTCCCCACAGCGGGATGTGGGAGAGGCTTGGAAGAGTAAGCGAGGAAACTCAAGGGTTGAGATAAAGACAGTTTAATAGGCAAAGCAGAAGCCGCATGCAAAAGCAAAGCAAAGCAAGGAATTCATTCACCACTTCCCACCGGCAGGCAGGGTTTCAGCCATCCCCAGGGAAGCAGGGCTCCATCATGCGTAATGGTTACTTGGGAAGGCAAATGCCATAACACTTTCTTCCCCCAGCTTACATATATTCAGCATGACGTCAAAGGGTATGGAACATCTCTTTGGCCAGTTCAGGTCAGCTGTCCTGGCTGTGTCCCCTCCCAATTTCCCATGAACCTCCAGCCCTTTCACTAGCAGGGCCTGAGAAATTGAAAAGTCTTTCACTTAATATAAACATTGCCCAGCAACAACGACCAAACCCATCAGTGTGCTATCAACATTGTTCTCCCACCAAACCCAAAACACCACACTGCACCAGTTACTAAGAAGAAAATTAACTCTATCCCAGCTGAAACCAGGGCAGTGGATCACTCATACTTCTCCTGATACCACATTTTTACACACTTGCACTCTCCCTTTGTCCTCCCCTTTCTTTGCTGCTTGGACATGCTGTAGCTCTACCACTCTCCTTCACTTCTGCTCCTCTCTCTAGAGCTGGGACAATGCTATCTGATGACATTTTGGTTCCAACAGCACAAAAGAAGAGCAACGGTGTGCATTGATCAATGGTGAAATTATATCTGACCACTCTGTTTGCCTTCAGTGGCTTGGTGGACAAACACAGAAAAATAGATGTAGTTTAGCTCGAGTTCAGGAAGTTTTGACTCAGACTTCCAGAGCAATTACCAGATTGGTGAAATAGGAACTGTACAAATGGATGGTCATGTAGGTGAAAGATTGATTGAACCACCATGCTCAAGAAGTTGTGATCAGCAGAACAAAGTCCATCTGCTGCTGGTTCCTAGTGGTGTCCCCCAGGGATCAATATTGTGCCTAGAAATGTTTAATGCTTTGTTACTGTGCTGAACACTGGGATGGAGTACACCTTCAGGTAATTTGCAGCCTATATCAAATTGGAAAGATAACCAATACACTGGTGGGAAGAACTTCTAGTCAGAAGGACATCAGCAAGTTGGCGAATGCTCTGACTAGACCCTCAAGAAGTTAAAGAAAAGCAAATAAAAAATCTGGCATCTGATGAGTCAACCCCATGCAACAGTGCTGGCTGGAGTCCAACTGGATAGAAAGCAGCTTTGCAGAAAAGGACCTGGGAGTCCTGGTGGACAGCAGGTTAAACATGAGCCAGTGGTGCTCATGTGCTCATTCCCTACTGGGAATGCTCCCTGCATCATGCTAACTTCTGAACCATGTTTGGGCATTGTTTGGGAGAACACAAGCTGGCAAGTGCCTGAAACATGTTCAAGGACACTTCACAGTTTAACAGTACAGATGATGTGCCAGTGCCTGTGAATGATCCCTGGCAGCATTAAGTTTATTAGTGTGCACCTAACCTGTAAGTCTGCAAGTTGAGACATAGGGAGAGTAAACGAGTTCCCATCCCACGAGTGGAAATGGAAGAAAGTATTTCACGGGTTGTTTTCACCCAAAATCCTTTGTCCAAAAGTTTTAATAGTAATGCTCATACTGTGAGGTGTAGCAATAGCTTCTTTTGCATTAGCATCATGAAAGATTCAGGCAGTACCACCCAGCACCAGACCAGTGGCAGGTCAGCGTTTCCTCAAGGTTTCATTTCTGCATCTTCCGCTCTGTTAACCATAAGCACCAAATGCTCCCTTAACTCTGGTCTATGCCTGTTCAAGCACATTTTGTGTCAGTTTTTTCGTCCAGCCTACAAATCATGTGCAGGTGTTTTTTGAAAAACTGCTTGATTTTCCCAAGTTTTCCAGATGTGTAACATACCTTTTATTAATGAAATGTCCTGGCACTACTGTACAAGTATTTACGTGTGGGTCATGAATGGGAAAAGTATTGTAGGACTTTTCATCAAGGATCAATGCATGCCTGGAAGTCTCGGATATGACCATTTGCACCATGAAACTCAGTCATGCGACAGCCAAGGTTTTTCAAACAAACTCAGACTTAATACATTTTCACAATAAATCTAAAGCTTTTGGGAATCATTGGACTTAGCCTATATATGGCAAAAGCTGCTGTCATCCAGAAAATCCCTGTGCTGCACAGTGACCCCTCCTTCTTCTACCCGAAGAGGCAGCTGGGGCAAGCTGCCCCTCTTGCTCCCCTGCGGGTGGCCCTGACTGCTTTCCCTTTCTTCTGTTTTTGGGAGCAAAGCTGCTCTGTTCTGAAACATATGACTGTAATTGTATGCAAGTGCCCATGGACTATTACAATATATATTAATCTAAACAGGAATGAGATTAGGTTTACAAGCTATCCCCTCCCCCATTACATATTTGTTACAATTTCCTGCTATTGTTGTAGATTTCTTTTATGAAGCAATAGAAAACTTTGATGTAGAATTAACTGAACCTGTTTTACATATTCAGTTTTTGTTGGCAGTGGTTTTATGCTCCTGGCTTTGGTCTCAATGCACTATGTACACTGAATGGGAATTTTCACATATTAATATATACAATTTAAATAAGGAAGAAAATATAAACTCTAAGCCCACCTACTGCTGGTATGGCAAGATTTAATAGGGTGATTTCTTAGCATGCAGGAACATGGACTTAATTATAAAAGTACTGTAAATCCACCAGTGCTCTATGGTTGATTTTACATACACACACATATACACACAGAAGCTTCTATAGTGAGTGAGAAAGAATTAAATTTAGGTCAGATGGTTGTTCTCAGAGAAACTGATATTAAAAGTCTGTAAAGGTGTGTGAAATTGAGATGATTAGAAAGATGTTTCATCTTTAATTAAAAGACTGAAATATTGAAATGTCAAAATTCCTTAGCTTAAAAAAATCAAACTCATGGCTTCCTGCTTTCTTACATTCCTGCCTGTCTGCCTGCCCACCTATGTACCCTCCTAGCTCCCTACCTTCCTATTTTTCCTTGAGTGAAATAATTCAAGAAAAAAAATTGAGAACCACAGAAAATAGTAAAAAACCCCACCCACATTATTTATTTCTTTAATTTTGTTTTGACAGTGTGCAAAAAAGTTATTTCTTAGGGTATTAAGTTTAGAAAATCCTTCACATTTTCAGAGAAAAAAATATAGATATGCCTTCATGGTTTTGTAGGGTTTTCAACTGAAGAAAGGTAAAATGGGGATAGGAGAAAAAATCAGTTTCCAAAAAGCAAAAGGAAACTAGCAAAGGTGAGTTTTCTTTCCCTTCCATCATTTTTATTAATTGTTTATTGATGTGCTTGTGCCTCCTTTAGGAAGGGTAAATAAGTCACAAAATCTGGAAAAAAAGGTTTACAAGGGTTTTATTTATTTATTTTTTATTTGAAAGCATGCATCACAACTATTCATCAGACTAATTTTTAAGAAGTTTAAATTCAGGTACCGATGATGAATTCAGAGATACATTTGCGGGATGATGCTCAAGCTTTGTTGCTTGGAGTTTTTTTTTTAAATGATGGTCCCTCTCTATTTGCTGGTGTGTTTCTCTCCCTAAGCAGGGAGAGAAGTAAAGTCTTGGATTCATTCACTCTAACTGTAACCTTTTATCTGACATTCCTGCATCAGGATTTTAGCTTTCCTAAACTAGCTTTGTAATAAATATAGAGATGAGCACTAGCACAGGATGATCCAGTTCTGAGACTGACTTGATTGTGGTTTGCTGTCACAATTACTAATTTATTAGAACTTTTATTTAGCATCTTTGCAAGCAAAAAAAAATCCCCCAAAGCCTTCTACAGTTGCATTTCTTTTCAAGAAGAAGACTTAAAAGAATGATGGAGTTAGTTAAAAATAAATGAACTAGTTAAAATGGTTAAGTCTTGCAGTTAATAATTAGCATCTAACTGTACAACCCTGGTTTCACTTATGCTACATCATGCTCTAGACAAGCCGTTACTAGCTGGTATGAGGCAGAGGTCAAAAATGCAATGCACAGAGAAAAAAGTATTTGAAAATTATCTGAGACTGAAGTAGAAAAAATTGCTAGTCTAAAATCATTGTATTTTGATAATAGCATGCTGTTCCTGTTCTGATCACTTTCTGAGGAAAGGGCAGAGAAGATCTAGAATATACACAGATAAGGAGACAAGGATGATCATGTCTATGAGTGAGTTGACCTAGGTTCAGCATTTAGGTACAAATTCAGTTCTTAAGAATGGCATAAACAAAAATGATTGGAAGATATATTACAACCTTTTTTGTTTTTCTTTCCAAACCTTTCCCAAAGAAATAATTTACACCACCGTTGGAATGTTTTTTTCCCCCACCTTTTGCTTTTCCCCCACCTTTTGCTTTTTTGAACTGTAATGTACTGAAATGGCATAAAGAAGGGGTCTTACAAGAATGGGACTACTTTTCATTTTTTGCTACCAAAAAGCTTTCTTAAAATGAGAACTTTTAAAATATTTTTTTTGGAAGTACTTTACTTCTTTTCAAAATGATGTAATGTTCCTTACATAATGTGCAAAAGGTTTTCATCAATTTGTTTCAGGCTCTAACACTGCTATATATTGCATTATTAAAGCTGGATAACACCGAAGTAAAATTTCACATAAAAGTTTATTCATAATATTTCTTGTGTTTTGTTCCTTGTTCTGTTTGGGGGGGTTTTGAAGGAAAAGAAGGTTTAGAGGAGAGGGAAAGGAAAAAATAGGCATTTCTATAGAGCATTTCGCCTCATCCCAAAGGCGACATTCAAAATAACAGACTGCCAGTGGTGGCAAATTCTCTCTGCTGGCTGCAAAGGGAGACGGATGACTGGTCCACAGGTACATATCTGAACTGCCATGTCTAAAGGTAGGTGGGCTGAATCCTACCCACTGGTCTCACAGTAGGGGAACAAGAGAGCACCCAGCCTGTCTCTTGCACTTTTATGTGTAGCTCTGTGGTTAAGGATGAGATAACAAGACTCTGCAGGACACTGGTCTAATGGGCTTAATGGCAAGTGGCATTTCAAACAGAAAAATGCTGCTGTGCAAGTATAAAACTCACATAGTGATGCTGAAACATGTTGAAGGTGCAGACCCACCCATCCTTTCCTCACAGATGGGGGTGCAAGGGAGCACTCATGCATCAACTGAACCCAGAGCCAGGCGCAGGTTAGCTCCGTCAGCTCTGACTGGGACCAGGGATCAGTAACTGTGAGGTGGTTGAGCTGGATTTTGTCTCTGTAAAACTATGGTAACGCTGCTTTGTGGGCCTCTTGTTCCTTGAATAAGCATGCAGCTGACATGCCTTTGAAGTACATGCAGCTGCACATATTTACCCCTCTTCTGCTTGATATGTGACAGGAGATTTATATTTCTCTTCTAACTCTGTGCTTTTCTTCTCCCACAGCTCTCATCTCTAATTGTTTAGCTATTAATTAATAATATACTACACAGGATTAGGTAATCAGGAAAATTGGCATCGTGTACAGCAGCATTTACTACATATATCTTTGTTTTTAGACTTAAATTTCATGTTTCATTCCAAGGTTTTACAGCCACATTTTTATTTTCATGCCTTTGCTAATGAAGACTGTTTGTGGCCAAAATACAGGATAAAATAAAACTTTATGATCTTAGCTGCAAGTTGGTGTAAGGTCATTAGATTTGGCAGTCAAGCTATACTTACTTGGAGTTTGATACCCAGTGATTGTTTCCAATTTGATCCACTTGGGCATTTGTAACAATAAATGTTAAGCTTTCAGATTTTACAATATTGTAAGTTCCAGGGAAGCATTAAGTCTATATATAGGTTCAGTTTTTACCTCCCTTGAATGATTTTTTTGGGGGGTTGTTTTTTATTTGTTTTTTTCTTTTTCTTTTTTTTTTTTCTTGCACTTCTCATTGCTACCAAGCTGTCTTCCTGGGGGATAAAGAAGGAAACTTTGGTTTCATAGAATGACGCTGTTTTGAGCTCCATAGCTAAACAGAGTTGAATCAGATTGGCACAAACATAATATCTATATAAGGGAACTTACGCACTTCAGAATTATGTCTGACAATTCAAAAAGTGACATTACTTTCCTCAATTAAGCATTGAACCATTATTTCAACATGGTGTTAGGAAATGAAGGATGATACAATTATGCTGAACAGTAAGAATCTGATCACTTGTGTTTTCTATCAGAAATGTTTGGGTTTTTTTGTGAAGTGAGGGAATTTGTTTGGGTTTTTGGCTTCTATACTTCTCTTCCAGTCCCTGTACTTCAAGCTTTTTCCTTTCACTATTGACTAGATAGCCTTTCTTCCTTTGGCTATAAAGCCTTGACAAATTCTTTTGATTTTTACTCTCTACTTGTTACATAGGATTCATGGCTATATTTTACCCTTTCAATCTTTATAAGATCTGATGACTCCATTTCTTGTCTATTATATAATTTTCTAGAATTTCACAATTGACTTTTGACACATCTCTATCAGCCTGCGTAAAACACTGGACAAAACAGCTGTCAGTAATTAGCTGACATCTGTCTGAATACAGATGCCATTTCTATGTGTGATAAGTGTAAGAGACTTCAAATATAGGATGAATTTTTTTACACATAGGTGCATTTGTTTTTTATACTTTTAGTATTTTCAGACAAAATGTTTCAAAATTAAGTTGGCGATTGCTGAGTTCAGATAAAGCAGAGCTAGATCTCAGCAAGTCCTAACACGACTCCCGTAACACCAGAACTGTTTCTTTCAAGTTCGGCTCAGTTTTCACTAATGAGCAGTAGCAGAACCAAAATATTGCTTTCACCTGTTTTTTTTTACTCTGGTACTTGTTATTTATGTCGGTCCAAATTTAACCAGTAAGAAAGTATGTGGATTTACTAGTAAACTGGCCTTTTATTCTGTAAATATCTGCTATAGAATTAATGTATGAGCTATTCTTACAGGCAGTATCTTGTCATCAATGGTAGTTATTATGGGCAGCATATTTCAAAAGTAGTCCATTAATAAGTAGCCTGACAGTAAACTTCTAAAAGTTACTCTGTGGTGTGATTAAAAATAATAATTCAGATTTTCAAACTCAGGAAGTGAAAGAAGTATTTATTTTGTAGTGAACATCTGAAAATCCAAGAACATATGACTGAAACAGAACAGGAGCACATGTTTATCACTATGTATAGAAAAGTCTTGACCTGGCTGACCTGACTGAACACGTATCTTTTTTTTAGGCAAATGATCATGCAAGCCCGAAAATATGGGTCAGCTATTTCATTCTGTTACCAGTAACTGTCTTTTAATTAGGCATTTAATACACATATTTATTTAAGGGGCAAGTCCTGCCTATGTTTAGGCAAGACAGATTCCTGTAGAAGAGTTGGGAAAGTTCTAAAAAAAAAATAATTCCTCCTTTGATGCGAGAATGAGGCTATCCTGCAGTGATCAGATTAAATTGCCAACTGACCACAGCTTTGAAGGCTAGCAGCATGCTTTGCACATACTGTGAGCCATTGACTTCATCAGATAAAAGTTTAGTAGTTCTGAATAAACTTAAAAAGTGAATCATGAGCTCTGTGTTGACATGAGCTGTTTTCTCTAAACAACTTTTAAAGTTCCTTACCAGGCTTTTTCTTTTAAGAAATGGTATATATGTTCAGGGGATTCCAGAAGTTCCTCAGTCATTATTCTCCACCCTCCCTAGTTTAAAGTATTTTTGATACTCTGAGATATTTCAGGGTTCAGTGAGAATGACAAAGCATAGGCATGACTCTGAATTTAGTGATTAGAGATTTCAGATCTGTAAGGGGAGATCTTAAAGCTGGTCTTTGTTTTAAAGGATTGGGTAAAATATAGACACATCCTTGGCATGAATGCAGGAAATGAAGTGGGTCCTCAAACCATTAAATTATGTGATTGTATATGAACATATAATCTCTTTTTGACTAAAGACCTTTTGTATGAGGAACTTGAGAAGGAAAAGATGAGAGAACTCCCTTGACTCACAGATCCATTTCTGTCCTTTTTCAGCCTCCCTATTTTGAGTCTTCTGGTGGGAGACAAGAGCCATGAGTTCAGATGACCAAAAGACTAAAGAAAGAGCTGAAATGGCATCTCTCATAGCCTAGTCAAATGCTGTAATCACTATGCGTGATCAAAAAATGCAGTTTTCTGACGTAACTGCCAAGAATAAGTGTCATGGATATTTCTGTTTTCCTTGAACAGCCTGATACAGTCCTTCTCTGTGATTGAAGTGTGCTTCCTATAAAGTTGCCAATTCCCTCACGTATCAATATGAGGATTAAAAAAAAAAAAAAAAAAGAAAACATGTGAATTGGCTCTGTTTATTTTTTTATATCCTCAATGAAGGCCAGGAGAATTGAAGGAGCTAGGTCGTTGGGTCTTTAACACAGGATGATACCTCAAGGCACTGGTAGCCTTTAAGGGCATGTGAACAGCCTGTCAGCAGAAAGTGGTGGCTACCAACGGGAAACTTTGACACCTCCCTGACACCTCAGACTCCTCTGGGTCAAAGGGACTCTGACCTCATTGCTGTCAGGGGTAAAATCGTTCTTGACTTCAGCTGGGCCAGGGTTTTGTACATATTTTAACTGCCAAAAACTGTAGCTGTACATGGCCCTTAACTCTGTGTACACAAGACTGCAGTGAAGGCGCTAGGCTAAAACTCAGGGGATGTGGGGTCAGCTCCCAGCTCTGTGAATGGTTTCCCCCTACATATGGTTTTCTCTGAAAGGGTTGGCAAGGCACCTTAGCTACGCTGTGTTTTCTCCCATTTTCTCATCGTTTATCTGTTTTCATAAATTCTTTAGTGAGTCTTTCTGTGTATATTCACATCTTCTAGTGCTTTGTCTCTCATTTTGCTTGAAACTTTATTTGTAATACAAATAATTTTATTTAAAATGCAGCTTTACTAGATCATCCATGCCAATGTCATAATACTTTAAAACCATCTATTTTCAGGTCACCAGAGTGTCTTGCAATCATTGCAGATGCACACTACCTAGCTTTTGACATTTAGTCTGACCAGTTAGGCCTAAGAAAGGCAAAATAGTTAGCAATTGCCTCAGTTCTCTTGATTCATGTGAAGCCACTTAGATGTCTCAACCTTGTTTCTCCTGTTCTTTTGCTACCACCATGTGAAGATATTCATGGAAATCCTGTTTTGCTTGAGACCTCTCTAAGCTTTGTAAATACAAACTAACAAATACAAATACAAATAAAAATAAAAATACATATACATATACATATGCATGTTAACATTTATGTTTGACCAAAGCCGTTCCCGAACAGAGCTGTTTCTGGGATAAGGAGATCAAGGTTCACACAGCATTATGTTTGTAGATGCCAATAATCCAGTTTCAAGGTTTGCCTGTACAGCAAGATTAATCTACAGGTTGGAGAAAAAAACCCTAAACCAAACCAGCACAGATAAGTCAATCATATCTATCCTAGGGTGCAACAAGAGTCTCATATACACATCTCAAGGTAGATTCTTCACATGTTGAATGCAGATGAAATTTCACCTATTTTTCCTACCCGAGAAGTCAAAGGAAGACTATCCATTGCCATATATCTGCTGGTATTTAGTGCACATGCTTGCTTTCCCCTACTAGTCTAAATGCTTCCATTAGGTTCAGTGTGAAGAGCAATCCTGAAGACAACAATGAAATCTGAGCTACAGAGACAGCAGGAAATATTTGCAAGCTGTGCGAGGTCCAGCAGTGATAGTTAAACAAAACATCACGTTTTGCAGGAGAACACTGCATGCTGATCACTTATGAACTAGACCCCCTCCCCTTTCTTTCAGAGAGGAGACAGTGTTCATCTCGAAGGCAAAGATGAACTCCTTACTCAAAGGAGTACACAGAGAACTAAACTGCTAAAAAATAAAAGGACTTTGAGAAACTTCCCTGTACTAAAAGAACAGATGGAGGCATCTGAGAAAGAACAAATGAGAGGGAGGACGGTATGGAGGAGGAGATTATTCACGCTGCCTGTGTTCAGGCATCCTGTTCAGGCTTCTTATAGACAGCTGAGACAGCTAGGCTCCTGCAGAGGTCCCTTTGGGGTCTATTTTTGATTAGCTTAGAGGAATTGGCTTCCTAGCTTAGGATAGTTAGGCTATGTGAAACTCTCCCAAACTATTACCTTTTAACAGTCACTAGGAGGTTTTTGTTGTCTGTGATCCAAATAATAACAGTGGGTTTAAGAAAAGGGGAGTAAAAATGGAATAATGTATCACCTAATTGCCTAGGTACTTTAGTGTAACTTCAAACATATTTATGATCCCCCTTTTATACTGACTTCTGTAAGATACTAGAAAGCATTTGCACTTTTGCAGACTGGTCCCAAAGAGATGAAAGCCAAGGTTATACACTGAAAGGTGAGGAGTAGTTTTGAAAACAAATCTGACTTATCTGAGCCAGATGATCTGTACTCTCTCCACTCCTTTGGCTATTTCCTCAGCTTCAGCCTGAGCTAAAATTGTTCCCACTGCTTAAACAAGGGTGAGCTGCCCAAACAGGCTGGGGAGCAGTCAGCGGGTACTGAGTGTGCTTGAGTACCCAGCTGAAGCTTGTGTCCTGGGACGGCTGGTGTTCATGGTGCAGGCTTGAAAGTTAACATCTTTTTGGTGTGTAAGTCTGGTCCTGAGAAAGAGCTTAAATCCTCATGGAACAGGCACTGTAGATGTCCAAGGAAACACATGCTGTAGCAAGCAAAGAAACCCCACCAACGCAGCTCTGCCTCTGGTGCACTGAAACGTGGGGACTCGGAGGGAGGGGGAGTGAACCCCAAGCTCTGAAGCTCAAAACGTTCCTGTTCACCAGTGAAGAAGCACAAATTTTGCCCAGGGTGTTTTGTTAAGAGTAGAAGCTTTCCTCCACTGCCAAACTCACAGGATTTAATTGCAGTCTCAGGTACTTGTCTTTTCTCTGCCCCATTCTTCCTGCCAGGAATCCTTGCTCAGACCGAGTCTAATTTTTCAAAATCAGTTTACTATTGATATTTGTTGGTGTGAAATTCTCCAAGCTCAGGGTGGGGGTATTTGATCTGTTCCCTTCACTTTCTCCTTGGTTCATCAGCTGTTTCTAACCCTTACCCCCCACTGAGTAAATTGTTCAAATGTGCTATTGCCTTTGGGACAACTGTGAGGTTCTTGCTATCTTGTTACTGTCAGTAAGCTCCCAGGCTTGACCCCTGTGTCAGTGGCATGGTTAGAAAACAGGATATATTAGAAATAGGTTAGAATGTCACAGGTTTATATCAATCAGGATATGAACACTTCTTTTATAAAATGCAAAAATTTTGTGTGGGAGTTTACTGCATCAACATGAAATCAAAAGGAGTATTTACAAGAGCAAATTTACTACTTCAAGCATGTTGCAAAAATATGGCAGTAAAGATAAAAAAAGAGACTAATCCAAGATGGTGCAATAGCTTTCATCATCCAGTCTCATAAATGTCTAATCCCACTCTCAGGGGATAATCCAACTCTTAGAGAAAATAAACAGACCACGTTTATTTTCATATAAATTCCTTTAAATTGTAGTGTTGCTCTTTCCTTAAACATGACTAATTGTTTTATGCTACCCTTGTGAGCCCGGTTTTCGTCATAGCGTGTTTTCATACTGCAAGACCCACTTGATGTGGCTATTCCATCCAGTAAAGGAAAGGAGGTATTGTAATACATTTCTAAGGCATGTGCATGTTTCCATCAGATATCTATTTCCCGTGTTTCCCAAATTTTCTTAGTGCAGAAGCATATTTTGCATTTGGCTTCATTTTTTGAGGGTTGCATTTGCTTTTTGATATGTATCAGAGGTCTGGCTATTTGAGCAAGAGGAAATAATTTCATGGACAGTAATCATGTTCCTGGCCTTCTGTCTGGACATAGGTGTTCCACGTAGTTTAGGAGTGAGCAAAGTAGTTTCATGCCAGTTGCAGCTAAATTTTTAAGATCTGCTGTGATAAAATGATTCCTAGCCCAGAGCATGAAACAGAATGTAGCTGTGGTTTCCCAGATTCAGTCCAGGATGGTAAGCGAGCTTCCAAGTGATCATTTGCTATTTCAATAATCTCTTAATTTAGGAAACCCTAGTGTAAAGTTTACATGCCTTGCTGAACTGAACAGAGTTAACATTCCCCATTGCAAATGCTTCTTTCCAAAATACCAGATTTGTGATTATGCCTCTTTTATTATATATTAAAAAAGTTATTTTAAGTCCTAGTTTTGATCGTAAAGCTTAAAATCTTTTAAAATACACTACAATTATATCATGAATGTGATAAAATAAAAGAAAACAGCTTTGCATTCCTCTCAGGCCCTCTCAGTTCTTCACTGTGACTGTATTTAAGCATGGCTTTAGATAGAATAAGTCAACAAGATAACTTCTGTTCGTAAAGCTGCACAGATGTACATGTGCTTGGGGAACGAAGCAGGGGACTGACCTCTTGGCAGAGATCTCCGTGATTCCAAAATGCATGCTTTTAATTCATGCATACATACACACATATATTTGTGTGCAAATGTGCGTGCATATAAAATTATATATACTGTGTATAAATATTAGGCAGAACATAGTAGCCTAAATAATAAAATTATGTCCACCACACTGGGATGAACACTAAACTGTGTTTTATCTTAACAGAACCCGGCAGTAAGTGCATTTTAATCACATTTTTCCAGAACTGTGTATTTCACACACAGCATTCAAAGGATATCACAAGATTTTAGTAAGAAATTTCAATGTTTTTATTACATTCATATGGGAAGCATAACTTCACATTCCTACATGTTTACTGCACTTTCCATAATACCCAAGTTGTTAGGAAAAAACAGGAAAATACTAAAAGAAAAACAGTTTAGATTAAAAGACTGAGCCCCCCTATGGATATTCTCAGATCCATGAAATTCTTTCTTCTGGGGATTTCTCTGATGGATGTGGAGGCTCATCGCCTGCCCACAGCACTGGCAGGAAACACCACACCTAGAACAGGATGACCTCAAAGAAGCTGCTGAGCTTTCTGGCCCCTTTTTCAGACTTTTTTCTCCTGGGGCTGTAGCTGCACTGTGTGAACATTAAAGATTTCATGGTGCTTTTCAAGAGGGAGCCAGCCCTGCCCTCCTTAACAGCAGTCTGCTTTGCCTCAGGAATTAAAGACAGTAGGAACTGACCTCAAAACAGGACTTCTCCCCAGTGCTGGTGAGAATTTTCTTTCCTGCCCCTGTCATTCTGCGTGCCATGTACAAGCTGGTTCCCCCTGTTCCCTACAGCAAAGCCAATTCCATTTTATCTGTGTTTTGCAGCTGCACTTTCCCCAGCATTTTGGGTTCATTTGTAAGCACCTCATAATAATTACACTGGGTTTGCCTCTCAGTTACCTTTAGGCTTCTTTACATTTAGTTTATAAGGCCCCTTTACACTGCTGAAATGATGTAAGTGGACCTCAGTGTAAATGAAAATCATCCCTTTGTTTTTGTATTTTCATTCAAAGCGCTGTATTTGTTCCACTACACAGACTAAAACAGAATATCCCTGCAAAAACCATCATCCGTCTAGTCCCTTAGCAAGGAATGCCCGGAGAACTGGTGCTACCAAAGTTTTATTATCGCTCACAAAAACAAATCTTAGAACCATTTACTAGGTACAATAGAGCATCATTAAAAAATTAAACTAAACTACAGTTGTCCAAAGAAATATGCAAAGTACATTTTGTGATCCATTACCTCATTTTTATTGCACGTATCCGTTTTATTGCTGCTTTGCAGTTCAGTAATTTTTGATAGGTTTTCCAGTCATTAGTTACAATTAGCAATAATGAACCACAAAAACCAATAGAACCACAATAAAAAGGGAAATCTATTCAAGAACTGTTTTATCCAACAGAGTGCTTGGTGGTCCTGGTCAGGCATTAGGTCTGTTACTGACAAGCCATGACTTTTGGAATAATGCTGTTCTCTAGATGTGATGAAATTACCGTGCATGTCTAACAGGAAAAGTAAGGAAGAAAAGCAGGTACTGCACATTAACTCAACATTGCAGTGGGAAGAGCTTTCTGTTAGAAAACTTCTAAAGTTTTCTGTTGAAAAATGAGCGTTTTTTTCTGAGGCATCATTCCTTTCCTAAGAAAATATTCATTTATTAATTTATTTTTAAAAAAGGACACACAAAATCCTCTAAGTATTCTTTGGAAAACTGAAATACTGTTCCAAAGGAACTGTTACGTCTTTTGCAAATGGGTTTCTTGATTGTCTGATGTTGTCCTTGTTCTTTAATGGTACTTGGCTGAAATCTTCCAGAAAGCTTATGTCCAGGTGAGCCAGCAACATACCCTGTGTTCAACAATATGAAGAGAACTGTCCTGTGGGAGATTTAGATAGCACAAATGGTCTGAAACATTGAGGGGAAAAAAAGAAGTTTCTTGTACTTTAGACACATTTTTCACAGTATTTTCATAACACTAATTTCCCATAAAAGCTGTTTAACTGAAAAGGTAGTTTTCTATTAAAAATATTCAGAATTATATAATTTTTTAAATATGTATGCTAGTTTCAATTTTAAGGACTCAAACCATTTTCTATCCACCCTGCTTCATAATAACTACTTATCAATAGGATATCAATAGCTATTCTCAGTAAGGAATGAATTGAGGAAAGAAACACATGGCTGGGAAAGCCTTGGATATTAATTTTGATCTTTGTGAAAATCAGCAATGACCTTTCAAGCTGTTCACTTGTCTCTAGTTCTAAAAACTTGTTGCTAGTTCTACAAACCCAGAGTGCTTATTTTGGTAGTTTTAAATAAGATATACATACTAGCTTCATCCCACTTCAGGTATGCAGTTGTGCCGTTTAAATAAGAACCAAGCCTTGTGGTGTGTCTAAAGGAAAGGGATGGACTTATCTAGAAGACTGATCAGTTTTAAGATTCAGCCTTTGCCGGTCCCCATATCGTTCCATTGATATCTAATTAAGGCATCTCCCACAAGTGCCTAAAGCTAAGCATGCAGAGTATCTGCACCTGTAAGTATTATATCAGGAACACAGTTTCTAAAACTATGAAAAGGGCCTGTTTCAGCCATCCTGTTAAGTACTCCAAAGCAGAATGTCCCATATGAGATTTGCTTGATTTTTGATGTTTATTGCATTCTTTGTTCTAGAGTGGCAAGATCAGGGTCTTTGGACCATTAGCTTCATCCCATTAGAAAGCAAAAAATTTGCTCTGAGCAGGAGGCTGCTGCATATGTATAGATGGATTGTGTACAAGAAACAGATATGATGAGCACAGAATATGCTGGAACACGGGTGGTCAGCCTAGTAGGGAATTATAAGTCTGTGGACCACTCACCTCCCATTTGCAGTCTCTTCAGAAAGGTGCAACTCAGCCATCTCTAGCCTTACAAATGGTATTACACAACTTCATGAAGATTACTTGGAAAACTCATTAAAAGAATATGCATGACTTTGTTGTGGTACATATGGTTTTGCAAGATTAGAGTTTGTGCTGTCATTTGTGGCACTGTATTTTTTTTAATTGTTCTATTTTTGTCTTTTCAATAGAGCATTCTCTTTAACTTTAGTGCAGTATCCCGTTTTGGTAAGAAAAAAATTTAAAGGAACTTGTGAAAATAGTGAAGGACTGGAAAACAACAGACCAAATCAATTGTTTCCAACTCTGGCACAATCCTTCATGAGATTTTGGAAGATTCACTTCCTTATCTCTGGAGCTTATTTTCCCTGTATGTAAAACTCAAGTAGTACTTCTCCCTATGTATATTCTCCCATCACAGAGAAAGGATAAGAAAAATAATTAATCATTTATGACAGATTTTATTGCTTTTACTGTCTGAGTCACTGGACTGCATTCTGATAAAGCTGATATATTTCAGTTTAATCATTACACTATGTTAATACACTAAACAGTGTCAAAGCTCAGTCACTGTCCCAGGGACCAACTGATGGAGTCTGACCACAACTGCTGAATTATTTTAACCTCCACAACAAGATGACTGCAGCCTACTGTTTATTGGGAGTAATCCCTGGTACGGGCTAGACTGTAAACTCTCCAAGTCATCCAGGAGAGAATTAGTTTGCTTGGGCTTTTCAAGTCACTCAAAAGTGGAGATGATCAAGATCCAGCTCCACTGACTGTGCTTGTGCTTTGATGCTGGTTAATGTGTTAGTATAGATGCAGCCATTAAGAAAGGATGGGATGGGATGGGGTGGGGTGGGGTGGGGTGGGATTGCATAGGATAGGATAGGGTAGGGTAGGATGGGATGGGATGGGATGGGATGGGATGGGGTGGGGTGGGATGGGATAGGATAGGATAGGATAGGATAGGATAGGATAGGAGCCTTGTGAACAACCCATTGTTTACCAATACCTATATTTCTGGAGGGCTTTAATCTCTGCAGAGTTTGTCAGGATTTCAGTGAATCTAACTCACCGACAAGTAAGAAAAGGTACATGGTGTATAAACCAAGATTTTTCCTGCAGCAGTGATTGCTGCTACTGAGAAAACTAAGTTTACTATCAGAGGTTACTGTGCTTAAATGAAAATGCGGACACAGGTGCCTTAATACTTGAGCTGGGATAAGTTTTACATAGTTGTAAAATGAGCTTCAGCTTTTAAGTTACTGTCTTTTCCTTTACAATAATAATCTCTTCACTTTTACAAGCTCTATATTATTTTTAGGTAAGAAAACACTATAAAGTTCATGTTTTATTGTTCCTTGCAGTTATATAAATTACATTTGGCCAAAATAAATGTAATTCCTACTGTGCGAACTGAGAACCCAGAATGTTGATTTTCCTCAAGTTATAAACAATGTGAAGATATGTTATACTGGGTCACAATTTTCCACTGTACAGCAAAATATATAACTCACTTTTAATAACAAAACTGCATATATCATTAAAGTTTCCTACTCCATGGAGCACATATTATGTTTCTCTGCACAGCAAGGGATATCCTTTCTATGTACCACAATTTCTAAAATATTGTTTGACTGAATGAAAAATATTTTAGTGATTCATTAGTAAAACAGCTGTCATTTTGAAAAATTATTCAAATTAGTCTGTATTTTTATTAGTAGTGTTGAATTCTTTTTACAGGCTCTTTTTTCTTTTTTTTTCTTTGTAGATCTAATATTGCAGCACATGTTTGCACCACTTTCATCTTCTTGTTGCCATAGGTTTTGGAAAGGGAATTTGGAGAATTATTTATTATTTTGATTTCTTTGGTGGCTGTTGGAAGGTAGAAGAACCTCCTAAAATTTAACATGCTTAGTTAGGAAATCCACAATGTTCATTATGATACTTTGATTCATTAAGTTTCTAATTATGGGTTTTCCAAACCATAGACTTTCCCAAAAGACTATTGACAGGATTTTCTAAAGCACCTGGCTTTGACCTAACACTGCTGCCATTCACATCCGTGGTAGAATACCCGATGATGTCAGTGGAACTACTTAGGCTAATACTGAGTATTTTTGAATATTCTCTTTTAGAAGTACTACCTGACTATGTCATAAACTTCCATCTAAATCCTTCTTCGAACCACAGGACCTCTGTTTACAAATCCCTGAGGTCATTAAAATTCTTTGAGGAGAAACGGTCATTTCAGCATAACTAGAAGGTTAGTAAACCCAAGCTCTGACAGGAGAATAAAGTAAACTTGAGAATCCTATCTTTTTTCCAAAAACATGCTTGCAGCAGCTAAATGGCATGAAGAAGTTCCATCATACAATCATAGAAAAAATTAGGTTGCAAGGGACCTCTGGAGGCGACAAATCCAACTTTCTGCTCAAAGGCATGCTAACTTCAAAGTAAGATCATATTTCTAAGGGTCTTATCCCACCAGGCTTTGAAAGTCTCCAAGGATGGAGATTTCATTCCCTCTCTAGGGAACCTGTTCCAGCCCTTAACTCCTCCCATGAATAATATTTTACACGATGCCCAGGATTTTCTTTGTCTCACTTTTAATGACTGCTTCTTGTCCTTTAACTGGGTAACTCCTATCTTGAACACAGAGAAAAGAACAAGGATATTGCAGAGTTCCTCAAATAAATTCCAAAATATTTAGAGCATAAAAGCTTAGTAACAAAGTGTTGACTCCCACAAGACCCTGTCAGTGCCAAATGTAACATCTAAAGTGTTGACAGTAAACTGACTGCACAATGTAAAATTCAACAATGCACTTGGCACTCGTGTGACCATCTGTGTGAAGCCCAACAAACTTGGAGCTGCTGCATTAGTATGGGATTCAACTCCCAAGACTTTAGTCTGTCAAAGCTGAATGTCTTATCTAAATTAGGCACTGAGGATATCCTCTGGGTGGCAAGAGAGAGATGGGGGGAAAAAGAGATGTCACATAATTCTGTGAACAAATCAACCTTTTGTTTTAGCCTCCTGTCTGAACCTGGTGAATGGGTGATTATGTTCGTTCAGCTCAGTATTGAGATGATTTCAACTCAAACAAAGCAAAAATCAAGCAAGAAAGGAAAAAGAATGGCCTGACACATATATCTTTGTATCAAATATCTGCTATGGTGCCTCCAAATACACCCTGGGTTATGGGATGAGTTTCTGTGACTCCACCCTACACTGTAAAGAAGATGGTGGTCTTTATGAAGCTACCATTTGGCAGCTGTCCTGTACCAACGTTGTGCAGCCCAGCAGCAAATACTTTCTGGACCTGGTGCATTTTTATCAGATCCACGCTCAATCTTCTGTTCTAGCCCCCTCCTGTGCATTGTCCCACTGCTCTTCCTCATGCCCCTTATAACAGCTTTTCGTCCATAAAGCCTCCAGGAGTTGTGAACAGAGAAGAGATAGGTCATAGAAGTTTGTAAGTTAAATGCAACGTGTCAGCTTGTTTCATAAGATTGGGGGAGTTGTGTGAGTTGTATATAAAAAGACAATGGCATTCATTCAGATATAGGGGGAATAAAAATGTTTATCTGAGTTACTGTAAAGGAAGGTAGTTAAAAGAAAATAAAAATAAATGTAGATAGGTTGTCATTTCAAGTGTTTCTTTTTTGCAGTTTCTGTGAATTGTGGGTATAAGGTGATTGGTTGGTAAGTTTGGCTATCTCTAAGTGTTCTGCTTTAGGGAACGGCTATTACTTACTCTAAAGGCAAAAGTGCGATGGCTGGTGTCCACAATGCTCAGAGCCAGCACACTCGCATGAACTGGCAATGCTTCTGCTACAGGGATCATCATCTTGTGTTCTGTGTGACACCTCTTTAGTCCTGAGACATTCTTGTTGTTTATTTGTGTCTTACCTTTGGAGGGGGGGAAGCACACCAAAGAACCAAACCTATCTAGATGCACACATAATTTTTGTCTCCAGGGGAATTGTCTGGTTTACTTTAGAAAAGACTCTGGGAGCAAACTGATGTGATGAAGTGCTAATGGGAGATGAGGGAGCAGACTGAAGAGATAAGGTATTCAGTGACATCTAATTTGATGTGACTTTCCCACAAATAATCATAAAAGTAGGCTAAAACTAGAAGCAGAGTGAACATCATATAAGAATAAATAAAATCATTATTGCTGTTGTAAGAAAACTTTGCCATATATATTATCCATCTGTCGGTGCAGTTCTTGTGGAGATGAGAGAAGGAATAGCATATGTAGGTAACGAAACTTCAGTTTGAGATAAGCTAGCATAGTTAGCAAAGGTAATACAAAACAGGGAAAAATGCAGGCATCAGTCCCACACGACCCTGCTTGCGGGAAGGAGATAGTGGGCAAATGCATTCACTAGCTAAACTATGAAGTAGTTGGGAGTGTAGGTGGGAGAAATATCACATGCTTCTCTCTATTATTAAATGTTTTTCTTGTATGAAATTCAAAACCCCTAATAAATAGAGACCTGATTCTCTACTGTTCCTCACCAGGTGTCTTTTTTTAAAAAAATTAGAAATGTTAAATTTTATTCTTTCTTGGCACAGGTGAGAGCCATATTTGAGGAACCAGAATGGAGAGAGTAATTTAAAAGCAATTCTTTATCATGCTTGTCTCTTCAGGCTGGATGTCTACATAGTATAATTATTCTTCAATCTAGTAGTATGAGATCTTAAGAAACGTGCAATGTAAGGACAGTTTGCTGTAGACCTCCAAAGCTCAGCTGAGCTTCATTAGCTCCCCCAGGAACTCTCTTCCCTGCTGAGGAAAAAAATGAAGGAAATGCTTGTGTTTCTTGAATTACTTTGGGTTACAGCAATTTGCTCCTTTTTAAAAAAGAAAGATTTTGCTCTGTATGTTGGAATTTTACTACCTCTATTCATCATAATCACAAAACTAGTAGGAAAGAAAACATTTCCCCGTTTTAGCACTGTGATTTTCAGGAGGAAAGATAATTTCCTGTTTAGTAAATTATAATTTTTTTTTGGCCCAACATTTTTTTCAGTCTTGATACTCTGCTAGTTCCCAAACATGGCAAGATTGATGCAACTTGAGTGAACTCATGGGTTGCTGAAAGACATTTCAATGCTCACAAGGCTGCAACAGAGTAAACAGGCTGGGAAGAAATCTCTGTAGATCACCTGCTGTTCCCCTCTGACCCAAAGCAGGATCCACTCCATATCAACAGTCTCTTAGGGAACCTATTAAACCATTTGTGGGTCTTTTGATTAATTACTGCTATGGTACATCTACATTGCACATTCAGTAAAAGGGCTGACTTGCAGCTGGATGGAGGGATCTCTGAAGAATACTCATGAACTCCAGGGGATCTGCCAGGACAAGGGCAGGCTCAGGAGCTTTGATTGCAAACTCTTCATGGTATGAAAATCTAGTAGTATATATGACAAGTGGTTAGTGCATTTAGAACCATTGCACAGTACGATATTGCAAGGAATAATGTTAGGTGCTAACATGGGATGCATTCAGCACAAAAACACGTTTTAACCCCACTTCATATTTTAGTATTCTGTCTCTGTTGTAAGGCTGTAGTAAGGTTTGGTTTGGGGGATCATAACCAGGTCCCTCTTATTGTACAATTTTTCCATGCTCTTCAGCTAAAAGTTAGGGGCCTTTGCTGCTATTACAGTTCCTGAGAGGTTATCCACTAACTTTTCCAATGTTCAGAAAATTATCAGCTTAAATTCTTTACCAATTTTAATCCATTTATTTTTTATCCCAATATTATTGTTTATGGTAAATTTTCCCATTTGTGCATGTTTATAGGCAGATACAATTTCTATTTTCAGCCTTCAATTCATCAAACTGCATGACTAATATTTAATGCTTTCTGATAGAATGCAGAACCACTACCATTCCTCTGGTACCCCAGTGCAATTTGGCTTTGGAGATGGCACTTCTACTGGGCTGTAGACAGAGGTAGAAACTGAGAGCTGCTCTCTTTGAATATACCACCTCTGTTGTATTATCTTAGCTATAGTCTGAGCCAAATTCACATAAGACAAGGCCTGTACGAGCACTTTGCAGAAAAATCAATGATACTGGGGACACTGCAACAAAAAGCTGGTAGAATCAACAGGTATTTTCTCTGAGTTCTTTTATCAAAGAGTTTTGTTTTATCATGCCAGTGGTGAGCTGCCCAGTCCTCAGTATGGACTGGCTATTGATACTATATAAATAAAGGAACTTAAGGAAAAAACTGATCCACTCTGGTCTGTAGTTAAGATGTTGGTGGAAACAACTATTAAGTGAGGAAAAGAGGCAGCAGTTCTAATGGGAACTTGTTTTGGCACCCAGCTCGAAGAGAGCTATAGATTACAGGTTGAAAATGACATAAATCCATGCTATCTATTTTTACTCTGAAAAAGCTTTATGTCTTCCATGGAGACGTTGTACAGCCTCGCTATGTAGCATCACTCTGTCCAGACATTTGTTCGATAGAGTTTTTGGAGAGGGCTGATTGTAGGCTTCCCACAATGATAAAGGGATGGGAAGGAGTTTCAGAAGGCAGCTGGCTGGCTCAGTGCATGTGGAAATGATTACTTTAATGGTGCTTTTATTTTATAGAATTATTAACGATGTTGGGGGGAGGCTAGATGCCTTGGAAAGGCGTCTTCTTAAATTATCGTAAATGTAAATGAAGAAATTAAATAAATCCATATATTTGTCATCTCCCTTACCAGATCAGATAGCACCACAGTAGACAAAGCCACACCAATTACAGCTTAGACACACGATCAAGTTGCTACTACTTAACTAGTGTCATGCATCAACTGAGCTGTGGTACAAGCTGTAACCACAGCTCCGCCTCCAGTAACTCATACCTTCACCACATCCGTGGCGCGGGGCTGCAGGCAGTGGAACAGAGGTCCACCCTGACTGCAGGATGATGGCTTTTCCCTGAGAACGCTCGCTGCTGAAGACTCTCTGCTGCAGCCCTCCCTGAGCTTCCTGTTCTCCACCTGCTTCTCTCCTGCCTCTGCTACCTGATCGTGTACTGGCTTAATAATGCCACAAAGAGTTGCTGCAGTTCCACTGAGACAAGAAGCAGGTTGAGCTGACATTTCTTATACTGCTCCGTGCTGCCTCAAAGTGCAGCACGGGTGCTGTCCAGTTTTTTGTCTTAGAGGCTATCCTTTGAATAATTGGACACGAGATTAAGGAGTCTCCTGCACTGGCAATATTGTACCTTGGAGTTCTGTAAGCTCTAAAATTCTGTCCTTTCCAGCTCTGTTCTATGCCTCTAAGTCTAGAAAGGGATGCTGTGTTTGAACAAGCTCTGAAGGCCAAGTTCTCACGCCACAGTCTTTGGACTAGACTAGATTTTGACACACAGGCAGTAGAAAGGACTCTTAAATGTACTATCAAAGTGCATAAAATATGTTGTGATTTTTATGCCTAACCTAGTATGTGGCTTCAAGTTTTAGTGCTATAAATCAAAAGGAAAATATAAAAAAAAAAAAGGGAGGGGGAAGTTACATTTAGATTGAAGTTAAAGTATTAATTAATTCAATATTCACTAAAATTAAACCAAACCGAACCAAAACAAAAACCCAACTGTATACTAGTCAGAACTTGCCTTTCTTGCTGGAAACAAGACCAGATTAATAAAACCCACAAAAATAGCCACCCCAAATATGACTTGAACTGGGATTATATCACCATCAAACACAGTTGTCTGAGAACAAGTTCTTTTAAAATAATTTATGCCAAGGTACCTTCACTGACCAACAGTTTTAATTCAAAAAGGAAAGAAACACTGCCTTTACACAGATATTTCTTTTATAAAGTGGAGATCATCAATCAAAAAGAATGAGGAGTTTATTTTAGTGACAGAAAAAACAAATGGGGGGGGGGGAAGGATGGAACTTTTTTTCTGACTTTCTTTTCTGTTTTCTGACCTATGGCTCTGTCTCAGGCATAATTTTTTTCACAGCAAGCACACCCCCTCTCATCTATATTCATCCAGCAGATGACCTCAGCTACTAGAAGAAAGCAAAAAAGTTTCCTGTAGAGGCAGGTTATTCAGTTCTCCACTTGACAGAATTTCTTGAAGCTTAACTCTGAAGCACAAGGCCATAGACAGCAGCAACCCCTTTTGTCCAGAACAAGAGAATCCAGTTTTTTATTTCCACCCTTGGCAGATTTGTGTTGGCATTGCAGGAGAAATATCAATGGGGAGTGAGCAGAACTGGCCATGTGAAAACACCTCAAAATTTCTTCCTACCCCACAAACTTTGAAATAGAAGGGAAAAATCTCATTACCCACACCCAGCAAAGCAGCAAATCTGTTGTTAATGAGCAAGAAGTGAAGTGAAGGATGTTTCAAGGACTTGCCATAGTGGAACAGTGAATTCATCTTTTCTTTTCAGACTTTGGTAAAGGTTGATTTTTACTTCTGCTTTTTTGCAGGATGAAAGGTGTTACATTTCCCATCATGCCTGGAGTCCCTGATTTTACCAAAAATTCTCTTGGTATCTTTTTTTTTTTTTTTTTTTTTTTTTTTTTTCATAAATATGTGCCCTTGGAAATTAGTGGTGATCTGAGAATCTCATTTACACTTAAAATAATGTAACTTTTCAGACATTCTAATGGCACAGAAAGTTTTGATTTGGTAACCTGCATTCACTGTGGTAGCTCAGAAACCAGGAGACAGAGCAAAAGAACCCAGAACGTATTGATTTATGTTTACCTGTATTATATTTTTCTACATCTCACAGTTTCTGTGGGGCTTTCTCATACTATCCTGATCTGTCAGTTTGGCAATACTGGTTTCTGTTCTTTATTGTCATGGCAGTGAAGAAAAAAACCCCTTCCATTATTAAGCTTTTATTAGTACAAAATTCAATGAAGTATTTCGATTGCAAAGAATACTGATCAAAAGACAACTCCTGTTCTAGATTTGCTGTTAAAGGCACAGAGATAATGCAGCAAAATATCAGAAATAATTTCTGAGATGAATGAAGATATGTACTTGATTGAAAGTTGAGTTAGTTGGAAATATAGTGAGAACAGCAATTCCAGTTGTACCAGAACACTTTTAAAAGATGCTTCATTTGCACCATAAATGCAACCCATTCTCTAGAGGCTGCAGCTAAGCATGCATCACCTTCCAGTCACCTGAATGGAAATAACGTTACATTGAGATATGATATCCCTCAGTGTCTCTGGAAAGGAAACAAAAGGAGAAAAAAAAAGGAGAGGAAAGGGAATGGAGGGAAGGGTGAGAAACTATATTAAACTGCCTTGACAGCTGCAGTCTGTCTGCCTGAGCCTGTGTTCTGAGTTCTTAGCAAAACATGGTGAGGCAGAGAGTAAGGTATTGTTTTATACACAATGTAGTGGTACTTCAGTAGATAAACTCATCAAGCTTTCATAACTGATTTATTTTATTATTATCTCTGTCTTCTTAGATATATCCCTTTTAAACCTTCAGAACCTCTCTTGTCCTTTTGCTTTCGAAGGCTTCCACTTAAAGCCCTGAAAACGTCTTGGAGTGCCATTATAACTTTGAACCATGTATTGTGCATTTTCACTGTATTACAGATGTCTTTTTTTTTTTTTTATTTAATAATGTACTTTAAAATGTATTGAAATGCCTGAAGCAATTTTCAAGGACTGGTCTAGGGAAGTCACTATTAAATGTGTTTCTTCATTACATTTGGTAGCGAGGCTATGAATAATGACTTACCCTAGATTTCAGTAACCAATCACCATAATATTTACTGGCAATGACTCTGTAAAACTTGTTGCTATAGTTACTTAATCTTGGGCTTAATCCAGGTCCCAGAGGAGGTGTCCGCTATCACAAAAGCCACTGCTAGAGCAAGCATCTGTAGCCGCAGTCTTGGTAGATAGGGACCAGGGACTGTGCAGGCTGAGTTCTAAACTACTGTCTCACCCACTCAGGCCACATGAGACTAGTAGTAAGGCTATATCACCTCATAATAAGCGTGTGTTGGAAGTCTTTCCTGTTCTCTGTGCTTTCTACAGAAGGTAAAAATTTCACACTGCTCCTGCTAGAGAACAGACCTATCAAGAAAGCAAGAAACCAAACAGTAGTGAGATATCCCAATCTCCACCTTCTTTTGCCTCTCTTTCCTTGACTCACTCTCAAAACTACCATTTGATATTATCTTACTGATTCTTTAGTAATAGATAGACAGAAAGGTTTGATGGTTGGTGGTTTGGTGGTTTTTTTGCTTGGTTGTTGTTTTGTTTGTTTGTTTTCCTTAGAAGATTTCCAGGAAGCTTCCCTGAAAAGCAGAACTGAAGCAATTTTTTCCCCCCTATGTGCCAGATCTGGGGAAAGATTGCTGGTGCACCTGAGGATCTGTTCCACAGATATGTGAGCAGCCACTTGCTCCATTTCTGGCCCAAGTCAGGTCCTGCAGAAGGATCTGGATGGAGACACAGCAAGGGGGATACTGGAGATGACTTTTCCAGCCATGAATTTTCCTTCCAGCAGCCTGCCTGTTGGAATGGTGCTGCCTGATGATCAACCGAACTGTCTCTTTGCAAGCATCCTGAGGTAGGTAATAAGTAAGATACTGTTTCAGTTTTTCCATGTAAAAAAAAAAAATCAGTTGTTATTTTATCAAAATGCCACATTCCCCAAGGGATATACTGATTTTATGAAGTGGTACTTTCTGAAAGAACAGTTGACTGACTGACTGACTCCCAGATTTGCAAGGCTGAATGAGAAAAAGGTCACTGCCTTTCGGCTGTGACACATGCCAAACAGGCTGTGTGTGTAAGGGATCTAATTCGCAAATCTCACCCAAACAAACTTGGTTTTACACCATCATTTCCTTCTTGCTATCAGCCTGCAGTGTTTGAAGAAAGATGCAGCATCCAATTTGGGTTGAGATGTCCTGAGAGGGTGACACCACGGGTGCTTGCAAGAGCAAGCCCTCTGGACTACACGAGAAAACTGGCCAGCCAAAGATCCTTTTCCTCTGAGCTTCCCTCCTCTCCAACCTCCTAAGTAAACACATCAGGTCATCTTGATGTTTACATAGTATTATCCTACAAGTGTAACATGGTGTAATGTAGTGTTAGCGTGATCCCTAATTTTTATCGTGATACAGTTTAATCTGGAAGATTTGGACCACATTGGAAATGTTCCTTCTCCCACTCACAAGCAAGAGTGTTTGCTCTGGTTCCTTAGCTATAACCTAAACGTGGCTTCAAAGAAAGAAAGCTGACCCTCTGTGTAGTTCCTATCGGAGATTGCCAATTTACCCTGAAGACACTAAAAACAATTTGCAGTTAGCTCAGAGTGACAAGTTTAACATTCACTGATCAAGTACAGCAATTTATTTTTACAGTGTTGCAAAATGGCTTGGGCCCAGTTAATTTCACTTGGAGGAACAAACACTGCCACAGCCAGAAGGCACAAAATGTGCAACAATAATCCTTAAGGCAACACACTGTAATTTGCCTTCTTCTGTTTAATGCCATGTCAAACAGAAGGATTTCTACACATTTCAGATGGTGACTGTGTTGCCTTCCCTTCGTTAGAGTTAAAAAAAAAAAAAATAGAAAAAATTTGATTTACTTCAGAGAGCAGTGATAGATGAAGGATATGACATGCACTGAGCATGCCTAGTTCCTTGCTCATGCCAAAAAATTCCCAGAAGGATAAATCTCGTTTCCTGCCTTACTTCACAGAATTTAGCTTTTTAAACAAGTCATGTTCTGTGGTTTGGATTCTGTGTTTATATCAGGGTTTGTTTCCAGGCTCATGGACAATAATAGTACATGGGTCTGAAAAATCTGAACATTTTCATGTGGAGAGAAATCTTGGTGTTTTAATCTCACTTTCACTCTTATTATTTGCATTAATTCTTATAAACCAGCCCTTACAGATAAGTTGCAATAAAAGCTGATATTTTCCAGGTATAAGCTGGAAAATATGTGAACTTGAGCTTTCATTTAAGTCAAACTTATTTCCATGATTTCAGTCTGTACTTACATATTCATACTGTAGACTTTATTTATTTTAGGAAATATGGAGCTGGAAATTAAGACTTAATTTTAAAAATATGTTCTGGGTTTAAACTGACTTGTGCATTTTATACATACATACACACACACATATATAAACCTTTTGTGATCTACTGATTATAGCTCGGTTCAAGTCAAATTGGAAGCAGAACATGAATTATATTGAACCTGTTAGCCCAACTGTGTTTAGAAGATTGTGAGAATATGTATTTCTTTCTGGATTTCCATTAATAGCAGCATCCTTTAGAAAAGAAAGAAAGAAAAAAAAAAAAAAAAAAGACATGTCCATGTGATTTGATTATATCTTTCAAGGACATGCAGTGCTATCCAAACATCTAGCACACACCAATTTGAGAATATAAGTAAATATAATGTATGCATACAAAAGAACACATAAACATACACAGAGACAAAGGGAAACCAAGCTAGGATCAACTTGAAACTTAACATGTCTTGCTATATTTTAAATTTTAATAACACCCTAAATTACCTCCATAATAAGTACCCAAAACTTTAATCATATATGCAAGAGCAGTACTGCTTAATATGCTAGTGATACTTTGAGAAAAAGACCAGTTATGCTGTGAAGGAAAAAAAATACAAAACAAAAGCAAATTAAAAAGTTGGTGCTACAGAATCTCTTCTAAACTTAACGGAAACCTGATAAATTAGCTAGCTTCTGGTGGGCTTGGGTTTGTCTGTTGCATTTTTTTTAATTTAACTCACATACTTTCCAAACCTTAGCTAGCTCTACACTGTATTTTTGCCTGCTCACTTTCTGGGTTTTAGTGTATTATAAAGATGAGTTATTTCGAACTATTCAAAGCATACCTCAGTAAGCTTAGTATACACAGTAGTTATTCCTAGATAGATAGGTAGTTGTAAAAGTATATATGTATAGGTGCACTGGAATATAAATATGAATATATGTATATGTATGCTTGTATGTGTATTCTTGTCCATTAAAAATCAGCAACATTTATTATATTTTAGGTTCTATTAGAAGAAAAATCTTCATGGGCAATTGAAGGAAGAGTTCCCCTTGGTGCTTGGCTAAAGCTTAGAGCAGAACAGCTGGTGATTGTCCAAAGTGGCAGCTCTATGTGTTGCTCTTTGCTTCTACTGAATGATCTTCTTATCACTAACTATTTTGTAAGCAACAGTGCAAATTTTGTCATGACAGTATGTTTTTTTTTCCTTCTCAGTGTAGGATTAAATGTGAAAATTTTAGGAAATAGTAGAAAAATAAAGAACACAGGATGAATTAGTTCAATATGCTTCCTTTATTTTTCAGTTTTACCTATGAGACCAGTTTCCAGAGCCCCAACCTTGTTTCTTGACTCCCATGATATATTGTAAATGTCAATCCTTGCTTAGATGTTAATACTTTGAAATATGTCCATAAACTTCAGTTCTTCTGCTTCCCAGGCAAGGATGCATGACCTTTATGTAGGAACTCAAAAAAGCAGTTGAAAAAGGAATTCCTTCAAAGAGGGATTCCTTCAAACTAATGCAGACATCATTCATTCTTTGGCCCAAGGAGGAGTAACAAAAAAATCTGCTGCTAGAGCATTGCTGAAGAGGAGGGGGGGGAAAGAAAAAGGAAAGAAGAAAACTGCCATGCTATACTCTTGCTCCATGTGGTGCCATGTGGTACCTGTTACACAAGACCAAGATATGTACACCTTGGACATAATCCATATATGAATCAGGGTTCTACTCAGCTGCTGCTGCAGTACATAAGGTCATAACAACAGACATACCATCTCTAACATTGGCTGTAATGGACACCTAAACAGTGGCAAAAGCAACCCCAAATACTCTCAGCTTCCAACTATTTTTCAGGGGGTTTCTTGAGTCTGGTATGATTTATTGAGTCAGTAAACCTCAGTAGATTTCTTTTTCATGTTCTTGTCCAGTAGCCCCTTGAACCCATGTAAGTTTTTGCATCTAATGTGTCTTTTGGGAAGACACTTTATAGGTCCACTGACTTACAGACATAAGGAACAAGCTTTCTTTGAAGCTTTCTGTTTCTTTCTTCTTTGGATTTTCATGGCACACCCTTGCAAAAGGTGGTACCTATTTCTGCTTCTTTTTTCTTTGGATCTCCATCACACACCCTTGGTAGTACGTAGCTCAAAGCACCAGTAATTAATTTCCAACTTTGTGTGGTGGCCATGTTCTTGTTTTAAAGACCAAAATGCTTCCAGAATCTCGTGTTCCTAAGAAAGGGTATATTTGAGTTTGAGGTATCGTGCTGTCATGAGGCTAAGGCAAACTTAGGTTGCTGAACCTCTCCAGTTTTGGGATGTTTCCTGTCATCTCATAGATCTGTTTTCCAGGTGAATCTAAATGTGTTATCCCATTCAGATGGCCTGTTCGCTGCTTGGGGCACAGACAGCCTCATATGCACTTAGAGCCCAGCACACAGACCAAAACTTGTCTGGGTAACCATGACACTTGTAAATAAATAAAATTAACCATACAGTCCCCTCTAAAATAAAACAGTCTCTATAAATGGGTAGATTCTCTCTAATTGCTCTCCGGGGGCCTTTTGTCCCTCACAACTGTCCTGGGAACATTGCCTGCATGATCATAACACCAAGTTCTCAACCTGGTACCTCTTGCTGTCTTTCTATCTTGGTGCCTTAGCTGTTCTTTTAGCCAAATATAAATAATCCCATTTACTTTGCCTTTCCCCCATGGTCCTTAAATAGCTGAAACCTCAGATATCCTTCTCTTTTTTTCTTTGCCAAAAATATTTGATAAGTAAGTACTTTTCTAGTATCTTAAATTTATTAAATAATACCCCTAAATAATCACTTGAGTTCTTGAAATAGTGATACATTTAATTACTCTTGCTGCATCAGAGTTTCCTAGATATTTTTCTTTTGACTCATCTCCTAGGGAGTGTGAGTCTCTGCAATGTTTACCTGAGGAGCAGGTATCTCCTGAAGGGTGCCTTTTTTAATGTGAATTCCTTTATTTGCATGCCCTGCTGATGTACTGAAGAAGGTTTTTGAAGTATGTTTCTCAGATAAACTCAGGGATTATGCCCCCGGAATGCACCATGGGGCAGATAAACTATCATGAGGAAAGGAATGTTTCAGGTGCTTGTTCAATTTTACTTTTTTTTAACTGGACAGAGATTATTTTTACAGCTGCATCTGCAGGAATTTATCAGTCTCCTTATGACCTTCCTCCCTATGTACTCAGTTGCCTCCTGCAAAGCCACATCTTTTATCACTGAGGTGTACTCTTCTTCAGCTGCAGGTTTATGAGTCTCTTCTTGAAAGCTATGAGGAGTATCTTCAGATTCACCAAATCAGTGCATCTTGCCCAAACATAGGAAGCTACAGCAAGAGCAGCAGTGAAGGGAAAGGTATTATTCATATTAAAAAAATGTGCTGTGATTCTTTATATGCTTAACATTCATCATGGTGAGATTCATTGTGACTTTGGCTACACGACTTTCACCAAAGTTTTTGCCATCATGTGCCCTCCACACTAGTAAATTAAATAGAAAAATGGAATACTCCCAACCACTCAAATTTCAGCAGCTACACTGTTAAGTTTTCTGACTTTCTTTTTCAACAAGGTCAATCAGCACATTTCAGAACAATTTCTGGCACAACTCAGGACTAGGCATAAACTCTTCCAATAGCTGTTTTGGAGGGTAAAACAATTTAATAGTGTGGATGGAGCCAGACCTTGGCATTTGACTTTGAGGCCAGAGAGCAGTCCTTGGCATAGTTAGTTTACTACTATAGTTGAGGATTAGAGAAACAGTGCTCCTGAAATAACAGGTTCCTTACCTTGCCAGAGGAAACAGTTGTTTGATAAGTGCTTTGGAAAACCTGTAGAGGAAGGTACCATTTGCCTAAGAAGTATTTGGGTTTAGATACCATCGTCACTGGCTGCTTTTGGGCATAATTCTGTCGAGGATAGAACAGTAGTGGCATAATACACCTACAATGGCTTCCATCTGGAGAATCACAGTCATTGGTATTGTGACATAATTATACTCATTAGAAAGAAGGAAAATGATGCATAAAAAGAATATGTAGCTCTCAAAAGGGAACCGTTTCTGTCAGGGGCACAACTCACTCCTGACTCCTCACTCAGTCTCTCTTCTCCCACTCACGCACTGTGGTGATGAAATCAGGCAAATTCAGATTTAGATTACACAGAGAACAAGATAATATTTCTTTTGGATAGTCACTTTTTTCCCTTTAACTTTTATTCATCAAAAAATGTGACAGGGCATGGATTAACAACTTGCTGAATCCAATCAAGCAATCACAGAAAACGGAACTGAAAAAGAATTTTGAGAGGTCATACAGTGCATTGCATTGCCCGAGGCAAAACCAACTCTGCTAAGGACATTGTGGACAGCTGTTAGAAAACCAGCTGTTTTAAATACTTGTAATGATGGTAATTCCACACTCTCCTTAAGCAATGTGTTCCAGTCCTTCACTATCTGTACTGCTGGAATTTTTTTCCTAATGTATAACTTTAATCACCTTTGCAGCAATGTAAGCCCATTCTTTTTTGTCCTATCCCCTTCTGGCACAGAGAAGGGAGCATTTCTTCTCTGCAGCAGGCTGTGTTAGGTTTGAACATAGTTAATATGCTTCCTCCTCAGATCTTCTCTCTTCTGGTTTATGCATGTCCAGTGCTGTCAGTTTTTCAGAAACGGTCATGTTTTCTAGCTTTATGATCATCTGCATGTGCTGTTACTCCTGGGACTACACAGACTGCTGGATGAGCTCCCTAAGCCAAGTGACTGCATACTGCCAAGAACAAGGAAGAGGACATGACCACATAATTGGGGAAAAGGTAAAAAAGAGCAGTAACGCTTTTTATAACAGCATAGGCTAAGATTTACCTAACCAATCATGAAATTTAGATGAAAAAAGTAAGTGATAGTAGCAGCAACAGGGAAAAGTTGCTTTGAATTAAAAAGGAAGAATAAACCTGAGCTTTTACATGCTTTCTTCTACATGTCAACATACTAGTTAGGGTGAATTGGTAGACATGTCTTCTTTTAGACAAAAACTTACTTCCTTTGTCAGCTTTTCTTTGCACTCTACTGTCCAGTTGCAGTGTTACTCCAAACACTGATAGAAATTGAGTCATCTAGATAATCCCTATAATCCTGAAGAGCTCAGCACTGCAAGACCACCCAGACACACGTTAGATATTCCTTTAGCCTACTTCCTTGTGACTGGATATGTTTTATGATGCCTGCCTAAAGCTTTGGTTACACATCCTTGTCTTTTTGGATTGGGGACCAGTTTTCATCAAGACTTTATTTTCTGGGAGAGTAGATTCATCATCTGAAGTGGATTTCTTCTGGATATCTCTAACTGCATAATGAAATATAGAAGTGTTTATTCCTCTAATGTTGACTGATATACGCCTATACAATATTAAGGAGTGATTCTGAGGTTTCACATTTTGAAAATAGGTAAGTAAAACAGCTTGAACCCAGAATCTTTGCCTATAGTTGTATTAGTGAAGTGGACAGGATCAGGGCAGTGGCCCAAGAATAGTTATCCATATGGTCAAATTGTTAATCTATTCCCTGGTGCCCTTTTGGCTCATGTCACATAACACTATCTGTCTGGGAACTAGCACATGCCAAAGACCATTCCCAGGGAGCACTTTGGATGCAGCCACCCTGTTCTGTAATGTGCAAGAATTTATTAGTGTGACTGTGGCCAGACTCTGTCATCTGGCTTCTAGGCCACCAAATGGGTCTAGATACCGTTTGCTACCCTCTGTTTGTTTAGCCTTTCAGCAACAGTTTGAGGGGATGACATAACTCCCTAAAATCTTGCCTGTAATGTTTTTTGATACCTACCATAATTTTTAGAATTACTAAAAAACTTCCTATGGAATAAGCTTCATAATTATGAAGTTTAAAAACAAGTATTTCTGCTAACTACATCTTTTGACGGTGTTAAATGAAATCTTGGTTTTTAGTGGAAATTCACTGTTAAACAGATTATTAAACCTTCTTTTAACCTTGCATTAAAATGAAATTTTAATTTGCATTGCAACGCAATCCACCATCAAGTATGTAAAGTAGGTAATGCTGCTGTGAGACAGCCCGTGTCACCTGCTATAAAGTCACTCAGTCAAGTTTCAAAAGCGCTGCTTATGTGGGCCTCTCTTCCTTTCACATCTGCTCTTTTCTGCATTTTTTCTGCATTTCAATTACTGTTTATCACAAGCTTCATAATAATTTTATAGCCTGTCCTTTATAAGACAGAATTTTCAGGCAAAGATATGTCCTGGGGTCACAAAGCATCGTAATTATGAATTGCACAGCTTCAGTAATAAGCGATCCAAGACATTTAGGACTTATGGTGAGTCTCAGGGTTTGGGGCTTTATTCCTTTCATGCTTTCAAATTCTTTCTTTTTATCATACCACACTTTCTGTGGTATTTCTGTAACAACAGTTTGTTTATATCGTTTTCAGTCCTGGCCCCCAAATACAAACCAGTATTAACAGTTTATAATTACAGTGTTAACATTTTCTGTTTCTAAAGTAAGCTAAACATTTAGGAAAGCTCTGTTGCAACACATCTTTGTTGTCTAATGCACCAGATATGATACACTAGGTTTCTGAATTTTTCTGTTCTTACAAGTATAGCATTTCTGTGAAGTTCTATTGATTCTCTCTCAGTTGTCCTTTAAAAATATTGGCTCTGGGAGTTTTCTTGTATTTATTCTGTTCTGTTATTCAATTGTTGCTCAAACAAATGAGTATAATCATACTACAGTAATGTTCCCAAAATGAAAAGCCATTGGATATATCAGCATTTAATTTTTTTAAAGTCCACTCCAGACAGACAGAGGTAGTTAAAAAAAGTTTATTTTGCTTTCTATTTGAAAACATTTTCATCCATGGCAGTTAGCCTGATCCCTACTGGGAAAACAGAGACCTAATTTTGTCCTGCTTAATACAAATAGAATTCCCAATGACTTCACTGGGAGTTTTGCCTGAACTAAGAGCACAGAAGGCAGCCCTATAAACTTTCAAGAATATCCCTCTGCTTTCCTGTGGCCTAATCTAATCTCTGTAGTTTACCAAGTACTTATATTGTAGCTCTGTATCAAAGTGCTTTGCAAATTATCACATCCTTATGCAGTACTTTTGGACTTTTGATAGAGATCATAATTTAGTAGGAATGAAACATTTTTAAAAATTTCACATGCCCTAGGTGGTTCTATACTCTTCTGTATAGAGTTGACAGCTCTAAACAGTCATTCTATATCAATGAAAATAGCATATCCTTTCCCATGACTTTACTAACAACTTACAGTTGGTAACAATAAATGAATATCTTGGATTCAGAGAACAGTAAATATAGCATATAAAAACAAACCATTTCCAAGAATGTATTTTCTCTGTGGTTAGGAAATGTTATACTATTCCATATTATTGAGCTAATGAGAGTTTGGAGACAAAAAAAAAAAAAAAAAAAAAAAAAAAAAGGAGGAGAAATCTGAATAGGAAAGCCAACTTTGGCAGGAGCACTACCGCTGGTTTTAAGGAATGAAAAACAAAAGTTAAAAAAAAAAAAGGGGGAGAGAAGAAAGAGATCAGAAAACTTGTTTTTCAAATATATATCAGACGAAGGGTAGATTATGGAGAAGTTTAAAAACAGAAGTTAAAAAAGAAAGGGTAAAAAAATGGGCGCTGTCTTTTTTTTTAAAGATGGAGTGCAACTGGAAACAGCATGCAGCCAAAGGTCAGGGTCAAGAGTAATAGAATCCTGGCACTATGTGCTAGTTTATCTTCTACACGATGAACTCCTGCCAAACCATATACACAGTGTCATACAGCAGGGAAAAGTGTCTGATGCATCTCCAGAGTATTTATGAGGGCTTCTGTTTTGAAGATAGTTTCTTAGGTAACAGAATAATAACATAATGGGACTATTTCTCATTTATCAGGGACCTTTTTTTTTTCTTTTTGGCTTATCCAGCAAATTAAACTGTGATAACCATTTCCCCTTTCCTAGACTCTATCTCTCAGTATTAAGAGGATTGAGGTTTTATATTTTATTTTTCAGATTTGCGTTAAGGGAAGGATTTTGGTGGTGTTGGTACAAGAGCTGATTCAAATAAGACTAAGTCTTGCTCAGCACCTTAGGAAATAAATAATTCAGTTGGAATTATATACACTCACAACATTTAAAGGAGATGAAAGAAGGTCTTGACTAAGTTCTTGCTTCTTGGACTGTGTGCCTTCCTGTCTGTCATATAGTACTGTGTGTTATGCTTTGTTTCTTTTAGACATGGTAGTATATTTATACTCTGCTTGCAAAGCTTTCCCTCTCCAGTGTACAGTCAGACCTCAATTCAGTAGTTTGTTTTTCTGCATTTCCCCTTATTTAAAAAAATGTATAAATATTCCAAAATTAGTTTTAGAAAACAGTTTATCTAAGCATATCACATATTTTTAACCAAAGACATTCAGGTGTACAGCATGAAATGCATGAAAATAATGTCTGGTTCTGATCCAGCACTGGGAGCAAAATATCTTCATTAATGGAACGTGGATTATACTCACAGCAGCTGCTCTGTAATATTTATATTCCAACCTCTCATGAACTTTTATTAGGGGACAAGTGAGATCACATTAAGTGCAGCAAAACAAAATCCATATATTCACTTACCTCAGGGTAGCCTATGCTTAATTTTCTAGTTCTGATCTGTCTTCCCTCCAAGTAAATTATTTACATGGCCATGAACATTACTGAACAAGTAAGGTAGCACACAAGAAGAGATGCTACCTGTTTCAAAGTTTTGACTTCAACAGAAGTATTCATGATGTTTAATCTTTTATAGCCATTTGTAAGAAATATATAGATATGGGAAATCAGTTTCCTGATAAAGAGAAACTTTATACGAGACACAGGTTTCCCTAGAGAACCCCATGAAAACAGTAGGAACTGAAAAGGTGCTCCCTCTGGTCCAAAACTCCAGCTGAAATCCCAGCAATGTGTTTTAAGCTATAAAAAGGTGAGAAAATAGATAAGTATCAAGAAGTCAATGAGGAACACAGTGTTCAACATTATGCATTAAACAGTCAGGGAGCTTCATAGGATAGAAGACTCATAGCACAAAGCAACAGAGTTGAATCAAAAGACAGGAGAGTCCATGTTGTTGTTACAAAGGAGTCATTTGGGGTGAACACATTCAGCTTCTCACCATCACTGAATCAGACTCCAGAATTGTACTGTGATTAGTAAAAGTAGCATCAAAGCAGAGAAGTGACTGTTCTGTAGTGCTACACTAAGAGTACAACTGAAGACCCTAAGAGTTTGTCTGGAGCTTGTTTTCCTTGAGATACTGGCTTTCAGCACTAAGCCAACAACCCCGGAGGGTCTATACCTCCCAGTGCTGTTCGAGGCTTTATCAAACTCAATCCACTACATGAACTCTTAATCCCAGAGAACCACTCAAAGATTAAAAATTACTCAGTAGGTCAGATCCTGCAAAACCACCTGCAGCTGCATAATTCCCAGGACTAATTTTCTAGGGCTGTGAGCTGTTTACAAATCAGGTTATTAGAAAGCAGCATCGAATTCTGAGCGGCGTTACTGGTATCTGAGCACGCAGCATGGAAAAAGGGTAACCAAAGGGTGTTATGTGGACCCAATACCAGGCAGTGGTGTTGCTTGCACCACCAAAAATAAAAAAGTTATTGCTGTTTATCCCTCCCCAAGTTCAACATCAGGTATAGCAGCATTTTTATAAGCATTGTTTAATAGGCTGCAGAGGAGAGCTCTTTCATGAAGTGACATTCATCTACCTGCACCTAGACCTCTTCTGAAAGAAGCTATTTTCAGACATTTATTCTGGATACTAATGTACTTTCTCTGTGTTTCAGGATTTTCTAACCTTTTGAAATGTTCTGCTAAATATTGTCCCTCTTGAATGTAAATAATTTTATTTTGGAAGAAAGGTAATCAACCCTTTTCTTCCATCACATGACTTTGTAAGTGAAAGGCTACACTTGAAAAGGGATGATTCTTGCTTTAAAATACTCTTGCCCAGCTTCTGCCCTTGTAAATTGTGATGCTGAACTTCTGTATCTTTTTACCTGTCCAAAACTTGAGTGTGTCAGAGAGAACTCAGGACCCAGACTGACTTTGCTTAGAATCTCAAACTCATCATTTTTAAGATGACATTAAAATGTAACAAATTCAACTTTCTTTGCTTGAAACTGAAGTTGAATTGTACTTATCATGGAATATACATCAAAATTAAATTGAAATGTTACGGCTTTATATGCAAACCAAAATATAGTATTTCTTTGGCCAGGGAACACTACTGTTGAATACCAGTGAGGGTTAATCTTTCTAGCTGTTGCAAAAGTCTGTATCCAAAATGTGCATGGAGTAATGCTGGCTCTAATTATTACACTGTATGGAGAGATCAGTCAACTTTATTCCTAGCAATCCAGTAACTTTCTTTTGTGTAAACTTGGCACAGAAAGACTTTTGCTATTGAACTAAATAAAACCCTCAGCACATGGCCATGGCCCAAGGGGACACTTTATCATTTGTATAGAGAGAGACATTTGATTATGGCTTAATTATACAATATGCTGCTATTTATTTTCAATCAGTCTGCAAACTCCATAATTGTGGATTATTTACTGATGAACTACTTACAATCCATTATTCTATTATGTTAATGTATTCAAATCCAAAAACATATGAATGTTTAATAACCTAGTTTAAATCAATTGGGCTTTTATTGGTCTTCAGGAAGAAAGATATGTAGAAACCGACAATCTGGTAAATCAGAGTTACACAACATTGAAAACAAACTTTGCTTTGTTTGATTTTTTAAGTTTTTAAAAATTGTGTAATTTATCATATCATTATTATTTGCTACTGTACTTATGGTTGTCATCTTCTCCCGATGGTATTTAATCAATTGCAGAAATCAAACAAGAAATCAAATAAGATAGTGGACAACATTTCCCAAAGTTCTAAACAGTGGGATTTTCCAAATTATAAAAATGCTTCATAAGTACCCCTTTGGACTCCTACTTTTAAAATTATAAATTACAGCTTTCCCATTCTTTCTCTTCTCTACTCAGCTTCTCCCTAGTCCTAGAGGGAATTTCTTAGAATATTTGGATTTGAGCCAAAATCAGACATATTCTTGAGTCCTAGCAGAATTTGAACTGCATTTTTCCTCATCTCCTGTGGAGGTACCTCAGTCAAGGGGTTACAGACTCTTCTGAAGTGGCACTGTACTGCAAAGATTTTAATCAGTCTCTGGGTCACAGAGAAAATGCTAGAAAAACTTTACTCTGAGGTTACATGGCTGCCTTAGGAGGCTGAATTGCAGCCCTCGCTTCTGTTCATACAAAAGATTATGGATCTGCTCCAAAATGTTTCAGAGGAAAGCTGAATTAGAGTAGTTTATATCCCAGATAACTCTGCAACCTTCAGTTTTGCTATGGAAAAGGGGGAGACAGAAGCAGGAAATAGGTGTTCTAGTTCTGATTTGTTTTACCAGCATGGACTGATCTGTTGCACCATGAAATGTCAACAGATCGTTGCAAATGGGTGCAGAGGCACCAGACTCTAATGCTTAAGTAAAAGGAAGAGCCAAAGACGTGAACCAATACGGGTGCCGAATATGCCTCCAGAAGCACATTTTGACTTCACAGTCATGGACAAAATTTCTTACTTATGTAGCCCCTTTCCAGAGCCGAGTTGAGATCTTTGGTAAATACATTAAGGATTTGCCAGTGTATTTGAACTTGCCAGGACGTTTCCCTTATAGATTTGGGGGTCTGGGGTTTTTTTGGTGGGTTTTTTTGGTGTTTTTTTTTTTTAATCAGTTTCACTTGGTTTTACAAGTTTCCATGTCTGCAGACTTCTAAGTCTTCTCACATCTTGAAGGATCACTTTCTCCTCAGAAATACTTACCAGTCAATTGCATATTCACACTGTTCACACTGGTAGTTCACACTGGCAGTTCACACTGGTAGTGAAACAAAACCAGGACTCTAGCTTCTCCAGTGTGCAAGGACCATAAAATAGCAACATCACTTTCATTCAGGTTTCTGAAGGGCAGTTCATAACTTTCAGGAAAGTTTCCTACTAAATCTCTTTAAAACATCAGCCTATTGACAAAGATAGAAATTGCAGATGAAACATTTCGGGTAAGAAAATAAGAGATGCAACCCAACAATTGCTTCTCTGGCTAACTCTCTGTAATGACTTCTTAGAGGGTTCCTCTATAATGGAGACTGTAGGATCAGAAACAAGATTTATATAGTAAATTAACTGCATAATTATGACAAGTAAATCACTATTTTAATATAGTAATAAAACATTATATTAAGGATCCAGTCTAAATGGTTTGTACAGAGGTTAGTAATTGAATACTAGATATTAGAAGCATATTGCATACTTTAGTAGCATTTATTATGGATGGTTACAAGCACATTAGTAGGTGTTATTGATCTGTTAGTTCTATAATAACCTCTGATAAATGATTTACCATTTACTAAATGGGTTATTACTCAAGTATCAACTCTTCATATATTATTTATTGATATTCAGTACTGTCAAGTGTGATGACTATATCAGGTTTAATAAACCAATACTGTAGTATTTCTGCCATTAGTTTTACTGAGATCACTTCATCAACTTTTGAACAAACCATTAAGATATTGTTAGTCATGGTTGAAGTTATACTGTCCATATGAAAATAAAAATAACAAAATAATGATACCCATATTAAAAAATACTGAAATCAAGCAGTGCAGAATTTCGGTATTCGTTACATTTGAACGATTTCTCTTAAGCTAAAAATCTGAGTCGGACAGGGACTTATATAGATAGCTTGGGTTTCCAGGAAAAAAAAACCAGCTGAATTTGCATTTTCTACACCAGCTTTGTTCCCACCAGGATGTGCACAGTAGATTTAACTGGTCACGATGAGTGTGAGCATCAGGCTAACAGTCCATAAATGTGCAACATGCTTCAAGAGTGCCGAGGAACATCTTGCCCATTCTGCTTCCAGTATTTTTGTAGTGAACAAAAGTTCTAAAAGCATAAATAACTCTGACAGCCTGGAGATCAGAAAACATGAGAAAATGTAGCAGAACTGGTGTCTGGGTTGGTGTGTAATTTCATGTGTCTATGCTTACTGCATATGCACATTACATATGTATATATATATGCACACACATAATTTATCATTCAGATAACTTTTAATATTTTCCCATAAATCCTAATATTTTCATATCACAAATGAAATAAAAATCCTTGTAAAACCAGAATATTTTTTACTCTTTAAATTAATGTTCATATTAAGGAAAACCGAAGCTGTCAACTCTCTTTGGTTTTGTTTGGTTACTGAAATATGATCAAGACATTTATTTACATTTTAATACTTTCATGATCTTAACATGAATCCAATTCTATTTGCTTCGATTTTCTTGAAGTTCCATTTCTTCAAGTTATCTTATTTTGTGAGGATTGTAGCATTCATAATGAAAGTATGTTTTAGGCCTTAGAGACGCAAAGGAGGCCTCAGAAAGGTATACTGAAATCCCTGCTAAGATTTCTTTGCATGTTTTTTTCATCAGAAAATACTGGTCTTTTCATGTGAACAGGTTTTGAAACAAATTGCTATGGCCAAAACCAAAGTCAGGCACCAAAATACCTTACAATTTGACACTGAGGATATTATCTTAGGGTGCATACTAAAAATCTTTCTATTTTTAAATCAGAAAATAATTTTCTTCCCAATACTGATTTCCAATTCATGTTGCAAATGTAAACACTGGAAAGCTCAGAAGGGTCTGTCATTCTTTGAGAAGATGACACTTGAGGAACCAATGTTCAATAGATGTGAGCATACAAAGTGAATATTTTTTTTTTTAAATACCCAAAGCTGGTCAAAACAAAAAATGGTCAAAAAAATTTGCCTAAACTGAATATATCAAGGTGCATGACTTCCAATTGTACATGAAACTAGCGTTACTTTCAGCATTTCTGACTTCTGACCTACGGAACTAGGTGTCTAGGTTTAGCTGAGTGGGCTTTCTCATCCCGCACCTGCAGGCAGCAAGACTGGTATTCTTAAAAATCACCAGTCCAGCATGCATTTAATCCCATAAATATGTTGGACAGAGTACAGAATACTGATTTGCTCATGGCTTTGTTTGGGCACCGTTTGGGGCAAGGGTTAATCTTTACAACACAAAAAATAACCCTTCCTGCCTTCTTGCCAACTGATCAAGCTGGACTGAGCCAAAGCTCCTAAAAGTCACTCAATTTTTAGTCTCACTGAAGACTAGCAATTTTAAATTTGGTTTCTAACCTCAGGTAGTCATCCTCCAGGATACTTTTCATCCTTCAGAAGTAGATGAATTTTCATTCTGCAGAAACTCCTATCCTTCCCCATTTCCAGGAAACAAGTATCTTAAAATAGGCAATGAAATTTTTGATGGCAACAACTATGTAAGATTGATCTCATTATTTAAACTACTTTTCTCCTGAATTTTTTAATCAGATATGGTTCTAGAGTAATCATTAAAATACGGCTTACAGGTGGTTTTGATTCCTTTGCTGGTTAAACACAAAATTAATATGCTCATAAGTGTAACTTTTGAAAGTATATGTTTGTCATTTATTCATCCTCTTAATACCTGCATATTAATAGTATTCCTTCAATTATTGTTTTTTCATTCTCCTTAATAAAACATTGTTTATGCTTTATCTTTCTATTTTTTTCCTGTCTTCTACTCTGTTTTCTCCAAACACTTAATGTCCATTTTAATCACCCACTTCGGTTTTCATGAATGTTTTGAGGCTAAATTTTCCACTTAAATAGCCCCTTTATGCCTCACCACTGATGGCCTGCATGTAACAGATCTCAAAGTGGCCTTCTGCATTTTTGGGTTATATCTTGGCCATTAATCTTTCTTTATTGCAGTATGTTTAACAAACTGTTAAAAATAATGGTAGCTGGCAATGAAAAAGTGTGGTGCCCTTTAAGAGGCATTGTTTGAACTGATATTTAAAGATTTCTAATTCTCTGGGGTCAGGAAAGTAATGTTTTCATGTTTTTACAAGTCGTTTTTCAGCAAGTCTTATATTGTCCAGAAATGATGTTTAAAGTTTCAATAGCTTCTGGTTCTCTGTGCCACATCACCTTGCAATTGCCCCCAAATTGTTTCTGAATCACGTTTCCTCTGGCAAGGAGTGGTAACCCTCATTTTATATTACATCGTACAATGTACAGTGCTCTCACCCTGCTCATAACAATGTTAATGTCAGAATGAAAAATGATAAAGCATAAATTAAATAGCAACCATATGTTTTCTGTAATATATCTTTTTTTGTTTTCTGACCCAGGTAAACAATTTCCTTATATCTCCTGTTCAAATCTGCATTTCATCCTCCAGATTTGCCTCACGAAAGCCAGAGAGCATGCATCTTGCCTGTGTCTAGACAGATGAACTTGAACTTCAGTTAATACAAAGTGATAGGGCTCATCGCAGCTAGAGAAGCTTTTTGTTTTAACCAGCATGCTTGTTAAATAACGTATCTTCCATCAGCCTACAGTCATTTTAAAGCTTTACAAACAAACTTAAGCTTCCAGTCTATGTTATAACTAAGAGCAGTGAATGTTGCCATGGGATTATTCTAGTAAACCCTTAGTAAATTATCTGAATAAATAAATGTTACAAGATTCTACTGGTTGGGCTCCCCACCCTCCTCCTCCCCAGCCTCCACCAGCAAGCGGAAGGCATTCTGTGTATATCACATTGTCTAAAGAGGAGGCCATCCAAAAACTACAGAAACCATTACAATAAAATAAAATCCACTACTTTCCTCCCTCTGCAGAAGGGAGTCTATCTGTCGGTCAAGGTCCTCTCCACGTCTGGATATTTGGTACACAAGAGCACAGCACAGCTAGTCGGTCAGTCATTAAAAATTATCTGGGACACATCTTTCTTCTTTTCCCCTGAAAGGTGGTTTCTGAACTGCAACTCCCCTTTGCTTGGTGCACAGGGGCTGTTACAGCTGTGGGTCGCTGGCAGCAGGGGCAGCAAGGAGAGGCAATGTCTGCGTGAAGCGGGAAGGTGGTGTTCACTATGCGGCTTTGGCAGCTGCAGTGAGCACTCTGCGGGGCTCTGAGCGCTGTCAGGGTGCTGTGCATGTTTGGGGTTCTGCATGCCCTCACCTCCGTGCTGATGGAGCATGCCTGGCATATTCTCTCCCCTGGCCCCACCTGGCTTCCAAAATGCTCTGTCCTACCCCTCCCTGTGGGATCCTTCCTGCCTACTTCACATTGATGTTTAATCAAGTTCCCAGGCAAAACCAAAAAAATCTTAAAAAATCTTGTGCCAAGCTTGTCATAATTTTCGATTCCTCAGTTGTATGTGTCATTTTCAGCACCTATTTTGCTCATCTGTTTCTTTTGCTAGCTGGTCAGGGCAGGTTTTCCTGATGACTCCTCTATGTGAAATGTTTTTTGTGGAGTGCAGCGATGGAGAGAAATGCACAACCAGGCTTATTGCCACAAATGGTGTTACTGCACTACTGAAATGCATGCAGCAGTGATTTTTTGAGAAGCAGGCTGTACTTTCCAGGCTGGCAAACTGCACTAACTCACTTGTATTGGCTCTGGTGTACTGCACTAGTCCTGTTACGTGGGCTGCGGTGCACAGGCTTGTCCACTTAGATGAAGAATGAGGGTGACATTCATAGCAGGCAAATAAAGTTAATCATTTTGTCTGTTTACCCTGAAGAACAAGAAAGAGGGGCAGCTGAGGAGAACATTTTGAAACAGAAAAAAAAAAAAAAAAAGCGTCTGGAGGTATTTAAATTTCACCTTGATTACAGGTGGAGTCTAAAGAACCAGCTTGAGCTTTGTGCTTGGCTTTCAGATAGCTAAAGGAATCCATCCTGCATGCTGAGTTCCAGCCTGTGAGATCAAGCACATATTAATCTTACTTTTTTGCATATAATTTTCCAATAATTATAACTACATAACACAGAGGTGATACTAAACTTAAGTTTTAACATTTCACTGTTTGTGTACATTTTTCAGAACTGTAGCATCTTTGCATGGGTCAGATATTTTTTATCTGAATTCAGGTTTCTGAACATACTAAAGAATAATCTGCTTGGTTTTCCTGGTAATTATATGTCAGTGGTAAAGACTGCAAGAAAAACTGAAAAACCTGACTGACTAGTGAGTAAAGTCAACATTCTTTGGTTTTGGCTGTGGATGCGAGGTAAGAGGTCTTAATTCTTTAACAGTTATATGAGACATAATAGGCTAGATAGTGCAAGAATAATGAAGAGAAAAAGTTGCAAAACAATCCTATATTAAATGTCATGTACTCAGCAGGTTAGACTGATTAGATCTAGTGACAATATTTGTAAGGCTTGCACAGGAAAGCAAAACCTTTCATGAATTCTTTTTCTCATTTTTTTTTCTCAGTTTTTTCTTTTTTCCTCTGGGAGGAAAAAAAGGCATTGACTCAATTTTGGAAATGTATTTTTAAAACCTGCACCTATGATAGTAAAGACTGTTCTGATATATGCACTTCAAACACTAATCTAGATTTGAAAGTCCATTTGGACATCAAGTTGTAATTCTACCTATAAAGAAACAAATTTCAGGGAGAGCGTTACTCAATTTGGCTTGAAATATCAAAGTGACATGGAAAAACAATAGGTACCAAGTTCCCTCTGCTTTTACTGAGTAACTCTGTGAACTTCTTGGAAAGTTCCATCCTTTCTAACCTGGAGCTGGAATTTGGTAAGGCAAAATTTGGCACCTTGGAACATCTTTTAATTCTTAACACAGATTAAGATAGATATTTCTTTGATGCAGCCCTGCCTGTTTGCAAATAGACTGTAACACCTTACCTTGCTGAGCTGAGGAATACTCAGTAAGATGGGACTTGACTTAATTTCATTGGTTCATCTAATGGGAATCCTTCAGCCAGCTTTCTGACCACAAAGAGGTCTTCCTTTAATGCACATAATCCTATTGTCTATGGGACCCTCTTGGCTTACCGCTCCCTCCTGAATACTTTTTGGGGTTTTTTCCTCCTTTAATTCTTCTCACAAAAAAATCTGTGCTGATCTAACTGAATCCCAACACTGAGTTTAGAAAATCAACCCCCTCTGGCTGGCATAGCTAATTCCTACTCCAGACTTACACACAGCTTCCTCTCTGTGAGGCACTTACTGCCTCATTGACCCTTTCCAGAAAGGGGCTCTGATTGCTTTGCAAACTCAGTGTGAATTAAAAGCAGCCATTACACACCCAGCAAGGTTTAAAACCACTTATCATAGTGAGAAGGGACACTCCCAGCCCCTTGCTTTCTGCTTTTTTTCCTACCAGAAGTCATCCCTTTCTTGTCATGAGAGCATCTGTGTGAGATTTAGTCAGAAATAAGTTTACTCCATGTGATATGTCTGCTTTTCATACAGACAAGCACCTGGAGGTCTGCCTGAGCCATTCCGTGAGGCCAGTATGCCAACGTATCACAGCACTGAATTAGATAGAGACAGAACCTGAGTCCTCAGAAAGTCATAGGTGCATCAAATCATCCCTGTGACTTGATTCATGATCGAGTCTAATTCTCCAGGCACCGCACTGGCTTTAGAAAAGCTTGTCCTTGTGCTTTGGTCTGTGCCAGATAAAGGATTTTCTAAGCCCACTTCACGGTGTGCCATAAATTAGCGTAGGTTACATCATATGCTATAAGACATGTGGCATCTGCCTTAATATTCCTGCAGACTAACTTTTTTAAAATCAAACATTGCAACAGCCCAAAACCTGTCAATTTGTCCTTCTATTTCTTCTGTGAACTCTGAGGGCTTTTTTTGTTTGAGATTATCTAAAGACTCACTTGCTATTCACAAATAGCTAGAAAACACATTTTCTACACTGTGGCTTAAACATTCAGGCAAGGGGTAGACAGAAGCACAGGGGAAACCCTTGCCTCCTTTGCTAGTCTTTGGATGCCCTCCGTGCCTTTTTCTTGCTGGGAGACGAAGCTGTGATGGCGGGCTAGTACTGCCAGGATGAGATTATTCCATGCCTTAAGTTAAACACGTAAACGCTTGAAGGATAGAGGTCATCATTCCTAAAGCTTTAATAAACTTTACAGTAGAAATAAGTTTCTCTTAACCCCATTTATTTAAACAATCCATATTGTTTTATATAGAGGAAACTATCCAATGCAAATACAGCTAAATATTTTAATGGTTTACACATTCATTTCAGAAAGTTTTCTTTTAATTTGTTAACTTTTGTTCCTTTGAACCAGCTCAACCTACTTATTTAATCCCTTGAGCTTTCAAAGGACAGCTTGCAGAAAGTAATATACACAAATATAACAAACATTTCAAATAAAGCACAATGCATAAAGCAGAGAAAGGGAAAAATTTGACAACAGCTGCTAGATTTAACACTAATAGTTTTGAAAGATTTTGGCTTAAAGGTTAAGAGTATCTTATGACAATAAGCAGACTTTGTATATAATGTCAACAGCCCTGTTGCAACATGTCCAGTTTTAATTTATTCTTGTTCGCTTGCATAAGACAAATAATATAATTATCTATGTCTGGTTCATGACATTCAAGTTGGAAAAAATCAAATAAATCATGCGTTTTTTAAGAATAGCAATTTCTAAAGCCTTTGGCCTACATCCCTTATTAACATTAGAGACATTTTTGTCTGAAAGTGATAACCTGAAAGTTTGCAAGTATTTATTTATTTTGATCAGATTTCATCTTTTTGAGCCTGCTTCTGAATAAGCTAGTGGTAACTAGTATCCTCCTTAGTCTTTCTTTTCTTTTTCTTTTTATGTCCAAAGAACTTTGCAAATGATTTCAATTACCTGATTAGCAAAAAATTCAAGGCTTTAAGGGCTGCACTCATCAGACTTTGAGGCTCACTTTGGACCAGTTAGGTATGCTGACAATTTGGAAATATTTTTATTCCCTGCTTGTATTATTCTTATAATGGAAAAATAACACAAGGGATATTAAAACGGTATATTAATCACATGTTATAGCACATACCTTGTTTCAGTATGTTTCCTAAGATCAGTCATCAATCAGTAAAACTGTTTGTTCACATATGCTTATTAAAAAAGAAGGAAAAAATACTCTTTTTAGAATCATATTCTAACTGATAGAAAGCAGTCTCACATTAAACCCCTCCGTGGAGCTCTTTACATGAGAGGTGAAATTCATTTCGCATAATGTTAGATGTCTGGTGTAACACAGATAATTAGTATAAATTAATTATGTATGCTTCTATTGCACATATATTATAGAGAATTAGGCACTTCTACAGGATGATATGCACATCTGTCTGACACTTACGTTCATATGGGATCCTAAAAACTGGAAACACCTCTATCTTTCCCTTGACTCTGAAGAGAACCTAGGGTGTGGTTTACTTTAAGACTTATAACTTCTAGGTAGCTTTAGGTAAGTAAAATCAAATCCACTCCAGGTGGTGATCTGGACTTTTAATATAAATTGCCATATCTACTTTGAATAAAAATAGCAATACATTTTAATGGTTTCAAAGAATGCTTTTAGTCCCTTAAGGAGGACATAATAGGGTGGATTAGTGTTTAGGGTTTTTTATATGCATTTTTTTTACACAGAGGGCTTCAGTGAAAAATTTCCTGAGTTAGAGGAGATGAAATGAAATCAAAATCTCACTAAGGGAAAAATGAGATAGTACTAAGATGGATGGCAAAAATAGGGTCTAATATAGAATGCATAGGCTTAGCATGAAATGTGCATGGAGAGCTTGGAAAGTACACTAGTGACATGTATCTGTGTAATGGTTCCAAAGCATTTTCTTTTGGATGATATTAAGACTTTATAAAACAAACATATGCTCATGCTAATACTTTTTTGAGGTAAATGTATTAATGCAAAAATGTCCAAACAAGTGTGCCAGATTTCCTCAGGGTTTAACTCCTGCAGCAGCAAAAGTAGTCCAGAGTGTTTGAGACATTTCCCATAGGAGCATTTTTACCATGCCAAGAAGCAAAGCAGGAGCTCTGCGCAGTTGTGGCAGTGCAGAAGTCTCTGCAACATAAGCATTGCGAGAACACTGCTGCATTGTGGAGGGGAAAGAGTCCAGGTGTCCTTCTTGAGTATGAGATGCAAGAGAACCAAGGTGGCTTTGCTTTACAGAAGGGAATTGTCCGTGTTACAAGGGCAAAGACCATGAAAACCTCATCTATGAGAAGGGAGCAAGATGCTAATCAGTGGAAAGACCTATGGCTTTGCAGGCACATCAATGCATTGTCACTGTGTTGAACCACAAGACATCGCCCCCAGTACAAGGGGCAAGGCAGGGTTCCCCCATCATATTTACCAGCAAACACACAGGAACTACAGGTCCTCCAGATCCCAGGGTCCTGCACTGTATCCAGTAAAACCAGCCCCACCTTAGTTCTCAGAAACTCAAAGACCTGTAACCAGCCACAGGGTGATGACTTCACTGTGGCTGGTTTTGTTGCTTCATATTTTAAAATGGTTATGCAAATGCCATTTTGTGGAGAAACGTGTTTTTGATGACTTGCTTCTTGGTTTGCTACCAGTTCAATCATCAAAACTTTCCCACCAGGTCCAAATCTGCCCATCAGGAAAAATGCTGGTAAACCTGCAGTGGCCAACCCAGGCAGGCAGGACACTAACCCTTTGGGGATAATCCTTTAATGCCTAGAAGGTATTCAGCCAATTTTGCAGGCAGAGGACTGAATCAGCCGTTTATTAATCAGATGATCTTGTTACTCTTATAAAGAACCTTGGATAAAATTGTACATTTTAAACTCTTTATCTGCTATATATGCCAGACTTGGATTTACTAGAGGGGAGAGAGAAGAAATAGAAGAGGAAATGCTGAGGGAACTCCAGCTGGTCCCATTACTGCTCGTTAGTTCAGCATATAAAATTGCAGTCCCTGCTGCAACCCCCAATTCAATGCCTCTCTTTTCATATTTGGCCTTTGTTTGCTGCTCAAATAACTCCAATACTATCCAGAAAAGTGTGCAGACATATATCAGGTGGAGTTCCTGGCTTGCACAAGTGTGTAAGTATATATGCACACATATGTATATATATGCACATATACACACATGTACGTAAATACATATTTCTATAAATAACCACAGCACACAGAAAACATTTTTTTCCTAATAAATTATTTGTGTCATTTAATTATTTTTTCCTCAGTCTTTTCTGGGTTAAAATGCTAAATTACTGGGTTTTCTTTCTTTCTTTCTTTCTTTCTTTCTTTCTTTCTTTTCTTTCTTTTCTTTTCTTTCTTTTCTTTCTTTCTTTCTTTCTTTCTTTCTTGGGATCAGACCACGTTGTTGAATCACTTTAAACCCTCAGTCAGGAACATGTCAGAGTTATAAAATGGTACTGTTGATGGAGCAGCCTAGTGCTGATAGGAGAGCTATTGATTGCAGATCTACTTTTAGATTGGATTTGTGCTCTGCAGTCCTTTTACCTGGTCATAAAATATAAGTGGGGTTTACAAAAAAATAGCAGTCCACTTAGGAAGTCTCTTAACAGGTTTTTTGAGCTTAAATGTACATTCCTTTAAGTACCTGTTAATTACTTTACTGTGATGATGCGCACCTGTACAATGTCAGACTGCCCACAGGGCCCATTGTAACCTGTCAGCCATTTACTGCCCATGATTCACAGCCGAGGGGTCTAGGATTATTGTCTACTGGGAATTATGTTTTAGTAGTGCAACAGTGTGCTGGAGATGTCTTAATGGCTGCTCAAGTGACATTGTTATAATGCCTGCATTGTTGTTCTAGCCAGCACACAGCCCAATTGCTTTTTAAGTTATGGCATCAGCAAGCTCCAGGTCATCTGCTATTAAATCACATGCACATATCTGAAACGTTGATGTGGTAACTGGTAGCAATGTATATGATACTTTTAACCTCCAATTTGGTGGGTGCTTGGGATCAGATTATATGAAGTGTGCATGTATGCTTCAACCTTTAGGGCCGCAGCAAGCTTTACTGATTTTAAATGTCATCGTAAATTTTGCTTGAACAGCTCACCTCAGCTCATGTGCAGCTTTCCTCTTGATAAGCTGGAGGCTAAAGAGCCTAAGTGGGTCGCATTAAAACTCACGTACACCTCCTACATGCCCCAGTTCATGAGTTTGCTAGAAAAGTGTTCAGATGAGTAGAGATGGAATGTACAGACACTCTTCTTATACCTCTCTTTCCTTTAGACAGCTGCCTCTGCACTGGTGGGCGTGTGCCCATACACACAGGCAGATAAATATATAAGTAGTCACATACATACACTGCATCACAGGAAAATAGCATTTTCTAATGTGTTCTGCCATCCTGTAAGAGATGGAGCATATTGGCTGAGCTGTCCTAGGAACAGCTGGAGCAAAACATACTTGTCTTTGAATTCACTGCCAAGGTGTCTATGGCATGTAGATGAGACCTTTTGCAGCATTATTTCTTTTCAAAGTCACAACCACCAGGCTAAACTGGCCTGATTTGGTTTTTTGGTTTGTTTTTTTTTTTTCTTTTTTTTTTTTCTGGTGGTGATGTGCAGGCATTGACATACTGAAGTAGATGTAGAAAGCAACTAAGGGATTTCTAATCAGTTTGTAGTCTATAAAGTTTCCTGGCAGCATGTGTAACTTGAGCTGATTGGAAATATTGGCTGTTTCCCACAGAAAAAAAAAAACAAAACAAGCTTCCACAAACATAACAGCAACAAGAACACACACACCATCCTCTACCTCAAATGCAGCAGCTTTGCTTAATCATTCCAGTTTCCTTTCCAACAAAAAAATAATTTTTTCTGCAGAACATTTTCTATTTAAAAAACATATCAATGACTCCCTTCCTCCCTCCAGTTTTCAGTCAAAAGTAAATTTGAAGGAAAATGTTTTAACTGATCCTATTGTAACGTCAAGATCCTGACAGAAGGAAAAACTTGAATAGCACAAGGCATCTGATCTTACCTAGTTTTATCTGTATAGGACTCTTCCTCATTAAATGAATTTGTATTCCAATAGTGTTGCTGCAAACATTGCCTCCTTCAGCTAGCATGCCATCACTGAAATGGTGCACTTCTCAAAAAAACTTTCCCTTTTATCAAAGAGCTGGATTTTTTAACAGATGATATTTTCACAGCTTTGAAATTTTTACAGTGAACGAGCTAAACACATTGACTTGGCCAGGGGGAGAGGTGGTAGAGGGAGACAAGGAGGGAAGGGGTGAAGCAGAAGAAATTTTCAGAAATGTTCAATGTGGACTTTCTCCCCCCCATTAAATATAAGAATTTTACCCTAGTTTTCAATGGGATCAGAGTAACAGCAATGCTGAGTGCTTTGGAAAAAAAATCACACTCCCCAATGTTATTAATATGAGTCATAATTAGTGATGGAACATCTGATCCAAACCCCAATTAACTTCAGGGGAAATTTGGATCCAAACTTTATGGCTTGAATTTATTTGCTTGTTGAGCCAAGACAGAACTCCTGACCCAGTACTGTCCAATCCCTCCCCCACTAACAAATCCTTTGGGGAATCAGAGATGCATATCTGGTTCAAGATCTGACATTTGTGGTTTGGAGCTTGTTTGACAGTATATCTTGCACATAAAAAGCACTTTCCACCTCAAAATGCCATTTGTGCTTTTAAAAGTGCATCTGTGCAGGAGACTGATTCTTAGGAAGAACCCAGTAAGGCCAAGTGACATGCTTTCTTCAGCGCGCTTGCAAAGAAGAGGAAAATGCTTACAGTCAAAACTTTCTGTCTTTTGAGTCCGCAAATTCTTCCAGAAGCACTAGGCACCTTTTCCAGTTCAGGCAGTGATCCTGAGGGTTTGACACTTTCTGCCTTGAGCGTGTGGAAGCATGCTGATTTCAGTTTGATTATTCATTAAGCAAGTCACTACCCAGCCTGATGATGTGTGGGTAAACTAGGTTTTAGTGTCACAAACAGACCTGGGAAATGTATCTGCTAACCCAATACTTTCAAAGACCAACCATGTGCTGTTTCATCTTGGTAGCATCTGACAGTGAGACCTCCAAGGAGGTTTAGGAGGCTCAGGTGGTTGTGTATTGAAAGCTTTATCCTAAGATCAGTAAAATCAACTTCAACACTGTAAAGACTCTGGAATGCATTAGAAAACATTTTTTTTCCCACAAGGCAAATTAGCTAAAGCAAACAAAATTTGTGACATTAAACATAATTGAATGTTACCCATTTTTATATAGCTCTAGGTCAGATAGACTATGACCTGACAAATTTTTCCTCCTACCATATCTAGCAATTTTATTCAAAATTACTGCAAAATATTGACTTTAGGAAGCCAATCATTAATTATTTATGAGCAGTATTTTACTGAAAGGGTTTAAGTTGTTTGCTTGAGTTATAAACTCCATGGAGAGCTGTGTAAAAGCTTTTTTTCCCACCTTTTTACTCAGTGAATGATTCATTAATCTCAGAGTATATACAAACATCTAGGAGGCAGCAGCATCCACAGGATAAAGCATTTGTCCCAAGAAGAATTACTTCTTTTCTCAGTTCAGCTGTGTGACTTAGGGTGATTTGCTTCTCACCCTGCATGCCTCAGTTTGCCATGCTGTAACTTGGCATGTGACTTTTTTATGGAGATTCGTGTGGCCGATGGATGAGAAGTCCTACACAGGAGTTGTGTCTTCATGCTTGTGAGAGCAGCCTCAGAGCCTAAACAGGACAGACAGAATATGAAAGAGATGGTGGGACCTGCCAGCGGAGAAAACACTTGATTTTTTATCTACAGCAGGACTACAGGCTGGAACAATGGTAATATTCCAAAGGACTGATCTGACAATGACGACATTACTAAAGCAATAAAAAGGAGGACCACAGGTCAGTGTTCAGAAGAATCCATGGCACACTAACTTGGTCCGTATGATAATGAGCTGCATATTGCACTATGTTGTGCAGGGGCAAACCTGTCGTTCCTCTGGCTGTGCTGCAGGCCAACAAGATGACAGGCAGAGTAACGTAGGCATCGAGTCGTGCTGAAGCGGTCCTCTGTAATCCAGCCTGCAACTAGTTCAGCACACAGGCAGTGAGCCTGGGTCTGCCTGCACTGACAGATGTGGGCATAACCTCAGCTGCCTGGAGCCAATTTCCACCAGTAACACTTAAGGACCTGACAATTCATATTCAAATCCTATTTTTCCAAAGACTGGCAAAGAATTTGAGTTAACTGTTCAGCTCTTCTTACTTTCAGAGCTCAACTAGCTCCAAGGACTATGGGCAGCAGGCTCTTACCACTCTATTAAATGTCTAGTCTACGTTACACTATAAGAAAGTGATCAGAGCGTGTTCAGTTAAGGTCTCTCCAAGCCCCTCCACCGCTGTCAGGCTGTACCTGGTTTGCCACATAAGGACAGGAAAAATTGACTGGTGGTAAAAAGGCTTCCTATAGATTTTGGCTTAATTTGGGAATCTAGGCAGATAGGTAGCAAAGTAAATACTTGCTATAATTACAACAAGTTGATTTACTGCCTTCTGGGAAACAGTGCAGCATTGCAGTAATGACAAAGTTGTTTGTGTGTGCATATATATAGGTGTATACATATGCACAAGTGTGTGTGTGTATATATGCACACACATATGTGAAAGTAAGTGAAATAGTCCAGATTGACAACACTGTAGCAGGAGGGGAAAAAAATAAAAATTGGTCCCATGTACAGTATAGGATTTTTCCTTTTCTTTGTTCACAAAATACAGTTTACCATGGGTGATAGAATTTTTGCATCATGAATATTTTATACCAGACTTTAGCCAAAGCCATGATATATCCCAGAAATTAACTTAGGGAAATCTGGTTCTCATTATTCTCTGATGTTCATTGATTTATTTGCTTTCTCAAACAAAGAATTTTAGTCCCCAAACTTGGTATCTACTTAGCTTATTCTTAACCCTTCCATGTGGGGGAAGGGGGAATAATTTATTTCTTGGGAAAGTGTTGAATCACTCTTTTTTTCATGCTATTTGACTAACTTCTATTATTTGCATCAGCATAAATCAAAATATTTTCCATCCATGTAAGTAGAATTTAGGCCATCTTTTCTACTCTTACAGTTACATTTGAAAGACTTAATGGTCTGATGGGAAGGAAAAGAAAAAGAAAAAAAAAGGAAGAAACATATTAATCTGAAATAGCATTTTATATATTCTTTAGATATGTAAGCCCTAAAGTGCAACTCATTCTCTTTCCTCCTGCCATTTCAACCCCCATCCAGCATTTGAGAAACTCTGAAAGCATCTGAACTCCTCAGGCAAACCACATTTGGACCTGGATGTTCTCTAGGCACCTGCAGTTCTGCATTGTGTGCATGCCCAGATCTACCCAGGCCTTAATGGGATCCAGAAACTCAGCTGCATGGTGCCAAAGTTCCCTAAAGGGCTTAATCCCATAAACATGCCTAAAGCCCAGTTCATATGTTCTAGTAGGACCAGGCCTCTCACAGGCTGTAATCATTTGTGTTATCTTTTAAAACAGCTTTCTGGAAAAGGAGATGGTGTTCACTGGCTTTTGCAAAGTAGTCGGCTTAAGAGTGGATTTACCCATGAGGTATTTAAACCTGAGTACAATTCTTTCCACAGCTTGAGAGGGACTTAACCCCAGCTTCTTACACTCTACAGAGTTCTCTATCTGTCAGGTAACAGTGTGTTATAAAATATGATCCTGCTTACTACTCCATCTGAAGCTGTGCTATTGTACCATAAAAACAGAAGTGTTCCTGCATCAAGCAAGGAGCAACCAATGCCCAACAGTATTTATGCTTTTAGCATGCATGGTAAAAAGACCTTTCTTGTCTTGTACTTTCTTGTAAATCCCATCCAGTCGCTATTTGTTGCACAAATACAATGAGCTCGGGTTCAACAGGAAATAAGAAAACTACTGTATAACTCAATGGTAATAACTTCTTCAGTCCAAGACGAGAGAATCAAACCTTACTCTCCAAATTCCTACCAATTTTCCTTTCTCTGAATGGACCAGCTTCATCAGTTTCACCTTTTTCTACTGCTTTTAGAAAAATGCATACCTATGTGGCCATAGGAGGCAGTCAGCACCCAGGTGGGGAGAAGCATCTTCCCGACAATGTGATTTAGGTGTTTAAACTATAAGAAGCAGAGGAAACAGACAGTGTCATGAATCAGGAAACAACCCACTGAATATTATAGCTGAAGTAGGAGATATAGTTGCCATGGAGTGACTTGTTCAACCTTCCAGTAGGGTTCTTTGCAATAACTAACACAATGCAGTAAACGGCTGCCTTTTGAAATGCTGAGTATGCACAGCTTCTCCCAACATCCCTAAAAAAAAAGAAAGAAGGCCATAAAATGGAAGGATCTTGGTTTTTTTAAGTTCAGCAAGTCTTGAGCTATTTAAATTATACATTATTATATCAATAATTGTAAATTCTATATATATTAATCAAAGAAGAGTTTTGAAAATAAATAGATTTTTTAAAAACCCTTTGAACTGGAATTTTGCAGGACTCTATCTAACTCAGGGGACTAGTATTAAGACCCAGGACTTCCTACCTTATGGCCATGATTTTAAATCAATTAAAAACTACACTGACAGAAACTATCATTTGGTATACATTCAGCAGTTTGTGTGAAACTAGACAGCTATGCGAGGCAACGATGCCCATTAATCCCAGTAGTTAATGTCACTTAACCATGTCAATGTTGTGCTTCAGCTTACAAACATGACTCTCCATTTCATCACTGGCCCATTAATGTTTTAGTTTAACATCTTCTCCTGGATAAACAGATCCTTGCTAGAAGCACTAAAGTAGGTCCATTTGTGGACACACATGTGCTCCAATTCCTACAGGTGGCTGGCAAAGAGCAGCTGAACTGACCTGTGTTCTATGTGTCCCCACCTTTGCAGATGGCCAACTCACACTGCAGCTCTCTCCAGCCTTCTGGTTTCTACCAGACAATCCTTTTTCAGCAAATTGCATTATGAGTATCACTAATATTAAAGAGAAGATTACATTGTAGTTTTTTAAAATCATGGGGTTTTTTGGAGAAAATGCTCCATAAAATTCACCTGAGACTATAGATAAGGCAATATGTTAGATTGTTACCCCATTTTAAAATACTTCAACTGTTTTTTGTTAGAATTTTCTTCATTCCTATACTTTATCCTGCATATGTTGGTTTATTTTGAATAGAAAATGACTGTAAGAGATGTTTAAAGATTTTTTAGTGATAGTATCTGGTCAAAGCATCCAGATTCTCACTAAATGTTTTTTGCTACTGATTCAGCCAGAAGACACCTGTGAGCTGGGAGACTCACAACTGCCTGAAACGGTTTAGCTGTGTCACTCTCTCCTATATCATGTCCCCACCAAACCAGCATGACTTAAACACAGGTCAGGGTAATCAGGTGAATGGAGGCAGATATGTGGGCTTGTCTGTACAGCAAAACTTTGTGGCATTATCCTATTTGCCATTTTAGCATAAAGACTAAAAATAGTGTGTCACTTGTCATAAAAATAATCTTCCATGTGAAACATTTGAAATATATTCAGTCTTACTGAAAATATCCTGACTTTAGAGCTTCTTTTATTTTGTGAATTGTTCAAGAAAGTTAAAAGTTGAAACATTCATCATTGGGTTTTGCAATTTTTTTTTAGGGAAAAAAACACCCTTACATGAACCTGAGGAAATGAGTCCTCGGAAACCAGTAGAAACATTACTCCTAGAAAAATCAGATTGCTTGGTTTTTCACTGAAAATAGGTTGCTGTGAAACTTGTTATATTTGAAATTAAATCCCCCAAAATAATAGAAATCAACGGGTACCTAATTTCCTCCACACAAGGTTGAAAATTCACTCTATAATGAGCTGCTGAGTGAGCAAATAAATAGCAAACTCCCTGGGTTTTTAGCATGTTAGCTACCTGTTTATTGTTGAAATGGCTTGTGTCTAATATTTTTTTAAATTCCTGAAAATAAAGTTTTACCAGTAACACAAAAAGCTTACAGTATTGGTGTTATACTTGTAGGTTGCCTGCCAATCTTTTAAAAAACACCATTGTATGCGTAACACAATGAACATGAGGGATTATTAAAAATAAACTCACATCTTGATGCTTAAACATTTTCTCTCTCTTTTCCTTAAGAAGTGATTGCTACAGAATATTTTTGGGGGAAAAACAAAAAAAGCATAAGCAAGGGCAGCAAAACGGAGGAAATTTTTATGTGAAAGAATCCATTAAAAATGCTCTTTGGCTGTCTGTTTGTGCCCTTGAGTCTCACAAGTACAGTTGGAAGGAACAGAAAATCATTTATGGACTCAAAAAATGATATAGTACATTTCCTACCCTTTAAAATCCTTCAATGTGTCCCCAGCATCCCCTGTAATTTAGGGAGGAACTTTAGATAGTTTGGATGCTTTTCGGAACCTTGTTCAAAGAATTCCAATTACTTTGGGCTGTAAAAATGGGATAGAAATTCTATAAGAAAAGACTTTCTTTCAGCTTTTCATACGTTTTGCATGGAATTAGTATAGATCTCTGCAGAAATGAAAGAGCATGGAGCAATTGCAGAGGTTATGCATATCTTTCCAATTTCAGTGATTTGATGATCTGCATTTCAGTTGATTCTTAGGCAGTAGGAGCCATTCCTTTTTGGGACAATGGTAAGGCCTGGTGAACAGGCTTAACTAATTAATTTAATTTCACTGGGATGTACTTTAGGGATTAATAAGGAACAGCAATTGATGCCTTGCCACATGCTCTCTGGACTGTGATTTCTTTGCTCGTCTTAGCTGTTTCACAGCCTTTTCCAAGCCCAGAACACAATCATAAATCAAACTAAATATTTATATGGCTTTTTGGCATTTTTCATGCATGAGTGAAAAAGACGATGGGTAAGCTGGTCATAAAAATTCCAGGGAAAAATATTTTATGGAAATTTGCCGATTTGTCAAAATACAAATGCTTTACAGAGGCTGTTTGATTCTGTTGATGCTAGGGTGAATGAAAGAGGATCTATCGTGCTTGCAAATACACTGAGTGAATGAACAAAGTGTTCAGAATATAGCCCATGAACAGAGCCATGAAATCCATCAGTTTAAATGCTCCAGATTTTTAGTAGTGGAATACAAAGCAGGATTTGGTCTCAGATTTCTGCTTCGAGAATGCTGAAATCTAAAAAACATCTAGGAGATGATTTTAGGTTGGAATAAATAACTTCAGTAGCAAGGATAATTACTGAATGAATGTATGGGACAAGATCATAATTGCCTAACCTAAATGACCAGAATAGGCATGAAGGCTCCGTAAACTAATAATGGAGAGTGTTAATTGCCTTCAAAGTCAAGTTTTTTATTTAAACATGAACAATGGTCAAAACAGAACATCTAGCCAGTAGGGAAAGGTTGGGTACATAATTTGTCTGAGGTCTCCCTTTCCAAGGGAATATTTGTATGTGGTACAAATCCATTCATCCAAGATCCAAAATACAATGGGAACTCTACATACCTAATGTACCATGGAAAATTTGTTTATAGATAAAACACTGAACCAGCAAAATCTTCTGCTTCTTTTGTTTCCTAACTGTGAAATTTACAGGACAAACTGAGAAGCACAAGCTTCCCTCTTCCAGTAGGAACTATGACAACATGTAGCCTGTGGGCTGGAGGAAACATGTCTGTTTCCCATGGCCATGAACTTTTGTGCTCTGTATTCTAAAATACAAATGTCATGTCTAGTTTAATAAATTAAGGTCTGTTTGGGGATTGGCTGTGACCACTGAAATTTGATCAACTAAGCTGCTAAACTGATAGCATGGATGCTAACAGATTTTTAGCCTTGGCCCAGTTAGCATTTTCCAAAATGGTTTCTAAACACAGTTCAAGGTTTACTACGTGGCTACCCTGTTCTGGGGAGACCATAGTGTAGATATGGCCGATCATTCCAGTTGACCTCAAACCCAGAGAATAGGTCCTTGTACTCTGGTTTATGGGTACCAGTATAACAAGACTGATAATAAAAGCATGTAGTTCTGATCTGTCTGGCACCTGGTAACATGTTGGTTACCCTGAAGATGGTTATTCAAGCTGTCTTCTGCATAATTCTTGTTAACTAAACAAAATCTCACAGACAGAACACTCTCACGGGAGCTAGGAAATGTCTGTAACACTACTCATCTCTTTCCAGCTCTTTGATATGAGTTTATGGAGCTAGGGTACCTAGCTAAGCTACAGGCTGATCAAGAAGATCAATACTGGAATTCAAATAACTAATAGTAAGACCAGTTGTTCTCTGGGTACCCAGCCCCTTGAGCTGGACGACAGAGATGGGGAACAGAATGAAATGCCCATGATCCAAGGGGAAATGATCAGAAACCTGTCACACCACTTAGAGACACACAGATCTATGGAGCTGGATGGAATCCACCCAATGTTTCTGTGGGAGCTGTCAGAAATGCTCATCAAGACACTTTTAATAATTTATCATCAGTCCTGGCTAACCGGAGAGATCCCAGCTGACTGGAAATTAGTAAATGTGATGTCCATCTACAAGAAGGGCAGGAAGAAGTATCTGGAGAACTATACACTCATCAGGCTGACCTTGGTGCCAGGGAAAGTTATGGAGCAGATCATAATGAGTGTCAGCACATGGCACGTACAGGACAACCGGGGCATCAAGCCCAGCCAGCATGGGTTTAGGAAAGGCAGGTCCTGCTTGATGAACTTGATCTCCTATGGCAAAGTGATCCACTTAGTGGGGGAGGGAAAGGCTGTGGATGTTGTCTCCCTGGACCTTAGTAAAGCCTTTGACATCATCTCTCACAGCATTCTCCTGGAGATGCTGGCTGCTCGAGGCTTGGATGGGTGTAGTCTACACTGGGTAAAAGACTTGTTTGGAAGGATGAGCCCAGAGTGGTGTTCAATGGAGTTTAATCCAATTGGCAACCAGTCACAAGTGGTGTTTCCCATGGCACAATACTGGGACTCGTTCTTTTTAATATCTTTATCGATGATCTGGATGAGGGGACTGAGTGCCCCCTCAGGTAGTTTGCAGATGACAAATTGGGGGAAGTGTTGATCTGCTTGAGGGTGGGAAGGCCCTGCAGAAGGACCTGGACATGCTGGACCGATGGGCTGAGGCCAATTGCATGAGGTTCAACAAGGCTTAGTGCCTCGTCCTGCACTTGGGTCACAACCACCCCATGCAACACTACGGGCTTAGGGAAGAATGGCTGGAAAGCTGCCAGGAGGAAAAGGGCTTGGTGGTGCTGGTTGACAGCTGGTTGTACATGAGCCAGCAGTGTGCCCAGGCAGCCAAAAAGCCAAATAACATCCTGGTTTGTGTCAGAAATAGCGTGGCCAGCAGGACAAGGGAAGTGATTGTCCCCCTGTGCTCAGCACTGGTGAGGCTGCACCTCAAGTACTGTGTTAAATTTTGGACACCTCACTTCAAGAAAGACATCGAGGTGCTGGAGCATGTCCAAAGGAGAGTAATGAAACTGGTGAAGGGTCTAGAGCACAAGTCTTATGAGGAGCAGATGAGGGAACTGGGGTTGTTTAGCCTGGAGAACTGTTGTGATTTTAACCCCAGCTGGCCACTAAGCACCACGCAGCTGCTTGCTCTCTCACCCACAGTGGGAAGAGTAAAAGTGAGAAAACTCGTGGGTTGAGATAAAGACAGATTAATAGGTAAAGCAAAAGCTGCGTGCACAAGGAAAGCAAAAGAAGGAATTCACTCACCACTTCCCATGGTCAGGCAGATGTTCAGCCATCCCCAGGAAAGCAGGGCTCCAACATGCGTAATGGCTACTTGGGAAGACAAATGGCATTACTCCAAATGTCAGCAACTTCCTTCTTTCCCCAGCTTTAAATAGTGAGCATGACATTCTATTGTATGGGGTATCCCTTTGCCTAGTTCAGGTCAGCTGTCCTGGTTATGCTCCCTCCCAGCTTCTTGTACACCTGCTCACTGGCAAAGCATGGGGAAATTGGAAAAGTTTTGATGTAGAGTAAGCACTAATTAACAACAAGTAAAATATCAGTGTGTTATCAACATTATTCTCACACCAAATCCAAAAGACAGCATCATACCAGCCTCTGAGAAGAAAATTAACTTTGCCTCAGCTGAAACAAAGAAAACAACTACTTGAAAGGAGACTGTAGCAAGGTGGATGTCAGTCTCTTCTCCTGAGTAACAAGCAATAGGACAAAAGGAAACGGCCTCAAGCCGCACCAGGGGAGGTTTAGATTGGATATTAGGAAAAAATGTCTTCACTGAAAGGGTTGCCAAGCACTGGAACAGGCTGCCCAGGGAAACGATTGAGTCACCATCCCTGGAGGTGCTTAAAAGACTTGTAGATGTGACACTTAGGGACATGGTTTAGTGATGGACTTAGTTTTATGTTTATTGTTGGGATCTATGTTCTTAAAGGTCTTTTCCAACCTAAACAATTATACGATTCTATGATTCTCTAGTGTTTTGACTATTTTTAAGTGAAAGCAGTGTGGACCATGTATGGAACTTGGATCCTCTTCAGTTCATATGGAACTGAACAGTCAAGATATCCAGTGCAAAAAGAAAATCAGGTATACAGTACTGTGAGCTATTAAACATCATAACAGCCAACAGGACCAGAACAGTCTCATGACATCTTCCATTTTAAAAAGATATAAAATGGATTATGCCTGCCCTTTGACGAAGAAACACAGATTCAGAGAACAAGTGAGGTTGGAAGGGACCTCTGGAGGTCATCTAGTCAACACTCTGCCCAAGCATGTCCACATGGCTTTTGAATACTCTAAGAAGAGAGACTACACAACCTCTCTGGACAACCTCTGCCAGTGCTTGGTCAACTCTCACAGTGAAAAGTATTTTCTGGTGCTCAGGAAGAACCTCCTGTGTTTCAGTTTGTGCTACTGAAAAAAGCCTGGCTATCTCTTCTTTACACCCTCCCTTCAGATATTTCTATACATTGATAAGATCTCCCCAGTCTGAGCCTTCTCTTCTCTCAGCTGAACAGACCCAGCTCTCTCAAACCTTCCTCATATGAGAGATGCTCCAGTTCCTTAGTCACATTAGTGGCCCTTTGTTGGAACTCTCTCCACTACATCTGTATCTCTTGTATGGGGAAGCCCAGAACTGGACACAGTAAAATGAATCAAGCCCAAGAACACTGTCAGAAGATAAGGTAAAGTTTGAAGTCAAGTGTAAAAAATATAGAAAATGGTGAAAGTCTAGTTTTCTTCAGCTAATGCAACTTCACCTGCATGCATGTGTGCATTACTGTAAGGTCTTGAATGTTCACCTACTACTTCCACAGTGAAAACATCCCCAACAATAAGACCCTCAAAAGAATGACAAAAAGTAATTTAAGTGGCCAACAGCTTGATATCATCATACTATTCCATTACATGTCAGAAACTGATGTACAAATCAATGTAAACATCTTCTGTGTTTTTTTTTTGATAGCTAGTGTTATGTAAGGGGTATTCAGATTTCAGGTAATGAAACTGGTGGATGAACTTCATCTAAATTTGGCAGCCAGCTTACAGATGAATGCTAGGTGCCTCTAAGCATTTTTCCTCAAGTTAATGCCTAAATTTCCTACAAAGTGAATGGATGAAGGGAGGTGTCTGAAGCTGTAAAGGAGGAGTTCTTCTTAGTTTGATTTTAGGCACTTGGAATTCTTTCACGCTTTCACCCTTACCTGCTTTCCTTTATTTAGAACAAATTTAGATTACTTAAACACTTTTGGAATGACTGATTTAGAGACATGAAGGAAGCGTATCTGACTTAGACTGCCTGGGTTTTATCCGTAGCTCTTAGCTTTCCAAAGGTGTTGGCTTAAAATTCAGTGGATCTATTGTTCAGGGGATAGGGAGGCTTATTATTTCCTAAAGTCAACAGTCTCCAAGTTGTCTCAAATTGGCCATAAGTCTAGGAAGAAATTAATCAGGACTCCAAAATACAACTCAAAGTAGCTAGCTTAGTTAAATTGTATTATGTCTCTGAATGTCTCAAACAGGCCATATAGTCAGAAACAGAGGTTGTGGTTGCAGTGTGAATCTTCACATTTTTAGGAAGTTAAATGTTCCGCGGACACTTTGTCATTTATTCTTGGAACTTCAAAGAGACCTTTATCTCTGTCAGAGGGTTACAGTATTATGCATGCTGCTGTTTTTTATATAATTTTATGCCAGGGGTGCATGTACATATATTCTTACAAATGCCATACACAAACTCACACATACATGTATACATAGTCAGAGAAACATATATGTATACATATGCACACATACGTGTGTGCTTGCATATGGGCATCTGTCTGTATGAATATATATATAAATAACTTTACAAATAGCTCTTTTATTCAAGTTTGTTGATAGCTTGAGTTAATGAATAGTTAGAATTTTGGCAACTCCTGTTGGAGTTTGGATCCAGTACTCATAAAACTAAGCAAAATCCTGGAATCTCATCTAAAAATGGACCTTTTGTGGCATGTCTCATATTATTGTTACATATGATCCATAAGGTCTGCTGAAAAAATCATAAAAAACTGGAAAGCAGAATTATTAATGAAAATCAGGTTCTATTTAAAGCTGGTGGTTTGGCATTATTGAAAAATATGTGATTTCAGACTATAACAATCTTCACTTACCCATTTCGTGACAATTTCTTTTAATTATATTTAGTCAGAAGCAATTCCCATTTTTATTTTCTGACAACTTTTTCTTTTTTTTTTTTTTTTTAAGCAATGATGTATTATTTTGGAATGAGTAGTGGACAGAGTAAGATTTGTCTAAGTAGTCTGTTAACACTTTTCTATGCTGTGGCATTTAATGTTTTAGAAAATTCTCTGAGCAATTCCATGTATAAGTAACTTGTTCTCCTATGCTCTCTATATTTAGTAAAGAAGCTTGTTTGGAACCCTGCTGTGCCCATGTGGTTTCTATATATAATTTGGTTGTATAATGAGAGAAAAAGACAAAGCAACCCATAACATGCCCGATATTGTACAGGACACAAATGAAGATGGTCCCTGCTGCCAATGGTTTACTGTTCAACATCTCCAACTTGAACATTACTCTTTTGGATGGACACCCACCTCCATATGGAGCTTTACAGCAGCCAATGGACTCCTTCATATACACTGGTCTCTGCATATGCACTTCATTATGGGGCTGAGGCCCAAAAGACATACATGAGAAAGAAAACAAAGAGGAGAGGAGGGAATACACACATTTCAGTTGGCATATTCAAAGATAGCTCAAAGGCATGTGATTTCCATTAAAACTCAATTGAATGTCACTTTTAGAAGGCCATTTTGGCAAGTGACATACAAAAGGAACATCCCACCTGAAAGAGGTGTTGGTAGTCACATAAGGACCATCTGTGCATTATGAACAATGAATTTTGCAAAGAAATACATTAATAAAAGAAATAAATTTAACTCTTTGAAGGTTTCCTATAGAGCACTGGATTATAAAAAAACCTTGTAGCTGTATTTTCAAATTATTTCCAAATGCAGTTACATTTTATCTTCGATAATGCCAATAATCCTAAATATTTTAGACTGTTCTATACCTTCTATGTGCTGCATAAAATGAACTAAGTAATATGATATTACTTGCAGTTGTGCTTTACATATAGTCCAAGTTACAGCCATGGAAACAGCTTCAGCAAGGGACAACAGAAAAGATTTTTAACACACACGAATAAAATCAGTGGCTAAGAAACACATGAGTGGAATGGGAAATACACTTCAACTGAGACTTCAGCTTCTGCACAGAAAAAAATAATAATAAAGTAACCTCCTAGGATAGAATTCAACTTGTAGGGATTGTTTTGCCAGGGACAAGACATTGAGGAAATTGCCTCTGTGAGAACTAAGTAGCAGTAATTTCCTTACCTATTCCCAAATCTTCCATCTACAGAGATTACTGACAGAAGTACAGTTAATCTGTCTGAACCCTAATCAGACATTATGGATATTTTAAAACTTCTTTTTCTAGTTTCTTCTCAGCTGGTAGCAAGTGTTACTATAGCATGGGATTTGGAGTGGACAGCCAACCCAACATGAATTTTCAGCAGTCATGCATTTAATACAATTCTTGAAATAAACTAAAAAAAAAAAAAAAGTGGGGGACAGGGACAGGACAAGGGACAGAGACACAGGATGACAGGTTGGAAAGAAGAAGGGTAAAATGATATGCTACTGTGTAAGTGAAGTGGTGCTTCCTTCAGCTCATGATACATTCAGAACAAGACCAGATAATTAAGTAAACCCCAAAATATTCTGTTAAAAAAACAAGGCCATTGCTTCTGGAATGTAATTTCTTACATTGTATTGAAGGCCAAGATAGATAGTAGTAGTGGGGTTTTGTCCTTAATAAATTTGATTCAGCAGGTCTGCTCTCTTACTAATAGAAAGAATTGGTGACTTTTTATTCAAGGATGATTTTGCATTCCTGCTGTAAATCAGTACACCTAAAGTAAATCTTCAGATTTATTCTTAGTTACCTCCTTTTCCATAATGTAGATGAAGGAAAAACTAAGAAACACCCAAAAGAGCCAACTCTTGATAAACATGAGTATCAAGAAAAAAGAAAAGAAAAGAAAAGAAAAAAAAAGGCAAAACCATAGGATTGTGTTCATAAAATAAAAATACAAACATTGACATTGCAATATGCTTTTAAAAAAGATTTTAATATTGTACCAATTTTGCCTTTATGCTGTCTCAGTAGTGTACATGTAGTAGTAAGTTCCAATATTGGAGAAAGTGAAACTTAAAACCTGAAGTGTCTAATCAGTGCACCATCTTTCACCATCCTTGCTGGATATGTTTTAAAGCACTGGAGTACAGAGGTGTTAGAAGTGACTTGCCCATGGTAACATAAGAAGTACCAGAAAGTCACGTAAAGGCTCTGACTCACCTCTGGTCTAACAGAAACTGTCATTACAGATTGCTTCTTTGGCAGTGTGTGTACAACTCATGGCATATTTCTGTTCTTCAGGGTAGCTTGCTTTGCATTCACAGTGATACGTCCTTAGAAGTGCGTTTGTTCTGCTGTGCAAACATGGACATGCATGAAATAAGAAAAGGGGGGGGTGGGGGAAGGGAAAGAAAAAAAAAAATTAAACATCATTTAGTGGCTCAAGTTATTTCCAGTTTGCAACCACTGGAAGGGTTGCCTGGAGAAAACTTTTCCCTCTGTTATTACAGAATAATAACTTGTGGATGCTGAAAAGCAAACACAACTTGTGGTTTTCTTTTAAGTCACACTGCAGGGCTATCTCCCGCTTTGCGTTTTAGCATCATGTTGTTTGGGAAAGGTTACGTTTTTACTTTCAAGACACCATTTGTCTTCAGTCCTCTCTTCTAATCTGCAAATAGTTACCCAATAGTTTTGGGCAGGAAGCCAAGTACTTGGTTACAAAACCTGCTTCATGTGTCATTTTACTAATCATGGAGGTCTGTATTGTGTTAAATAAATACAGGTAACCTCCATCAAATGAAGCTTTTGCTTTTACTGAAAGCTGAAAATATCAGCTATAGTATGTGCAGGAATATGGCAGTCACTGGTGTCTGCATTTTCAGGCCACAGATTCCTATTTAGGTGTTAATAAGTTAAATAGTTCCCTAAACTTCCATTACTTTTTTACAATTTTTAAACAGCTCAGTCTATCTCCAGTTAGAGCAGTCTGAAGTATATTTTTTCATCTAGGGCCAAATTCTGCTGTGTTAGTTACATCAAGAAGCACATTTCTTTCAGTATCTTTACTGGAAAGATTACACACCACTGAAAACATATTTCACTTGATGTCAAGGTTGCAGAGTTAATTATTTTTAAATCATCAAGTAATCTGTGTTGCAATGAATCTACTGTGTTTATCATCAAGTAATTCTGTGTTGCAGTGAATCTACTGTGTTTTTTACACTAGTGTGATGAATAACAACACCTTGATTACTCTGTTTAGGTCCATTCATTCACCAGCCCATATACCTCTTAGATTACTCCCAGACAAAAGTCAAAGAAATGGACCTCTCAATCCCTACTTTCATATGTTTTCACTGTTGTATGTGATTATCATATATTCTCTTTACCTTTTCATCTACTGTTCTTTCTATGCTTCCCCTGAAAATGAGGTTAATTGAGGAACTGAGGACAGTTGTTGGATACTGGAATGAGAGATATCTATATAAAGAGCAGGAATTGTATTCTTGGGTAACAAAACCCTTTATGAAAGAATTAAAGAAAATAAAATCTTGTTTCTTGTGATCCCTATTACCAGTTGCTAGGAATTTCATCAAACTTAAGTAACCTTGAACCCAGTGCATAATGACTTATCATACTACAGGCTATATCTTTCCAAGTAAGTGATCACAGAAGTCCTGAACTGGTCTTTGAGAGCTCAGTACTAAACCAAGCAGAGGGGAAGAAAGCAATTTCAGTTTCCAGACTGATTTCAAGAGTAATGGGGCAATGGGTTTATCGACTTTGCCCTGAAAGACACAAGCGAACGCTGCCACAAAGCCACATCCCACCCAGGTATAGTCAACTGCAAAGCCAGATGACTTGGAAGGCTGTGTGAGAGCAGGTTTGTGCCATACCACTCCCCATCAACACAGTGCACAGGCAGAGCTTGCTCACACCTGCACAGGTGTCAGTAGAAATATTTTTGGTTTGGCTTCAGAAGACTATTTCAACACACCCACCGCTGACATTGCCTGTTAGTATGACATACATGCTAGCATATGTGCTGGGAATAAAAAAAAATTAGCATTGACCATTTTTTATACCAGTGACAGAATTATCAACTCTGATTGAAACTGAACTTGATCAAGACCACAAAACCTACCCTACCATAAAACAGGTTTTTATTCTGCCTGGAAAAATAAAATATTTCCTCCTCTTTGCTCTTCCGGCTCTTCAAGGAGTGTCAATGAAATGTTGATTTTCTAGAAGTGGTGGTTTTTTCTACTGAGCAAATCAACATCCAGAAGAAAGATTAAGAAGGAAACCTAGAGGAGAATGACTGAAGTGTCTAACCTTAGGCTTTTTTTCACCCAGAACAGGAAGATCTGAATATTAATGCATATGAGCATCAATTTTGTCACATGTTTTAGTAAAGAAAAAAACAAGATAACAACAAAAAATTGACTTTTTAGTTTGCTGCTTTCTATATTTCAATTAAAAATTAAACTTAATTTTAAAGTCCTTCGGGGTCATTAAGAATAATAATAAGAAAAACTCTCAAGAACAACCTTGTACATTTTAAATATTCTGTTTGGTTTGAATTCGGTTAAGAAACCAACCATTATTGAATGGTCTATTTTTTTTACCTCTTTTTTTTTTTTTTTTAATAAATAACCACCAACACATTATCCCTAGCTATAGGCAAAAGAATCCACTCCACAAATGACAGCTTCACAGAATCTCTGTGTGACACCTCTGTTATCTGTGTAAGTTAGCTGCTTGAGAGACCTCCCAGGTGCGATATATCATGCCAGTGGTCAGTGTGCTGTAAAACTCCTGCTCTGATAGAGGAAAATGTCTTCACCTTCTCAGCTGCAGAGGACTGAATTTTGCACCCTTCCAGCAATACAGGTTAACCACATATTGGTCTACACTAGCAAAAGCATGGCTAGTAGATCAAAAGAAATTATTTCCTTTGATTCAGGATTCATGAGGTGACATGTAATAATGTGTTTGTTTTGGGTCACCAAAACAAAAAAGGCATTGGTATACAGGAGAAACCCCAGTGGAGAACCTCCAGGATGGGTAGGGACCCACAGCACATGAAACGTGAAGAAAGGCTGACAAAACTGGGTTTGCATAACCTGGAAAAGAGAAGGTTAAAAATTAATCTTATTGTACTTTAGATATCAGGCAGATGTAGAGGAAATGGATCTGGACACTTTTGGCATATTGAAAGGAAAGCAGGCACGGGACATTTAAGTTGCAAAAACGGAGAGTCTGGATTGATATAAAAGAAAAAAAATAGTAACTATGCCAATTAAACATAAGACAGATTTCATAAAGTTGCTGTGGAATCTCCATCCTTGGATGTAGTCAAAACTCGAGAAGACATAGTCCTATACTCTGAGCAACCTGACGTAACTTGGACTCAGACCCTGCTTGAGCAGAGGATCACAGATCCAAAGTTCTTTCCAACTTAAATTATTCTACATTACTAAGGTTCAAGAGATGTATTTTATTTCCAGAAAGGTACACTTCATGGAACTGTAGTTCATTACTTCACGTTTCAGCTTCAAAGTTACTGTTTGCACACAGCCCATTGATCATTCCTTCATGAAGGTGATTGAATATAGGGAGTTGTGCAAGGTTATGGGGAGGGTTCCCAATAAAACTCACTTTCTTGTAAAGTCTTGCCTGAGACATGGAAGAATGGAAAAGTCATGACAAGAGGTTGGACGACTGCTAGAACGAAACTATTCTGCATAGCTGGGATTCATGACCTGACAGGTCTACTAGGATGAGAGTTGAGAAAGAGTACAAAATTCTTCCAGGATTTGAAATATTTCTGACTTTCAAGAGGATATGTTGGAATTGAGAACTAGTTGTTTATTCTGGAATGTTTCTTGACTAGCCTTTAGACGACACAGATCAAAACCGACTACGATAACTTATGGAAGACAGCGAAAAGAACAAGACCCTTCAAGCCCTTAGTCAAGAGAAGTGAATGCATGGCAAAATAATTAAGGTCAACAAATGGCTTCAGAATGGCAGTAGTCAGGGAATTTTGGAAGAATTGCCTTCAAGGAGACTTCTATGGATTAGACTTTTGCAACGTAGAGAACTGTCTAAAGAGCACCTGGAACAGGCTGGGTGTAAATATAGAACGAAATAACAAATAAATGATAATATAGAATGGCAATGGTGGTGTGTGGGGGGGGTTGGGGGGGAAGCAGGGGGAGCATCTTCACTTGGTAAGGAAAAAAATTACTACAGGCCAGGCAATACAATTTCTTTCATGATTGCACCAGCCCCAGCTGGAACGCTTTGGGCCTGGGATGATGAGCACTGTTCTTTCTGAAGGTATCCCTAAGTCAAGGGAACTAAAAGAAAAGATGGGAGTAAGATGGAAGAGCAACGTTTTCATAGAAGAGGTAGATATACAAACTGTTCTTGGATTAGGCGATCATGAGCTGATTAAGCTGATCTTAGACCTACAAAACAGAATCAAAGTAATGTTTTGGATTTTCAGGAGACAAACTGAGTAGCTAAGGGATCAAGTTGGCAAAGGTTCCTACACTGAGAAGATTAAGGATTTGAACATAATAAAAAGCTTGATCTGAAATTGCTTTCCAGCTAAAAGGGAAGACTAATAAATGAATTACAGGAATGGGAAGCATTACTGTCACTACAGAATAGCAAGGTCACATTTAAAGAATGTGATTCTGATTGCTCATATAAAAATTATTTAAATGGCAATACAGATAGGTAAGGGTTACCAGGTGATATATATAATGAAATATTTACTTTATGAAAAAAGCTTTAAAAAAATCTTCATTTGTTTTAACTCATAAAACAACTAGGGTATACAACTTTGTAATAAAGACATCTGGATCATAAATGTGGAAGACAAAGAATTGTTATTTCATTTATAAGTTGATATTGGTATAGGTTCAGAAGAGCATAAAATACTTATAAAAGAACTCTGAGTAGAAATTTGAAGATTTCTAATCACCCACATTGTGATTTTCAAGGACAGTCCTCTACAGAATGTAGATAGGGATGATAAACCTAAATTGTTTCAAGATGAAACCTGAAAACTTGGATAAAAAAAGGCTTGCATAACTGACTAGTGTGATGTTACAACTAGAAATCAAAAGTGATGCAATAAGGATCCTTTTTTTGTCAAAAATGGTACTCCATTTTTAATATCACTACAGAACACCCTAAAGTTAACTTGGTCACCATTTGATGAGGCTTCATTTTCTGTTGCATTTATTTTATGTTAAACCTATACTCTGAAGTTTCTTCTGACCCCTGCTGAGTCTAGGAAGAAAAGTGTGTATATATATATATATATACATACATACATATACAAATAATTTTTAAAACAATTCTTTGAGTCATAACTTGTCTGCATTAGGAAATGAAAGAATGTTTTCCTTCCACCAGTCCTTTGGAGATAGACCTAAAATGGATCTGCAACATTGGCATGAATGTGCTGGTATATTCAGAGGCACTGCAAAATCTCTCACATGTTGGAATAGTGCAGCTTGGTCTTGCAGTTGCCAGGTTTGGAGTTGGGAAGAAACCTTCTCCCAAGTCACGCTGGCCAAAGTCAGTGAGGACTGCCTGCAGTCTTCTGTGGCACAGGTCACAGTTCATTCTTCAGGATCACTTGGGCACAATAACCTGTAAAATTTCATGCATCTGAAAAAAGCCTTTGGGTTCATTATATTTTGGAGATGCTTAGTACTGTCTTTTGCACCTGGTACCTCGCTAGGGAATACTTTGCAGCTTGCCATGGGCAACAGGAAGGGCAGGTGGAATGGCATCGATGCTCTTTAGAGATCCATAAAGTTAGAATAACACTCTTCAAACCTAATTGTAGACACCTTCATGAGCCATCTACATCTGAGGGTTCTTTGTTCTAAATTTCTCCTACAGGCACTGAACTGAGATGGACATTTCCAGGGGGAGATTCTATTCATAACAATTTGTAATTTTTTTCCATCTAAGCAAGCCTATTTCTCTCACTGAGCTATGAAAAACACAGAAACACACAACACAAATGTAGGAAAAACAGAGTTTTCAGGAAAAGACTTAAGTTTTCACTAATGAAAAATGTACGTGGAGAAATTAGAGCTACTATCCCTGCAGCATGATGCCTTGCACTTGTAGGGGGCTGAAAACAACGATCCATATGGTCTCTTTCAGATTTATACTTATCTGTCCTATATGTCACAGGGAAATGGCAATGACAACCCTTATTGAATGGTTTGTAAAGATATTCCTCCCATATCACAAAGACACCAGATATCCAAGTCACTCTTTTAAAAACTGTAAGAGAAACAGTGAATCAAAAAACTCATATGAATTCTAAATTTTGTCTGAAATTATCTAAACAACTCCATTAAGTTTCAGATTATGGTCATAAAAACTGCAAAACACATTCTCAAAAGAAACATAAATATCTTGAAAAAGTATTTTAAATGAACCTTTTTAATGAAGTATGTAAGTGAAGTAATTTGCATCTTGTGATATTTAAATACTGGGCAATCCCACATAAAGTACTCGGTATAAAATTATGTACAGATATCTGTGCAATACTACAATGTCTCAAACTGAGTCTTTGCCAAAGCATTCACTTAAAATAAAGCAGAGATGAAGCCAATGACTTTACAGTTGACACAGGAGACGTGTCTGTATCCTAACACGAAGACATTATGGAGCAGATTTGAAAGTGTAGGCACATGCAATTGCGTGCACAGATTTGAGCATGCCTAGTATGGCCACAAGTATTTCACATATGCAGGCAAATCACATTTCTGAAAACAGACATCGCTAGTTATCTAGAAAAATGCTGTTACCCTCAGAGACCAATACTTAGCTTCAGCAAGGTTTCCTCAACAGCTAGTGGAGAAGTCAGAGCAGTATGTGACACTGAGAAGGACAAGGATGCTCATGGAAAGTCCTGTTCTCTTCCCAGGCCCTCATAGTAATAATGATTGTTTGAATGGTGAGTTTTCTCTTTCCTTCTTTGCTTCCATTACCTATTTGTGCTTGTGTGTTCGTTATGAACACTGTCTTATTAGTCCTTTAATTAGCCTTTTAGAGGATCTCTAGCTTTGTCTCCCCTGTTGTTAGTCAAGTAACTATCCATCACTTAACATGTACGTATCATGTAAAAAGAAATTCTTAAAATATATGGTGTAACTCTCCTTGTCTGGGACACTTTCTGCAGCATCTCTTACTATGCACAAAAGACTGAAAGTGAGAGATACTGAGCTAAAAAGTGTACAGCAGTTATTCATTGGCTACCACACAATAGGAGGAGGGTTAAGCTTCTCGATTTGGCCATTTGCATGCGTTAGCAAGTCAGATTTCAGTGTATACATTTTAACTGCTAAAACCAGTTCTGCATGTTCATCATGTGAATAGGGAAACAAGAAACTTTATGCACTGGTTTTAAGGCTCTCTATTTGCCAAAAAACACCTTTTAATGCTTCACTGTGCCACAAAGAACTGTCTTTGAGAGAAAAGCCTTCCAAGCAGCCTATATTTGCATGAGTATGACAGTGCCTTTGTAGCTAACCGATCTCTGCTGTTATTTTTCCCAGTAAAGAATGGCAAGACATCCAGGAACCCAATTGGTTGGCATGGATTTTGTTTGCTATAATAAAATACAACAAGGGCTGTCAAGACTTATTGCTTCAAACGAAGAGCTGTGTACAGCATGGTTCCCCATAGCAGCCTGCATATGGAACCCTTTAAACATTCTTAAGAGACCCATTGGGGTTTCTAATTATTGTGAAACATCTCCTGGCAGAACCATTCCTACCCTTCCAAGAATGCGTTGTAAAAATAATTAGATGATGAGATTTAGATCGAAACCGCTAACTAGTGATTTAAGAGTTTTGCTCGTACCATATAGAAAACTAAGGAAATGAAATGCTGAAAATCTCTTCACATGAAAGGAAAACAACCCTTTGTGGTTCATATTTGGGGGGGAAGACAGAGAACAAACTTCTCTTTTCCTCATTCCTTCCCCCTCCCCAAGTTTAATACTTTGTTTCCTGTGGTTACATGAGGGGGTGGAGATGTTTCTTCATTTTCTAAACATTAAACCACTTGAGAATCTCTCTCCATTTCTGGGGAGCCTGCTATTAGAGAACAACTTGGGGAGCTTGCTTTAATCAAGGTTAAAAGCTACGAAGAATAGAATCACATTTTATGGCTTTAGAGGCTAAACCAACCTGTAGTCAATTAGGTGACATCACTTCTGCAAAAAAAGCAGAACATCTTTGTTTAATCAAAACAAACAAGATTAGAAGTTTAAGTGCTGTGATTTAGGAAAGATTCACATTTTGAATTAAATCCTGGAGGACTATGGACGTGGCAGTGATAAATATTAATCACATGAAATCTGGTGGTCAGCTTAACAGTTGTGTTAGTTTAGATGTGAAGATGAATATTTTTGCATTTTGCCAAGGAAAATGAATTCATAGTATATGCAGGTGTCATGGAAATATTTGGTCCTTTTCCTTGTTTGTTATTTTCTTAATTAAGTCTTCAAATTGAGCTTTTCAGCACCTAGATCCATAAAATGAATTTAAACAGAGCCGAGGGACCTATTTATATACTGTATTTTCTATTAGTTATTTGCCACGATGCAGGAGGGGACACATCCTGCTAAGTGTTACAGAAAATATCCCTAAGTCAAAGAATAGAAGTGTCACCACACTGCCATTAGTCCCATCACTTAGGTTCACAATTTACATGCAATCACTGAGCCATATCTCTGTGGGTATTGCTATCCAGGCTCTCTCTCAAATGTCATTTTTCACCAGAATGTTTCTAAAATGCAACCTTTCCCACCAGCCCCCATGGCTACTACTCAAGGAGGCTCTCACTACATTGCTGTGCATTGAACACTGCTGTGTCCTTCTTCCATGGCCTTGACAAATGCAGTCCTGCCAAACAGCTTGTTCCTATAGGCCATCACCCTATCCACACTGCTGCCTTGTGGCAGTCCTCCTCCTCCTCCTCCCTCATATCATAGGACAGCCATGGATGGACCTTCACCAGCAAGGCAGTTCCCAGCTGGTCTGCAGATGTCCTCCTCCTGTGGGCTTCCTAAGCACTTTTGTTCTTTCACATCCTGCTTCTCACCTTTTGAAGGAGATCCCTGTAGGCATCCAATTACTAGGGCTTTTTGTCCCCTCTTTAAGACACTTTTCTGGTATGATGGATACAGAAAACACTGACATGTTGCTGGCATGGTAAGACCATTGCTTATCATGCTCAGAGGTACGATGTCGCTCATTTCTTATTGTCCTCAGCTGTCAGTCCGTGTCCATCCCAGTTCCCTAGCTGTAGACTCAGTTTTCTCCAGCAGGAATTGTCCTCTGTTCTCTTTTACAGCACCTGGCACAAAGGGCTTTGGATCCTAGATATACAGCAATACAAATAATCATAAATGAAAATAAATGAGTTGAGAAATTGCCTGCAGTCACACAGCAGGGCAGTGGCTGATGTAAGATTAGAAATTTTGGGACAGCTGGCTGGAAAACTTGAGCCTTAGTCATGTTTTTCTAATTGAAAAATCATATTTGGGTTGAAAATTTAGGCTGTAGCTGTAAAACTCAGGGAATTATCTTGTGAGGACTAGTTGCTATGATTTGCTTATAACCATAGTGTGGGGAAGTCCTGCAGAGCTGATTTTAGGTAAGTGGCAAAAGTTGAGCAGCAAAGACTTTTGTTGTCTTCCTTTCTCATTTTTAATCATAAAGCTTTGCCAGTGTCACATCCCGTCATCTGCCAGAGGTAGAAAGCGTTAAGTCACAGCTCTGATCCGTGCACAAACAAAGCTTGTTAGCAAAAGGCATCTCTTTTGACCTCCAGGTCATTCTCACACATCAATGGTTAACTGTTGGCAATCGCTGGGCCTTTGGGGATTGCAGGATAATCACTTTTGTTTTTAATACTGGGAATTTTTTATTTAAACTCTGTTAGCTTGTTACTGCATGAGATTAAACAGAAGTAAGTCTGACAGTGTTATGAGAAGCAGAGGACTCAACGACATACCTTAAACCCAACAAACTGTACTATTCACTGATCTAGCTGGCTTTACTGTGCAAAGGCTGAAGTTTAGTCCAGAAGTTACCGTTTGCAGTTTTGCCAGCAGCACTATTTATAGTTTCAATCAATTTGAAATACATCAGAGCTGGACAACGCTGCTGTGCATGTGTGCAGGTGGAGAACACATTTATATCCATCTACAGCCTGTACAGTCTCCATTCCACAAATTTGTCAGAGCCAGCCCCTCTGTATAATCTTAACTAATATGTTTAGAGCCTCTTCGTTCCCAGGAACCAAGACAAATCTTAACTGCTTCATGGATTAAGGACAGTGCTTGGAAATAACTTCCTGGCTGTTTGAGTGGCCTCATCTCCTTAGTTGATAAAAGCAAATTTACAGTCTTCATTTAAATACAGACAAAGGGAGATTTCAATTTAAAATGTAGTAAATGTATCAGTGAGTGGAAGTATTAGTTTTTTATGACAACTTCCAGCTAGCCTGAAACACACTTTGCACAGTGACAAGGCAAAGAAATAAGCTTCGTCTGATTCTGTGTTAGGTGTTCCTTCAGCTAAAAAAGAAGAAAAGAGCATTTGCAGGTACTTGCTAGTCAAAAAGACAGCAAGAAGATGTTCATCTCATCTAAACCAACTTGTCTATAGCTGCAGCTGTCCACAGATAAAATGATTGCTGCAGATTGCTTAATAGCAGAGGAAGGAAAATAAGCACTTTTGAGGCATGATTCATGTGATCCACAATAGAAAGCTATGTTAAGATGACATGAATCACAGCAGAGAAGACACTATTATTTCCAGTCATTGTAAAGGAAGTGTAGGCAAGCAACTTGGATAGAGACATCAAGATTTAGTCACAGTAATGTCTTTCTCTGGACACCTCACTGTGTGGAACATTTTGTCCAGATGAGGTTTTCAGAAGAGGCTGCTCAGATTGTTAGGTATCTATATTTATTTGTCCTAGACCAGGAAATTCTTTCTATATTTTTGTTAAAATTTTCTGCATTACTCATTTTTCATGTGCTTGCAAAATTTCAGAATTTAGCACTTGTAACAAATTTCAATTCTTAAACCATCCTTTTGGTAGTTCAATAATTTGTAAACTGTAAGTTTACAGTGAATGATATACCTCTTTCAAAATTTTGACAGTAAAACTAAGCACATCTACAGTTGTATGCACTGTCAATAGTCTTGCAGACCTTAGAAAACTTTTCAGCCACTCTGACCTGAATTCCTAATTATGTTCATAATGAAGTATTTTATGCACAGATGTTCGATAAAAGCAGATGATCAATTGTTCACATTCATCCTCAAAGAGAGAACACAATGTGACAGAGTTGAGAAGACCTAGGTTAAATGTTAGGGAAAACTAGATAAACTCTGAGGGAATTAGTGCACACTGCCAACAGGGGTCATGGAATCACCATCACTTGAGAGTCAAGACTGGGCCACCCATCTATTTAGGAACTGCTCAGAAGTAAAGCAATCAATTCTACTGTGAAGCAGGGAGATGGTCTTCGTGACCTACCAGCAGTATCTTCCAGGCTAACTGAGCCCATTATTCATGGGGCTAATAAAAAGTCAAAAGGAAAGCATTCTGGGGTGGGAAAAAGATTAAAAATCAGCACTTACAGTGTTGGGTTTGTTCATTTTCTTAAACAGACTTACTTTAAATTCCACGTAAAAGAAGAAAAGAAAAAAAATTAAAACATTGCATCTACATTACTTTTTGTTTGACATTATATTTTTAAAACCTTAGCTTTAAGATATAGCTTAGCATAGGTTCAGATCCAAGTTTTACACCAGATATTTTCCCTATAGGGGAATAAATCATATCTTGATAGCAACAACTAGTCTGAATCTATGCAATTTTGTTGTTTCTTTGGGTTTTTTTTTTAACTCAGACCTGTCAAGTACTGGGAAAATAATTTGCCTTTTTCCCCTATCCAAAAGCATGAATTTATCCCTGCTTGCATCAAAACAGTTCTGTGGCAAAATTCTTCAGTGAAATATAAAAACTGGATACTTAAATTGTTGGGTATCACTCAGTTCTCCAGCTGAGCAGCCAGAGTGGTGATATAAAACACTCCTTTCTTTTTACAGACTACAAAAGATAAACTCAAAGAACAGATCTTTAATTCTTTTCAGACTCCAAAATCCTGTTCAGTATTTACCTGAGAGTGTTGGGGCTGGGAAGTGTTAATATACTAAGTGCAATTTTATTAGGCAAGCAGAATGCTCCTTTTGCCTGTAAATTCTACTGAAATGAGATAAAAATGAATCAGTGAGTAGGTGAACTCTACTGTTCTGTGTTGTATGAATTTCACATCAAACTGATTCGTAATTTAATTAGGTCAGTGTAATTCCAGATCCTGGCAATGTCCCTCTGACAAAGAGAAATATTACTCTAGAAATTTAAAAAAAAAAAAAAAAAAAAAAAAAAAGAAAAGGAAAAAAAGAAGTCTTGTCTTTGATTACTATGTTACATAATTCTAAACGTACAGTGAGAGGAATTATACAGCTCTATGTTTTCAGCCCTATTACGTGGAGGTAACATGTACTAGTGTCAGTGTAACATTCCTGTGAATTTTCAGAACCTCTAAGAGCAGTTTTATTTCCTGGAAATTATTGGTACAAAGCTGATGTGGATAGTGGAGATCAAAGGCATCAGTAATCAAAATTTAAGTTGCTCTGTGGCAATCTTCTAATAACTCAGTTCCCAAATACTCAAATGGTCATTATTTCAATACAACTTTTAATGTCTACCTAAATAATAGAATAAATAAAAGCTGCAGCTGTTGTATTTAAGCCCTTCTAAAACTTGCTTTCCAGTAAAAAAAGTTATACAATTTTCTAAACCTTTATAACCTCGGCAGCAATATTTCAAACTAACAGTTTATTCAATTAAAAAGGAACATTTAAAAACAGACAATATTTTTTAAGTATCTTAGCAACAGGTGATTGAATCCTTGCCTGGAACTATGAGACAAGTTTTGCCAAATGGGCTGCATTCTAACGATATCTTTCATATAGCAAATGGAATAAATCTAATATTTTTTTGGACAAGTTACATAAATTACATCATAATACAAAATTCTTTATGTGTTTTCAACAACAATAGATGACGGACCCATGAAAGAAGTGAGAAAAGAGTACATGATTTTGTCCCCTCCAGCTGTGGTAGTTAAAAGCAGGTAGTGAGTTCAGATACTTGGTCCTAAAATCTTTGCTTGAATACTTCTGCCACCTTTCACACACACAGGCAGCACAGAAGCTCCAGCTCTATCCCTGAGGTCATTTCATGAATGAAGAGGGAGTCTTTAAGGAAAGATCTATGAATAACGTTTATAAGGTACGTTGTTTCTCTATTAAAATGCCTTCTGAGGGGTGGCTGAATAAGGATGTGACACTAAACTTCTGCAAAATCAGCACAGATCTCACAAAATCATTTGACTTTGAGATAGATCTCTGCAAATTGCTCAGTAACTCTGAAATATTGCTGTAAAATTGTGAGTGTCGGGTATGGGTACCATATTATCATGTCACAAACTCTTAAGGAAACCAAGCAAATCCAAAACTGCTACCACCAGAGTTTCTTCTTTAGTTGAGGTTGTTGCTACACATGTATATGACACAAAAATGGTCCCTTGCAAGATATCAGTCCAATAATTGTCCATGACCAGAACAGTGAGAATGGGGTTGAGCAACGCTTAGCCATTATGGGCTCAACTCTTTCAGAAACATTGCCGTGACAATAAAAACACCTCTTTTTGGTGCAACAAAAGAAAAGCTTTTCCAACAGTGGGCTCAGAGTGCAAATGCATCTGTGGACAGAAGGCATTTTATCTCCCAGCCCAGTATTGTCCCCATCTTAATCACAAGCCTTTTTTCTATTTCCAGAGATCCCTGCATGCCATTGCCTCCTTTGCTAGGGGAATTCTTAGGGAAAGGCCAACAACACAAGCTGTGACCTCAGGGAAACATGAACTGCTGCAGACTTGAACGTGTGACATGGCTGCTCTATAGCTGTGCCAATTTGGTTGTCTCTTAGCAGCACAACTTACTAGGGACACGCTTTGATCCCATATCCTCCCACTGAAAAACTCTTCACAGAAGAAATGGTAATTAGAATAGAACAGAACTGAATAGGAATTGCAGCTGGAAGGGGCCTACAATGATCACCTAGTCCAACTGCCAGGCCAATGCAGGGCTGACCAAAAATAAAGGCATGTTATTGAGGGAATTGTTCAAATGCCTCTTAAACATTGATAGGTTGAGGGCATTGACACCTCTCTAGGAAGCCTGTACCAGTGTTTGACCACCCTCCCAGTAAATAAATGCTTCCTAATGTCCAGTCTGAATGTCTCTGGATGCAGCTTTGAACCATTCTCACCCACTCTATCACTGGATCCCAGGCAGAAGAGCTCGGCGCCTCCCTCTCCACATCCCCTCCTCAGGAAGCTGTAGAGAGCCATGAGGTCACCCCTCACCCTCCTTTGCTCCAAGCTAGATAAACCTAAAGTCCTTAGATGCTCCTCATAGGGTGTGCCTTCCAGTTCTTCCACCACCTGTGTTGCTTTCATCTTGATGCAGTATATTTAGAGTTCTTATCCCATCTAGGGGATTTTCTACAAGCCTAAAATGATGATAGTGTGCAACTGCCTATTCTGAATCTTATTTTTCTTCCACCTAGTATGTCTCATCAGTCCACCATTGTCAGAGTCCTGAACATCTAATACTCTTCAGGAAAGCAGCAGTTATTGTTATGCCTAAGTCTGTGCTCTTCTTTTTGTGAAACAGAATGCGTTCCTCATCCACAAATCATAGAAATGGAACTTCTTCGCCCTCCAACTTCCATTTTATAAGTTTGCTTAGTGTTTCACTATCTGCCACTAGCAGAAGTCAATTAAAGGTTATATATAAAGATCATTGAAATCAACTGAAGAAATAGATATGAAAAGTCTTCAGTAAGTTAATTATTTCTTTTCAATATGAGCAGTATGGTTTAATAAATTGAATATTGGACCACTAGCTAGAAAATGCTGGGTTCTATTTCTAGTTTTGCCTCTAGTTTGCAAAGGGATGTTCACAAATCACTTCTCTTTGCACCTCTTTTCCTTTGTGAAATAGTATTTCTTTTCTTTTATTTGATCTTTCTGATCTCCACAGAACGTAAATATTATTATACCACAGTCCTTTGACAAGTAATCTGCTTTATAAAATTCTACTTTTAAAATTATTTGTGAAAAAGGTCCAAATATATTGTGCTTCAAATTGCTTTGTTTTGGGTTTTTTGCTTTTTTTAATTGAACAGAGTTCAATTATAACTTGGAAAGGAAAATTAAATATATGTATGTATTTATATGGGACTCCATTTCTAAGGAGGTTCTAATATGAATGTATGTAGAATATTACATATTTGTAATGATGCTTAAAACAATAGAAGTACTAGTTAAAGAGAGTGAATATATGGAACAATAAAGTAACTCTATACACTTTAAATTTAAAACAATAATATATTTTCTGTTGCTGCCAAATTCCTGTCATCCTTTAATTCAGCTTTTAGTTATATGATATCTCTAATGGAGATTTTCAGACTTTTAATGCTGAAAACAAGTTATAAACAATATTCATACCAGCTGTATCATTGGGAGGTAAATGAATCAAGTATTTCTGTGCAATAAAAAGAAACAAAAAATGAGATATAGCTGAAATAACATGGAGACAAAGGCTTACTTTCCCTTCTTTCCATATCTTCATCACAATTCAAAAAGCTTCATCATTTTGTAGGTAAGGAGATCCCCATACACAGCTAATCTGTTTGCGAATAATGCACATAAGTGAAGAACATTGTGTCATGCTGTGTGGTGAGCCATTCCCTGCCACTGACAGTGCGTCATGCTATGCCTTTGAATGTACAGCAAGACGTATTAATGTGTCAAGTCACGCTTCCTTGGAACACCTCACTGGGTTCATAAACAAAAACTACTGCACATTGACCAGGGAGAAAATCTGAATAGAATGAAGCAGTGTCAGTAGAAGAGACCAAACCAGTTCTGGAGGTGATGTTGAGGGCAAAAAGGTCTAGAATGCAGACTTGCAGAGAATCACAAAACTATTTTTTTTCCATTCCAGAAGCTGTTGCCTGAAGGACATGTACAGATGGGTTGCATCCAATAAAGCCACAGTGGTTTTGGATGGGTCAGTGGTAAAGAACCTAAATGAGACCAAAGAAGATGAAGGTCTTCATTAAGAACTCTTTAAGGCCTGTGTTTGCTCATTCCAGAAAGCTAATGATGAGAAATTTTAATAAGGAAATGGGAGGAACATCTTAACTTACTGAGTGTCTACACCGTTAGAAGAAAATGGAGTTCACAGCAATTGCCAAGATATCCTGTGAAGAAAAGGGTGAACTTAATCAGGATGGATTTGGGAATAGATGCATAGGTCAATCATCACTCGTTGACCCAAGTTAATTTAAAAATTTGGAAGACTTCAGGAAAATCAAAATTTCAGCTAGAAATGATCAGCATGGATCTATATTTACAATGGCCAGGATTTTGATGAGTAAAACCCTCTGATGTAACATACTGATTTATTTTTAACTGAAGTATTAATCAACTAAAGAAACATGTCTGCTTGCTTAAGTCCAAAAGCATTTCATCCTTGCACCAGACATAAGCTGAAAAGATGTTTCTTGCAAGTGTTTTTAGTTGTGCTCCCATCCCAGGTGACTTCAGTAGGAGATACACTGGTGCTTGCCCAAGATCTGCCCTAAAACAGCTCATACATCACTCCCCACCCACCCCCCACCCACCCCCCCCAGCCCCGATTGTAGCTCGGGAAATCCTTACTCAGGACAGAACTGTCAGAAAGAAAGTAATATCCAGCTGAGATCCCAGGTGGACGTCTCACTAGTTGGACTGCAATATTTCCAGAAGAGAAGCACACAGCCAGTTTTTTCCTTCCTCTCCTTCTTGTGCCCCACCGAGTGAAGACCAGGACTAAAGTAACTAAGTCTTTACTTTTCCCAGGACATAACCTTGATTTGGTTGGTTTTCCTTCCAATTTGCTTTAATATGAAAAATATAAAATATTACAGACTTCCAAATAAAATGTCCCAAGTTGTCACTTAGCAAAAATCATCTTGTTGGCTCTTAACAATTTCCTGGAAAACAGCAGGATTTTGGTGAGAACTGGAGCTAGTCCTGTGATTATATTAAAAAAAATATATTCAGATCTGCTGGTCTGCATGGAGAAACCTTCCTCCATTCTGTTGTCTGTCCCAGTATCTAGTACCTTTAGTCAAACAGCTTATTAAGGGTATTCACCAAGGAATACAACTTTTCTAAGCAACCTGACAGCAGCCTCACACAGATGAGGAAGGACCACAAAATACCACTAGCTCTGGACAGCTTACTTCTTCCTGGTTCCTCTCTTTTGTAAAAGAAAGTTAGTGCCTGAATGCTCTTTCTTCCTCTGTTGCAATCACTTTTTGCAATATCCAGTACAAAATGGAGAGAAGATGTACCTCTCGCTGCTTCTTTCTCACATCTTGACTTAAAGTGTTTGCTGTGAAACATTTCTATGCTTTATGTTATTGACACAAGTAGAACAGCCTACTTTTGTTTAATTTCATCATTTCATTCAGGCTCAGATTGGTGGCCATCTAAATGAATTAAATGCAGTGCTTCAAAGTTGCCTTATATAAAGTGAAGGCAACTTTCCTCATCAGCTTTTGTAAAAGTACTTTTCAATCTACAGGTGGTAAACCCATAAGAATATTTAGAGTATTAACCAGCAACTTTTGATATAAAATTAGTTATTGTAAATACCATGATGTCATTGGAACAAGCTGGAGAAGTCTACAGGCCCACAGAAAGTGTTCGGTTGGTTTTTTTCCTATAATCTGACAAGATAATATTTTAGAAATCAGCAGCCTATATTCACATGCCCATGTTTTAATAATATTGTATTCCACTTTTAAATAAAGGAAAAATTAGAGAATCTTTCCCCTTCAGCAGTGGCAGTGGAATAGTCTGCTGGAAGTTCCATTCCATGAAGTGACATTTCTTTTCCAAAATGAAACGTCTGAAAGTTCTGCCAATCACTCAGTCCAGTTGGCCAAATATTCTCTGTTGCTTTGTACAGGAATATGGACACGTGTTCAGTGCTGGGCACTTTGAGAAATTCAGCCTTGAAAATATCACTGACCAGTGCAACAAACCACCAGCTGGAATTTGCTAAAACAGCACTATTCATTCCTTATGTCATTTGTACATCAAGGAAGTTCTTGATCTAGCATGCACATCTTTAAACTAAAGTAGATTTTCAGGAAATACTCCCTTTTAAATTTACTTGTGTGTAAATGTTTAAAGCTACCTTTTCCAGTATTTTCAAACGCATAAAATCATTGCCTTCTCTATGCTTTGAATAAGTGTGGTTTTGGAAAGGGCATCGGATTAATTTTCTTCCATCATTCTGATCTTGAGGAGACCAGGTAAATTAGATGTAGAAGATGCATACAGAAAACACAACCTATTCAGCTCCTCTTCAGCACAGTTGGGTGGAGAGCCATCTCTACTATTCTTTGCTTGCTTCAGGAAGCCTTAATCCCTAGAACATTTAAAAAATAATTTATTTTATTCAAATTAGTTATAAAATACTTCTGAGTTGCCTAACATGGCATAGGGAACTGGAGGACTCAGTAAATATGGCTTAGTAATTTCATGTTCAACTCTAAAATAAAATATTAGGATGGACAACATATAAGCCTGAGTGATTCTAAGCATCCACAGCTATAACTGTTTCCATCTGCTTTTAATGCAATGTTCGGCTTCTCTGATATTCAGATCACTATGAACTACCTACTAACTTCAACCTCTGAAACTGTAGAGGACAGTAAAGGTTTCAGGCTGGAGAAGGGGCAAAGGCTTGTTGTTTAAAGACAAGATTTTCATATTTGTAAGGCACCTTTCAATGTCCCTTTCAAGTGTATATTGTCCCTAAATTTCCCTTTACTTTGTCTCTTTTTTCTTTTTTTCTTTTTTTCTTTTTTTTCTTTTTTTTTTCCCCTACTTTGTTCTATGGGGAGTTTTTGTTTGGGTTTTTTTTCCCTTACTTTTAAAGCTGAAGCATGATTTCAGTTGCATTAGTCCAGAGGATATCTTTGGGAGTAGATTCCAGAGAGCTGACTGTGGAGAAAACAGATCATGAGACTAAAACACATGTTGCCTATGAGACATGTCACCCTTAAAAGTTAACTATGATGCAGAGCAGAGCTCTGCAGCCCACTAACTTGCTGTCAGGCAGCTGAAATGGTGGTGAGAAAGAGCTGCTGCTGGAAGGCAATAGTAGAGCCCTGGAAGGGGGAATTTGAAGGGGCAGGAGCAGAGGATGAAACGGCAGGAGGACCCCAGAGGCAGACATGAGAGGCAGTAACAGTATTTTGCATGGATCAGCTCATGAAAGGGATGAAGCAGTAGATAGTGGAGCTTACCCAATGTCAAGGTGGAAAACCCAGTGCAATGTCTGAATGTGGAGGAACCTGCAAGGACATTGCTGTATAAGACACTCACTACATTAAACTACATCACTACTGAGCCAGCTCTAAGTGAATGGGAAGACTTAGACCCATGCACAGGAAGGCTATAGACATATAGCGCACTTCGGTGTAGGCACTGGCTCACTGGCTCTGTTCTTGGAAGTTGTGTGCGTTGGGATGACATTACTCTCGTTTGGCTTGCACATACAGATGTCATCATTCGGCTTTCAGCTCCGTGAGTAGTTCATTCAATAACTGTTCCAGTCCCATCATTTCGCAATCAATTATTCAATCCTAATAATTTATTATTTTTTTAATGCACTTCTTACAGATATAAGACCCATTATGAAGTTTTGATGTTTTGGATTCAGAGGGAAAATATGGCCAAAGGTCATACCTAGTTATAGGAAAGTGGTTTTTTTCAATAATTGCTCATTAGAAGACCCTAAAAAATACTGGTTTTATTTCATGCCACTGTGGTTTGTATTATTTATAACTGAAGCTCTGGTAATACATTTTGACCACCTGGATGAGTACTGCACCTGCATTTTCTGGGGCTCTGAATAAAGTGAAGTGAAGGATGCATTTACAGCTTTGAAATCATACATGTCATTTTACTTTTCAAGTATCCTGTTCAATTGCTAGTTACCTATCAGTTCACCAGGTATCAGCAGTAATGTATTATCATTAAATGTGGTCTTCCAATCAAAAATCCATAGTCAAACACTCCGAGCACTTAAAGCTGTGGGAGACAGAAAATGACACTGGAAAAAGGATGTAGCATTAGCTAGTAAATGCAATGTTTTTGAAATTACCAAACATTTCAGTGACAATACCAGAATTAAAGTTAAATAGTTCCTAGCTGCAAGACATAGTCTAGCCACTGTACAAGCTGCTTTTGTGGTCTATAATAGAAATGTATTTGAATATAGTTTTCTATTTTAAAATATACATGGAAATGATAAAGAGGACATTAGTAAATGACACATAGTCCTTAAAATCAGTTTGTGGAAGCAGCTAGTATATGAAATCTATGACACAGTGAAACTGATTAGGTTTTAATTTAAAACTAACTTGTTTACTTAGTTGCTGATTTTAAAATGTTAGAAGCCAGATAAAACCTCCTCCAAACTGGTTGTATAGTTGAGATACATTTGCAAAATGCTTTCAGAATGAAGAAATTAATAAAATATAGCAAACTATAATGACTTCCAAAAGTATTAAAAGTATTATATGTCAGTGATACCTGCTTTGTTCCTCTCACTTTAGACCTCACAGACTGATAAGAAAGGAAAAGCATTATAACCCAGAAGTAAAACTGTTGCATGATTATAACCCTGACAGCCTCCTCCTAATGAGCTTCCCTGCAGATAGAGAGAAGAAACAGCTTTGATCTCTTGGAGTGAAGGATCTGAATGAACCACTGTTTTAAGGAAGGAATCTGATTAGGTCTACTCTCCTAGTAATCAAAGTCACAAGCTACCATTTGAGGTATTTGTGAAATTCGGATAAGATTAGTTGCTCCTGGGATAAGCCACTGCAGTCAGTAGGAGCTAATTTTGTCTGGGATATGATCACAGGAAGTATCACAATAGGAGATGAAGAATAATCTTGGTGAATATTTTACAGGGTAGAGCACCTTCTATTAGAAAATGTAAATCAACTTTAAAGGTTTGTAATCACTGTCATGATCAACAATTCTACTTCATCAACATCATCATCATTATTACTATTATTTGTCAATGTGCTTTAAGCTGTGTGAAATTTAAAGGAAGTACCACGTTGTAAGTATCTCAAATGAGAAAAAAAGAGGACATATTTATTTCTTATGGCAACTCCCCTGAAAATGTGTTAAACTGGCTTATTTATGGTAAAGCCATATTTGACTTGAGAGTGCCTCTTTAAATTTAGAAAACTTGGATATTAAACAGATGTACATATGTATATAATGAATAATAAATAAGCTGATAACTTATATCAGTTTCCTCCCCCTTATCATTTCTTTGCCCCACTTGAAATAGGAAAGACTGACATCTCCAGAACTGTCAGGCTGGGAGGCAAATTAGACATATTGGTGCTTATTTTAGATCTTTTATGGAAATGAGCATTTAGAGAAACAGGATATCTGAATGAGGACCACAAGAACGTCTCTGTCTGAGACACCTTATCTGAGCAGAACCACAGCTCAGGTATGGGCCAGACATTTCCTTGCTTCTGCATTACCTGCCACCAGCAAACAATACACACAGCCCATGGCTTTTTTCTGAATGACAATTTTAATTGGACAACCTTGAAAAACTAGAGTTGGGTATTTAGATATATAAAAGAAATAAGATAAATTTCAATAAGATAAAAGAAACCCCAATTATTAGTTCTAGATTATTCTAAATTTTTAGAATGAAGAGGCTTTTGTAAAAGTAATAATTGTTTTGTTGTGTAAAAAATAAACAGATAAAATTTGTTCAGCAAAACTCTTCCCGCTGCTGAACAAGAGTATTCTCCTATACAGATTCTAACACTTAAGGGTCATACAAAGGACCCAGAAATGTATTTTATCTTTTGAAGCTATTATAAAACATCTACATTCATTTCCATCAGATTTTGAGACAGATTTGTAGGGGATGGGGTGGGGTTGTGGAGATCAGTGACTCATTGCAAGCTGTCACTGTTATTTGTGGTCAGCCAGAAGCAACTGATAACAGAGTTTTATCTGCTAAGAGAAAAGGAGGGCAAGAAAGGGCTTATGTTTTGTTGTTCCTTTAAAATAAATTACCACCAGCAAAATGCAGCCTTGAGAATTTAATGAGGCAGCTGCCTAAATACTGATGTTTAAGGATGTGAGGTATCCCATGTCAGCTTACTAAACAAATGATACAATAAAGACGCAAACTGCTTTGTTTGATTGAAGACTGAGCTTTTTCACTACTTAGTCCTCAAACCATCTGGCTATGTTTCGAAAATGTGCAGTGGTAGCTACTCTAACTCTTATCTAATGATAAGACTCTCGCTGTCAAACATGTGCACCAGAAAGCAAGTATTACACTTTTTTAGGCTTATAAAGTCTTCTTATTTCTCTAGTGAAAGACTATGTTTTGAAGACAATAAATTCCAGGGCCTAAATTATAATATTTTTCAGTGATCTAAAATTTCCAGATCTTTCAGCGCCAATTCATAAACAGTGAAATTTCTTCAAGAGACAGTATTCATCCAGTTATGTTTAGAAAACAAGATAATTTGAGGATTCTTAGTTATTACAACAACCTTCTCCAAACTTAAAGAGAGGCTGATTCTCAACACTCTCTGAATAACTGGGCCATCAACCAAGTTTTTTGTTTGGGGTGTGTTTTTTTTCAGCTCAGATACCTGAACTTAAAAGCCATTTATGGAAAAGTTGGCTCTAGGAACTCATCTGTGCAGCCCTTCACAACTTTGCTGCTGACAAATATCTCACATCACGTTATTTCCTGGTATTCTCACTACAGTATCAGCCTGCACTACTTCCACTTTTATTTCCAGCTCTGTTGTCCACACTGCCACTTCAAATTAGGATTTTTTTTCCAGCACTGCTCCTCATCTGACACCATTTCTTCATTTAATTTTCTTTCAACAGCTTGCTTTTTTCTGATGACCTCTTAGAAAAAATCCACATACAAATCCCCATTCTGTAGCAGCCTTATTTGTAACTTCTACATGAAAAAAATAAGAGTGTAGGAAATTACCAAATATGCTATTGATACTTGTAGAGACACCTGGATACAAGGAAGAAGAGCTATATGAGCACAGACATGCTCTGAATCATTAACAGTTCTCCACGGATTACTAAAGGGCCAAACACTACAGTATGGGTGTCACTAGCCAAAATTATTTACCCAAATTATCCTGATTTAAAAGATAATTTCACTTTGGACAGATATGACTCTTCAAAAACCTTGGAGAAAAAGTACTGATTTTGTCAGAATCTTATTGTGTATATTCGTATTGGTGACCAATTCAGTGTAATAGGAGCAAATAAGTATATTAAAGCTAGTTATGTGTAGAACTTTGTTGTATGAGGCTGAGGATGTTTCTTCAGACTAGATTTACCCCAGTCTCCAGGGCTCACTCTTTCCATGGCACACACATTTCACAGATTTCTAAGAAAAAAAAAAATGTTCAGTGGAGATCATAGATGATTGGTTTACACATCTGTAAAAGTAGGCATCTAATACCAAACTTTTTATTAAATTACAAACTAGTGTAAAAGCAAATTTAATAGCTTGATTTTTCTGTTGAATGGGATTTGCTTTGCTGTCACTGTACTCTTACTTTTTTCCCCTTTTCCAAATCGTTTTTCTGAAAAGAGTCCATTACTTTCCAAAGCTCATTTTTCTTTTAAATTGTTTGTTGAAATCTGAAAAAAATTAATTTCTTCAAAAGAAGGATGCATCTGATGTTGACCTTTCAGATAAAATCACATAGCATTTGTCTGTTGATTGCAGGAACTTAACTCTCACCAAATGTTTCTGCTGAGGTTTTTTGTTGTTTTGGGTTTCTCCCCTTTTCTTTACTGGAAATAAGAAAGTGCTATTCACTGAAATTCTACATTTGGCTCTGAAAAGGGAAGGCCTTTTTCTCCAGAGGGGAGGATATTTCAGCCTTTTTATATTGGTAAATGAGAAGTTGTTGCTGGAATGGAAATATTGAGGTTCAGAACCTCTGCTGTAAAGTGCTAGGGGATGCATCTCATTACTAAACACATGTACATGGTTATTTTTTGTAAGTTTGATAGATGTTAAATTAATGTATATATATTCCTAGGATCAGAAATTTAAGTGATGCTCCTATATTGCAGTGATGCTCCCATCCAGGTGGATGTGGAATTCCTCTTAACTGGCCAGCAATTACAGAATTAGACCTTTTGTTTTTCCCATGTATATTATTTCCTGATTTATAACATGAAACCAGATTAAATACAAGATGAGCTCATTTTACAGGTGCATAAATATAAAAGCTGTGCTCCAAGAATGCACACTGACTGTAGTGTGCACTAGTTTCTTTGGTAAAAGTAAGGGGAAGAAAACACAACTGCCTAGAGTATACACTTGCATATTCCACAGCAATGTAAGTACGATACCAGCAGTGGAGAACAGGCTTCTTAAAACTGAAAGCATCACAATGCAAGTGAACATTCAGCAGTTTGGTCTGAAATCACCACCCCATGCACATGTTCAGTATCAGTGGTCATATTCCACAAACTAAATCTATAAACATATTTTAGGTGTAAAGTGGAAACCAGCTTTTACTTTTGGCTCTCAAAAAAATTGTCCCAAATGCAAAATCTTTGGAACAATCTGTATCTAATACTGAACACAAAGAGAACTGGTTTAAGAACTGATTTGCCTGAACGTAGTATGTAGTGTTGATAAATTCATATCAAAGGGCTGTGGGGATTTTGTCCAGGGGAGCTGACTTTCCTTTGGGTGTTACAACTAACCAGATTTGTAACTGTTGGCTAAGAGACTTGAAAAGAATTCAGTTTTGAACTGCAAGAAAAATGTGTACTTCTTTTCAAGATGAGCATAAATTACTACCATTTCTTAAGGAGCCTTCAGTTTTTGTTGTGTGGCCTATGAGCACTTTTCTAACTGGAAAATTACATACAGCATACAGCAAAGTGTGGGTTATTGGGGTTTTTTTGGTTTTCTTTGTTGTGCTTTTTTTTTTTTTTCTCCTCAAGGGGTTCAAAATTGATCTCGAATTAGTAGGTTAAATGCATTCACTTCCAGAAGACATGACAGCCTGAAATAAAAAAATAATTTAAAGGTGAAAGGGTTATCAACTGAAGAAAATTGTCCTGACACCAGTCTCCTGCAGTCATGGGCAGATGAATTATGTGATTTTAAATGAGATATCTTTTGTAAATTTTCCATGCTAAACCAAAAAACTTAATAAGTATTTTTGAAAATAATTCCTGTCTTGCATTTTTCCCTCATATATACAAAGAAATAAAATTCTTTGATTTGAAAGAGAATGTTTTCATAGAAGCCTTTAGCTTTTTCCTGAAAAGAAAAGCCTACACCATGTTTTGTTTCTAGTTCTAATGTGCTTGTGCCTGCGTGAGTGTGTATATGTGTATCTATTTCTATGTGCCCAGACGTGCACGTTTTCTGTGTATGCATGGAAAACTCAGATACCACATATGCAGAAAACCAAAAGTTAAACAACCTGAAGTCTTTTGAACTACAGACACTTTAATTAGAATTTGTCAGGGTTAAGTCAAATTCTTTGACCTGCTCAGTTTTAAACAGTAGTAGATCTCAGTTTTATTAGATGTATTTTATAAAGGCAATCTTGCTGCTGTTATGCAGCAAGTATTGTTTTTGTCTGTCAGCTTTAAACCACGTTTCAGAAGTTTTCCTTGCTCTTACAGATAAACATTAAAAAGAAGAAGGAAAAAACCCCAAACCAAACCAAATTTCTCTTCAGCATAGCTGCATTCAGCTAGGAATTCCATGCAGTTTGATAGACTTCCCACTTTACCATACACAAAGTCGTTCATCTGTGGCTTAATTTCTTCTGCAAGAAGGGAGATTAAAATAAATAGAAGTATTAGTGGAATGCCACATCCATGAGTTGAACAGTGAGTGGTATGGGTTGAACCACAACAGTGAGTAACTAAAGCTTTTCCCTTTCCACACTGAAAGATCCCAGGCTGCAGGCTAAGTGGGAGCAGGAACTCCGTAACCCCCCAGGAGTTATTTCAAGCCTCACAATTGCCCACAATGTGCCTTGGTTTTGCCTTACAAAGCCTCACTGCATAGAAGAAAATTATGAAAAGCAAGGAGGATAATAGGATCCCTGACTCCACAACCAAGAATAGATGTATTTATCCACTGAGTGCCCCTGATAGGTGAAGAATAACGTCATCATGTTTAACCTGATGTGTCTTTAATAAAAATGAAATGGAAGTCTCAGCCTGAGTATGGGCTCAGATCAGATTGTTTCATTAACCTGAAAAACTCCCACCCCTTTCTGTAGGCCTGAGGAAATGTCACATGTTGACATCACTCCCCCCCTACTCAAACTTCTTACCCTCCAAAGAGAAGCAATGCATTCCAACCATCCATGGGCAATGGACCCTGCCCAGCGCCAGCTCCCCAGCAGTGCCCAGGGCAGCCTGAGTGAACGCCTGCAGCTCCAGACAGCCCTGAGCCAAGGACCACATGGAGCAGCTGGCGGAATTTCCTCACAGTTTGTTTTACTACCGCACTCACAGGGCTCAGTCCCTGACCATCCCTTCTTGTCACACTGGTTACACTCGGCAATGATGCTTCTGATTTTTGCCTGTTTCCTCCTGAGTAATGTCACAAGGATATTTATCACTGAAGAAATGTATGAATACAACATGTAACAGTACCTGAGAGTTGTTAAAGAGTAGGAACAAGAAATTAGATTAAATCAGATGTGAAAATTAAAGATAATTTTCCTTTGTGAACAAGGCTAAGCCAGTTTACAGAACCTTGCCTCAGACCACAGGAAAGGAGATGAGAGTTAAGACAGAAAAAAATACAGAAATGAGTCATCAGTGGCATTACAAAAATACTAGCATATGAAAATTCAAAGTACTTGAAGCTCTACAGAACCGAAAGAGCTGTATTCCTGACTTAATCATATGAGGTAGCTGAAGTTTGACACTCCATATCTGAATTTCTTTGATTTTGGATAGATGGCCTAAGTAAAAGTACAAAGCTTGTGGTTGAGGAACAGCTCTGTAGAAATAGACTGGGATTCTGGGCAGGGGAAACTGCAAGAGCCAACAGTGTGCATGGCAGCAGCCAGGGCCACCAGTGGGCTGCGGGCCAGGAGCTCCAGGGTCACTGTCATCCCTGAACAGCAAAGGGAGGAGGGGGCTGGGCCTTGTTCAGCCTGGGTAAGGGGCAGCTTTGGGGGACCCAACAGCAGCCAGCCTGTGCCCCAGGAAAGCAGCAAGAAGGTGGATTACTTACTGTGGCACTTGGTGAGATGATAAGATGCAAAAGCCACAAGTTGAAACAAAAGGGGTTCGGCTGGGATATATGTAAAGAGGTTGCATAGGCTCCATCCTTGGATGTTTCCAAGACCCAGTTGGAAAAATCCCTGAACAACCTGGTCTGACCTAGTAGTAGTCCCTGCATTGAGCCTCCCAAAGACTTTTCCATCCTGAATTGTTCTGTGATCCTATAACCCTACAAGTTTAAACTGAATTACTGGTCATCACTGTTCTGTGCGTTTATTTGCAGTAAAGACTCCAGCCTTCTTAAATCAATTACAAAAAACATAGCTCTGTTAAGGATAGTAACTGATTTTTTACTGTACAATTTCTTTTCTTGCAATGCAAGGCCCATGTTATAAATCCAACCTCAGTTTAGTGTTGCATTTTATGTTCAAACCAGAAAAAATGTCAGAAAGAAATAAAGACAAACCAGATCCTCAGCAGTTGCCTAACTCTAAGCTTATTTCTATTACACAGAAGCCAACCAAACCAGCAACAGGGTAGTGCCAAAGATCATCAGAACAGTCTGCCAAAGAAAAAGCCTTAGGCCTAGCTGCTGCTACTGGAAAACCCCAGACAAATGCCTGGCAAAGAACTGGCCCCGGCCTTACACATTGTTATTGTGGAGGAGGGAATGATGACACAGTTTCCTGCACAATATTTATACACTTGTGCCCTGGAGTCTTGGCTTCTCAGTCCAGTGGATATAAGAAGAAAACCAACTGCAGAAAAGGCATTTCTCTTGCCTAAGGTGTTGCCGTGACTATTTGTACTTTTTTCCGCTTTCTATTTTACATTAAATTCCTAGATTTCCATAATGATCTTAAATCAATGGGAGGATGCCATCATCGCACAGAATTTGCCATCACCAAGGGGAAAGAAGGCAGTAGCTACTGGAGAAACAAGGGCATCAGAAAGGTAGTGGGAGTCAGAAACAGTGCTGAGAATGAAGTCCAGGTCTCCTGACTCCCTCCTATATGGGCTGCATCCTTTCTACTCAGCTCTTTCCCATTCAGACAGATTTCAATGTTCATACTGCTGTGTAATTACGGTCAAAGCCAGTCTTGTATGTGCACTAGCACATGTAGGCTTCTAGCCTCATGAGTGTCTTTTGGGATAAAGGCACATATAGCTCGTACAATTTAAGTCAAACCTATAATTCCAATGTCATTTCATATGCACACTTGTTACTTGGTCACCAAAGGATATTTCTCCCAGGGTATTGCCTCATTTTCTTTTAATCAGTGTAACTGTTGCTGAACTATGCAGGGGTTTTGGGGGTGGGCTTTCATTGTGAAATAGATCTAGATTATTGTGAATAAACTAAGGGATTTAGCATTACAGAGAGGAATTGGTAAAACTCTAAGAGAAAGAACATTATTTATTAACATGATAAGCACATAGATAACTTTTTATAAAAAATGTGATAATGCTTAAAACTTTATGTGTGCTTCCTGAAATGTGCATCAAACCTCTCTTTGCAGTTAAAGCTACTTTAATTAAAAAGCTGCTCTTCAGATCTTCTGAATGGTGAAGTTGCATTAGTTTGTTGGGGTTTTTTTGATTCATAGACATGATAACTGAGTTTGGGATCCCCCTATACTAAATTCTGTGCATTGTTATACTAGGAGACAGTTCAGCTCAGAAAAAATTACAAACCAAAAAGACAAGAAAGGCAAAAGACTGAAAATGTAATAGATGCAATAAGATGTTTTCATAGGTAATCTATCAAGCTGGCAGCAAAGACTAGCCATTCCAGCCTCTGATTAAACCACACTGTTTATTAAAGAAGTGATCATTTTGAGTCTAGAATAATAATGTGTACAAGATGAAGTAGATTCTGATCTGTTATATTGATGTAGCAAGCTAAAGTAAATGGAAAAAAATACCAAATACTAGGATACATCCTGAGGTTTGCAATAATCGAGACAAACTAAGCAGCCAAAACAGATTCAGTGTGGCAAAACTTGTCCCTTTCAAAAGTTTAACTATTTCTACTAAAAATCTGTCAACATGACATGCATTAGCCATCTACTTCTTATTTCAGTCTAATACAACCTGACATACATGTAGGTAGTGTGGCAGCAGAATACCAACACTGTAGTTTTAAAACAGCCAGCCATTTTGCTCAGCTTCTATTTAAAGTGCATGAAAACTGGTGTGATGTTGTGAGCAAACGACAGCAGAACAGAGGCCAAAAGAATGCTTTTGAACGAGGTGGAAATGTTAAGTTTTCTTAGTGTTTGCCATGAATTTTGTCCTGGAGCCAGAGCGGTTTGAGTGGTTTCTATGCAGACTTTTTGCAGAGTGAAACAGAAATGATGGCTCTACTGCAGCTTTTTCTCGGTCCGTAGCAATTTATCAGCATGATACCAATCTCCGAAATGTCTAGCTGTTGTTCTTCTCTGAAAACACAATACAGCTAAGATAAACAGTGTTGCTTTACAGAGGAAAGACAGAAGGATAAACACAGGTTCTAAAACGGCAATCACTTTTCTTCGTTCTGAAAAAAAAATGTTGCTGGAAATAGAAGTTCATGGGTAGGAGGAGGAAATAAAGAAGACACCATTTCTCTGTCTTGGAACAACTAAGGACTTAAATTTTATTTGCTACAGGAAAAGAGCTGCTATTTCAAAAGTTCAATGTAAATAAGACCATCTATAAAATAAAATATCTCTCTGTGTAGAATGTCAGGGACTACTCTGCTGAATTTATTTTTGAAAATAGTTCTTGTTTGAATAAATAGACCACAGCTGAGGAGCAATTATTCCTTCAGTGAGGGATGAAGGGTTTAGAATACATAAGAATGAGCTATTTCTCCAGGAATCAGAAACAAGAAGCAAAACAACCTTAGACAGCTAAGAGTTTTATGTCTAAATGTAAGCTAGTCATCCTTTGCTCATCATAGTCAAAAAGACATAGATAACTTCTAGCAGCACAATCATTTTAAGCTTTGATAGACATCCAACTCTCTGCCCAGACTAGGTTATCTGAGAAAAAAAGCCTGTGCACATCTCAGCTGTGCCCTGACTCCATTGTAAGAGACACAGGTGCTCACCTGTCTCCTTCCTTACTCTGGTTTCCATGCAAAGCAAACTTGAGAGAAGCAAAACCACTGACCAGAGGTCAGTTTAGGTTCAATTAGAGATAATTGACAATCATTTGTTATCTTAAACATTTGACACAATTAGTTGTCTCCAAAGAGATATGGCTGGGAGCTGTATTCAGACTAAAGTTTTGTGTGATAATCTCAATCAAAATTAGTTTCAACAACTTTGGCATCTTGCAATCCATGATATACTTACATAGTGCCAAACAATTTTTACAGTTATTATACTGCATGAGGTAACCTTTGACATCACATCCATTACTTAGCATGTTGAAGACTTCCTTCTGCTTATGAAATATCTCTGCCATCTATGAAATAGGTAAGTTAATTACAGCTAGGTAAAATCACTGGAAAAAGGTAAGTTGGAATTAGTTCACTGGAATAAAAATCTGCCCTATTAATAAATGTTCTACAGTCAGTAATTAGAAACTCATGTAATTTTCCATTGTACCACAAAAAATAACTATGGTTTTAGATGTTCTTTATTGACTGGTTTAGTTTCTCTCATGAAACTTAGTTGGTGTTTCCGCTCTGGGAAAACTGTTTAACAGGAACCCCCGCTTCACCTATTAACTGTACAGGAGTCAAAGATACATGTTTCAATATGATCATTATTGATTAATTTTCTTAAAAAATGTTTCTTTTAGATTTTGAGGGCAGACTTTACTTAGAGGTCACTACAACTCCTATTTTGACTAGAGTCTGTACTCCTACACAAGATTTTGAGTATTGTTATAATCTAGCATAAGTTTAGATTTAAATTCTTTTCCTGCTGTCAATAAAACCTTCTTTATATCTTCAACAACAGGCAAAATTTCAGGACAATTTTACAGGATTATTATAAATAAAGTTTCAGAGTTTTTTGTGGAAGAAATATTGGAAATCCCTGTATTCAGAAGAACAATAGAAGTTTTTATACCCCTTCATATACATAGTTTGCTTATAAAATCCTCTCAAAATTAGTTTTCCATGTATTAAGTTACAGATTCTGATACACTTAAAAAATCAGCAAGAACAAGACTGACTGTTCATGTTTGGGGGGTAGTTTGTAGAGCAACACCCAGAAAAATGGATACAATCCAGCTCAGGAATGATGCCTTTGAAACAAAATCTGTGGTGTAGAAATGAATAACTACTAGAGCACACGGCTGCCAACTCTGGAATTTAACATTCCACATTTCACTTAACCATAAAAAATGAAGAGGACCCATGTTCAAAGGCAAATGTATTAAAACATTAAATTAATTTTATAGTGTGCACATTATAGGTCAAGCATGTCTAAAAGTTCCCAAAGTAAACTGCAACAATGTCACTGAAAAATATTTAACATGGAATAACATAAGCAAAACATAATAATAATATAAGACATTTCTATTGTCTCTGTCTTCTGTCTCCTCATTATACTTTTAATAATAGATGAGGTAGTTTGGAGCATTTATCAAAAACTTCTTTTGTTTTTTCTGGGTTTAGTTCTAATGGTTTAACTCATACTGACTAAAATGTTAATAGGGACTCATGCAGTTCAGTGTTACTTTCTTTGAGATAAGTTACTATTCAACAAGGACATGGCCATTACATCGTAACACTACCATACTTTGCATTTCAAGTTTTCTTTTTTCTTTTAAAACTCAAAACATTTATGGCTATATTCACATTATTTCTCAAACTCTAAAGGAAGGATCTTCATCTAGGTCATGAAAACAGGGGTCCCCTAACTCAAATAATCCAGGGCTACAATATAGCAGCAAATATTGGTCACAATTTCAAGAAGGAAAAAGTACATATGTTTTTATGAAACTAATAACATGAGCATAATATTAATAATTTCCAGGTTGCCATCATTCCTAAATAACATTCCTGTTCAAGAGAACTAGAAGCATCCATTTCTGTTATGAGTGTCTTCAGTTGGCTTCGTTTCTTACTGTGATAGTAAGAAAACAAAATTCCTATGATAGAGGATCCCAGTATTTATTTAGAAGATAATTACAGAAGTTTTTAGACATACTAGAATATCAGATGTACCAGAAAACTTGATATGAGGAATAATAAGCATGCTGATAAGCTAAGCATGCAGATAGCCTTGTTATGGGTCACCTTTTCCCCTCTGAAACGCTTTGATTCTTTATAGACATTGGATTATTACCCATAGGTTTATTCAGATTTAAATTAGATATAAGGAAGAAATTCTTTACTGTGAGGGTGTTGAGGCACTGGACCAGGTTGCCCAGAGCAGCTGTGGATGCCCCATTCCTGGAAGTGTTCGAGGCCAGGCTAGATGGGGCTTTGAGCAACCTGGTCTAGTGGAAGGTGTCCCTGCCCGTGGCAGGGGGGTTGGAACTAGGTGATCTTTAAGGTCCCTTCCAACCCAACCCATTCTGTAATTCTATGATGGGTCACAGCTGCCGGTAGGAAATTAATTACATGTTAAACCTAAACAAATACTCTGAAGTATCCTAATTAGTTCTAAAGACTGAAACATGAAGCCAAGCAAAAACTTTGGGAATTGTCTGGTTCTGTGGTGAGGGAGGTACAAATCTGGTGCTGAGACACCTGAGATTTTCATTGAGATAAAAATCAGTGAGGGTTAAAACATGGGAGAGCCACCATTTGTAATTTGCATTACCTTTCTTTAGTGTAAAGATCATAAATCAGACAACAGAAAATTCTAAACACTTCTGTCAGTGAGGAAAGTGATAATGGATAGAAGGAAAAAGGAAAGGGGGAGAATGAGAGATAGGGTAGAACAAGTAAAGGAGGTCATGTAGTCAAGGGACTTCTCTAAAGTCAGTCAGTATATTTTAGAAGTATTATCCTGGGTCACACAATTATTCTATGCAAAAGACGTCAGTATCTCTCAGGTCTTCCTTCTTCTAATTCCTTACTGAGCTGATTTTTTAGATGATACCGTGCAGAGACATCACCTAAGTTAAAGTCAGATTAATGAGCAAAAAGGCAGAATCAAGCACACAAAAGTTTAATAGAAATCAGGAGACCTAAGTAGCTGCTAGGAACTTGAAGCCTGGTTCTATCATCACTTAGCAGGTGGGATTGGGATAGCAATCGCTGGAACATAACAAGATTTCAGAAAGACTCAGAATTTATGAGACTCCCCACTTATGCATAATTGAAAGCTTGGGAAAGTTAGCCTGGATTCCAAGATCTGTGATAGTAATCATGCAAAACTCAGTGGGTTTGGAGCTTGTGAGTGACAGAGACATTTTCTTCACTTAAAATAACATTTCATAATTATTTATCATCTCAAAAAGACATCTTTGCAACATGAAGATTGTGTTATATGAACTTACAGCTATTTTTACTAATGGTTCTTAGCCTTCAGCTTTTAGTACAACAATATAGGAGGTGTGAATTCATGTATCACATTCACTTGTATTTTACTTTTCTTATTTAAATGTGCCATCAAAAGCTGGTGTGAAGATCTCAGGACTGACAGAGCATGCTTTGTCATATTAGCACTCAAGCAAGTTATCGCTCAAGCAGGAGCATTATGAGTAAGCCATAACATAAAGTACATGCTCTGAAAGGCTTCTAAACAATCCATTGCAATAACACAGCACAAATATCACTGGTATAAATAAAGTATGGAAACAAAATAAACTCTTGTGCTTCGGGGCATAGATCAACAAAGGCTTTACAGTCAGACTAAAAGTTACAAGGATTAAATCTTGTTACTCAGTTCATGTGCATTGCCTAGCACAATGGGATCACCAGGTTCCACTGAAATACTACGCTGTTGTAGTAACAACCGTCACAAAAACAAAGTGTGATAATTGTAACAATAGTTGTTTCTAGTGAGGGTATGAAGCAACCTTTCCCTATATGTGGTGAGGCTCAAGTGATGCTTTTGTACACTGTCTTCTGAAATATCAGCCATTACAAAATGCCTCCAGCTGCACCCTCAAGTTCAATTTCCCAACTGTCTACACAGACTACGTTTACATTAGCAAGGTTTGATGGGAGCATGTCTATTAGGCTGTTAGTGTTCAGGATGCAATAACCCCTTTATACACATTTTTCCAGGAGCCTGGTTTTGAACTAGCTCTGGTTTTGTCCTGTAAATTTCAGCACATTATCACTTGCTGCATGTAAGGTGCAATGCCAAAGAGCACCTTTTGGTTTGTGTTGACCCAAAAATTATTGATTTCCTGTGATACAAGACCACTCCATGATGCAATCCAAGAAGCAGTTGGAGGGTTAACTGGATTATTAGCTTCAGAAGCATGTTTCTGAACTGAAGTAAATTGCTGTTGTAGATACACTAGTCTTGGCCTCAGAGCGTGCGCCAAAGTACCACTGAAGTGCTCCATCTGGAATGCCTGAAGGAAAACCCTAACAAGCCCCAGGTGCCACAAAGCCTTTCAGTGCACCCTTTGAAGCCACCAGGAAAACTTACACCGCGGTGCCTCACGACATGGAGCAACCTGAAATGCAACACAGCTGTGAGCATATTCCAGTCCCATATGTCTCTTCAAAAGCTTTGTGGCAGAGGTAGCACACAATAGTCTCTCATTTGTTAGTTTTTCCATGTTTTTATGCTAGCAAGAAAATGCCCCTAAGAGGAAGGCTTCTCCATATTGCACAAAAATCCCATATCAATCTCTTACTAGTAAGGACTAAGTATTAAATTTAGCTCCTTAAAAGATGTCTGTCTGTTACTGGCAAATGGGAAAAGGCCCGTGAAGACAATCACATTTTTCCCTTTATTCCCATCACTTCTCAGGCTTTCTCAAAATTTTGCTGCCCCAACCAGGGATCTGTTTTCTGATATTGGAGGTTGAGTGCCAAGACCAAGTTTGCCAGACAAACCAAATCTGTCTAGCAGCAAGGTACACCAGAGTTCAGGATAACATCAGTACAATTTGATGCCAACCCCAAACACGTGCATGTAACCTAAGCCACTGACTCTTCTGTCAACTCCTGTAAGTAGCCATGTCCAGTGGGTGCTCAGACATGCTAGGCTGCTGCAGCCAGCCCAGGTAGATGTGCTATTTCTGAACACCCAGTGGATTCATTATGCAAGAAAACAAAAGCAAACAGGTAGAAATTAGGCTACGGAGAACGTGTTTGACTTAGGAGAAAACTGCACATCATGCCACTGTCAAAGATTCAGCCCATCAGTATCTGTCTGCATTTTTACTGGTATCTTTAGGTTTGAAATTCTGAGAAAAACTGAAAAACTATGGATACCTTGGTGTGATCTTCCAATCATCTGCTGTGGTGGCAGAGACCCACCTCACATCGAATAGGTTATGCAAGCATAACTGCTTTTTAGCTGCTTGCATAGTATGTCGTGGCTTAGTCCCATTTCCCTCCAAGTATGGTTGCTTAAGAGACCCTTTCAAGTCTCCTCATATTACCTGGATTTTGTGGAATCTTGAAGTCAGAGTTGAAGCCGACTCCTTGATAAATGCCCTTTTTCTAAGGAGACAGTGACTCATATGTTTACTGTCTTACATACCTTCTGGACAGCTGTTGGTTACTGAGTCTTGGTAATGCTCTTCTCTGGGATCTTGCAATGAAAGTTTACACACCAGAGGAGAGAGAAAATTGTGGAGGTAAGGTTATTATAGTCTTGTTCTCTCCGGGGTTAAAATGTGCAGGTAGACTACATGGCATCTGTTGACTTTATGTCTGTGGAAAGAAGCTTTATGTGCAAAATTTCCAAAAACTAACATACACACACATGCATGTATTAACAACATATGAACAACTATTACCAATAGTTCATTCTGTGCACCTGGATCCTGCAAACTCTCTTAATACTGGACTGGGATCATGAGCTCCTTCCAAAAAATAAAATATTAAAGCCCTCAGCTACATGCCAGTGAGATGAAAGTAATTGTCAGGGCAATGATGTGTGCTGGCTTAGGAGTCAAACTGAAAAGGGGCATCTTTCTTTGTAGGAACTAAGGAGTTTGAGTCCCCAGGACAGTAGTTAAGATCATTTTGTCCTATGTGAGCTCCCAGGTACACATAGAAAACAGTTTTTACTGGGTTCAGGACATGGTAGAACTTTTCTCGTCCCTCTCCCTCTCTGTTTTGCTATTAAGGTAAATAACACTGTGAGGTAGGTAGTCTCATATTTAGATATATTGGGGAATGATGTGGTAGTAGATGGAGCAGAGTTGTGATGGGCCCTGAAAGGATGGGCTATAAAGATATGTAACCTCAATGTCTACCTGAGAGCCAATGTCAGCATAACTGGGGTAGTTTGGTGAAAACCAATGTTCACATGAACTCTGCATTGGGGCACCATCATTGGTTCATTCTTCTGAAGTAACAGAGCGTGGCTATGCATAGACCTCTGGTCTGAACCAACAGTGTGGCTTCTAAGTGTGTTATATTCAGTTGTCTTTAAGAAACAGTCTTTAAAAATGCAAAAAATCCCCATTACTATTTCTTGGAATAAGTGGATTATTTTGAAATTTATCTGCATATGTAAATTGGAGTTAGAACAGTATTATTGTAGCTAATTTTCCTTCCATATTGTTCATCAAAGGATAAAGCACAAGAAACCTGAATAGTGACCGTTGAAGAAAAACAGTTTTACTGTATGAGATTGTATTGCTCCCAATTGCTTTGGGGATAATGTCTTCAATAGACACGTGCTCTCACTTAGGTGCTTTGCTGAATTGGAGCCAGAGTGCTTATCACTCCGTAAAAGTCACTCATGATCATTTGGGTCTTACTACTGTCCATCACTATTTTCACATTAGCTTGGCCCTTCCAAGGTCATTACTTATGTGCACATCATAGAACAATGAATTTATGAATTTTGAACCATCCCAAGAAGAAAAAAAATATGTATTGAGCAGCTCGCCTAACAGATACATCAAAACAAAGCTATTTTTTTCCAGCTATCCTTGCTATCGTATTCGAAGAAAACCTACAGCCCCTGTCCCAAGAAATCTTGGATTTAAATTAAACATGCGCTTATTTTTCCTTCATGTTAAGTAATGTTTTGCATCTTTCTCTTAACATAAATGTGTAATGTCTCTGTATTTACTATACTATACTCACTACTTAGTATAAGTGTACATATACATAGGCAGCTATACACACAGACACACACACACATATATATATATATGCACACACAAGATTTGACTACCAGCAGTCACAGTTTTGAAAATAAAGGATTTGCACAAAGGTCATTCCAGCTCTTTGCTCACTAGTGTTTTCACAGTGTACCCTCAGACCCTTTGATCTCAGGGTCCTAGCTCTAAAATGAATACATAACCAAGTTAGAAACTGTGAGCAGAAGCATGAGTTAAACAGGGGTGGACACAAAAGGGCATTGCATGGGTTTGGGACATTTGTTTGCATGACTACTTGTAGACCAAGGTGAAAAGTGCAACTGGTTTCTTGGACTGAACAGAGTGTGTAAACAAGCATGAAAAAGAGATTAACTCTCACCATTGAGAAATGTTTGCACTCTTGAAATCAATGGGTGATTCGTGACAACACGAGAAGGGCAAATAGTGAGACAAAAGGCTCCAGCCTGTGGTTTGTATTCAGTCAGCTCTTGATATCAGGTAAACTTGTTATAGACACACAAATTACTCATGTGCTAGGCTGTGATTTCACTAGTGTAGGAAGAAGTGTTGATGTAGATAGAGTAAATATAAGCAGAAGACTGTCTTGCAACTGATCCCTCTTTAATCCTCCTCTATTGATGACAAATTGCCATTTACAGAATGCTTTGTGCAAATGTAAGCCCTTCAGATAACAGAAACCCACCAAGGCAGGGAGCTGTGGCAAAAGTGCCATATTCCCATTAACTAACCAGCCTAAACAAACAAATAAATACAAAGCAAAACACTTTGTAAATGTCAGGAACCCTTTTATTTTTCCCTGAAATATACCTGTTGTGACCTATGTGAAACTGAAGTTTCTGCATGTCTGTCTTCAGACTGAGGTTGCTGCAATGTTAATACATACATTAGTCTAAATTAAGCATATGAAAGATTATGTTTACAAAGGATTTCTTCTTTTAAAGTTCTGATTTTGCTACACATGCAAAGGCTCCCTAAAATCTAGTCAGTGCAAAGCTGCGGTAAGAGCTTACTCTCTGGAGAGGGGACGTGTCATTCGTGAAGGTAACAAGTGTCTGTCAAGCATCAAGGTTTCTGTTGGAGGTAGTGATTTTACTAACCAGCAAGTTCTAAATGTTTTACCCCTATACATAAATCTTGCTTTAAATACACGATGGATAAAATGCTGCTGCTATCTGTAAGTGACCCCATAAGGCTTTGAACATGCACCTGCCATACTTTGGATCCAGCCTGTATCAGCTTTCTTTTGAGAGGCTGAAATGTCAAAAACAGTCCCACTAAAACAGTGGCTCGAAGTTCAGAAGTCCTGATCTTCTAGAAATCCTTTTGAGCTCTTCCAGATATTTTCCACTGTAAAAATAGGTAGAAGAGGAGCAAAGAGAATGAAAGTGTTTAATGACTTAAGGATGGGAAATAAGGCAAATAAGTCTGAACTTTTACCTGAGTAGCATGATGCATATCAGAAGTCCTTTGCAGTTTAACAGGGAGTAAAATACATTGTATAAACATAGGAACTTCAGGGTTACAGCATGGTCAGGACAACAGATTCTGTGTTTCTCAGGACAGCTTCCTGAAATATTACTGGTTTATAAAAATCCTGTATGCTTGTTGGTTTTAAACCAGTAATGGTGTCTGCTTTGTACCAAAATGAAAAAAAAAAGAAAAAAAAAAAAAAAAAGGTCAAGGTGTTTCTTTCCTTTTTGCTCAAGACTTAGATTACATTTAACTTAATCAAAACCAGATTGTAGCTTGACTTGTACATGTGTAGGGGAGTAGGGAGGGTTAGAGCATATTTTTATTGCTTCACATTGGCTAATGATACCATGGACAGCATGAGAAAGAAGAATTCAGGTTTAACAAAGCTGCTTAGGAACAGGCCTCAAACAAAGCTAGACTTTGTACATCCAACTTCTGGTAGGTCTCACAGGTTACATATATGCTGGTAATGTGTCAGGTCTATCCTCTGGACATCATACCAAATATCTCTGTAAGTTGTGTCAATCTAGCTAAATTCTCTTTTTACCTAAAACAGGTGACTTGAGCCTGGACACTGTTGGGGGACAAGCTCCTGGAATCACAGAATCATAGAATGATTTGGGTTGGAAGGGACCTTTAAAGGTCATCTAACCCAACCCCCCTGCAATGAGCAAGGATATCTTCCACATGATCAGGTTGCTCAGAGCCCTGTTCAACCTGACCTTGAATGTTTCCAGTGATGGGGCACATGCCACCTGTCTGGGCAACATATTACAGTGTTTCACTACCCTCATTGTTGAAAAAAATTCTTCCTTGTATCTAGTTTGGATCTACTCTCCTTTAGTTTAAAACTATTACCTCTTGTCCTTTCACTACCTGCTCTACTAAAAAGTCTGTTTCCATCTTTCTTATAAGCCCCATTGTATTGAAAGTATTGAAAGACCAGAAGACGTTTCACTAAAGCCTTCTCTTCTCCAGGCTAAACAGCCCCAACTCTCTCAGCCTGTCCTCACAAAGGAGGTGCTCCAGCCCTCTGATCATTTCTGTGGTACTCCTCTGGACCTACTCCAAGAGGTCCATGTCTTTCTTTTACTAAAGGAGCATGTTAGTAGGCAAAGGCCTTGTGAAGAAGCACATAATGAAGTACCAGTATTCAAATCCACATCTTGGGTTTATTTACTCGTATTTATGTAGTCACAATATCCAAGTTGGACTTGTTCAGTGTAGCCCTCACATGATATCCATAGCTTGTGCATTTCCAAACATGAAATGCAGTTGGCCAGCCCCTCAGGGGATGCTGTATACCAGACTGAACTAACTGGCCAATCTTTCATCCAGTGACTTGGTAGCAAATGAAGCCCAGGGCTCTGGAGAACAGAAGCTGCAGGTTTTCATACCACCTGGTGAAAACCTCTGGTCAAAAGAGTCTAGTCAGAAAAGCCCTGATCAAGTGTAGGTGTCTAATTCCAGGTAATGAGAAACTCTAAAATAAATTCAGGCATTCAAATTCCTGGTTCTCAATTCTACTGCACTTGTCTGGGGATACTTCTTTCCTGAGTGCAACATTTCGCTGGGTCCTACAACCTGAAAAATATGTGCGCCATGGCCACCCAACCAGCTGCTAGGAAGTGGCTCATGCAGTGGGACAGGAGAGAATTGAGAGGTCACTATGGGGTGAATCACTGCTTTGCTAGAGAGGTGAGAGTGCAAAGGCAAAGAGTTGCTATTTTCTAGTCTGGTCCTGGAAAAGACAAACTATGCATTTTCCTATACATGGAGGTATGGGCAAAAATATGAATGACCCTTTCACTAAATAATTTGGTGAACTCCATGTAAATGTCTTCTTCACAATCATTTCCCTCCATTTTTCTCCAGCCTTTTGGACTGATTGGAACCAGTAGATATGCTATGAGTAAAAACGTGGGTTTACATCATCCAAAAGAAATAAACAACTCCTGGATCCCTGGATAAGTTTCTGGCCTGTTTAGGAGACTTTGGCTTTTCATTTTTAAACTGGGCACTTAAAGTCAAGCTGATGCAAGCCCATGCAGCCCAACTATCTGAGAATTCAAACCCAGTATTGTTAAAAGGTTAATAAAAGACAATTTGCTCTTCCTTGTCTCTCATTAGAAGAAATCAAGATATCACTGTATTCTTTTTAGACTTCTGAGCTACAGTCTTTGCTTTTCATTCTGGTTTACTGCCAGAGTAACCGCATTAGTTGCTTTCCTACCGGTGTAATACAAAGCAGTAGATGTCTCAATTCGTTGAAAAGAAAATGTAATTTGTTTTATAAAATAATTGCTTTTCCATTATTCTAATTTGCTAAAGCAAGACAAACAATGACAACTATGATCTTGCTGCCTTTTCTTTTTGAAGTGAAAAAAATTATAGCATCTTTTTAAGGATACTCCTACCCTGATTGTCAGACTATAGACAATGTAAGTGGGATAGACAGAAGGACAGGAATATCCTTTAGTCTTCTTATTGAAGCTGGGTTTCTTGGCAGCACAAGACTAAAAATGATCTGTTTAGAACACAGAAAACAAAAGAGAGCCTGCTTCTATGAATTACAGACTAGGATGCTTTTGCAGCATAGTGGAATTTGAATTATTTTGCCTCTGTTATAAACACACTCACACTGGTACTACAATCAGCTTGTATTTCTTACCTTGAAGAGACTTTTCTATCTCAGAGCATGCCTGTACTAGGAAATATTTCTGTCTTGCAAGAGCAGAGCAATCACAGGTTATAATAAAAAAGGCAAAGCAAAAGAGAGTTGAGATGGGCAAATGCTAGAGGGCAGTTGTATTTACAGGTTATTTGAAGACAGCAAGAGGACCAAAACTGCACAGGCAGTTTCCCAGAAGCTGGTTTGGGAGCTGAGATGCTGTTCAACAGAAGAAGATGAGGAGAGGATTAATGTTAGCTTGAGGCTGAGGGTCAAATGAGGAAAAAGCACAAAAGTTTGAAAAGAACATCTATGAGGAATCTGACTTAATTGAGTCCACATAAAACATTTCTATATGTATGTATTTACAGTGGCTCTTAAGTAATGTATAAATATTTACTTAGGCAAAATACTTTCAGAAAAGATCTTAAAATCTAAATCAATAAAATGAAGAGGGTAAGGGAAGATTGTCTCAATATTTTGGATAAAACAAGAACCACCAAGGATTTTATGGCTTTTCTATTCATGAAGGAAATAATCTGCTACATTCAGAAAGTGATCCTAAGATTTAGGAGTCTTGGGCCCATGTAAAATTCTAAGGCTAATACTAAATAATACTACTAAATTTTATGTAACAATGACTCTTTATTTCCATCACTAGACATAAAGAATTGTATGAACAAATATATAATTCCCATTTCACCATTAAGATTAGTAAGGTAGAGATGGCCAACTTTAACATCACCTGGAAGATCAAAACCAGAGATGAGACCAGAAATAAATGTTGGTAGTCAGTTCAAGAACAGGGATATTAATTATCTGATCACCATGGATACTTATCACCATTTGAAATGCCCCATATATATTGGTGTCTCAATTATCTTCCTTTTGAATCAGTATATATTTCTACTTACACATCTGAATCACTACTACTGTTGTTATTAATTATTTTAACAAAGTATTCTAAAAAAAAGTTATACAAAAATTTATGAAAGTTATTAAGAGTACATGAAAGATGTATTTCTGATAATTAAAACATTGGGAAAAAAAAAGAAAAACCATCTAAGTTCATAAGTTTGGTGTTTTAACTACAATTTTCATTGTCAAGTTTCCATGCAAAAAAAAATAGACACAAAGGCTAATCTTTTTCTGAGAAAATTCAGGCTTTCAGGCAGATGTATAACAGCCTCAAATCTTTTTTTCCCCCCTCACTTTAGAGAGAACATATTTCCTTAAAATCCTCAAGAATAAGGCAGAATATATGCTATTAAAGGTTTACTTAAAAACCTCCATTTTGGAATGTTTCACAACCTGTTTGCATGTGTGATATTATACATTTTGCAGCTATAGTATGTTGACATGTTTAATTTTGAATCTATTATAACCTTGAAATCATTTGCTTTAGATTTGTTCTCTAGGTATAAAATACTATATTTAAGCAGATTATTATTGTAACATAAAGGTAGTGTCTGTATTTTATTTATTGGATTGAATATTCTTCAATACGGATCACCTGCCATTACAAAAACAAACAAACACATCCATATTACTTTAAATGGGCATTAACAAATCTCCTTTCATTTCTTTCTTATATGTGAGAATACCTTTGCCTATCTTTTATATTGTTTATTTATATTTAAAAAGAAATTCTGACAGAATAAACAGTCTTCTCATGTAAAGATTTACAAACTTTTTAGACCGAGTTCAGAGCTTTTAGATTCTCAGAGGCCAGCACTGATCAGCCCAACAGTGTAATGTTTGCATTATGAACACTGTAGGTCAATGCCTGTTTGCCAAAAAAAAAAAAACCAACAGAGAGGAAAAAAAAAAAAAGGAAGTTTCCACTGGAATTTTGAAAAAATAAACCTGAAAATGTTTCATTTTTAAGACCTTTGAAGGCTTTTCTTTATCAAAACAAAATCTGGGATCTAATTTGACCTGACAGAGTCCCTTTAGTGCATGGAAATTATATGCAATAATGATTTCTGACATCATATTTACAACTATGGTGTCACTCTTTTGTATGTCCTTCACCTTGGTGTCAATGCTAAGCACTGCAAACAAGGTAGAAGCTTTTCTAGTACACATGAGGACAATAATGTTAATATACTTACAAGCAAATTTAGAAAGGATGAAAACAAGAAAGTTCCTTGTTGAGTTAAAAAAATGGGCATATATTTTCTTGAAACAGAAATAGATGTGTTCACTTTGGGTGCAGTTCCTTGTAGAAAATGTGTTCTATTTACATAGCAGCTGTACTTTTTGATAGGACTGAAATTATTTTTACAAACCACCAGAGAAAAAATACCTGAGTCTCTTTGTATTAAAGAATTCCAAGTCAGGACATCGTTTAAGGATATTGTTAACTGGTTTCCTGAACAGAGATGGACTGACATGACTTCCATACACTTAAGTGTATTTTCTGTACATTGTGAGTCAGAGTGATTTTTTTTTGATGCACTGGTGGGGAATGACTCTTTAGGTTCCTAAAGTATCATTTTGGTGTCATTTTGTCTCCATTTGGATCAAGGATTTGTCCTGACCAGTGTCTCAACAGCAGAGTGGATGAGCCAGAAAGTAGTATTGCCATGAGCTCTCCCTTTATGGCTGTAGGAAAGGACTGGAGAGGCAGTTTTCCAAAATGTGGACAAGTCCTGCTTGGCCAAAGTGTTGTGAGATGAAATGTTATGTAAGGAAAGAGACAGGCAGATCTCTCAGTCTCTAGAAATTTTGATGAGTTTGTTCCAAGTTGATTTTTTTCCTGTTTGAATGGTTAGATTCGTAGAAGAAGCAAGAGGGATTCACAAAGATTGTATTAAAAAGAATTTTACCAGAGCACTTACTAACTTTGCTGTTCTGATTATTTCTTTTTTTCTACCACCCCCCCGGGTGCTAATATTATTCTTTGGGAATACTTCCCTACTACTTCCCATGCATCATTCTACCCATGTGCCCTATGGTGGGCACAAGGACTGCCCTGCATGACAAAATGGAAGTGTCAAATACATAAAAAAGCAGTCATAAAATTCAGCCTGCTGGACAGAAGGTCATCTAGATCAGGAGGTTGGAGAAAAGGTCATGACTGTCATCTGGAAGTCAAGGGTACAAAATATGTCTTGGGCTCTGACATTTTAGCAAGCTCTGTCTCACAAAACAGTTGTGGGAGTAGTGGTGCCTAGATTGCACCTAGTTGTCAAAGAATTGTGTCCACATTTATTTTCACCTGGGCAGACTGAATGTATATTTGGCCCCTCCCATCACTGTACCAACCAGGTTAGAGGCTATGTGGGAAGGTAATTTTTATTTTCTTGTTTTGATGCTTTTATTTTGTATAAAACATCTGGATTCAGGTCTCTTGTCTCCTAAAATATTGCCCTCTCATTAGCTATAGGGTACTATGAGATGTGGCAATTAAAGCAGTGCCGTCTCTCAAGGAATAAATGAATATTTGCTTGGATAAACCATGTCCATACTAGTGAATAAAACCTGCCAGAAACCCTGGTTTGACCTTGAGGCATGACACAGCATGACTTCTGTCCACACAACTAAACTCTTTTACTTCAGAAGCAGAATGGTTGGATCCATACTGTTTACTGGGTAATATTCCTGTACATACAGTACTGTGACATCATCAAAGAAAGAGCTAGAAAACACCCAGACCAAAGCCAGGTTTAATCCTGCAGGAAATCATAGGACTAACTAGTAAAAAGCAGGAAAAAAATTCTTCTTTTGTGCAAGAGAATACTTGAACTGTAAATCTCCAAATAACACAAGCATCAATTAAATGTTTATTAGGACTTAAACCCATCTGGGCATGCCTACAAACATATGCATAAATAACAAGATAACCAGGGATTTTAATGTTGGAAGCTTAGAACACGGATAACACTGGGGGTAGACAACATTTAAATGGCACTTTAGAGATTTCATAAATTTTGTTATGTCTCTTGTTACTTTGATTATAGTAAAAGCATCCAAATATGTCCCAGTTATAACAAGTACAATGATATTAGCCTGACTTTGCGGAGAGGCTGTAACTGTATTTCTGTTGTGAGATTTCCCCTTTCACTTACAAAAGAAAAAAAGTACCACAGGTACATTTGATGAAATTTAGAACTTCATATTATTATCTGTTTCTGGCAACCAGGGAAAGGACATTGTTTTAGAACTCTGAACGGTTTGTTCCAAATAATTTCCAGTTTTTAGATAGACCTTCAATAATTCAAGTTTGGACTTAGATGAGATACAGTGTTCTCACTTTCTTTAAAAGCTCTGGGAAATTACATCAGGATTCAAATGTTGATTAAATACAGGGCATTTGTGTTGGTGTCTGGAGAAAAGGGCCGTCATGCTGCTGAGCTGGATTACTCTGCAAAACATGTCCTATTTATGTCTGTCATAATTTTCTTCCTTCTAGTGAAAGAAGGGGAAATAGATGCCTTGTTCTTAACTATATTGACAACTTTACTCATATTGAGCTGTATGCTTCTTTTTGGAGTCAAGCTGACTTAAATTAAACAAGACAATTTGAGAAGTTACTATCTGCTGTGATAGTGAATACTGCACTCTGGTCCTTAGCAATGAAGCTGAACAAAACACTATAATTTGTTCCAACCAAAACTGTTGACATTTAAGAAACGTTTTATGGAACATCAATAAAATATAAAACATTCCTGAGTCCTCTGTAGTAAAAATGACTCATAATTATCTTGAAAAATTCCTGTACCTGATGTGGTTTTAGCTCCATCAAAACAAGTCAAGAGAAATAAGTAATTTTCACAGTTATTAACACCACAGTTAAATATCCATGTTAACTGTGGATTCAGTAATGAAATTTCTTGGCAAAACCTTTCCATCAGGGCTTGTTTTGTGAAATATCATAATTTGGAAGTAAATCCAGTCTCTAGATCACAAACCCTGGTTCTAATGGGAAATTAATCTGCCTGATATCTTCTGGATGTGCAACATGGAAGCAGGGATGTGCTACAAAGAAAAAAAATTTAAGTGTTACCCAGGAATACAGCAATGGTGTCAGGTAAGCCAAAGCTCACTTAGAGTTGAGCCTTGCCAGGGACATCAAAATCAGCAAGAGCTTCTGATATTATTTTAGTAGTAAAAAGCTGAACAAAGACAACATGGAATTGTTGTTGAATGGAGCACGTGGCTCAGTGACAGCAGACACAGATAAGGTTGGGGTACTCAATACCTTCTTTGCCTCAGTCTTCACCAAGAGGGTTTCCCAGTGGTTACAAAAAGTGTTCAGAGAGGTACGAGCAGTGAAGGAGGATCAAGTCAGGGACTGTGTCAGGGAACTCAACCCATGTGAGTCCTTGGAAGCATATAGGCTGTGTCTGAGTGCCAGCCAATGTCATAGCAAGACCAATCTCTACCATCTCTTAAAGGTCATGGAGATAAGGGGCAGACCCCAAAGACTGGAGGAAAGTAAATGCTGTGCATATTTTTAAAGAAAAGCCCAAAAGGATGATCCAAAAACTACAAACCGGTCAGCCTTATTTTGGTCCCTAGGAAAATCATTGAGCAAGTCCTCTTGGAAGCCATTTCTGTGCAAATCTTATGCCTGACAACATGATTGTCTTACGTGGAAAGTAACTAGAATTGTGGATGAGGTGAGAGCAGTGTATATCATTTACCTGGGCTTTTAACACTGTCTCCCTAGCATTCAAGATCTGGACTGGTGAACAACTAGATGGATAAAATCTGATTTGATGGTTGGGCTTAGAGGATACTGGTTAAAGGATCACACTCTGGCAACTGGAGTTACCATACTCTGGAGGCTGGTAACTAGTGGAGTACTGCAGGGATATGTCATGGTTCCTCTTCTGTTTAACATTTTCACTGGTGACTTGGAGGAGATGTTGGAGTGCAGTCTCATTAGGTGTGAAGATGACACCAACACAGAGGGGCTAGCTGATACTCTGAATGAATCAAAAGCCAAGTTCTTTACAGTAGCAAATGGTGGGAAGATGAGCAACAAAGATGAATTGAAACAAGAGCAGTTCAGACCAGATACAATGAACTACTTTTCCCACATGAAAATAGTGAAGAGGTGGATCAGGCTGCAAAGAGTGGTAGTACCATCTCTGTCCTTGGAAGTTTTTGAAGACCTGACTGGATGAAGACCTGGCCTGACCCCCATAGCTGACTTTGCTTTTATCAGGAGGTTGTACTAGAAACCTCTAGAACCCTTTCCACCTAAATTATTCTAGAATTCTGTGAGTAACATTGCAACACAGTATATCAGCTTTTCATATAATTTTTGAAGCAAAAGTTATGGTGGCGTAAGTTGGTTTTAATTATTTTTGCTGGGGAACTTTGTGTGTAATCGGCTTTAGTTATTATTATTGTCCTCATCTTTCCACAGTTTTACATGCTGCTTTAGTTAAATTGATTCTTGTTACTGGCTTGGTTAATGAAAACCACTGCCAATAACCAGGTTTAAAGAAAAAAAAAGGCAAAATGCTATTAATCAGAGCACAGGTTCCCTCACAGATATTAGCAAGGTCAAACACAATGCATAAAAGTGAATTGATCTAACAAGAAAGAGAAATGGGGATTTAAGAATACAGCTGTTTTATTTCCCAGTGACAACATACACGAAGATGATACGGGCCCCAAATATCTACGGAAAGAGAAGATGTTTTAGTAGCTTGGCTTTATCCTGCATTGGCTGTCCTGACTCAGGCTTCTTTGAAAGTGTTCATGACCATAGTGGAAAAAAAATAATTCAGTGCAGAGGGCTTCTTTTTTTTTTTTTTTTTTTTTTTTTTTTTTTTTTTTTTTTTTCCCCCCTGAAGTGAACTAGTTGTTTCAGAATTTCCAGTGAAAAATAAGCATGGTCTCTTATTTGTTGTTTCTCATAAAGAATAAAAATAACTGCACTTCTGGCCATTATCATTCCAGCAAAAAACCTCAGAAACTTTTCAGGCCTGATCCTGTAGCTTTGAAGTCAGTGGGAACAGAATCATAGTCTTAAAATACAATATTTTGGCTAAATGTTGTCACACAGTTGCTCACATCTTTGTTATTTTCTATCAGTAAGATTAGTGTTTCAGACTTTCTGAAAAGAGATTGCTGGTGGTTTCTGGAGGCCTTTGGAGGCTAGAGGAAGGGATTTCTATTTGTCTACCTGTCTAGAGACTGCTTCCACTGAAATCTGTAGGAAAGCATGACTTGACTTCTGTAGCTTTAAAGTGGGTTTGATGTGAATTGTTTCCCGTAGCTACTGAGACTATGTCCATACTAGAAAATCACATGTGCTCACAGCCAGCCTGGCACTGCAGCTAACCAGCACAGAAAGGCTACATCCATCTTACCGCATCTTTGTGCCCTCAGGCACTGAGCAGCCACATCCAAACTGCCTTTAACAACCGTCTTTGGCCCCAGCTCACTCCAGAACTGATTTGGATGGCAATAGCTCTCCTGGGTCAAAACCAGCCAGGTACCATCCAAACCTGCTTGCATCGTGGGCAACAAAGTGGCAGGGCATGTTCCCTTCTACTGTTTAATTTATTAGTGTGCGTAACTTCAGGGTGTAATTCATGTACCTTAATGTAGACATTTGAAAGTTCAGCATTTAAACCTCTGCTAGTTACCCTGGCTTCCTGTTATACCTAGTGGAAGCAAATCCAGGCCGCAATTCATCTGACCTGTCTTGTGTACTTAGCTCAAATAAGATGGATTGCAATCTGGGAATGCCCATTTTTGCTTCTGACTGTAAAGTGAGTCTGAGGTCACCGGGTCAAACTTAGACCTCTAGCTATTAGGCACCTGAGATAACGTGAGACAGATACCAGCCTAATACATACTAATAAATTTATGAGCATATCTTCCAGGTTAAGACACACCTTTAAAGACCATGGAGACTAATGTATAGGTTTTTACTCAAGGAAAACTGTGGAACTGCTTACAGAGAAGTTTCCCTGTCAGAAGATTTAAATTGTTCTCCACAGAACAGAACAGACTATAGAATGGTGAAAAGATCTTTTTCTAGAGCAGTTGTCCAGAGCTATAATATTCTCTCATGTCTGTCAGAGAAGCATGATATAATTTCTCTGCAGCTGTGCTGTCTTCATTCTTGTTCTAAGCGTGGAGTAATACTTGTTTCATTCATTTTGGTCTCAAGTCAGAGCAAGGCTCGAGTGCCTGGGAGGATCTACCTGAAGCTGCAGGATTTCATTTCTCATCTGTGTCTGGAGGTCTGGGCAGCTGCAGAGGAGGATGAGGTCAGGACTCTGCCCTCCCGCAGAATAATTGAAACAGTTCGGTTTAAGTTTCATTAATAACACCTCTTCCACTCTGACCTTCAGTCATAATAAATACCTGGGAACCATAGTTGTTGATTACATTTGCAGTTGATGCCAAGTTATATCATTTCTATTACCATTAATGTAAAGAAAATATTTGTGTCTGAAAATAAGTCACACTGCAGCCTATACCCATTTTTTTGCAACCCTTAGTCCTTGTTACCATCATTAGATATTTTTCTAATGATAATTAACTGGGAAAACATGACCTAAGTAAAGTTATCAAAGGAGAGCAATTATGGGAACATGTGCCGTATTATTCCAATTAGGTAACTGCTCATGGTGGTTTCACTTGGTAACAGCACAAAACTACTGTTCAGCCCACTATTCCCACCGTTACATTGATAAATGATCCCAAAGCTGCCTTTCATTCGACAGGTCTGTTTTTGGACAAGGGCCAGACAAAACAAAATCACAAGATTTATAAGTACCGCAGTGGGAGGGTAAAGAGGATCTGAAGGGCTTGAGCCCTGCTCTGTCTCAGAACAAAAGCTCAAGAAAAATACTCCTGGTGGACCAAATCCTAAGGACTCCATTCAATCCTTCACCAGCCATCATTCAGGCAAGCTCTTGCAGCCATTGCTCTGGATAGATCTGAAGAACTACACAACTGAGGATCAAATTATGATTCATGCTTTTTGTGGTGGTGGGACAAGAAAGTCCCAGCCTGGCAGTACAGTATTTCCCCACAACCACTTTCCTTTTGTACGAATGGGCTTATGAAACAAGCAGTAGAAAGTGGTAGAAAGCAAGTAGCATTATGACTCCATGACTCACTTCAACTCTGGATCGCCATGAAAGGCAGGGGACCAGCACTGTGCATTCCACCGATGCACAGACAACAAACACTGGAAGAGGTAGTGTTGCCCTAGAGGTCCCCTTCCTCCTTCCTCTCTAGACAGAGAGATGTCTGTCTCTAGACAGACAGGCATAAATGTTATCAAATGCAGCCTGGAGAAAGATTTTTGGTTCGTTGAACTGAAATTGAAAGATTTCATCCTCCAAAATCTGGTGGAGGAACATCATCAAATACCACAGTCTCAGAAAAAGAAGTAGCAGAGTACTGTAAAAACAACAACAAAAAGTATCTTCTTTGGGAGAATACGGCATCAAAGAGAAAACAGCAAAGACAAAAGGAAAGGATAGGAAGTTAGCACTATGGTAGTAAAAGGTTAACGGACATGATCTTACAATTAAAGATATTTACCAGAGAAATTTGAACCCCATTATACTCTGGCTCATGGTACATAAGGAAGAACTGTTTTACATCATCAAAGACAAAAACCAGGTCTATAGGTAAGCTTTAAGAATAATAAACATCCTGAATTCAAGAATAAGTCTGTCAAATGAAGGGATATTGATTTTGGAACAAGGAATATTATGTCAAACAACATTAGTTTAATTGATCTGAATTTAGTTTAAGTACTAAAAGCATTTATATACAAACAGCAAATGAAAATTAACTGCAGCTGAGTCCCTTGATTCTCAGATTATACAATATGCACAAGCAACAGAAAGTTCTTGCAGGAATCCCAGCAGCATGGTCTGGGTTCTATTCCCATAGCATGACTCAATAGAAAAGCAATATGCTTTCTTTCAGAAAATATGAATATTTAAAGACATGTTTTGACTTTTAAAAATACACAAAACTTTTCCTTTCCCCAAAATAATTTATAATAAAATGTAGAAAAGACACTAGAACTACGATCATTGCTAACATGGCTTAGTTCAAATATTTCAGCCTCTGGAATGAACCATCCAGGAAAAATTCATTCATTCTGAAACAAAGCCAAATAGATTTGTTTGTTGTTGTTTTTCCCCTTCTACTCTCACTCAGCTACTTACATTACTTAGCTATCTTGGATACCTCAGAGTCTGCATTTGTAGGAACTAATGCACAGAACCTCAAGACACTGACAGCTGAAATATGTTGCCGTTGTTATCCATCAGGGAAAATGCCAAGTTCCTTCTAAAATTTATTTCTTTTTTTTTTTTTGTTTAAAAACCTGAATGTTTCGAAGAGGGAAGATTTTTTTCTACAACTTTCTTATGCTTTCTTTTTTCTTCTTTTTTAAGTTCTTTGGATTTGTTAAATTAATGATATTTTAAAGAAGTCATGGTAACAGTACAGACCACAATATACGCAATACAGGCAAAGAAGTCCAATTACCACTTAGCACTCTCAGGTACCTACATTACTTATTGTAATGGGACTAGTGCTCAAAAATCTCTTGATCTTCTGTTTGTGAACATGTTGAGAAGCTGCAACCAACAAGAGTTAAAAAAATCTGAACCTGTTAAAATTCTGCCTCTAATCATAATATTTATATTAGTAGTACAATATAAAATATCACTATTCATAAAATACAATTATAATTCTGTTGTTAGTATGGAAAAGAAACTTAATGGTGGAGTTAATCTTTCCTAATAAAGGTATCTAAGGTTTGTCAGATGAACTGTATGTCTGATTTAAGCAAAGATGATTCATTTTGCATGTCTGGAGAACAAATCTTGTCTGAAGGGAATGAGAGTTTATGACGGAAATAACAAAAACTGTTACCTATGTCATTAATTTAATGATTAAACCCCAAGCTTTTAGACCAAAATCAGATCTTTTAGGTCTCTCTAAATATCTCTATATCTAATATAATTAATGTGATTTCTTTTGGTTTTCTTCCCTTTGCTTTGAAGTCAATGTCAATGCCAAAGATGTGTAGGCACAAAAATCTTTTCCAGAGTTGTAATAATATTTTGCAAAAAAAAAAAAAAATCATAACACTCATTATCCATATATCATAGTGAAATGTTAGGTGAACATAAAAGGATTTCATTTTTCACACAGCAGTGCCAAGTTTACTTCAAGTCTTATAGTTCAGACCATGTCAAAATACAATCTGTACATCTGCTGAGCAATTTACTGGGGAAATATCTGGGCTTTCTACTTCCCAGCCTTTCTCAGGGTTTGTCTTCATAAGTCAGGAGTTTGCAGCCTCTTACAAAAAACTGTTGTGCACCTCACTAAAATACCAGTGCTACCTCCTGTCTATTCCTAAGGAGGAGTTCACTAATTTCTAATTATTTACTGTTGATCTAGTTCATGACTGAAATGTGTCTTCCTACAAGCTTAGTGCCTTGGTTACGGCTGACTGGAAGCCCACAGGTTATCCAAGGAAGCCTGACCTGCCATGTGGAGCCAAGCAGGCAAGATCCAGAGGCACAGAGAAACTCAAGAAAGCAACGACATGTCACTGAGAAAGGTGCATGAGGAATTTGCTGAAAGCTGGTGCTCATTGCTGTTGACAGGAAAGAAGAAAGAAGCTTGGCAAATCTCATTTTCCCATATAAAAGTTTTGGGACCTCTTACAAGTGAGTTTTTCTTCTTAGTTTCAGAAAGTGTGCTGACGAGTTCATGGGCTAAAGGTTCACAGGGACACATAACTACTCCTGTACTGAGCCTGTGATGAATTTGGCAATGTTCCTAAAATATATCAGAAGTCTGGCTAGCAGGGGAAAGGTTAATTCTGTGCACTAGCTTCCAATCAATTATCCGACTTAATTCAGTGGAGTACCAGTTTACATTAGTTGGGCATCCAGTCTTTGCTGATTTGTGAGAAAGCCGTCACTATGTATAAAGACACCAGTATAGAGGTCAGTGGTTATCAGTAAAGTGGAATATTCTCTCTCTTCCCAACGGCCCCCACCCCCCCACCCCCCTTAATATTGGATCCGAACTATGTTGAAGTCTTTCTCACTATAAACTGATGCAAGCTATGGCAGCATTGGTTTAGGAGGAAGTTTCTGCTTTCCTCTGTCAACAACAGCTCCCTCCAACACTGCTTTATATTTCTTTCCAAACCCAATTTATGCATCTCGTGCCTGAAAAAAGTTTCTGTAGAACATCATTGAAAAAAACATCTAACATCAGCCAGGCAGGTAACATCTTGTTTAAACTGATTGTCTGAAAACTATTCTACAAATTTAAGCTAAAACATGGCATGTTTCTTACAGTACTGTTTTCCTCTCTTCTTAGTCCTTCTGTTTCTCTTTTCCTTACTTGGGCTGAATTTCATTTCAGTTTTGTGTTAATAGAGAGATGATTAATCGTCACATATACACAGCAACAAACACATCACAGGCAGAGCTCTGCTGAATCAGTAGCAGTTGTATCACTAAATTCAGGATGCAGAAAGATGCCTGGCTGACTTGGGAATGCTAACTGCCAGGCTGCGATTGTTCTGATGTGTAAGTATAGACTGAAGAGCAAAAAGCTCAGGTAGACTGACATTATGTCTATAGTGACAAATTAAATACTGCTAGATTTAAATACTGCTAGGGCCCAGACCCAGGTGCCAGAGAGAACTAGATCTTCTGGATTGCTAGGGCAAATTTTGACAGACATTTTGTAAGTCTACCTATCATAATAAAAAAAAAAAAAAAGAGAGAGAGAGAGAAAGAAAAGAAAAAAAAATAATTGCCCAGCGCAGTCTGGGAATCAAACCATTCATAACAGTCAGTTTTAGTATAACCACTTTGTTTTGAATAATATATTTTCACATGGAATAGCTAAACTGTGCAAGTTGGCCTCCATGCCAGAGGACAAATCCTAGCACTGCTAAATTACCAGTACATGCATAACTAGCAAAGATGTAACTACAGGCCAGTGAATTTTTGTTAGAATTAATGCAATTTCAGGGAACTGCAAAGCCTGGTTGTACTACTCTTGGTACAAATTCAATGTCTGGCTTTCTCCTTGTCACCACATCATTGCTTTATGTGCAATACAGGCATGATTCTAAACCTTCAGGTTAATGCTATCACAAACAAAAATTGTTCTAGCTGATGTCATTTTTTCTGTGATGTGTAGTGAATAAACCTGCCAAAAGTCAGGATAAATAATTAAGTGTGAATTACTATATGGGATGCATGCTCTTATTTGTCATTTTGCTAAGGAAAGTTGGGCACTGTGCATTTGATTGCCATAAGCAAAAAGTTCCTTCATACGGCTTCCCGCAGACAACAAAAGGGGTGCTGGAGGAACTACTTGGCAAGAGAAACACCTTTCAGTCTCTGAAAAAATCTGATTCCACAGAGGTTGGCTTATTTACATTCCTTTTCCCAGGGAGAGAAGAATGCCAGAGACAAGTAGGGAATGAAACTCACATAAGTGCCCAGGATACATCATGCCATGCTGCACAATTACACAGAATATGCTTGTCAAGCTTCTTAATACATGTATCTATAGATACCTGCAAAATGGTTTAGTTGGAGTGGTTGTAACCTTAAAAAAATATTTTTTATGTTGAAGATAATCAGATTAAGGAGGTATCTTCACTGAAATACTTTTAAAATATTTTTACAACCATCCTGTCCAACCCAGTGGCCTTTTTGTTTCTTTAATGCAACATTCTTTTCCTGCATTTAGAGTGTGAGATAGATAGGTACTGCTATTTATAAAGCTGTGCTGGAGGTTGGGAGAAACCTCATCAAATCTGTTAGGTGTAAGAACAGCCCTTTATTCAGACACATATCAATGGAGCCAAAGAGCTGAAACAATAATCACCCAAATTATAAGTACAACAACAAATATAGGAAGAAAAAGGGGTTTACTTTGGATTAATAACACACATAAAAACAGAGATTAGAAGAATGGTTGCTGCTGTATGTAAAACAGATGGTACACAAAACAAGAAGCAAAGAGCAAAGAAACCAAAGAAGTCGTAGATACACAGTCCTGCAATGAAAATTAGAAGTAGGTGACAATAACCAGAAGATCTGTTATATGTTTGCATGTACGTATGCTTAAGGATAAAGTTGTCAAGAAAAATGTGTGCGTTTTGGTGTTTGGTTTGACATCTACAGATACCCTGGAGTCCTACCTAGGCTTTACTTTCCTTCTGTCCTTCCAAGGACATGAGGGAAACAAGGTTTGCTCATGTTAAGTAAAAGGGAGGTTCTTTTTCTTGTACCAAAGTCCTGTTATTTTGACAGAATGTGAGGTTTCATTAAAATCTGACTTTATATTTGCCCGTATCTAGCTGGTTCACTTATGTTTAGAGGAAAAAAATAGTTAGGAAGAATTTGGATAACAAACAGAAAGGAATGTTTCATTTTAAATGATTTTTCATTTTAAATGAATGTTATCTGATGCAATAAGAAAGTTGAATCAAAATATCTCTGTTTTATCAAAACACAACTTTTCAACTGACTCAAACCACTTTTGTTATGGCTGCTTTCAAATGATTGAAATGAAAGCATATTTTGGAATGGAAGAATTTGCAAAACTTAGATTTCCAAATTCCTACTCAGAGTGATAAATGATCCATCTTCAGTAAATAGGGACTCACAGATGATCTACATAGCCACGATTGCAAGATATGCAATTTGCATAACATTCAGATTTTCCACCTCTCCCTTTTTGATTTGTGCAGTAACAGTGACTCCACAGATTAATTGTTACAGATCTTTTATTTTCTGAATCATACCTAGGGACCTTAGTAGAGAAAAACTCAGATCTTTCTGTCCAGACAAATCCTTCTGCTTAATCTTCTAACAGTATAGCTGTGACCTTTATATTTCAACACAATTGTCTTTGCTCTGTAATACCGTTAGACAGGATGCAAGAGATTTTAAAAGCATCCTTGATTATGAATAGTAAATAATCATTCAGTAGCAGCAATAGTCTTCAATCAATATTGTAGTGCCAATGTGCTCTGAGATGCCAAATAAATACATGGCCTGAACTGCTTACAGAGAAATTTATGCTGGCCCCGAAGTCTGGAAATAGCCAAAGACTCAGATGAACTCTCTGCTGGTAAAGAGTTGCTCCTGTAAAAGCAAAATAAACCCGCCACCCCCACCCCCTCACATGCACACTCATACAAATAATAACATCTCAAATCACATACAAAAAAATCTGATCTTTCCAACAAAGAAAGCCAGTGCAGTGCCTGGAGTTTCTCTTTTATCCCAGGTCCTTTCCAATAATATTTGGCTCAAGTTCAGCATGTTACAGGGCTCCCAAGGCTCTTTCCCAGCTATATCTGTCTTGTCTCTCTGGGTAAAAGAAACTTATTTCTGGCTCCTTGTCAAGCTCCCCACAACCTTATATTACCAAACAACAATGTTGAAGGCAGGAATGCATACTTTTGCTTTGATTTCCACAGAGAATCATAATTCTTCTCTGCTTCTCTCTCTCCTTCTTCCCTCCCCTTTAGGTGACAAATGGCTCTCCAGAAGTCACCCATCTCTTCATTTTGACCTTCTGTTCACCTCCTCCATTTTTTTCCTCTGCTCTGGCCAATTCCAATTTGGGTAATTATTCTGTCTACAGTACGTAAAATTCTCTCTTTTGTTGTAGTCAAAGTTAATACCCTTTTCCTTCTGTTCTTAAATGTAATGCTATGCATTGATAAATCATTAGTATGGTTTATCCCAAAAGGGAAAGAGTGATTGATTGAGGACTGATACTTCCTTTGGGATAGGTAGTGTTATATTATTCGTTCTTAATCCCTAGATGATTTGTATTACAACTATTATTGTCTCTATTGTGCAGCTTTTTAAAGGGTTCTTATTTATTAAAGTGAATTAACACTAAAAGTATGCAAACCTTTGCCCATGGAAAAATGAAAATAGCCATAGTTTTGGAAATGGTTTAGCAAACTGAAATTCTAGCTGTTCTAAATACAGCACTGAAGAGACGTGAAATCCAAACTGTGACATTTTCCTCTTTTTCTCCCTCAGTATGGATTCAGATCCATATATTTCTATTCTTATTACAAAGAGAGATTTACAGACACAAAAGATGTAATGGTCTTTTTTTTTCAGCTTTCCTCTTCAAAAAGGACCAATACCTTTTCTGCAAACTTGAGTCCATCTTAAATAGTATTTCTCTTATTATGCACATCAAGGCATCAAGTCATGCCTTGGGCTGAAACACTTTGTAGATGAGGACAGCTGTTTGCTATGAAGGACCCATTGTTATTTTTGAAACAGATGCTTTGATTTGTTGGAAAGAACTAATATGTGCTGATTTTAGCCCCAATCCAGTATGACACACAAGCATGTGCTTAAATCTATCATTACTCAGAAAAGCACTTATACATATGTTAAAAATTAAGAATGTGCTTAAGTGCTTTGCTTAATGGGGATGATCTTGAGCACATATTAAGTGCACTGTTGAATCAAGGCCAGAATGCCCAACCTTAGTTATTGTGAAGTTTGCTATCTTTTTACTACTTTACGAAGTTCAAGCAACATAACAATGCTTTATTTCATGTCCTTTGCAAAGGAGGCAATTGCATACTTGACAAGAAGAAAGAGTTCATTGCATCTTGCAAGCCAAGTAGTGGGGAGGATGGGAAAGCCTGCACAGAATTATCAGGCTTCTCTCACTGGTAAGCATGTGAGATGTGATTCCATCTGTGGCTGCTCTTCAATGGTTATGAATCTGCTTCAAATCTCAGCTGGTTCTTTTGACAACAAGGGCTCCTACGTTTCGCCGTGCTTCACAATCTGACGATGGACACAATGGCATTTGTCACACAGACTGCAGCTCGTGTGCCCATCCGATTGCATTCCTCTTTGCAAAAAGCATATAGCAGAGGCGCATGTCAGTCTCAATTTTTATATGAAGATATACATCATCTGTTTCCATGATGGTTTGGTCAAACCCTCTCCCTGATGCTTTGACAATTTCTTGTTTAGGGAAAACTGCCAGATTCTATATAAGTGGGGGGGTGGTGGTGGTTTGGTTTTGGGTTTGGTTTTGGTTTGGGTTTTCTTTTTGGTGAGGGTTTTGCCATATTATTCTCTGTGAAAGGCACCCACAGCCAATGAGACTGTTCTGGGAATACCTGGGTGGATGGGTTTCTTCTGCTTATTAAATTCTGTAGCTTTTTTTTTTTTTTCAGTCACTTGCAATATGTATGGCATGAGAATATCATGTTATATATTTCAAAATACGATGCATAAGAAAAGAGGGATGCTTTGTGCAATTTTAACAGCTCTTATCAGTGAGAGAGGATTGACTAATTTTAGTGAAATCTTCTTTAACTTTCTTTACATACAGACAGACCTGAACACTTGGAGTGTTCTGAAACAAATCGCTAGACCAAAATTTTGGTTAATTCATTTCCTGGTTTTAGGGGGAAGCCTCACTTTTCAAAGTACATTTGCCATCAGAAGAATAGTAATGCAAATATGATATGTGGCCTACCCTGCCTCAGCTATCTTCAGATCACATTTGCTTGTTTCACCAAGACAAACTATTTTCTGTTTTCAGCAGCAGACAGACAGTGAATCTATGAGGGAGCAAAATCTATTCCATTCTGCTTCATGTGTCATCAAAGATGCCAGCTATATTCTGATTACTGCACTTTTCTATTAATTCTTATGATGAAAGGGTGAGGAGAAAGAACAAAGCTTGTCTCTCATGTTTCAGCTTGAGTTTGCAGTGCTGTCAGAAATATCATCTTTTGAAGTCCTTACTGCCATCTATACACATTCACCCATAAAAGTCTAATTGCCATTTAACTAATGGAAAACGTATTCTGACAATTTTCCACATTGCCTCACATTCATTGTATGTTCTGTTCTGCTGTTTCATCTAATATCCTCATCTTTACTCATATTTTGATAATAATATACATCAGGTTTTTAATTAAAACATTATGTAAATCAGGGCAGGGGGGTAAGAAAAAGTAACAATAAAGATCAATTATATTTAATAGTTTGATGATAAAAATACACATTCCAAGCTCAAATTCACTACAAAACCATACTCAAAATATTTTAAAGCTATGGATCCACTACAAAAAACCCTGCTTCTGTAATCACCAGAAAAAAACCTAGCAGTGGTACTGTTTAAAAACATCAAAGAACCACTGTCGTCTTCTTCCCTACCTCTTTAAAAGAAGGGATTAGTTGAGAGGCAGTTCAAAGTGCAAGCCAGAGCTGTTTCAGAGTACTTCAGAATTTGGAGCAGGTGTTATTACCATATGTGCTAGTAGTACATCCAGTAGCAGCAAAAGTCATCCTGGCTTAGAGGAGAAGAAAACCTGACTCAGTATTCCCAGCAGATCTCCCAGACAATGAATCACAGGTTGAGGAATCGGAAGATATGGACAGGCAGAAATAGAAATATTTTATGAGGGTTACCATGAGGATAAAAGAAAGGGAATCATGCTTAAAACAATTCACCAAAGCAAGTAAAAAAAAGTCAGAAGTTTCTTAATTTTTAGGGGAAAAAAAGATTCCCTATTGAATTGACATAGAGGATATGTTTTCATGACAGAACTGTAGAAGAATGACATCAGTATTGGTGTATACAAGTCATCCTTCTCTAGCCATAAAGCTGTAAGGAAAGTGACAGTACTGTAGTTACTTAAGTGTTATTACAGACGTCTAAGATAATGCTTCCCAAAATTCTCCTTTCTGCAGACTCCCTGATGCTTTCCTGATGAATGACTAGAGAATTGGCCTGTACCAAGCCAGTTTGGGGACTTATGGGTGGCTACTGTAAGATGCCCAGCCTTTTAATATTTGTCCTTAACCTTATTTGGGAGTGAGTAGTTAGTTTTTTTCCACATGGAAAAGAAAACCCAATATTAGTCCCATAATTCCAGCCAGTTATCTCAAGTCTAAAGCACAAATAATTTTAAATGCAAAAGGCTACGGACAGAAGGGGGTTTGGGCCCCAGCTAGCATGCAATGTTATATGCAAATATCACTGAGATTTCATACAGAAGATGATTCTATTCAGTAGTATAAACCATGAATAACAGGCCTGGAATCTGACCTTTTAAAAATATAAGCAAAGAAGTTGTTCCACTTGCTCTGCTCTGTGCAGCTTCACAGATAAAAAGCACAGTCACTCCCAACTTCTTGCCCTTATTAATATCACAGTTATTGCTGTGATACTTGGCTAAAAAGGCAAGGCAAACCTTCAGTCTTCCCTTACCAGAAAAGCACCAAACTCACAGTTTCAGCATACATAAAACAGTGCACAGCGGAACTGTTTTGTACACAAAGCAGAATAGGAAAGGCCAGATAGAGTTTTGCTATGCCTATTCAAGGGAAGAGAAATTCCACTTGCAAAAGAGTAAGTATGGAGACATGGCTAGTTCTTTGCATCTCTTCACCAATGCAGTAGAAGGAGGCTGGAGAAGAAATGATAACTTTGTGTCCAGCTGCATCACTCATCACACTTTGTGCCAAAACATGCGCTATGAATCACTGAAAATTTTTTTACAGTTAGTGACTGGAATTGTCTCCAGGAACTGGACATCTTAATATTGCCTGTTTATTCATTGCAGAGGAAGTCACAATCCAACCTTACTGCCTGTACCATCTCAGGATAGTTGTGTTATTTTGCCTCTGGAATATGGCACCTCCAACCACCAAATGCTATAGATTGACTTCTGCGATAGGACTGCTGCTGGATAAATATGACCAGCGTAAGCGCACTGAGCAGGGCCTGCATTGGCACGGGTCATACGTTATTGCTGAGCAGCCTGTGCATATACACAGTGTAAAGCAGCACCATACAGAAAGATTATCCTACGTTCTGGGGAAAGAACATCTTGGCTGAGGTTATTATATTCAATTTAAATTCTTGAGATCTTATTCTTACAGCTGAGAAAGGAGGCAGTTTGCAATTTTCTCACCCAACTGGATAGACTGTGGTCTTGCAGTGGGACACAACTTACAAAATTTTAGTGTCAGCATTGTAGATAACTGTATGCCACCATAGTCACCATAGATTGTCTTAATCGCCCATGAAGACAAATCAACAATTTTGGAACAAAATTCATCTGGCCTATGTTTAAATGTCTGTGAGCTGACTCATATCCCAGAAAAGCCTGTTTTTCTCATTGATGAAAAGGGAGCTTTGGGTGACTACTTGAGAAAGAAAAAAAAAAAAAAACTGTTATAGATGTCTCCAGCCAGTCACATGAACCCTGTGCAGGGAGACTAACAAGTCACAGAGCCAGCAGGCAAGACAAAACCTAAATCTATTCAATATTTTTTACACTGATCCACTGAGAATTGTTCTGCAATCTGCTCAGCCCAAAGCAAATGAATACTGTATAGCTGCTCTCCCAGAGTGAACACCAAAATATGGGACTCACTGCAGGAATGATGAAGTCCACAAAAGGTTACTCATATCTCAGATTTAGACAAACCTTTCCATCTATCTTGCCTTGTCAGAGTCTACTCATTCAGGTCTGCACTATGCCTTACCTTTCTATCTGTCCAAAGACATACTCAGAAAAAGTTTTGTTTTGTGAGGAAACCAGAAACCATATTTTCTCCTTGTGGCTGAACAAGATTGGAATTTGTTCATGAACTCACTGAAACTAGTGTAAATTAGGACTAATTACATCAAAATTGATGGAGATAACCTACTAGGAAGTGAGAACCTGGTCCAAATGTTTTAAAAATAGCAGCAAAGCTTACACTACATGATTGATAGGATGATACAATTTAGTTCTAATGAAATGGTGTGGTCTTTTTTATGTAACAGAAAGAAATAGCATTGTAGCTGAACTGTTGAATAAAAGTTTTCACTTAGCTTACAGTACATTTTACTGTCATCAAAAATCATTTGGGAATAATAGTTTCCAATGAGACTCTGTTGAAATTTTGGGATAATAAACTTTTATATCTTAATATTTATGATTCTAATAAACTATCACAATATTAAAATGAAAGATACAAACTCTGAGGTCAAAAACTACAATTTGTTGTAAGGCAAAACAATTTTGAATAATAAACCACTATTGAAATCTAAGATCACTTCCTATAATTTAATAAGTAATCCCCTTGGTGATATGTCCCGGATATTAAACTGGTTTAACTGACTTGGACCAGCTGTTTTAAATTGGTACATAACATTCTGCCAAATGATAATACAAAAATAAGCATGAAATGACATGGTAACCGTTTAAGTTCTGATTTTTACCTTTGTTGCCTACCACGAAGTTCTCACAAATCAGCTAATCAGGGATCAGTTAATTAATTCATTACTGTTAATAGCAGTGAATGACAAGTATAAAGGTAATACTCTGTTTATTAATTCACCTATAGCGCTATTGGATAAGATGTCCGTTAGCCAGATGCAAGTGGTTGATTGGATAACGTGTCTCACAGCTCCCAATCCAGCTAATACATGCCAAAGCAGTTAGCGCTTTTTTCACCAAAAGCATCCAGCTGCAGACTATCAGTGTTTCCATAATGAAGTCAATATATCTTTTACTTATAAAACTTATTCAAAGGATACTGTCTGAGAGGAAAAACATTTTCAAAAGGTTCTGTCATATGCAACCGAGAATACTCCATACATGTATCTTTCATTATCTTTCAAAGACACTTGTGTTAGACTAGTCAGTCATTAGAGGGGATGGCAATTTTTCCATACTTTTTCCATATGTATGTTTTCTGATGCACCAAGTTCAATCTTTTCAGTCCTATGTGTGATACACAATGGAAACTGCCTTTTAATAACTACTTTAGAAAGATGATGAGCTAAAGCTAAAACCGTGCCATATACATCCTTCAAATCAAAGATATTCAGTGGGTACAGTTTACCTTACTGCTGGGTGAACAGGTTCCCTGCCCACTGCAAATGAGCTTGTGAAACCTATAATTTATTGGAAAATGGAAAAATACTGTTCAAAGGTATGGTATAAGACTATGCACTAGAACAGGGCTTTGAAGTACATGGAAGTACAAGCAGCAGCCACCACAACTGACAGAGACTAGAAACGCATGCTGTCTGACTCCTAGCGCAGGTGCTAATGTCCTTGGGTGAGTCTTTCCTCCTCTGGTCAAGAAATCACACATTGTGTTGGTCATGCAATAGGACAGGCTGCAGCCACTACAATGTAGAACCACATCCCACAGACTCTGCTGCATTTGAGAGCTATGTTGGCTTGAGGTCTATAAAAATGACAATTTTATTTACACAATTGTTCCATTATGCTTTACTGAAGGGAACAGAGAAGATTGCTTAACGTGCTTCTCATTTGTTTATTTGTTTTTCTTTATTGGATAAAAGTAGTCCTCAGGAAATAACTAATGTAACTGACAGCACTGACTTGAAGAAGGGATGATGGCAAACAGGGACAGTTCTGTCTGAAAGTAGTGAATGGCAGGTTCTCTACCAAGTGCCCTCTGTGGGTGGAGAAAAATGACCAGGAATATTTCCATTTGTGAAAGAATTGTGGTCTAACCTCAGATCAACTGATCTAATCAACATTAATCCAAGCAAGCTCATAACCCCTTTGCAAAAAAGCATAGACTGCATGAGTTTGAAAGCTGACTCAGGAAAGTCAGTTATAGAAATACAAAATGCAGGTCTGCACTCAACATTTGTCACTGACATTAATGAAATGGCAGTTTAGTCTCCGATTAAAGTTAGATTGGGTTGGGAACATAACAATTTCAGAAGAAATAACCATTGGTTATTTATTTGCAAACCCTTAGTGGTGTCAAATACTGTGTACAGGCCAGAAAAGAGCTGTGTAAAAGTCTCAGTCAGTGCTCCTAAAAGTTTGTGCTAGCTCATTAGAGTGTGGCTTGTGGTCTGTAGTGATCACAAAGAAGCAATGTCTCTCTGCCACTCATTGAGAGATGCCAAATACCTTCTGAATTCTGCAGTCGTTGATCTAACTGAGGCTGGGCGCTGAAACAGCCCTGCCTGATCAGATTGGTGGAACAGCAATAGCATCTCTTCCAAATATAATATTTGTGGTTTTCCTCTTTCATTGAGTTGATTGAGTCAGGGTAAGACACTGGAGCAAATGTAAAACCCATCAATTTAAAAGTGGCATCTTTGTATCTGATCCTCATCTGACATAGATGGGAAATATCCCTATGATGATAAAGTTGTACCTTTTTACTCCAGGCCCTAAAGCAGCTGAATTTCTCAATTTCTGTAGTTTAGAAAACACAACAAAATGCTCTAAAAGTAGGAGTTAGGATTGTTCTGTTTTGTAAAGAACCAAACACTATGGGGGTCAGGAATATTCTCAGCTGTTGTTTGAATGTGATTGAAAGCATTTAATTCACTGACTACTCTCAGCTATATAGGAACACACACACACACATGCATATACACAAATAGCTCTTGAAGGAAATCAGAGCATCTGAAGGAAAAGGTTTACTTTACTCTGGGTGATCTCAGCTACATTATTTACACACAAAAATCTCTTACAGGGAACCATAAAAATGCATCAAAGTGCAATGACTTTCTTGTGCTACTGACTTTCAAGCTTTACAACAGATTTTTGCAGTTTATCCTCTCTTCCTGGTCACTCGCTTCCAGATCTCATTACAGAGTGCATGAAAACTGAAACTTTTCAGGAAAAATGTTGTTAAATATTTTATTTTAGAAACTGATTCTTCTCTGCTGAGTTTTTTGCATGTTTTTATAGAATTTTTAGCCGTCTCTCTTCTTGCTCTGTAAGGGACTCCTTCAAGAGATCTATACATATATGAATATCATGATGGTATTGTGCTTTGTGGGACTCATGCTTTGGAAGCATTAAACTAATCTAAACCATGATCTTTCCTGTTTGCTCCTCTCCTGAGCAGGGAACAAGGCTGTGTGCAGAGCTATCAAGCACCTACAGTAGGTAAGGTCCTTGAGAAATGTCCTGGGATGATCTGCATATGGGACTTGCCACAGCCAGGAAGCACTGGATCTAACTGTGCATGTTTAGACACAAATTGGATCAGGGCAGGACAACTTTTTTGTTTGTTTGCAAAAACTTGCCCTGTGCACTATTACATACTTGTACATAAGAAATCAAGGCTCAGGAGACTCAATTTCTTTTCGTATCTAGGCCTGAATTAATTGCCCGAGACCTTGGGTCTTTGCCAAGATTTGCTTTGGGATTTTTAATGGGAAATAAATACCTGACATTAATGACAGGGTAGCAGTCACATTATGAATATTAGGATTGCACAGGCAGTTCAGCAGAAAGAAGATGGCACACTCTTCAGGTTGTTTTCTGGACTACCAGTGGATATAGTGCACACAGAATGGCAAGGCACGCCTACACTTCAGTTTCTATGTGGGATACCTACACTTTGGGGTTCGGAATTTAAGCACTGGTTGGATTCTGGTTATCCACAGCAATTCATGCTCAGGAAGAGGTGGAAACATGAGTCAGGACCCAGAAAGTCATCTAGCATCTGTGGGAGGATGTCTGAGTGTCTTGCTGTAACAACCTCATTGCAATTTCTCGTCACCACTATCTTCCTTTGCAGATGGAAGGGAGGAAGGGAAAATCATTGCTTCATTTTATAAATCAAAAAAAGTGCCTTTTATTACCACATCTTGTCTTCCACAACTGATAGCAGATCCACAATCTGGCCTGAATTTGGAATAATATACTTTCCTTCCTCTTTACCACTCTCTTTACCTCTGTCTTAGGCATTTGCCCCTCTTGACATGTCCCCTCCAAGATGTACCTACTGAAAGTTAACATTTCATATTTCAAAGACCTGCAAGACTGTTGTTCTGACTTGAATTTTCATCACAGCATGCTATTTGTATTGACTGCTGTGCCTCCAAATTTCTGAATCACCCTTGTGTGTGTTTTGGCTATTTCCATCATTTTAAGGCCCCCCTTTTCTTTATGAGCTCACCTGGAAAATGGCAATAAAACTTACAAACTTTAGGAGACTTGTTTTCCAAAGTTCACTGCAGCTCTAGTTGTTTTTAAGACAGCTTATCACTTTATTAGGCATAAAGCATTGTTATAATGCTGTATGCCTAAACATATGTGGTTAAATGAACAAAACAGTTTGGTTTGTGCAATATCTATTCAGCACAGGGTCTGTTGAAACACAGGTGACAAAAATCCAAATCATTTTAGTTGCTCTTTCTAAAACATCTTACACATCCCAACAAAATAAATACTTTATCTTGCTATGTGCAAGCTTCAGCTTGGAACAGGAACATTGGAAGTTCAGTTCAAACAGCAGTAAAAGACCAAAATCTTAAAAAATTAAATACATAGTAATTCATCTAAAGACAACATGCCTATGACAAGTTTGTTCTTTGTTATGTTAGATACAGCCCTTTAATGTTAGATACAGGTTGCTGACTTACTCTGTCTACCAAAGATGGTCTCTCTAGACCAAAGAATGGTGGCAACCTGGAGACAAGCAATCATGATCTGCCCTCTTCTAAGAGAAACAAAGAAAATTCCCAATTAGTCACATAGTTTGTGCTTTAAAAAGACATAATTTCCAAAAGGTGAGGAATGTTATGAGCAAAATTCCTGGAAAGTGAAAGGTAAGCAGAGAAGTTTGAATGAAACTTAGGCATTCTTTTAGAAGAGTTTATTAGATGGCTAAATCCCCATGATTTCACAATCAAGAAAGAACTTTTGCTAAAAGCCCAACCTCATTTTGTGGAAATTTGGAATATAGAAGCAATGTATAACAGTGAAAATAGACAGAAATGGCCGATTTAGTTAGCAGCATGAATGAGAAATTCTGAACAAAAGAAAAGAATTAATATGAGATGCTAAAATCTTGGGAAAATAATTGCTGTCTGTTGTAAAATTATTCCATTCCCCTTTAACACAACACTATCTTTAACAAAAAAGGAAAGAATATGTTAAATTTTTATTAACAAGATAATAATATGCTAGAAGTAATTTAATGCTGTCATTAGTTAAGGATGTTAAATGTGTTAATAATGATAAAGAAAAAAAATAAATGTTCAGTAAACATTGACTTTTAATACTGGGAGAAAACCAGGATCATTTAATCACTTCACATGAGGATGATTAAGATCTTTCCAGTCCTTCAGTTACTAAGAAGGATTTTAGACAAAACCTACTAAATATTTTTAAATCACTAGGCCAGATAGCTTGGATCCAAGAGTCCTCAGCAGCTTCCCAAGGAGGCAGCTGAATCACTGTTACTTGAAAACTTGAAATACTGGAGAAATTCCAGAAGGCTAGAAGAGTACAAATACTGTACCAATATCCAAAAAGATTAGATTAGGCAAGTTACTGGACATCAATTCCAGCCAAAACAATGGAAAAGCTGATAAAGGAATAAACTGGTATGATTAAGAACTTGCTGACAGTTCCCAAAGGTAACCAGCCCCAGGGCACACTTCTACCTCTATCGTCAGCTTTCAAGGATTGCCTGAAGAGTGACCACATCCAATGTAAAACATTCCTAAAACTTTGGGAGAAGACAGTTGTGAATGAAACAAAAGCTGGTGGAAGAGCATATAATGGCACACAAATTTAGCTGACTTATTTAGCCAGGTGAGACAATTTCAACTAACAATTTTAATACCAAATTTCTGCAGCTGTTCTAAAACGGATCTTAAAACACAAACAACAGAGAAGAAGTTCCTATTGTGATTCTGAACACCCCCCCCCCAACATATATGAACCTTCTATTGTATAAATTGAGTAACAAATACAAGCAGGGTGATGATTTTACCACAGTTTGTAATATTGATGAGATTGATACTAGAATATCGCATACACATCTGGTGTCCATATTTGGTGAAAAGAAAAGTTGAAAAATTGGAAAGGATGCAGAAAGGAGCTTAAAAATCATTTCAGGATGGAGAAAATGCCTTACAGTGGGGCACTGGAAATACTCAATCTGTTTAGATTATAGTAGATTTAAGGGTGGCTTGATTATATATGCATGTACATTCATTAGGAAAAACACTGAACATTGAAAGGACCTTTAAACCAAAGAAAAAAGGCCTAAAGAAAATCAATGGGTACAAGCTAAAACCAGACAAATTCAGCTTGGAAATACGGCACATTTTTCACCAGTGATGGAGATTAGTCAGAAAAAGCAGCTACAAAGGAAAGTAGCAAATTCTCCTTCCCTTCGTGCCAACATTGGCTGCGTTTCAGAAAGATGTACTTTAGCCAAACAAAGCCTATTCTTTAGTCAGATATTTTTGCTCAATTTAATATATTAAATTGCCCAATTATTCCTTCTGAATTTAAACACTTTATGTAGGTTACAACTCATTTAACTTTAGTTGTCTGTAATGCAGACATCTGAACCTTAAGTAGCCTAAGGTTGCTTCAGAGTCAACACTTGGGGGGGCTGGATTCATCTCACCAATTTTAGAAACCTGCATTAGGATGAGAGTAATCCTGAAAAGTGCCTGTTTCTCTCTATTATAAAGGAGATGCTATAAAGGGAACAAAAAGGAGTAAAGGGAATTTGAATAACTAGCTCTGATGTAGAGATTTCCACTGAAAATACATGCATACATTGAGGTGAATCCTACCTAGGTTTTCTGTCTGAGTGTCAAGAAGGCTTTTTGACAAACAATCCTGAGCAGTAAATCTAGTTCAGCAGGAGAGGCAGTACCTGGATTTCTGCTAGGGTTAGGTGAGGTGGAGGTTTACAGCATTTCTTCTGTGCTTGAGGTGTAGCTGTTTACACGTATTTATTTAAATTTTGCCTTCCATCTGTTTCAGGCTCAAACATATTTTAAAACCTAATAATAAAAATTTATGCTTTCCCTATGTTTTAAAAAGAGATTTTCAAAAGGGAATTAAAGACGAGGCATCAAATGTCTTTATTTGCTAAGGGCCCAGCTTTCCATTGCCACCCAGTAATCCAGCCCAGTGGGAAGACACAACAAAATGATATCCAGTGTGAAGTAAGATCTCACTGTGATTCTGAGTTTTGGGATGTTTTCCTGTTTGCTTTGCTCACTCTAAAACAAGGCAGAATAAATATTCCCAACAACAGAAGAAAAACTGAGAATGAAATAAGTCACAGCTCTTAATGGACAACAAGCCTCAGTCGCTGGGAGCAGGCACAGGAACACACACAGAGTTAAAGGACTTGTGCAGATTGAGAGGTTTTGTGTTTGGAAATAAGCAAAATCTCCTACACCAGAGCCCTGGTCAACCTTTTACACAAACAACACAGCTTGAAGCTAAGGGAAGATTTGCCTCAGGAAGGACTAGAGGGTTGGATTCAATGTACTGTTCGTTATGGCTATTTTCCTTCTCTTTATGAGCCACCTGGGAATCTATCTTCTTCTTTCAACTGACATGAACTATTTTGTTTCAACATTATTTTTTACTGTTCTAGCCTGTATGCTTTATTGATGTTGATTATAATTTGGTTGCTCACCAACTTAAATTGAAAGGAAAAGCTGCAATCCAAACCCATTTCTGTAGTGATTTAAGAACAGCTAGCATGTACAATGCTTGGACCACATTTCTCATTAAATAGTTATTACCAATTTTTTTTTTTTAAGAGACCTGTTAATATTAAAGAACATTTCACCTATATCTATTTTAAGGTTTACAATGATTTTTCTAGAGAGACTACTTACTTATATGAGAACATTATACAAACAATGAAAATTATTAAAGACTTAACAGAGGCACTTGTGGAGCATCTAAAAATGGTAGGATTCAATTTGAACATTATACATTAACTCTGTATAATAATTAATGTTATAGATACATGTAACTTGGAACATCTATTTCTCCTTACTGAAAACAGTGAAAAGATTAATACTGTTAAAATAATAACAGAAAAATTTTCTCCCTAAAAATCACCTCATTTGTGGAACTCCTTGCTACAATATAATTGGGAAAAAAATCTCAGCATGTCTTTTTTTAGATCACATTTTTAAGATTGCTCAGAATACAGTTATAAAATAGACCACATAAAGACTTGGAAATTCACTGGTTAACTATCTAATTAGTGAGCTAACACACTTTAACATCTTCTTGAAGTTCAAAATACATTTCTCTGTGCTGCTATTTCTATTATTTGTAGACATCAGCAAAGGCATACAAAAAATTACACCAAAATCAGGTCAGTGAGGCAACCAGGGGAGGTGCCCTGCTGGACCTGCTGTTTGCAAACAGGGAAGGACTGGTGGTGATGTGGTGGTCTGAGACCATCTTGAGCATAGCAGTCGTGAGATATTAGAGTTTTCAGATCTCAGAAAAGGAAGGGGGTCAGCAGAACCACTGCTTTGGACTTGGAGGGATGATGTTGGCCTGTTTAAGAGACTGGTTGACAGAGTCCTTTGGGAGATAGTTCTGAAGGGCCATGTCGTCCAGGAAGGCTGGACATTTAAAGGCACAGGAACAGACCGTCCCCATGTGCTGAAAGATGAGCTGGCAGGGAACAAGACCAGTCTGGCTGAACAGAGAGCTTTGGCTGGAACTCGAGGAAAAAAGGAAAGTTTACCAGCTTTGGAAGAAGGGGCAGCCAACTCTGGATGACCACAAGGATGTCATGAGGTTATGCAAGGTGAAAATTAGAGAGGTGAAAGCCCAGCTAGAACTCAGGCTGGCCACTGCCGTAAAAGATAACAAAAAACATTTTTACAAATATATCAGAAACAAAAGGAGGGCCAAGGATAATCTGCATCTTTATTGGATGTGGTGGGGAACGTTGCCAGAAAGGATGAGGAAGAGGCTGAGGTACTTAATGATTTCTTTTCCTCAGTCTTTAACAGCAAGACCAGCTTCCCTTTGGGTACTTAGTCCCCTGAGCTGGAAGACAAGGATGAGGAGGAGCAGAATGACGTCCCCACAGTCCAGGAGGAAATGGTCAGTGACCTGCTGCTCCACTTAGATGTGTACAAATCTATGGGGCTAGATGGGATCCACCCAATGGAACTGAGGGAGCTAGAGAAGGAGCTTACCAAATTGCTCTCTATAACTTATCGACTGTCCTGGTTAACCTAGGAGGTCCCAGAAGACTGGAAATTAGCCAGTGTGATGCCCACGTGGATGTGGGAAAACATACTTTTTCAGGAAATGCTAAGAATATCTCTGAAAAAGATGAGGGACCACAAAAACTTGCCAGTCCAAAGAATGGGGGAACTTACAGATGAATACTGCTTTTGCTGAGCAAGAAGAAATAGCAGCATGTAAACTGCTAGCAGCAAAGTGTGCTTCTGCTGACACAGCTGGTGAGGTTGAGGGCAGCAGGATGGAAGGATTGCTAGGAAGGTGGGTGGTAGGAAGAGCCAAAGGTTGGAGCAAGACCCTCGTGGCAGTGTTCCTGTGACCTTTCTGGTCTCCTTCTTGGAAAGACCAGCTGGCCCAAAATGGCTCATATCCATAGTGTTCCTACATTGGAGTAGTTGCACTGTATCCAACAAAAAGCCAACCTAGCTGCAAAAACAGACACGAAAAGCAGAAGCCAAAAGCGTAAAAACAGGGTAAACACGTAGTAAAACTGCACCTACCTCCAACTACTTGTAAGGAACTTCCTGAGCTCAGCGGATTTCCCTCTCTTGAATTTCTCTTTCTCCTCTTGAATTTTGGCACACAGAATCCTATGCCAAGGAACTCCACTGCTCAACTGAATCCCAAGTGAATGGGTGTCTTGTTTTTTTGTCTCTCTTCTACCTCCAGCTAAACAGTCAATCCTTATGTCCTCCTCAACATCAATCTAGGGTGTATAGCCCTTTGCCATGTTTCCACCAGTCATTGCTTTCCCACACCAGAGCCCCTGTTTCTTTAGTCATTCTCCACAAAAAAGCCCTTCCACACCCCTTTTTCCAAATCATTTTCAGCCCTGTTACTGTATCTGGGTTTTCAGCACTGTGCACAACTTTTATAGGTTTTGTAAATTTATACAGTAGAATATCATGCTCCCTTTTAACAATTCTCTATTATTTTCCTGATTTCTAACAATTGCCTTATGTTTTTGTTCACTCCCTGTAACACTAACTGATTGTGTCCACACACTGCAGCACCTGGAGTAAAGCCTGGCTTGGTACCTACCCCGTGAACTTCTGCACAAACTAATTCACTGGCCTCTCATGGACTGCACAAAATTTGTCTATCACTCTCTTCCCACTCGAGGCTCACAGCTGTGGCTGCCCTGCCACATCCCTGTCAGCAGCTAGGGACATTCTCACACTCCTTTTCTTTCCTCCACACCCTTTCTCACCTCAGCCGAGGGCAGCCTGAGGTACCCTATTGCAAGCCTAGATCTCCTCCTGCCCCCATGTGGCCTATCTTTAGGCCTGAAACTTTTGGTATTTAAGAGGAAATACTCTTTTGGGTTGTTTTAGGTATGAAGAGTGGCTGCTTTACCATCTTTCACATACATGCTTTTCTACACAGTGAAAATATGAGTAGACATTATGGGCAGAAGGACATGGTGTGAGGACAAAGAAGGCTTAAGGTCCAATGGGCTGAGTATAAGTTGAAGAACCAGGTTTAGCAGATAAGAAGAGATGTTAGGTGCTTGACGGATTTACTGGATCAGTCCTTGGACGATCTAGAAAATGAACCACAGGCTGTTTGAGGAAAGACCTAATCGCTCAGCTCCAGAATGCATCCTGGAGGCGACCCAATACACAGTGTGGACAGCCTGGGGAGCAGCACCATGGTGTGAAGCAATTAAAAGGTTTCTGCAAAGAGGAGCAGAATAGTCTGTTCTCCAGATCCCCTGACGACAGGAAGAAAAACAGTATGTTTAAATTGCAGGAAGGGAGAATTAGGTTAGACAGTGGAAAGAACTCTCTGACGGTGAGAAGAGTTTAAGCCCTGGAGTAGCTCGCCTGGCAACTGGTGCAGTTTTTCTTGCTGACAGGTTGTAAGAACAGGTTACACAAACATGCCAGGAATGGTTTTGGTCTACTTGATCTTTTCTTGGGTCAAATGGAGAGATAAGATCACTTCTTCTGTTCTTCCCAGACTCACCTGCTACAATATTAACATTTTTCATCCCAGATTGCTAAAGATAAAAATGGATACTTTTTCCATGTTTTCCACTACTGCAAAGAATAGCTTGTTATATCCGTCTAAAAATTCTGACAGACACAAACCGACTTTCTGCGCTAGTAAAAGTCAAAAAACCCACAGTGAAACCAAAGGATCCCTGTCCAGTTCTGCCAGTTTTGCTTCGTGTGCTGAAACTAAGTATGACACATTTCATTTAATAATACAATATTTACTTAGTAAATATATTTACCCCATGTCTTTGGCAGTCTTTGCCTTTGATCTGTTGACTCTTTCACAAGCTGAAAAGTAAAATGAGTGTTATGGCAGAAAGCCTCTTTTCAGAAGTTGCAAACAGAAACCACCTCAGAATACCTTTGGTCAGAGTTCATCTTGGTTTGGCTTTGATTACAAAATTACAGATATCTGCTTAAAGTATTACAGCCAAATACAGACCCAGGAGGGATTATATTCCCAGTTTTGAGATTAATGCATTGTACAGCCCCTGGTCATGAAATTTAAAAACATTCTAAATAGTGGCCACTGCCTGTTTTATGTGACAGCCTAAATAATTTAAAAGGTCTGCTTCAATCCCATATTCATTGAGCACTTTTTTTTTTTTTTTAATAATGTTTTGCTGCCCAGAAGTGGTCTCTGCACCAAAATGTAGCACTAGAATGAGAATTTATCCTGTATCAGCTAGGCATCTGGGATCTGATTTAAGATTCTACAAGGATGTATAAAAGAAATAAGCTGTAGCTATCCAGTAGAACTTTTCCCCATTCACAGAGATTATTGCTGAATCTTGTTCCTTACCCTTCTGTCCCAAAAATCCCTACTCAATATTTTTGTCAATGCTTTGTTGTCTTCTTATAACCTATGTGGAAATCCTTAGGCTGCTGATTGGAAATTGCTGTTAAAATGCCTGAATACACAGGCTTAATTTCTGGCTTTCAGAGAAGCCGTGCATTCCAGACGGCTTCAGCATCTGTCTGTATCTTTAGACACCTACCATGTAGGTACAGAGATTCCCAGAATTGTTTCTCAGATGTCTCTTTCTCTATAAATAAATTCAGTTTTTGTCAGTCAGTATGTCCAAGCTCCCCTCAGCCGTGAGTACGCTTTACATGTCACAAACTGTGCAGAGGTCATCTGCAGGCTACAGCCAAAGGCTTCACAGTGAATTTTGAAGCTTTGCTAGGAAACTCTCACTAGTCAAGCTTAATCCTCTGGTACGTACAAAGAATATCCAATATGGGCTACCAAAGGTAAAGGGATAGTTTGCTTTGAACATGAGAGACAATTATGGGATATACACCTGCCTGAACAGGACACTCACCTGAGACAGCATGATAGGTTTCTCCTTTTTGGAGGCATGATGCAGGACACTTCCCACATCCTAGATTTAGTCTTAAGTTCTAAACTCTCAGCTGGACACTTTTTCTGCTTTGGTTTCCCAACAGGGCAGGGAAATCATATGTTTAACATCTGCCTGAGCTTAACAGTAAGCATCAGGAGAAAGCTGATGAGAAAGAGAGGTAGCTATGGGGCTGTGACATTTCTTCAAGGATATTTCTAGGTGTCTCTGGGTAAGTCAGCTGCTTCTGCACCAAAATCTATTCTCTTTTTATTTATGGCAGCTCTCTTCTATCAGGTGCCTCAGCCATGTGTCCTTCTGCAGTACTGCAAATCACCTCAGGAGACTGTTTTCCTTGCCCAAAGAAATGTGAAAATACAATTGTCAGTGCTATAAACATCACAAATAAAGTAAAAATATTTCTTAGGCTCCATGAAACACAGTTTCTGAGGAACTGAATAATTCTTGTTGGTAAAGGTTGATTTGCTGGGGAAATGTGCTCAGACTACAGAAAACACCAAGCCTCCACGGACATCCTCTGTCAGTCTTTATGCAAAATAAGGGTGTGTTTTAATAGCCTAGGCATGTAAAGCACTGCAGGTTTTGAATGAATTATCAGGTATTGAAGATATTAAATATTTATTTTAAAAATATTCGAAATCCTTTGAGTGGAAATTGTATTTAAAATACACACGCTCAAGGTGTAATACCAGGGCGTAGTAGGGGTGTCCTTTCCTTTGAAGTAGGAATAACATTTACAAACCTTGTAATTTCCCAGTTTTTTTCTCCACACAAAGTTTTTTCCAAAGGCAGGACAATGCTGTTTTCTAATTCAGAGAGGAAGTGATGTGACATTGCCAATGTCTTGACTTTGTTTTCCTTTCCTTCCTCTTTAGGCTCTTTGGAGCTAGATACACAGAAGATAACAGTCCTATGGTTTATCCAAAGTCCAGAGACACAAAAACAATGAGACAAGGTGAGTGAAACTTCCTGCTGCTGACAATGTAGCATAAAGTGAAAGAAACAAAAAAAAAAAAAAAAAAAAAGAAGAAAAAAATATATTGAATGAAGGTGACAAAAAAAGTTACAGTCATAGCTGAATCATCTGTGTGATTGTCTTTTACACGTAAAAATTTTCAAAAGATTTCTGTGACTAAAAGAGCAAAGGATATCCTGAAGAATACCGAGGATTTTCCACTTATTGTAGTTCACATGGATACCAACACCACACAAGTGAAGGGAGATGAGCAGGCTAGAAGGACAGTGTTGCACACCTAGGAAAAGAAAGTAATCTAGGCTTCACATAGTGATGTTGTACAGCTCAGTGGTGCCAAAGAAAAGGTAATAAAGAAGTTAGACATCGGGTGTGAGTGGGCTACAGTGAAAAAGAGCTGTGGGCAGGGACTCCTGAAGCAGCAAAGTGCTGCAAAAAGTGATGCAGAGGTTACACTTGCATCCAGCTCCTGACTTTGTAACTCACAACACCTTCCAGGAGATCTTTGAGAGAGAGAGAGATTAGGAAGACACTGAAGAAGAACCTTAATTTGAATACATGAATAGTAGCATTGCTCCCATATGAAGCAATGGAACAGTGTGCCTGTAGTTAACATTATAGAAATGCAAGAGTTGGCTACAAAATGGCACATCTTTAGAAAACCTAAAAAGGAGCTACATTACGGGTGACATTTTGCTAGATCATTGTGAAAGATATTATCTTATGGTGAAAGACTTTGCTGAGATCAGGGATAGCATAAATAACCACAGCAAAGAGCAAACTGTGCTGGACACTTGCTAGACATCTTTGGGACTGGCAAGGAAAAGGAACCACTAGTTTTTATTCATCTACTGAGGACTATAGCACTCCAGAAACTAATGTAGTGGGGTCAGCAACTCCACAGAGGGCTGTTCTGCCTGTGCAATGTATTTCTGCTGTATCCCTCACTGAAACTTCAAGGAGGAAGAGTACGTTAGGTGACAAGCGGTGCTGACACATTACACAACACTGGGTTATGTAGAGGACTGAGCATTGGTCCAGAAGGAAGATCAGTCACAAGAAAAGTCACCCTGGATGAGATCTATTCCAATCTAAAAAACAAAATCTGTCTCACAAATGCTCATTTCAACTGCTAATAACACTTTTTTATATTCTAGTTATAGGCATTCTTGATTACTACCAGTGGATTGTCCTATGAAAAAACCATCACGTTATTGAACATCAAGCCTTCAAGCCAGTGCCGTGTTAACATCCTTGTTCTCATATCTTAGTTAAAAAGCATCCTCCATCATTATTTGCCTGATATTTTAAGCTCCAGTCATTCAACAAGGCAGTTGGACATGACCACCTTGAAACTCAAGCTGTGAATCACACTCTGTGTGTTATAGTACATGCTATTAGAAAATTGCCCATCAGAACCACTTGGAAAGTATTTGCAGGTGGTGGCTGGAGTCAGGAACAGAATGACTCACAAGCAAAGCAGGAATGCAGCCCCACTAATGGACAATGAAGATTAATAAAAGAATGGGATTAGTTTTTTTGTCTATGGTAAAGACCAGTTTTCATTCCCCTTTTCCTGTGCTTCCGCTGTTTTACCACACACCTTTCCACCGAGCAGAGGAGTAAATAAAAACTGGTCATACGGGTTGGCATTGATAAAATCAAGCCCACAAGCAGATATTTCAAACTCTTTATTAGCAAGGCCATAAAGTACATATGCTGTTTGATTAGAATATGATGAAAAGAATTTATTAGCAGATGTGTATTCAGCTACACTGTTTTACTGGCAGCTTTATGAGATTCTCTCCTAGGCTGACAGGTGTGGCCTGCCAGCTGCTTTGTACAGTAAACAGGGGATGGAGAGCATGCCATGTGCAATGATTTAATCAGTTACCATCAACTGCTAGAAAATAAACAAGGTTTTGTGCATTTCTTTCAGTTCCATGTATATTAATTGAAACCAAATATTACAAATGTCACTGAAAGAGAGTATCTCTGATCAGAGGAGACTTAAATTTAATAGGACACAGCCATGTAATACATAAATATAATAAAACACAGTCATGTAATACATAAATATTTGGTTAAAAGATAGCAGAATTTTGTTAAACTTGGCAATGGGAAGTCTTTTGAAGTCTCATTTGTCAGTTTCCATTCATGGGACAGTCAAATCTAGTCTTTTGGGTCACAGCTGGCAAAAGAAAGATGATCCTCTTGGTTTATTGTTCTGATACAAAATTGTCATTACAAATTGAAAACACAGAGCAAATAAAAGAGGGCAAATGGAGAACTTGTGTGGTTACGTATTCTTAACTGTTGCGTCTGGCTGTACTTTGTTTAACAGGGGCTGCAGAATTCAAGATGTCTATATCCTGGGTCTCATTACCATTGTTTAAAAATTTCTACACCGCTAGTTTACAATTAAAACGTTCTTTCTTAACTCAGTTCTCATATCCCACATTTTCAGTGCTCTAAATATGTGTAATCTGAACTAATATTTTTGGTACATATCTGACAGCTGCACTGAAACATTTTTATCTCAAATATTTCCATGTCAAAATAAAGATATCTAAGATTTTTTTTCTACAGCAAAATGAGAATGTTCATACATTTTAAAGAAAAACTGAAACTGCTAAATGCAAGAATATTTTACAAAGGATGCTTTACCTTTATTTTCTGCATGTTTATGACAAAGAACGTCATGATTACACTGCAAGCAAGGACATGTTTAGAAGAGCTGCAAAGTAGATAGAAAATTCTCTAAACTCATTGCATAAATGATTATAGCAGTGTCTGTTAAAAATTATGAAAAATGAAGCCATGGTAGTATTTTGACAAAAAAAAAAGTGGGCTTCTTTTTGAAGTGCCAATACATTAATTTTCTTTTCTCTGCCTAAACTCGTATTCAGATTTGAGTAGATTTTCTGTACTGGTTATGAGTCAGGTTCTTGCACAGAATCAGAGGTGCTACAGAAGGAACTGCACCAGTAGCAGAAGACTTTATTGTCTTGTTTCATGATTATAACAATTTCTGTGAAGAAAGCAGAGATTATTTTTGTTCTTTTGCTGCCAACATTTTTGAAAGGACAGGCTGCACTGCACTCTTGCGGGTGAATTCTTTCTGGACTAGTACAGATTATTAAGTTTTTAACCCACAGAGATGCATGTCTCTTCTGAGAGATGTCACTTATTCAACTGAGAAGTCAACTCGTGGCTTCAGGTATCTGTACTTGTTTCTTACTAGGGCTAGTGGTGCATAAAGATACAACACTCGTTTAAGAGAAGGGAAGGGACAGTGCTATTCATTGATTGTACTAGTTAACTGTAAAAAACAAAATACGGTGGATAAGCAAACTGGAGGTAACTGAGGAAGGGTCTTGGAACGTATGCACCAGAATTTTGGTTTGGACTCAGAAAAGAAGGGGAGGCAGCTGAAAAACTTCAAAAGATCATGTGGAAATTATGCTGTTGTGAAGGGATATGTCTGTGGATTGCAAACAATTTAGGGAGATTAGCAGCAAACAGAAGAGCTAAGGAAGATGGAATGCATGGGTGGAAACTCACTGGGAATAAATGCAGTCTGAAAGTGGGAATTTTGGAACCAAAAGAGCAACAAAGAATTGAAACAGTGCTAAACTGCAGGGATGAAGACTGAAACCTGCCTACTCTTAAGAAGGTTCTCGCAGTTTTGTAATGGGGACTCTACGATGTGGTTTCCCAGAACTGACCTCAATGATCCAGGATGCCTTCTTCAGCTCTCTGTATTGCTGTGACTGGAGTTAGTGAGATGCTAAAAGAATAATTTAGGAAACACCAATTCTAATGATTTGAGAGAGGTGAGTTTCTAGTAATAAAAGCTGGAGGATCCAAAGCTGTGATAGTAACTGCAGGCCACATCAGGCAGAAATAAGATATTTTATAATGGATTATGATGTGCTTATTCATCTTCATTCACTCTTTTTCTCTTCATGCTCTTTGGTGTATTTCCTTGCTGAAGCACAGACCACAGATCAGCCTTTTCATGATTTTACAAGGAAAAGTGTTACGTCAAGAGCATGTGCTGTGCAACTTATCAGGAAATAGCATTTAATACACAATCACCCTTGCAATTGCCTTTTGGGATGTCTCAGACAATTTGTCTTGAGCAGCTACTAGGCAGTAACTCAATCTAGACTTTTCCATGCAAATATACTCATCATATTGCTATTCTGTACATTTTCAGTGGAGGGTTTGCTTTAGGGCATGTATGTACTGAAACACTCCTTGCACCCTTTCCACAGAGACACTTTCTACCTTCTCCCAAGTGACAAGACAGACTCTCCATCAGCTGGGGGTCTCGGCCAGGTAAGAATGGTAGCTCCTGGGTTCCCCTCAAAGCCTGCATCTATACCAGTAAAACAAATGGTGTTATGGCCCTGAAGTTAGCAGAGCATGATACGGTTATCTCCATAGTATTAAACTCTGTTCACCTCCAAAATAAGATGGCCACATTCAGACTCAACATTTGGAATATCTTCATCCCATACATTATCCCCAAACCACACCTGGGAATCATCAGGGAGAGTGCTAGTTATCTTGAGTCAGAATCAGGCAAGGCACCATTTAACGTTACAGATAATAGTTTTAGTGTCTGTGCCTGTGCCCTGTTTAGGTTGCTGGTAAAAATGAAACCTTAGGATACAGCTAAAAAGTCTACAGTCTGGATCCACAACAACAACAGACTTCAGGATGTAATAAACCCATCATAGGATACATTTATATTGCATGTCAAGCTCAGGTCAGCATTCTGGATCTGAACTCTAACTTACCAACAGTGCAAAAATTTACAACCCTAAAACAAGGTTGCAATTCCCTCGATGGCAGGTTTTTAAGTCCTTGGGGCTGCTAAGGTCCAAGGTGAGACAGAATATGATGCTCAGGTCTGTTTTGCAGGCTGAAATGAACAAGGGCGGTTTGAGAAACTACTTCTAACCACCTCCCAGCAGCTGGGCACCAGTAAATTGTTTGCAGGAATGGCCTCTTGAGGCACGAAGGAGCATGAGGGAGGTCTGCAGTGCTGTACTCAGGCAGTAGGAGAGCTACTCACTGTTGCCTGCTAGCTAAGCCTCACACAGTACCAATTATTCCATAGGATTAAGTTTATGTTGCAAGTGTTGCAGAGTAAGAGCATAAGATTATGTTCTCCTTGTGTTGTTCCACTGTGGAGCCTACAGTTATCCCAATACTGCCTTATGTGAAGGTTTCTGACTTCAATCATCTGCTGGAATGATTGCTGTTCCATTTCCCCAGCAATCTTGCTCTCTGCCCAGAAGTGAAGTCTGCCATCCATGCCTTATCCCCCATTAGATCAGGCACTGCACGACTGTCATATCCTGTACCCGTTTCCTTACCAATGTTTCTCTCCCCTACCCTGGCTGTAAACATCTCCAACAGGCAGGCAAGGGCTGCCTTTATATGTCTTCTGCACACCTTTGCAGATGGCTGTGGTGCATGCCCAGGTATAACCTGAAGCACTCCTCCAGTGCCTTTGGGACTTTTGTGAGCACGCATATTCTTCAGTCTCTATACATGCAGATACTGGGAAGTCACAAAACCCACATAAATGACTGTCCAGCTACTCTGCTCAAATGGCTGGAGTGCAAAACATCACACAATTGTAATAACTGATTGGTTTGAGCTAAGCATATGCACTGCAGCTACACAGTAGTGGTAAGTATTTTCTAGATATTTCTTGTTCTCAGCGCATGCATACAAAGGGCAGCTTATTTCTCCTTTGTGCATCTCTGCCTTCTGCTTGCCTCCCTGCTTTTACAGACGGGTGTACCTCGGGAGAACATAAATGCAGCCACACTTACACCCTTCTGGGTCCTTTAGGGCCCTAATGATTTTCTAAATAGAAACTAGTTTCTTTTTATTCCCCAGATACACAGAAGGATCAGGCAACATTTTGTCTTAAGCACAGAACCCCACCAAAACATATTCCTAATGTTATTTATAAGGTGTTTTTATATGCAGAGAAGTTATCCTCTGGAACCCTTCCAAGGAAACTGCACTAGTAGGTGAGGGCCTAGAAACAACTGCATATCTCAGAGAAGGCAATGTGCTTCCATCTTCAGGGTCTTTGTTTAAATTCTTTGCTGCAGATTATATACATGGCTGAATGTATTCTTCCTGGACAGATTAATTTAACCACCTTGAATCTGATCTTGCAGTCTAACTTTAGGATTGCTGCAGTACACCCTAGCTGCAAATACAAGTGTTTTGAAAAGGAGTGATGGGATTCAGTGCTGGAACTAACCGTAAATTTTAAAACCCTGGAATTAAAATTGCCCGTTTTTGCAAAATTGGCAGATTTCACAGTGAGTCAGTCTTGACACCTGAAAAAAAATGACCTTTGACAGAGGAGTGGAAAAAATGAACATGACTTGAGAAAATATTTTCTCAAAACATTTTTACAAAAAATGTCCCCACTTCTGCAGATAACACTGTTGCTTTTTAAAGCACATTCTTCTTTTTACAAGCCAATGCTTCTGATATGTCTGTTAATTTCAACTAGATATGGTCACTCATTATGCTCATGTTTTGGTGGAAGTCAACAGAATATAGACATGCATACATTTCTAGACGCACCTATAAGATGGCATCAAGCACGACGGATGACATGGGATGACAAAACACACTGCTTGCCACATACAAAGTCTTTCAAACATTTCTATGTGCCTTTAAATTCGTACCAGTCACACAAGTTTTTGACCATCAAATCTTGGTAGGAACTCAGTTGAGTGGTAACAGCCAAAGGGTGATGAGATTCAGTTTAACTACACATGTGAGAGAAGCCCTTGGTGCATGTTAACGTTTGAAGGTCTGCAGTATTAGTTTTGACTCAAACCTAGTCATACTACTGTTAAGTGCTGTACACAGGCTTGGCAGGGTAGCAAAGTGTGTGTCAGGTCCAAAACATTCCTTCTGGAAAAAAGTTTGGCACCAGAGTGAAGGACAACCTGGGAATTGCTGATAAACCAGAGGTGTTTTTCTCCTCCAAACAAAGATGCTAGAGTTAATTTGTTGCGGTTTTGTCTGCACAAGACCTATTATATGTGCTGTAATTTCACGGGATGGAGACTGTGAACTCCCAGGTCACTTGTAAACTGATCACTCCCCAGTCTTTCCTCCTTGTGCTTTTAAGTGTTTTGAGCCTGGTAAATTGAAACCTGAAGAAACACAGAGCTCTGATCTCTGGGACCTCCAGAGCAAACCTGGACTTTTGCTGATTTGCTCTAGGAAGTAACTGCTTACTTACCCCATAATTAACACCACAAAGCTGATCTTTGGAAGATAAAGTATGGGAGGTCAGAGACAGGATCAGGGAGAAGGGTTTCATTAGAACTGCAGCGTTTGTGGCCTGATTCTTTTCTCATTTTCATCAGATTAATCCAGGAATTATTTCACTGAAGTCAAAGGTGTTATTCGACTATAAAATCTGTCTGGATTAGAAACATGTTGTTACTATCAAGTCTAACGGATTTTAACCCATATGCTTAGTAAAGAAAGCAACAGAAATTGCTTGTTAGCTACATGACTAACCACACTTTCACTCTTATCTCACAGCAGAGGCTGCATTAGCACTTCCTTACAAGTTCCAATTTGCAGCAAGATTTCAGGCACATAAATAAGTATTCCAGTTGATTGGCTTGCTTTAGCTACCAAGTAGAGTAGTATTCATGACACTGAATAACACTGTTTTGCATAAAGTAATAAACAAGCTTTGCATAAAGTAATATTTTGTTTATCACTTTTTACTTGCATCTTCCTGCTGAGAATTAAAACCACTTAATTGTATTAAAAAGATAAGAGAAGAAAGAAGAAACAGAAAAAAGAAATGAAAAAAAGAAAGAAAAAAAGGAGGAAAAAAATTCCAAACTCTCAGCTGGTGGAAATCAGAACAGCCCCACGTTTCCCTCATTTGACTTTGACGTGTTGATTTCAGGTTAGTAGCCAGTTTATATTAATGAGGAGTCAGTCTAAAATATATGATATAATAAGTGAAAGAATCATTTGTCACTTCTAGACTCAGACTTCCACAAACAATAACAAGAACTAAATAGGTACATAACATGCTTTCCAACAGCCAACATCTAAGTTTCAGACTCAGATTCCTTCATTCTACACAAATTTGGCTGTACCACACTTTTATTGTTGACAACTATTTACATCAGAAATGAAGAATCATAATTTTGAGGTTACAGCAAGACTTTTTATACTGCAGGACTGGGTCCCACCACATTTTAAATTTACTGGATGAATAGTTTCTGTGTGTCCCTCATTTTGCTTCTTTGTCACACACTGCATCCCACATTCAGGCTTTGGCATGCAAGAATTATGCATCCCGAAGACATTTTCCTCATAAAACTAGCTGTTTACTTTTTGTACAGCAATACCACAAAGCTAATGCTCTTTCTTTTTAAGAGGGTCAGGGTCCTTGGGTCTATTTTAAAATGAAAAATGAAGTAGTGCAGATCAACTAAACTTCAGAACATAAATCAAACCTCAAATAATGGAATGGGCAGCCTCTAATTTCTTACCCAGAATATGTAAACACCGAAGATGGATAAACAGCCTGTTAATTTGCTCTCTTGTTTTAATCTTTATCTCAAATGTGATTTGAATACACAGGAACAGAACAGACACGAGTTTGTAGAGTAATTTGGATGCCAAAAATATGTTCTGGCTTGCAAGCAAGAAGGCATCATATTGCCACTTATGGACACAATAGTCCCTTTCTATGACTATACCTATGCTAATAAATTAACCAGTGCCAGGGAATATGTTGGGCACTGTGACTCGATTGCTTACATGGTTAAATTGTAAGAATGGCCCATGGCATGGTTTTGTTAAAATCACCTAGCATTTCCCAAACAACTTCTTGGCACAGTACAGGAGTTAATATGGGAGAATGACCACTCGGAACAGGCAGTTTGAAATAGTCCCCATTTTTGAAATGAAGAAAGCCTAATAATACATAAATGTCAAGACAATGCCAGCTGGCCCCATGGTCAGAGAACAGGCACTGGCACTGTTTGCTTTGTTAGTACAAACCTAGCCTACACGACTAAGACACCTCAGCACAGGAACGCTGTATTTCTGGATGCCTCATCCCAGAGACCCTACCAAGCAAAAGGAAATCCATGAAAGAAAAGGGCAACAAAAATGTCCAGCAGGTTTTTTCCCCCCCACTTAAAGCTTCATATTTTGTAGCTGACTGGGGGATAACAGTAACACTGGCAATACCAAGACCTTGTGCATATATTCCTGACTGTAAATAATAGTTGACCTGTAGTCATCACATGGCTGCTTCGCAAATATACTTCAGTGCTGTGTAATTATTTTAGGTACCTCAGCCCAACTCAAGATACCTCCAAGAGTTTCCAAACCAGGTGCAAACTCTCTGTCTGGGGCACACATTGGCTGAGCAGTGGAGCAGAGTGCAGAAGCCCCTGCGAGGTACACACTCACTGCATCAGGCTGTGCTGTGGAAAGCAAATAGCAAAGCCGTGATGGCATTTGTCAGACTGTTAAGCCTTGCTTTCAGTTCAGGGACTAGTGATGCCTTTGCATTTGCAGTATTCACTCCTCTGTGCTAATTCTTCTCTGGGTACAGATGCCATATGCCTGTGCTGTCCTCCTCTGCCTACCTCACCAGCAATGCCAAAGGCGACAAATATTCCTAGAGCATCCCTAAGACCATAATAAGGGCTAATAAAAAGTGGTCCTCCCTCTAGCCATTTCCTAAACAGTAAGAGCAGTTTTCTATATTTCCTCTCAGGTTAGTGTGTCTTTGATGGCTGATCTCCATCCACTTTCTCTGTTGTTCAACCTCCCCCAAGAGAAACTGTACCTGTAGACTGATGTTGAGGGCACTCACTTGGAACCTTATTCCACTGAAGAAGTAAGCTTTGTTTTTGCCAAAGGAAACAGAGATGGTTTAACTAACCCACAAAGTTTTTCAGCTGGTCAATCTGTAGCAAATGTAGGTCTGGAGCACCTCAGGCAGGAAAAAGAAAAGAATGTTTGGGGTGTGCATTTTTCTTATAAAAGGTAAGGTGCATCTCATGTAAGGGAAGCAAGGCTAATATCTGAATAGCAGTTTTCCCATGTAACCCTTCCTCTAGACTGCTCAACATGTAATCTACTAGTTGATATGCAAATCCCATACACTTACCTTCCAGAAGCTGGTGTTCTCAGGACTGATTATGTCTTCAGCAGGGTGGCTACTGCCACTACAACTCCTCACGTGGAACAAGCAAGGAAGGCCTACACTGCACCGTAAACTCAACCACACTCAGACCATTGTAGTTCATCATGGGCTTCTGAACACTTCACTAAGCAAAAGGCATAAGGCCATCATCAGTAAGGAAAGAATGTAAGAGAATTCAAGTGGAGAACCTCAAAAAGAAAACTTCAAAACAGCAAGCATTATGGAGCATTCTTCAATTCATGTTTTCTTTTTTCTTTTTTTGATGCAGAATAAATTCCTAGGGGAAAAAAATGATGGGGAAGTGTTCTATTTCAAAAATAAAGAACAATAGAGGACCTGTCAGATCTTTGGAATCTTTATTGGCCCTCATTTTATGAACAAAATGGGAGCAATACACTGTTGAGGACAGCTAAAGGAGGGGACTAAGTGGGTATGTTACTTGACTTGAACCTTCCTGTTAACAAAACTCTCCACTGTCAAAAATCTGTCAAGGGAGTTCCTGTATTCAAACAGACAGCAAATCAAACATATCACTAACCTCAGGGAACGTAGGGATAGCAAAACAAGGGATATTTTTAGCTTATTTAGCTACTTGGGGGTGGTAAGTGTCTGGTCTCATTAAAATCTTACAACTGTTTCTCCCAAATGTCAAAATTGTAAAGCTGTTGACTGATGCAGCTGAGATAACCCAGGCAATGAAAACCCACTGCTTTAGGTGACAGTGGTCTACCCACAACGGTGCTAGGGAGGTAATTTAGTTTTAGAGGTAAATTAGGGTTCCTTCCAAATTGGATTAGGATACCTTTCAACCCAGGTTTCGGGTAGCTCTTCAGCTTCAAGAAGTGAGTATGCACAGTGAGTACTGGCCTGGTGTGGAAGTTCTCCTTTTGTCTTCAATTCATGAACTTGCTCTTTGCTTCATGAGTTTCAGGGCTGTGGAAAAAAACAAGGTCAGTATTTCTAGCTAGTAAAAATTCATGTTATGCAAATCAGAAGAAGACAAAAAAAGAAGGAGAAAAAAAAATTGCTCAGCCCAAACCAGCAGTTCAAAAATATATCCACCACAGGGAGGAAGCCAACAGTAATGTTAAAAAATACAGAACAGAATATGTTAAAAAACAGCTCTGTCATTGTTGAAATGCATATCAGAACGCAGAGAACATCCGTGTCTGTGTTACAAAAAATGCGGTCAGGTGTGCATGTGTATATTGGTACATGGAAAGAGGAATTTCATTCCTTCCCTGAGTAAAGAACTTTATTTTACTTCCAATATAATGATTTTTTAATTGCTAGCACAGGACTAGGAAGATAAAAATATATATTGGGTTCAATTCCTTCCTACCTTTGTATCACTAATGGCTCCTTTGAGTTGGTGGGGAAGAGCATTTCACATGCTGATCTACTATTTTAAGCTCTTTCGATTTCTGCGGCATCAAACAACTGCAGGGATATTATAGACCACAAGAGTTATTGTTGCTTCTGGTCCAACCTTCTCAAAAGTGAAAGGAGAACTGAAGATGTCTGGACCATGAGGAGAAGACAGTAAGCTGGAAAGTCTATTTAGGGTAGTCAGGCAGGAAAATATTTGAGAAAGGAATTTCTTAGGAATGGGGCATTCTTGCACACAGGGGGATGAAAGGATGGGTGTGGAAACAACATGTGTGCTTGTCCATCTTGTGCTCGATTAAGATTAATCTGAATAATGTCTGGCAGAGCTAAGTGTGCACAGTCCACAGCAGCCAGAGCTTTGTGGCACTTTGTCAGGCTTGCCCAGAACGTGAACCTGAAGAGTTTGGGATTCAGTTCAGAGTCTCAAAACCATCATGTGTGAGGAGGCTCAAAACACCACAGCTAGGCTGCACTTACATAAACTATTAAATTAATTAGTCTTGCAGCACAAAACGAAATGTAATTCAATCCTGGTGATAGGTTGTTAGATTAATCACAATTTACAGCCTTGTAAAGGCAGATACAAAATAAAAAAGTATATAAAAAGAAAGAAAGGAAAAGAAAAAGAAAAATATTCCAACACTCAAAGCCTTTAGCTTCCAGTAATAATTAAATTACTGATGACATTTTTGAAAGAGAAACTACTTCTCCCTTTTTGTCAGTTTTGCAGTTTTGCATAAAACTGGGGTTGGACTGCTTTCAATTTCAAAAAGAAAGAAAAAAAGCAAAAGCATAAATTTTGGGGGTTTCTTTTTGAAAAGAAGCTTTGGCACCTAGAAACATTTTTCATTTCCTGGCTTCTCTTTGAACAATTAAAAAATTTTGATGAAAGTGATTTTTCCTTGAAAAAATCTTCAACTAAAAAATTCAACAACCTCTAGAGCTAAACCTGGGCTAATACTGTCTTCTAAATGACACATGAATTTTCTTACTTTGATTTGTTTTAAAAAAGAAAAACAACAGAAAAATATCTTGAATTTCAAGAAAGTGAAAGTCCATTATAATCTTGAAAACGCACAAAAACGTATATAGGGCATATGAGAAGTGAAAAGCACCATTTTGGGCCCTAAGACTTTCACACCTCATTCAACAATCAACACAAAGACATTTCAGTGACAAAACCCCAATATTGTCTAACCTGCACATCTTATAAGAAAAATCTGTGCACGCCTTTAAAAAGTGACTTTATGTGTTACTAATTCTAAGAGCAAAGGTGTGGGCTCAGTGCGTTCCCTGAAATGCTTTTCATTGTAGGGGATATCCGTAATTTAATTTATTTATTTTTCTGTTTCACGGTAATGTGCTATTTCTTCATTTTGGTTGAAAATCACTTACATCAATAATAAGAACACTGAATTTGAATTCCCAGAGTTGTTTACTCCAGTGGCAGAAATCCCCTGAACGCAATTATCTTGGATGAATATTTTCATGTCCCTCACTTGGAGCCTTCCTAACACAATGTGTTTTGCCCTCAGTTGACTGAGAGGGCCTGAGTTTCAGAGAATAGGGCTTCAGCGTTTCCTGAAAGTGTGACAGCTTCAAAGTACGTCCAATGAGACCCCAGAACCACCAGTCATTTTGGAAAAATGTTGTTGCTGTTTCTCTGATCCATTGTCTTTTCCAGAGTGGCACAACTGTGTTTGCTGTGCACAATTCCCAACAAACTGATTGATGTGGAAGGCAAGCCAGGAAAATCTCTGCTCCACCCCATTTTGCATGTTCCACGGTCCAAAATGTTCAATAACTGCCCAGATGGGGAATATATTTTTTCCTTTCTGTTCCTGTACATACTCCTTCTGCAATTTGCATTATTATTGGGTAGCTCTCATGCTATTTACTTCATTCTACAGCTTGTAACCCTTTACGTAGCCTTCCGTTCACCACATTGCTCTAGAAATGCCACCAGTGAATTCCTGCCATGAAATGTTCCTGTAAACAGGAACAAAGCAAGCAAACAGATCCTTTGATTAATCCTTGCAGCACACACATACACCTTGTTTTACCATCCGAACAAAATCTGCAAGCAGTCAAAATCCTTGCGTGCAGCCCTGTGCTGTAATGACATTTGTATTATGTCCTGCTCTCATTGTGGTATTGTATAACCATCATCGCTACAGCTTACGTCTTCGTTCCTTCTTAGGTTACATGACCAACACTGAGATTAGTAACAGGTTTTAAAAGATGTCCGCATACTGGTAATTTATCACGCACACATCACACGAATAAATAAATAATACACACACATATATCAACTTAATGGCTGCACGTGTAAGTACCTGATTTCACATAATGAATAGTTCAAGGAAGCCTGTACCGCAATAGATATTAATTACTATGTCTGAACCAGAGGCCCTGCTTTTCTCCTAAATATGTGACATTCAGTGGGCTATTGGATTTGTGCTGCTGCTCATCACCATGGTGCCTAAACACTCTTTGCTAGTTCAAAAGCATGAATGAAATCCCTAAAAGAAAGGATTTTTTTTTCTTTTTTGTTGCTGGTAGTGGGAAAGGTAGGATAGTTTTGCCGTAAGACCCAAAGAAAATTGCGTCTTCAGGTTTTATTTCTATTGTTTTGGTATCAAAGGATAAAAGCATTGCGAGTATTATTTTTGGAACAAAAAATCCTTTTGCCCAGGTATACTTCTGGGCAACTTGCAAAACTCTCAGTTTATACTAGCGTAACTAAAAGCTGCAGCTCATTTTTTTCTGGTAGCGGGCTTGTGCCATCCCCAAGAGCTGTGTTTCTGCCCAGGAGCCCACCCTCCTCCCCTGGTGGGCTCACACAGCCCCAGTAACAGCACAGGTACCGACGCTTCCTCCCAGGAGGAAATTCCAGGTTATATGGGGCTACCCTCTATTTCAGAGGAATTTTGTATGGTTTAGGACCACTACAGATTTCTGGTCATGATCACAGTAAGTCTGAAGAGGATGCAGTCTTGCAGCCTGAAGGTGCATTAGGTATAATAGCCCCACTTGCGTTTTACTCTGTTGAAAGGACACCATTATTCTAAGCCCCTAGTAACTGCTAAACTGTTACACTTCAGCAAATTTCCATGAAAGATATACAAGTCCCCAGAGATGTTCTGGTACAGGAGTGTTAAGTGCAGCATCCTTATTTTTTAAGTAGGTGATTCTTTGCTACATAAATGTCCCAGCCTGCTGCATGCACAAAGGTAAGATGACCCTCCAGAGACATTAACAGGCTTTTTACCTCCTCTGTGCCTTATTCACAGGCAGGCAGCAACCTACCTCCCCACTCCAGCCCTGCTTTGCTTATTTGTGTTTATGGTACACAAGGCAGTAGATAAACAAAAAGGATTTTAGACACTTTCTGCTCTTCACTAAACCTTTTAGTTACACATTAGGGAACAGAAGTGTGGTACGACCCTCTGTTTATTTGTGGTTCTTTTAAGTGATGTCCAGAGACCTACATTTCATGGTTGTTTGAAAGTTTATATAACAGTGGGAAGCTGTTAAACAGCAGTTTACCTTCACTTTTTTCTTTCTTTTTTTTTTTTTTTTTCATCTTGTAAAGGATTTGATATTAACACTCATTCTACCATATTATTTTAGTTGTTACTCATCATTCCCCAGTTTTTTTTTCCTCTACAATTTGTTTCCTGTAAGAAATAATAAGAGCATTCATCTCAACAAATTTAAAATCTATTTAGTAACTATATACTTTAAAATAGCCTTTGAAACTTTGACAATTAATTGCTGTTCAGCTGTCAGAAAAAAAAATGACTAAAAAGAAAAATCTGCATTCTTCATGTTAGACCTATAAGCAAGGCAAAAAGTACTTCCAAAAAGAAATCTTTTCTTTCTTTATTTCCTTGCATTCTATTGAGTAATACGTAACTCAATCTTTTAAATTAACTGTATATGTTTTTTTTTTAATGTTTGCATTTCTTGCATGTCTCCCAGTTCCTAAAGCTTTGTCATGTTCAAACACCCTTGGGATCTCTCTAACACCACACTGTATTCAGGATATAAGTTTTTCTTTCATGTGTCTAAAATCTCCCATTTTTTCTTTGTATAATTTGACCCTAATTCTGTTTCCTTAAGAGTCAATGGTACTTTTACTTTGCTGTAGGATCCACTTCTTTTGCTGCTTTATGTAGCTGCAGCTCCTTCCAAGAAAGGACACTGTCATAAAATAAAAAAAAAAATACTTTTTTTAAAAAAATCTGCATTAAATACATAGTCTATTTACAAGCCAGGTCTTAATGCAGAGTCAGTTTGGGATATTGACATGTTGTTTTGCTTCAAATTTCTTCAACCTTCAAGCTAAGAAATATATTAAAAAACTTCAATGTAAATCATTTAACATATAAATTTGATTTTGACTAAAAAATAACTGTATAAAAACTGCCAAAATTTTAATGCAAAGTATGCATTATCTTGGCTCCTTATAGTAGGATGAAAGAAAACCAACTTTTTAATTATGATTTTAAGTGTTTGGAAAATAATTGTAAAATCAGCCTGAAAGACAAGCCAGATTTGCTGTTTTTAAAATTACTCGTGTCCAGGAATTTTTCTGGGAGAACATAGATGGAATTCATAGTAAAATAAATTTAATATAATTCCATCATTTTTTTGGAAAGCTCACATGACACAGTCATATCTCATTAATTCACAGTGATCACTAGAAGGCCAACTGAAAACTACAGAATAATACAATCTAGAGCCAAAAAATTTAAACGGTTCACTACACAAGACCTCACTTATTTTAGGTTAAAGAAAAAAAGAAAAAAAAAGAAAGACATATTACCTTCCCCTTGTTGACTTTGTGCAATAACTCTAATTTAGATGACTGTATTTTACAAAAACAATTACCTTTTAGGGCTATGAATTCTCACGGTACAATGTTCTGTGATTATATTTTTTTTGGAACACTTCTGGATGCATATTCACATTCTACTACAAACACGTAAAATATTCTGCACTGCAAAGCAGTGCCTGAAACAAAATGTCTATGCTATAGTTGCTGAAAACTCCAGAGTTCCCAAAGACAAATTTGTCTTATTATCATTATTAGTATTTGTCAAGCTATTCCTTCTATTCTCTAACTTTTCCTAAAAGAAAACCTTGGTGAGTGACAGAACTGCAAATCCAATCAAATACCATGAAAACTGGCTGTAACAAACTTTGCTGTAGTGAAAGTCCACTTAGGGTGCAGCCAAATGAAAGTCATGGAGCACATTTATGCTTGTCGAACGTGCACAGTACATGTACATTTGCAGAGCCTTGAAACTGCTGAGAGCCAGGTTTGTTGTGTTTTTTCCTGGGGGGGGGGGGGGGGGGGGGAAGAGCCACACTGAATGTCTTCATAGGTAATAAGAACAATATTAGCGATTTCTGAGGAGGATCAGCAGTGCAGTTCTCAAAAGAAAGTACACAGGGGGACCAGCTGTAACTTTTGAACATTTAACCTAAGCTCGACTCATAGTTAAAAGACAGATGTGGTGTGAAAACTCTAATTCACAGTTAATAACTTCCCACTACTCAAACATGGGGGGGGGGGAAGGAAAAAGAGAAAGGAATAAAAAAAACAAAAACAACAACAACAACAAAAAAAAAGACATGAAGAGATTAAAAAGATATAAAGCCCTGTTTAGGCCAACAAGTTGTTAAATTTCTCGAGCAAGGACAATTTTCTAAGTACAATCATTTCCTCCAACAAGGTAACTCATGTAAACACCATCAGGGTCATATTGTTTGTTCTGTGCTGCCAGATGGGGGATATAAACCATGCAGAAACAATTTCAGATTTCCACCCTGATTAGTTCATCTTGAATATTTTCACAGTGTGAATCTGGAAGTCAGAAGTTTACATAATGGTTATAAATTAGGGAGAAATCCTGCTGCCAAGAAAGTCACACTCAAGCAAACAAACCGCCTCCTTCCTAACATGTTTTAGGTGTTGCTTATCAAACACGTTCTCAGCTGTAGGTGGAAAAAGAGCTTCAACTCCTCGTCGGTTTTGGGGTTACTGCTTTCCCATCGCCGGCCGTTGAGTCAAAGCGATGGTTTGCCGGGCTGGGAGCCGGCTCCCCTGCGCCCCGGCCCGCTCCGTGCCCCCTCTCCGCCGGGCGAGGGGAGCCTTGCGGCAGCCTACAGCTCCCCCGCGGGGCAGCGCCGAGCCCGCAGCCCCGCCGGAACCCTCAGCAGCTGCGAGCCGCCGTCATCGGCCAGCAAGAAAATCCACCGAGCAAGAAATCCGCCCCCCCCAAGCCCTTGCCGGCGCAGAGCCTTGCTACCGGGCGGCCTAAGGAGCGAGCGGCCAGATCCTGCTCCCCCCCCCAGCTCCCGGCGTTGCGGGGCGCAGCCCCGGGGCAGGGCGCCATTCAGCCGCTGCGCCTTCTCAGCTGCCTCACGGCACTGCTGCTGCTGGCTTTTCCAGTCATCCCAACACATAAGCCTTAAAAACAGTATTATCTTACAAAATCTCAACATAATGCCATTTCTTATTAGAATCGATGGTTGCTGTGGTTAATGGGAAAATAAAGATGACAGTGTAGCTGTAGAGTAGGTAACAAATACGCGAGTAAGGTTTATGCAACGACAACTCTCGAGGCACAGGCAGATGGAGTAGGCAAAAGGTAAAGTTTACACATTCTTTCCAATTGGCTTGGCTGAGCGATAAAACCAGTAAAGTACTTGCTTTTGTTCAACAGTCATTTTGGTTTAAAATTCTTCATGTGCCAGCTATGTAGTTGAAACTTCTGGTTATTACAAGTATGGGAGTACATTTTGCCCTCTGGTATATGCACAAGTTCAGCTTTCCTTTAGGATCATCTGGGTTAATGTACATACGTGTCCGGGCAGAGTTTAATATTATCTCCATGGAGCCACGAACAACGTTAGGTCGAAAAAGCCGGTTTCATTTAACACTGAACATGTTTAAGAAGAAATGTCAGAGTTCAGTTCTGCTGGCTCGTGATGTAAATCAGGAATCATTGAAGCCAGACACCTATCCTGATCTTATACCCAATTTGTGTTAGGATTGCTCCAATGAAATAAATCAGTTCTTTACCAGGAATCCACTCTACTGACATAGGAGCAGTTTGTAAACTTTACGCAAACAAGGAAATCAGGCTATGCAGGTGAGTAAATCTACTCATGTGGTTTAACTACTTGGTACAGTTACTTTTTTGTTGCTGCTGCTGAAGCATTTTCAGCTGAGAGTGTCTCGTCTTTTTAAGGTTTTCTCTTTACAATTTTGCAGGAAATACCTGCTTTTTTCTTTTCTTTTTCCTTTTCCTTTCTTTTCGCTCCTCTCTTCTTTCCTTTTTCTTTCCTCTTCTCACTTTTTATTCTTTTTTATCTTTTTTTATTTTTTTTCCTTTTTCTTCTTCTCTCCTCTGCCCTTCCCTTCCCCTCCCTGACATATATGTAAAGACCATATGAATGAAAAAAGTCCTCAAATATATAATATATTCTTCAGAATTTTCTAACCAGATGATGGGTTTTGACTTTTTAGTGAAAACTCTGCTTTTATATATATATATATATATATATATATATATATATATATATGAGAAGGAAAAGGAACATTTCCCAGTTAAATTCATTTACCTACAGAAGCAAGTTTTCCAGGAGGCAGAAGAGCAGACGGAGCCCTAGAGCGCGGGGACAGAACCCCAGCCCACCCGTGCCATACTCGGTTGCGTGCTGCCAGGTGGTAGGATCCGTGTTAACATCACAATCATCCCCTACCCTAAAGGGCTCCGAATACTAAAAAAATACATGAGGGAGCGTATGCTATACTTCCAGATGAGTTTCTCACGTTCACGATCAATACGTTGCCGATTTTATTATTATTTAAGAAAAAAAAAAAAATCTGCTGCCGATGCGGGGACCCCCAGGCCCCTGCCGAGCAGAGTGGGCGGTTTCGAGGGGCCGGGGGGTCGCAGCAGGAGCCGGAGCGGTGGCGCTGCTGCGGGGTTCAGGCTCCTCGGCGGCCGCAGCCTGGAAGCGGCAGCTCTGGAGCTGGGAAGCGTTTGCTCCTTCGAGCTGGTGGCGAGCGTAAGCGTGCGCGCAGCGGGAGGGCTGCGGGGCGGGCTGTCCCGGCGGGCGCCCCTCGCCCCCGCTCGCCTCGCCGCTCCTTCCCCGCCACAAGCTGTTAAATGGCGCCTCCTGCCTACCGCCGGCTGAAAGCTGCCTGGGCAAGCTTTGCCGCCGAGTTTTGACCCGTTACTCCGCGGTGGTTTTGCCCGTAGCCCCGCTGCGTTTCGCCCACCGCACCGCTGAGCTGCTGCTGAGGCTGTAGCCCACCTCCTGAGGTGGCCGGGCCGGCAGGGTCCCCTCACCCTGGAAGGGGACAGCGGGGTGGCCAGGGTGCTCCAGGGCAGGGCCCCACCCCTCGGGTCTCTCGCCCTGCACCAGATGTGGCCCCTATACGACCCACCTGAGCCCCCTCCAGGCTCTGGGTGGGGGCGGGCAGGCGCCGTGAGAAGCCAGCAGAGCCCACCGTTCAGCAGCCACCGCGCACCCCACAGGCACCCGCTTTCCCCGCTGAGTAGCTCAGGAACGCTGCGGAGGTCCGACGCCCAGCCGAGCTGTAAGGTGAGCTGAGCCCTGTTTGCAGACCCAAGCTGCAGGAGATGCTGTCTGCGAGGGCCTCGCCTTCTCTTGGGTTATCAGTTTCCTCTGCTTCCCACCTGCAAGCTAAGGAAAACCTGGGCCGGCTTAGCAGGGTGCAGCCACCGAGGTCACTGCTCCTGACCGACACCTGCTGAGGTTTGAGCCACAGCGCTGTTTGCTGCTATGGTGCAGACAGAAGTCTCAAACTGGGGCAAGGCAGCATTTCGCGTCAATACTGATGGCAGAAGTAGAAAGGGAAACCCTGGCGGTGCTGGTGCTGTTCATGCCTGTTCCGATTTCTGCTGCACACAGCTTCGGTACTGTGTAAACTACATGAGTTTAGAACAAGCAGCTTTTCAGGGGATAATGGGGTAGCCAGGCTTCCCTAGAATATACGCGAATACAAGTTATTTGTTAACATGTGTAAAGCGATCTGCCTTAATGTATAACTACAATGGCATCAGGGTTTTTTTTCACTACATATCAATGTGGCTTGCCCAAAACTCAGGCTGACCAGGACAGACAGTATTAAGCCTCCAGATTTTGGTCTGCCATAGTTAACTGTGTAAATTTCTGATTTTTACATTGTCAAATGTTTTCTTTGTCGAGTAAATGTCTAATAGGCCCACGAAGCATTACGTTATATGAAGCATAAATATTGCAAGTATAATTAGGACTGCTACAGATGATTTTAAACGTAAGGCATAAGTTGCTCACCCAGATTTCCTCCAATCATTTCTCACATATATGGCAATACATTCAACTGGATATGGACATATATTCCAGTAACATTGAAAAAGACATATTTTAGTGCTCACATCTAAATGTAGTCCCTCTGAGCTTTCTGCCCATAATATATTGAGTGCACCACCTGGACGTTTCAGCTGTGAAGATGACAGTACTTCAGCCTTTTCAAAACATCTCTGAACTATGTCAAGGAACAGCCCTGGTTCTGCTCAGCTAAATTTTTCAGTCCTGTAGATGATATCTAGCTGGTCTATGCATGCTGATGAAATCAAAATGTGTAGCATGTACCATAATTGCAGGCATTTGGACCAGCATATAAAATCACCGTTCTCAGAATATCGCCAAGACTTACATTCTGCAAAGCACTGCCTTTCTCTTATAAACACAACTAACTCAAGGAAGAATGTATAAACTCTCCCTTCACACACCTTTGCCCTTCTCTCTTTAGTGAAGGAAGAATCTCAGCTTAATGCAGTTATATCTTTGTTGACTACACATCTGCAGCCTTTCAAGAGACAGTTGTTCTCCCTCAGGCTCTTCTTTTAGGTCCTAAAAAACCACAGACCACTGGCTAAATATTATCTAAATGGAGGCTTTCCTATCAAGGTGGAAAAAGGTATTCACCTGATTCCCAGCAATGATATCTCTGTAACCCATCTTTCATGCTAGGAACATCAAGCTCCTGACACAATAATGTCTCTAAGTCACCACAATGCCTGCCAAGCATTTGTCACATCCTATTTCTGGATTTCCCAGAGGCTGTCTGTCAGAATTATCCAGGTGTGCAGTCAGCTTGTGCACAGGCATATGCATTTCAGATAACACTCATCTCTCCTCGTTACTATCTTTTTCTTCTTTTCATTCAGGAAAGTCTCATGCTGCAAAAGAAAGGTGTGTGCTACAGGCAGACTGCCACTGTTCAGGACTTTTAAACTATTTGCCACTCACGTGACCAAAATTTGAAAAGGGGAAGATTTTTTTTTAGTTTTCATTAAAATATCAGAAGTGTCCTGTCTCCTTTTGTTTATAAGCCATTTTGCTAACAACAACAACAAAAATGTTGCATGTGCAGGTATACTGTATCATCTGTACAAGAGGGAGACCAAATCTTATTTGCTCTTGCTTTCTTCACATTCTGTTTTGGTTTTTTTCCAGTGATGCATTTAATGTCATTTAAAGGAAAAAAAAAGATGAGTAAAGAAGTGAAGGAGAAAAGAGTCCCTGTGTTTGATAATTTCTCCATGTAAATCTTCAAAAGGCTTTGACATGAGCTGGAGAATGGAAGGGTGGGTGGAAAACATTCCCAGGACTACTGCTTGCTGGAATCAATTTTCTGCAAGACTGGTTTCATAGTGCCACATCACGTCAGATTACATTTTGATTATTATATCTTTCTGACATTAAGAAATAAAAGTATTTTGCTAATTTTTCTAAATATAATTCCCAAAAATATAACATAATTCAGCAGGCACATTGCTGAAAACCATAAAACCACAAGAACCAGGAATGTGCTCATAAGTGTATTTCAAAGTGACAGTCCCTGCTCTGCCAGCTTTCTCCAAGCTATTCATGTGTTTATTGGTCAGGTAAGTGCTAATTTGACTCTCCAAAAATCAGAGATTGCTTTATCTACAGGCAGGAAAATACTGTTGCAATTTACAGCCATCACCAACTGGCTTATGATGCCTTGTCAGGGCAGCTGGAAAAATATCTTCTCATCTTCTCTCTTTTCCTAAAAAAGAAAAAGAAATACCCCCCCCCCCCAAAAAAAAAAAAAAAAAAAAAAACCAAAAAAACCACCAAACCCCCAAAAAAAAACAACTTAAAATATTTTGAACTCTAAGGCAAACAAAAAAAGTCTTAAGCTGAAACTGCCCCCCATGCACAAAAAAAAAAAAGGGGGGTGTGTGTGTGGTTATTTTTCATATTGAGTATATAACATTGCAACACATAAGGAAATCTTTTCTGAAAGTCAGAAACATCTGTAACTACAATTACAATGCCTATAGTGCATTACAATCCCAAGTTTAATTGGAAAACTCACTGTACAAGACACTTAAACCAGCATCATAACAGGCTTCTTTAATCAGCGACGTCTATTCCAATCCTCTTCATCAAAGAGAACTTGGGCAACTCCCCAGCTGACAGCAGTGGGACCAGGTTTGGAGCTGATAAGCTGCAAGGCTTGCTGTAATGCACCAGAGGAGTAGGCTCTGGTCTAATCAGAGATAAATTGCTGAACCTGACGACGTAGGGATGCTTCCTTGAGAGACATCAGTTCTGTGTTTGCAGCTGGGGTTGCGGGGGGCAGTAATTTTAACTTGTTTAACAGCTCCATCTCTGTAATTGCTTCTGAGGGTGATTTGAGAGCATCAAGGTCCACTCAAACTCAGCATTCCTCAGCAACACCCTCCAGCTGCCAAAAGTGGAATATGGGAGAGGGACCACACATAGCCACAGCTCCTGCCTGTTAACAATTAAAATCTGCTTGAAAAAAATCAACAATGAAAAGTCTTCACTATGTCATATTCATTCCCTCACACATGAATTACGAGGTGAGTCCTTACTTACACACATATTTTTGATATCACATCTCCCACACTGTAATATAGTCTCCTTTTTGTATTTATTCAGTGTAGGCTGACTGGCAGCACATGATACACTTTGGGTTTTCATGAATATGTTATATGCACATAAATTGGGTATGGTGGGAGGAAGAGAGCCTGCAGGTCAGGCACATGCATGACTAAGAAACAAGTGATATCCATTACATCAGTCTTGTCCTCTCAGAGCACGCTGAAAGGGGGGTTGGCTGAATCACCTGTACCCTGTAGTGGCTTGCATATGTAGATGCTGCAAAGGGAAATTGAACCATTAGCTACTGGAAGCCTTTAGGACTTTGGCAGTAGCTCCTCAAATTTCCCCATGTCTGTCCTCAAAGTAATGAATTGTCTGTGCTTCATGCCCATGATACGTTGAGCAAAAGAAATTCATGGAGTAGGAAACAGCAGCAAGAGAAAAGTCTTGCAAGTAGGGACTAAGGCAGAGGTTCCCAGAGCCATCTCTCAGGCCCAGGTCAGCACAGCTCAGTGTGGTGTGAGGTAACGGCATTTATCAGGCTCTGGGCGGCCGCCTGAGGTCTGAAGGTTTGCATAGAGCTGGCCACCCCATGCTCCCTCTGCTCAGTGGGTGGAAGAAGGTACTTCTAGGGTACCATGTGGCTCAGTTGACAAGTAGATGTAAAAATGGGCGGGATTGTTCCCCTTGTAACTGCATCGATTTTATCTCCGTTGGCTACAAAGGAGACCCAGAATGACTAGCTCAGATCTAGATGCCTACACTGTAAACAGAAAGTTAGGAGAGAGTAGTTCAATCCAAACTAGGACACACCACCTAGGAAATGAGCTGGGCTTTTTTTACAAAGTCCCAATAATACCTCTTTGCACTTGCTTTTTTTCCCTTCAAAATCAAAGGTATTAAAAATGCAGATAGAATACATTGTGGTGTGCTGATGTGTTTGCTAAAAGAACGAGGGTTCCGTTTTTCATGTGGAAGAGCCGTTTTTAGGAATTTCTGGACTGTTAGGAAGTTTCATGAAATGGAAGGGAAGAAAAGGCATAAAAATACACGGGGAAAGCAAACTGATTGACAAATAACCATAACCAGGAAACTTTTAGGTGCCCAGCAATGTAGGTTAGATAATCAACTATCATTTATTGGTAGAGTTTCTTGACTTCTTGACAAGGATTTGCTCCAGCTGAGCACTAGCGGTGCTGCCTCTCAGGGCAGTGCCCACAGTGGCGGGGCAGCAGCCATCACCAGATGGCACCCTTAGGGCTGCTGCTGCTGTAAGCAGCAGAAGGCTCAATTTCAGTCTTGGTACATTCATCATAATTACCATATAGGATTTAGGTTTCTTGATTTTGTTTGGGTTTTTTTCTCTTTTTTTCTTTTCTTTTTTCTTTTGGTCCCAAGAGTCCCACATTGATGTTTGGGCTGAAATTCTCAGTTGGCAGAGATTTGTGGCAGTGCTATTTGTGACAAGCTCCTGTCAAGACCGATTTATACAGTAAACGACATTAAAAATAAACCCTGATGTGCCTTGCTAATTTCTCCTATGTAAGAAATGATGTATTAAGGCATGAAATCTGCTGCCTCTCAACAGACGGGCCACATTATCACAGTGTGCTCTTGTCAATAGATTTATGAACTTTTGTGGATTTGGAATCAGCCATTTCCAAGCAATACGCATTATATATATAAATATATGTATGTATGGGGGAAAAATGGCTTCTTTTTTAAGTGGATAAATATTGGAGAACAGTCAGAAGATTACAAGGCTTAATACTGTTTGGAAAGACACCTTGAATTTTAGAAGCTTATGAGTGAATCTGTGATGTTAGACTGCATATCTTGTGACAGCACCTTTTGTTTGGAAATCTTTGGGTATTTTCTCCAGGTCATGGTTCAGCATGTTAAAAAAAACACTGCTGCATACCATCTTAACCAGAATGAAGAGTACAGAGGAATGAAAGGAAGGAAGGAAGGAAGGGAAAAGGAAGGAAGGAAGAAAGAAAGAAAGAAAAAGAACCCTAAATCATTTCTTAACAATGCAATTATTTCAGACTAAAGGTTTCCTTTTAATTTTATAAAGTTCAGAATTTTAGAGCCCCTTTCTACATTTTCACTTAAAAACCTGGAAAGAAACAAACTATTTTTCTGGAGGTGAGAATGTTTTTGTGTCATTTTCAGTCACTGCAGTAGTATATCACGTTTCTTATTTATACAAAGTCAGCCACCTAACTCTCAGGTACAGTATCCAGATGCTCCCACCTACATTTCTAGACTTCTACTCCAGTTCTTATGTCACCTGCTGAAAGAAAGTGATCAAACTGTCTGAGGATTGAGCAGCCACTTCTTTGAAGCAGTTACCAGTGCAGCTTCTGACTCCAGCCCTCTGCCAGCACACATTCAACCAGCCTGCAGACATCAGTAGCTGGCTTTCCCCCACTCTGAGGCTTCAAATTAAATTGCTGTTGAGACTCCATGACATAAATTAAGAACAGAAAAACCAGTTTTAAGCTTACGGCTCTGAAGAAATCACCAAACGAGTTCTATTTTGGCAGCCTGCTGCTCACAACTCAGAAAATACGACAGCAAAGCAAATCACATGTCCAGCGTGTGTTTTATAACCCTGCGCAGACTAAGCCATCTTGTAGGCACATGCTTGACTATTTTTAGTGGCTGTGCTCCCGCAAATATGGCAAAGTCCTTTAGCATTGGCGAGTCACTAGGGGCTACTTGAAAAGTAGCAAGAGATGTCAGTTGCTGGAATTTTGACTGAAAATAATAATACCTGGATTTCAGATTTGCTGCACAGATTTGCCAAAGCACAAATGAAGTCAGCTCTGGCAATGTGACGATTCACTGATTACTGCCTCCAGCCACGAAAGTGCAGTATCTGACTGTGTTTTATTTTCATCACCATTGCTACAGCATCATTTTAAAGGTTCACGGTTGCTCGTGGGAATGTCAGTTTTCCAGGGTGTCCATCTGGGAATCAAACATTTCTTCTTCAGTTCCAAGCAGGCACTGTGGCATATCCAGAGGACCTATAACTGACACGGCCCATTAGTCATAGAAACATCCCACTAAAATTAGCGGCAGCTTTTCATCTTTATGGGCCTCATGCCTCGGTCCATATGTAGAACATACAGAATGGATTTTTCTTTTCTTGGCATGTAACCCCGTCTTTCCGGTCTTTTGGTTCCAGACCTTCATGAGCAATGCAGGTGGCTTTTGTTGCTCCACAGCTCATATTCTTGACAGTTACTGCATCTACACAATACTTCTGGATTCAGCCAGGCTGAAACATTCTCACAAACAGTTACTTAAGATTACCAGCATTAGCACATAAATATAATAGTAATTAATAACACTTCGGCTTCTTGAAGATCCCTTGTGCCGCTCTGTTGGCTTTATTTCAACAGCACCTAAAAAGCCAGTGGCAAGGGCTCCCCTGCCCCCATCTTGTTTTCAAACTTTTTGTTTTTAAGGTGTGCACCAGAGGTACAGGGATAAGCTACTGTCATTTTCACTTTCAGACCCCAAGCTTTTCATGACTCCCTAATATTTGGGACTGTATCTAGTTATTCATCTGTTGGGTCCCAGCCAGAGACAGTTCAGACCTGGTTTTGAGAGGTGTTGCGCAATTAACAACCTCAATGTGAGCCAAGGGGAACTGTGACCATGCAGCGCCGTGCTGGATGTGGCTTCTGGTGTTTTGAAGAGAGCACACACAAGAAGCCATTTCAACAGTGTTTACCTCATGTCTTCATTCTAAGTTTAGAGCAAATAGGAACTTGAATTACTTCTGTGTCATTTACAGCCTATGAAATGATTAAAGGGTGCAAACAGATATTTCACATTATTAATATCTATTTAAAAAAAAATAATAATCCAAGACTTCTCAACCCTACCCTCCCACTTGAGTTTCTTGCTTGCTGCCTCAACATGTAGGTCAAACACTGAATAAAAAACTCCTTTTCTCATTAAATAGTTACTCCAAAGTAGCAGTCAGGTTGTCAGTGAATCTGTTGTGACACCACTGCTTTACCTAGCACACAGGATTTTAATTCCCAGTGCTGTTAATATACAAATCTTCCAAAGTGTTTTAGCTGTTCAGAAAAGACAAGAGTATGCCAGGCTGCCCACTGAAGTCTCCAAGCTTATAGTTCTCATTTTGTTAAAAAAAAAAAAACAACCAAAAACAAACTGCCTGGGTAAAAGTCAGAAGGATACTCAGAGCTGACTAATAGCACGGGTAGCACTTCTGTACCACACTGTATTGCAATACAAACTATGGTTGTTCTAGTCCAGAAATAGAAAAGGTGATTCATTTTGGTTTGGAATGAAACAGCAGTGTGTCTTGGTGTTGATAATAAAAACCTTTAGGGTTTTGCTCCCTGCAGGCTTCATTGCAGTAATCAGCAGTGCTTCTGTTAGCTCATTATCAGCACTGCTGGCAGTGAAGGAGGGAGAATTGGTTGCACATTCGGATTATTATTGTCATTGTAACACTTTATATTGAGACCCCCTTAACAAAGGATTTACAAGCTGCATTAGAGAGGGCCCATCAATAGAAGCTGTTACAGAATCATACTGTTACTATAAGGACTGATTAGCCTTTTATTGACATCCTGTGAAAAATTTACTAACTACCCATTAACTGTTTGTAAATGGAGCCGGAGTATTCAGACACATACATTTGAAGAACATGAGGGACCATTTTGAGGATTTAATCTGGCTTCCCACAGATTGCAGGTCACAGCATCTTGTTGGCAGAGTCCTGCAGTGAGCCAGCAGTTTCTGGATGAACTACTGCATCTTTCCTAGAAAACCATCCATTTTGAACCTGAAGTTCTCAGGAATCCTTAATTACTCGATACTTAAGCTTGTAAAAAACAGCACTCTTGTGGTTCCAGATTTCAGCTATTGAACAGCCTGCTACAGTAAAGATTCTTCCACTGTTGCAACCTTCCCCCTTCTCTCTCACTCTCTTTCTTTCACTTCATTTACATTCTATGTTCTATATAAAGTAAAAATCATTACTTAACATTTAGGTTTCTGTAGGATCTGAGCTCCATCCAAGCTAGGGATCAGTCATGCTGATGTTATATGAGCAAATGCTACCCCATCCTTCCAAAAATTACATAGGCAACACCTAACAGATGGAGGAAAAATTTAATGGCTCAGAGGCTGGCCGCAGAGAATGGAGTAAAGAAGTAATGGGATACAGGCAGCTCTTAGCCACTTCCATGCCACAGTAAGACATCTCCCCAGAGCTGCACCTGCAGGGGTATATGGCTTTGGAGAGCCCTCTGGAAAAGGTCTCCCTTTCTCAGAGGGAGATGGTGGCCAGGCTGCCTCTTACGGGTAATTTGAGATAGTGAATTAAAAACAGATCTAAGCTAAAATGAACAAAACCCAAATACAAATTCTCCTCATACCATGTTACAGCGCACACAGAATCACTGTATGCTAACAGTGTAGCAGATGGTAAGAAGCGTGAGCTCTGCCCATGCCACTGTTGTTCCTGTAATCATGAACTTTGCATTATCATAACCTCCATTTCTTACAAGAGTGCTCTGCCTTCCCTGCTCTCTCCTAGGCTCCTCTTTAGCAAGCTGCCTTTGCTGAGGTTTCCAGTGCACACAGAGTGACCTGGTGTATAAACCCCACTGGGTTCTCTTCAGGGTCTGTCATAAAAGAACTTGGATCTCCTCTTGTTTTTCTTGAATAAATGCAACACATTCTGCCTATTTTTTTGCCAAGGTGTTTAGAAACGGTAAAGCTGGGAATTGAAGAGTGCTGGCAGGCCGGGTCAAGGCGGTGTGCTTACTGCAGCAGTATTCTCCCACCAGCTGGTTCTGCTTCCCTGTAATTTGTTCAGGATTTGTGTCAGGACCTCTAAGTTCACCTTCTGCAAAATATTTATTAATTTTTTTTCCCCTCTCTCTCTGAAAGAAATGTTCCCTCCTCCCTCTTTTTAGAAGAGAATAATTTGCCACTGGTTTGGAAACAAATTAGTGCCTTGTTAGCAGGGCAGGTCTGCCTGTTTCCCAGACACATTCCCTGTATTTGCAAATTCTTTTCATCATGAAAATGGCAGAAAGACAGAGGTGACATCATATGCATGCAAGGAGCTCATTTAATAGAGGCAGATCTAAAAAGAAGTGAAGATCCATCCTCCACGGTTATAAATGTGATCTGTTTCCACTGGCTGCAGTACACTCCAAACATCCTAAGGTTGGTGAATCTTTGGAGGATTCACAATTTAAATGACCATTGATAGATTGTTTAAAAAAAAAAAAATAATTGAAAGATATTGTTGGGTCTGCTTATTGACTACCAGTTACATGTATCTGCCTAATACCTTGTCTCTTACAACTGTTAGACTATTTACCCCAGTCATTAGATTTAATTTTTTGCTATGTCCCTATGACATTAAGAGGTTCTCAAAGACTTTACTCATGTAGGGAAGCTACGATATAAGGCTAACAACTGACGGAAATAACAAATAAAGCCTGTGGTTAAAATAAGAATTATTTTCACCCCTTTTTAGGAAAAAAAAATAAATTCAGATTTTTCACTTTGACACATATTGAGAGTAAGTTTACCTAAATCTAATGGAAACTTGAAATGAAGAAAAAAAATAACTATGAGATAAATTAAGTATTTTAAGTCAAGCGGTGTGTTTAATTTGATGAGAACTGAAGTATCTTTTTTTTCATTTTCATTTTGGCAAAACCAACAAAAAAGTCATTTTGGGTTGACCTGAAACAATTTTTTTCTAAGTTTAGCCAGAGAGTGGAAAGATTAGTTATTTAGACAGCACTACTCCTAAATTCAAATGCTGTGCTGTTTCCAGCAGGCTATCCTTCCTGCCTTAAATGAGCTTTTCATCCTTATATATACGTTTATAACAACTGATGAGAGAAATACTGAGTAATCACATAGATGACAGTTAAAGTTTCAAAATTCCTTTAACTATTTGACCTTCCTTTTTTTTGGAAGGGGATCTTCTGTGTGTGTAACTTATCCATCATTCCAGTTTATAATGAGAACTTTTTGTTGTTGATTGTGGCCATTTGTTGCTGTTTTAAAAATAAAACCTTTCCATACTAATTTGTTCCATCTCTTGCTTTGTGGGACATAATTTACAGTGATATGCCTGGCCCTAAATGAATGCAGGTTAGCTTACAGTAGGAAGAACTTCTGGAAAAAATACAATGAGTTGTCCCCAGAATAAACAAACTTTACTTTTCAATTTTGGTTCTGCCAATGGCTGTGTGATACTGAATATATAGGAGCAGGATGTTTGCTGACCGTCCTACAGATGTCTAATGTTTCAGTCATGTTGAACGAATCACTTTTGCTCTGTTGGCTCACAGAAAAGTAAATAGTGTTTTTCTGATTCATCTTCCAAAAAGATATTACTTTGGAGAAGCTATTTATGAAACTGAATACACCACACACTCTGTTTGTTCTTTTTAATTCCTTCCCCATTTTTCTACTTATAACACCTTTTCTGACATAAGCATGTGCAGCATAAACCTCGTGTCATGTGTTATAGGGTAGAAAACCTAAAATGCTAAACACACTAGTGCTCTTTGGGTAACACCTACAATCATAATGAAGTGTTTCCTGGCATGCTGCACGCTGTACCTTAAATCACTTTTATATTGAGCTCCGTAAGTGTTAGGTCTTTACTCAGTTTCACCTCTACATTAGTGTCTGAGGGAAGGCAGCTGGGCCATGGTAGGCAGTCCCTTCCCGAGGCAGTGGGGCCAGTAGAGGAGGTTGCCACCATCAGCTTCAGCAGTTTGTGGTGTTGGGCTGATGTCAGGGCAGGAGCATCAGCTCTGCCAGCAAAGCTGCAGAGGTGGAAACCTCCTGGCCAGAGCCAAGGAAGGAGGAGTGAGGATCATTTGATGGAAACATCTTTTACCAGCACAGCAGGCTCCAAGAAGAAGGGATTTGTCTAGAGCTTAGCACTAAACCCCCAGTTCAGCACCATATTTAAGTGTGTGCCCCACTCTGAGCATGTAAGGCACTGAAACGTCAGTGGGGTTTCACACATAGTTACAATGGGTATGCAATCCAGAGGCTAACTGGGAAGATTTGCAATTGTTTTAAGGACAGAGAATGCTTAGAAAGATAAAATAAAAGAAGAAAATTGAAAAAGAATAAAAATTGTAACACAGGGAAGAAAATCATACAAGTGTTGGTAATTAACTAAGATTTCAGTAATTCTGACAGAAACCTGGGAAAGATAATGCACATGAGATATAACATGAATCTGAAATGTATTGGAAACACTGTATCTAAAATATGTTAAAAACACCTCAGCAGAAAAGATAATAATCTTTTTCCTTGATTATGTTGGAACTAAATGTGACAGCTGTGTATTTTAATTGGCCGTGATGATCTTCATTTTCAAACTTTTTACATTTGCTGACTGCTAAACGTTTTCCTAAACAGCATGGCCATCTGATAGCCCTGACCACATACAGGCTATAGCTTTTATTCAAACTAGATTGTGTGTAATCTTGTCTTCATTTGAAAATTACCAGATTACAAGTTACTGGCCATAAGAGAAAGACAGAAACACCTAAACTTGTATCACAAGGCAGTATGAGATGGGTAGGTATTATTAGATAGTACAGCTGTTATCAACGTTGCTTTCCATAGATGTATGAATGTGCATTTATCAACAATTAATTGTACCTGCCACATTATGACTATTAAACTGTTACGATTATCATTGATTTAGTAGTGTGAGCACCATCCTTCTGCACCTCTTCGCAGACAATATTCATTTTTACTGCTCTAAATAATTCAGTAGTGCTGAAAAAGATTGTTTGGCTAATGCAACTCCAGGAACCAGTTCTCTCTGCCTCCTCAACCTCATGTAACTGATTTAAAACAAATGGACTTTAGTATCAGAATTGCGCTGCCAAGCAGCAGCAAACTAGCAAGAGCTAGAGGTTAATCGGGCTCAAAGTCCTCTCTGTGTGCTGGGGACAGAAAGCAGGTCTACAACATTTCTAAAGAATCTAGGTGAAGAAAGGGAATATCCACACAGAGAAAAAATGTGTATAGTTGGGTAGATAGAAAATAACAATGTTTAATTAGTAGTAAATATTAACTATTGTTATTAAATTAAAGGAAAAAAAAGCTATGGCTAGAAGGAAAGTTATATGAATTTAATTAAAACCGTTTTGAGAGACTGTAAGTTAAGCATGAGTACTCACAGACAGTTGGTTGTCTTTGATTTCAGTGGCTTCCACTCACTTCTCACAGAAATGAGCTCAAGTCACTGCAGTGTAAACTGCAGTGAGGTAAGCCAAGGTGTGGATTTCTGGAAGATCAACCACTACACCCATGGATGCCCTTGCTCCACAGCTAATGTAGGTAACTTACTTGACTATGGGTAGCTAGGCTGAGCGTTTGCATATGCCAGCTGAAATGAATGAAAATCCAGGTCTACAGCTAAAACAAGCAGTTACGCAGGATTTAAGATTATTAGATTAGATCAGTTTATATTTACTGCAGGTGCCACATTTAAGGGTAAACAAGTCCTTAGGATTGAGATCAGAAATGCTCCATCACTGATAAAAAGATTTTACAGACTTATTTATGGAATAGTCTCCAAAATAATATCCATCATTGTATACATCTCTTTGAAACCTTTAACTTCATAAAAATCAAAATAATAAGAGGTTTATCTGTGGAGAAAAATCCAACACAGGACAGAAGATACACTAGATAGAGTAGTATTTTTCTATTATTTGTTTCTGCTATGCCCATGAGTGAAACACTGAATATATCCGTCACTTATTTAATTTAAGAATGTCTCTGCCTTTTTTAAGGACTGCTTCTAAAGTGAAGCTTTCTCATTCTACACATCTTCTGATTTACATTCATCTAAACCAGGGACATTCTCAGACAGCTTGGCACAGACAACCAAATATTATTTAGTTATTTATTATGACTGTGGCTTCAGTTTCTTCTCTGAAATGGTTTGGATTCTTTTCTTGAAAAATGATCATTTCTCACCTTATCTGTTATCCACTCATAGTTCTTGTGTGAGCTCCAGTGAGGACACATATTTCTTCTCAAAGTTTTCAGAAAGCTCCAGCTGAAGAATCCTCTAACTGGAGTCATTTTTATTACCTTAACACTCTCTTCTTCAAGCTGTATCTCTGCAAAGAAAAGCCTAAGACCTTTCTAGCAAACCAGAAGATCCTGACCCTTTAAAAATCACCTCTGATCTTGAAGCAGAGCTTCCATGTTTCACATGAATACAGCCTTCCCTCCCAATCTATTTTGGATTTTTTTACAACCCCCATGTTAGCCAGTAAGTCTCTGAAGCTCAGCTCCTACCAGAACAGTTTTATACCTTATACCTTTGACAGGAATTGCTGGCATTCGCCTGCAGGAAGCTGACATGTGATTTAGGAGGGGATAAAGCATGTACATGTTTGTTACTTGAATTTTACAGCTCTGCAGGGAATGAAAATCTTTTTCACAAAGGATTTAAAACCTTGGCTTTCTTCCCCACTTGAAAATTTCAAAAATTCTCTGGAGGGAAATTGTAAGATGAAATTAATTTAGGGTCAATTGAAAGGTTTCAGTTTGACCAAAACCAAAATCCTTTTAATTTTGACTTTCATATTTATTTTTTACATTACATTATAATATACCGAACAGCATAAAATATGAGATGCTAGTACTAATGCTTTAAAGAAAGTCTTGAACATATGGCCCAAATGTAACTGATACGTTGATGTCTAGCTGAGTTTATGGAAACCCTAAAACAACAACTGTGGGAGACATGAAATGAGCTATTCATCCTGACTTGTGTCCAGGAGTAGTATTTAATAACAATAATATTTAAAATAGTTTATCAAAGAGCATGAAAAAAAATAGAAGAAGGGGGTATGATACAGGAAAGACCAGGTATTGTAACACACATCTTCGTTTGGTGCTAAAAAACCCCTGTAATTGCTAAAAATATATTTTTACATAATTATAAATGTTCTTATATCCTTGCACCTTTATATTTTTTCCAAGTCAAGGCAAATCAAACCTTCAGCAGCAATGAAGCTCTGATAAGGAGAAGTGGAGTCTTAGGAGCTGAATTATTTGGTATCACCAAAACCAGCACTGGTTTAATGTGCAGCCATACTTCAGAATTTACACCGAGTAGTAAAACATTTTGGTGTATCATTTGACCAAAATCTATTCTAACAGAGGAGCTTTCCACCACCTCCACCGCCACCACGTTACCACCACTTCCACAAGCATGAAGGACAGGAAGGTAATCAGGAACAGTCAGCATCAGCAGATCACACGCCACAAGCCCGACTGCTTTTGATGAAGAAATGAGTGTCTGTGCAGATAACATGTACTACACTCTGACTTCTGTAGAATTTTTGACACTACACCGCCCAGCATTTTCATATGTAGGCTGAGGAAATCTGGGCTAGACGAACTGTCTTCAAGATGGGTTGAAAACTGGCCAAAGCACCTCATTCTAATTAGTAGCTCAACATCAAATTGGCAGCCAGCAACAAGCAAAGCGGCCCAGGAGTTGATACTAGGGCTGGCACTCTTCACTACCTTTATTGATGGCCTGGGTAATAAGACAGAATCCACCCTTGTCAAATGTGTGGACAATAATTAAACAGGGAAGTCAGGGTTTGATACACTCTACAACAGCAGAGTTTCAAGCCAAAGGGATCCTGAGAAACTTGAAGATTAGGCTGACGGAAGTCTCACAAATTTCAGCAAGGACAAATGCAAATGTTTGTACCTGGAGCAGAGTAAACACAAGACAAGGGGTCCATAGTCTGAACAGCAGCCTTGTTGAAAAGGACCTTGGGCACCAAGCGTGTACCAGTCAGACTAAGAGGCACCAGGGTGCTCCTGTTGCAAGTGCAGGAAACTGCGTAATGGGTTCAGTTAGGAGTGTGGCTGGAGGAAGGAGGGAAGTTACCCCTCAGTTCAGCAGTGATGTGGAGGCAGAGGAGTCATTTAACAGCAGCCTACAGCATCTTGAAGAATAAAGACAGTGGTGCCAAACTATTATCAGGAGTAGCAGATGGCTTAACAAAAGGCAAGAGCAAAGTGCTGCAGCTTGGGAGGTTCACCCTGGATGTTAGGGCTTCTTCAGCAGGAGGGTAGTGTAACACTGGAACCCACATCCAGGTGGAAGGTCTGTCCTTGGAGAGTTTCAAGATTCAGCTAGACTTAGCCTCAGCTGTCATGATCTGCTCTTGTTATAGTCCTGCTTTAAATCAGATGAACTCCAGAGATCCCTTCTAGTTTCCATGTTTCCTTGATTCTGTGATTTACTATTTTCCCTTCCCTTCAACATGTTAGAAAGGCCAAATTAAAGTTCAGAAAAAATCCTGTCAGAATATGAAGCCATGTAAAAATGACCTCACTAGACTCCTTAAAATAGGCAAGGATCTTTGAAAGTGTGATTTGAAAATAGCAGGGCTACACAGGAGTGTGTAGTTGTCAAGTTAATGTAACTTTCAAAACCTTTATTGCTTAAGACAATACACAGCAGACAACGGATTTCACTTGACACTTCCTACATCCTTACAGCAATGATAATGAGCAATCTAAATCACTCCCTCCCTCCCTTCCTTCCTTCCTTCCTTCCTTCCTTCTTCCTCCCTTCCTTCCTTCCCTCCTTCCTTCCTTCCTTCCTTCCTTCCTGCCTGCCTGCCTTCCATCTGATGTAGATTCAGTAAAATAATGAAAAGGACACTGCCCATGAGATGCTATTTCCTGGGCAAGGTCTTTACTTACCAGTCCAGTATGCAAAGAATGGGAATTACTATGACTAATTCCTGCAAACCGAAGTCCTTCAGGCACTCTCTGGCTTCTGAGGGAGGGTAGTGAAGTACACAGTCTGGCCACAACCTGGAATTAAGATGCCAATATCTTAATGTAATCCCATTTTATAAAAAATATAGGCATGACTACAGACAGACTACACTGTTGTTTTCTGTGATCATAGGTGTATTTAAATTCTTCATTAAGAGAAAAAAAAAAAAGTTATGACAATCCTGATGAGATAACAACTTGTCTCAGTTCAATTAAATTAACTTCTAGTGGAACTCCACTGACTGGACAACTGTGACCAAGACATTTACCCAGTAATCAGTAACTTCCAGAAACACAACTTCGCAGAACCTTGTATCTTTGACTCAGGGAGCAGCTCAGTGTTACTTTTTAAGATACTCGTAAGATAAAATTAATGTGGTGGGAAACACTACCTACATATGATTTCCCAAGTAGACAGATAATAAACAATACAGTGAAAGAGGAACCACCAGAGAAGTTTGCTCAAACAGGGAATTGGAAGTTGTTAACACAGAGATTCTGAAATGGGCAGTTCTGGCCTCTGGAGAGACTTTTTTCAGTCTGTGTGGCCCTTGGAATATTTTCATCCAAGAGGAGTTCCCTTGGATGAGATCCTTGGAAAATATTTCCCTTTGATCTCTGGTGTAGTACTCCTCTGTTGCAGCCAGCCAAAGTTTAAAACTAACTTGACTTCCCTTTGACTGATACAACTTCTACAGTCCGATACAGAATTAATGTAGCAGAGATCAGAAAGACCCCAAGAAGCACTGCAAATAATCAAAATGCTGCTCGTGTTGGGCAGTGGTAAAATGAAAATTTTGGAGATGTCCGGAAGAGGCTTATCTCATCAGCACCAGATGCTTACACAGACATGGGCTATGGAGAGAATCATCTAGTGGAGAACTCAAAGCTGCACAGAAGACAATGCAACTAGATCAACTCATACCACCTGGGAATCTGGGCCCTAAAGACTGAAATCATAACAATAGCCCTAAAAATAAGTTCCCACAAGCTGGCCTACTCATCAGCACTATTTCTTGCCTTAGCGAAGCTGGAGATCTGCTACTAATACAGGCTTCTCTGCCCTAAATCATTTATTTTGGCAGCTCATAAAATATGGAAACTCTAACACTCAATATTCCCCACTCTCTCGTGATTACTGTTCAGGGACTGACTCTTTATATCAAACAGAAACTTAAAGATTGTGGCATGTTATCAAAACCATAATGAAATCTTGTGCAAGCGCAGTAATCAGAGAGGGCTATTTGTCAAGACATTCTGTAGAGAAAAACAAAATCCCACAGTAGAAACAGGAGTGCTTGCTTTGCCGAGAGATACTGTGAAAATGAAATGAGTCTCTTTTTTTCCTCCTCTTTAATCAAAACTCAGTATGAAAATAAAAACGTTACCAAATAACTTCTGCTGATAAAAAAAAAAAAAAAATAAAAAAAAAAAAGAAAAGTTGGCTGGAAAGCAGCAGTGCATAATTTATACAGAAATAACATTAAAAGGGGGATTGTTCACATAGATATTTCTGAGTGTGTGATCAGAAATTTTGGCCTTGGGGGGAGCTCATGTTACTGCCACTACTGGGTTGAGGCTGGATTGACTCTCTCTGTGAGACAGTCAAAACCTGGGAAGTTTCACAGGGAACGAAGGTGCGGGCAGATCTGATATTACTTAGGAGGTCCCTGGTGAGAGCATGCCTGTGTTTTGACCCCACCTGCTGCTGGAGGTTACTGGTTCTATCCACAGAATATCTGTAGAGGTTTAAACTTGATGAGAGTGCTGGAGGGGGAGGTACATGCTCTGGGATCTCCTTCTGGCTGTGCCATTGATTTGCGAGCCAGAGGCCTACTCAGTAAATCAGGGATAACATTATTAAGTTACTTAAATGGACTGTTGGGATGTTAATTACCCTGCACATTTGTGGTCAGTTTGCCCTTCTGAAAATTAAGCCACTTTACTGTCTAAATGATGCTTAACTACTGGTGCAAGGATCAAGAGCTTCAGCTTAAATGTCCCCATTCTCAGCTCTATAGCCTTTCATAGTGCCATCATATTTTGCAATACCATCCCACTTATAGAAGAGGAGGGCAATGTTAGGTCAGCATTACGTTTCAACCAGAGATGTGTAAGGAGGATCTTAAAAGGAAGAGTGCTATCCAGTGTTATTGGTTGCACAGTTGCACAAGCACTAGATTACGAATGCATATGTAAATACTGATGAGTAAAGGGCAGAAAGGGTGAGTGACTACAGGGGTATAAGAGGATATTTTAATTTTGATCATAAGTACAATCTATTACAGTGGCAGAGCAATGCAATGTTAATACCTGTCAACAAGACAGCTGTAGGTCTCTTTTTTGCTGATAAATGTTGCGTGCAGCTGTGCTTCGCACATGCTTGTGCTCTAAACAGGAGCCACAGCTTTAAACATTCTGATTTTTCTGGTCCTGCTAATTGCTGCTTCTACTTCATCGGGGTGGCACACAGGCCATGTCCCAAAATCGATTGAAACCCAGAGAACAGACTAGTTCCTAGAGCTGCCCAGACTTGTAGACACCTGATTTCATTAATTCATCTGTACCAGATGGAAGGATTATTTATCCTTAATTTCAATTAAACCTAGAGACTCAGAAGATGCTTTTATCAGTGGATAACCACAGAATTAGGCTCTTTTTCATGTTCTCCACAGCAATATGTAACCTTTACAACAATCCACACTCAAGCAAGGGAGTGAGAATGATGATTGCCTGGGACGGTATGATGGTCTCATGGTCATGACACTTGCCAGAACTGCAGTTTCATTATTTAAGCTAAACATTCATGACTGCAGGGCTCCTATTTCTTGGATTTCAGGGTGTTATGGAAAAGGTAAGTAGACCTTCCCAGCTGCAGGAGGTGTGCATCGTAGAGAAAGCTATCACAACCAGAATGAAGTACTTTAGTATTTTCTGTTTGTAATAGATCCCTGCCCCATGGTATTCCTGTAGTTTTGACAAATATAACTGCATGTGTAAGAATAGTCTGAAATATTTAGGTGAAAGGGGAAAGGTGTTAGAATAAAATCAAGAGAACATATGACGGAAGGTAGCAGACAACAGCTACAGTTTTAGTTCAGAGCACTGTGGCCAGCAAATCCATCCATAGCAGTGGTCTTCACCTTCACTTATCTATCTTAAAATGTAAAGATTAATAGCTTACAAAAAGAAGCAGAATAAAAGGATAGGAAAACAAAACCTCCTGTATCTATGAGGGTTCACCAGCCTGCTGCCTGCAGGTTGGAGGACTGCAGTGCTGCGGTGTTTTTCAGGCAAACCACCCTGTCATGGGAAGTTCATCTGCAACTTAGCTGTTGCCATAGCAGCATATAATTTTGCAATTGAAAATCTATTGAATTCTCCTTATAATGTGCTCCTAAAATATCTTCACCAGATCTCCATAATATTCCATTTCATCTGCTCTGAGCTCTTTCTCTTTGACACCCCAAAGACACTTGACTTCCTTACAGAACCTTCAAAGTGAGACAGTTAGGATCATTCTCCTTGCTCATTGTCCTAAATCTATACCTGCCCCCCTTTCCCTGAAAAATCTTTTCTTTGTTTTACTTTTCCCCACACTAAACTCTATGACCAGCAGTGCTGATTCTTCATATCAATCAGCTCCTGCCAGTTGTCCAAGACTTCACTGCCATTTTCCATGTCTTCTTTTTGTGTCCATCTATGACTCTGCATGCCTTACCAAGGAGCAGTACTACTTTAAGTCAAAATTCTGAAGAAAATTTATCCACAATGACCAAATTACAGACTAGGCTGAAAAAAAAAATCTTTATTATTTTTTAAAAAGCATGTGATTTACGTATGTTATATTCAAAGCTCTAAGCCTTAGTTATAATGCCTTTGAAGTAAGCTACAAACCCACCCTGCCTGAGACTGATACCAACTCAAAGTGAATCATGTCCAGATTCAGTGTGCAACCACAACTAATGCTGCTGATTTGGAGCTGACTACTGTTCAGCTGGCTTGAATCACTGGCAGAGGCACCCCATAAGACTTGTTTGACCCGGTCTAGGTATCTACAGCATCCATGTCAGCATGTGAGCCGGTCATCTAGGTTGTCTTTATAATCAGTGGAGAGATAGAGCTGCTTCTAGGGTGTAGTTCAGCTTATCCTGAAGTTGCTGCTCTAAAAATCAGACTAATTTTTACTTAGCTAAGCCTTATGCATGTCTATTTGTCTCCATTAACTACAAAAGGATCTTACCATAACTTAATTCAAATGCAGATGTCTGAATTATCTGGTTGCAAATAATAAAAAAATTCATAACCTGAACTCAGTTTGAGTGTGCATCTCTCTGTGGTGATCCTTTCTTTCTTAACTGAATGCATAGGAAGCCTGTGCAATCCTATGTCCAGTTTTCCAGGTTCAGATAACAGTTTTCTGAATGTGTATATGAATATGTCTGGCATCAAACAGTTACACAGCTGGATCTTCATTTATAAACCATTTGCTTAAAGAAGTTATCTGCTGCTGATGATATTAGAATAACTTACAAGGATTTTCTTCACCATGATAACTAGTACATTTTAAATGTACAGCAAAGCAAAATGACATGGCTCTTGCTGCAACTGCAATAGCAAAGTGACAATTTCCCCCACCTTTGGTGGTTACTGTATATTTTCTAGTAGAATGGTGCACTATTCCTGCTGGGTGGTGACTGGACATTATATTACCACTTTATTAACAACATATGATACGTATGAAAGTTACTTAATACTTGGGTGTATTAAAATTACAGTTAAATTTCCATACTATTTAGTAACTCATCACAGAAACCATTTTAAAAGATGTACAGATTTATCTCTGCAAATAGTCAAATTATTTCCTCCAGTGGCGCCCAATGAAATATTACACATAAATCTGGAAGCATTATTTCCTTTAAAATTTTCCTTCATAGTGTTTTATTGATCTCTTTCTTGTCATTGCACCACTATGAAACATCTGTGTTTTTCCTTCAGCTCACCATCAGTTCTTATTTGAAAAGTCTGTAAATTTTGTGCTCCTCTAAAATCTATAGATAATTGATTCCAGGAGTGTGTGTCCACAGCAAACTGTGTAGCTGCAGTTCCACTTCATTTAATAATATACAGTTCTTTGTTAGGTAGAGATCAAAGAATATAATTTTATTAAGTTTTATTTGCCAGATTGGAAAAGAATGGGCTTTCTTTATTTAAAAAAAAAAAAAAAAAAAAAAAGAAGAAGCCAGGCCAAGCATTTTTCTTATAGAATATAGAGTGCAAAGAAAGGTAAAACAAAACCAAAAGCAATTCATAAGTATCTTGAAGTAGTTTTAATCAATAGCCTTAACGTATACTGCATTCAAAATATTTTCACTGTTACTATAGAAAAGTGTCATTACCAAACAACAGTGAGGAAGAAAAGGTTTTGGGAAATGCAGAAGTAAGCAATTACTAGCTACAATTTGTAGCTCAGGAAAAGAGTTGGATGGAAAAGAAAAGAGGGGTTATGTTTAATTCTGTGTTACATTTCCATTCTTCTAGACTTCATGCATTTGAGCAACCTTCTGTTTAACCTATGAGTCTCAGAGCTACCAATTAGCTGTAATTGGTAGTGTAAATTTTTGCAGGATCAGTTCTCACCTGTGTAGAAAATGGCGATGTTTAAGTGTCACTCCACTATGTCTAGAAGCTCTTGTGCCTAGACAACACTCCACTGACCTGAAGCACCTAAGCGTACGCCTAAAGCACGTAACAGGACATCACTTTCACAGAAGTACAGTACTCATACACCTACATGGAGGAGGTACCTCAATGCCTTCGTTTCAGAATGCTATAAACCATCCATAGGGCTTCTTCTCTGGCTGAAATGTCCCTCTTTTATTTTTAGAATTTAAGAAAAAACACTTTCATGTCGGTTTTGAGTTAAATTATTTACTGAAAGTGTTTGAAAAACAGTGGCAGAACAATTTCACTTCAAATAAAACAGAAAGTGGTGAGAAAGAGGTGAATTAAGCAAGACAAGGAAGGATGAAGGTGCTTCAGGTCAGGCTGGAAAAGAGGAGAAGAAGAATAGATGAAGTGGCAAAATCAAAACAGGATGTCCTGGAAAGTAGCTGCCAATAGCAGCAAGATTTTATTTTGGAATGGAGAAGTTCTCATCTTCTCTTTGGTACTTTATTACTTCTGGTTTAGGTTTTGGGAGCCTGTGTATTTGTTTCTGCTTGAAAGCTTGGTGAAGATAGAAAACAGAGTTCAGTCTTCCTTCACTGTAAATTAAGTGGTTTTGGAACGTGTAATCATCTGAAATATTTGACAGTGACGGGTACCATAGAACTGCTTGAATAGTTTTGGATTCTTGACTCTATTGATGGACAGAAGTTGTTTATACTGTGTAACAAAACGGCATGGTTCCTGATATTTATTTTATAAGGTCATTTTTGTAGCTTTGGTTTCCTTCAGATGAGCTTCATGTTCAGAGAATGTAGAGGTAAAAAATGGGACTAATTATTGTACAATGGGGCATTATAATTAGAGTAGGTTATAGCTGTTTGCCCAAGAGTTTTAAAACAAATAAACAAACAAAAAATCCTGAAAAAGTGCAAATGTTTGGAAAACAAATTGGTTTTTGCAATTTTGTGTTGAAAATTCTAAACAATATGAAGAGAGTACAGACTCTGAAATTAAAATTTTGACATACCTTTCTTTGTACTGAAATTTCTTAAACTATTTTTCAAATAGTTCAGAATTCAAGATCTGAATATTTCTCCATTTTATCTAACCAAAGTGTTCAAAGCCAAATACAAGGAAAGGAAAAAATTCATTATTTTTTTAAATCGAAGAAATACTCTTTTCAGATGGAAAAATTTCCAAGTAGTGTATTTTGCTTACATTATTTTCATAAACTTCTAGTAATTTTATGAAATTCAAAATAAATATCAAAAGCAAGACCAAAAGGTTGTTCTACAATACATGTTATAATATCCAAACGATGTTAACTTTGTCATTAATAACACTATGCCAGGATGAACACTATTACATTCAATGCACAGTAAAAGTAGGTGTTTGGTTTTCCCCCTAAGTTTATCCAGAAACGACAGATTTTATTGTCTTTTGTTCTGGGTTTTTTTCCAGCTTTATTTTTGTTACACAGGAAGTTAAGATATCTGGCTTTGGAGACAGGCTTAACATCTCCATCTAATGCTAGTATTTTCCATGTGCCTTTCTGCTATTTTTCTCAATAAAAAATGGTAGAAAAATAGGATAATTGTGCCAAAACTGGAGATAATCACACTTGCTTAAATTAAACTAGGTTCAAGTATGGCTACTTAATATAAGTAATCGTATTTGACATGGTCTTATTCCAATACTGTTTGTGTGTCTCTCAGGCTAATTTTCACAGTGTCTCCTGTTCTTTGTACACAACATACTGAGAAATAGAAGTCTGGATTTATTCTTCCTCACTTTAGAAATTTAGCTCAGGGTGCTTATGATTTCTGTGCTTTAGGATCACAGGTTCCCTGCATTCCCTCTGTAGCCAGACAGGAGCCACCAGAGGGAGGTTGAGCCCATAGAAGGCCTGTACCACTGTACCACAGTAGCATATAAACCAGAAAGCATTTCTGGAAACGAATAGAGGAGACCAAAAAAAAAAAAAAAAAAAAAAAAAAAAGAGAGAAAGAGAAAGAAAAAGAAAAAGAAAAAAAAAACAAAACCCAGAGACAGTCATTATGTTGTGACATATATATCTTCGGTGCAGATGCAGATTGAACATTGTATTCTGATCCCTTCATCTCTAAAAATATCATAGCAACCTAGCCAAAGAGACAGAAGGAAGACAAAGATGGTTACTTATGTGGAACTACTTCAACCAAAGAAACAAGTAATTTGGCTTAGGGTCTTCCGCCTGGGGAAGATCTTGTTAGGGGTATGTACAATTACGTCCCTCAAGGAAACTGAACTGGAAACAGATGGTCACTGCCATTTTTTTCAAGAGTTGTTTTCACCATATGAGATAAACCCATGACAGATTCAAAAGAAATTTAGGGGATACCTAACACTGAGAAATTAAGTGGCAGAACTCATTGCCCTGGCATGCAGGAATGGGTTCAAGAAGATCAGGCACATTCATAGCATAAAAATAATTCAAAGCCTGCTACCAGATATGGGACTCTGGATAGTGTGGGTGTTTGGTCTGAGCTACTCTTTGCTTTGTTCTTCTGAATGGGTCTCTGTGAGCCATCACCGAGGCACATAAGAAGCTTGAACTCTGGCCAGTCATGCCAGTAATGTTTCTAAAGGTGATGTGAAGGTCTTAAAGCACTGTCTAGGCTCATTCAGGAAACCTGTGGTGCAGCAGGGCTACTCAATCCAAGTCTACAGCTAGCAACCAAAGACATCCATCATGTCTAAACAACATTTTTTTTTACTTACACAGCTTTTCCCTGGAGTTCAAACAATTATTCATAGACTGAAAAGAGGGCATCTGCAGTCACTTGTAGGATTTGGTCTCCTGCATGGCCATACGAGACACTTCAGTCAACTTGTGGGCACAAATATAATTTCTGAATTGCGTGTGTGTATATCTATGTTATCATATTATTTCACTGTGAAAGCAGTAACTACTGTATGTGGTAAAATGATATATTGTTGTCCACAAAATGTCTTTGGCAACAGGATGTTCACTAGCCTTGGAATTTTGCCTTGTATAAATATTTTTAATCTACTCCATGTAGGCATATTTTGGCTGCAAAATAAAGGATTCTGGAGATTAATATATCCAAGCTCAGTTCTGCTTATACATCCTACATACATCAAGGTTTTATTGACCTTTGCATCTAGAAACTTTGTGCAGCAGCTGTTTTGGGGGCTTTTTTTTTTTTTCTTTTGCCTGCTTTACTCAAAGCAGGATTATGACTATATCCTATTTTTATACTCTACAAATGTAGTAATTTAATCTACAGGTATATTTTCATTCTTCAGATGTAACCTATATAAAGCATGTTCAGATTTATGGTCATTGCTTTTCCTGTAAAGAATATTACTGGCCTCCTTTCAAATGTCCACATTTTCCCAAAGAATGTCCAAATAACTATTTATCAATGAATAACGAATATAACAATTATTTGACAGTATCAAGTACCTTTCAGCTGAGTATTTCAAAGCTCTTTCAACTATTTATTAATCCTCACTATGCCCTTGGGAGATATCTTTCACTAATCTGTTTTCTTGGCACAGTAACTGGGTCTCAGAGAAGTTGCGTGCCAGGTTTTAAGTCTGAGAGTCCACCAGTCACAAGCAGAAGCACAGCCTAGAGCTTTTGCCTCACCACTGCTTGATGGAGCAGTGGGCTTTCTTGCTTGTTAAAAGTTCTGCAAAATTTAAAGGAAAGCTGAGATAGTTAGTCTGCCCAGGTGTACTTTGCAAGCCTTATTCCAAGAGAAAATTATGCATATACCTGACTATATATGTATCTATCATGTAATCATTTAACAAAGTTTTGTAGGTTACGTTTCTGCTGCACTGAGTGTGATGCTGGTTTTCCCAGATTGTCAGTCTCATGGTGGAGGAAGTGATAGGTATGAGTGGGTCCCCCAACACCACAGACCATGCTGCCTGAGCACAGGCAACCCAACAAAGGGGCTCGCTACAGGAAAACAAAACTGCTGCTGGTGGAGGGGTGAAAGAACATACCAGAGAGAGGGGGTGTTTCTCTAATTCAAATATCAACAGTTCTACTGTGAATACAGGAATAGCTTTCAGATGGAACATGGACATTCACATCAACATCTTTGTCCAATTTCTGCCTCAATCTGGATGTGATAAGACATCTGCAAATGCCAGTTCAGAATACAATTTAGCAGCTGCCCAAAGTGCCTTTAGTTTAAGTCAAATCCCATTTGAGCAAAAAAATGTGTTTCCCACTTCTAACAGAGCTGGAAGCTGTTGCTCGCACCGGTTGTATGTGTTTCTCTTCATGTGGCACTGTATACATTTCATGTGCAATACAAGTAATATTAATTGAAAGAGACTGTGAGACCTTTTACTTATGCTCACTACCACATGATTATTTTTTTTTTCAGAACTTTGCTGGGACAATTAGTCTAGTATTCATGTAAGCTTATATCTCATTACAGAGGACCAGACTGTCCTCTGTAACTCAGACACACATATTACCTCTTTAATTGGAAATGAAAGGCTGACACTAACACCAGCCTCTGCACCTTCCAGACCAGCTCCACGGCCTCTGCAGTGTGTGAGTGTGAGAATGCAGGGGCGGAGGTGATCCCTCCTCCTTCCCACTCTCCTGCCCCAGAAATTAGCAGAGAAGTGAAGCACCTATTTCATGCTTTCAGCAAACATGTGGCCAAGATCAGGGCCATAGGAACAAGAAAGGGTGGAGGAGCTGCAGCAGTGACTAGATGCAGGTTTCTAGTAATGCAGCGGAATGTGGAGTGAGACGCATGGCAGAGTCATTGCTTAGCAGCTGATGGTGCTGGTTGGAAACGCATTGGTGACCAAGGGATGCTGTCTTTCAGAAAGGTGAGATGGTATCTCTTCTCAGCTTGGTCACGCTATTGGGCATTACTCAAAACCTGTCATTGTCCAGAGACTCATGACTCATGGAAAAAGGATCAAGTGTCACCCAGGTCACACTGGAGTGACAGATATGTTCACACTGTATCTGAAGCCTCCAGTAAAAAGAGCGTCACCTAGGTATCTTTCCTGAACAAATCATGGACATTCGCACTGAGTTGCTTGTCATTGCTTTAGAGCTTCTTCTGTCTGAATGTGAAAAGCAATTCACTGCTTTCCTTTCCAAAATGTGTATTACAGGCAGGAATACTGCATTGTACACTACTGGGTTTTTTTTCCTCTAATAGAGAAAATAAATTCAATTTCTTCAACTTTTCTTCAGAAATCACATTTTTAAAATCATCTCTGCATTTAACTTTCTCTATGTCAAGCATACCTATGTCCTCCTTGAAACCCAGACCTCGTCACATTACCTTATTTGAGACCTCATCACTTTCAATTGCCTACTACATCTTATGTATGACTTTCTGCTTACTTCTCCCCGAGTAAGACTTGCAAAAGCATCAGGTTGTTGACTGATAAGAAGCATGAGACTCACTCTAGCCCTGGAGTTGCCTTCTGCTGTACTGCTGTGATGCAGAATCATGAGGGGTTTTTGGATTTTGGAACCTACGGCAATCTTGCAGGTATGTACCAATTCTCAGGTTCAAATGAGCTGTTTGTTTATAGGCCAGAGAAATATTATCTCCCCTTAAGGAATGATCTTGAAAATTTTCGCATTCTCCAGAGACTCCCTCTTCTCTTCCTGCGTGGTTTCCCACAAGAGGGGAGTGATCTGGCCCATGAAATGGATGCTATTTTATGAATAGTTAGCTTCACGTGTTTACAATGTGTTAATGATAGTAAAGTATAGGAAGTCTTTAACCTAATGCTATTGCAGACTGAGCCACTGTATACATAGAGACTTTTTTCTTCTTGCCACTGCTTTTTTAGAAAGCAATTTTCCCTCTAACTCATTTCTACCTTAACTTCATCATCAATAAGAGCAAATTGCAAGCCTCTCCAGCAGATGTGGGCCATTTCCAAACACAAAGACCCGTCTCTAGCAAAAGTAAATTCCAAGCCTTGCCACAGAATGGCTTTTCTTCCCAAAAGAAGGGTTATAACAATATCATATAAATTCATGTGACCACTGCTGGCTTTTTAACAATGGCCACTATCAGACACTGGAGACATGGAAAGTGTTGGTGGTAGCTCTCCTCCTTGATCTCGGTGGCTTGTTCCTCCCTGCCTCTGTTTTACCACCACAGATGATGGAACTAATGCCCTCACACTCCCATGGTGTGATAATATCCACTGAAAATCCTTGGTCTTCCCTCACAGGCCTTTCTGGATAGACTCCTCCTCAGATTGACTTCACTTAGTTTACCCTTAAGGATGTTATAACATTTGATCTTCCACAGTTTTATTTATTATGTGACAGTGCTGGCTTTGGTCCTTTGGCTGCATAAGATACACATTTTGAGTCCCTGGAGTCACCAAGGATCGTGTGAATGTCCCAGTAACAGAGAATGCAAAAAGTCCAAGGTTTAAGTAAAAAAATGGGGATTAAACTCTTAAGAGCCCATTCTATACTCAGAGTCCTCCAGCTAATGTACCACTGCTCCTGTCTGGAGTCTAGTAGTAAAAAGTTCTGGTATTTTATTCAACAGGAATGATTCAGAATACTGCTGTCTCTTTGGATATACATGTGTAATTGAACAGTGCATATTTCTGTGGTTTAGGTAGTCATGTTTGACATGATCTGTAATAATTAGCAAAGCCTTGTTGACCTATAACACTCTTAGCTGCAAAGCAGAGTGTGTGAATTGCTCCTTGAGGAAAATTCACCCTTAATGTAATTCCATTAACTTCATGCCCTTGAGATTTATACTGATATCTACCACTAACATCAAAGGGTTTGGCTAATTAAAGTGGAGAATAAAAATTACCCTTTTCCAACCCTTAAAATTCCACCCAGGCCAGAAGGGAAAACCCCTGTGGTTTTTATTGTCCCTTCCCATCAGGATAAACAACCTTCTCTGAGAGCTCTTGTCTTTACCCACTGTGACAGTTAAATGGACACTGCTGGGTTGAAAGTAAAGCTCCCAGTTCTGACTCTTATTTGCACTAGTATAAATCACTAGTAGCTGCGCTGCAGCAAAAGGGATTACAATGGTAAAAAAAAATCAGTATAGGTGGGAATTAAAACAGACCCTCATATTTACAGCAAATAAACCAGCACTGTCTATATGATATCTATAACCTGTACTTGTCCTCAAAATCCAACTTACTTGTCAGTCTTTACGGTGTTTAACTCAGTGTTTCTATAAACTTACAGAGTTTACATGCTTCAATTGAATTTTGTTTTCACCACATACAATAAAAAATATTTTTCGCTAGTTCTATAGTATAATAAATAACACTTTTATAAACAGCAATATCAAGTAAGTTTTGTACTATGGCATTAGGTATTCTGCTACTTTAATCGGTGGAACACCACTACATATTCCTGTCCAAAATAACATGTTGGTGTCAAAATCTTAGGAACTTATGGGAAATTTTAGAAAATACATGTTTGCCGTCTCAGTAACATTTCTATGCCATCAACTATATGAGATTAAGTTGAGATTTTCTTTTCATGGGAAAACACCTTTACTTAAAATAATTATAAACCACAGCACTGCCTTATGGAAAACTAGAAATATCAAAATGCCCCATGGAAAAGAAAATCCACATGAAAAGTTTTTTTTTTTTTGTCATAATGGAGAAACTGTTTGGAAATTTTTGTAATGAAATAACTCTTGGAAGCTCACTCTCCAGACCTCAGCCAAGGTTTCCACACTGCCCAGCCCCACCAACACCAGGGAGGGTCAGGACCTGTGGAGGCTGGGGCAGCCCTATCAACATGAAGCTTAGCAGAATAAGCAAGTTTCTGGTCCAACAACAACCTGTGCACGGGCTGGCAGGAACATGGTAGGCTTCCAGCAGGACCTTGTTTGTATTTCATCAAAACTTCATCAGGCCTGACACATTCCTATGAAATACTTCTGTTTCCCTACACTGGCATTTTCCAACAAAAGAAGTGTTTGATCGCTGGCTCCCAACCAAGCCTGTTCTAAAGCACTCTGTACAACCTGGTCCATAAACAGTAACAGGTTATTTCCAGCAGTTTACACCTGACTGGCACATACTCAGCTCTCTTTCACTATCCAAACTATTCCTCCAGGCCCTTTTGTTTACACAAATATCCTTTGGATAAGAGCATAATTTAGTCTCACTAAGAAAATATATCAGTGGTCGCTGATCAATGTAATATACTTTAGAGACTAAACCAAATTAAAGCAAGCCTATTAATACCAGAAAACACCAATCAATATTTGAACTGTTTATCTATATGTATGTTAAAAGTGCATTAGCAAAATAGCAGCTTATATACAAAGCAGCCCATTGTACCCACGTTGGTCCATTTTTCTTCAGTCTACAGCTGTGCACGTAGCCCCACTGGTTGTAAAATGCCAAAACACTGCTCCTGACAGATCACACCTGCTTCAAATAACACATCTCACCCCACACTAATCTTCAGCTATAGGCTGGTTTTAATGATTTTAAAATGCTGGTATTAACTCTTAATGCTCAACTAGTTTTTATGGAAGCAGCAGAGTCCATTTTGTCTAGTTTTAATACAATCCCAATAAAACAGCTGGGAAATTGCAGTGCCAGGGAAAAGACATTCAAATCCACCATTTCCCCTATTGTAATAATAATCAGCCTGACAAAGTCAGATAGTAAAGCAGATTGTAGCACTTTGGGGCTTTTTATACATATATTTAATTATATTGTTAAGTTCCCCATTTGAAAGCAATTAAAAAAATACTTTCGGTTCAAGATTATAAAACTACCCACTTCTGATTTCAACCTGACATTTTTATTGGTAATCTGAGTTATAACATGCTCAGGTTCATTCCTCATTGATTGGCTGCTGAGCTTTCTGCCAGAGTTTTATAGCTTTATGGGAAAGTACAGTATTTAAAACTCCTTTAAATTCATGGGCTACCCCTGCTTCTGAAAAAGCTTCTCTTGACTTCTCAGAAATGCATAACAAGAGCCCATGTTTACTTAAAAACATCTGCTTCATCCTTTTCAGTGTAACATAAAAAGTGGGCTGATGTTTTCCATGCTTTCCCTTTACACTGAGTCAAACTATGAGACTATTTCATTGGAGCTAAACCTGGCTCCCTCCACCCAGCACAACTAGTGGAGCTGTGTGGTTAGATGGGGTGAAAAATGGGCATCCCAGGGGAAGGGCTTACATACCCTGTATAACATATATCACAGTCCTGTAGGACTGTGACCGAGTTCTTTGCTACAGTTTAACAAGGAGAGGATGTGAGAGCAAACAGTGGGCAGGAGATCCCATTGCCTGGGCTTGTCATTGGTTTCCCAGCCGAGAATAGAAGAGGCATAAAGACCACTGGAAAGATCATAGAAATCAGAAAGGTTCCTTTTGCAGTCTTGTAGGGAAACTGAGATCAGATACTGCTGGTAAGTGCAAAGAGCTGCTCTTTACACCAGAAACAGAGACAAAAAATTACATCAAAATGGTTCAGGTTTTGTTATACTGCTTGTTCTTTGGCATTTCAGTTCTAAAATTATGTTCTGAGCTAATTCCTAGTTACAGTTCTTCTTTATTCGGCATCTAGCCAGTTCCCCTTGTCTCACAGGAGGTAGAGGTTGGTGTGCATGGAGGGGAAAGAGGATGCAGGGCTGCTGGCCCACCCCACTGGGGACAGGAGACAGTGCCCAAAGGTTCTGGTGGCCATAGAGCAGCTCAGTGGAGAGCCACCAGCATGTGACCAATGAGCTAATCATGTCATTCTCTGAGACAGTGATGCTCTCTCAGCATCTGTGACAGTTCCCATCAGAGGCTGGAAACTGGGATAGGTAAAGCTTCAGCCCAAGACAGTACAGCCATTACTACTCCATACCAGAGTATGCCCAGATAACACGATAGTCATGATATTGCAAGGATAAAGAAGTGGGTACCATCTGTACTGAGGTCTTCTCAGTTTCAGGCACTTGGCTCTGCTTCTGGTAAATGCTGATGATAGACGTTACTGGTAAATACATGAGCAGCTACTGATGACAGACATTACTGCAGTGTGGTGAGTAGAGCAAGCAAGTTTTGTAGATGCTAAACGCTGTCAACAAATGAGACTTGTCACACCAGACTTTCAAAACATGCTTTTGATGCCTGTTAGCCAGAGGCTGCTACCTCATAGTCATTCACATTGATGCAGGCTGAACCTTGGCAATGATTTTTATGCCACATAAATGCAAGCTTGTTTTTCCAGAGCCCTTTCTAAGAAAGCAACAATTTGCAGCTAAGTCTCCCCCAAAGTTAACACTGTACTTACTGAAGGAACACAGGGTGTATGAAAGCATAACAGTAAGAAGCTGTTTATACCCTTTAATATTATAACTCAGCTTTCGTCATAAATCTCTCTCCTTGATTGCACATACCTCCAGCATGAACTCATGTTTCTTTTGATTTTCCTCTTTATTACCCTTAGCCAACTGAGTGATGTGTGAGTTCCTGTCATGGTGCTGACTCTATTACAAAGTGCAAAGGTAATTTACATCACGGGGCTGGCAGGGCAACCAATAGCACCATGCCTGGGAGGTGTAGAGCTCCAACAACCCTCTTTCTTTTATGGATGATGGAGAGTAATATTTTTTTAAAAAACAAACTATAAATTTCTGTGCATGGTCAGAGGCAAATCCTTGAGGTGGGAAAGTGGATTTACACTCAGCCCACTAGCAGCATCATGAGGAGTCAGCATCTTCTTTCCAGTGAAAAGCCCCAAGAGCAGAGCCTGAGCCACCCCCTCTCTGGCTGAATTCCTCTGGCTCATCATGGGGGAATCAGAGAAGTGGGGGGAAACAGAAAATTCACGTTTGTTTGCTGAAGAGGTTCACTGTAAACCAAGACTCCCTGGAGTCAGAGCTGCAGTTTTCACACAGCTCTATACCCTGAACGATTTGGAAATTTTCATTCAGTTTGGATATAAACAAACCTTCACTCTATCTGAGTTCAGACAGGGGCAAAAGCTCTCCCAGGAGCAGAGCCTGAGTGAATTGGGTCAGTCTTCAGAGGGCTTCAGAGGGAAGCAAATCCTTTCCAGGTGGCACTCAGCACATACTCACAATCTCAATGGAAGCAACTAATTTCAGAGGCCAGTCACTCTACACTCTCTATACAGTCATTAAGGAGACATAGGCACCTCAAAAAGTGGTTCAGAGAATCCTAGTTAGGTCCTTGGTGTGATCCGTTCTTTGAAGAGAAGTTGCCTTTCCCAGCAGTGTTTAAACTTTACTTCTACCTGAGATAAGAGCCCACAGTCAGCCTGGATAAAAACACCCACCTACTGCTCTGTGCAGCTCCAAGTCTGGAAAATCCCAAACGTCCCTGTGTCTGGGGACACAGGCACAACATCAACCCCATCCCAAGCCCTCACACAAATGGGGATGGTGACATGCACTCTGTTCTCTGTCAGTTTTGGTTCAAAGTAGTGCAGGATACACCCCAGTGCCCCAAATCTACGAGCACTAGAAAATACGTATTTTCTGATGGAAAGGTCATTTTTTAAAGTACTCCTACAAGCCCATCCCAGGCCCTTTTCTGACAACATCCTCCTTCCAGCTCTAAACTTTGCACCCAGAGAAATATGTTATTGGTCTCTACACACATTGCAACAGAGAGGAGACTTCCTTGCCTTCACACACATCACACACATCACACACGTTTGCATGGAGTAGTCCTAATTTACTTTTTAAGAAGTTCAGCAATATGACAGGCAACAGTGATACATGGAAGCCCTCATACCACTTCTGCACCACACAGTGAAAAGTTTTTTCCTGCCTCTTGCTCAGGTAGCTCATGGGCACACTCTTTTCAGGCTCCAGTGGGAATGCTGAAATAATTGTTTAAACATCCATGTCAACAGCTCTTTCTCTGATGTTTGACAACATTTTAATATTAGAGTTATGTTTGGAAAATATGATGAAGTTTGATAGATACAAAACTTGTGTTCATCTGATCAAAGCAATCAAATCTCCTATTTCAATTATACGGGAGTTAGGGGCCCACGGTAACCTTGGGAGGTAGGCTTCAGCAGCCATCAAACTCAAATTCTGATGTTTATTGAACTTCAGAGGAAATATTCTGTTAAATTGTGATGGTGGTGACATATCTTTACCCATCGATGTGATACACAGCATCACCAGCTGAATTTCCTATTAGCTTGCATTATATACTCAAGACGATTCAATATAAAGTTTCCTTTGCTGGCTTTCAGTGCATAGCTTAATTCAAGTCCTTTCATAAAGGGGTTTAGTTTAAGCCGGGGATATTAGGATTGTGGATCTTTCCATAAAAATATAACTTTTCAACCCCTCCCTAAGCAGAAATGGAAAAGAATTATGCTCAGCATAACCTTAAGAGAGCCTCAGCATTAATACGAAAGGAGCCAGCATAGCCTCTGTGTAAATAATCTCGCACCAAACATTTCTGCGGGACTTATTTTTGCAGCAGTAGCTTAATTCCAAAGCCATATAAATCTACCTTGTTTGTAAAACTACTGTAGGGCAATACAACACAGGCCAACTCTTCGTTCTGCTGACATCCATGAGACCGACAGACGCAGAAGAAAGCAACACTTCCATATGTTTATTATATCATATTTTATACGGCTGTCATGCTCCACTAGCTTTCCACCGAGCTGAAGCCTGACCTTCTGCTTAGTACGATATGCAGGGCAAAGTGACTGTACGTAGACTACTTTATTTGCCAGCCGTCCCTGGGTGTTGCATTATCTCCCCCTGGGGCATGTTCTACATCTGCTTTAAGGGTGTGTTTACACTGGAGTGAGTGTAGTGTGAGTAGACATTCCTGAGCAAGCGTTTTAAAGAATATCTGAGGACTGTTTGCAGCACAGCTGTGATAGCACAGACTTCAGCACAGACTGGGTACCCCCATATTTGCTTCAGTTTAGGGCTGGCCTGCCTGAGCCCAAAAGTGCTGGCCAGAACAATCTCCCCAACGTCCAGAGAACTCAGAATCATGCACTCAAGTCTCTGGTCCTGTTCACAGCACAACATGGTGAGATTGCAGAAGCCAAAGCAATGACTGAGCAGCACATCAAGCATCCCACTGTCAGCAGACACCATGTAGTAAATATATTTATTAAAAAAATCATGTCCTAGACAGCTGGGAAAAGAAAAAATTAGAAACATGCACTTATCCCTAGGCTGCCTGTACTAAGACAATGGTCTGTTTCCCTTTGGCAATGAGACTAGTCTGAGCCCTTAAGTATAGTCTTTGGGAAGTGTTGTAATTTTGAAGTATCATAAGGTCATACTTTAAAAATGTGTGACTTCAGCATGTGTATCTACTGATCAACCTATGTTTGCCTTGACTGTTATGCATGTCCTCTCTATTGCCTTGGCACCTGGCACATCCCTCAGTTAACCCAGGTAGCCAGAGTGAAGCAAACAAAATCAGGGATGGTCAATAAGAAGCAGAGAAAGCAGGCTTAGATGCTAAGCTGTCAGGAGGAAAGAGCATGAGCACACTTCTCTGCATTGTACTGCTTTCCTCTTTCTTTTAATTTGCTGTTCTAGTAAAATAACTACTGTGCCCTCCTTTCCATAACTCATACATCCCTGTGTTTGTTCACTGTCTGTTAAGTCAATGAACTGTGACTGTGACCGAATCTGTGACTTAGAGATTGCATCATTTTTTCTGACCTTCTTGTAAGTGTTTAAATAATTGTACACAGGAGGAGAGTATTTTCATGTATGTGATAGGGTCTGCCTTCTCTCCTTAAGATCCAGCCAGGCCTCCCAGATTGTTTGAATTCTTGTAAATGTTATTTGAAGCGACATTGGTTATTCTAAGAAAAACACATAGAAAGCACCATTGTAATCTGATTTGAGGACACTGTCCCTCTGAAGACAGTTCTTTAAACAGAAAGTGTCAAATATATTCAACCACGTGCATCAAGTATAACTACTGCAATCAGTGCTATCACAATCCTGTAAACACAATATTGAACTGGACCTGAGACATCTGGGGTCTGACTAATTGGGTGGTGCTGAATAAGCTCTTTTAATTCTGAACACCTCGATTTCTTCATCAGTGAAACAGGAATAGCATGAATTTCCCGTGTAAGTCCTTTGAGATCCATTAATGAGTAAAGGTAGCCATAGAAGAAAAAGTTTTACAAGTTATTATATCTAATATATTTATATCCTTTTGGCAAGTCCACTTGTGCTCAAAGTCTGCTGTACTGGTGGAAATTGAAATTGTTCAGGTTCAAGTATTTGTGTAGAGTTTACAAAAGTAAATATTCAGATTTTTTCAATGTTTATATCTTCATTTTCCTTAAAATGCAAGATTTCTTACCTGAGCTTTTACTGTACAACCATTTGAATTACTGTTTGAATTAATGACAGTGAAGCTTGCACAGAAGAGAATTCTGGCAATACGTTTAATACTTGTAATGACTTAATTTTGTGTAACATAACAGCTCCAAACAGTAAGCAGAATATTGCTATAACTGGCTATTTATTACACCTACTGTACAAAAGAAAGCAAGTCTTATTTCTTTTTTATTCATATAGATGTTCCCATCAACCAGACAGTTAAGTGATGTATTTATTTTGGTTGGAAGCCAAGCAGAAATATTTAAATCCTGCTTTTGGAAGCAAGAATTATCTAATCACTCACTAGCTTTTATAATGAAACATTTATCATGGAACATTAATCCATTAGTACTTATTTTCCATCCCATCCTTTCACTAGCACCTTGCTTTGAACAAGGTTGAGTTTGGCTGTGATTTTTCCTTTTATCATATATCATAGTTACATGATGGGACACACCAACATTGAATTCAGAAAAAACCCTTGCACTTTGCTTGAACTTGGCACCCAGATGTTCTGCTTGTGCTTCCACTGCTAACAAAATAGTGCATGTGTGAGTTCTGAAATAAGTCTTTCATCGTTATGTACCAGGGTTTCATGGCTGTAAGGAGGCATGTGGAAACAGCTAAGAATAATTACCTGCTAAAGAAAAACTCGTGTTTAACTAGCTTTGTTTTTTCACAGCTTTAATTTGCATAGCACATCACCAAACTGCCACACTTAAGCTCTCTGGCATTAAAGGCAAAAATGAAACGCTTCGGGGAAATTTCTGCTTTGTTTTGTTTTGTTTTGCCAAATTAGAGATTAAAGGTAACCCCTGACTAAAAAGTGCAGTCTCTGACTCTGTGATGCCACTTCACCTATGGTGCTGTGTGACTGATCAAAGGTTTGACTTCCTCAGGCACTTGCCGGCCCTGGATTTACAAAGCCACTGCTCAAACCGGTGTCAGTTCAGGACCAGAGGGTGACATGCCCTCTTAGAGCACAAAACCGACAAGAGGAAGGGGACCGCTCGGGGAACTCCACGGTCTCATTGCATTTTCTTTAGCTTCTTCTGAAAAGAGAGAAACAGCAATGAAAAGGAAGATGACAAAACCAGGAAAAAACAGGAGGGAAGATGTCTGAGGAACCAAAAACTCCCACAGGATGTCTGTACAACTGGAAATCTCAGCTGCCCACGGCCCTTGCATGCTGCTCTGGTCAGCAGCAGTTGGATGCCCCGGTAGGTACCTCTGGAGACCTTGCGACAGCTGGATCACTCCTCCCTTCCCCAGCGTGGGCTGAGACTGGGGAGAGGGGCCCAGGCTGCAAGACTAACTGGCTTGGGATCGCAGCTGAACCCAAGATCATTCCCCTTCATGCATCTTAAAGGTTGCAAAACACTGATATAGTGTGCCTCAGAATGGGGTTCTGCAGCCTGGTGTCCAAAGGAGGCTGCTGCATTTGTTTCCCATTTCTGTGAAGAAATGTCCCATTTCTGAGCCAAAAAATCACCCCTTTTGTAGCGTGCATTACAGAATGTATGAAACATCAGAGCCAAATCCTGTGAACTCTGGGTGTAATATTTACTGCTGGAGTAGATCCCTTGCAATCCATAGGTGTAATAAATACTATGTCAGGTTTGTACAGGACAAGAGCCAAACTGTTATTAATTGTAACGGAAGGCCCTGATTCATCCCACCTCTCTTTTAGATTTAACTGAGGTGCCTGTATGTCAAGTGCTGGCTTTAGACAGGCTGCACCTCGGGAAGATTAGTGACTTTAGTCACCACAGTTATTAGTGAGGCTGGGATAAGTCCAATAAAATGCACACAGAAACAATGCACACAGAAACAAAATGTTGACCACTAAAGCAAATGACTTCTGGGAAATAGGGAGTAAAGGAGGAGATGGTTTTGAAGACCATGCATTGTTTCAGTATCCAGATACATATTTTCCCTGTTGGTTGTTAACAGATCAATGAGAGCGTTGTGGTCTTTGTGGTCCCTTGAGGAAAGTGCCTGTCACCCATGGATGCTTTACATGGCAGAAAGCAGCTGGATGAAGAGACAAGAGTACTTCTTTATGCATTTCAGACTTGATGCTTAATTAAAAGTCTCCCCTATGATTCTGAGAGGGAAGTACTTTCTGTCTTCTCCTCACTGTGGGTTTTTAATACCCAGTTACTGTGCATCTTACACCTGTGCTTCTCATAGAGCTTCTTTGGACATTAGAAGAAATTTTGTGTGCAGAAAGATTGCAGTGCAGGTTTGAAGACAGCAAGCTAGTCATTAAGCAAAATCCCCTTAAAAATAATTTTTAAAGTTCTTTTTACTGTCCAAACATCTAAGAGACCACAATATGATCATTGCTGGCACATGAAAAGTAGACTCATTAATTAAGCTACGTTTTCTTTATATTTGAGTAATTCCATTCTACTAATTTATGTGGAGGTTTTATCTTTGCAGGATAGGACACATATGTACAACACTGTATCACTATACTTCTAAAAACAGGCCTGTCCTTTCAGGTTACTTGTATTTTCAGTAGACTAATCTAATGTTTATATTTAAAGACACCCTTTCATATTTTTCATGCATGCTTCACAATTTTTATTAGAAATAGCTCTTAAGATTTTTTTAAACATAGGTAATACAAAGTTATATCAAAATATATATATATATCTGGATTGAATATCCAGGTATTGCAATTAATGGAAAAAACTATTTTCCTTCTTCCCATCAGGAAAACAGCTACATTCTCAGAACCAAGTTATCGGCACAAGAATCTGAGGATTTCTTGTCATTGAAATGGTATTACTTCATCATTTAAGTTGATTAAGCTGTCAGTGCAGGTGTGTTTAAGGGATCTGATGGAATTGCCTCAGCACTACTGAGCCAAAGATTAGCCCAGCACTTGAGTCAAATAGAGCAGCATCGAGGCCGCTCTAACTTTTGAAGCTGGGGGCTGTTCCAATGGGCTGCTCCAGAAGCCAGAAAGAGGTGATGAAGAATCAGCTTCATGTCACCTTTCCTCTTCTGGAAACAGATCTACTTGTGTAAATAATAACATGCAATATAATAGCATGTAGTGTAATGTAACATAATACAATACAAAACAAATCGTATCTTCTGATGAGCCCTGTTCCCCCTCTGCTTTGCTGGTGGTCGTTCCTGCAGGACTACATGCAGACTACAACATCATGTCTCATCCAGTACAGTCATTTGCACAACTGTCCTTAGAGATGCATACAACATATCTGTGCATTGGAGAAATAGACTTCTTTACAGCTGACCTCTGCCAGGTTAAAAGGTGAGATTTACGACCATGCAAGATGGGCCTCTTGCTAATCATCTTATGACAGAGAAACTTAATCTTCCAGATCATATGAGCACAGTTGCAGACCTCAACATTCTCTGAAAAACAATTTAAATACATGTATTTAACTAGCTTTTTGCACACATTGAATACTTAAAGAAAACTTTACAGATAGGCCAACGTTTGTGAAAAAAAAACCCTGATCATGTCTTTCTTCTCATAGGGATGGCTATGGTGGCAAAACAACTGATAGTTAAGGTAACTCTCAGTGTTCCAAGAAAATTTAAATATATTTTACTTCTTGGTTTCCCAACTACAGGAAAGGCAAATCCTGCGGTGTTTAAACTTTACTAGACTTCTTAATGTGACTATAATGACAGTGAACACTGCATACTTTTGACTGTACATACATAAAGGCATTATAGGAGTTCTTATAGGAGGGCTTCTACTAACAATGGAAAAATAGGAAAAAAATCATCCACTTAGAAAAAAGCTGCATGGAAAAAACAATCAAAATTGCCTAAGCAATACTATCACACAATTAGATTGCCTGGCATAAGCTTAATACATGAAATGTCCTCAGTTCTCATACCATTCTCTGTCTTGATTGAGGAAGGAACTAAAAGACCAGACTTTTTCCATTGCTAAATTTTCCATTGTGAAATTTGACGTGTTCATGACTGAAGAACCTCTGTTAATCAATAAATCACTAGACAACTTTGATTAATTGACTAGTCAACAGCTCATAAGACAGTTCAGTCAGAACATCTGCATTTCCTTTTGTCTTATGTGACTTTTCAGTGAAGTAAAATGTGAAGTAAAAAGCCCCGATTGTTTGCTTTAAATGTTCTATGGAAGAATTATGGATTATTTTTATTTGCACTTCAGTAGCAACTAACGGCCTCCTCTAAGCTCCAGACTCAGTTTGTGCTAGGTTTTACACGATCCCATTTTAATAGGCAAGGCTGGGGGGGGCAAAGGATGCACAGTAAGTAGTTCCAGGGATGCTTGCCTGTACCCCTGCACAAGCCTGGAGGCAAAGCCAGAGCTTGGATGTCTGGAGTCCTCACCCAGTGCCTCACCAGCCATGCTGCCTTTGCTGCGAGAAAACACAGAATGCTCTGGTCTAAGCAAACAGCATTGTTTTCAAACATAATTTGCCAGCATGAGGTTTCCTGTAAAAGGAACCATTTTATTAGCACTCTGGGTGGGATGTCATCCTCCAACAGGATGTCTCCCATGGAGCCATCTAACCTGCATTTAAATGTTAGGTGCTGCATACAGGCATCCTTCCAAAATCAGAGCCCCAGCCCCTTCAGTGGGTAGATGGGGGTGCTGGAGGCCAGTAGCAACCAATGCAGAGGCACATGTGGTAGGTGACAGCATTTTCCCCTGTGGAGAAAAATAAAACTTGCATGTGTATTAGTCAACACAAAATAATTATGACTGTGAACATGGCTGGGTTGTAGTTCAGTCACACTGGTGCCACTTGGATACCTGTTAGAGGAAATGGATCCTGCAAAAGGAGACAAATATAAACTCAGTCTGGCTTCTCACCTTGATGTTCCTATTGAGCTAGCTCAGATTTCAAATCTCTTCAAGGATGCAGCAAGGAAGCTGTGCCTTTATTGTTACTGGCATATATTTTTTACTATGCTGATCAGGCTCTTCAGTTACTTAGTGTTTCTTGCTTTATTTCAGATGTAATGCTCTATATTGCCCAGCTGATATTTCCAAACTCCCCTGACCAAGGGAGCATTCCAAACCTTCCTTCCACCCCCAAGCCCAGCAGAGGCCTCTAAGCCACCCTTGGCTTCCCATGCATGAAGCATTCATGGTGGCATAACCTCTTCACTCAAGATTGCACCATATTCTGGTTTCTTTAAATATGTGAGTTGCTACCTCTGCTCTTATATCCTTACAGTGGTGCCACTTCATCTGTGCCCCTCCCACTGTTCACATCACTGTTCTTCATGATAAGCCCTCTCCTCCATTTCTGTAATTTCCCCTCACAAATCCTTGTTGCAAAACAGGATGAGAAAAATATGAAATGTTGGGAATACCCACTAGACAGAAATTCCAGTATTTCAGGCAGATCTGTTGCTAATCTTTTCAGTTCTGACACAAACAGGCATGAGGCTTCCTATCATTTGCCAGAACACATGAGAAACAAAGTGAAGACCTGGGTGTCTTTCCCCAGGGCACAAGTAGTAACACAATTTGGTAGTCATTAGCCAGAGCACCATTTGAGACTTTGATTTCAAATACACGATAGCTCAATTTCCATCTGAAGCAGCCAACAAACATTACCCATGATGCTTTATCTTAATACTTTGGGTTTTTTTTCTTTACTTGCCTCAGAAACAAAAAACAGAGGCCATGGAGCAATATATTAAAAAAATTGAACCATACCAACCTTTGAAGAATCACATACAAAATACTATTTTAAATCAAAAAGTATGTGCGTTGCACTTTGGACCAGGTTGCCAGCTGATGTAAAACAGTTCAGCTCCTTTAATCATATGGGGCTATGCCAATTTACATCAGCTGAGGATCTGTCTAATAATAATATGTGAAGCACAGCTTCACCATATACTGTACTGAATGTTGGAAAACATCCTGTACTTAAACGCATGCAGCTCTTTAACTCAGAGTATGAGACTGGCCACATTGTTTGACATAAGGGTTAGTTTTCAGATAGTGAAATTTCAGTTGCCAGGTGCCAGAGGCAATTTATCAGACACTCATAAAATAAAGATCAAAAAGCCCATCCGTCTCCCACTGCATCTGGGATCTAGGAAGGAACACTTACAGCCCCCTATCCTTTAAACAGCTCTCACTTAAAGAGCTCACTGTTTATAATAACAAGAAAAGGAGAAAGGGGTCAGGTCAAAACCAGCAGAACAGCAGGTGGTGTTATAAAGTTTTTTTCTGCAGCCAAAGCTTTTGTGAAATAGTGGTTCAAATGTACTCATACAAGCCTGTTTCATATTTTTAATTTGTATTTTTAGATAATTTTTGGCTATTAGAATACAAGTCACAAATGACTTGACCTCTTTTTCTCTGCTGTTTACTCCAACATGTTACAAAAATAATCCTGAATTATTTCCTTTCATGCTTCCTTTTTGACTGAAAGCCCTTGTTACACACTACTGAACTCAGGTTTTAGATCCAGAACCAAAATTCCTCCAAAGTTCAAAGGGGTTTCAGAGTAGTGTTCCCGTCCATAACCAGCTTAGCTGGAATGGTGCAAGATGAGAAGTTTGGATGCAGATCTGAACTGTACTATTATTTAATACTTAATAAGCACTCGCACTCGGTCTTTACTGAAGTCAGAGATATAAATGTTGCCTTCGAAAACATTTCAAAGTCAAGGCTTTAGTGTTGCCCTCAGGTCTCCTCAGTGGGAGGTGAGAAGCATCTCTCCATGTTCAAGGAATGTGTCACATTCTGGTTTGAGTCTCTCTCTTATGACACCCTTCCTCAGAGCCAAAATAGCCAGCCTCCATCAGGTAAGAATTAGCCATATATCGAGAGCTGTCATCAAAAACTCACATAAGAACATCCCTCAAATGAGATAAAGATAAGATATATTGCTTTTCAGAAAAAGTCACTGAGTGTTCGATGAAAGCCTCATCTCTAGTCTGCAACTGGCAGTGACAAGCTGATAAATTTGATCTACTAATTAAAATATAGCATTACCACTAAGGACATGAGATCAGAGGAGGTGTCCCGCTGATGTACTAAACACCTTTATTAAGTAGGGAGCACACACAGCTCCCAGAGACCTCAGCGCTTCATGGCACTGAATGCACTGGAGCAGACAGAGGGAATGGAATTTGCCTTGACTAATTTTAATCCCTTAATTTAGGTACCTGCTCAGGTTCTGTGTATAGTAGATGGAAAGAAGAAGGTATCTAAATTAATAACCTAACTACAGTTCAATTCAGATATTCTGCATTATCCTCTAGAGGTTCTTGCCCCTATCAGTCAGCCCTGGGAGCCCTAGCTCCCACATGAAACACCTAAATTATATCCCTTCTACAGCCATTGTGAATGACCTCCCTGATACAAACATAATCTTCTGCAGTGTGTGCTGTCTGCTCTTGCATCCTTTCAGGAGGGTTCTCTGTTGCTCTTACCTCCACTGAGTCTAAAAGTTTCTTCACCACTGCATTGATTAATGACCAATTGTTGGGAACAGAAATGCCTCCAAGTTCACAAACACAGTCCTCATAATTTTTCAAAAATGTAAATGTTTGTCAACAGTTACTGCACAGAGGTATTAAAAATCCATGGGAAAGAAGTGGTGTGCCTTGGATGCAAAAGTTAATTTATTATTATTATTATTATTTGCTGGCAAATGCAACTTTTTTAATAGTGACCACAATATTGTAGCTATACATCAGCATTCACTGAGGTTAGTACCCCCTAATTTTCTGACTGCTATCAAGCTTCCCAAACACCTTGTCCCAGAAATGATTTTTCTATTCCAAAGCATGAGTCAGGTCTCCCATCTGCTTTGGACATCCATTCAAAAAAGCTTACTTGGCCTTAATCCCAGTCACTGAATTCTGTGTGGTATCCAGTATAGTGTGTGCATTATTTTGAAACACTGTAATATTGACTGTGTTATCTTTGCTTTATAACTGTGATCCCATAGAGCTTTCCTTTGTATTTCCAGCATTCATTTCCCAGGCAGTTTTATAAAAATGTAATGAGGTGTTATTATTAAAGCCTATTAACTTATACAGGCTTGTTGCCTGATGAGAACTCAATTTTATTTTCCTTAAGCAGCAGGCCAGATTGCAATCAAGTAGTTTCTCCAGTGAGTATCCCAACAAATTCATCACCCTATTTCTTAGTCTGAGATAATGCCACAGTAGAGACCAGGCCAAAACTTTCCTTTTTCAAAGTTCCAACCAAGACATGTTTACTCTTTTCATACTAATTGGCTGTAGTAAGGTAATTTTTTCCTTCATTTTATTGCTTCTTCTCCTGTTTTTCGACTTTACTCTCAGAAATAACGCTGAGATATTTATGGATTGTGCTGAGCTCATGGGTTTTGATTAAGATTTCTACATAACTGAATAATTTCTTTAATTTATCTCTTCTAGCCAGACTAACATTAGGCTTGTGCAGCATGTATAGGCATGAGACCACACAAAGGAGGAGGCTTTGCATTCCAGGTCACCATCTCCAGAGGCCAGAGCAGAACAAGGGCTGCCAAATTGGTTAGATGGGCCCCAGCTCCGCCCTGCAGCTGTCAAAGCCATCCTACGCACTGACAAAGCGAGATCTTCCCACCCTTCTCTGATCTCCAGAGATGTGCTGAGTATGGAAACCTGCCCAAAGCACCAAGGTGTTAGGCATTTTTGCTAAAATGGGCTGGAGGAGGAAAAAGACCTTGCAATGAAAGCACAAGGTTGTCTGGCTGCACTTCCTAGCCCTGTTGCACATTGCTTGTCTGACCTTGCATTTTACTCCCTCGATTTCTGTTCTGTTTTGACTTTGTGTTTCACAAAGCATGAGAAGAGAACTTCTAGCTGTGATTAGTGGAGAAATATGGCAATCAAATTTGCTCAGGTCATCAGCATATTTTGCAAAAAGTGCAAAACTGAAAAAAAAAAAAAGGGGAGCTTTTCAGTATAGTCTAGGGAATGCAAACAGCAGATTTGTTATGAGATAATACTATACAATTTGCAAATATTGATAATTCAGCAGCTAGCATATGTGATTCTGCTCTTACTCACCAAAGATTACATTTCATACATACTGGCCTCCTGAGAAAATATTATCAGCCTGAATTGCAAAGAACATCTTCTGGCACTGTAAATATCTCATGAGATTCCTTAATTGATACATTGTGAGTGTCCAAAATGTACAGATTTTTGGAAAGGTACTTTCATTGAACTGGAGCTCATCCTAAATTTCCTTGGCACCCATCTAACGATATCCGAGGTGATTTAGCAAGTATTGCACAAATACCAGACTTAAGAGAAAAATGCTACTTCAAGTTGTCTCAGTGGATAGGACACTAATGCAATGTCTGAGCAACCCTTTCACGGCAGCCCTTGCAGCCAAGGATCCAGTGAACCTAATGTGGGCAGTCTACAGCAAGGTCTTTTCCAACCTAAATGATTCCATCATTCTATGATTATATTCCTAATGTGGCAGTCACTCTAAAGGAGTTTTCTAAATGTCTTGCGCAGTCAATGGGCAAACTTAGTGCCTTTAAAGGACTCTATCACAACAGTCAAGCTCCCTAATTTTAGGCACAATAGAATAGCAAATGGGACTCCCTCTAGAACACGTACAGGTTACCCAGGCAGATGAGACCTACCTTCAATTACTAAATGAAAGCTGACCTAGTTTTATGTAAAGCCTTTCAATAACACCAAAGAGTACCAATCCACATCTGAGTCTCTCCTATCTGTTAACTTGGCTTTGCCCATGCATGTCCTTTAACCAGCAAAGAAGCCAATCCTGAACAGCACAGCAAAACATTCAGCGTATTAAATTTTGAACTCTATCTATCATTTTTCTGTATGCCACAACCAGAAGAAATCATTATGGCCACCTGATGTGTTGTGTAACATGCTACCTACATTTTCTGTCATAATATATTTTACATTTTATGATAAAATACTGGACTTTTATGCAATTCGTTTTTATTTATACACCTTAAAACTTCACATTTCCTTAGCTTAGCTGCTCCAAACTTGCATTAATTATAACACAGATCAAGTTTTGCACATTATTAACTTGGAGGAGTATGATTTAAAACAGAACTTGTGAGACTACCACTTTTATGCACATTGGTGTGCAAAAAGATAACAAAATATATGCCTCTGTATAAATATATATATATATATATATATTTCTGATGTGAACCCTGTCATTAAATTGGGTCAACTTATTCCTTAACTATTCCTTTTTGTTGTTCAAACTACTACCAGTTCTTCCTAGTACAAGCCAGGTTCAGATCTTGGTTGCTTCTTTATGTTGGCTCTGTGATTTTCTCATCTCTAGCTTTTCCATTCATTTAAGTTACAGCTAAATTTTCCTTCCCTTCCTGTCCCTCTCTGCCCCCAGATCCCTTCACCAGCATGTCTGACATGTCTTATCATGTCAGAAGCAAGCTCCCTACTCATGTCGACCAAAGCTCTGGAATACAGTTCCCACCTACCTCTGAAGACTTTCCTCTGCCCATTCCCACGGTCTTTCTCCAAGCACCTCCCAACCCTTTAGCCTATCTGCTCCAGTTGGCTCTTTTCCCGCTCCCTGTGGTCCTCAGGAGCTGCCAGCTGGCCTGCTCTCTCTTCTTCCTCAGAAAATTAGATACTCTTGCTGTCCCCACTACCTAATGTGGAGTCAGGTTCATGTAACCCCATCTCAGAAGGAGAGCTCTAAACTCATCTTTCTGCTCTTGCTTTGCTGTTAACACCATTTCTGCAGCCAGACTCCAGCAAAAGGAAATAAAAAAGTTGTGCACAGTTCTGATTAAAGGAATAATCAACTGGCTCATGGACATCAGCTGCTGGATGGACTCTAAGTTCTGTGATGTTTTTATGACCACATCACCAAACACTGATTTGTCTGCAGCCTCAAGTCTTGAGTTTCTTGTTTGGGAGGCAGAAGCATATTAGTCCTACACAAAGCTAGTGAAAAAAAAAAATCCAGAGTTGTCATTAAAAAATGTGTAGAATTTTCTTAAAATGTTGCCAGAAAAATATTTAATTTACATTAAAAGCTGCCTTTCTCCCTCCACAGTACTTGAAAGTCAAAACTGGCTATGCAGTTTGGTTGTAATGTCATAAGTAGCCATTGATTTTTTGTTTCAGAGTGTTAATATCTAGTTTACAAATTGCCAAGTGTTGAACTTCTAATGATACGTTTAATGTTTCTAGACAAAGGGAATTACTTTTCTCATATGTTATGAGAACTAATCATCATGGGAACAAAAGGAAAAGTTGGCTACTGAACTAGAGGAACTAAGAGATCCATTACTTTCCTGGAAATGTTTCCTTTTAGTTGGCTAATGTGCATTATGAGCTAATGATAATGCTGCACATGCCTATATGGAAGGGATGACCTCTTTCTGTCTATTCTCTGAGCCGACAGACAAAATCTATCTGCATTTCAGACACCACACAGAGCATTAGTATGTTTTAGGGTATATTTACACTAGTACTGGGTGCTAGGACAGCTCTGTAATTTCCAAATTGCAGATGGTTCATGTCTGGGCCATTCAGCATACAGCCCACAGCCATTCCTATAGACATACCCACACACAAAAAGCTCTGCTCTTTGGATATCTTTCCCATCCCTTCCCAACCTAACAGGAAGGTTACCCTCTTAGAAGACTTATTTTCAAGCTGCCTTCTGGGAGTGAACTTCATTTCATTTGGCAAATATAAATGAAAAGCAATGTAATATCCAGTTCCCCCTGTGCCTTTCTCCCAGATGGTGTTCTGAACCTGTGTTTCATTTATTTCCTCTGTTCTGACAGAGGTAACTCATTCTTACTCATCCCAACATCATCTTATTTTTGACACCTGTGATATGTTGGAGGGTTCAAAGAACTCAATCTCTTTTTGTTCCCAATTAGTGGGGGAAACATGTCTCTTTCTAGAAGTAGTTTCTCTCTATTCTTTCACAAACACGAAGAGAGGAGAGCAGAAATACCTTATAACAACTCAGGACAGGATGGAGAAATTGCTGTATGATTCTGACCACATCCTGCAAGGCTTAAATGGTACTACATGTCCTGCAGAGGAAAGTGCTCCAGGCCTTAAAGAATTTTTACACCTCCATGCCTCCTAGTTTGGAGCATCAGTGTGCTTCATGGAGGATAAAGGGAGACTTTTTTCAAAAAATGTACTTAAAAATTATTACGGTGCTGAAATTCCTCCCTCATCGCAAAAATCACACAAATATGTTGTGACGCAGGCTCTGCTGATTTTTGAAAAATCAGTTTTGTCCTTTAGGCTGCTAACCATCTTTTAGAGCAAGATCTGTGGAATCTAAGGCTGAAGCAGCATCACATTTTCGTAAAGAATTACATTTCAGAGAAGGTATTATGCAGCAGGACAGTTAAGCACGTACTCCTGAATTCTTCTCTGTGTGTGGGAGGGCTGCACTTGTCTTTCCACACCAGAAAATATCTAAAATGAAGCCTGGCACAGTTCTTTTTTTGGTTATGCCAAATTCTGTATAGAAACAAGAGGTTAAGGTAAGCTACTGTGTGCAAAGGTGCAGGCTTTACTTTCTGGTTTGGTCTCTGACTTAAAGCACTTGTCAGTCAATTTTTTCTGGAAAACAGAGAAAGAAATTTATTCTGCTTGTTGGTTGACCACCTCTGGCCCAAGACAGTAAATGAAATACAGTTATTCTTGGATTATACCCAGTTTCACCATTACTGATTGATCCTCCACTGAGAAATCAGTACAAAAGGTTTGTTGTCTGCTACTGCTTGGCAGAGAGGAGGTAGTGGTGTCAGGATGGGACTGCTGTGTCAGGAAGGCAAAAATAAGACTTCTGAGAGCAACTCATTAGTTTTGTAATTCACCTGTGGTGTTACATCCTTTATAGTTAGGAATGCTTCATTAAATACCATGCATTTTTTAAAAAGCAGTTTGCCAACTTTTTTTTCCCTTTTCTTTTAAGTCTAGAGCCAGCAAAGTAACCACTTTCTAGACAACACAGATAGCTTAACTTCAGCAAATGTACTAATGCTGATAGTGTCAAAGAAGAAACACGTCTCTGACAAGGACTAAGCAGAGGCTGCACAGCAGATAAGGAAATTATTTTTTCAAATGAAGCCAGAGGAAAATGGAATAAAGATAAAAAGAGTAAGCAAACACTTTATAGTTGGGTGGGTTGGTTTTTTTTCCCAAAATGACAGAAATCCACTGGATTAAAATAAAATCAACAGGACTACCCCACTAAGGAACAAAGTTATCTTAAGACTTCTTTATCAAATGAAACATTCTAAGAATCTGTTTTAATTAAAAGCATTACTTCTATCTTTTACCAAATGCAATCTTCTGTTTGGCACAGCTTTAATAACAAATGGCAGGTATTTAAACAGATGGGATTTTAGCTGTGGAAGAGGGACGATATCTATCCATTTGGTTTGTTTAGAGTCCATTCGCACCTTGACTGATGTCTATAGGTCTTGCACAGATGTAGCAAGGGAACTGCATGCTTTGTTTTGTGTTTGTTCTCTCCTACATAGTGGGAGATACCCCATCGCACCAGCAGAAACTTCCTTACACAATGCCACTCTCTCCCCCTTCTGGTAGGAAGAGCAAGGCTGGATGCAGCTCCAACAGTGATGAATAGCTGCAGAATTGTCCCTTCTCATAGGACGCCAGTCACATGTGCTGTGTTAATGAGGAGTTAGGTCTTTTCAGTTCTTCCGTCTTTGTGTCCCCCACCTTCCTTGCTCTCACTGGCAGGTTTGCCCCAGCCAGGCATGTCTGGGCAGTCCCACGTCTCTTACCACCTTTGTACTACGGAAGCAGAAGGGTCTAGGAGTCCTCTTCTGCAGAAAAGTAGAGGTTTAGCTGTGCCGTTCAAAACATCCTCGTTTAAAGTGGCCACCTAGTTACTTCAGTAGTTAAACCTCAAGCACTATTTTGGAGAAAAGTGTGGGAATTTGATATTTGCTAGATGTGCCCCAAAGGAGAATTTGTCTGGTATTAGATTGTGAAATACTCCAGCTTCTGGCATTGTTGTTCCTTTTTATTTCACAGAGTAAACACATATTGCTACTCTGACATGCCTGGTCCTTCTAATGTTAACACACAAGAGTAAACTTTTATGATTACATGGATCAAAGGGTTGCACAAAATTAAGAACACGCATTAAGTGTTTGCAAGATCAGGAATGTAGTCTACTGTGCCCAAAATAAAAATTCAGAGAACTCGGAGAAAACTTTGTAGAGATTTTCTTCAACTTGAATTCAAATGAGTATGTTAGAATGGCCTGAAGCTGAATATGAAATCTTTGTGATTCATTCTGCTTCATGAAACTTCTGTCTAAGACAAAGAATAAACAACTTATAGAAAACGAAATTTTGGTTCTGGTTCTGCAAAGTGAATGTCTGTGCTTAACTTTATGAACAAAACCTTTGATGTCTGTGGGTTTGCTGTATAATGGTTTGTCACACACTGGATCTGTGTAACTTACTTATGGCTTGGCATATTAAATGTACTTTTTTTGCAGAGCACTAGAAGCAGACATTGGTCTTATATGTGTAAGTTAGCTTTCATGCTAAGTGATTTTTTTTAAATACCTGGATTTTGTTAAGCAATCCATAATATAACAGATCTCCTTTGCAGTCGAAAAACATAGCTCCTTCATATGCACATAATATTGCTATCAGCTGCCTATTGACTTAAAAATGTTTGATTTCTCTCTCTCTCCCCTACTTAGTAAGATTAAAGGCTTAAATGTTCTGTTATACCATACCATATGTTAAGAGGAAAGGCTAATTTTGGCTGCCTACAACATTCCAAGCCCTATTTAAATAATATTAACTAAAAACTCAAATTATATAAATGCTTAAATCTGCAGATGTAAAGCTTTGACTAACAAAGTCCTTTAAGGACCCAGGGCTGCAATTTTCTGCTTTTGAAAGCTCTGCCTTGCTCAAGGGACATGTGCTGTTTCTTGCTGGAGTCCTGGCAGGGCTTGGTGATGTATTCACGGGATCCATTCACACCCACTGAATTTCACTTGAGATCTACGCAACTGCCTTAACCACATCCTTCTGATGGTTAAAAAGTTCACAATTAAAGCTAATTTCTGCTTTGCACTTGCTTAGCTCACAGACAGCTGCAAGCAAATGCTTCCATTCTTGCTGTATTTTGTTTCTATCACTATTAAAGAGGGCCTTCACGAAGGTTTTCTGTCTGCTGGACAAGCTACCATGCCACACATGCACAAGGGTGAGAGATGAGCAGAACTGCCAACGTAAGCCTTCTGTCAAACGCTCACGAGCTGGAAGGTCAAATTAGACAAATCAGGCCTGTAATAAGAGGAGACATTCTCTGTGTGAGATGCTGTGAGGAGGTGATCACGTCCTCATCAGTTGGAAGAATTCAGTACCTTTTTACAGTATGTTTTCAGGCAGCTGCTGAGATTAAGGTTACAGGCATTAAATTAAGAGTTTATGGTTCTCTTCTGGGCATAGATTCAGCATATCTCCATTCTCACAGAATTTTGGGGTGTGTGGGCTGCCACAGCAAGCGAAGCGTATCAACTGCTCCAGGCTCAGGCAGAGGCTCTGTTTCAATCTCATGCTTCAGCTTGTTGCCTGAAGAGGTCAGAAAAATATTTTTTCCACCCTGATGAAAAAGTTCAAGAGCTCTTCTGTTTATTTGCTCATTTTCTGTTTAGCTAGCGGGTTGTTATTTTGGGTTGTTTGGTTTGGTGCATTTCTCCTCTTACACATTGACTGCTGCTGGAGATGTGGCAACCTCAGGACAGAGCAGGACTCTGCGATGATACAGAGGGTTCCCTCGGCCAGCTGGGTCTTCTGCCTGAAAACTAACACTCAGGAATACACAGAGAGTTAGGCTGAATGATACAATCATCCTATCTAGCAGTAAGCCTTGTGAGAGATATATATAAATTCACATATATGTATTGGTATTGTAAATTAAAAATACAATGCCATCAATCTCCATTGTTTTAATAATTACTATTTTAAAACAAGAAATAAAAATATCATTCCTATGAACTTTATAGCACATTCTTCTTTTTATCCAGTGAAGTTGTTATGCTTACGTAAATACTCCTCTTTCCATACAGATTCACTTGCCATTCCTTTCATATCTTATCTAGACACTGTATCTGCTATGCTGGATGACTAATCCAGATCTATCTCATGTGCATAGATATTACCATCATTAGTTACATGTGAGATCACATCAAGCCCATTAATTACTCTGAAATTGCTTCCGTCATTCACTAGGATTTGATCTAAAACTCCACTTCGGTACATAAACACATCCTTATGTATTTTTCTCTTAAAACTTATGTCTTGCTTACAGTGAAGTTCTGAGGGTAAGCAGTAGCCAATTAAGTTTAATGTGGCACTGCAAATATATGTGTTCCACTATGCCTTGTAAGCATGAAGCACTCCAGCTGATGATCTAGATCAGATCATACATATGGCAAACATCAAGAAGCTATTAAACCTGCTGCCTTGAAGAAAACACCACCAGCAAACTGATTGTATTAGGTGTTGCATGCAAACACCTATTTCCATTTTGATATAGGAATTATACAGTTGACTCTCCTCTCAAATCTGGACTTCCTTGCCATTAAATACTTTCCAGCCCAATCCCAGCCACATGTAGCAAGTCACCCTTTAGAGCCCAGCTGTCTGGGCCAGTCCATTTGTATACTTCATTGTATAGCCAGAAAGCTACTATCAGGCATTTTGTCAGGCTACCTGAGATGGTTCCCAGGAAGATGGGAGATATGTTGATCAGAAAAAACACATTTCTGGCCACTCTTGAGAATCTTCTTTACAATTAACAGACATAAGCACAAATTCTGGTTTCTTAGGGAAATGATCACTAGGATCTATGGCAGAATAGAGATACAATTATGCCTTACATTACCTGTTAGCACCATACTACACGTTGAACAATTCTACCCAGTTAGATTGTGTTTGAAATTTATGTGGGTAGTACTTTTCAGCTTTCATACAAGTACTGAAACAGATCTATGCACCCATTGTATTTTTTTTAATTAAATAAAAATAATGTTTTTTGAATGATCTGCAAAAAGACTATGACTTTGCTTCCCATTTAAATTAATGATTTTAAAGGACCATATTTGTACTCAGACCTGTGCCTTAACTATTCATTATTGGATATATTATCAATCTCTTATTTGCTTTTCTGGATTTTCTACCAATTCTTTGTCCCTGTTCCTCTAAATCATGTAGTACTTGGCTGGTAATTAACTCTTTTTCTTTACTTAACAAACCCAAAATTATCATCTGCGGTCATGTGATGGTCACCATGCTTGAATAACACTGGCAAGTGAAAAAATACTACTGGAATATCAAAAGATCTCTCATATTTCAAATACCCAGTTGTATTATATTCCAAAAAGGATTAGGAGTTCAAGGGGATAAAAAACCCTGTCTACTGATACAGCTAGGTATGATGTGCACAGCAGAGGCTGACCAGAACAGGCTCAGCATTACTCTAGCAGCAGATGCTGTTGCCAGAGGAGAAAAGCTGGAAAGCGGAAAGGAAGCTAGCTGATCAGTACCATTTCTCATGGAAAATTGTTAGGTACTTCCTTCCAAAACCCAAATGTGCATGCCCTATGGAGCCTCAGAAGGACATTTCTACACTGCTCGCATACACTGATGCTCTATTTGAAGGGTCCAAACAAGTCTTGCTTTCTTTCCATCTAGGGGGAAGCTTCACCCTGAGGGAAGAAGCACCAAACGCAGAGTTTGTTTTATATTGAGTTCTTCCTTCACATATGGCAAAGATATAGGTTTATCTAACAATGGTCTATTATGATATGTCAAAGTCATAGGATTATCTTAGGCTGGGCTGTTAGGATATGCTGTGCTGATCTACGTCAGTATCATGTTAACTTGGCGCCAATTCCAGAGGTGCTTTGGACTCTGATAGTGAGACACAGGATGGAGGATAAAAAAACAAATTGAGAACAAAGATTATTCTTTTAAGGGAGTAAAAGGCAATCAATAGCAAAACAGATATTCCTGATGATAAAAACCTCTTTGGAAACCAGCCATTCTCACTATAATGTATAAGAAGGAGAACCTCAGAGTGGTTCCACTTCATCTATATACCTCCCACTGTTTTCATCACTGTAGCTCGTGGTAAGCCCTCTTCTCCATTTCTGTCAGTCTCCCTCACAAACCCTTATGATCTTTCCTCCTTTTATGGTTTTATGCTTTTGAATTGCTCTAAGACTGCCAGTAAAAGAGAATGCCTAAATATATAACGGATACACCCATTCACCTTGGGATGAATGTTTTATCGGTTTGGATGTCATCATATTCTTCACAATCACATGTTCCTCCCTCCAACACATATGGCAAGCAGCTGTATCAAACGGGAACTATTCTTACTTACAATTTAAACCAGGGAGACTCATAATATCAAAATTAAACCAACAAAACAACAACTCTGACCTCTTTTTAGTGAGCACTACTTTCAATCAATGCAGAAGCAAAGAAGATCAATGAGGAAACAGAAATTAAGCAAGGAATAGTAGTTCTCCTATCTCCAGAAGATGCTATTCCAAAGAAGAAAGGGCACTATTAGCCCAGATCTGTGTCCAAAAGTGCTCAAGAAATGGCCCAAGTTTCTGATCCCATCTTCTCCAATTTTTATCAAAGAAAGAGGAGTGAATATTTGCATCTGTCATAGTCAGACAACAGAGTGCTCTAAAAATAACTTCCAATGTTTAAGTAGCACTTTTCATTCAGATACCTTGAAGCCCTTTACAGGGGTGGATAAGGTATGTTATCCCCATTCTACAACACAGAAAAGTCAAGGTATTGTTGAGTTAATTCACCTGCCCAAAGATAACCCTTAACTTCACCTAAGGGACAGGATCAGGTTTACGGCAATTCAGGAAGCTGAATCCTGTTCTTCCATCCACTTATTTTATCATATTTCCTCACTGTGGCGCATTTCACATTAGATGATGAGGGACAGGCCATGGGACTGTCCGGGGCCCCCTCCTGCCATTCACTCCACAGCTGCTCCTGGCCCTGTGGACTAACAGTGTCCCATGAACTGAGGCAGCGGTGAACAAATACTGAACTGCTGAACACTTAGTCTGCAGGAAAGCTTTAAAGTCAGATGTTCACCTGAGCTTTCTCTTTTAAAGACCATGAGCAGAAGATTGCCAAGACTGCAGAGACTGCAAAGCCCAAAACAAAGCCTTTACCTATTGAAGCTCTTGGCACAAATTACTCAGTGCAAGAGGAAATCCTATCGCACAGCAATGCAAAATGTTAGAGTGCGTGGTTGCAAAGAGCTTGCCTCCCGCTCATGTGGCCATCAGGACAGAAACTTTTCAGCATGACTGCCCAGCACATAGCAATCAGCCAATGCTATATTTAGACTGAGAATCATTCTTTCACTCCTGCTGCATTGGGAAACTCAAAATTGTATTGCACACAAATCCCAGAATTAGCTCCTTGACTTCATTCATTCCACTAACAAACCACTCGCTTTCTCCATTCCTCCTAATGTCCTGATTTTTGTCAGCCACGATGTAAAACTTTTTGTCTAGTTGAAATGGGAGTGTGGTGGCTGGGTATTTGGCACTTCTATCCATTCATGACGGAGCACTATTGACACATTTACTGACAGGGTTTTTTTTCCTTTCTCCTTTTTTAACTTTAAATATCTGCCAATTCCAAGATACTACACCTTCTGATTACCGCAATGCCCTAGCTGAGGAAATGCAGCCTTATTGATTTTTCTCGCAAAAAATGAAATATTTTTTGCCTTTTCCCTAAGTTTTTTTTTCAGTTAATAGGAAAAAATGCCCCAAGATATACTGAAAACTAGTGAGCACGAGGCACAACCACCCATGACTGTCACTTTTCAGGGTAAGCACATAAACAGATTAATCAGAACATTTTCTCTCTTCCCAAAGATTATTTGCTACCATTTCCAATGGGACAATTCATGGCAGTCTGCAACAATCATTATTAAGAGAATAACACACGCTGTTTCTGTTCACAGGACCATGGGGTATTTTGGAGCTAAGCTGCTTGCTCTGTTTACCACTTAATATTATTTGTCTTCCTATAGCACCAGCAATTGCCCAGTATCTAAAGCTCTTTGGGATAGCTTAAGTAGACCTTCAGTTACCAGTTTGGTTTGGAAGGTTTCACCCCTGAAAATGGAAATGCTGTGAAGCAATGTTGATGAAATCAGTCATGTAGCCTCTGTAATATAAAATATCATCTCCCTCGTGGGGCTGAGATGAAGAGACGTCAGGTGGCAGAGGCCAGAATCCCTTCCTCTCCATATCAGTAACCAGGAGATTGTCCCAGAACATGGCAGGAGGGCTCTTGATGAATGCCAGCATAGGAAAGGGAATCAAAATCCAAAACAGTTGTGAACCACTAGGATAGCCAGCAGAAGGTCTTAAACTGAGAAGTGGCCAGGACACAATGCCTAACAAGATGAATGTGCAGAATGTGCTCACTTTATTGCTAACTCATCTCTGTATTTCCCTTTCTTTCTGCACGTTTATTGCCTTTTGATGGGGTTTTCCAACAGCACTGTAACTTCTCAATGTACAGGCTGATGGGCCATAGTGTACAAATAAGAGAAGGGTGAAGCCTGGTTTTTGAGTACTTCCAGATTTCTGTGTGTCTCCTCCCATCGTTCATCTCAGCCAGTATGTAACAGTGGGGTGGCAGAGCGGGGCAGGGTCTGGGAGGTGCCAGAGAGAAGGGCAGCCACCCAGCCGCCATCCCATGCTAGGTCACACCACCAGCACTGCCTGCAGTGGGTGTGAGTGCCAGGGACTTACTGTGGTTCTTCCTTAAAGCTGTGACAGAGTCCATTCGCAAAACAGCACTGGATGCTAAATCACCTTACACTTCAGTTACTATATTTTGGCTTCCATGAGACAAAAGGAAAGACTTCAAAACCTTAACACAAGTTATACTATTAGTCAATATATCTGTGAGCAGGAAAATTAATATACAAGAGAAATACATAATATTCCTATGATGTTATTTCAAATTTGCATTCTAGTAGTATCAACTAGCCCAAGCTGAGATCAGTCTGGTGATCATGATGACATAGTGATTTCTAACGAATGGCAGCTTTGTCCTCAAAGATTTTGAAATCAAAGAAGAAATGAAAAATCAGAAGTGCCACTAATCCTCTAAACCAACAGAGATACCTACCTACAAAGTTTATGTGATTTCCAAGGTCACCCCAGGAATCTGTGGTTAATTGATGAGGTGAATCTGTATTCTGTGTTTTAATCTAGTGCCATCATCACACAGCTTGATTTCCTGTGTTGTTCGTTCTGTATTAAGAAGCTCATTGATTTAAATTCACACTGCTTTAAGTTTTCCAGCTGGCTATTAGGGAAATCACGGGAGTTTGAAAACTGCAGGAAAACATATTAGCAACTCAGCTATTGTTAAACAGGTTTTTTTTTCTGGTCACAGAAATAATGTGGCTAGATTTCAGGGTTTTTTCTTAGGTGCAACTGACAAGCTTTGTGTTTCAGATTCCAGATGTCTTTGGGCATTGAACTGTCCATAAAGAATATGGTATCAGCAACGTATTTCACAGATATGTCATAAGTGATTTTTGTAAAGTGCTTTCAGATGATTACAAAAGAGCCATCATAAAAGAACAGAGAATTAATGTTATGTTAGGACATTTGGCCTCAAAGGACCATGACAGATAAAACTATGCATTGTGATAAAGAAAGTCTTTTTTTTTTTTTTTTTACTAGGAATGGGTTGATAGTGTCCAGAGCTACATTAGGGTTATAACTTAGGTTTGAGGGCAAATTGGACAAATGCTCAGACATATTAATAGTAATATCCTGAGGCTGATTTCATAAGATTCAGGAATGTCTGAAACAGAGAATAGGCCCCTTCCAGTATTGGATCCATCTGCTGTTTTGATGCTAAACATAGATATATAAAATAAAGTACAGAGAGGTAGGATTCAAAATTCTATTCAGGTCATCTTAACTTTTCAGCTTTATTTAAAAAAACAATTCAGTTAACTGGAGGTTGCATACTCTGCAGTGCTTCCAACAAATCCTAGAACTTTAATGAATTCTCAAGTAGTGAGCAATAAGTAGGCTTGTTGAGTGTTGGACTGCCTGGGATAAAGTCTTCAAAAAAACCTGTCCATTCTCATTGTGATTCTACTACTGCTGAATGGCAAAACAAAACCCATTGAATCAAGCTGAATAATCATCAGGTCAGCATTAAGCCCTTTAAAAAATCCCTATCTCCCCTTTTCCTTTGCACAGAATTAGTTTGTATAATTGGCATATTAAACCTTATTATTCTGGGCACAAACCCATCTCTAATTATTATGTTAAAACCGGTGTATGTTGGGAGACCTTAAAGAAAGAGAAGATGAACCATCATTTCCCTTGAAGCACCTCTTTCTGGTCATCAGTCACTGTTGGGTACCGGCTGGTGGACTATATAGACAATGGAGCTGTGGCACTTTCTGTAGCCTTCTTCCCAAGGTATGTTAAATGGTTCTCAAATCGAAAAAACTCCTCTGAGAAGGAAGAGGGAAACTATGTTTGTAATTAATTGAAACATACTATCTTTATCTTTTTTTCTCTTATGGTATTCCTGGTAGGTAAGAGTACTATTTGCTTCGAAGAGGTCTTCCCACAAGTTGAATCACCTTTCCCATTCACGAGTGAGTTCTTCTCCATACAGTTGGATGAATTAAAGCAGTTGTTCTTGAAAAAAACTTACGTGTTATATATACATTCATACACAAATCAAGTGGCAGCATCATTCTCAGGAACAAGTTCAGAGTCTTAGGAACCTGTTCACAAATATGTATCTTCCTTTTTCAATCAGCTCCCGATCTGTTGCAAACCCACTCATGAAGTGGACTTCACTGTACAGCTTTAAGAGTTTTTTCACACTGAAAATGTCATGTGAAGCTTGAAAGGTGCAAAGAATAAGGTTCATAACAGACACATGGTAGTTATATAAACATTAAAAAAAGTAGTAGTAGTCCTTAAGGCAACAAAGATAATTCAATCTGATTTCCTATGGCTTGGGATTTCAGAGAGAGATTCTCTAGTATCTCAAAAGGGTTAACAATGAGTGACACTCTCTTTCAACCATCATGTGACTCAAACAGCCCCTGCCTGAATGCTGTAGGTACCTGATATCTTTAGTAGTTCTATCTGAAATTAGCCAAGAATTTCAAAAGCTTCCAGAGATATGAACACATCACCCCATAACCTTTGATTCTATTGGAAACAAATAGAAAACCAATTAAAAAAAAAAACACAGAAAAAAAAAAAAAAAAACAAACCAAAATCAAACCACCAAATAATAACTTTTCAAAGAACTTCCTGAGTTTTGGTTCATTTTTTAACAATGTTTGGTGGAAAATGGACTCATAGCAGACTATTTTCTCATAGTTAAAGTAGTTCCAAGAAAAGTGATGTCCTTTTGACTGCTTGTAGAAACCGTAATCTGCTAACTTTAAAGATTCAGTTTTGCTTTCTGCAGAGCTGTAAGCAGTTTTTACTCATGGCCAAATGAGGTCTGGCTGCAACCACTACATTTGCTTCCAATTGAGTAAAGTGAAACTTTTGTTCAAGTATGCTTGTACAGAGTTCCTGAATGATGTACATTAGCGATCAGTGCTTCCTCAGTTGGGACAATAATTAGAAATGGGGTCTGAACCAAGATTTTTGGAAGCAAATAACCCTATTTTTGCATTAATTTCCAACCCAAACCCAGATGCAGCTCTGAATTTCACAATGAGAGGAACTAAAGTTTCAGAGCAGATTCCTCAAATTCAAGGATTTTAAAATCCAGCTCTGTATTTTGTGGTTTGGACCCCAGTCTCTTTCTAGAGATATTTTCAAAGTTAAAACATAGTAACAGGCAAGCAGTTTCTAGTGTTTTTCTCCTCAGAAAATATTTCTATATCTCTTTCAGCTGGTCAAATTATCCTATTTGAAACGCATTGGTAATTTGCTGCGACTGAGTGACCTGCTTGTGAGGCTGTATCTGATCATTTGCAGACCCTGTTAAATAACAGCTTGTGCATGACTTTAGCAGATGGTTTAGCTAACATATAATTTCTATAGGTATATAAAATAACATTTGGAATAAGAAAGCATAATGGCCTCAAGATTCTCTCTTCATTTTTGCAAAGTCATTTGCTTCTAGCTGTTACAGCACAGCAGCAAAGGACCATGCAGTGAAAATTATGGTATGGGTAAACTAAGCTGAATAATAACACTATTTAAGTAATACTCCAGAAACTCTACTAATGCATATAAAAACAAGCATTTCACAGATAGCTACAAAGGGGGAGGTCTAATATTTCCAGATCAAGCAAAACAGTTTGATCAGCACTGATTTGGTTATGGTTTTAAGTATCTGCAGTCTCCAGAGAAGGCTTATTTTGACATTGTAATCATTAAAGCTGGTCTTTAAAAAGCATCAGCAAGCAATTCCATAATTTACTTCCAGGAGATAACGTATTTTAAAGGATATGCATTGTCGAAATTAAGAGGCAAGACTTTGCTCAACAGCACTTGGATTTCATTCCAGATGATAAAGAAACAATAACTGGGTTAACAGCTTATGTTTTTCAGAGTTTCAAGAGAGAGAAATTCCAGAGCATAACTTTAGAAGTAAGTAATTTACCCTACACTTCATCTGTAGCTGATTGAGGGAGTCAGAGGTCCTGGAGAGCAAGAGGCTACCCTGTAATACCACGAGGGCACTCCACAGTGCCCCTTGCAATCCTGATCCCAGGGTGTGCACCCCAGGTGCATCCATACAGCAGGAAAGATATGCTCCACAGTTTGCCCCATGGTTTTTCCCATCAGGGAATAAACTGGAATGATATGTGATATTCTCTCTACCTGTGGACCTGCATTTCCTTTGGAAGGAAATCCTGATGCACAAGTGAATGAAACACAACCCCGTCTACTCCCCTCACAACGCTGGAATGGGGCCACGGTGCTGCGTGAACCGAGCCTGCAAGGTTTCGCTGCAGGACCTGTCAGTCCTATCATGCTGGCTCAGCCAAAGAGCCCCTGTGGGAAGTTTCTGCTTTGAATCATCCCCTAGAAGAATCCACTGCTCGCTGCCAACCATGGAGGAAACCTAAGACGACCAGTTTTCTGTGCCCAGAGTTAGCCTTTGTTATCACATTTGTTAATCATTTATCCTCTATTAATTACACGGCACTTTGTTCAGCTAATATTAATTCTGCTGTGAACATCAGCGAATGTCTTGCACGCAGACGTGGGTGTTCTGCACATGTATTGCTAGGAGAATATGTCATCCTCCAGAGCAAAATGAATACATATCAGAAATTTCTGCCAAAATGCCTCCTCGGATGTGTTTTTCTTAAATATTGCAAGCCACAAAAAAGGGATACAACTTTGCAAAAATGTTTGCTGTTCCCATTCCAGTTTTTATTTCAGATCTGCCTTACCTCCTTAAATTTCTTCTCTTATTATTTAGATGCTGTAATTGCCCTGTTCAAACAAAAAGCCAATTCAAAATTGTTGCTAAGTAGTGGGAATAGCTCTACTCATTGAAGTCTGTGAGTGCGGCAGAAAGAATCCCCAATACCGTCCGAAAATAAAAAATAACAATCAACTCCAGCAAATGAAGACAGAGCTTATAAAACTATCAAAACATATAAAACTATCACTGCCAGTCCTGCAACACCCACATACATGAGTCTAATTTATATGAATTGTTCCAAGCCTCATTTACCAAGGAAAATTGTTGTCATTACAGATACATCAGTGACTTGGTCAAGAACATTTTTGTTCTACTTTTCAAATTAGAAAGTATTGATTACTTCATACAATGTTTTTTCAAGGAGAAATGTTGGTTTGGGGAAATGGATTGAAAAATATTTGCAAATGTTTTTTGAAGTAACTGAGGCTTTGTCTCTAGAAATGACCATTCTGTGGCTCAAAATTACTTGTCATAGAGAAATATAAGTAACTTAAATCACAGAGTATATATTGAAAACAACCAAAATGTTTCCAAATTGCTAAAACAAAATGTTACAGCTGATCTCAACCAAAAGCATATCTTCTGAATTTATGGCCCATGATGTTTTTAGATTTTGACTTCTTTGTCCTGATTCAGGACATAAACATTTTTCCTTACTGTTACATTTGGCCAGAATGCGAAACCGATTTCCTGCCTGTTTCTTTTTTACTACCATACTGATGGCAGTTCTCCTAGCACGGTCACAGCTGTGATTTTGGCTCTATTGCAACTGTAAGACTGCATTTGCTGAGATACTTTATGTCAGTTTCACAGACCCAAAAGATAACTGTTCTGCAAGCCCAATTTTTTTACTTGCTAGGATAACTGTAGAAACATAGTTTTATACACACAAAAAAATAATCCCTCAGATGTAGCTTGTATTATGTTAGCCATAAGTTTAAAAGCAGATTTTCCCCTATTTGCATCGATGAATCTACTTCACTGAAAACGTTCCTGTAATTCACCAAAGTGCAAAGGGTCTCCTGGGTCCCATGCGGGCAATTTTAATGTTAGCTATAATCCATATTTTAATACTTGAATATAGTGATGGGAGATGCAATAGTTCTGTGGAAATGGTCTTAAATATCCCCTGTCCCAAACAATGCCAGAATTATTAGATGTTAACAGACTTGTATTCACTCTGCTAATTTTGTGTCCTACTGCTAGTCCCTTTGTGACCTCTTTGTTCCTGCCCCAGTTGCTATCTTAGAGCACAGGTAAAACTGATTGAATTCCTTCTCTGCTTCAGCACTTGGATGTGGGGAGAGCTGAAGAGGGACCATGTACTGTATTCCTTTTCTCCAGCCGGGTGTGCTCCTCTGTTTCCCAAGCATGATGCTACAGCAGAGGAGAGTAGCCTTCAGTGGAATTTTATGGCATATCCACAACAAAAAAAACCCAAAACAAACCAGCTCAGGGGCTATTCTTATATTCTGAGGACAGCCAGCATGGCACAACTCATGTCTGCAAGGGTAAAATTTCTCCTGTCCAAAACCAGAGTGTCTGTGTTGAAATAGTTTACTGGAAGCCACATCAGTCACATGAAATCACAGAATCACATAACCACAGAATGGCCAGGGTTGGAAGGGACCTCTGAAGATCATCTAGTCCAACCCCCTGCTAAAGTAGGTTCACCTAGAGCAGGTTGCACAGTCGCATATAAGCGGGTTTTGAATGTCTCCAGAGAAGGAGACTCTACAGCCTCTCTGGACAGCCTGTGCCAGTGCTCTGACACCCTCAATCCCCACAGCAGGTCTGGCTGTGGTTGGGAAGAGCCCTGCCTGGCACAGCTCCATCATGTCCATGAGCACGCTGACACCAAAGCACTATAGGTAATCATGGAATGCTACCTCAGTCCTTCCCCAGCCTGGTATTATTTATTAGTTTGGACCTCCCTGTCCAGCCCAACATCCTAGCAAGAATGGGAAGAAATAAAGTTTTACTGGAAAAGGTTTCCAGGACCTCCAGCCAGCAGAGGAAGACTTACTGACATGAGTATAACAAATGCCAGCCTGGAAGTTAGCCCCAGAGACAAATCCCTGAGAACTGGAGGGCAGGGTATCAGTCAGTGGAGAGCTACCCACACTCTTATCAGCAGCTCCCTCGAAAGCTCGCTAAGCCCTCATTTATAGCAAAGCTTGACGGTGATGTGGTATTTTATTTGCCTTGGTATCACAGAAGACTTGAATGGAACTATTTCACATACCTCCTAAAATATTAGCACTGTAATGAATTTCAGCTTGCTTGAATGAATACTGGGGTTTCTTTTTCTATTGGCTGAGACTTTTCGTTAAGTCTATAAATGCTAAGAGCAAAGGTGATGTATTTATTTATTTATTTATTTCTTACAGGAACCTCTTGATAATAGAGGGCAGGGAGCATGAAAGATGGAAGAGAAAGGTTCAGCATTTTTCAATTTGACCCTAACATTGCCCCTGGACAAACCACTAAACAGTTGAGTTTGCACATGATATAAATTTCTTAGCCCCTTGTGGCTAATGAGAGCTACAGGATAATGAATCACATCATCACTTCAAAAGATAATATGTGCAACCCCAGTGTTTTCAAATTTCATAAAGATGACATGAGGGCAGCTGGAAACCTGCCAAACTTCAGAATAGTTATTGAGTTATATGCACAGTATCAAGGCATGACACGCATGAAGGAAAAAACAATGTTTTGTGGAAAGAGACAGAAACTGGAAAATAATAAGTTAATGGCTAAACAGACATACAAGGGTCCATTTTTTTGTTCTGTGATATTTCACAGGCTGGCCATGTCTTGTGCATGATTAATTAGTCTCCTCTATGCTATGACCCCCCCAATGTTTTGAGATGGTAGACAATTCAGCTCCATTTGCTTTTCCTGTGTGTGTTTCAAACTTCTTGCAACTGCAAAAAAGATACCAGTGATCTCACACACAAGATCAGCAGTTTCACACATTTGTTAACAGCTAGCAGCTCTCTGCATAAAGTAAGCGTATGACCTAATAACGTTGTGTAAGCACACTGTCATTAAATGTATGTAATAGCTATTATAATTTGATATATTCTTAGCTGTCAACGGGTTTTGGATTGGGATCTGGGTGTTCCTATGCGGCAGTTCAAGCCAGTGTGACTGGGGTGCTGGCTGCTGATAGAAGAGGGAGCTTTTCAGAGGTGGACTGATGCCCTGAGCATACCTTCTGGGGATGCCAGCGTATCCATGTGAATGAATGAACTGCTGTGTTTGGACTTGCTGCGCATGAAGTTCTCTCTGTTTTCCTGTGTGGCCATCACCAGCGCTGACCCGTTCAAAATGCCATCAGAGGCAAACGCAGTATTTACCAGGAATGCAAACTGCAATAAGTTTACTTTTTTGACTAGTGCTGAAAGACATGGGATTTGTGTTTGGTTTTGTGGTAATACTACACAATCCTGCTTGTGAAAAACCAGCAGTTTTTTAGGACTTTATTTCCAACCAGCCATGGGGAATGAGATTGACCAACTCCATTAGCCAGGACAGGCCCCATTTCTATATATCCCAGCTTTGCCTTTTTACTCAAGAAAGCTATGATGAGAGCTGGAAAATAAATCATTAGATTTTAAGTGCAGAAAGGGACAGGCTTCTTTTTGACAGCTGGTGCCAGAATCATTTTCAGGTATGACCAGAAATTGGGAACTTGCAGCTAAATCCTGGAATTTCATTTTGTTCTTCCTCATTTGCCATCAATATGAGAATGTTCTGCAGCAGAGGAGGCAATGAGGATTGCAAGCACGCTTTTAAGTATAAAACAACCACATTAAAAAAACCAAAATTGGGCAAAAAATGCAGGGCTTTTATTAATCCGCCCTTACTTCATCACCGCACTGAATGAGTGCTCACAACTGCTGTTTATGTGATATTATACTCTAAGTACTAAGGAAGGAAAATTTGGCCTAAACTCATAACAAGTCCTCTGTTTTGTCAGTGTGAAATACTTGATAATTTGTAATGCATTTAGCCATTAATCATTTTAAAGGGCTTTTAAATGGGCATGAAGTCCTTTGAGTCTTTTCCATATACAGACATTGGATCAGGGACCTTTGCTACAAATTGCTTTTGTCTGGACTTCTAATACAAAATCAACTTGAGAACAAGGGGAATACATCACTGTTAAATTTTATTATAAGACAGAGCCATTACAACACATCATGGGAAACAGTTTTGAGTTGCTCTATTAATAACAGCAGTGCCTGATTTCTTTGGTTTAAACTTACCTTTTTCACATTTCTTGTGACATTTTCCAGATATAAATTGTTATGATGAAGAGTCATTCAAAGCAAGGGAAAAAGCTGTAATTATGTTTCTCTTTTCTAAAAGAGAGTGGGGCAGGAGGGGGATTATTTTACACAGATCAGTGAAGGACACCCTAATAAAGATTGGTCTGGAACATTTCTTTTTATGACAATTGACTTATCAGCAAGAGCCATTGTAGCAAATCTGGAAATTACATAATTGCCAGAAACTGTAGATATTTGACTTGGCAAGAACCTTAGGTGTCTCTGATTTATTATTGTAAGAATTTGGCTCTGCAAAGATGAAGAACTGTTTAATGAAAGAACAGTAGAATACAAATGAAACAGGCTGAGATCCTGTTTTCAGAGGTTATATTTAACTACATTGTCACTACTACTGCAACACAAATAAACTAAACTGAAAATGTCTGGGGTGGCAAACTGGCACAAGGATCAAGCTGCATGAAAATACTAATTTCAGCAGCTGAACACACGGTCTTTTCCTCTCCATTTTGTACTACCCTTTGGGCAAGTTCTTTGTGGGTCCTTCATTTTATTAGACATTATCCCTTTTAGCACAAGCACAATAATAAAACTGTAAAGCTGAAAGAAACTTGTTAACGAGGACTTGCATTTTTTTAATCTGTCCTTCACAAGGCAGTGAAATCCTTTCAAGTAGCAATGTCTAAAGACATTAAGTACTATTAAATTCAAGAGAAATGTGGGTGACTTTAAGATCAGAGTGGTGAAGTGGGACACTGTAAGTGCTTATTTGAGGTTTGGAGGATTTGCAGACCGCAGCAATTCTGAAAACACCCATAATTATTCTCTGTATCAGAAGACCAGGTCACCGCACAGTAGATTAAGGTGAGTGTCTTTCCTTAAACCATTTGCATCAAAGAGATTTACTTTGGCAAGTCCTCCAGGAGAAGTTTTCCCTTTGATAAAGTTCCGCCTCTTTTGGTGGAGAAATGCTGTTTCCTGAAAATGGATTATCATCCAGTCTTTAATATCTCCTTATGTTTATCTTACTACCTCACGGAGGAGCTGCTAAGGACATCCCACAGTTTATCGGTCTTGGCATTCAGCTGGGCAGCAGCAGCTGGAATCAATGCCACTGCTGCTGCTCCTCACAGCCCTTGTAAAGGGAAAGAAATCCTGCCACAGCATGAGATCGACATTCCTATCTCCCAGAAGACACACGTGCTGGCACCACCGTCATCCATTAGACCAGAAGCTTTGAGTCTGCTATCAAGCTGGAGCTTCTCTGCTGGCACTTGGACAGACCACTGCCCTGCCAGGTCTCTGATCATCTGTGTTATGGAGGAGTAAAACCCCTGTTAGGAAAAACGTTTCTGTTGAAGTGGAAAACTCAGATGATATATTTCGTTGGCAGGAGATTAGGAAGAAATACAGCAATAAGACACATAAAACTACCTTGTTATCTCCATGTTTTTTTCCAGGAGTAAATACTGAATAGATGTTACCGGACATGTTGCGAAAGGGGAGATTTGTCAAAGAGTCTGAGGCTACCTTTTACGAAATGATGGAGATATCACTAACAATAAATTAATATTGCTCCATGTTGCTGCTGTTCTATATCCACCCTGGCATTGTTAACTACTGAGTCGGCACAGGCAAAGGTGTCTCCAGAGACCTGAATGCAGAAATCTTCTGCCCAAAAGCCTTGATCCTGGCATGAGTGGACTATACAAACTAAGCCTTTTAGCAAATAGCAGTAAATGAGTATTCCCATGGCCATCAGCAGCAAAACATATAAGCATCAGAAAACAGAGCACCTCCAAACTGTTTGGCTTGGGCTTTACACCCAGTCAATGTAAGCAGAAGTAGCACAGCTTGTACTGTATGTCATGTGCTACAAGAGCATTTCTTAATGGACAGGTTTATGAAGGCTTTACCTTCCTCTCTTTTCGCATTAGCACCAGCTGCAGGATCATTCCCTCAATACATTTAACACGACCATGGCCTTGCAGAGTTGTACCCGGCTCTGCTCTTGGACTCCTTTCATCAGTTTACCTTCCTTTCACAGGTATATTCCGGCTATTTCATATGTCTACATTTAAAAACCAAGGGAGAGAAAAAAAAGCACCCAGAGGCAGGATTCTGTATTAGTGATCCAGCATGTGCATTCATGTCTTCTGAACGTGACAAGCCATTTTAATGTATATGCCCTCCTTAAAAGATTTGTTTGTATTTTCTACATTTTTTCTAGGGAAACAATAATCACTCATCTCACCTTTTTGATTTATATCACACATAGCATATTTTACACATGTATTATTTCATAAAATAAATATTTCTGCTTTTTTTTTTTCTTTTCCTTAAGTATGTTGTAACCTTTCACAATAAATACAAAGTAAAAGGCCACGCTAATCCTAGAATAGTAGGAAAGTCACTGGCAGGAAATTTGAAACTAAAAACATTATCTAATTGTTATTTTAGCAGTGGCTGGATGTAGGAAAACATTTTAAAAGGTCTTACATGTCCTTTTCATTCATTCTCCATAAGGTCATGCAGTAAGACTCTAAAATCCAATGGCAAGAGTGAGGAGAGATTTCAGTCTCACCTCTAAAGGAAATGAGAAGGTCATACTGGAAAGGACTTGGAGCACCAGAAACTTTCTAGTGTTATTAGTCATCACATATACATTACCTAGCACTCAACATGCATCCTCAAAAACTGAGAGCAACCACAGCGTTTCAAACAGTTATAAAAGCTGGAATCAGGTGTGCTGGAGGCTCTGATGCCAGGCTCCTCTTGGTGGCATCATGGGATGAGGAGCTGCTACGGAGCTGGAGTGTCCCTGGCAGCTGCAGAGGGAGAAATGGAGGCTTGGAGCATCTCTGTGATTTTAGTGCAAGGTGGAGAGGATCCTGTGCAAGCAATCATTAGTGTTCTGTGCTAACTGAATAAATGATTTCATTTGTAGACCCTCAACAGAATTATGAATTGGATGGTGTAGCTTATTTGCTGGGGAAAATACCATTTGATGCTGGCCTGAAACCCTACATCAAGAACCGAACCTGTAGTGTCATTGCAGGTGCATTTGGACTAGTTTGGGGGCTTGGGGTCGGCGTTTTCTTTTTGGGTTGTTTTTTTTTGTTGGTTGGGTGTTGTTTTTTTTTTTAAAAAAAAAAAAAAACCAAACAGTAATTTTAGGATAAACTAAAAAAAAGTCTGCTTGAGATAAGAAGAGATATTTATCATTTTTGGTTTTTTAAAATAGCTGAAACTTTGAGGAATTTTGATGACCTCAGTGCAATCACACAGACTGAAATAGGAAGAAGCATTTTGAAAGGGTGACAGGATTTAACTCTCTACTGATGCAACATGCCATGAGACCATCTCACAAAAAATGCCTCAGAGTGGCTTGTAGGAAAACATGTGCCTATTATAGCTTATTATTATCAGAATGGTTAGTATAACAAATTTATGGTTGCTGTTTTCACATATTTTTGCAATATCTCCTATCTTTATTGGGACATACTATGGAACTGGTCTCCAAATCTTCTGAAAGATTCATTTTATCTATGTGTTTGTACTATAACTCAATTGACTACTTACCTTCTTTTGCATTTCATCAGTATCATACACTGTTCATGGTCTGCTATTTAGGGTCTTTTTCCTGGCACTAAGTAATATCCAAGAGTGTGGCTACCAGTTATTTCACAGCTTTTTATCCAGCCAAAAACAGTTCTCCCATTTTCAAGTGAATACGTTGTTGGCAGAATATGTATTAATACTTATAGTTTAAGCTGACTAATATTTTCCACTTTGCCAAACTTTAATTCTTTGCAATATTTTTTATTGTTATTATTATTATTAATCTAAATTCAACCTGGACTGAGAAAAGTTATTTCAGCAAAATTTGTTCTTCTGCTTCCTAAAATGCAGTTTGGGAACAGTATATTTTTTGGCTCACATTAATACTTTAAACAAACTTTTGCCATACTTCTGAAAATCAATTTAAATTTGCCAGGTTCTGAGGCTTTGGAAAATCTGTTTACACATGCTCAGGTGAGATATACTTGAGTTAACAAGAATCTGCACTGAACATACTCCATTCTCACCTGGATGCCAAAAAACCTCCTGCCAACATGCTGCAACTTACAAGAAAGACAAAAACAAAAACAAAACAAAAAAAAAAAAAAAAGCAAAAATTGATTCTAGAGTATCAAAACCTTTTTGACTAATGTTTTTGTATTCCTCAGAAGCTATTTTGGTGAGTGAAACTACAACAAGATACAGAAAATCCCCCCCTCTCCTCCTCTCAGTGGTACTTTTTTGACATTCATGACTGGCAAGGATTAATAATTTGATGAAATTCAGCTGAACTAGAGCTCTAAGGGACTTTTGCACAGGATTCCTAACTGACAATTATTACAGAGACAGAAGAAATCTACTACCTGATATGGTGCAACTTTTCCCTTTCAAAAGAATTTGTAGCCAACAGAACCAACCCAGCTATTCCTATGCCATTTTCCATTTCTGAGATGGTCTATCAAGTGTTAAAGATTTAACTTCTGTGGGGGCTGTACGCAACCCTTGCCACTGGAGGTCTGCCGTGGCTCATTTGAGCTTCTTCCAGGACAGAGGAGCCAGTTTCTGGAAGAGTGAAATTCTTCTGATGAAAATATCTCACTATTGGCAGGAAAGACAGAATTTTGACCATAGACCTTAATTGAAAGATGTCATGTGGAAGAGGGTCGTGGTAAGGAGGAATACTATAAAACTGATTAGAGAAGACAGTGAGAAATACCATATCCAAATATCTGTGATATTTTTAGATATAAGATATCAGCAGGAACTGTGTCATTTTGGTAGGAATGAGTGGATACAGACTGGAGAACAAATGGTATCAGTAATGATAAGTGCTAATTACTTCTGGATTTGATAAACAACACATTTCATCACAGATGTCCTGGCTGGATAAGAAGTAATGTTATTTTTACTTGATTATTATAAATGCTGAGGATATTAGAGAAGCAATATCTACAGAGATAGCTATAGATAGCTTTTTATCAAACAAATACTGAATCAGGTGAAAATACATTGAAGATACTAAATAGTATCTAAAGTTTTAAGTCAAAACTAAAAAGAAAGAAAAATTGCATTCATTCACATAACAAAGGCACGTAATGCATAAATAAACCTTTTTTTTCATTGCCATCTTATTTTCATACAGAGGAAGTACTTCAAAACTAATCTTCTTGAAGGTCTATAGAAAAGCTGATTTTGGTTATGTGATATGACAGCATATTTTATGACTTAATACTAAAAAAATCAGTATTATATATAAAAATGAATGTTATTAGAATTTTAGGGTGGGGAAGGAACTGCTATATGAGACGTGGAAACTCATTGGCTGCTGTCAATTACCCCTAAGTAATTAATTAATCAGATTTTTACTTAATTTCTGTTAATTATTTCAGTTGTTAGTCAAAATCTTTCCTGATTTTGAGAAGTCAGCAACTTTTATTAGGTTTGCTTTTTTTTTTTTAGTAAGGTTGAATGACCTTGAAACAGAACAATACAAGGTACAAATTCACAAGCTTAAGAAAAAGAACAAGAAATCTAGCATCTCAGTGGTCAAAAAAGCTGTTAATAAAGAAACAATGATAATTAGCAAATATGGCTAAATTGCAGTGAGTATATACAGAGTGACACACAAGTCAAGGCTTAGAAGGAGCCCAATTTTCTTATTCCTGTTCAGTTGCTGACTGGCAGCTTTTTGAGGTACAGCATTTGGCTTATTGTACAAATCCTTGAAAAATGGGTGGTTCATAACGACCTGCAGCAAATGAAATAGCATGTTCAGTATTCTGATAAATGTAATTCCCATTAAGTCCTAGTAAGACATTGGTATACTCAATGAAATCTGGGGTTTCTTGGTTCACGGAAGGCTTACAGGAATTGGAACAGATGCGGAGGACACCTGGAGTTGGTGGGGAAAACACCTCACCAAAATAAATGCTGTAAAGATACACTACCACGGAGACAAGGGTAACATCATGAAAAGCTCTGGTATGACAGGCATGTTCATTAGCTTCAGTCTAGAAAGTAGAGAAGATATATCTGAGTAAGTTTCTGTAACAGTTTTCTGACTTCAACCGAGAACAAAAGAAATCTAATTGGTTTTAATATAGGCATTGGGACAGATATCCACATTATTGTGAATTCAAGGAAATACTTGGGAAATCTTTTCTTACTCTTCGTTGCTTTTTCTACTTTCTATGCAGTATATTATATTTAGTTAACCTAATCAAAATTTAGCCAGGCAGCAGATTTTCAGCCTTAGTTTTGTGACTACTGCCTCACAGTGGGTATTGTAATAATGTTGTTAGAGGGTGAGTTCAGGACCAGCTCAGCCTTCTGACTCAACAGTTGCACCCCAGCATCACGTAAGTCCTGATTTACAACAGTCTCTTCAGCCTCTGTGAGCAGACAGGGCAGTATAAAAGGACGTGGCTGCAGGTCACACAAACACTCAATGCAGTCTAATTAAAACCAAATGCAGGCTGTGACAGACACTGTAACCAGGGGACTGGCAAATCCGAACGGGCCATTGGGAACTGTCAGAGCCCTGCTCTCTGCACATTTCGCCTCTCAGTCTGTCTCTCCAAACACTCTCCTCAGTCCCATCTCACAGTGATTCACCGAGTTTAAACACGTGAACAATCCTTCCTATCGACCTGTATAACTTCCCTCATGCCACACACCACAATTTCACACAGTAATATATATACAAGTCCAACAAAACCACAGAATATGCATTTCAGAGGAACAGAAACTACTTGTCAAGGTATGCTCACACAGCAGGAGGTTGTCAAGGCTGTGACTACAGGCCGTGAGGGCAAACCTGAATGATCTCATACTGACAGGAGCAGGCACAGACGCATTGGGCCAGCCTAGGTTGTAAAAACACTTGCTAGTCGTGCAGTGGCCTTTCTGCTGCCACACTGCCACACCAGTACCCAACACAGCTACTCTGAAGATCCTTGGGTGAAGACCCTTTTGTCACCTTTGACTGCAGTTCTCACGGACTCTCAGTCTTTTGGTAGGGCTGTAGCTTCTAGCCTTTGAGTCCTACACAGGACTTGCTAGGAAGGTTACAAATCCTGCAGTACCTTTGGAGAGACGGAACATTAATCTTGTTTAAATCTCTTGGATTCAGAGGACTGGATTCATTGCCCTGTACTGTGCCAGTATAACGCACGCATTTACCAAAGGCATTGGCCTCAGCAATACAGTCAGTTTAGGCTCTCTGTAAAAGAGCATCCAAGGTGCAGGTTAAGCCTTCATTGGAATGAATCATCTTCTAACACATACCATTTTCTCTACAGAGGAAGACCATAATGACTGCATCCAACCTGGAAATTTCTGTACAGGAAGGAAAACAGGATGAAAGCAGGACAGTTTATGTGTTTTGTTCAAAGTCAGGAGCTGAAGCTGATAATATAACTCAGATCACCCAGTTATATGATCCACAGACTACTGAAATCCTACTGAGTTTATCTTTTTGTTTTGTGATTTTATAGCACCATGTAAAATGAGGGTTGGGTTTTGTGATGTAGACTCTTACGGAACTATACATCATAAAAGCCTCCTACTGGAAACATTGCTTTTATGTTATTACTGTTGTTACTCTTGTCGTTACTGCTTGTATTGCTATCTTTCCATGCCCTCCAGAAAAATATTGAAAACAGAGAAATGTAAATACTGCTCTGATGTAAATAATACAACTTTAAAGTCACTTTCAAGTGAAGTAAAAGCAGACTGCCGGAGTATTTTCTACCCCAATGAATGCATAGTGTGAATTGATGAATGTGCCCAAGGAATGTTTAATTAACATGACAAAAGAAGAAGCCTTGCACAAGCAGCTTTTGAGCATGGGTCTCACCTTTGGCTGCAGGTGGGTCCCATAGCCTCGTCTCATGACCCTCTGCACCAGGCAATTCCCGTTAATGGTCACACCGACTAGGTCAGCACAGTTCCTTCGGCCATGTGAGGGCCATGTGCAGGAGAGGGACTGCAGCACTGCTTTGCGAATGCATAGGATGGCAGCCTGGCTATGGGAAAGCACACAGAGAAGGGCAACTGTACGACCCTCACACTTAATGCTTGAGCTTGGAGAGGTCTGCAAAAATAATCTTCCTCCTACTGAGAGGACTCAAGAAGGGAGGAGGGATATTGTGTGGGGAGCACCTTCCTGTGTGTTCCTGCAGCATCAAACACAACAGCTCCCCGATGGTTCTTGAGGCCCTTGGAAACCAGCATAACACAAACAATAATGCATTATCATCACTTTTAGTCCTTACTTGTTTTGTCCCAAATGCTTCACTTGCCAAAAGGAGGGAGGGGACATGACCCAGCGATGGGATACACATTCCCTGTAAAACAGAATCACGTCATAACTTAAATAACAGAGATGTTGTGTGCAGGTTGCTGACAGGTTTGAAGCCATAGCTTAGAGAAGCCCTAAATCTCCTCTTGTATTTACACTTCTGGCTCCTCTTTCCCCCTCAGGAGCACTGCACTAATCACTTACAATCCTCTTCTTGGAACTGGGTGGTAACTGTGCAGTCAAAAGCACTCTCACTGCAATTAAAGCTTGTCTCTATTAATAGGTATAATCACACTGTCCTACACCCCTTGCTTGGAGCAATTTGTACATTTTCTGACTATACCCCTGTCCTTCATTGTCTAGGAGTGTGTAGAAAGTGTATTTTTTCCACATACTCATAAGAAACAAACAAAAAGGGTTTTTCCCAAGGACAGTAGCAGGAGGGCTGGCTAGGTAAACAAAAGTCCCGTTTCCCAGTCTGCTGTGTTACTTACATTTGTGAGTTACACCATGGGATAAGGCTAGAATGAGATTACTATGTATGTGAAGAGGAAAGGCAGACGTTCCGTTTTAGGAAAACAGTGGATCTGTTTTCCCCAGTACATGTGGAAAGGCAGTCAGTGCCATAACGCAATCAGTGGACCTTTTTGCTCCGATGGTTCTGCTTTGCCATTGCTCCTGCGGCCCAAAGCCTGTGGGATTGCTCAGCTGTTGCGTCAGGGTCTGTGCGGTAGTCCCAGCAGTGTCACTCAAGCACGCACATGTTTTGATACCTTCTTCCAGGAAATGGGTGAGAAACCACACTTTGCTTGAATGGGTTTTATGCCTCAGAGAGCGCGAGGAGAAACACATCTAACAGTCTTGCTTGCTCTCTCATTTTTTTCGAAACCATAACTAGCACAGTGCAACAGGGATTAAGTGACATATCTATGGTATTTTTGTACAAGCACACAAAAGTATCTAAGAAACTTTCTCAATATGATTTTCTCATTAAAGATTTTAACCTAATTTAATACTTAACTTGAACCCTCATGGAAGCGAGCACAACCTAATAGCTAAATCATGGGTATTTAATGCAGAATAGAATATGCAATTTTCAGAGTGAATTGTAGACTAGTTTTAACTTCTTTTGTTATGGTAAAATGAAACAATAGAGTTTCAACTTTTAGGTTTCAGTCTTGCACAGACACGTCCCTGTGTAAAGCTGTTTGCATGACTGGAGCCTCCATTTAGTTCTATTAGTAAAGAGATAATTGATGCATAGTGAAAAATACTGAAACAACTGTCTCTATTATATAGAGATGAACTTAAAATTTTTCATGATGTTGTAAATTTTTGTTCAGTAGGAGCTAAGATCCACACAGGGTTTGTGTGGTTTTAATTTATCAAACTTCCATCTTATGTATGGTTGTTTTGTAATGCAAACATTCTTGTGTTCAAGCTTGGAACAGGGACAAACCTTCCAGCAGCACATCTTTTTTTTTTTTTTTTTTTTTTTTTTTTCCCTGTATCTGTAGGTGCCTACAGAGTAAAACCAGTAATGCAAAGTCAAATCCTCACCAGCTAAACCTGTTATTATTGCTACTGTTATTGTTGTTGGTTTTCTTTTTTTAATACAGTAGTTATGACTTTATTACTGATTCTTTTCCAACTCAAAAAAACACCAATATAATTATTTTGTGATAGCATATATGCCTTTTGTTGAGCCTTTTCTGACCATAGACTTTCAACAATGGTATTAGTGTCTTATTTGTCATATTCCATGTTCTTGGCAGGACAGCCAGTATTGCTTGAAGCTGGACTTCGCTCTATTGTAAGAGAAGTCACTGAATTCTCCCTGTGGCAAACTACTAGATGGGGCATGCATATTCAGCATTAGAGCTAAGGCACTTTTTTCTTACCTTTTTAGTTAACATCTAAGTAAGAATAGGATTTTATCCAAATTTCAGAATTCTTGATTCATTTTGAAACCTTACAGTTACGTGATGAGCCTTTCCTGGGGTAAAGTAAGCTAAAAATTCGTTGCTCAGCTCAGAAGAGTTAGGAAGACAGTTCAGTTCTATAGAGATATTTTACAAATTATATTTTCCTAAGAAAAATTACATTAAGCCCTCTAGGGAGAAGAAATATTCAAAAAGCTAAAGACACAACTTGGTTGTTGATTTCATCCTGACAAGATTAAGGAATCCAAAACTTCAATAATAGGAGCGGCAAAACTTCTATTGTAATAATTAAACAGGATTGCTTAGTGAAGAGATCACAGGTCACCGAACCTTATGCGTCCTCTGCAGCAATCCTCTGTACTTGTGCCGGATTCAGCTTCACTTGTCACCTAACCTGTCACATGAACGCTGTAATGCTCAAAGTGATGGAGATGGAACAGACTGCCTTAGAAGAACAAAAGATCTATGTCACTAGGTAATTTATGTAATTGTTGCAAATGAACATATTATTAAAGAAAGACTAGCAGCAAAGCCAAGCCAGGAAAAGACACAAGATGGTTGCCATAAATTCCAATGTGATGCCACAGGTTTTTGCATTCTTGTTTCCCTGCACAAACCCAGAGGGAGAGAAGGAGAGGGAAGAAGAGGGAGAGAATGGAAAATACCACTGAGGAGGAACTAAAACAACTGGAACAATCGTTAGATAAACTAGAAAGCGCCAATGAGATGAAAAAGGAAACTGAATACTTTGGGAAGATTCCTTCAGCATAAATATGCGTGATGCAGCTTCATCATGAACATCTGTGGCACAAACAAACTGCTTTTTTGCCATTTCTGCCCATGTTAGACTAAGTGATCAACAGGAGGCAGGCAACCAAAGGAATACAGACTGAGATCCACATTGAGGAGTTGTAGGAAACGTAGAAAATCAGTTGTGAAAGAATCAGGTCTTGAATTCTAGGATTGCATGAGAAGTACTTATATTGTCTGCAAACAGGAGGATTTTCCAAATTATTTATCTGGCAGGTCAGATGTAATTTTGCCACAGCAAGCTGACCTAGATCAAAGTCCTTCTCAGGTTCCTTTCTTCTGGAAACCCATACTTGTGCTACAGGTCTTGAGATCTCAGCATGAAAAACCACAATGCATATATGGAGTAAAAATCACGATAAGTAACAGTAAGTCAATTCAAAGTGACCCTCACATGACTCTCAGAGTGTTAGGCCCTGGAGTCTCTGTGTTTGTGATACAATCATGCACAATACATACTAGGATCTACACATCTGAAGGCAGAAAAAAGTTCTTCCACTGAGGCTCTTTTCCTTACTTCTGATCTCACTATGTTAAATATTTGGGAATATTTCACATCTTTCCAGAGAGAAGTAGGTATCAAAAGAAGAAAAAAAAAAACACCTTTTTTTTTTTTATTATTATTAGTAGTAATGCACTTTGATCTCCTTGAACAAGAACATATTAATCTTACTTAGTGGTTGTTCTTAATGTAGGAAAAATATTGGCAGCTCAGGCAGGGGAATTTTCTTTTCATTTGACTACTTATAACAGGCTTCAGTCTATGTGCATTACTATTACTTACTTTTGCCGCATGCTTACTATTAAAAGTAAGTACATACAAAGATAGCAAAATACATTCTTTTCTGTTTGTTTAAATGCAAATGTCCTAGAAATTAATGTGCAATAGCAGAAAATTCCTTTCCTTTCTAGCTTAGCTCAGAAACCACAAAGTCATTCAATTTTGGATCCATTCCTATTTCACAGACTCCCCAGGAGATTTAGTAAAAGCAAGACATAGCTCTTTCCTGGAACCCCATGGGCTTTACTACATTTTTTACATGCAGATAAGGCTGCTACACTCTGCGTTTGGAAAGTCAAGGTTTCATTTATAAGGTGTTGAAGCTGGAAGGCTTTTATGTTAGGCCCTCAGTTCACAATCTCCAGCAAGAGAGGAAATGAAGGGTATGTCAGTGGCAAGCAACCAAGCACAGAACAGAGGCATCTCAGTTCACTGCATATGTTCACACAGCTGAGTGCTATGTTGAGATACCATGTGGGTCTGGCGAACGAAACATTTATGTTAGCATAGCATTGTTTTCAGCAGCAGCACTTCAGCACTGCCCGGGCCCTGTACCAAGCTACCATCTTTTAAGTTTTCAGGTGTCTTGCAAAGATTAAAAGGAGTCTCCATTGCTTGAGTGATGATTCTTTTCTTGGGCGTACAGGGAGGGAGGGAACAAAAAATAAAAACAAAGAACATGGCTGAGGAGCTCTGATTGTGCTCCTGAATATCTATGCAGGGTGATGGGGAACACAGCTCAAGCATTCAGCCTGGGCACACCTGTGGGAAGTGCACTGCCACAGGTTCATGCAGAGATGAACATTCGGTTTTGTAACTACCAGACAACTGCTTCCCGATTTCTCCTTTCTTTTCCCCTCTTCCCCATGGGCAGTGAACCCATCTGCAGTATTTAACCAGGAATAGCCTCTTCTCAGAGATCGTCTCTTACATTGATGCTGAAGTCTCTGAGCAGGACCGTGGTGGTGACTGGGACCAGGAGCAGCTGTTCTGTGGCTTGAACCCTTTATCCAGGCTCAGCCTGGATGCTCAGCCTGGTGACAGGCTTGCAGCCAGTCACGGAGAAGAGGGTTGGGAAGCGGGGATGTGCCTCATCTGACTGCAGGAAGGGGTGCAGGTGTTTTCAGCAGCATGTGACACACTACAGCTCTGAGTACAGACACTACAATGAAATATTTAGGATCAACATTCAAAGGAAACAAGCACATCTATCAGTAGCAGAGCTACTGAAATCAGGTCTGTTTGGATTTGTGTTATGCCTTTTACGTCTTCCCATGACAACTGCCACATACAATGATCCTAACTTGTCTTTTCACATCTATCTTCCCAATACATTACACTTGGTACCTCTCCTTTTACCTCGTATTTCCATTTCCCCTTCCCTAGTATGGTCAGTTCCCATTTTCCATTTACTTTAACCTCCTAGTTTCCACCACTTCCGTGCTTCCAGATCCCTCCCTGGTTAGCTGGGCAACAGGCAATGTGGCAGACTGGGAGGTGGCAGATCAGCCAGGTAATATTAATTTGCTATTACATAGCCGAACAAGCACATAAAGTCCTTTCCCCAGCAGGGCAACAAATTGCGTGTTGTCGTTGACTCTCATTAAATGTTTTAAGAATTTAAATCTCTTTGAGATCTTTATCCTCTGTCAAATTTGTTTGCAACTGAACATCACTGGGGAATGATGGACAGATGGCATAATTACATAAGCCTCCTTTTACTGGGAAACCACATTAAAAAACACACACACAGAAAACCCCAAACAGGCAAAAGCAGCAAAAATAATGATGCTCCTTTTTGGAGACTGGGTGAAGGCAGAAAGACCTGACAATTTGATAAAGATTATGCAGTGATCAGGGTCAGAAGCAATGTTTAGAGTCTCCTTTCAAAATGTTGGAGTCCTTTAGATGGTGCTTACATGTGCTATGACCTACAGATACCATGAGTCATTGGCTACCTGAAGCAGAAGAGGTCCGCTGTGCCAGCTAGCTCAGGAGACAGCCCCCTCCTCACTTCCCATTCTCCTGCAGCACATCAGTTTGGGGACCCCATCTGGGGTTCAGATGAGCAAGGCTGCGGAGGCAGCTGGGAGCGCTTCAGAGAGGTACCTGTTAGATGCTGCCCATCGCTCCGGGGGCGGATGCCGAGCTTTAGGACCACTCAAACCCCATGGCGGAATAACGGTTTGTTGCATGTGCTGCAGACCCCCAAACATCACGGCACAAACTACTGTTTCTTAAAGGTGCTTGCAGTGTTGCTGTGGCACACAGGACCCCAGGTCACTGCCATGTGTGACCGCCCATTCTGATTGCTAAAGTCACCACCACATTATGTAAGGGATCTCCTGGAAATCTGTTGCAGTTAATGCTAAATCAGCTAAGCCACTGCGGCTGACCGGTAAACCCCTAACGCTGCGGACAGAGCAAGTGCTGGAGGCTGCGGGGGGCGGCCGGTGTCACAGCGTCCGCTGGGAAGGGCACGCTGCGGGTGTCACCGCGGGGTCCCCGAAGGGGCGCGGGGCGGGGCTGCGGCTCCAGCTCGCCCCTCCATGAGGGGCGATGCTGCGGCCCCGCTGCCCCGCGGGACGTGACATGCGGGGGGGCCGCTGCCCCGCGGGGCCGGGGCCGGGGCCGCGCCGTGCCGGGGTCGGGCCGCGCAGAGCCGCGCCGTGCCGGGGGCGGGCCGTGCCGGGCCCGGGGCGCAGCGGAGCGAAGGGGAGAGGCAGCGCCCGGGTGACTTCCCCCTGCCCGAGCGGGGCGGGGCGGCAAGCGCCGCCGCTTACCGGTCAACTGCTGCCCGGCCGCCCGGCCGCCGCGCCGGCAGCATGAGGGGCTCCGGGCCGGAGGCGCCGCCACCCAGCGCCGCCGCGGAGGGCCGGCAGCAGGAGGCCGAGCAGGACCGGGCCGCGGCCAAGGCTTTCTACGACAGCCTGGTTTCCAAGAGACCCCGGCCGGTGAGTGCGGGCGGGCCGGGGCCGAGGGGTCCGGGGGCCGAGGGCTGGGGGCCGCGGGCCGGCACTAGCCTCCGCTCGCTCCGCAGCCCAACCCGCAGCACGCCATCACGGTAGCGGTCTCCTCCCGAGCCCTCTTCGACCTGGTGGAGGAGCAGCAGATCTACGAAGAGCAGGGGCTGGAGAAGTACCTGGAGTACCAGCAGGACAACGAGAACGTCACCCTCAAACCCGGCCCGGCGTTCTACTTAGTCAAGGTACCGGGGCCGGGCCGCGCCGGGCGGGGGGCGCGGGGGATGCCGCAAGGCCAAATTTCGGGAAGAGGAGGAGCCCGGAGCCGCCCAGGGCGGAGATGAGGCCGCCCCGGGAAAACGCGGCGGGGACGTGCCGCCGCCCGCGGGGACCACGCCTCGGCCAGGGGGTCGCCCCCCTCCCGCATCGCGCCGCGGCGCCCCGGCCGAGGGGGCCCCGCTCCGCGCCCCTCCGCGCTCGCCCGCCCCAGCTGCGCGCCGGCGGGAGGTGCCGCAGCGGGACGGTTTGCGTGCCCCGGCGCTGCGGCGCGGCGGGGAGCAGCCGGCACCTGCCGCTGGCACGGGGCCCGCGGGGCGCCGTTCCTTGCGAGACCTTTTTCAGCTGAGATAGGCCCCTGAACTGTTTTGCGTTTGTTGCAACGTACCTCCCCACCCCACCCCCATCCCACCCCCCCCAAAAAAACCCCAAACCAAAACCTTTGAGTTCCTCATTCCATTTTTATGTCTCACTTTTGAGTAGGACTAGTGCGATTAAAGACAGTATTGATTCTGTATTAATCCAATGGCTTTATTCAGAAATTTAACCTTTTTTATTGTTGTTAGCATTAATTTTTCTTTGCTTTCATTGTTGCCCTGGAAATTGTTCTAGAGGACCAGCAACAGAAACAGACCCCTAGCTAGGAGTCACCATTTAAGCAGAGGTGAAATGGAGTATTTTGCTTTCATTGCACAAGAGAAATGGCCAAGGTGAACAGCCTCCAGCATGGAAAGCAAGCAAGATTAAAAAACAGAACAAAACAAAAAACCCCACCAAAACTACCCCAGGTTTTGAGGGACACAGGTTTTAGTGGGACTGACTTGTAAAAATGCCACCTAGAGTTCATTTTATGTCCAATGAGAATCGTTTGATAAGCTCTACCACAGCAATATTAGAAAAATTATTAAATCATAATTATCAATCATACTTGCTGACAGCAGAGTTCTGGAAGAACACTTCAGGGTTTTAAAAGTAGATTTTAAATTACTTCAGTTTTAGTCTCAGGAATGTAAAACATTTTCCACATCGATCGCTTTTCAGAAATACAAAGTGGAAAATTACTTAGGTCAATATTGATGCTGTTGTAAATATAACAGATAGCTGTCAATAGCATTAACTACACAAGCATTGTAAAGGTGTTTCTAACATAAAAGCATGGCCATAAAATAATTCATTTCATACACCAGTGAGGCTAGGCTCACTAGTGAATTTACTGCATCTTTTCCTATCTGTAGATAGGTAGAGATAGCAGCCCTGCTAGCACAATTTTCAAGAGATTTGTTAGAGTTCAGTGTCAGATTCACTTTGAATATAAAACAAGATTTGACTGTTTATCTCCTCACACTTTGAAGAGCAGAGCTGTTAGCTGTGCCCAACTAAATGCACCTTGATCTTTGTTCCCTTCCAGTATGCTATTTGCGTTTTAATTCTTCATATTTTTTAAGATATTCATAAATTGCTTAATCATAGGAATCATTAGGCTGGGGAATTAGGGGTTTGTTGGGTGATACTTCCGTGGAGACAAAGAAGGCAAAAAGAAATGATATACTTTTGTTTGTATTCCTTTGTTGAAACCTTTAAGAAACTTAGAAGTTTGTAGCGCTTAATCACAGGCCAGGGTCTCCTTAGGCTGCAAAGTGTACAGGCACCGGACAAAATGTGGCATCACCTCCCCCACTCCCCCTTATTCTCTTAATACTTTAAGAAATCACCAGTGTAATTCGTATTAGCGGTAGAAATGGGTTATGACCACATACTAAGAATTTTTCCTGGGCCTTATACTAGCTTCTCACTCAGAGTTTTCCTAAGCACAGTCCTACATGATGTAGCCATGCTTTTTAAAAGTTAGATTCCCAGAATTTAATTATGAAAGCTGTGCTTTAATTCTTAACAACCGGCCCTACTTTTTAAAGCACCTTAATGAAAATCAGCCCATCTAGCTTTCCTGTGATGTTTTGTGGTTGACTTTATTGACATAATCCCAAGGAATTCCGTTCAAGGGCCAAGATCCCGAAGCAGAGGTGTGTATGTAAACTGAAAGCAAATAGCAAGTCTTACTCCAAAGGGATAAGACTCTAAATAAGATGAGAGAACAGGTGGCTACAGAGAGAGGTGGGCAGCTGAAAGGTCAAGGAAATAAGAATGCCTAACATGTTAGCCCAATATCTTTAAAGAGTTTTCAAATCAATCACAATCTGTTTCATTCAGTACTGCAATTAGAAATTGCCAAGGTAATCATGTTTAACAGGATATGTTTTGTACCTAGTACTTAAGGACAGCCTTTGACACCTGACCGTCTGAACTGTCAGTAAATCTTTGCATAAGTATGTGGCCAAATTTGCATCTGTTCATGCAAAGTGAGTAGTTGCACATATAAATTCCTTTACACTGTCTCCTTGATTTCACAAGAACAATTTTCAAGTGGACAAGAAAGTCCAAGCCCAAGTTTCAAGTGGACACACACACACAAAAAAAGATAATAGGGACTGTGATAATATTCAGCAGTGCATTGATTTATTCTGGATAATGATGGTGTCCCAAGAAAAAGAATTTCCACAATAAAGTTAAATTCTATAACTCAGTAAGAGAAACTCGCTTCCTTTCAAATGAACCCAGTCAAATGGTTGCTGGGAGCAGCAGAGCAGAAAGGAATAAAACAAGTTCAGCAAGTTAACTGAGGTATTTCACACTCTACTTCAAGACAGTCCTATCGCTAAACCCACAGTGATTAAGAAACAAGGCACATTCCAGTTGTCTGTTGACTTCCACATTTTTAACCTGCAGGCGCTGGAGCATGTCAATGCCCGGCTTCTTGAGCTATACCCTGATGATGAAGAACGATTTGATATTGTCCTGATGACTAGTAACCATGCCCAAGTGGGAGTGAGACTCATAAACAGCATCAATCACTACGGTAAGTAAAATAAATACTACCTTGTAGACCTGTCTGCTGTTACATAAGAAAATAAATTTATTTTATTTTTCCTGTGCTGACCTTGCTAAAAGCAGCTTCTTCGATACTGACACCAGTTCCTCAGAGGATGATATTTATTTTTGGGTGTCAGCGTAAGTGAGAGAGTGTTCAACAGATGTAGCTTGTCAGGTGTGAATCTTAATTTCCAAGAAATCCTTAAACTTTTTGTTGTTTGATATTTATGCCCCTATACATACACCTTCACAGCAGTTGCTCTGCTGTCTTAGAGGGATTTTTTTTCCTAAATTTTTAAGGAGGAAGCACTGATCAAACATTGTAGTCAGTTTAAATTGTCAGACTTGCTGAAATTACAGTGAACATATTTTTGTTTTTCAAGTTTACTGTCAGCTGCAGGCTAGCGTACCTTTTCACAGATTCCTTACAGGTTTGTAGTGTTGAAGCAGAGTCACACCTTGTTGTGCTGTTCTTATTTTAGGCTTAACAATTGAACGTTTCTGTATGACGGGAGGAGAAAGCCCTATTGGTTACCTGACTGTGTACCTCACGAACTTGTACCTTGCAGCAGACTCTGAAAAAGTGCAAGAAGCTGTAGAAGCAGGTTTGAAATTACTTTCTTCTGTTATCTGTTGAGCTTGTTGAAAAACAAGTATATTGTGTTTAGTTCACAGAAAGTAGTGCTGCTTTATCAAATGCAGAAAGTCAATACTTTGTATTGGGCAAACTCATCAGGGATTTTTATTTAAACAAATAAAATCAGGCTATTTCTCTTTATGTTCCTCTCTGACCCTTCAGCCTGCTGATGATGACAACTCAATCACTCTCTACCTTTGTCACACCTCTCTGTCTTCTCCTGTGCTACAAGAAATGAACTCCCATACACACTTCCTACTCACCTCTGATTAACTTCTGTTTGGATAGTCTTCTCTTTGATATAACTTACAAAAAACAACTTCTGTGTTCTGTAAGGAGTTAAAAAATAGCAAATAGTTTGATTCAATGGTCTCCTTGGAGTTTCCTGCTTTATCTTATTTGCAGCACACTGGTTTGTATATTCTTACATGGAAGTGAGAGGAAGAATGTCTAAGAAGTTATGTCAGTGGGACAGCTTCCACGCATTTGTGTTACAGAACAGCCATTACTAATTAGCTTTAGTGGTCGTTTCTGCTCACCATTTATAAAGGTCACCACAAATAAGTTGTTGGAACCTAACTGCTTACAGTTTAATGAATGACTTTGCAGGACATGCTAACTGACGTTTTCTGATTCATTTTCAGGTATCGCATCAGCTACAATGTTCACTGCCAACAAAGATGTTGCTTACTCGGATACACAGTTGAGGGTGGCGTTTGATGGGGATGCCGTTCTCTTTTCTGATGAATCAGAACAGATTGTCAAAGAGCAAGGATTAGATACGTTTTTTGAACATGAACAGCTGAATGAAAATAAGCCTCTTGCACAGGTTTGTACTTCTTGAATCAGTGAGTTTTCAAAACACTGTTAATTTTCATTGCTGCTGTGTTTCTCCAGTCTCCCAGTGTGTGTGATTCTTCTTTGTGGAAACTGATTTTCCCTATTTATTTCCTTTTTCAAGGATATCTTTAAAATGTATGTTTGACATAAAAGAGCCCACCGTTGCAGCCCTTTCACCAGATCTCCCGCTTCACTGAGAGAACTGCATATATAAGACAATGATCTACAGTTGTATTTTAATTGTATCATTAGAAAAAGGAAAGGCTTCTGCCGACTTCATTGATTTTTTTTTTTAATTAGATTGTGTAGGTAATGTTAATTTCAAACAGTGGGATATTCTGGTTATTGAAACGGAGTAATATCTGTGCTTATTTCCAAGCAGAATTATTCCACTTGTCTGAACACAAATGCTGAAACATTAGCTAGCTTAAACTGAAAGACCAGCGCTGCTATTGTTAAAAGTGGTATAATTTCAGAATAAAATCTTGATTTATGAAAGTACTGGACAGTGCAGTATATTGCGATTTGACCCAGTCTGTCATTTACTTATTTTAATTGGTGTGTAATTCTAATATTGTCATTTATCTGGAAAAAGTTTGGTAATGTCTGTGTAATTAGGTCTCTTACTGGTTTTTGCACAGAAAAAAAAATGCAGCTCATGGTTCATAGTAAAAAGTTAAGTGTTTTTAAAGAAGGTTTTATTGAAGTTAAAGAAGACTATAGTTACAACTTTATATTGTAAGAGATCTTGTAAGCCTTAGTGAGAGTCAGTTTCCCACTGAACATACTATGTAGGATTATGGTTTTAACTTTTTTCCAGTTTGTGAATTCCTAGTGAAGATGCAGACCTATTTGGACAGATTACATAGTGAGTTTGCTGAGTAGCATAGCAGTAGGGAAGGAATCATTTATGAAACTGGCAATCTGGAAGAAAGCAAAAGAATGATTTTGGGAGCTGTGGACAAATACTAATTATACTTCTGGTATTTCATACCCAGGGTCCTTTGAAAGGTTTTCTGGAAGACCTAGGGAAACTCCAGAAGAAGTTCTATGCAAAAAACGAACAATTAAATTGTCCCATAAGGACCTTCCTGGTCACAGCCAGAAGTGCAGCAAGCTCTAGAGCCAGAGTGTTGAAGACTCTTCATAGCTGGGGTCTGGAGATTGATGAGACACTTTTCCTAGAAGGAGCTCCTAAAGGACCAGTCCTGGTGAAAATCCGCCCTCACATTTTCTTTGATGACCAGATGTTTCACATCGAAGGAGCACAGAAATTAGGCACTATAGCTGCGCATGTTCCCTATGGCGTTGCTCAGAAATACCACAAATCTGCATGATGGGGTGGCAGCCTTAATGATAAGGTTCTTAACTCAGCCAGCCTCTAATATACCAATAGTTATGTCTGAAACCCTCTACATTTGTATACTGTAAGCACTGTGTTTAAAGATTTAAATTCTGGCTAGAACAGCCTTTAAAGGAAGTACTTGTAATATAGCTAAGTTTTTAATAGAGTTATTTTAATAGTATTTTAAGCAGTTTAGATTTTTTACCTGTTTGGATCTAATACTGTGGGTTTGATATTAGAAAAAGATTTGTACTGGTTTTATAGCTTGACACATATTTTGAGAGACAGAAAAGTTATATTTTCTCTAAAATACTGTTGATGGGTTATTTATAGCAAAAACCATGCTGCAGTGATAGTCCTTGATGGTTATTTCTGAAGTTACCAAAAGCACAGTTTACATATAATTGTTTACCTGTTGGTGGATTCCTTGTTAAATATGTGTTCAGTAGGTCTGTTATTACAAGGTTTCAGCTGCAGTGAAATGTTAGCTTATCTGATCTTGTGTTTACAGGAACCCTTTATTTTTCTATATTATTTTCCTATTCTAATAAATCTGGCTTTACAGAACATTGTCCTTTGTATTTATAGAGCTGTTAGCATAATTTCCCATGCAGAGTCTATGTAATCAGCATCTCTGTGTCTCTTGCCTCCTCCGGATATTTAGAACCAGAAATTACTAATTGCAGCCAGATTTGAGAGAGCGCTAGAGGTCTCAAAGACACTTAAGTCCCAACAGATTTCATGGAGCTGGGTAGAAGTCTGAGATGCTGTGAGTATCTTGACTGGGACAAAGACTGAAGCTTTAGAGATACCTTTGTAACAGCAGAGAATCTACCCTGAAATAATGCTGTTGATGGAACTGCTTGTTTTTAAAGTAGATTCAGTTAGGATTTGCAGCTGTTGTGATCTGCATGAACTCAGTTTGGCAACCTCAGATGGGTTTCCAGGGGACACGTGCCTGTTGCAACATGAATACAAATTTACTCCATAGGTCTATTCTACCTCTTTTATGCCAAGTTCCTGTATCTCAGTGTCATCCATGTGTCTTAAGTGATACCCAAATGACACAACTAACATCTGTCAGGTGGTGGTTGTCCTCTTTCTCTCCCTAGTGGAACAAGTGTCCTGTTCTATTTTTATTGTGGTTGTGTATTTATACCAGAAAAGACAAAACCAAAAGAATGTGCTTTGCAGTGGGAGTAGAAGATGGTGAACAGGCTTCTGATGATCTGTGGTTCCTGAGGCAATTCACTCCAGAATCTCATGTTAGCCTCTGAGAAAGTTTGGTCCCTTCTGTCCGGATGAATGGCCCTGTTATTGCAGAAGCCTTCATTGCATTAATCATGGTTTTCCTCCCAGAAACACAGACACATCTTGTAAATGTTCTGGGTTCAAGCCACAAAGTTCTTTGAAAACAAAGACAAAAGCCTTGATCCTGCATGAAAGGCGAACAGAGACCATTAGAAAGGTTTTTATGTTCACACCAGCATGTATTGTTGATGGGATGCACTGCATATTTCTGGCGTACTTGGAATTTCCTATGGACTAAAGGCTTTGTGCCCAAAACATATCGCATTTCCCAGCCCAGCCAGAAGGTAAGGAAGACATGAATGACTGAGGCCTGGTCATTGTCTGCCCGGATGGGATAGAGTTTCCTCGCCAAATGGAGATTATAGAAAATTTTATTAGCAGATGTTTTTATGTGAGAGCTCAGAACAGCAAGGAATCCAAAAATATTCCTTTGCTGGAATAGGAATTTTGTGTGTACCTTCACCACAAAAGCATGGCTGCAAATTTCAGTAACACATGTCCTGCCTTGTTGAAGCAGAACATGGATCAACCATTCTTCATCCATGCGTTCTGAGAGCTATAGAGGTTGGGTGCAGGAAAACATAAAGGATATAGGCTATGCACATATTGCTGGCACTTGACTGTCATTTGAACATAGAAATTCAGGCTTGATACTGAAAAAGGCTAATGGGATCCTTGATCCCTGTGGGACTCCAGAGGTGAAGGTCTCATGCCTGACAGAGTAAGCATGTAAATCAGTGAATAAATTGGAAACTGAATCATCTGCTCCATTTCATTTACCTATATTTCCAATCGGCCACCTAGAGCAAAAATCATACTGGCAGGACATAGGAGTTCCAGTTCCTACATCTTTTTTGATCTGTACACACCTAGTACTAGAGGGTCATTCCTCTAGATGGGAGCACCATCTGAATGTGTATGTCATCCCTGCCTAGGTGAGCAGCTTCTGATTGCTGTCACTCATGAGCTCCTGTGCACAATGCTCTTTGTGCTGAAGGCTGGATTGACCACTGATGAACCCAGGCAGAATCCTTGAGGCAGTGCCCTTTCCAACATATTCACAGTCTTCTGAAGTAGTAGGTGTATCAGAGATGACTGCCAGAGTCCCCACTGCCAGAAGCTGAATACAGATTCTTCTCCTCCCACCGGAAGGATGTCTTGCAGTTCCTCTAGCATGGCATTTCCTGGTTCTCTTATTTTGGCATCTTGTTGGCAACCACTGTCCCTTTCTCATGGTCCTTGGTTGTAAGGTCATTAGGCAGCAGAGGTGGACATGGCTTCAACATCTCCCAAAGATATGATTTACTATGAACAGAGCATATGGAAGAACTCTTCAAACTTGTTGTGGCTCTTACATCAGGTTAAGGATGCCAAAAGCCATCTATGTCACAAACATATGTGAGAGTGTGGCCTGCTTAAAACACCCTTTAGTGTAGCCATGAGTCTCATGATGAATTGAAAAGCCAAGAATGAAGAGAGAATGAGTTTTCTGTGGTGAAGACAAAAGGTAGAAGAGGTCTCTCCGTGAATCCAATGTGTTTAGATGTAGTACCTATAGAGCCCTTAAACTGCCTGAGAAGTTTGACAGATAGGGGTAGTAAGGATACTTCCAGAAAAATCAGCTATAACATGAGCTGAAGTCAGCCTCAAAACAGACTGCAGTGATGTGGACACACGCTGGGCACTGTCAACACGTGACAGTTAAGGGGAGGTTACTATTGCAAATGGTTACCATGTCCAGATCAGCCACAAGAAACCTGATGGTTCATGGGTTTCCTCTTGGGTTTCCGTCACATTAAGAAGAAGGGGTTCCTCGAACCCTTTGTATTTGATCAGCCTGTCAGTTTCCCAAGAAAGACAAGACCCTTGTGTCTGACCAGTCTGTCTGCTACCTGCGTTTTGACATCCCACTGTGTTGGGCGTGTGTATGTGTGTGTGATTCGACTAACCTGTTGAGGGACCCCTGCTGACAGCATCACTGAGTCAAATCCTTTATCACAACTACTCATATCTCCAGAGATTTATACAAAATGAACTTCTGCTGAAGATTTTTATTATACAAAATGCAAGTTTGTGACAGAATAAGGTTCAAAGACTGCTGGTGATAATACACTGCAAAACAAGCTTAAAACAACACGCTTATTCACAGCCAGCATGAGTTAGTCATAGAATAAAGTTCTTACCCAGTAGGCATCCCTATGGGGGAGAAGGCAGGTTCAGCCCATTGACCGATCCCAAAAGTCACAATGGAGTCTTCCCTAACTTCTCCCCTCCTTTGTCCACTTTAAATGCTTCATAGCACAATGCATATTCATCATTGTACACAGGAATGGATACATGTTTCTTGATTCTAATGTAAATTGGTACGCATCCTCAGACAGCACTAATGAAGTGTTTCACTAACTACACATGCTCTCCAAGCAAGGTTCTGCCCTCTTTCAGAGGAGCTATTTGAGTTGGAGGTCACAATCCCCCATTACCACAATTACCTTTGTCCTACTTTCAACTAATTTTCTGTGGATGCAACACCTTATCAGCTTGGCCAGAACTTTCTCACTTAGAGGCTTCTCTCTGGATAATTTAGATAGTAGCGTCCTTTCCCCTGTCTGTTTCCCCATTTGTTTCCCACGGTTGACTCCCTTGATTAGAAATCCTTTTGTTCATCAGTTTGGAGCTCAGAGAGTGGGTCAGCTTGACCTAAACTTTGTTCACAGAAATCTATAACATACAGCTGAACACTAAATCAGGGTTTGGTAATTTGGGAGTGTAGACAACAATTCCCCCCTTTTGGAGTTATTTCAGTCCAAGACCAGTTACGTTTAGGTGGAGTTTGTGTGACTAGTTATACATATTTTTGTTACTGACTGGTATCGCAGGCCCAGTGATGTATGGTAGTACCCTGGAGGTAATACTGTACTTCTGTTAGGTCCCAGTTCTCTCTAATTCGCCCCCAAAGGAATTTTCCCCCAGTTTCTTACTCATTTCCCCAAATGTGCTAGGTCTTGACTCAAAGACATGTTCCTTATAAGCCAAGCTTGTTTCTGGGCTCCCCAACAGACTGTTGTCTCCCCTGGACTCTACTCAGCTGCATGCTTGTCCCTAGTCCTGATCCTGACCTTGTTCTCTCATGTTGTTCTATCGTGTGATCCACGTTGTTTAGTAGTCATTGTCCCTATATTATTCCGATATCCACACTGAACTCTTACTGGCTTTTTTTTTTTTTTTTTTTTTTCTGGCAAGCACCTTTTTTAACTTACGTTGCTGTTGACCAAAACTCAGATACTTTTCAATTGTCTATATACATTTCTGCTAGCAACTCTCCCAGGGCTAGGATGAAAAGGAGTCTGAGTGGGGGAACCTCAGTGGCCACTTCTGCCTCCCTGGATGGGTTTGTGTTGGTTTGGGTGGGTTCATCAGAGTTTGGGATTAGTAAAGGCAGGATCTGGAGACATGACATGAATATGATGGCTGAAATCAGGTTTTGGGTTAAGGATTCAAAACTAAGTTGGCAGGTGTGAGGGGCCCAAGGGTCTCAGTGCCAAAAACTGGAGAGACCCAGTCTGGGTGCAAGCTACCAGATAAACCAGCTATTCCAGGGATCCACATTATGTGCATATGTGAACCACTGCCACACTTCAAACTGGAGAACAGGCATAGACCAGCACCTGGAAAACCCCAGTGTCAAAGCTGGTGCTAGCATCTCTGGATATAGATACTGGATGTACTCAAGGGTCCATGCTAATATTTAAGACCAGTGATTGCAAGTGTGCTTGTGAGGTGAGTGCATGTACGTACGCATCTGTTCTGCAAGCAGCCTCCCTTCTACCAGGCTGGGATGGGACAGACCCCCTTAGTCCTGAAGTCCACTAAATTTGGTTACATCAAACAGGCTGCATCTAAGCTAGTATTAACTCAGCTGAAGTTGGTCCTAGAAGCAAGTGTTCAGCAGGTCAGACTGTCAGCTCATCAGTAGATTAGCTATCAGATACTGCCATAATGACTTCTGTATACTTCCCTACCCAGTAGCCCATCACTTTTGCTTGCAACATGCAGGTGCTTTATCAGGACATGGTTGGTCACGTACTAACATCTCTGCTAAACACACAACCCAACTCGAGCCAGAGCCACAGAACCTGCTGAAACACCAAAGAAAGAAACCTGGTCTTGAAGGCAGCATGGGGGTAGGTCTCAGTGTGCTGTTCTGACATACTCTCATGCCCCACTTGAACCCTAAACTTTCCCAGAACATTTCACTGGCACAAAAGCTAGCTGACATGGACAAGTCCACCTGTATGCCAACTCTCCAGAACAGGATGGCTGCTTCCAAACTGCCTAGCAGGAGCTCATGGGCTGTGGGAGTACCCTAACTAGCTCTCAGCCTTGGGCCAAAACTCTGCTGCAGACTGCTGCTGCCGTAGGACGGCAGAGATGCTGCGTTCCTGTGCTGGGAGCGCTCCCTGGCACCCCCACAACCACTGCCCCAGCCTCTGCATCTCAAGCTGAAGACATAAGGCAGACAGAATTGAATGTGGCTTTTGCAGAAGTATTTAATCAGCCATGAGACTCAAAGACTGGTACCGAAATAGTATAGGTGCCCTTAATATCCGTTTGCCCGTGGTGGAGTCTTCTATGTGAAACTGCTAAGTATCAAGAAAACATTTTGGTAAAACCTCTACTAGCAAACTAAATGCTCCCTGGAAACGCTCCTGGGCCCCAGAACTCAACCATCCCTCTGTCATTACATTCATGTAGTTGTCTCCTAATTCCGAAGTCGTTGGACCAGCCCCTGGCCGGGTTTTGTGCCAGGCCAGCGGCCCTCTCCCAGCCTGCACCCATCCACACTTCAGGAGTCAGCATCGGGTGAAAACCAGGAACCGGCTCCGACGTTTCGGGCCTTAAGCGGCCATTCTGTGCCTGCCAGCTCCAGCGCAGAGGCGCAGCCCCAGGCACACTGCACCCGCCAGCAGAGCGGCCTCCGGGCAGCCGCCGGGCCGGGCCGGGCCAGGCCGGGCCGCCGCCTCGGATTTCCGAGCCAGGGAAGGAAGCAGCACGCCGCCCCCCACCCGCGGCTTGGCTTCGGGCTGCCTCGGGGACCACGCTGGGCCGGCCCGGCCACCCAGCCACCGGCGGACACGCCGCCGAGGCCGCCGGGCCCCGCAGCCCCGCCCGGCGCGGCCCCCGGCTGCGGACTGCCGTCCCCACAACGCCCAGCGGCGCGCCCGGCCAATGCCAGCGCAGCCCGGCGCCGGGCGGGGAGGCGGGGGCGGCCCCTGGGGCGGGGCGGCGCTGGGCCCGCCGGCATGGCCGCGGCGGCGGCGGCGCTGGTGCTGGGTGGGGGGGTGCTGCTGGCTGCCTGGCGCTGGCTGCGGGCCGCGGGCCGGGCCGCGGCCGGGGCCGGGGCCTCCATGCGGGGCAAGACGGTGATCATCACCGGGGCCAACAGCGGGCTGGGCCGGGCGGCGGCGGCCGAGCTGCTGCGGATGCAGGCCCGCGTCATCATGGGTTGCCGCGACCGGGCGCGGGCCGAGCGGGCGGCCCGGGAGATCCGGGCCGAGCTGGGTGAGGGGACGGAGGCCGAGGGCGGAGGCGAGCTGGTGGTCCGGGAGCTGGACCTGGCCTCGCTGCGCTCCGTCCGCGCCTTCTGCCACCGCGTCCTCCAGGTACGGCCGGGACGGCTGCGGGGCGCGGGACTCGGCCCACCGGGCCCACCGGGCCTGCCGACAGGTGCAGGGCGGCGCCGGCCGGCGCAGAGGCCCCGGGCCCTGTGAGCTGCTGGGTGGTGGCAGCGCGGCGGTGGCGGCGTCCTCTGGGCCCGGCCCGGTGCGGGGAGCTGCAGGGTTCACCGCAGCGTTTGGAGGGAGGGTAGTAGTAAATTGGCCGTGGGCTAGCGCCTGGAAGGGTAATGTTCGTGCTAGTTTGGCCTGGCCTAGTCCTTTCCTGTTTTGAAAATGAAGCACTTGTTTCTGTACGAGATGAGTGGTGTACCAGCCTTTTTCTCTTAAATAACTATACCCTAACTACCGCTGTTACTTTAAATTGGTGTTACAGTTCAGCATTGCCTCCAGAGAAATAAAAGTTCACAAGTGCGCTGCTCACAGCTTCAGCCATCCTGCTGCCACCTCCTCAGACTGTCACCTACAATGTCTGCCCCCCCGCCCCCCATCTTAAATCTCTTGGCCAGTCGTAAATGAGTTCAGTAGAAAACATTTTTGAATATATAAAAGTCTCTGCAGATTTCCTGAAAACCTGAGTGTAAGGAGAACAGGGACATGCAGTTGATTCACCTGACAGAAATGCCACTAGATGCTTTTGGCAGTGTTATTAGGCACCAGAGAGCAGAGGGAGGCACAGTCGGAGGCATTACTCAATTTCCATGAAAAGTGTTGTTTGGGACTCATCTCACCACATCTAGCTACCTGACCCATGAGATGCAAAGGCCTGGGAAGCCAGGCTTAGTATGTCCTGCTGCTGCTGGGGAAGTGCTTGTGAAGGACTTCAAAGATGCCCAGATGCTGTTGGGGGCGGGGGGGAATAGAGAGGAACTTTATTGCATTAATTTCCAAATACCTTTTCTAAAACTTAAATGTCTGGAAAAAGTCAAGTTTTAAGTTCTGTAGAGGGCCTCTTTGTAGTCATATACATTCATACGTAAGAATCCAGTGATAAGGTCTAATCTTGCTTCAGTGTTCTGGGAAAATGTGCATATACGAAACAGGCATTATAAACATACAAAAAAAGAAATATGCTGTCTAACTTCTGAGAATTACATCTTTTATAGTACAAAATATCCCAAAATGTGAATTTGTTAGCATCTGTTTATTGGTAAAGCCGATGCAAGTGACTTTTAAGTGAGAAATGGGTGAAGAGAGTGCTTTTATCTGCAGGGTTCTGCTGACACCTGCATTTTAGCTTTCATTTTCAAAATAACTCCAAAAGCAGCTGAATGGCAAGGGATGTGAGTTCAAGGAATAGTTTCAAGAGCTATTTGACCCAAGTTCACGTTATTGATCTTCTCTAACCTGTGGTTCTTTAGAGCTGTTTATTTGAGGGGTTGTTGGTTTGGGAGCCTTTGTGTTTTTTTGTTTGAGATGAAGACTTAACTATTGGCAGGATGGGGAAACAATGGACTCCCACCACCTAACTTAAATTGTGGGAGCTTTCCTCTGGACAACTGCAAGCAATTGCATCTTTCACTCCTTAGTCGCACTGCAGAAAAATAAAACACTTTGAGATGTTGGAGCATTCCACAGAAAAATGGAGGAAAAGGAAGCGAGCTCAGAAGTTACAAGGAACAGTGTTGCCCATCAAAGCAATGTTTTGTGCACTCTTGCATTTGGTTATAGTAGCTGCCTGCTTGGCATTGATCAGATTACCCTAGATTATTAAATAAGGAGTGCCAGTAGCGCACATGGAGATCTTGCTTCTTGAAGTGTTAAGTCTTACAAAAGAAATTCTGCAGTCAGATGCTGCAGGAAGTTTCTCAAGCAGTATTTTTCTTTAAAGAGGAAAGCAGTATCACTTCAGTGAGCAGATCTAGTGAGTAGCCTCAGTGCTGTCCTGGTTTAGTGATAGTAGCCATTATGTCTCTTTGGGTGAAGAGAAGTGAGTTTGGTGCTCTTTGGATCATGCCTCAGGGACCCAATTATATGAGACATTGAGCAACCTCAAGTCCCACGGAAATCAGTCTGAGGTTGAAGTACTTGAAGTTTTGTGTGATCAGATGCCAGCATCTTTAACTGAATGCTAAGTGCAGATTTGGGTTTTGCTCTCTTTGTATCATTGCTGCTAACTGCATTCAGATAAAAGGCAAATGGTACAAAATTAATTTTGAAGTTCTCTATTTTTATCATCAGAATGACCCAAAATTATCTCAGCTTGTCTTCCAGTCCCTGTGTTGGGTTTAAAGAATTAACAGCAAAGAAAATTCATGCTGCTTTTCATAGAAAGTGAATACATTTGCTTCTGATTCATGCAAGCATAAATTTCCCATGATAATTTCACAGTCTTTTGTCAGAGGTGGGTGAAAGTGTTGAATTTGGAGCTTATTTAGGGAACTTATTTTCATCTGTATTTTTTGAAAAAGTTACCACTTTGGGGAAATTGGAGAGCTCTTAATTTTTGAGTGGATGCTGGAGCAGGAAGTGCATGATGTATAATACATTTAAATTATCCATACCACCTTCTCTGTTAATTACTTATGTTTCCTGATTCTGTGGTGTGTAACATACCTTCTTGAGTCTGTTTTCTACCTGCCTGAACCGGAATACTGATTCATGAAATAGCATGTGCTGAGCATGTCATAAATACCTCAAGCTGCAGTCCCTTAGTTCTTGAGTAGTCCTATTAGACTCAAATTGAGTATGAAATATGAATGTTTCTTTTGCATGATGAGTTCTGCTCCATAGTTCTCACCAAGCAGCACAATGAAGGCTACTGATTTTAAAATAACATAGTGTTTCAAATCATGAGAACATTGTTTTGCAAAGTTTTTCATTACATCCCCCCAGTGAGATGGTGGGTCTACAATGTAAGCGTTTCTCTTCAACCATGAGACTAGTTCTTTGAGCCAACACTTTCTGTTCCACAATTGCATGTCTTTTGTACTACGGACCCCTTGCCTATGGCTAAGGTTTGCCATAAATTAATGTGTCCTTTTGCAGTGCAAGAACCAGGTAACTTCTTAGAGTAAAACAAAATGCACCACAAAGGTAAATTATCACTGAATTGATACAGAAAAAGCTGCTGCTGGAGAAGCAGGTGATTGTGTTCTCTGCCTCCATTAAAGAGTAGATACAGACCTGCATCCTACTGTGGGCAAGTACTCAGTTTAGTGATAGTTCAACTTACAGGTTTTTGTCAGCAATGCTTTAAGAGAATATCAGGAAGTTGCAATTCAGAAAACCAGGAATGAAATAATTTTATTTCTAACAATGGCCAATGAGAAATGTTAAGCATAATAGTATGTTTTGCATAATAATTCTAAAACTGAATAATTTTTTTCTTTCCTATTTAAAGGAAGAGCCAAGGCTGGATGTTCTGATAAATAATGCAGGGGTATTCCAGTGTCCGTACATGAAGACAGAGGATGGTTTTGAGATGCAATTTGGTGTTAACCACTTGGGTCACTTCTTGCTCACCAACCTTCTTCTGGGTCTCCTCAAAAATTCCGCTCCGAGCAGGATTGTTGTAGTATCCTCAAAGCTTTACAAATATGGAGAGATCAACTTTGAAGACTTGAACAGTGAAATAAGTTACAATAAAAGCTTTTGTTATAGTCGGAGTAAACTGGCTAACATATTATTTGCAAGGGAGCTAGCCCGTCGGTTAGAAGGGACAGGAGTCACCGTCAATTCACTTCATCCTGGGATTGTCAGAACAAATCTAGGCAGATACGTGAATATTCCTTTGCTGGCAAAACCCCTATTCAACTTGGTGTCATGGGCTTTCTTCAAAACACCTCTGGAAGGAGCCCAGACTACTATATTTTTGGCCTCTTCTCATGATGTTGAAGGTGTGTCAGGAAAGTATTTTGGGGACTGCAAAGAGGAAGAGCTCCTGCCCAAAGCCACGGATGACTTGGTTGCAAGAAAATTGTGGGATATCAGTGAAGTGATGGTTGGCTTATTGAAATAAGTGCCAGGGAGTATCTGCAAAAAAAAAAAAATGCAGATAACTATGCAATGCATATTTGCAACAGTGTAATTGTCACTTTAAATGCTGTGGGAGTACAGATTATTTTGTTCAATAAGTATTAAATAACAGTGATTTCTGCTGGAGCTCTGTTTTGAAATAAAGGACAATATTAAATAGAGGCGTTCAAAGAAAGTCTGCAATATGAGTTTGAGGGTGTGAATAATTTCTGGTTAAATCTGCTTGGAAACTCATGTTTTACAAATAAAAATTAAACAAAACTTTTTTGCAATATATATGCATATTTGCCATGTTCCTTTACTTCTAGTCGGGCTAGACAATGCAGGTGAAATGCAGGTGACGGTGAAACACTTCTGTCATAAGATTTTGAACATAGGTCCTAATAATAATAGGATTGTTGTCTTTTTTGAGCCATCATAATGAAAAATGGAATAAACAGTTTTACTGTTATCTTACACTGTAATCATTTAGGCCTTTGCATGCCGTTCAAAGACTTGTTGTCGGGCCCGTGGTTCAGTGAACAAGACTATTGAGCTGTATACAGTTTAGCTGTGAAGCACAAAGTCAACTTTTTTTTAGTGATTCAATGAGTAATATACTTGGTTGTGCAAGCTGTGCAAAATTTTTACTTTCTTGTGTGCTGAACTTGCTATTTCTTGATATGCAGATACCTTGGGTTTCATTAAAATTGCAGTTGACAGATGTATTATGGTCTTGATTGGGCTTTGCATGTCATGAGTTGTGTGCATACAAAGTTCATAAGACCTCACCCAGATTAGACCGGAGAGAATATGCTTTTCAGTGTGTGTTTGGCTTGACTGATGGCACTTGAACTCAGTAATGAGATCAGATAAGTCTGTGTAATACAGCTTGCTGAATATTCTTTAATAAAAATCTTTTTTAAAAAGGCAGCATTCATTCTTTCACTGTGAAAGATATGTCTGAAATCCATAGTCGACACAATAGCCTTGTTTCAAAACAGAAGATGCACCTGTATCAGTTTAGGGAGCCTGTCATGTGGGGTTGGTAGAAATAAAATGGGCTCCAAATAGATACATGGCTGTTATGTGAAGCTGTACTGATTTATTCTTTTTAATTTATATAACTTAAGGGTTCATAATGACATTTATGATTGCTTGTTTTGCTCTACATCGATAAAATGTTCTAGCAGTTACAAAATATAGAATAAATATGGAAGAATGATTTAGGATGATCTATCTTAGTAAATATTACTCGAGGGAAGGTTTATCAATAATAAATTATGTATTCAGTAGATCCTTATTAACCTACTCATAAATACATATCAATTCTGCAGCTCAGGTAACAACCAACCAAATTTTTTAGATTCTTTCTCTTGATTGTTCACTCAGACTGTCAGCGTATTTTAACTTTTGCACGGTGGAATGGACCTGAACTAGCCTTGCCCTTCACCAGCAAGACTGTGTTCTGGGTGAGTGGCTTGGGTGGAGGAAGAAGGTGGCATTCCAGAAAATCGCAAGGCAAGCTACAAAACAGCAATTTTTTAAGGTTTTGTAACATGTTGCGTTTTGCAGTGCTCACTGTAAGGCAAGGTATAGAGATGGACATGTTGTCAAAGCGTAACTGAGCATTGAACAAAGTTCTCTAATGCCAGAGTGAGATGTGTGACTGTGGTGGGTTGACCTTGGCTGGACACCAGGTGCCCACCAAGTTGGTCTATCACTCCCCTCAACAGAATGGGAGGAGAAAATAAAATGAAAAAAACCTTGTGTATCATAATAAAGGCAGTTTAATGAAGCAATAGCAAAAGCTGTGTGTGCAGAAGCGAAGGAAAACAAGAGTTGTTGTTCTCTATTTCCCATCAGCAGGTGATGTTTGGCCACTTCCCGGGAAGCAGAGCTTCAGTACACCTAGCAGGTACTCTGGAAGACAAATGTCATAAATAACAAATGTGTGTCATGCCCTGCCATGGCCTTCCTCCTCCCTTTAGCTTTTGTATCTGAGCAGACACCATATGGTATGGAATATCCCACTGGTCACTTTGGGTCAGCTGCCCTGGCTCTGTCCCCTCCCAAGACCTTGCCCACCCCCAACCCACTGGTGAGGTGGGGGGAAGGCTGGAGAGGCAGACCTGATGCTGTGCGAGCGCTGCTGGGCAGTAGCCACACACCGGTGTGTTACCCCCCCCTCTCTGGCTACCAGTGCAAGCACAGCACTATGGGGGCTGCTATGGGGCTCAGCCAGACCCAGTACAGTAACGTACTTGGCGAAGTTCTGCTTTGATCTTCAGGCTGCATTTCACATTTTCACTCTAAATACTTGTAAATAGCTGCACACAGCTTTAAGCAGCTAGCTTAAGAATTAAAAGGTTATTAACTTCTCTCTGAAGAGATACAGAGAAGCCGAGTCAAACATGGGTTTGTGTTTTCAATGCTTCTGTAGCAATACCAAGGGAACATTATTGTATTGTCTCACTGCTGACACAGGTGTATACCTCTTGCAAGGAAAGCCTTAGATGCAGAGGCGGAAAGTGGACAAGATGGCAACTCTGAAAATGCTGTAGTAAAGAACTGTACTGAAACTGGCTGAAGAGGAAAGAAATATGTAGGTTTTCATACTGAATGACCAACATAGGATGTGCACTTGCCTTCAAAACAGCAAAGGTGAATTTCTACTGAAACAAGGGATGCAGAATAAGAAGTCCCAGTCATGTAGTATGGCTGCAGAACATAGAATCGTAGAATGGTTTGGGTTGGAAGGGACCTTTAAAGATCATCTAGTTCCACCTTCCACTAGCCCAGGTTGCTCAAAGCCCCATCCAACCTGGCCTTGAACACTTTTAGGCATGGGGAGTCCACAGCTCTGGGCAACCTTTTCCCGTGCCTTGCCACCCTCAGAGTAAAGAATTTCTTCCTAATAGCTAATCTAAATCTACCGTTTCAGTTTAAAGCCATTACCCCTTATCCTATCCCTACATGCCCTTGTTACAAGTCCCTCTCCAGCCTACAGAAACCTTTAGGTACTGGCAGGCTGCTATAAGGTGTCCCTGGGGCCTTCTCCAGGCTGAGCAACCGCAACTCTCTCAGCCTGTCTTCATAGAAGAGGTGCTCCAACCCTCTGATCACCTCCATGGCCCTCCTTCCAACAAGTCCATGTCCCTCTTATGTCGGGGGCCCCACAGCTGGATCAGCACTCCAGGTGGGGTCTCATGAGAGTAGAGCAGAGGGGGAGAATCACCTCCCTCACCCTGCTGGCCATGCTTCTTTTGATGCAGCTCAGGATTCGTTTGGCTTTCTGGGCTGCAAGTGCACATTGCCAGCTCGTGCTGAGCCTTTTGTCCACCCGTACCCCAAAGTCCTCAGGGCTGCTCTCAATCCATTCTCCACCCAGCCTGCATTGATACTGGGAGTTGGGTGCCCTAACCCAGGTGTAGGGCCTTGTACTCAGCCTTGTTGAACTTTTAATGCTTCATACATTTACCAGGTACTTGGTTTTAGTTTCTTTTGAAACATTATGGAAACAAGAGCCATTGTCAGAAAGGGATTACATTCTGGCAATCATAACCGAATTACAGCCCTCTTCCAAAGTAGGAGAGTGATCACATGATACTCTTAATGGAATATTAATGAATTTATATTGCTTGAAAACAATTTGAAAGGATGGGTTGTTAGGAACTTACCAAAAGGTAAGCTTTTTTCAATATCTGGGAAAAAGTAAAATTTGTCACTTTTGAGGCTGAGTGTAATTTAGCCTCTGTGGGCCAGAAAGCTTTGCTTACTATCTTAAGACTGCTGTGAATGTTTGTTTGTGTGATGCCTTTTTTATTCTAGTAGCATCTGGGAACTGGAGACCTCATAGGTCAACAGATCTTGCAAAATATTAGTGCAAAACCAAAGAAGAGCCCATATTTCAACAAGCAGTAGTGTTGACTGAGTCTAGGTTAGAACCCAGCATTTTGGCTAAGGAGATATCTCTACTCTACAGGATCTTAGTAAACTCAGATATATGTGCATGATTTGGGACTGTTTGCTGAATGTCTTCTTTTGGAGTTGGTAGAGAATGGTCTAAGTGTAGAAGAGCATCTTCACACTTCACCCCAGAATAACAGTGTCCATAAAGATGTGGCAGGCTCTGTATATTACTATTGTATAAATGATTTATATCAAGATCATGCAGCTGAAACTGGGACACGTTCCAGGTACCTCCTTCCACCATCACCATCATATGAACACCACCAGCCTCAAATTAAACTTCTTTCCCATGAAGAATGAAACTTTTTAAAGCTAAGGGTGGAAGAGGCAGACAGTGGCCAGGGAAATGCAGTATTCATTGGCAGGCACAGACAGTGACCACACTGCTGGCAAGTACGTTACGGATATGCAAGGAAGCCACAGTCGAGGTTAAGGTCTTGTTGAGGTCTGTGATAAACATAAATGTTACAAGGCAACTCTTTCCAAAGCCAAGACGTGCCTTCATCTATCTTAAATTGTTAGGATGTGAGTGTTTGATTTTGGGTCCACCAGCAGTGTTGGGTCAGTGCTCCATACCTGGGCCCTGGGGATTTAAAAACTGGCTCAGATGTGTACGGGGCACAGTGACCCCTGAGAACGTAGCCCCTGCCCTTGTGCTTTTTACGGGGGAACTGCCTCTGCTTTGCTGCAGCTGAGAGGTGGAGAGCCACAGCAGCGAGTAACTTTGGCTATTTGCAAATTCCCCCCCTGGAGCCTTCGGCCAGTCTCAGCAATAAGTGGGAATGCTTCCGAGTTGGCCCAAAATGATCACCTCTTGTATGGCAACAACATCACACTGTACTCGAAAAGGGCTATTTCAAAATTGGTGTGTGTGCGCAAACACGCAGGCAGGTGCAATTTAATCCCTTGTTTTAAAAGATGGACAGGAAGAGCTGTCAAGGCTTTACCAAGGACTGAGGGGAGAGGAGAGAGAGTTATTAGCATGGGAGTGTCACCTACCACATGCACTGCTTTGTTACATGATGATACCTTGGGCTTGGGGGCAGATCTGTTGGCCCTGAGCTCAGGGCTGAGCTCATCCTGGTTGCATCTGGGTAGACATACCCACTGTCTGCTTTTGCAGCCGGAGAACACACAGGCACAGTCGAGGGGGGAAACCTCCCTGTGTATTGGTCAAGAGAAACAGGCGTCAAATGTCTTAAGGGGAACATGTTTTAAATGCTTCAGCATAATTTATTCATCCTTGGCTGTGGTGCTTTTGAAAGTGCCACTGTAACCAACTTCCCTCATGGACAGACCAAGAGTTTAAGAAAGGAATAATTTCCTTTTTTTAACTTTCTTTCTTGCTTTTGTTTAGCAGTCTGAGGCCCTGGCTATAGCAGTCCTCCCCACACACATGTAGCTATTATAGCTGAGGTTTCTGCAAGTGAACCAAATTGCAGTTGCATGTATTTATTTTATATGCCCCATCTGTTTAAGTCAAGGGAGACTTATGTACATTTTTTAAAAAATACTCTGAATCTGTCACCAATTTACCTTCCTTACTTTGCCACAAAGGCCAACATCTACCGCCAGGCCAAGGGACAACACTGCTTTTTCAGTTACTACAGCCAACACAGCAGGCAAGCTTATAAACCCAGCAGGGGTTCTCCTGTAAAAATTCTCCATCTTAATGAGATAAATGATCGGGTTTTTCCATGATGCAATAAAACCAGAAGTATTTAAAAGCTCCTCTCTTTCTTCAGCGGTTGCCTGGTTTGCCTAGGCTTCCTACTCTACGTGAATGCCTCACAGGCTTCAAAGCCTGAGCCCTGTGAATGTGCGGTGTGATTATGCTTTTGCTGAAAAATGTGGATATGTCCCACTTCAAGCACACTTAATTTCTTTCCACCTAAGGCTATAAAGAAAATAAACAACTAGCAAGAGCCATACAAATAATTTTAAAATGGGAGGCCTGTTCCCTTTTTCACATAACTTTTTCCAAACTAATCACTTAAGAGAGTAATTGACTTGCAAAACGATCCAGGAGGCCTCCACAGTTGAATTATTATTTTTGATCTGTCCCAGAATGGTGCTGCTATTTCTCATAACAGAAAATGACGACCTCCCTCTAGACTTTTTACTTACCGTTTTAGCTACCACTAGCAGCCTCACACCTGTCGTAACTGGATTCAGATCAGAGAAAATAATTTGAATATTTAATTAATTCCAAATGTCCTATGTAACATGGAGAAAGTAGTGCTTTCCTGATTGCTTTTGGGGGGAAGGCTTGCACACTGACCACCTAACGGGGATGATAGCCCTTTTTTTCTACATTTGAGAGTGATCAGTTCTTTTCAGGTAACGTAAAAGAAACATAATTGATCTGGATAGGGAAGGAATCCATAGTTTATCCACCATGAAAGATTCAGGAGGCTGTCACATGCCTGAAATTTATAATAATCACTTTGGCAAAGTACTGAGCATTTCTCACTGTCTGCTTCATGGCCAAAGCAAGCAGTCTGAATCTGTGGTCCCACTAACAGCTTTGGGAGTCAGACACCTAAATATTTTTGCTAATCTTGATCTTCTGGTTTTAGGTTTGAGCAGTAGGACTCTTACAGCCAGTTGGATGATGTTTCTTTCAAGCTTGATGAATGAGGCTTTATGCACTTCTGTGTATGTGTGGCATTCTGAAAAAAAATACTTCACAAATTACGGTGGTAGGGTGGTGGTGGTGGTAGTGGTGTTATGTATATATTAAATACCCTGCAACATTCTCCAGAAATGTGTGGGTTTTCCCCAAAGAAATGTCAGCCCATCTTTGCAGTTGTTGGGATTTTTGTCAGTTTGCCACCTGAACTGCAGTTTGGTGATGAGTGATGTTATTTCAGTTTATCCAAGTCTTGTTGCAACCTTCCCTAGCAGTAGGTCACTGCATGACCATCCACCCTCCAAATCGCACCTGCCCTTGAGACAACCAGTGTCAAGGTCTTTATGGATGCTTTAAGAAAGGGGTCATGAACAGCATCTGCAGAAAGACAAGTGGCATGCCTGGAGGCCCAGGACCTACATGCACTGCAACAAGTAGGTTTGGTATCATTTCATATACTCGGTCATAGACAGGAACACCTTGTCCAGGTTATATGGATTTTAGACTTCAGCCTGCCCCAAAGGCCTATATAGCACTATAGATGTAGTCCATGGGTAAAACATAGCAGACTGAAATGTGCTCCAGTACAACCCACTCACTATTCTGAATGGCCAAGATCCTACAGGTCCATTTGAAGTCACTGTAGTTCCAGTTGCTTGATACTTCGCCTGGCTTTGAAAATACTTGGGAGGAGGAAGAGATCAGAGCATCATTTTCTTTGTATTCAGTCTGCCCTCCTGCAAATCTTCACAGGCCTAAATATGTCTCAGACACATTTCTGCAGATCTTAAAAAAAAAAAAAAGTAAGTCTGCTTTATGGAGGTATTTGTCCATACAATTTTGCTGTAAGAGCAAACTCATAATTTTTCATTTTATGTATTATCCAGATCATATTATGAACTAACTGTATCAGAGGCACAGCTAAGCCTGGAGTCCTAGGACAGAAGAACAGAATGAGAGATAATGAGCTGTCATCTGTAGATGCAAGAAAGGCAACCTGAAAACTCAAAGGGAATAATTAAGAAGCTTTGATGACAGTTATTTTGTTTCTGTGTCTGTGGTTGGGGTTTTATGTTTAATTCTAGATACATACCATTTTTTTAAAAAGGGTTAAAATTGCAGAAAATGTGAAAACAGCCATGTTTCAACAAAGTGGCGCAGTTCTTCACTGTGAAAAACCCATAAAATGACAGGAAATGGCTTAATGTGGTAGGTGTTCATTTTTAAGGGTTCTGTTGACAGAAGTTGATGAGTGAAAATATTGCATTTCATTTTTGCCTTTTGTTCAGTAAATAGCATGGAATTTTGATGCTGCCTAGAGGGACAGCTTTGTACTGTGGTGGTCTAAACTGGGATTTTTCATTAATGTAACTAGTCAGAGTAGGTGGGGATCTTTTTCTGATTTCGTGTTGGGATTTTTTAAGAAAAAAAGCTCAAGTCAAAGAGAAGACCAAGAAAAAGCACCGCAAAGTTTATCTTTTACTCATCTGGAAGAGTTTACTTTAAACATGGAACATTGTTTGCTGCTGTGGAAATGAAAGTGAGAGAGTCGCAGCTTTCTTCTGATGCCATCTGGCAGATGATTTACTTGTGTATGGTATTCACTAATCCAAATAACCCTGTGTGTGGTAGCATTGTCTCTTTATTGATCATGCAGCTGAGCTGGCTGAACCTTAGGTGGCTCACACAAGGCTATCAACAGCACAGTACAATAGACAGTTTAAAATTAGAACAGTATTACAGAAGGGGATATGCCAAATTCAGCATGCCTTTACCTTTATTAAGCATTTTGCTTAACCGGACTGAGCTTGATGTTTCCTTTTCATCCTCCTCATGATTTTATTCACTCCAATTCTACTTGGGCTTTAGCTCATTGAAGTAAACCAAAGCATTGGGCATCCATCCTTAGATTGGTATCCTTGCCCTGTTGATAACTGTGTTTGCTCCTCTAAAGTCCCTTCCTGACCCCATGAAGCTTGTATTCCTGTTGCGAAGTAAGGCTACTTCAGCAGGACGGTTGTACGCTGTAACCAGTAACCTTGTGGTTAAGAAACTCTCCTGGTTCCTAACCTAAGACAAAATTGTCTCCAGATCAGGATATTCCCATTTATCAGGCAAAAGATCTAGCTACTTCATTATTATATTAATGTTAGGCTGCCTCCTTTTGCTGTAATGTGAAAGAAAGAGCCTTGAGTGGTTATTTTGGGAAGCAAAATAATTATAGGATTATGCCGTGAGGAGCAGATCCTAAGCTATGAGTAGATGGAGGCAATCACTTAAATCCCTGTATTTAAATTCTAGGGAAGGGTTAGTATCCTGATGCTCTTCTATGCTCAAGACATTATAATGACTCACTTCTCAATGTGTGGGTTTCTTGAGTGATTTTTCCACAGTGCCTAATTCTGTGTGCCTAATAGGTGCCTCTTATTTTGGCTTATAATTCCACTCTGAGGTCTAAAGATCTAAAATGTAAGTATTGATTGTGTCTTGGTTTTAGTCACTTCAGATTTTAATTCAATCTGGCCTTGACAGGTGACTTCAAAAAACCCATGCTATGGTTCAATTTGCAGTTGTCCTTCTTGGAAGCTGACTTTTTGATTTTAAGGACAGTTGAACAATTTTGAGAGTGCTGATTTTCTTCATAGATAGATCAGCATAATTCATATGTGATATTAAAACATATACAGTGTATATAATTTTGTAGCAGTGACAGGGAAGGGACTGAGACCTCAGCTCTTTCCCTGTAGAGCAGCTGACACTTTGAACTCACTGGCTGCATCTGCATTGCTAAGCATTTACTACCAGGACCTGTTTCCTGAATGACAGGCTCAATGGGATAGTTCACGTTACCGTATTCTGTCCTCCCCCAGAAGAGGCATAGATACATCCAAACTGTTTGCTAGGAGTGTCCTTGGCCCGTGCTGATTCCTGAATGATGCAAAGAGTTGTTTCGAAAAGCGTTAGTTGCCCAGAGCCAAAACTGTGCCAAGAACTGCCCTAAGTTTTGAACAGCACAGATGATCAATTTTCAGTGCCTGGCACTCTGTCAGTCCTTAACTGAGTGGAACAAGCATAGCACCTTCCTCCCTTAAGTGTTAACAGAATATATGTGGTTTTTCAATTTACTTCCATGACATTCGGACACTGTTCTGGAAAACTGAAGTATATTTTCTCTTACTAATTTTGTAGCGCTAAAATTCCACTGACTTTGCTGCATTTTCTATTGACTGATCCTGTAAACACAGGGAGAATCAGTATTGTTATTATTATCATCATGTCATCATGCTTTGTTCATTTTTAATTTTATAACTACTGTCTGATCTTTTGGAATTGTGTCTGCTAATGTAGCACTGGATTATGGAAATCTTATTTTACTGAAACCTGTTGTTCTTGGACTAGAATTCACAGTTACACAGTTGCCCTTTATGGATCCATAGATTTTTTCAAAGCCAGAAAAGTCCCTTCAATTATCTAGTCTGATTTCCTGAATGACACAAGCCATTTAATTTAACCCAGTTAGCCTTGTGTTAAGTCCAGTAATTTGTGGTTGGCTAAGACTTATCTTCTAGAAAGATGTTCAGTCTAGATCTGAAGCCATTGGTGGTTGGAAAATCCATCACTTCCTTTGGCAGTGCACTGCAATGGTTATCACCGTCACTCTTAAAAATGTGTGTTTTGACTCTTCCCTGAATTTGTCTGGCTTTTGCTTCCAGCTATCACCTCTCATTATGCCTTTTTTTTTGTGAGATGAGAGTGCTGCTGTTACTGCTCAGTATTTTCTCCCTGTGGTGATAACTTGCACAGAGTAATCACTGAAATCATCACTAGATGTTTTTATTAAACTCAACAGACCGAACCCCTTTCTTTAATCTCTTACTGCAAGGCTCTTTTCCAAGGTTTCTGATAATTTCTGTGGCTCTTCTCCACATTCTATCCAACTTTTTACCTCTTTCATGAAATGAGGAAACAAGAACTGGATGTAATACTCCAGCACGTGTCCATTTATAGGCAATCCTTTTACTTCTCAGTGCTTTCCCTCTACTGCTCTAAAGCGATCGCTAATTTAAATGTGCCTGGGCTGCTCCCTGGCATCAAGGCCAGCTAGAATATCATAGTCTGCATCTGTACTCCTGAATGCTCTTTATCTTCCATGACAGGGTGTCTGCATCCAAACTGTGTTTTGGGAATGGCTCCTTGCTATTCCTGACACTTTGTCTGTGTTTGGGAATTATCTGGGAAAATGCTGGCAGAGGCTGAAATCATGCCAAGGATGAAAATAACCACCCCGTGGTACCGATGTTCAAGGACTAATGCCTGGGAACATTTTCTGGCATTTTTTTTGTTTAGTAGTGTAGTCTAAGAGTTCCCAGTCATGCTCAAAGCTTCGCTGATATTTTTAGCCTCAGTGAAAGTATTAAAAAGAGACATGTTTCTCTTATTTGCTTTAAGATCCTAAGAGTCAGGTGTGTGGGCTCAACTGGTCATCTGGGTTAGGTGAAGGCATTGTCGAGTCAGAAACAAGCACCTCCTGATTTTCATTCAGCCCATATCTCTTAGATGCCTGTTTTTGAACACTTTCTCTGCCTGGTAGGATTTACTTCTCCCACCTCACCACTAATGATGAAGGGTACTTGGACAATGAAGAGCCCAAGTCCAACTTTTCATGACATGACTTAGGTGAAATGACTCCTACTAAGCTTCACTTTTGTTCTATTACCCTTACTCCTATGGGGATGACTCCTATCCACAGCACTTATGCATCTAAATCACAGGAGTATTTTTTGTAAAAATATTACCCATGGATGTAATATATTCACATGGATATGATATAAGGACTTTTAATTATTTTTCTCTGACTTTTATTGTAGGAATGGAGCATGAAATAAAACCTCCTATCCTGAGTTTTCAGAATTCAAACACTGATTTTGACTGTCCTTTTAATGTGCTTTGCATGGTACAGCAACATAAGAAATAATCAACAAATCCTACATTTGCTGGTCCCGAGACTAACCATGGTGTAGATGTTTTGCTGATTGAAACTCTTTGCTCCCACCTCCTTCCCCCCAGACAAAGTTATGAGGAGCACTGACTGAGGAGGATAGCCTGTGCTGTGTCCTTAAACCTCAGACTGGATGGGTGTGTTGATTATTTTCTCTTCCGATCTATAAAAGTAAAACCACTTGAAATCAGCTGAAGGATTTCACCACTTTAGTGGTGTCAGTTCCCAGCCTCAGAGCTCCCAGAATAGCTTGGAAAGATCTAGTTGTTCTGGTGTATGGAATGGAAAAACCTAGTATATCTCTTTTCTTACTTACGGGAGGTTTAGATCAGATGAAACAAAACATTTTCAGTGTACACCTAAGCCCATTTTCATTAGTAAACTCCTTGCCTATATGCTTGGTTTGCTTAGTAGAGGTATTTGTGTCAGAGGTATACCTTGAACTTTTAATTTATTAATGTTTTGTTTGTATTCAGCCATGCTAATTTAGAGGGTTTATGTTAAAGGAGTGTATCTAAAACGATGCAAAACCCATGGAAACAGTACTCAGTGATGAGCAAAATCGTAGCTTTGTCTCACTGATTGGCCCACCCTGGCTTATTTTCAGTATGTACTTTGGCTATTTGAATCTATCTTCTTCCTCCATGCCATGAGGTGGGTTTAGCTATCTCCAGACAGCATGAGCGGACAAGACCTAGAGGCTGACTGATGCAGTCTTCCAACATTAATCCAGCAAGCTGTGAATCCTTAAATGTTTCTGTTGTTCCCATTCTGCATCTGAGAGTTTATAGCTACATTTAATGCTGTAAAATCACACTGTCTACATCCAGTCTAGAGCGAGCTAAGCACAAGCAGCACAGAGACGTGTTAATCTCCACTATCTGGTCTTGAGACCAAGGCTGACCATTTTATTCAACACTGTAGGCATGCCTTTCGAAATGCAGCTGACATTAATGTCTTGTCAAATGGAGGCTGTAGACAACAGAAAGGGCTTTCATTTGTGCATGCATCTGGTTTGGTAAGAGCTATGGGTGGTTCTTGCAACCAGTCTTCACCTCCTGCAAGACACAGGTGCTTTTGAAGCCAGGAGTGCTGAGCACAACATATTCAAGTTGTGAATGTGAGATGCTCATATTCAGAGATTTGTCACCGGTTTCAGCTGTAGACTGGGCTGTGAATTGTGGTAGTTTTAGAGCATATTCCTTCTCTGTTCAACCATCCCTGATACAGGACAGTAACTCTTCAGGATGAGTGGAAGGGGTGGCAGGTATAGCAACTCCTTCAGTCACCTGAGGTACATTTACTAGCAAACATGAATAGGTACCTTGACTTTCTTCTCCCTTATAAACCAGCTTTAATATTAACTTGTGTGAACACAGGAAAAGCGTAAATTGCTATTCTCACCTCAGAAAACACCTGTGCTTAGCAATAATTTGAAATGGTAGCTGATTTGACATGAGTCAAAGCAAAGTCTGTTGTAGACATGCAGTGGGGATTCATTATTATTTTCATTAGATTTTATTATCATCACCTTCAGTAACACATACAGTGTTTCTTTCATCGCTGTGTAAGAGGGTTAAACATTACAACAGCAGCCTAATAATTCTCAACACCTGCCCATCTGGCAAGCCTTTGTTCTGTAAAATTTGTTCTGCCACTGTTAATTTTAGATTGGCATTTTTGCAGCTGATCAAAGTAGTGGGATTACTTCAAACAAGGACTTCATGGGCAAATGCATCACCGTTGGTCTAGTCTGGCTCTGCAGAGCCCTGGCAATGAAAGGCCTCTGGGCAGACTGGGCTAGCAAAAATGAGTGTGCACGGAGACATTCATGATGCCACTCTTTTATTTTTGATGCACTGTACATTCAGCATTTTCTTCCCTTTAAAGTGGAAGATCATTTAGATGCTTCTTTGAAGACTAATTTAGGAATGTTGGCAAAGGCCAGTTAGTGTAACATGTGCAATTTATTATGTTAACAATGTCTAATGAAGCAACAAATATCAATAATCCTGCCGAGTACAGAGAAAACAAATGCACACTTTTTATGCTGTAGTTCGATCTGATCTTGGTAGACTACAGTTAATATATTTTGAAACAGAATATGCATGGCAAACTGTTTTCACAGTACTCTAATAAAAGTCTTTCTCATTTTTAAGTTTTTCCTCTCTCAATCTCCCCTTTGTTTTCCTGAAATAATAATAAAAAAAATAGAAAATGTATTTTGCCATCTGTAAAAAACCTAAATTCTCCTCAGCTGCTGCTGTTAAAATGCTGGAACTCAATTCCAGTAGGTTCCTGTTCACCCTATGCTCAATAAATAACATAGTATGGAAAGCAGTCCAAAATTCCAAGTAATTCACAGAGATATTAATAAACTCTGTGCTTTCTTTTTTTGGTAGGGAAACCGAACAGGTAAGCAAGTTGGAGATTCATTGCCTGAAGATGATTGAAATAGCACAAAGTAGGGCACAGTCAATAGCCAGGCAGTTAATATAGTGAGAAATCCATTTACATTGTTGACTCAGTAATTTATTTGCTGTGCTATTGATTTGATCTCTGCCAAGAGAGAGCTAAGAGCTTGGTCGCAGCTTTGTTGAATATGTTCTAAGGGCTTGTATAGCATGACTGGAAGAAAATGGTAATGGGCAGGTCATGGCTGGATTGGTTTGGAAGAAGCCTGTGAATTTGTGACTGTAAAAGTCTGACACCTCCTTTTTGTTCCTCAGCTCCTCCAAACTGTGTCAGGCTTACTCCAGTGCTTGAGTGTACTTCACCGACAGACCCCATATGTCCATGTGGCATCTCACTAGGCAGGTCACTGTGTACCCATAGAGCATCACAGATTCACTTCCATCTACCTTAGAGAAACACTTTCTCAAATTTTGTTCTTTCTGCTTAAAACTTTCCACTATGCACTGGGGGAGATTTAGAAGAGTTAGTCCCATTGATTTTCCTTTTTTTGTGTGTGTGTGGTGGGGTATTTTTGTTAGTTTTGTTTTTGTTTGTTTGTTCCTAATTCTGATAGATATTTTTTTAAGAAAAAAACCCCTTCCTGATTGCTAACTACCAACACAGTAACTAGTGCCATTGCACTGGAGGAAGTCAGCAAATGAACCCATGTGTAAATGAATGGCATTAAGCATCAAATTTACTTCCTCAGCAGTGAGAAATACTGTACTTCATTAAAGTTTCACTCCTATTGTCAATTTGCATCTAATTTACAATTTTAGTCTAGGAAAGTTTATCCCTGTTTTTTGTTAGCTAGATTAACTTTAAACACAGTACTTAAATTATGTTTTTTGGATCTTTCAGCAAGTCAAAGTGACTGCCAGTTCTCTAGAAATGAGCAAACTGAGTGTTTCTTATGAAACGTAGTTTGCTTGAAATTTGCAATGGGGCATGACCATGTGTTTGTACATATGCTTCAAGGATGAATCTGCTCTCTGTTCAGAAATTACAAAATTGCTTTTCATTACTCCCTATGAATTCATCCTGAACTTGATGTTAGTTCAGGATCCGGTGAGATTTCAAGGAAGAAATGAAATAATTTCAAATCTATTTGTCATTACCGCTGAACTCTTTGATAATGATAATCAGCCTCTGAAGGTATACACCAAAAAAACCCCACCTTGTAGAGTTATCTGTGGGTTGGTTTTTTTTCTCAAATGTGTTGCACAAAATATGTTTTAATTTTTCTACACCCTTTTTACTGGTAAGAAATGTGGGTCTTCTGTTGCCTAGAAAACTTGATAAATTAATGGAAAGGCAATGAAATGAGGGCTTGAGGAATAACTGGAAGCTGGGAGGTTTTCAAAGTAAAGGATGATAATCAGACTGCTTAAAATGTGTTTTTAACAAAGACTGAACAAATAAATATTTTTAATAAAAGAAGTTTTTTGTTTAACTTCTTGTTAAACAAATATACTTTCCATTTCCAGTAAAATGTTCTGTTTCTGATATTTCTAAATCTTAGAAAGACCAGAAAAAAAATATGTTCTGACCATTCTTTTACATTTTACAAAGGCAGGGGGAAACTGAAAGTGTTGTGCCTTGTATGCCTTGAAGGGTTAATTATATGTTTTGTATAAAATACATTGGCAAACAGAAATGCATGTGACAGAGGCCAGATGCCACTGGTGCCTTCACATCTTAGAAGACGTTGCTCTATTTGCAAGCTGGTGTCTGGATTATTGCAGTGAAATCCTCCCTTTGTCTAAATCTACAATGTGCACGTTCTGCCCATTCTAGCCCTGAGATCTGAAACCTACAGCTTTGGTAACACTGCTAAACAAGTCAGAAAAAAAGAAAAATATTTAGAGATTCAAGACAGCAACTTTTTTTAGCAGGGTACTGACACACACGTCTAAATTCCTCTGAAGTTGACCAAACACATAAGTGTTTACTGAATTCAGTTTCAGACTACCTGGGACAGAGTTAAGCTTACTTCAGAGGGAAATCATCCTTTCATGTATTTGTTATCACATAAGAATTTTGACTCATATCAAGAGATAGTAGCTAATACACATAAAACATTTTTCTTTTGAAAAGTTTTGCTTCTCCTCTTCCTCAGAAAATAGATTTGTTTCCTCTGGAAAATGGAGACATCCAAATGGCAGCTCAGGAATTGCACTTCATTTTTAGCCCAGTTGTGCTATTGATTCTATTCAGTATTGTATTGCAGCAGTGATGAGGAATGTCACATCTATAATAGTGTGTAATATGTTACATGTAGGGTAGATGTAAATTTAAGTAAAACCAATGTGAGCTGGCCAACCCCTTTGAAATGTACCTGGTGCCTTCTTTCTGGTTGTACTTGCTGTTCTGGTTGAATATTTTCTCCAGTCAAATGTAATTTCTGGAACAGGTGCTATGAAACATAGAATTTTTTCTTTTATGTATGATATCTGGAAAATTTCTCTTGTTTTCTCAGGCAAACTCCTAAAGCAGGCCAGAGTTTGCAGTTTTTCTGTCAGCACAAATTAATTTAAAGGCCTCCTGTGTAATAATAATAGTTTTAAATTGTTTATAGGGTTGATTTTAATAAACACTGCATAACATAGAGCAGTGATGATCATAACCAGTTGATTCAGTCCAACACAATATCATCTTTCACTGGTGCTCTGAAGAAATAGCACAAACAATGAAGATGCCTGAGGTATGTCACAACACCATGATCAAAAGGAATGTATTAGTTAAATATTATAATAAACCCAGTAATGTCTTTTGAAATAGAATGATTTTAATTGTAAAACATCTGCCTGAAAGTCCAAAGAGATTAGAAATGTCCGTTTATGAAAACATTCTAATTAAAGGCTCTAAATACTTAGAATAGTTCTATGCCTATGTAAGTTAGTCCAACTGATAGCAAAACTCAACATGTTTCATATTATTTCAACTACTTTTATTTGAACAAGGGAATAGATAAACAAAAGGAAATGATACTGTTGTTTTTAAAAATTTACAAAAATATAACCTGAACAGGGGTCAGTCTTCAAATGCACGGTCCATATGGCTTGGCTGACACAAGTAGCTGTAAGGAGAATATCACTTTGTAGGAACAGTGGGACTTGTCTCTCTCCTGCTCTTTGCAGTAGCAGAGGGGAAAGAAAATGTAAACTGAACTGCTCCTTTATCCACCATTTTTGATGCCTCAGATATATCTGAGTCAGTAGAAGCATAAACTACTGCAGCTTCTAGGTCTGTTAATAGAAATTCCAAAAATAATTATCCTCTACTTTATATAAAACAATGGAATAGCTATTTTGTGTTTAGCCTGGAAGTCATCAGATGTCATTATTATAAGTGGACTTCACAAACAGCTATATTGTAGAGGAATAGAGAAATACTTGTGTTAATTGTGGTATTACTGTTTAGAAAAAACTGCTGTTTAGTTTTCTGCTTTACACTTCTAGTAGTCAAGTATAATTTAGCTACACTGGTTGAGCACAGCCCTTCCTGCGAAGCAGGCCACATTGTGGAATATTGTTTTCTTTCTTTGTTAGAATAAAGGAAGTTTAGCAGTGTATATGCAGTGATCTAACGTTGCCTTGAAATACTAGTGATATAATATATGTATATAGGTGAATATGTGCCTCTTTTCAGATTCATTTAATGTCAAACATAAGGTGGTCAAGACAAAGTCACCGGTGAGTAATTTGTCCTGATAGCCACATACATCCTATGGTCTGCATGTTGGGCACAGTGAAAAAATTAATACAATCCAACAAAGCAGTCATCAGGGCTATGTCTTAGGAGGTATGTGGGCATCAACCTGTAGGTTAACAGGTTATGGTATGTGCATGTCCCAGCATTAACTCACTCACACTTTCATTTCCATCTTGCCATGCTCAGTGTGATGCTGTGTGCTAACATCAAGGACGCTGCTACAGCCAGAGACCTAACTTGGAGGTGGTGGTTCCTTAAATTGCCTTTGATCCATAACCAGCTGTACTCCTACCTGCCCCAGGGAAAAGGCAAACAAGGGACCTTAAATGAGTATCCAGAGATGGATTAGAAATGCTTATAGGGTAGGCTTCTGTTCTCACTCAAAAGCCACTAAGTGATGGCTGACAGGTGGTAAGAAACTTGCTAAAGTTACTGTCATGTCTAACCATCATTCACGTACTTTCTGCTGTGACTTAACCTTTCTTTTTCAGCCATTGTACTGAAAGCACACCAGGTAAGATGCCATTTGAGAAATTGCCCTTCTTCCCTGCTAGACACTGCTGATGGGAACCATGCTTTCCATGATGGCCATGTGTCATTGGGGATGCATGTGTAAATGCAGGAAAAGAATCCATGACAATTGTCTGGCATAGAAGGATGTATTTCTGTATTGGGTTTAGAACAGACTAGGCCTAGACTATTTCAGCTGGAAGGGGCTTACAATGATCATCTAGACTAACTGCCTGACCAATTCAGGGCTGACTAAGTTAAGGCATGTTATTAAGGGCATCGTCCAAATGTCTCAAACACTGGCAGGCTTGGGGCATTGACCACCTCTCTAGGAAGCCTGTTCCAGTGTTTGACCACCCCTTCAGTAAAGAAATACATCCTAACGTCCAGTCTAAATCTCCTCTGGAGCATCTGAACCATTTCCACACACTCTATCACTGGATCCCAGGCAGAAGAGATCAGCATCTCCCTCTCCATGTCCCCTCCCCAGGAAGCTGTAGAGAGCCATAAGGTCAGCTCTCGCCTCAGCCTCCTTTGCTCCAGACTAGACAAACCCAAAGTCCTTAGGTGATCCTCCTAGAACATTCCTTCCAGTCCTTTTCACCAGCTTTGTTGCCCTCCTCTGGATGCTTTCAAGGACCTTCACATCCTTCTTAAACCGTAGGGCCCAGAAGTGCACACAGTACTTGAGGTAAGGCTGCACCAACACTAAATACATTGGGACAGTCACCTCTTCTGACCAGCTGGTTATGCCGTGTTTGATGCCCCCCAGGATGTGATTTGCCCCCTTGGCTGCCAGGGCACACTGCCGACTCATACTGAGCCTGCTGTTGACCAGCACCCCCAGATCCCTTTCTTCAGGACTGCTCTCCAGCCACTCCTCTCCCAGTTTATACTTGTGCCCAGCATTACTCCATCCTAGGTGCAGGATCTGGTGTCTGCACTTGTTGAATTTCATCCCGTTAATCATAACCCAATGCTGCAATCTCTCTAGATCCCCCTGCAAGGCCTCTAGTCCCTCAGGAAAGTCAACAGCAGCCCCCAGCTTAATTTGCAAACTTCCTAATGGTGCATTTAACTCCTGCATCCAGATTGTTGATAAATATATTGAACAGGACTGGCCCTAGAACTGAGCCCTGAGGAACACCGCTGGTGACCAGCTGCCAGTCAGATGCAGACCCAGTCACTACGACCCTTTGATCTCTGCTCTTCAGCCAGTTCTTCACCCAGAGAACAGTGAACCTGCTCATCCCACAGTTGGACAACTTGTCCAGAAGGATCCTGTGAGGGACAGTATCAAAAGCCTTACTAAAACCCAGAAAAATATATCCACCTTCCCTTCATCCACTAGATGGGTGACTATCATAGAACAATATCATATTAGTTAAACAGGACTTTCCCCTAGTCAACCCATGTTGACTGTGCCTGATGATTGCATTATTCTTTAAATGCCTTTTCACAGTACTCAGTATAATTTTCTTGATAATTTTTCAAGGACCTGAGATCAGACTAAGAGAACTGTAGTTCTCTGGGTCTTTTCTCATGCCCTTCTTGTAAATTGGAACATTGGCTAGCTTCCAGTCAGCAGGGACCTCCACAGACTCCTAAGACCTTTGATAAGTGATTGGGAGGGGTCCTGCCGTAACATCCAGTAGCTCCTTCAGTCCTTGCGTTTGTGTGGCAAGGTTTTGGTAGCAGGGGTTCTACAAGGGTGGCTTCCGTAAGAAGATGCCAGAAGCTTCCTCTATGTCCAATCTAATAGAGCCAATTCCCTCTCCTTCTACTCCCCTCTCATGAGACCTCACCTGGAGTGCTCCATCCAGCTCTGGAGTCCCCAACATAACAGGGACATTGACCTGTTGGAACGAGTCCAGAGGGGGCTATGAAGGTGATTAGAGGGGCTGGAGCACTTCCATGAAGACAGGCTGAGAGAGTTGAGGTTATTCAGCCTGGAAAAGAGAAGGCTCCAGGGAGACCTTATAGTGGCCTTTCAATACTTAAAGGGGGCTTAAGATGGGGACCGACTTTTTCATAGGGCCTGTAAAATGATAAGACAAGGGATAATGGCTTTAAACTGGAAAAAAGTATAGATTTGAATTAGGTATGAGGAAAAAATTCTCCACTGTGAGGGTGTGAGGCACTGGAACAAGTTGCCCAGAGAAGCTGTGGATGCCCCATCCCTGGAAGTGTTTAAGGTCAGGATGGATGGGGCTTTGAGCAATGTGGTGTAGTGGAAGGTGTCCCTGCCCATGGCGGGGGGGTTGGAACTAGGTGATCTTTAAGGTCCTTTCCAACCCAAACTATTCAATGATTCTGTGATTCTAGAAATCTCCAGATGGTTCGAAGACAGACCCACCACTGGCCATGGTCAAGCCCATCAACAATGGTGGTAGTGCCTCTGGAATAACATATCTAAGAAGGGAGAAAGCCACCTGTGCAACAGCAACTGCAGCCAGAAGAGAGGAGTGAGAACATGTGAGAGCCGCAGCCCTGCAGCCCCCAGGGCAGGGCAGGAGGAGGCCGGGGGGCTCCAGGCGCCGCGGCAGAGGCTCCCCCCAGCCCGCGGCGCAGCCCCCGGCGGGGCAGGCTGTGCCCCCAGCCCACGGAGCCCCCGGGGGGCAGCTCCCCCCCCGCAGCCCAGATTGGCCTGGACTGGATGAATCTGGTTGGATTACTGCACCGTTTGAGTATGACACCTGGGAGAAGCCAGTGTCCTGAAGTGGCAGAAGTGACAACAGGCTACAGAATAATTCTAAGCAAGAATCAGTGCTTCAGCCATCCATCACTTACTTAGTATGAATTGCACATCTGAGAGAGCTGACTGAAATTCTGAAGCAGGCAATTTGATTTAAATAAATAAATCTATAAAATCTGGATTTTCCATTTCTGCTGTCCTGCTTGCAGCTGCAGATTCCTTTTCCCTGCTGTAGCTGCACATCAAAAGAAATTTACATAGACAAAACTGACCACATACCTTTCATCTTCCAAAATAACTGTTTATGGAGACTCAACTCTTGATGGTTGACACTCGAGACATCAGCGGTAATAAGAAAAAAAGCAGTCATATTTGTGTAGAAGAAGAAACGAAGTGGGTGCTTTGGCATCATTATCTCTTTTAGTTGACGATATCTTTGTGCTGTCTCTTCTGAAGGTCCCAGTCTATTAATTAAATTCATAACTTAGTTCAGCTCATGAATATGTATCTTTTTTTTATCTGCACATGTCTATGCTCTCAAATGCTTATGTTCCTACTTCCTTCATCCATCCCCTGGCAGTCTACCCTATGTAAATGTATTACAGTTCACTTCTGGGCTTCCTTCTGGAGTGGGCTATTTAGCACCTTTAGAAACCATCAGGTGCATTTCTTGGGGAAATTTTGCTCCCAGACTGCTCCCAATAGGCAGAACAGATAGGTGCACCAGGCCCTCTATAACCATCCCCAGGCAGGTTGCTTGGAGACATCAAGCACTCCCATACGCCATCATGCTATATGCCAAGGTGTGCAACACAGTTTCTGATTCATGCTCTAAGAGTAGTATTCTAGTGGGCTGCAGGACAGCCCAGAAATCATTTTTAACACTATAAACTATAAAATAATTGAGTCTCATGGCCACAGAGATACCACACAAGGACAGAGGAGACCCATGGCCAAATGCTATCTTGTGTGGATATGATCAGTTTGCTCTGGACAGTCTAGATGTGACCATGCTGTACCACTTAGGCTTGAATCACTCCCTGGGGCAAACACTTTTAGCATATAGAGTAGCAATAGAAGCAGCTTCTGTGGCTTTGTTCCTCATCCTTCAGTTAGAGGGTTTTTGCAGAGCTATGCCTGTAACATCACGAATTTTCACAGGACAAGATGGACAAGGGAGCTATGAAAGTACAACAGCTAGAGTAATTGGATACATCACTAGGGACATCATGTACTTCATGACTTGCTTTTTTAAGCCTGATGGATCTACAAGTGGAGGCGAGTCTTCAAGCAGTATTTCCAGGGATCTTTAAAACTGATGCTGAGGCAATATAGTACAAGAGAATAAACATATAACTGTAACTTACTCTGAAGTTGAGTTAAAACCCTGCCAGAGCACTGTTTTGCAGTCTCAGGTAAATCTTTCTGTTTTTCATAATACAGGAGGAAAACAGTTTGCAGCTGTCCTTGGTCAAATGCCAAGCCTTCCTACCAACTGCTTATTTTAGTTCTTGAGGTCCGCTGCATTCCCCACAATATTAAGCATCTATTAATGATGCATAAAAGATAACCCCCTGTTTTTCTTTTGCCTACAGAGATTAACGTATGTGGTAGACTATCCCCCCACCAAGATATTAATCATTGTTAAGAGCTCCTTTCTCTGAAAACCTTTCAATCAGTGAATCTCATTTACATAAGGTAAGTTTTATAAATCAGAATCATAAAATCAATTCCACTGGGAACTCTGCAATTTTCACAATCACTTTTCAGTCCAAATCCAACTTTTTTCCCTGCATTTTCCTTTCTGCATAATCTTCCAATCTGGATTTTGCTAGTATTTGTTAATACTGAACTAAAAATAAATACACATTTCCCTTTATGGGAGAAATAATGTTTAAATAACCACATTGTTTATTTTTACCTTTGGAAGTCATTCAGATGTACTATTGCCATGGATATAGTATAAAACATCAACTGAACAGACTAATAATAACACCCAGCTGTTAGACTAGGGCTCTGCAGATCTCAAGGTGCTTTATAAATTGAGTCCATGTAATCACTCACTTTGGACAGGCAGAGGAATTGAAAGAAGAAAAAACACGGATTATTTTTCCCCATGAACACTCATATGCCAGTAGTAGAAATCAGTTTGCTGGATTCCCAGACCGTATCTAATAGGTCACACTAGACTTTCTTTGAGCTGTTAATACAAACCCTATTCCAGCCATAATTTAATTCGTTTTAGCCAGTTTTTTTGATGGGAATGAGAATTACTTCTTACAAGTAAGGTACTGAAACTGTTCCTTAGCTGTAGGGTCCAGATCACTACTTTTTAAGGACTATTTTTCTACTTTGGGAATGGCTCTGGGTTTCTGGCCAATCGCTCTTAATGTACTCTGCCAGTTCTGTGGGCTGGGACAACTGGCCAAAAGCCCACTGGAGGCAAACTGGGAGGACCATGAGTGTCTCTGAGTGCAAGACTCATCTTGGAAGCACCTCTGCATTGTACAGAACAGAGAGTCCTGGAAAAGAAATGAAAAAGCAAAAGAACCAGATAGAAAAATCCCATTTTTAGCACAGCTTTCTGTAAGGGTTTTTAACACAACTATTATTGTTTTGGGCACACTGATGCAACCAACCAAAAGTCTCCAGTGAAAGTTTACTGAATTCAGCAGCGTCACAATGATGTAAATGCAATCGAAAGACTTAGTTTAACCTGGAGTTTTGGTGGCTATGACAAGAGACTGAGAATTGAGATTGCTTCATAATTGTATGCTCTGCTATATATATTCACCTGCAAAATACTTAAATTAATACTTCCCAGCCTCTCAGGAGCCTTTTCATACTTCAGTAACATTTGTACAGTTCCTGAAGGTTTTCCAGATGGAAGATGTGTGTAAGAGCAAAATGCTGCAATTATCTGCAGCAGTTGATATCACCCAGTATATAATCCAGATTGAGGCAAACTGGCCAAAGTATGTGACCCTGTACCAACTAGAGGCTCGGCATAAGCATGTTCCAAGGAAGCACATGGCAAAGGAAACATTACTTCAGATCCATATGGAGAAAAAGTTTGAATGAGATGTGATTTCAAATAACAGACTTGGTGACACTGACCTTCACTACTGCAGATCTGTACAAATGTTTACTTAGAAAACCAGGTTTGCTGACCTCTGTTCCAGTCCAGGACTACATTACCCATTGGTGGGTTACGGCCTGTTCTGGACATAGCACAGTTCAGCACACAGGAGTTGTTCTGCATGGCCAGAACAAAACAATTGATTTACATTAACAAAATCTATGGGGGGGCTTGCTCAGAACCTGCTCATGGTAATTAAATTAGCAAGATTTACTTGCCAGTTTTGGTAAATGGAGAGAAAGAGGGATACTGAGCAAAGTCCTCCACCAGTTTAAGCAGGTTCACTACCACTGAAACCATCGGGATGGGGCCTGCATGAATTATGCATAGTGTAACTCACTACAGGTTCATGGAGTATAAGACTGATGAGAGTGCTGTGACTGGTTATTTTGACCTCCTGCATAATACAAGCCACAGGACTTCCCTGAATCTTTGCAAACATGAATCTCTTTTTTCCATAGAATGGAAAACCATAAACATATACGTTACTTGGAGGTACTTCTGTTTATATTACATAGGTTTCTGTGAATAATTTGGGTTCGTTCTTTAGGACTGTTAAGTGAAAGGGAGCTGTTCTATCTCAGCTGGATCGCAAATGAAACACCCTATAATATGCATAGAAGTACTCATATGGTATAAATAATATTTTTAATCAGTCATTGAAATAATAATATAAAGTACATTTTATTAACATTTGAAAAATAAATGTCTTCACCTCCCTTCATTGGACTTTAAAGGAGGAAAGTTTTACATTCCCTGTGAAAAAAATAAAGTAAAAAATGTTTAGAGAAAGGAGTGATCTGACTGGTCAGAGATCACAAATCGCTAATAATAATAATCTCTGAATATCAGATGCCAAACAGCTGCAGAGCCTCTTAAACCTAATTCCTCTTTCTTGGAGGATACGGCAAGTTTGGAAAAGAGACGATTGCCAAACCCGCCACGAAATGTAGGCAGAAATTTTTCTTTGAGTGAATCACTGTCACCCTTGATAAAACCATACACAAGTGTCTTGGCATGAGACAATGCTGCAAATTGGTGTTCCCAAGGAAGACAGAGCCCATGAAGCCTGCAGACAGAAAACACAACCCAGCCCAGATCATCTAGTAAACAATCCACTCAAAAGCGGGAGGTGATAGGTGTAGAGTTTATTAGATATATCACTAGATATTGCATGCTTTCCCATTACGTGACAAGGTACTACGCAGTTTATTCCATTGCAGTTTGCCACCTGGTATAACAATGTATAAAATTCAAAGAGCAATTATTTGGAAAAGTCGTATATATGTTCAAAAAGTGTATGGAAGATGATTATGCCTGTGAGTCCTTTCCTCGCACTTGCACTTTACAGGGCAGGTGTCAAAATTTCAATTTATATATGTAAGAATTACGGAAAGTTTTAAATTCTCAGTATGGAATATTCATTCCTAGCAAGTGCCAAATACCCCAACTTTACAGACACTGGAAAAGCAGTTCATCTACCGCTCTTTGTCGGCCCCACTTAATGTTAGTGGTGTTAATACCTCCACTATGTAAATAAAAATCAGTGCAGTAATTGCTATTTTTCAGCAATTTGTATTAGGGAAACATGGTGTATTACAAGAAAGTATAGAGTATCTAGGCTTCCAGAAACCTGTAGAAGCGTTATACAAGTCACAGTTCGTTAGCAGCATCTAAAGTTCCTGCTTCAGAAAATATTTATGCTGTTTCAGAAAATATTTATGCTTTCTCTGCCTTGATCCGTTTGCACTTTATCAGCTATCAGAGCAGCGATGTAGTAAACTAAAATGTGTGACCTGCCAGTGCCCAGAGAACAACAGGTTTGGGTTGATTTCTTTTTAACAATTTTTAAAAAAAACCTTTGTGCTTTCTTTCTGCTCATTTTTTCTCCTGCATCACTGCAAATAAGTGATGACACATTACCTTGTCATAGGGAAAGAAGCAGTACCTAACTGTACTAGAAAAGGATTTTTTTCTCTCTGAGTTACTCTAGTCATTCTGTGTCTGCTAATTCCAGGTTCCTTCTGCCAATTTCCATCCAAGAGCATCTAGAATTCTTAATTAATACAGACTAGTATGGTGGCAAAAGTATTTATAGAGAGACAGGAAAGACTCTTCCTCAGTGAAAGGTGATGGATTTGCAGAAAAACACTGGCCTGCACTACTGGAAAAGGCAATTCAGTTCCAGTGATGCACAGGATCAGAATGATTAGTCAAATCCAAGCCACTTAATAGAAAACTGGCCGATGCAGCTAATAGAAATGGGTGAACAAGGAAGGATGTGACTAAAATCCTGCTCCTCTGGGACCGAAGTGTCCCTCCTATTTAGGATTCACATTTCTAAGCACTGCTGTGGAGCTGGGGAGCCAGGGCTTAACACTGAATTTAGACCAGTCCTTTTTTCACAGCTGAAAAAATATAATTTCCTCCTCATTTGTCACTACTGACAACACATTAGTTACAGTAATTGTTTGGGATCAACGCTATCACTGCTTAAGTCTTCCTTCTGCATAGGTCTTTTGGAAGGATCAGATACAGCCCTGTCGCATCACTGAGTGGGAGAAAGGGAGACTGGGATGCCAGTGAATACTTGAAATGATCCAGATGAATCTAAAAATAGCCCTTCCAGGAGAAAACCCTTGTGCTCGCTCTTCAGCTCATGTAGCTGGTTTTGCCTGTGTGCTGTCTGAATACAGCTAATCCTCCTTCCATCCCCTTCATTCTCCCTCCCACACAGGTCGTACACATAACCTACCAAACCAGCTAAGGCCTGGTGGCTGGGGTACTCAGGGGCCTCCACAGCTTCTGTAAGCACTACAATGACAGTGATGTTGGACAAAAGACAGGGAATGACTGTATTTTGCTTGGAGCCCGTTCTGTGGGGTGTGGGCTGAGAGCAGATTGAACAGAAGTGTGTTTAATTTGTGCCTTCTCTCAGGGCATGGGGATGATTTAACTGCTGGGTGGCTCATGCTGCCAAAATTGAGACAGTGGGGCTGTGGACCAAAGCTGAGGCACCTGGAGAACGTTAATATGGACTTGAGGATTCTGGATGTTATAAACACAAAGATGCTGGGAAAAAAAAAGGTGTGGCATTTTAAGTACTGAGATGCAATTCAGGATGAACATAGATGTCTTAAGTTTTTGTTTTGGGATTTTCTTTTCCTCTGTGATGCTGGACAAGCTGGGACACTCACTGGTTGACCTGTTTCCCATTTGTACACTGGGAAGGTTATAGTTGTACACCCACAGAGGCACATGAACAGATAAATTGTGCCATGGTTGAAGCTTTATGGTGGGCATGACGCAAAGAAGGGATTGTTTTATACTGTCGCAATAGCTTTATTATCAATTCCCTTAATAACTATATTGTGAGAACACCCCATAGATCTATATGCCTTTGCCATCTTCACTGCCATGAGGAATGCCTAGTGTCTTCACATTTATGTGAGGCAAACTTCCAGTCTACAACCTCCGAGAGACTGGTGTCTGGAGCTGGCTTAGCAGAGGATCCTCCTGAAAGCTTTCCAGAACAGACTCATCCATGGGTGCGTGCTTTCCTCAATCATTGGTCTTCAACCTTGTACTGTAGATAAATTGCAAAATACATTTTATTTCCAAGGCTATATCTTTTCAGCTATAAAAACTGTGAAGTGTTCTGGCCAGAAGTGAAAAAAATAAACCACCTGTGCATGGATGTGTACACCGATGTCCTTCCCTCTGTCTTATCTCCTTCTTTCTGCTGTGCCCCGGTTGTACACCAGAGAGCAGCACTCTGGTTTATCCTGTGTGGTCCCCATCAACCTGTTCACACATCTCCATCCTGGAACATCCCAAATGTAAACATTTGTATCTCTCTGTAGTCCCCTAAAAAGAAAATTATATATGGTTTCCTATGATAGCTTTTATCCAGGCATGGATAAAATCCATGGATTCATGGATTCCTAATATTTGCTACTGGTCGTTGTCTCCATGTTAATAATAAAGCAGATACATGCAGATTATATAATCATCCAAAGAATTCCACAAATTACTGAGCTTTTTTCCTGAACTAAAATACAATACTAACAATGTCAATGAAAAATCTGATCAGCTTGCTTGCTTTCTTTTACTCCCCCCCTGCCCTGCCCCTGAATGTACTATGATGCTACAAAGGGATACTCTGAATAAAACCTTCCCTTTCATTTTTTCCTTCTTCATCCTACTGCACGTTTTGGTTCTCCAGTGCTTCCTAGTTTTGCTTGGGGTTTTGGGTGGGGGTTTTTGTTTGTTTGGTTGTTTTTTTTAAAAATTGCTTCCATGGAGTTTGTTGAGATGGGAATATTTTCTGTGTAACAGTCCGTGTGCCTAGCTTTTCCTTGACTGTCTTCCTCTGTTAAAACATTACTGTTGTCTTCAGCAATGCCCTAGACTACAGCGACACTACAGTTATTTTCGTTATGATATTACTGAAGAGCCCTAGTCACATACTGTACCACAGATCATTGATGCTAGGAAAAAAGATAGTATATGGCTCCAAAATTGCAGTAACATTTACATAGGTCAAATTCTAAAATTACTTAAAAATACTTTTCTGTATAAAATGACCTTTAACAGGCTCTAGTCATGGATTATAACATGGTATAGTTAATCTCTTTCATCAGTATCATAACAACACTTTGACGATATATGGTATCACTGTCTCCATCCTTTTTTTATCCAGGGCCAAATCAAGTTTGAGTGCCTGATAAGAACAGAGAGAACCAGGTGAGATTGTGGTCAGAGCTGGAAAGCAGATGTCAGGAAATGGGAGCTTGGACCACCTAACTCTGAGAGGGCTCTGTTGGCCAGGGCACTGCTAGGAAAGTCTGGTTTCAGTTTTTCACTCTCCTGTGAATTTTTCTGCATGATCCTTATAGACTGCGTCTTTCCTGATCACCAGACCAAGAGAAACAGTTAGCTTTGCAGTGCTGTGCACGGTATCATTCACTTTTAAATAAGCCCTGGTAAGATCCCCTGCTAGAGGTCAGGTATCTCTGTACAGCTGAATTAAGCAGCACTAGAGCACATACTCTGGCTCTGAGGCACTGTCTGGCTATGTCTGTAGTAGTGAATTCCCGTAGCCTCCAAAGCATGGCAGGTACCTCCAGACTGCCTACCACCAGTGGTCTTAAGTCCTTGCTAAACTTTGAATAGTGGCTGAGGTTTGTTTAGGAGGATCTGCCAGAAACTGTTCTAAATTTAAAAATCAGCAGATGCTCAAGTTCCCCTTCTGGTACAGACATAGCCATAGTTATCCTAAGCAGTGCATGAGAAAAAATAAGTTCATACAATTCAGATCACTTGAAACCACAATGAGGAACAAAGGTCCTCCTAAACTGTTTAGAAGAAAACGGTGCTTCCACAACCCCTTTTCTAGGAATCAAACACCACACTGTTGTCCACAGGGAGATGGCAATTTGATTTCAGTTTGCCCACAGGAATCTCTTAAGTTTCACCTACCCTTTCCTATCATGTGCAACCAGAGGAAGTTCAGAAGCCCACTCTACAAAAACGGGGAATGAGCAAACAAGATCCTTCTCTCTCACTGAAAATCCTTGATAGTCTCCTCTCTAGGTCCAAAAGACTAGTTCTGCAGTCACAGAGCCATATTTCCATGGCTGGAAGAGTAGGAGAAGGCAGTGATGGAGGGTGAGTTGACCATAGAAAGTGCTCCAGAAGAGAGATTGAGAAATGCAGGGGCAGGGACAGTGATCCAGTCCCAAAAATGAACACCTGGTTCTAGGTGTAGTACATACATAGTACACAGAAAGATGAAGATTTTCCTCTGGTTTCTATTTCTAAAGAACATCTATCTGCTAGGCAGGAGGGGATAATCTCTGTCTTTAAAAGGCCTCAACCTGTAGGATCTGGATACATGTTTGTATCGGGAGCGCTCACTTATAATGGAGTTAGGCTATGGCCTAGAGTGAAAAAAATGCCTTTTTTTTTATTGAACACTGATATCTTGCACTTGTATGGAGAGCCTGTCACACAAGGGAAACAATTAAAGGATGGGGGAAAAGTATAGGCAGGTAGGGGCAGGTTTCTTCTCCTAGATAAAAAGCGACAGGACAAGAGGAAAATGATGCAAGGTACACCAGGGGAGGTTTAGATTGGATATAAGGAAAAATGTTTTCACTGAAAGGGTGCTGAAATATTGGAACAGGCTGCCCAGAGAGGTGGTAGAATCACCATCCCTCAAGGTATTTAAAAAACATGTAGATGGGATGCTTAGGGTCCGCGTTTAGTGGTGGACTTGGCAGTCCTGGGTTAACAGTGGGACCTGATGATCTTAAAGGTCTTTTCCAAGCTAAATGATTTTGTGATTCTAACTATTACGTAATGTCTGTAACTTGTAAACATTTGATTATAAATTCAAATACCTGTAAAATTCACAGTTAAATATTAGCCACAGATAGGCTGAAACACAGATGTTTCTTGCTGGAATTAGTCCAGAAAGCCAGATTTAATACCATGACTTCCCAGCAAAACACTTGCAGACTCCTGAATGCCAGCAGTATGAATGGGACCAGTCACTTCTACCATGACTTCTGTGTGTACTCAGGGAGATCTTACTACTCCTTGCCTACAGTATCTGAAACTTTGCCATTGGTTATACCACACACGTATCTCTAGTCCTACCTATTCCCATTCCTTCCTGTCACCCTGCTTACAACCCTCCTCACATCTCCCTTCTTTCGTGCACTCACTCAGTTGGGGGTGTGCTATAACTACCCTGCCGCACCCAGTGGCTTTAACAATTCTCCTCCTGCTGCTACACACCCAGTGCTTTGAGCCTTCATGTTCCTCCTGCTGCAGGATCTTCTGCCTCTATTGCCTTGCTCCTCTCCAAAACTCCCAATTCAACACAGGTAACTTTACCATAGTGTCCTTCACTGAGTGTGTCACAAACTAGGAATAAATGAGTTTATGAAGAACATTTAAAATCATTCTATTGGTCATTCACTATAGTGCTTTTAAGGTACCTTGGAGGTGCTTTTGAAGTCCATCCTGCAGTACCTATTAGTGCAAGACCATGGAAGGTGTTTTTCTTATACCACAGATACCAGGCTACGGTGTATTCAAGTCATATTAATTGCAAATGGACTGAGCAGCAATTTCCATGCTTCATGTATTTCACCACAAACTTTGTGCCCAAAAAGTCTAGAAAATGAGCATGCAATCTCAATTAGCACTGAGTAGTATATCTCTTATACTTATTCTAGAACAAATGGCTAAACTTACCCAGTCACTCAAAACAGCAGGTGACTAACAACAGAAAATATCTTGCTTTGCTCCCCATAGACCTCCTAAGCAATAATTTTCCCAGCTCCCTGAGCCCATGGATCAGTGACAAATCCTCCACTATTATAACTGAGTTATAACTGCAGAGATGTCAGCGCCATTACTAACTTATCTGGCCCAAACAGCTAGCGCCTGCTTCCCTATTTGGCTGAATAGTCTTGCCTTCATTGTACCTCAACATTTCCTGCACATAAAGATAAAGCTGGTGTCTATGCTTGCCAACCCACTGCTGTGACAGAAACCAATAGGAAAAACATCAAGCCAGCAACTCGAAACAGTTGGCTGCTCACTGCAAAGACCTTTAGAATACAAAGATCATTCATTACAACAGGACTTCCAGGCATATGAACATAGGTTGGAAAGGACTTACTACCTTCAGTCCCCTTGAGGCTCACAAGAGATTATGAGGTTGACATTTTGAGGGGATTGTTTATTTGTGATAGAAACTGGGGGAAAAACAAACCCTTGGTTACTTTTTGAACTATCTGCAGGTTTTAACAAAGCAGCTTTCATAGACATTTCTCTTATCAAAATGTCTTGCAAAATTTGAGGATGAGGAAATGGTTGGAGAACTCATAACTTCTCAGAACTGCAGCTAAACACGTGAAAGTGCAGCTTTTGAACTGGCAGAGAACTCTTTCCGTGAGTGGGGAGTTGACTGAGAAAACTTGTAATGACCCAGAGGTCGGTGGGAAAGGACAAGGAGATTAATGGGATTCTGCATAGACAAGCAACCCTCACGGAAAACATGTTACACTCGAGCTTCCCTCCCACTCTTTCCTTTCCCTGGCACCATCCTGCAGCCTCAAGTGGCTCCATCTCTGGATCCCCAGGCCTCCAAAGAGCCATCAAACTGGAAACCCAAGGTCCTCAAGGACCCAAAACATAGCTCCTTCTCACAAGGCACTGATCACAGCATTGCCCACCTCAGATCTCTCCAACCCAAATAAGACTTTATTGCTGCAACAATATTGCTTCCAGCTCTTCAGATTCCTGAAGGGTCATCAGGCAGAAAACCCACAGCCACAAACAGCTGTAGCCTGTAATGTTCAGAGCTGTGGGAGCTGTCTGCATTGCACTGTCACTGATAAGTTCAATTCATAGTGTTTGCCCCATTTTCCTTTTTTCTCCTCTTTTTTTTGGTTGTTGGGTTTGTTTGGTTTTTTTAATTTACAGTGCTCACAGTAAGTATTTACCATTTTCCGATGTTTGTATCTTTACACTTTCAGTTTTCAAAAAAATTAATTGATTTTACCCATTGCTGTAATTTTAGTTTGCATTTAATAATAATGTTTTGAAGCTATTAGAAAACAATGTTATTTTAGACCCTTCTTTGCAGGAGTCAGAAAGTTTGTGGTGCACTCTGGGAGACAAGGATCCAGTTTAACCTCCTTGAAAAGCAATCTAGCTTGCACTCAAGAAAATCACTCCACAAAATGAGCTAATGGGTGGTAAATGGCTCAAAACCATGCTAATTCTCCAAATCAGAATGCTTACATAGTCCAGACAGTATCATCTTACCTGCTTTGTGTTAAGTGCATGTTTCAGTGCCATCCTGATATTATCCAGATTATTATTAAGGTCATAGTTCTTTATTTTTGTGGTGGGTGTTATTATTGTTGTTGTTATTCAGTAAATATTTTATTGAAAGAGGTACCATATGGAGTACTTGAGGAGAAGGTAAGACCAAACGGCAGTGACTGTACCAGAACGCTAACCAAGGCCTGGAGGCCGACCCACTACTGTCACCCAGTTATCCACAGTTAAGTTGGCTCTCCGGTACTGTTTTTGGCACCAAACACCCTCCCAGGTAATCCCTGGGCACAATTCAGGCAGCACATTCCCTCTGTTTTGGAGGGGTGACAAAACCCCGCAGTATGAATGTAAGTCATGCCACACCAGATGGCCTCATGGGCAAATAACCATCCGTGGTCCATTTAATTTCCCAGTATAGATGTTGTTCCTCTCTCCTAGTGGACTTGAGACCTCATTTTCATTAAAAATAGAGGAATGAGCTGCTGCAGCCCTAGCACTGTGCATCAGGTCATTATGAATCCTTCTGGAACCGCCTGATTAATCCTTTGTTATCCGGACTTTCTGCCGGCACCCTGTCACTGCCTCTCATCCTAATCCTGCTGCACAACCCCTTCCCATCAGGTAACACTCAGTTCGACTGCCCAGAAGGGCACTGAGTGGGGTGAGGTGTCTTCAGGAGTGTGCTGTGAGAGTATTCAGTCTGGACTGGAAAGGCCCATAAGTAACGTGTAATAAATGTATGGACAGACTATTTCCCATCAGACACAAAAAATATACAGAGAAAGACCGGGCTAAAAGGCTTTTGGTTTTGATGTCCTGCACTTAGAAGTTACAAAATTAATTAAAGTGATATTTATGGCTGTCATATGAAGTCACTACTATGTATTCTTTAACTGAAAAATAAAAACTTTCTTCCTCATAAGATAGCTCTCTCATCTGGGATGAATCCCAGTTGAAATTTAGGATGAATACTGAAGATGATTCCAACTATCCCAAGCTGTATGCACCTTTTTTCTATTTGCATCACACCTTTCAGCCTGCTCCAAAGACCAAAATGTTTTCCTGAAGGGCTTTTCTAGAAACTGGTTTGCAAATTCATTTTCTCTCTTGCTGGAGATGTCTTAAAATACAGGAGACACAGAGGCTCCCACTGTTAAGGTGCAGCCTGAGCTGCGGAGAAGACTTTGATCTTGTGGCCAAAGGTTCTTCTGTCTCTTCTCCGAAGAAAGGCTAGCTTTTTACCATCCTCCCCACTCTTGCCTTTTCCACTTGTTTCACTTATGTCTATGTGCCAATCTTGCTTTTTTTTCCTGATTTCAATTGTAGACTCCTACTCCCAGTAAGTCATTGACACAGTTTAATGAACATGTAAATCTATTTACATAAAAGAAGGATCCTGCTCTCCCTCCACACCCTAAACATGTTCCTTCACTCGTCCTTAACTACAGTTGTCAGATCTTCTCCCATATTATCCAAAAGCCTATCAACGTTACTAGCATTCGGTGAACAAGTCACCTGCAATTTTTAGTGTGGCACAAGAAATGTGTTTTCATTATTTTAAAAAATAATTGCCGTGTTTGCCTAAGATCTCCTCATATTATTTCATTGCAGGCTAACATCCACCATCAAAAGTCACAGTGCTGGTTCTGACAGTTTAGAAAAGTCATAAAGAAGTCATGGTAGTGCTGGTTTCTAGCACACATCTGATTTTCTCTTTATAAGCAGAAGCTTGCACTTGTCTGAAGGAACCTAGGGTTTCCATGCTACATTTATGTCTTCTCGCCTACCAAAAGACTACCTCATCTACTGGAACAAAGGCTACATGCTGAGAGGAGCACATCTATCTTCATGATGTATGTTTGGCCCAGAGCCTGGAGCCACAGCTCTATAGCTGGAGATGGCTCAGTAGGTTTGGTAGAGTGGTTGTTAAAATTGACTGCCAAGTCCTGAGCCAGCTGCTAAAAGCTGCCTCCAGCAAGCACTGCTCCTGGTGATTCCTGTCCTTTCGCATTATCTTCAGAGCTTGCTCCTCCCTCTACTGTCACCCACTTATTTGCCCTTGGGTTTGGAGCCCTGTTGCACCCTATGGCCCCACCTGCACTTGCAGTGCTCTCATCACCTGTAAGTCTTTCATGATTTGTCCACACAGCCTTGGCGACCCCTTTGCCTGCCACTGGGTCTGAAGAGGGATGCAGCCAGACCAGCTCCTTCACGGGGAGGTAGCAGGCACTGGGCTCTCTGGAGGGAGGACTTCTGATGCTTTCTCTCCGTCAACGCAAACAGGCTAATTGAAACCAGTGAACTCAGGGAGGTGTATTAGCTGCTGCCTCACACACTGGGTTTATAGGCTGAATCTTGTTCTCTTTAGGCTTCCAGATTTTTCTCAGTTACTGTTTCTCCTGTCACATACTCACTGTTCCTTCTGTCATACACTCAATGCTTGTGCCTGCCCCTTGGAAAAACTTTTCTACAGTCCTGCACTTCATCAGTACAATAATTATTTCAGGCTTCCCTGTTAGACATAGTGAGCGAGTGTGAGGCACAGAGAAGTGGAAGGAGGTCTTCTTGGTTTCAATAAGCTTTGAATTAGGTAATTTTCCTTGATGAATCCTGTTTTTTCCTCTTCTTCTTCCACTCACTTTGGCATGCAAGATGTGTGTGAATGTGTGTGACTCTGTGTTTGTGATCTCCATCTCCTAGACTTTTAATGCTGAGAAGGATACAAATTTGTGAGATAAACTCTAAAGACATCATCGATGAAACACTGAAGCCAATTCCATGTTTTAATCCTGCATAAATTATCCTGGAACACAGCCCACATTTATTATGTGTGAGAGAATAGAAAAATAATGGGATTACTCAGAAGTTTCAGATGATTATAAACATATGGTGCAGGACTGTATAAGAACAAAACATACTGAGGGAAATATCAGTAAATGAAAGGTTAATAATGGAAAAAGTAAGTTTGGAACCTCATATGAGGCCTATTATCAAACACTACTGACATGAAAGAATTCCTGCAGAACTGTTAAAAGTGGACAGCTAGTAGTTTAATGATTGTAACAAGAAAACTTTAAGGCATTGGAAAGGAAACTATATGATTATAAAAGAACTCATCACATATTTAAGCCTCCTGTGAAAAATGGTAGTTTTGTGCCTGAGGTTCCGGACTGGGACTCAGATCTTGATTTATTTCCCAGTTCTGCTACAGATTTCCTCTGTGACCTTGGGCCAGTTACTTTGGGAGAAACATGTTAAAGCTCCTAAATGACTTATGAATCCAAATCCCTTTTCCAAAAGGGACATAGCAGCAGATTCACAAAAGGACAGGAATGTGGGAATGCTGACCATAGCCAGGGCTACCACAAAAGTGACAGTGTGCTGCCCCATCACTTTCCAGTTCTGAGCACCAGCCGGCCACTGTGGCCCAGGGGAGATGGCTGTCTTCCAAACACCCATGGAAAAAGAGCAGGGGGTAGCATGTGAAGGATCAGCTGTGTTCTAACCTCCTGTGGGTACTGTGGAGCAGGCAGTCTTGGGAGCTACTCCCTCTCATGGTTTCCAGCTTGTGCTCAGTTTTCATCAGTGGCTCATCCCTGGGAGTGGCTCAGGTATGATGCCTGCATCTCTGCAGGCAGAGGACTCCAGGAGTGATATGGTCAGTAGGCTTGCCCTGAGAAACAGGGGCTCCTGGCATCCTGCTTGGGTCAAAAAAGGAAGAACCAGGAACAACCATCTCTCTCCAGGGCAAGTGGTTTTAGTGTGGGAAACCTTCTGCCTGGTTTACTGCCCATCCACAGCCCTCAGCCTCAGAGCTCAAACCTATTTTCCAAAAGTCCAGGGGAAGTGGGAAGAAAGAGGGGTAGAGGCATGCTCCTCTCTCTTGCCCCCAGTCTGCGAAGCTGAATGGAAACACACAGCGTTCCTCTTTTTTTGCTTAGATCCTCGGGCTTCAGTACCAGGGTTAGAAATTAAGTAAGTGTTTATTTGTTTGCCAGTGCAGGAATTAGCTTCCTAAGCAAACTGACATAGCAACCAAGCAAGCACATAAACTTGAAGCACCCAAATGTTGTTGCCTCCAGCTTTCAGACAGCTTTGAAAAATGGACCCTTTTTGCTGTTCCCAGCCTGTGAAGTACAAATAGCAATAGCAGAGTATTCTTTGTCTCCCTCACCCTGTATTAGTCCATGCTGTACATAGCCTCTCGACTCGCACACAAAATAGGAATGTAAGAAGTAATAAACCTGTAATGTAGGTACGGGAGCCAAGGATGGATATTCACTCTAGCTTTCCATATGCTATAGCAATGATAAAAGGATCTTACAGGCATCTTTTTCTCTGCCTTAATATGTAGTATGGTCATAACTCAGAAACTGCTTTGAACAGGATTCACAAACTGCTGTGTCTGTGTAAAGTCAGTTGAAAGTAAACATACTTTCCGCTTCAGTCTCTTGGATATCTCCACTCGCCATGGTTTATTTCATTCTGTATGAAAGTATATGAACCTTAAGGTATGTGGTAGATCACAAAGGTGAAGAATATTAGGTTTCTGAGAATCAAAAATGTCCTAGCAGAGAATCTCCCTTAAAAGCCTAGATTTTGTTGCCAGTGGTTTTGGCATAAGCAAAAGATCCATACAAAACACATGAAAAAAATGTAGTAAAAAGGGGTAAAGGTGGATGCTTATCATTCAAAATGGAATATTTTATCAACTGATGTTTGCTGACAGGAGTGGGGGAGTATGAAGCTATTCAGAAACATCAAGGTAAAAAATTTAACTTTCACCAAAGTGTTTTCAATCTATGAGTCTCCACCTACATCTACTGCCTTCTCAGAAAAGGCTCATCTCATTGCTAGCTGAGCTTGATGCATTAAAGAAAAACTATTATGAGTATTATGTGCTGCAAATTTACATTTCATCAAAGTCGTTTGACTCTTCTGGGTGAGAATAGGAACAATTTCACATATTCAAGTAGCTGAAGTCTTGGTTAATAGGTGAGGTTCCACATTCAGAAAAGAAATAGAAAGTTTTTGTCACTGTGACCTTCTGTATCTGCTTTTATAATCAATGTGATCAAAGCAGTCCTTCTGTCATGGGACTGTATTCCCTTCTGGAATATTTCCACAAGACTGGAGACAGCTGTTACAAAAACATATTTTAAAAAGCTGCAGGAAATCTGTCTGTAACTGCTGCTTTTCCCGTTTTAAGTCTTGAAAGAATCTTTCTGTTTCCTGTAAGTACATGTCTCTCTTCAATTGATGTATCTGCTTGTAGAGGGGAATCCTTTCAGTGTCAGTTTTTCACTGATATTTGTCTGAAATCACTTTGGTCAAAATTATCTTTTTTCTAAATCTGTTGGCTACTGTATTGGTCTGTGACAAACTACCATTGAGTCACAGGCTTCTAGGTCAAGGGGGTCATTATGATCATCCCATCTGACACTGGGCATAAGACACAGCACAACCTCAGTGATTCCTGCAGAAAACCTGTTGTTTCTGGTTGACACGTTCATCCTTCAGGACAGATTTCCTGGGGGTTATACTGCCCCTGTAGGACTGCCTCTACTAGGACTACAAAGGCCAGGGAAACAACTGAGTAGCTGTGGTGACTCCTGAATGTTCTGGCTGTGTCCCATCTGGGTCCTATATGTTTATTTCTGGAAGAAATTTTCCAGTTAATTTTCCATTTATTCATTCTTGAAAACTTGCTGTCTCTAAATTACCCGGCAGCACCATAGGAAGTGCAAGGATACTGAAAACACTGGTTTTGTGTCAGGGTTTTACAGTGCAGCCAAGAACTGGTGTCGTCTAAGCATCAGACTGTGTCAAGATACACTGATGTGGTTCCAGAGAATTGAGACGTCGTGAAATCACACAGACTGTGAAGAAGCACAGGTTCCCTGTTTGTGGACTGGCCATCTCTTTTCACAGCCCAGTGAAACTACATCTCTTTCTTCTATCACTGGCAGTACATTGCTGTTCCCCCCACTCCTGCCATTCGGAGGTAAATGATGATCCTTCAAGACAGATCTCTGCAGAGTTTTGCTCCGTGCTTCACTGAAGCATAAAATGTAGTGTACATTGACTCCATTGCTGTGGTTTTCTTCCCAGGCACATAGCTGAGTTCTTCCCAGCGCGAAGTCCCATGTCTGTGGGAACTCTGAAGAGGGTTTTCCAGTCTGAAGAGTTTTGTGCCCAAAACTTGCATACCAGAACCTGTCTGCAGTGAACAGGGTTCAGAGCTGGCCCCATGAAACATTTCACAGGCTATTGAGCGCTCTCACTGGTACATCATAAGCTCTTGTTTTGACATCCCAAGCCCTCTCCCTGCATGCCCTCCACTGTCTTCAGATTCTGTGTTTCCATCTGTTTGGTTTTTTTTTCTGTGACAGTACACCTAAGAAAGACCATTTTTGCCAGCTTTGTTTCCTTTATACTTAATTATTGTAAATTCAAAATCTGAGGTGATAAATATGGCATTTTTTTTTAGTTTGACTTGATGGATAACAAAACCTGAGGAACCTTCAGCCCTCCCTAGTAAAAAGTTTTTACTGCAGTCTTATTTTCTGTTTATGAATGATACAAATCACATCTATTTTAGTCTCTATTTCTAAATCTCAATGTATTTGATTCAGGAGGACTAAGGATTTTTCCTGTCTCTCAAATTTAAATGATTAAGTTTGCTTTATAGTTTAATTTGTTCCATAGTCAGTGAACTCCCCTAATAGGGTCAAATATTGTATGAGGAAGAACACTTCCTCATAAAGAATGTTCTAAGTGTCTGACTGTGACTAACCTGTGGGTCTACATCATTGACAGAAAGTTTTTATTCTTCATCTTGTTTTATTTTCCAATGAAAGTTCAGGCCCTCTTGGAAAGATATATGCTGTTTAAGAACAAGCTATTGGCCTTGATTCAGTTATAACCGAATCATATGACAGTCTTTACCAGATCAAGTTTCTTGATATTTTTTCAGGTTAAAATAAAACAAATCAGTTCATAAGTTTTTTGCTTGTTTGTTTTTGGGTTGTTTTTTTTTGTTGTCTAGTTCTGTAACTGTGAAAGAGGTGATATAGATTTCAGTTAATGTTAGTAGAAGCCAATTAGGTAAAAGAGAATCCCAGATTTTAAGTTTCTTACAGTCTCTCTAGAAAACAGGTCATCCAAAAAGCTTTCAGACCTAATTGCTCCTGAAAGTGGAATGGCTGTTACTGCTACAAGGTCCTCTGATGTTCCTGTGACTGTACATGAATCTGTTTACTAATGTTTTCTTTAAAAATCAAGCCCTTCTGCCTTTTTATTTTTTTTTTTTTATGTTCTCAGTGCTTGAAGAGTAGAATAGTAAAGACTACAAAACATATGAGATTATCTGTTGATATCTATGACTAATATTTTAATCCAGAGCCCTGGAATTCCCTGAGCATGATCTGAGCTGTTGCACAACAGGCTGGTTGCAGACATTGCATCTCTGTGCTTCTCAGGGACGTATTGAATCTATTTCTGAGACCTGATCATTTTGTAAACGTTAGTATATGTAGGAAAGGTATTAATAGCTTTTCCTTGCCACCTAATAATTATTTCTCAACACTGAATGTGGAGCCAGAGGGCATTAATAAGAGTGAAATACATGGGTAAGCATGAAAGCTTATTATAAACATTGAAGAGAAAGACTTTAACAGATAGATATATTTACCTTACAGAATACGTCTTGTGTTTTCCCAAATGTTCACAGTTCCTTTGAGACTCCTAACATGTATCTTGTCCAAAGCGTCCCTTTAGAGCAAACAGCTCCCTGTTCATATTTACTTTATTTTGTGTACAGGACAGGCAATGGAGCCCACACAGTGGGAATTTTAGGAATTTACCAAACCAACCCTCCTAAATAAAGTGATTAATTTACCAATTTCATCAATGGAGACAGGTTTGCTTTAAAGTTAAAGGTGTGAGAGTCTGTACTCCTAAGAGTAAGACAAAATGTTTTCTTAACTGCATTTAGACAACAGCAGTGAATGGCAAGAAACAACTGACTACAGCTGATCAGAAAGCTAAAGATGCACTGATTTTGTGCCAAGCCATCCTATCCCTGAGTGGAGATAACACAGGTTTTACAAGTTTGGAGATGATGTATCAAATACAGGGAAGTCCACAGGAATTAGTATTACAGCTCTCTAAAGTGATCTTGAAAAATCTCTTAGGAACTTGGCTGTTTGTGATGCATCTAAGTCTGTCACAAAGACTTCTGTGCTCATCACTGGGCCTGTATATGAAAGGAAGATAGTCACAATATGGGTTTATTCAAAACACTTTTCTCTACCTGTTTCATGCATCTGGGTAAGTCTTGGACATCATGTTGAGAAGAGATTTTGTAAGTGATGTCCTAAGAAATATCAACAGTGTGCCTGAGACATTCATTCTGGAGGTACTGAAATACATCAAGTTTATGCTTCGTGTATGTAAAAAAAAAAAAAAAAAAAAAAAAAAAAGTAAATCCTGTCTTCTGCTGGGATGTTTTTGCATAAAAGTTCTCTGCAATTGGAGGAAGTATAAATGTCCCATACATATGAACAAGCATTTTGCAAATAGGGGCAGCATATTCAAAAGTGGATATATAGCTCATATGAACAGTAAAGACGATATGAAGGCCTGTATGCAGTTCCCAGTCCTCCTCAAGCCTTTGTAATTTGTCCCCCTTTGTTCCCGCTTCTTGCTTAGTTAATATATATTCTGAATTTGTATGAACGATGGGGATTCTGACTTCTAAATGGGCTTTAAGCAATCTTCATTGGCAAAACAGCCAAGGCAAGATTCGGTGGAGGGTGATCAATCTTGTGGGCTTTACATGCCCCCTGGTGGAAAACCCTCAGTGTAGCTGTAAGGATTTTATGCAAAAACATCTCTTGTAAACAGATGTGTGGTTCACGAAACGTATCTGAGCCGCATTCTCATCTGAGGCACTGCACTGTTATCGGTGTATAACCCATGAATAAGAACACACAAGATCCCAAGTTACAAATGAGCACCTGGACTCATTTAAGTGCTGCTAGCATGATGTACATTGCTCGTACGGTATAAATTGCTGGCCTAAAATTTCTTGCAGGCAAATGATGCCAAGCGCTTAATATATATAAAATGAACTCTAGTAACTTAAGCAAAATAATCACAATTTTCCCCACAGTCTTTCCAGGATTTCAATCTGGAGGGTTTCGAAGGATACACAATACCTTGTTACAAACCATATAATGTTTTAAAAAGTATCCAACTGACAACCTTGGCTAACATTGTATCTTCTATCTAGATTACTTCAATATGTCATGTCCATATCACACCACTATGTCCATGGTCCCAATGCCAAGGATTTCTGTCTTGTCCAACCTTTCCATCTGGAAGTAATGAGCTTAATATTCTGGCTCTACCCCCATAAAAGCTATGTCACAAAAAAGTAGCAGTCTTACAAACCATTGTATACCCTGAAGACAAATTTCAGATCCACATAGCCTCTCAAAGTTCTACTCAGATTCATTTAAAGACAAGTTTTCCACTCTACTCCCATAAGACCTACAGCATACCATAAGACTGTGAGAGCGATTTGACAACTATTTATGCTTAAATCCTGTCCTAGACATGTCAAAGGACTGTGCTTAACAGATTATGAAGGGCTAGGATGTTCCTTTGGGGCAAAACATGTTGTGTTCTAAGATTTGCTCTTAAGATGGCTGTTCTTTTCATTGCAATGCCTCTGAAAGCCTAAAACAAAGGAAACAGAAGTTCTTTGTTTTCAGGTCTTTTCTCATCGTGTACAAAGTGAACGCCACCTCTCCAGAAGCTCTTTATATGTATGGAGAAAACTATGAGGCAGGTGTTGCCATCAGCTTGAGCTTTAGCTCTGGCACCACAGCCTGGTGGCTGAAAGTGTCAGCAATGTGGAGGGATGGAGGTCTGTTTTGAGGATGGTCTGCTTTAAACCTCTTGCCTTTCCATTTTCTTTCTTCTGTCAAGTGGTGAGAAAGGTGGGACACCACTCTGACCAGAAGTTTTATAAGTGATGTCCTAAGAAATAACAAGAACATATCACAACAAGAAATATCATAACACTGACTGGGAGTTGTTTCCATTGTTTTTTTCTGATTTGCTAGTATCAACAGTTTGCAAAAGCTGGAATCCTGATCTGAATTGTGACAGCTTTTTCAGGCACCTCCCCCAGGCTGCAGAACTTTACAGGGAGAAACTTACCTCACCCACCTTAGGCACCTGTTTTTGGGTGGGATGAATCTTCCATTAAAAGTGTCCCTCTCACCACAATAACTATAGACAAAGACAGCCCTGGAGTAATATTTAAATAAGTAAAATAAGGTGATATCAGCCTCTTTTTTTTGATGCCAGGATTACAAACAGAACTTGTTGAGTCAGCTCTTATTTCTGTCATATTCATACACCATTATAAGGACTAATTTTCTGATTTCTTAACCATTTTAATTGCATCTAAATTAAACTCTTTAGCATTCAATTAAAACTTCATTCCATACCTCTCAAAACAGAAACCGATTTCAAGAATATTCTCTTACTCTTCACTAGAAAGATGTGCAGGTACAGGTGAATTAATTGCATGATCTTAGAATCACTGCTATGTTATTGCTGGTCAGAAAAAAGATGAAGAACTAAAAAATGCAATTGTTCTGAAACCAAAATGATTTGTGCAGTCCTATTAGATTTGCTGAAATTAAATTTTGGCAGATAGGAATATTCTGACATTGCCAAAATGTCCTGTTTTATAATTTTGGAATGGGGCATCCAATATTTCCTTTCAAAATAGCTTTTCATGTTGAATATTCTTATGATGTGTTTCATTTTGTGTCCTCAATACAATTAAAAAGTCAACCATAATCAAACATTTATCTCTGAGACATTTCAGTTGATACAAGACATTTTTCTTAGAAGTTTCTCTTACACATGATTTTGAAATTTTCGGAAGTTGTGCCTAACTGGCCTAAGACCAAACCTGAAAATCCTCTGCAAATTTATTTTCAGTATAGATATGATTTATTGTTGATATTCCACCAAGAGTGTGTCAGTCATAAACCTCTTAAAAAGCTGAAAGGAAAAGAGATTCACTGTTCCTCAGAGAGGAGTTCACACTTACTGGGCCAGGACTTAAAATCTGTTTCCACAACTGCAAAAATACTCTGTACCAAAACACTTTTCTTCAAGTGAAGCTGAGAAGAAATTGGTGGTATTTTTTATGTCACCCTGCAAAATTTAAAGTGGTTAGAGGACATAAAATGAAATATTATAATCTCTGAAAATACAGCTGTGTTAGTTTATAACATTAAAATGCCTGACTGGCTAAAGTTCATAGTTGCTCTCATTTGCCTCTGTGAAGGGCATGTTCAAGAAACCAGAAAGGAATTATTTCTTCATAGCTATAGATGCAGAGACATCAGGTTTGGTATGTTTATTTATTAACATCAGTCTGTGTAACAGTGTCCTCAAATACAAATTCGCTAGAAGGAGCCAGATCTTTCAGCCTATTGAGTTCATTTGGTGCTGTTTCACAGATCCCTTAGTAGCAGTAAAAAGTGATATGTGCCATTTGGAGGGTCCTCCTGAATATTTCCTCTGAGAAGATGGGCTCTCTGGCTTCTGTAAAGCCAGCAGAGATGTCTTTGCTATCTGTGACACCTCTGCTGTGCTGCCTGGCATGAAGGAAAGGGGTGTATTTACAGAGAAGACAGAGAATGTGGAGAAAAAAGCATTTTTGCTGCCTAATTTTCCCACAGCCCATGAGTTCAATTCACTGGCAATATTTTAAATCATTTCTTAGCAGTGTTTTGTTTGAATGCTGGAGGTGCTGTAGAGCCAACCACACTTCTCAGCCACTGTCTCCCCTGCTTTCCTCACTAAAACTGAGCCCAAAATTGTTCCCTGGAACTTAGACATCTTTGTGTTTTGGTGCTGTCCAGGACCCTATTTACAGTCTCCTCCTGGGTGTGGGTCAACACAGGTGATTGACTCCTATGCTGAGATGTCACCCTGACTACAGCTGAACTCTGCAGGGAGACAGGCACACCTCCCTGTGAGGTCCTCTGTCAGGCTGAGCTTAGTGAAGAAGGTTCCTACTACCACAGCAGCTCCCAGCGTATATGCAGCTCCTTGCCTTTGACAACTGTTTAAGGTTTCCTTTACTCAAACTGCTCCAGAATCTACCACATCAGCAAAACTGAAGACACTTAACAATCAAGCAATCCTTCCCTCCACCTGCAACACACATAGTCACGTGAATTAACAATGTTTAAAGAAAGGTAAGTTTCAGCTTTTGTTCAGTGTTATAATGGCCTGGTCACGCGCTGAAACTCCATCATAGAAGCAAAGAGTAAAACCACTGTCTCTTTCCAAAAGGGTTTATAGTACTAGTATAAAGAATGAAATATGGGCTAGACACAGGTGGGAAGAATAAGGACATAATGAGGCACCTTTGTTTATGTGAAATGTATTAGCATAACCTCTAAAATCTGAGCTAAATTGTCCTGCTTCATTTGGCCTTCCTACCTGTATGTCTGTCTTTGCTGGAGTTCAGTTTTGACAATGTTCATTCTCAGCATTTTTATAACAGAAACTGAATTAAACGACCCTGAGCACGAATGTGTCCAGGATTAAAATAATTTATTGTAATGATTGCAACTATTCTGAAAGGTGGCTTGAGGGTGAGAACGATTGTTACACCAAAATGCTTGACGAGCAAGCAGCTACCTCTGAGTGTTCTTCTGATATCCGATTATTTGTCCAGAGGTCATACAAATTCATATTACTAAGCAGGTTACCTTTACGTACTACTGTTGAAATCTGAATACAACCACTTTTCAAGTTTCATCTAATTTTTCAAGACTGTCTTTCAGAGGAAATGAAACCTAATGTGATTTAACTGTTGGGGGAGGTAAAGGGGGGTTAAATTCAGTCAATTTATGTTCATTATAAACAAATCCAAATTCCTAGCTAGTATGGTATGACTAACATATGTCACATACTACAGCATGTCTGGTGTACCCTTTAACATTTTAACAGTCCATCAGACATTAATGTGACTTAAACATCAAAAACAGGTTCATTTTGCCATTAATATCCTGAAACAAGAACATCTAATATACACATCCTGAGATTTAATCTGTAAACATAACCAAAGATGTCTGGATGAAGGGGGCTTGTTTATATTTCAGTAGTGCTACTTCCATGAAGCATGTGTCTGCTATCTTTAGTATGCAACTCTAGCATCCTACCATTGAGCGAGCCCTAATGTCTTTGATACTGTTAGGGAGACTTATAAGTCTTCTGCTGACATACCAGTCCCTTTGTAGATCCCCTAAAGTTAAAGCTACTGATAAACATAACTTGTCTTATAAAGAGGGGAAGAATTTTAAAACCACTTCAAACATGCTCGAGATTTCCCTATTCATTTTTCCGTGGTGTGAAAGCAGGTTCTTAAGTGAGTTGGAGTTAAGAGGACATGCTTCTCTTTACCAAAGTAATGACTTGTTTAATAAACAAGAAGGGAAAAGGAAAAATGTGATGATGCTTGCAGAATGACAGAATAAGAATGTCTGAGGAAAACTTAATCAAATGCAAATGAAAATTCAGTTCAGTCAAATCCCCTTGCTTATTTTTCTATTATTATTTGAATACTTGGTTCTTGCATTGATGAACGCTCAAGGAGGTACATTTCTTAGGAATTAACATAGGACAAAGCATATGTGCACTACTAGTGTCCAGACACACTGTATCTATCAACTGTGTTAGGAATGAGTGAAGCCACTACAGTCAGGAAGATAGTGAGGAAAAAAGAGAAGAAGAAAAAAAAAAAAAAAAAGAAGAATAGTTATACCCTTTTGATATCTGCAAGATTGTTTAATCCCGCTCTTACGTAGATAAAACCACAATGTAATTGCTATGGAGTGAATTGCATTAGCAACCATGGCCTTGGAAAACCAGCCAGACACATTCAAGGTCTGAAGTACAGATGAATACTTCAATGAGTGCATGTCTTAAATCAATCATTGCAGTGGTGGAATTTGTCAACAGCATGAGTTTTTGAAGAAAAATGCAGATTCATCTGAACTTTCTACACCAGTGCATGTGTTTCCATTAAATATTTGTCAGGATGGTTTTGCAAGCTGAGGCTGGAATTTCTCATCAAAACCAGGCAGAGAGAATCCCTTCTCAAAATAGCTAATGGCATGGGAAACTCCTTTGACACAGAAGAACAAGAGCAAGGACAAGAGCAAGTATGGTCTCCTGAGCAATCTCATTTCAGTATGTGAAACAGGGCCAGGGCAAACCTGAGCATGGGCAGATGATTGTCAGTACAGGTAAATTGTTAGCATGGTCCCTGGCAATATTTTGGCCTGGGCTAACTACCTCTCTCCCAAAAATGTCCCAGCACAGCTGAGGGTATAGTTTGAGCCAGTATAGATGCAGTCAGCATGTTTTTTGGGGTAAAAGCAATTAACTGTGTCAACACAAACTGTGCGAGCTGGCCTCAGGGCAGACAGCAGTCCCTGGGCAATTTCATTTACTAGTACAGCTGCAATACAGTAGTCCCTGTGAGCACGTGGGGGAGTTATAAGATACTACAGGAAAAGGCTTTTTCACATGCATATTTGCTGCAGATTTTTCTGGAACAGTCTCAGCATCGTCCCAGTGCAGACTGGAAATGATTTCTGAAACCATGACTTTTTGCAAAATAAAATTCTTGTTTTCTGGCCAACTTTAGTACCAATTTGACAATATTGACATAGAAACGAACAGAATTTATACTAGCGAAACCCCTGATGTGGGTACAGTTATGCAGATAAATAGTTTATACCTATTCCTCTTCCTGTAGCGCCTCAACATTAGGGGTTCACTCAAATTTCCCACTCAGATTCTATGTTCCTTTTTTTTTTCATGTCCTTCTCATTCAACAAATACAGTATGAAAAAAAACACACACAGGAACTGAGAGGGAATAAGATGTGGATAAAAAAGGCAGCATGTCTAAATACGTGTGTATTCTGAACATACAAAACATTCAAGACATAGATAGGTACATATGTGTTACTCTGATGTTGGTTGATAAAACTTAGGGCAGAAGTAATACACTGATAATTTATTTTAGGGGATATTGCTTTACTCATCTATACCATGAAAGCTGTGTGCATAGCTTTGAAACATATACATTCATCTTTCTGTGTGTAGATGTCTGAGTTTGTCAGCCATGGATATTAGTCTTCCAAATTCAGGTAGATGTTGAAAATCCCGGATCTACTTCCGTCCTTGTTCTGTAAGAGCTGTTTAGAAAATGGTCATGCACTACACTTAGAATGTGTACATAAAAGTGTACAAAAAAGTGTAGACATAAAATGGTCTACACTTAGAACTCCTTGAAGTTAGATGGGATTTCTCACATCATGTCATGTTTCCAAACTAGAACAATTGCCTTTTTAGTAAAGATCTGTGAACATACTCTTTGAAGTTTTCAGTCTTCTTTGTATAGGAAGATTTCCCAAAGGTAAATCCTCGAATATGAGAAATACAGTGATATGAGGTTGAGGGGAGTGGTCTGAACAAGCAGCAGCAAGTTAGAGGGATGTAGATGTATACTTAGCTGAGATAACATGATGTTCTTATCTAGGAGCAATGCTAAAACCTGAAGTGAGCCACTGAATATCACTGAAAGAGCTTTTGCAATTAGTGGGTTTTCTTCATATAAGCATGGACTATCAGACCCTTCTGTATCAGTGCATCCAGTCCTTTGCATCATCACGGAGTTTCACCTTAAAATTAATTGTTTCCTGCAGCCTGACTCTTCTAAGTGCCCATAACATGTTATGCTTACCAACTTCATTTGCAGAGCTCTGTAACTATTGCAGACTTGATGAGGGATATATGGTCTTTGCTTCAATTTTCAGTTTCTGGAGATACATTGCTCTGCTTTAGCTTCCATTGAAAAACTGTGACTGTCCTCCCCATTCTATAAGAAGAAATAAAAAATATGAATAATGAAGCAAACTGCATTCATTATTTTCTTGCTGTTGCACACTTTTAAAGCTAATTGCATGTTGTCTGAGAAGTTGACTCGTGTTCATTGGACACTTGGACTTAATGCACAGTTACAGATACTTCCAACAGGCTAGTGTCTCTTTTTCATTAAGATCAATAAAAATTAGTTACAGTGCCTTTGTGTTAATGTTTCATTTCTAAACAAATATCCATGCAGAAATCAGGTCCTCCATAGAGATTAGCTATTGTCAACCATCTTTCTTTCCTTTAATTTTAGATTACTTGTGTTCTGCCTTACAGCCAAAATGAAACCTAGTTTCTCTCCTTTGACCACATCTCAATGTGGATAGTACAAAGCACTAAGAGCTTTCCATTGCTGTGGTATATGCTGTTAATTGCTAACATATTCTGCCACATCATTTTTCACAGTATTGGAACTTTTTAACTATACCACAACTCAACAAATACTAACAGGACCAGACATGTCTTGGAAGATGGTACTGCTAGTATTTCCTTCCTCCTTTGGTTCCCACTGAGCAGATGTAAATCACTTTGGGACAGCATTTCAGTTCTGAAACCTGTTTCAGTTTTGCTCAAACCTAATTGGAGGTCATGTGAAGTTTTCTTTCTTTCTCAAAAACAACAACAAAAAATGCAGTCTTTGAGCTTTAATTACCAAGAAGCTCTCCCCCCCCACACCCCCCCACCCCCCCCGAATCCACTTAGACATATAGATATATTGTAGGAAATCTGTGAAAAAAAAACAACCCCCAATTTTTACCGAGAAAATAGACAAAAGTTTAACTGGTGAATACTTAGCTTCTCAAGACCCTGACCATATGTCCTGCTCTTGTTCCCTTTGGCAGTTTCTCTTTCAAGCTCTCTTCAGGACCTGGGCTGTCTTGGGTGATATGTTCTGCACTGAGCCTCCGTAGCAGGGCATGATCCTCAGTAGGGCCCTTGAGTACTCCTAAGATTCAAACAAATTATTAATAAAGAGCAGATCCTAGGCTGTAAATTGCATTTCATTCACACCATTCAGATCTTGCTCCCACAAAAGGAGCTTGTCTACATTCATTTGGTGCAAAATGAGGGATGGACTCAGGTTTCATGAGTCTAAAACCAGAGGTTTTTTCCTCCATTGGGGAACCTAAGTTTTCTTTTGAACAGAAATTTAGATTAAATAAAAAATACATTGCTGCTTTCACAGCTTTCTTGGCTAGAAGCCAGGGACTCCTCTCTGTAATTCTGGTTTATTCTTCTTATTCTTTGCAGGTGGTTTCTGAACATTTATGTTGCCCTGGGCAAGTGACTGAATATAAGCCTCTTTTCCCAAATGCACAATGAGAATAGTACCGCTTATGGCACCTTCTGACAAGCGGTATTGTGCTGCCTAACATCTGAACCAATGCATGGCATTTTACAATACAAAGTAAATAAATATTTTGATACTTGAAATAGGAACCTCATTCTATTTCTTATTTCATTGAGAATATAAAAGTACAAATGAAAAATACATTTCTTGTTATAGGTTGTATTAGTTTCTTAACCAGAGACAAAAGACTGGGGTAAAACCAACCAACCAACCAAAGTCCAATACAGTCCCTGCTGTCTCAGGAAAAGACTTCAACCCATTTCCTAATTTGCCTCTTAAAAAGCTGTTACAGAACATCAGTGCTTTGGAAGAACAGGGGAAAGGTAATGAAACTGAAAGAGAGGCAGAGATTCATATTAATTTTTTCATATAGAAATGTGTTATCTAACAGTCCAATAATTCTTCATCCCCTGAAAAAGATAAAATTTGACTTTACAGTGACCCAAACTCACTTTTCCTCAGTCTGTGTATCAGCTTCATTCTCTTGTGTCTGTTCAGGGCCTTGGAAAATGACTTCTGTTCAAGCAGAGTGGTACACATTGCTAGTGCCCTAATTTTATAATTCCTAATACAAAAGTGTTGAATATTAGTATCTGTATAACACTATATCAGGTTCTGTCACTGCAATATTAAGGTATGTAGCCAGTATCAAATTACATGGATGTAGGAACTTTTCTGGGGGCTGTGGACTTTTAGACACTTGTAAATAAATTTTTAAAAGAAGCAAAAAAAAAAGCTTTGTTTTGAGGCTAGTGTCAGCTTACAATGTAGTTTTCAAGCATTGGGCAATCTCATCCAAAAGGAGAGCTTAAATTCTTTCAACAGCATTGCTAAGCTACATAATACAACACCTTTCTGTAATATGTTTCCAAAAGCTAAGTCTTGCTTGGTGTGCAGCTTCAGGCAGCAATGAAGATTTTTGTTTGTTTTATAAAGTTGGCTTTTAAAAACAGAGCTGGCCAGAAAACAAGAATGTTATTTCAGGAAAAATTTTTTCAAGGTTTTCACATTCCTATTTAATTCCTGTGCAGAAGAAAACCAAGGCATGCAAATTTTTCCTTTATTTTTTCTTCCAAATGAGAGTGGGACACCAGAATAATTGAAAGCATTGCGATTCAAGTATTTAGCTACAATTAAAGAAAAAAATCCCTGTCCTGAACAGAGCCACTGGCTTTTGCAGTATAGATCTCACAGAACTCACCCTTGACATGATAGAGCATGCCAATGAAAATTACTTGGAAATAATAAGCAACTTCTTGTGATGTTTCAAGTTTGACAAATCACTATTCCTAAGAAAAAGAAAAAAACATCAGATCCATTCCCTACTTTGCAAGTTTGTACATAAGGAACAATGCATAATAATATTATTTTTGAAAGAAATTATACTGAGGTTGAATTTAGAGACCCAGGGTGAAAATTCAATTTCTTTCCCTGTTGTACTCATTTGCAACACACCATGACAAAATGTTACCATAACAAATTTCACCAGCACTTCTGAGTGTATGAAGTAGATGTGCACGATAAAACCCTTGTGCTTATCCTCTCAGTAGAACTGAATTTAACCTTTAAAAAAGCGAAAATACTAGCTCACACATTCAGCTACAATAAATCTGTTTAGCTCTATCTTAATTTTCAGGGCTGGCAATACCATGCTTGTGGATATGTTACTTGGAAACGGTCTCAGGACAATCTTCCACACCAGATTTTTTAGTGCTGAAAATGGACAAATACGGTCTGAAGCAGAAGCGGAGAATTCAGGACCCAAAGTGCGTGAAGACACTGGGGGACCACTACATTGCCAGGAAGACTCAGAGGAGTGGCAGCCTGTAAGCTGCTTCTCAAAGAGCTGAGTAAGCATGAGGTACACATATTGGCAGATACAGATTCATTCTTCCATAGCAATGTAGCCCAGGAGAAAGGACTCAAGTCCTTTTGTTTGAGAGTGGCATTGCTACATGAAGGCCAGAACACAGATGGCTTTAGTGTTAATGATCCCAGCATGAAAGCAAAGAAACGTGAAATGGGCTTATTTGGTAGTGCTCCAACGTCAAGACAGAAATACCAACATTTGCCAAGTGGGAAGAATGAATTCAGCAGAGAGAGTATTTTGTTTCTAACTTTAGAAGATACTGCAAACAATGGAAAAAGAGAAGGGGGTTGACTTTTATCTTAAAAAGAAAACTCTTTAGCATGCAGTTTACACTGTTGTAGCATTTGCACTTAACAGGCCAGCTTTATTTTATTTGTTTTTAAATCTTTGCTCAGTTTCAGATGGGGTAAGTGAGCCCTTAAAAATATATCCTCTAGGTTCATGATATACATCAGAGCTGTATAAATCTCCTAGGAGACTTAAACAAAGAGAACCTAAAAAAGATGTTCCTTATTTTGCTGTAGTTCTGCCCATGATTAATGGAAGGCTCTGATGATGACTGCAACTCAGTATATTTCTTGGCACTGTCACTATGTTTTCCTTTCTTCTCAGCTGGGTCAAGTCATAGTGACTAGAAAAAGTAGAAGCACAAGGGTTTTCTTGACAGTTCAGTAATATAAAAGAGGGCCTGCTGCTGTACAGGGTGTTGGTTTGTACATAACTGTGGGTGTTTGTGGGGACATGACAGAGATTAGAACAGGATAAATAGCAAAGGAGAAAGGATTCAGATGAACTTTTGCAAAAGCAACTCTCCCTGTTTCCACGCCAGCAACCCTTTCTGTGAATGGTTCTTCGTACCAGTACGTTACCAAAGGAGGGAGGTCTCTATTTTGCTTTTCAGGTTTACAATCACCCAGCTTCTATTTAGGCTGCAGTATTCAGGGTGCCTACTGTACACGCGAAGTCAAGCAGACTGAGCGCAGTTTAGGCAGCGTAGCTGTTGTGGTGTTTCATCAGCAATGAGTTTTGCAGATTTTCTACCATCCTGAGCTGTCAAAACCTGGCTTCAGTCTTCATATCTTCCAGTGCCCCTGGTCAGCTCACTTGAGAAGTAATGAATATTTTACCTCAGAAGCTACAGAGGAAAGGGCATATATGAAAAACTATATATAGAATTTCAGCAAGCGTTTGACGTAGACTTTGCTGATTTTCATGGAGCTTTACTAACTTACGCCAGCTAATTTTCTTGAGGGAATTTTGCAGAAAATTTTTTTAATACCCTGTAATTTAGTGCTTTTTGGTGCTTTAGCTTTGCTGCAGGACACATGCATACAATGACCATCAATGACTAGACTGTGGACCAAGTCATGTCTTCAGGCCCCATATAACTTCAGGAAAAGAGAATGAAACTATGAAGAAAACAACAACTTTTACAGATTTCTCCTCACTTTTGAAAATCTAGTTCGAGAAAAGTGATTGTGGCTAATGGGTGGTAGCTCAGGCCTTTGCAATGATACAGAGGCTCTTTTGGCTTCATAAGTAAGAGCTGTCAGCATGGCCTTTCAGTACAGCCCATGTACCTGGGAATTTTCTGGAAGTCCTAAATCACTCAAGTCTGTTCTCTTCTTGGGCCACAAAGTTCTTACAAGTGCTCATGCTTTTTGGAGTCAGTGGGCTGGGAGTCAGTTTATCTGATGCTGTTTTATTGCATGGCAATTTAGCTAAATCTTGAAGGCTTCTTGGATACATGACACCTTACTTTATTCCTTTGAGGACACCTAGCATGCACTTACCCTTGTAACCTGAAAAGTGTGCTCTGACTTGGATGGCAATGGACATGTTTGGGACCCCCTGGAATGTTAAACCCTTGTAGCCTTCAAAGCAAGGACACCCACAATGGCTACAAGGTCATTAGTGATGGTCCCTGGTCTGTCCAAACCCTCGGGTGTGCCCAGGAGTTATTTGGGATGGCCTATGTTGACCTGTGCCTAAAATGTGCCGAAGCTGTGTCATTGATGATTTTAAGGATTAAACAACATTAGTGATAGAGGTGCAATACTCTGCTCATCACCTCACATTGTTTAATTTACAGTCACAACTTTTGAATCTTACACAGGTCCTCTTATACATTTTTCCTCCTCAAATAAAGACAAGAACACCCCAAACCCATACATGTTCTATTTGACAGCTGCACACTAGATTATATGATAAGAGAGATGTGCCAGACATCAGTTAACCAACAAGCCACTGCCACATTGGCTCCGATACTAAGCCCATCAGGAAGTTTTGTACTGCAAGCAGCACCACGGACACACAGCTTCCTTTTCACACCCAGTTCTTTCATATTAAAAAGAAGTGGTGGTGGTGGTTTAAATGTTTCCTTTTGCCTTAGCCACTTTGAGTATAGATAATCCACTTATCATTTCATTACAACAAGATTTATGCCACAAATAAGTGATAGCTCCATATTTAAACACTAATTCCTAAAGTAAGTGCATGTGCCTTGTAACAGAGCAAAGTTCCACAAGGTGCTGGAGCAAGAGGTCAATCATAAGCCATTGTCAGCTTCTTGGGTATTCAAAATTTATGCCCATACTTGAATGTTTTATTAAACAAGTGCCATTTTTTAGTTCATTGCCAATGATATTTTTGTTAAAATGCATATTTGTCTCTATCTTTCTATATATGCATACAATGTTTCATGTGCCGGAACAGCCCAGTTCTGTTGCCTGTCGATTTCATTGAACTGCCTTAACGCATGTTTAACCTACTAGATAATAAAGAACTAGCAGGTGAGCAAGGTGTCATGTTATGGGGAACATCAGCAATGTCCTATATCTTCTAAACACAGAGATGCTTAGTTCAATCTAAGGAAGCACCAGCTTCGATATTCTCAAGAAAGACTACAGTCACCCTTTTAGATCTTAAGTTAAAAGATCCCTCTAAGTCTTCTCTCATGACAAACCAATGGCTTGAAAAAAAAGTCTCCTTTTTTTAAACAGAACATGATAAACAAATGGCTGTTTTTAAATTTAGACAGCCTTGGGGTAGATGTGAGAATAAGCTGTGAATTAAGCATCCCTTGACAGATGGAAGTTTGTAAAGTGAGAAAAACCAGACTGACCTTTAGTGCAGTGCTGACAAGTGAAGGATTACACCATCTTTGGTATTAGGAGCACATGTTACGTGTACCTCATCAGAGGGGCATACATACACAGGAAACCCACTGTTCCCTGCCATTTATTAATAGTAATACTTGCCACAGTCAAAATATTTGGTACATTTAACACTTTGAAGGATTAAGGAGCCATTGCCATTAATACTGAACACAGGAAATTACCGACTCTCAGGACAACACCACGTATCACAGATGCCAGATTTTTTTTTTAAAACTCTGGTTGTGTGATTTGGTCTGGCTTGTGACTCCAGTTATACACCTGTGTGTTTGGGCACAGCAGGGATGGGGGCTGCCTGGGGTGGGGACTGGGAGCAGCAAGGGCTCCCTGGGGCAACAGGGCAGGACCTGGCATCCCATCCCACCCCCATGCAGGAGCAGGGCAGCTGGGGGCACCAAGGCTGGTGCAAGATAGAGACTGGCAGTGCTGCAGCATCACTGGGGCAAGGGCTAATGACCCCAGGGAGGATGAAATGTTGCCCTGGGCTGTAGCCAGCGTGGGGGAAGGCCTTGGTAAAGGGGCCAGATCACAGATGATCACTGGTGGCATAAGTTCAGAAAGCACTGTTACCCTTCTGGAAAAAGGAGGGCAAGAATTTTTTATTTTATTTTTTTTTTGTCCTCAGAGTCCTGTCTTTGGACAATGTATGAAACGGTATGGTTTCAACACTGATGTTTAACAGCACTGGGAAAATAGACACTATGAAACCCTAAGTAAACAAATGTGCACACATTCTTGAGAGTGGCCATCGGAAAAATCACACGTGTGGCATGGCCTGTGCCTCCCTTCAGCCTGGTGGGTCAGATCCGCACAGTCTGCCACTGTTCTCATCTCTGAGAAACAAATCTCCTCTTTGAACAGGTTCATGCTTCTAAAAGGATCAAAGGTTCCTACTGCAGTCCCAGTAGATTCCTTTAGAGTCACAAAAAAGCATAAAAACTAGCACAGGGAAATCAGATTTTACTTAAATTTCAATTAAAGTTTGATTCTTAGACCTGAAAAGGATTCTTGAATAGCTCCATATTTAGGAAAAAAAATAATACAGCATTAGAGAGAAATCCTCTGAAAGGTCAGTAGCAACATTCCCTAAAGCATTAATGAGAGGAGAAGCAATACTTCCAAAATAGTTCTTATTTTAGCAATACTTTTTCCCATAAAAAAAAACTTTCCCCCTTCATATCTCTCTTTTACTTACTCTACTTATTGTGCTGAATATTCTTTCACATTTCCAATCTCATTTTACATGGAAAGACTTTTCATGTATCTTTTAATCTAAGTGGACCTGAGTGTTGCAGTCCTAGGAGGCTGACAAGTTAGATTAGCAGAGATGTTTTACTGCTATGGCTACAATAAATTCCATTTTCATTTTAGAAGTGTAGCTCTGATCCAGGCATTTTTGCAATGATAGCTATGGGTGTGGTGTTATACAATGTTTATTGGCCCTACGAATTTTTAAGAGAGGACATTCTGTTTTTCAGGGAGAAATTTGAAACAAAAGTGTTAAGGGAAGAAGCTCTTACTTGTTTCATTCAGTTGACATGAATGCAATAAGGATTCTCCATCCCAGCCTGCTTCCTCACAAAAAAGGTTTTTTTCTCTTGCAATTCATTATTCCCATCCTGAGCCACTGTGGATACATTGTCCTTTCATGCAGAGTCTTTTCTGTGAGCTTCTGCAATATTTCAACACCTCCTGTGATGTGAGGTAATTTACCCTGACAAATAGGTGGTGTTACTGCAGAGGTAGTCACGGTGGTCTTTGGCCTGACATAAAGTGCTTTGGAGTGACTGTGTCACAGCTACAACTGTCTTATTGTCATCAGAAGCTGCTGAGATATGTCAATGGGCAGTGTCAGATGTTTTCTAGGAAACCCAAGGACATTCAAAAATACTTGGGAATAAGCAAAGTTCAGTGTCTCTTCTGGACCCCACCCATTAAAATACAGGGAAAATTGATTTGGTCATCTCAGGCAAGAATCAGTTTGAGACTGTAATTTGTCAGTAGGGCTCAGTATCAGTTAAAGAGCTCTATGGATCAGTCCAGTTGCATAAATATAAGTGCCAAGTGCTATTTGAGATGTTTTAGGAAATGCAAGAAATTATTACAGAGCTGGCAGATATGACACAGGATATATAGGGGACCTACAGTCTTCAGGAGCTGCAGCTGGAAGCTGGTGGAAAATGTCAGGGCGTATGAAACGGTACCAGACACCTACATGTAAGGAACTGAACCTTTCCCTTAAACTGAAGTGTCTATTTGTAGACATCTGTGGACACACCTGGTATATAAGATAGGACTTCAGTTAGTAGTCAACAAAGTCAGAGCCAATAGAGGTAATATAATCAGAGGAGCTAAAAGGACAACTTGTCTGACCAGCTACTGAGTACTGGAGTAATTTACCCACTGTTAGGCATCTAGTGCTGTTAAAATGTCTCAGGGTATCTAAGACACTACCACAAACTGGTATACAGACACCCTACCCACAGGTGACACACCTTTCTGGCATAGTGTCTGGAGGCCAGAGAGATGTGCTAGAGCATCTAAAAAGACTGTGTGTATCTGCATCTAGACAACTGAATCACATCCTTCATGTCTGCCTCAGGATGAATTTAATAGTTCTCTAGCCTCCATTGATGGTGTCAACTAGATGTCCATGGAGATGCTTACATTTACATGCCTCAGCGTGTGAGCTGAATTTTGCCCACCTTGTTTCATCTACAGCCAGCCTTGGATTTGTCTCTGAAGTTAATTTATTGCAATATGGTTTTAGTAACTAAGATAAAACCCCATAAAAGAAGACAAAATTTGAGTTTCCTTGGTGACTGGAGTAATGTGGCCTAAAATATTAGGACTCTGTTTTCCTGTGCTTCTGCTCAGCGTGACTTTGGTGAATGAAGGCTGCCAAGGGTCTGTCAAACAGAGCTCCCTACTATTTGGTTTTATACTGGGGCTCATGTGTTACTCTGGTTTCCTCCTGCTATTTTTGATTCTTGCAGGCCTGGATGTCAGATGAGCACAGCCATCAGTGTTCTCTCCCTCCCTGTGACATTGTCCCCGTGCCAGGGCCAAACGAGGTAGGAGCAGGGGGTGGCAGTGCAGGAACCAAGGAACCATCTGTGCTGCCTTTGTGCACACTGAGGGCTCCCACACTGTGAGGAGCGCTCAGCTGGACACATCTGGCTGAAGTCCAGCTTCTTTGAATGGTTCCAGTAACTCACAGGAGTTGGAACACACTGGGGAATCTGGCCCAAGCTGCTCAGGGTTTGTGGTTTAATGGGCTAAATTGGACTAGGGTGTGAGTGCTTGCTCTAGCTGATTGCCTTCTTCAAGCCCATCATTTTCAAGAGAAATACAGCTTCAATTAACACTTTTCTTAATTTAACCGGAAGTCCATCCCACACAAGCTGTAAAGACTTGTTGGCAAGTGAGCCTATGTATGCTTCTTTGCCTAAGAGGATACCGCAATTGGGAAAAAATATATGAAACAACCTATAAACCCCTTCATGCCATAAACAGTATTTCAGCTTCCCCAGAATGTTAAATTCTGCTCTGAACAATGACCTTGGGGCTCTTGTATATGAACATGACACTTTCCACTTCTTCCTCTAAGTGCCTTCTCCCTCTGCCATTTTGACCCAACAGGATCTCATTTACTGTCATTGCTCCTGCTCTGCAGGGAAAAACACACCTGTCTTGAGCAACACTGGAAATAAGGAGGTTTTAGGACTTTGTGTCTTTTGGTCCTGGAATTACTAAGCCAGTTTCCATTACTTTCTCCTACTGATTGTCTCCAGTTTCCTCCAAATGCACTGCTTGGAAGAAAGGGAGAGCAGTGATCATGAACAGGTGGGAAGGTAAAGCAAGGTGAGGTAACTTTGCTATAACTGTGTATTTATCACCAGGCTGAAGGGCAGATCTCAGCAGAAAATGTGGCAAAGATTTTTTTCCTCAGTTCCAAATCAATTGGAGACTTTTGTTTCCTTCCTTCTGTCTGTTACACTCATTGTGGATGTAAGCAGCTGGCAACAATCCTCCAGCAAAAGGATGAGAGACCATGAGTGAGACATACAATTTAAACACACATATGTCCAAAAATATTCGGTCACTGCTCTAAAAAGAAGTAAAAAATGATGGAGACAGAGGATGCTGTTGACAGTAAAGACTGTTTAAGATTTCATTGTAACTAAAACATGGTAACTATTCCTGATGAAGGACATAGTTATGTTCACTAAAGACTGTGGGGAAAAAATTAGCTCTGCTTCATGGTGTAGGTAGGCAGGGTTACCAAATTCCTCTCCAGGGTTTTCTGCCCGAAATAATGGCCAGGTGCTGCCCAGTGTGTGGATATACAGAAAATCTGATGTGTTAGGAATGTATATCATGTAATACACATGCACCAAGAGGTGTGCACTTCTGAATGTCTTGCATGTGATCTGTAGTCAGATTCCACCAGCACAGGAGATTTCTCTGACAGGTGGATTCTGGAAAGTCTTAGAAGCTTGAAAAATCTCTCAGATTATTTTTTTGAGCAGAAAAATTAGATGCCTCAAGGCAAGTCCAGGTATACAGTAACCCCTGCGCACATATGAGCTCCAAGAACGAAAACATGCCAGCATCAATGGCAGGCAAAGGCAGTAAATGACAACTTGCAGGGGTAAGTAAACACAGCCAGTCCATGGTCTGAAGGAAGATCAAGGCCTGAGTCTGCATTTGAGCCAGATGTGAGAACAACTCGACTTCTTGAAATGTTCAGAGGTCTTCTGTTCCCATGGGAGAAGAACTACATCCTCAGGTGGGGTGGCTGCCAGCTGTAGCCGTGACCACTCTTGAGAATCAGCCTGCTTGAAGTTCTGCAAATGCCTGTCCTTAAAACCAGCTGTTATTGTGGCCTATGCCTTTCTAACAGATACAGAGTTAATTTCTGTGCCTGTGGATGCTGTTTTGTGTCCAGATAGCAGAACCAATACTTATAATTTTAAAAGGGAAGGGATTTCTATGCAGAATTAATGTATAAAAGATGCACATGCATGATTGTATAATTACATCCTGCCTTGTGTTCTGACTGCTAAGCATTCAGTATTCTTTACAGGAAATTAATAACTTTACAAAGCAGCTGCTCCATTCACCAGCTTTAAAAAATAATATTGCTGTTGTAAACCATGGATTACTTTTTCTGATAGGGGTAATCCGCTTAAAATTGGCCATTCTGTAATTTAACGAATTCATCTTTCTTTCAATGTGTTTTGAGCTAAGAACCAAATGGTTAAATGTCCATAACTCACCTATAATTTTGGACAAAGTATTAAGAAATGTTGAAAAAATAATGATATCTGCAAGTAGTTTTGCTTAGCTGAAACAATGTAGTTTGGATATTTGAGAGTTAAAAGCATATCCCAGCATATTCTGTCCTTCACATTAACTGTGTAAGGAATCACGCATTAACAACTGCAGAAGAATCTCATTTATATTTTAAAGCCATATCACCAATGGGAATATTAGTTTTCCCATGTTCCAGTGTTTCACGGAGGCAAATTAGCTATTTAGTAGAGCTAAGTGGGAATTGTTCAGTAAACTGTTTTGTGTTGGAAAACACTGGTTTACCAAAACAGAATATTTCCATGGGGACAGTGAGAGGAACCGAGGTTAGAAATTCTGTTGAAGCCCTCCTCAACTCTGAGAATCATCTGACCTGTGACTGCAGCACTCACCTGAGTTGCCTGAGCATGATGTGTCTCCACTCACAGGGACATTGAGAGCAGGACATCAAAGCTGATTGTCATGTGGATCAGTAAAGAATCATCATGCTGGGCTACCCAGAACAGAGTTTGTGTGCCTTCTCCTTTCTAAATCACAGTTGCGTGGAAAAAAAAATGTCTGAGAAGGTTGTAGATTTATCACACAGTGAAAGAAGGGTATTTATTTACTTATTTTTCATCACAAAATTCTCTCACGGCAGGGTGACCCTATTTAATTCTAACAGCACTCATTGATTTTTGAGTAAGAATTGGCCTTTCAGATTGCTCTTGGCCCTAAAGTTTTTGAAGGGTGAGCTAATGTATAAGAAAGTACACTATCAGGTTTCCTGGGATCTGATTTCAGAGCTGCTCAGCTCTGCCGTACGCTTTCATAACATTACTACTAAGGGAAAGTCTATGCTAGCATAACTAATGGGAGTCTATAGTTTATTGCTCTTTGCAGGTGTCATATTCTTGGTGGGTAATGGTAGGCAGTAGGATGGTATCTGGGCTCAAAAGTACATTTATAAACTCAAACATGACGCTTATTTCTGCCACAGTTTGGTATACATAAGATTCTATCTGTCCTTGTTTAAGTAAATCCTTTATACATTTTCATAGCATAGAGCCTTGTAACAAAGGCCAACAACCAAGCCAGTGTCAGTATTTGGAAAGGTTAGTTGACGTTCCACTGCTATCAAATCTCTTTTCTTGAAAAGCTGTGTAAACAAATGCTGTTTTGGAAACTCTCAGCAAATGTCTAACATTTGCATTTGTTCACATTTATTTTATTTGAGAGCCTCTCCTAGATTATTGTTGTGTCTGATTCTTTTAAACGTTCAAACTTGCTTGTCAGGAACATTTCAGTTTGAAAATCTACTGCTTTATGGCTTTTAGATTGCTTAAATCCCTTACCTAAGTGCTCCTGAAGGCTATGACAAATAAGGCACAACCTTGGCTTTTGAGGGTATTTGTGCAGTACAGCCGTGATGCGGGAATGAAGAAAAATCCTGGTGGCTTTTCTGAACTGTCATTAAAAGAATCACTCCAGGAAGAGCTCTGCATAACTCTCTGATTGTTGAAGGTTTGGTGTGACAGTCAATGATTTATGGTGAAAATGATGATAGGACAATTTTTCCAAACAGTTCAGCAGTGGTCTCACTTTATTCCCAGGAAATGTTATTATTGGCTGCACTGCTAAGTGCATTCAATACTGGGTCTGATTCCTGGCCCCCAGTCCAAGTGGTGAAGGGTGGTTTGTGTCTATATTGCTCACAGTTAGCTCAGATTGTCTGCATCAGTGCTGTGTAGTACATGGTCCTGGACCTTTGCTGGGCCCCATGTGATTCCCCTGTGACCTGAAATCATAACAATCTTTTTGTGTATGGTTCTTAGTTCAGTTCACAGTGTCAGGAATAGTGAGGACTGTGTTACAGCCTGACAGAACTGTGTTTTCTTAGCATGAAATGGAAAGTGTGAACTGTGTGAACTGAGCTATGGGGCAAGGGCATATTTGAGGATGCAAAGCCTGGTAGAATGTGTTAGAGGACTATGCAAGATGGACAGAGCCAAACCTAATGTAATTACTTTTGGGAGTGGTTCCCAAAATTAGCTGTCCCAACAAGTGGATGAGGTTTTGTTTCCCCAGGACTATTGATTCATTTCAGAGAAGAACCTATGAGCAAATTAACAGTACAATATGGATCTGCAGGATACAAGGATCAAATTGGGGAACTAAACTCAATGATAATTTAGGTAGACCAAATGACCTCCATGAGAGTTAGGCTGAGACACTGCTCAGCAAATTGGAAAATCCTGCTTTGTATTTTATCAAGTTTGGTATTTAAACTTTAGGTAAAGGCCAGTCTTCTGTAAGGTCACTGAGAACTTCATTGAGGTGAAGGACCATGGGGCAGGGCTCTAAGAAAACAGTCTTGTGAAAATGAATTAATGGCAACATTTAATGTTGGTCAGAAAACAACACTTTTCTACCTAGTTGATTTCAGACACATGCTATAGATAGTCTAGTTAAAAATACAGGGACATTTAAACACTCCTGATGGAAGCACAGGACATTTCGTGAAGATTAATGACTGTTTGGGAGGAGCCGTGGCCTGAAATCCAGCTGAGAGCCATTAGCCTCAGCTAGCCATCAATCCTCCAGAAAGGTTTGGTGCCAGAGTCATTACTGCAATTAGGAGTTTAAAATGTATGCGTGTAGTGTATTTTCTATGCGTGATGAGGATGCCATTTTGACAGGACTCTTGTAGATAATTTTGCATTGGCTAGATGGATAGCTTGGAGTCTCTACAGGAGTATTCTAAAAACTTAGAATAATTTAAAACCTCAATTATGCAGCACCCTGGAAGATCAGCTGTGAACATCAGAACCAGTCATGCAAACATGTTAAGCAAATAACAACTCATAAAGAGAACAGTCGCTTTGCCTCATCCATTGGGCAGTGCTGGATCAGGTAGTCATTTAGCTTCAGCCTAATTTAAGAGCCAGGATCCAGCTGCTAATAATTGACTGAAAGAGAGCTGTATGAAGAAAATCAGATTTGGAGTTCTATGCTGGTAGTGATTAAGGGGTTATGGCTACACACAACAAAGTCAATGGTAGATGCTCTGATGGAGTAAATGGAAGCAAGAATGAGTGCTTAATCCTTTTCATTAATGTAGTACACAAAGTAGAAGGGATCATATGTTTTCATAGTTCAAGAGAAACCTTTCCATAATGGCTTTTGAACTGTTTTAACCATACTGACAAAGCTCTATCTAGCTATTTTTTAGTTATGAGTGTCACTTCTTACTTCAAAGATTTCATGAATGAGGCAAGATGGGTTTACCCAACTTAACTTCCTGTATGTAGCTGGCTATTTGACTTTCTGCAGTTGTCCTGATACTGAGCTAAAGGATGAGTCTTCACTAAAGTATGTCTTACACTTCTGTGTTACGAAGCTATCAAGAGATGGAAAACCTGCCTCCTTTATTGGTATTTCTTTCCATTCATTTATTACCTCATTGTAAACATGTGTCCCCCCGTTTCTAAACTGGACTGGTCTGGCTCCATCCGTAAGCCTGTTCTTATAGCTAATAAGTCAGCTTTCCCTGGTAATTATTATTTGACATTTCTTCCCTAATGTTGCACTGTAATCAACTTGACTTCTCATCTTACTGATAGCCAGCAAAACCCAACTCCTTTAGTCTCTGCAGCGAGTCACAGGAGCTGTGAACAAAAGTAGAAGCACTTTGTGCTGTAGAAATGTAATGGTCACATTAGCCATGTGGAAGTTTATACTGTGCCGGTTTTCCATCGGGACAGATGATCTTATTGGACTCACTTCTTTCCAGGATAATGAAGGCAAATTCTTCATACGTTGTTCTTCAATTCATAGATTCATTTTTGGCTGTATTGAATATTTTGTTTAAATTGGCCCAGCTTCCTAATTGGTCCAGAACATTCTGTCATTAATTATTACTCTGACTATTTGTGTGTCATCTGCTAATTTTGTCGGTAGTAGAACTGGTCATAAATGTTCCCATTCAGCAATGTTTTGTCAAAAAATGCCTGTTCATGAATCTAAACTATTTATGTCTAAACATCCTGGGTTCAATGAACTTTTCCCAACAGGTTTTCCCTGAGACTGAAGACACTGAAAACGGCTGGATTTTATAGACATCTTAAATCACTGTCCCAGAAAACTGAGCAGTAAACACTGCTTTTTTAAAAGTTTGTTTACTTTGGAGATTTGAGATCACATTGGGACTGATTCAAAGCCCATTAAAGTCAGTGGGAATCTATGTGACTTAATTTACCATTGGAAAGGTCTTTTTTGAGTAATGCTCAGTTTTAATTTTTTTTTTCTTTATAATCATCTAGTTTCTCCCTAGCTGAAAAATCCCTTACAAACAAAAGTAGATCATCAACAAAATCCCACAGCTACTTTTGAAATTTATCTGCTTAATTATGTAGTGTTATAGAAGCCTATAAACTTCTTTGGCTTATTCCTAAGAAAAAGGCCTTTTTTCTTTTCCTTCCTTTTTGTAACTGTCCCTTCTCACCAAAGCACACAAGTAGTGGTGAAGGAATATGAAAGAAGGGATGAAGAATGGGGTGTAAATGAAAGCAAGGAACTAAATAAAGGCTTCCAGCTCTGTGCAGCCTTTCTTTTACAGCTTGTCTTGGAAAGCATCAAATTCACCATGAATGGGGGAGAAGGAAAAGGGACTGAACAGGTTATACTCATTTTATCAGTGTGGGTTGCTAACAGCAATGTATTATGTCCTCTAAAGGGAAAGAGTGTAATATTCTTAATCCAGATGGCAGTATTCCTGACAAATCAGAATGCCATTGGTGACATGCAGGACAGGAAATCCTATCTTTAAGTTATTAGAAGGATTGTCGTCTGGTTTCTTAGGAGTTTAACTGTGACTTCAAGGGCAACTCATTTTCCTGTTTTAAGTTTTCCACAACCTCATAATACTTTGTGTAATTATACTCTGATATTTTTAATATTTCATCATTTGACTGTTCACTCATACTTCCTTCTTGCCAGTGAGAATGTCTTCAGCAATGGGTACAGCAGGGCTAGGGTTTCTATAGCAATGTGTGATTCCTGTAGCAGAAGTATCCATGTGCGTGATGAGCAACAGGAGAATTCTATGCTTAGAAGAGATGTAAGAGTCATTTTCTCCAAATGAGAAACTGCAAAGGAAATGTGTCAAAACGAACACAAGAAAATTATCTGCCATAAACAGTCATCGTTCCCAAGGGAGGGTTAGGGGAAAGGACAGCGGTGATCATGTTCAACTGTTAAAAAAGCTCACACTACTCGTGAACGATCAACCTGCAAATCACGTTGCCACTTTTTATTAGGTCTGTTCAGATAAGGGCTTATCCTCTTTAAAATGGTATGCACTACCAACTGGTTTGTAGTTCATAAGTTTCCTTGTACAATGGTGAGTGTAAATCTAGACAGCTATGGTAGCTCTGCATTCTCACTGCAGTCATTTTCCAGTTTGACAGGCTACAAGGGAGCATATAAAGCAGCAAAGGAAATGCAAGACATCTGTAACAAAACCAGTGAACATGCTATTGATTTGTTCCCCTTGCTGGTGTGGTCCTGGCATTGGTCTCTTTCTCCAGAGAAATGAGTTAAAGAAACAAGTCCAGTAGAGAACATGGAATTTTACTTCCATTCATCTTCCTTATTTTGCAAGCACCACATTCTGCAAATCCCATGCCAGTAAAGCTCTTGGATCAGTCCTCAAATTCTTCTGGATTCTTAAGGGAGGAGATGTCAGAGCTGGCCAAGAATCTAAGTGGAAACTGATGACAGAAGCTGACATTAATCAGCTCCACAGTATGTTCTGCCCAGCAGGTTTCTTCCAATAAATCAAAGGACTTCAGATCCAAAGGGCATTTAACCATTAGAGAGCAAGTGTTCACTGTGGTCTGTAGCAGCTAAATATGATGAATTTAATATTGATTTTCACATATAACCCCATCCACATAGCGTGTTTGTGTGATTTTACATATAAATACGCTGGAACAAATTCTCAGCTGGGGCAAGTCAGCAAAACTCCACCAATTTTACTACTTCACATGAACTGAAGGTTTATTCACAGTATATGAATAGAATGAAATTGTTCTATGTTTTCATTGTTTTTCTTTCCTTTTTTTTGCCCTGACAGTGATGGGAAACAAAAACACCATCAAATTTGCAAAATTTCTGCCATTCTTGTGATAAGCTGTTCCCCTATGGTGAGCACAGAGAAGTCATTAAAGAAAAGAAAGTAAACAGAGTGCTACACATAGGTCAAGACTGCTCGCCAGTGGGAGTATGAATAGGCAGTTACCCACAGAGGTAAGTCTGGTGACCTCAGCTGGGCTGCTTCAGTGAGCAACATGCACCAATGGCAAGGTTTTAGCATTCTGAGAAGTTATTAAGTTATTATTGGAGCCCCCAACATAAAAAGGATGTGAACCTCTGGGAGCAACTCTAGAAGAGGGCCATGAAGATGATCAGAGGGCTGGCTGGAGCACCTCTCTTATGAAGACAGACAGAGAGATGGGGTTGTTCATTCTGGAGAAGAGAAGGCTCTGGGGAGACCTTATGGCAGCCTTTTGATTTATTTGATAAAGGGGACTTAAAAGAAAGATGGTGACAGACTTTTTAGTAGGGCCTGTAGCCATAGGAAAAAGGGTAATGATTTTAAACTAAAAGGTTTAGAGTAGATACGAGGAAGAAATTCTTGACTGTGAGGGTGCGGAGGCACTGGAACAAGTTGCCCAGAGAAGCTGTGGATGCCCCATCCCTGGAGGAGTTCAAGGCTGGGTTGGATGGTGCTTTGAGTGATCTGGTCTAGTGGAAGGTGTCCCTGCCCATGGCAGTGGGGTTGGAACTAGATGATCTTTAAGGTCCCCTCCAACCCAAACCATTCCATGATTTCATGATTCTATGACTCCATGATTCTTTGATTTTTAAGTGGGTTTTTGTGTGTAGTTTTTTTCTTGGGGGTGGTTTTGTCTTTTTTTTAATATAGATTAAAATTTTTTTCACAAATGCATTAACAACAAAAGGGATGCTAAGGAGAGTCTCCATCCTTTATTGGATGTAGAGGGAAATACAGTGACAAAGACTGAGGAAAACACTGAGATACCTAATGCCTTCTTTGCCTCAGTCTTTAATAATAATACTAGTTGTTCTCTGGGTACACAGCCCCCTGAGCTGGAAGACAGGGATGAGGAGCACAGTGAAGCCCCCATAATACAAGAGGAAAGGGTTAGTGACCTGCTACCCTGCTGAGACAAACACAAGTCTATGGGGTGGATGGGATCCACCTAACAGTAATGAGGGAGGGAGCTGGCAGAAGCACTCACCAAGCCATTCTCAATCATTTATCAGCAGTCCTGGCTAATCATGGAGGTTCCAGCTGGCTGGAAGTTAGGAGATGTGATGCCCATCTACAAGAAGAATCAGAAGGAGAATTCAGTGAGCTACAGGCCTGTCAGTCTGTTCTTGGTGCCAGGGAAAGTTATGGAACAGATCACCTTAAGTGCCATCATGTGGCATCTACAGGACAACCAGGCAATCAGGCCCAGCCAGCATGGGTTATGAAAGGCAGGTCCTGCTTTATGAATATGCTCTCTTTCTATGACAAGGTGACCCTCTTAGTGGATGAAGGAAAGGCTGTGGCTTCTGGCTAGCAAGACTTTACTAAAAGCCTTTGACACCATTCCCCACAGCATTCTCCTGCAGAAACTGTCTGCTCATGGATTGGACAGGTGTACTCTTCCTTGGCTAAAAATCTGGTTGGATGGCTGAGCCCAAACAATGGTGGTGAATGGAGTTGAATCCAGTTGGCAGCCAGTCACAAGTGGTGTTCCCCAGGGCTCAGTGCTGGGGCCACTCCTGTATATCTTTATTGACAGTCTGGACAAAGGGATTGAGGGCACCCTCATGAATTTTAAAGATGACACCAAGTTGGGCAGGAGTGCTGATATGCTTGAGGGCAGGAAGGCTCTGCAGAGGGATCTGGGCAGGCTGGGTCAGTGGGCTGAGCCCAACTGTATGAAGTTCAACAAGGCTCAGTGCTGGGTCCTGCACTTGGGTCACAACAATCCCACGCAGCGCTAACAGACTTGGAGAAGAACAGCTGGAAAGCTGTCTGGTGGAAAAGGACCTGTGGGTGCTGGTTGATGGCCGGCTGAACATGATCCAGCAGTGTGCCCAGGTGGCCAAGAAGACCAATAGCATCCTGGCTTGTGTCAGACATAGTGCGGCCAGCAGGACAAGGGAAGTGATTGTCCCTCTGTACTTACTGGTGAGGCCACACCTTGAACACTGTATTCAGGTTTGGGGCCCTCACTTCAAGAGGGACACAGAGGTGCTGGAGCGTGTCCAGAGAAGGGCAATGGGGCTGGTGAAGGGTCTGGAGCACAAGTCATGAGGAGCAGCTGAGGGAACTGGGGTTGTTTAGCCTGGGGAAAAGGATGCTCAGGGCAGACCTTGTCACTCTCTACAACTACCTGAAAGGAGGCTGTAGCAAGGTGGGTGTCCGTTTCTTCTCCCAAATAAACAGTGATAGTACAAGAGGAAATGGACTCAAGTTGTGCCAGGGACAGTTTAGATTGGATGTTAGGAAAAATGTCTTCACCAAAAGGGTTGTCAAGCATTGGAACAGGATGCTCAGGGAGGTGGTTGACTCACCATCGCTGGAGGTATTTAAAAGACACGTAAATGTGGCACTTAGGGACATGGTTTAATGGTGGTCTTGTCAGTGTCAGGTTTATAGTTGGACTTGATGATTTTAGAGGTCTTTTTCAGCCTAAATGATTCTATGATTACTGTCAGAGGCAAATGGACAGGATAGTCTCTGGAAGCAGATTAGAAAAAATGGACTTATTGATAAGGGGGTTGCTTATCCTCAGAAAGAGCCTTACATTGTATTGGGAGGATACTTATCAGTCTAGAAGTGTGGAAGACACATAAGATTGTTTACTAGAGATAGATCTCCCATTCATCATTCTGCAGTGAAATGCAGAGGTACGCTAGAATTTTTGAAAAACATTATGATGGTTTAGAAGATTTGTGCCCACTGAATTCATCCAGCCACAGGGCTTAAAAATACCTAGTGCACACTTAAATACAAGACCTGGGCATATGTTGTTTGAAAACTTTTCCCCACAAAAATGTAATTCTTCAAAACCTCTCAGACTATCCCAATTTAGGGCTACCACAAGCAGAGCTAAAAGCAGGGATCAAATGTACCTCACCAGATTAAATGACATGCTTCTCTGCAAACACTGTGCCTACAACATTAATAGGGCTTTAATGTGTATACCCTACAGACCAGGCACAGAAGCAGATACAAAATGTGGTGATTGGCAAATTACAGAATTAAATTTAACATGATCATAATTGTATCATTTTACACCCACTTACAAGGATGAATTTAGGAAATTCATTAGGAAATTAGGAAAATGTGCAGTTCCCCTGTATCAGACTTCCTCTATATTTTCATAAAGTTCCTACCACCTTATGAAGAAGTTGGGCCATCAGGTACTTTTAAAACACAAAGTACAGTGTGCAAACAGGCAGACATCTTTAAAACTGGATATTATTTCACTGCAGTATGTATTACAAGTACTGATTAAATTTCCCAAAGTTTACATGGTAAAGATCCTGAATGACCGTTGTTAACTCCACTAATGCCATAAAATGAGGTTTTGATGTTAAGACAATTGATGTTTCAGGTGATGGGTTTTATAGTGAGATGTGGACAGCCACAGAATTCTGGAGAAACTGTCTGCCCATGTCTTGAATGGGTGTACTCTACACTGGGTAAAAACTGGATGGATCGCTGAGCCCAAAGAGTGGTGGTGAATGGAGTTGAATCCAGTTGGCAGCCAGTCACAAGTGGTGTTCCCCAGGGTTCAGTGTTGGGGCCAGTTCTGTTGAATATCTTCATCAATGATCTGTTCAAGGGGAGCAAGTGCCCCCTCAGTAAGTTTACAGATGGCACCAAGTTGGGTGGGAGTCTTGATCTGCCTGAGGGCAGGCAGGCTCTGCAGGTGGACCTGGACAGGCTGGGCTGATGGGCTGAGGCCAGCTACGTGAGGTTCAACAAGGCTCAGTGCTGGATCCTGCACTTGAGTCACAACAATCCCACGCAGCTCTACAGGCTTGGGGAAGAACAGCTGGAAAGCTGCCTGGTGGAAAAGGACCTGTGGGTGCTGGTTGATGGCCGGCTGAACATGATCCAGCAGTGTGCCCAGGTGGCCAAGAAGACCAATGGCATCCTGGCTTGTGTCTCAAACAGTGTGGCCAGCAGGACAAGAGAAGTGATTGTTCCCCTGTACTTGGCACTGGTGAGGCCACACCTCAAATCCTGTGTTCAGGTTTGGGCCCCTCACTGCAGGAGGGACATTGAGGTGCTGGAGCGTGTCCAGAGACGGGAAGTGGGGCTGGTGAAGGGTCTGGAGCACAAGTCTTATGAGGAGTCACTGAGGGAGCTGGGATTGTTTAGCCTGGAGAAAAGGAGGCTTGGGGAGAGTAAATTATTAAGAATTGGCAAAATAAAATTGGTTTCTGCCCTGCTAAAAGTATTTTAGAGATGTTACCGTAGGAATTTACCAGCAGAATATTTTTGTTATTACTAGAAAGCATTCACTTGCTGGGGCTTAAATATTTTAAAGAAATACCAGAATTTAAAACATTTCATCTGCTCAAGGAAGGACTATCTAGTAGATGTAAGAATGACACAAATACTTTTCATCATTAGAAAAGTCAATAGCACACTGACTGCTGGTAAGATGTAGGAAAAGAGCAGCACAAAGACCTGAACTACAAGTCTACTTAGCTCTGTGAGGGAGTCCAAGGTGCCTTTCAGGGAGTAGTTAGATTTTATGCAAACATTTGAAAAGATTCTATTTTATACTGGGACCAGGAAAACTGTGAAATCTCAAAAAAACAAAAACAAAAAACCCACCCAAAAAAACTCATGGTATGAAAAAATATCTTTACTACCAAGCTGCTGCTATGTTGTTAGCCTCAACATGGCAAATCTAGCACTAGCAGGATGGTATAGTTTATCTTCATGTAAACAAAGCATTAGAAGATTAATGATGTCCTATGTTATAAACTTGTGGGACAGATTTGTAAGAGAGGTTAAGGGTATTGATACCCACCTACTTCAATATTACTTCTCAGCGTTAACGGAAAAATTCCAACCGTATGCAAGGATCATGGGAGGGAAGACACTAGCCAGTCTGCTTTCCATCAGTTTGTCTAAAATGAAGACTCAAATGCTAGATGAAGACTTGATTTATTTGTCCTTTACCCCTTCTTTCCCACAAATGGGTGCAGTGGTCACATAACAGGTGGTGCTAGTTATGTGAGGAAAGCACTACCGTGCTATTAACCATATGGCAACTGCCTTTACCTCTACTTACTCAAAAGCAGAAGAGTATTCTTCTCCATTTAGGATCAGCCTTTTATGCAGAGTAGTACTTCTAGCTTCAAGAATCAGTAAGTGTGTTCTCAATATGTTTAAGCAAAAGAAAATTAAGTTTTTGCCTTAAGAATATGTGTATCTATGCATGTATGTGCGTGTATATATAGGGCTGCTTTCCTCAAATGACAGAATTTTGGGGGAGGAAAAAATGTCTTTTGCTTTATGTTGCTGCTTTTTTTTTCAGTTTCTCAGCATTTCAAAAGAATAAAAAGACTTTTACATTTTTATTTATTTTCCACAGACAGATTAATATTTTTGTGGCAGAATAAAAAGATTTTTCTCACCTGCTCTGTTTTGTCAAGAATGTAGAATAGGAAGGATCTACTTCTGTCTCTGACACTTGAATAGCACTTCAAAACAGAGAATATTCCTGCCTATGTAAGACATGGTATGAGTCACTCTATTTTACTGGTTAAAACCAGTATATATTTCTCATATCATCTGCAAAGATGGCAGTGTGCAAACAGGAAGACTGGAATTCTTACAGTGCACCAACCAAGCTGATCACTTCAGCCATTTGTGGGGAGGAAAGGGTAAAGGATAAATAAATCAGGTCCACATCTAACATTTAAGTCTTCATTTTAGATGGTCTCTCTGATGGAGAGCAGACTTGTTAGTGTTTTCCCCTTCATGACCCTCACATACAGTTGGGATTTTTTTCTTTTAAGTTTTGAGAGCAGTCATGGGAGCAAGTATCTTGGGACAGAATCTGCAGGTGGTTATACCTGTTAGCTCGGGAGAGAAAGAAACTAGCTGTTCTCATAACTGATCTGTAGGTGGAACTGGGAAAAGATACTTAGAAGGAAATGTCTTAAAAAATTTTGCTTCAGTTTTTTTGCCCTTAACTTAAGCCTGTTCAAAGTCAGAAAAAATAAAGGAAAGAAAAAAAGCAAGCTAAGTGGATTGTTGTTAGAGTTTCAGAACAATGCTTTTGACAAGGAGATGGCTGGTCAAAAATGAAGCCAGTTACAACATTGCAGTTTATACAAAGACCATGAAGTCCATATTCAGTCCAGAACTGCATGCTCAATTTATGTATGAATGCACCTATCGGGAACTGGAAGTGTTTTCTTCTTGTTACTTGTTTGTTATTTTGCCTTTGCTCCACTTCATCTATTAGTAAATGGGAGAGTGCCAGAGGTGCAGAGAGTTGCAAGAGCATGACCAAGGAAACTGCTGGCATGCAGCCCTGCAACACTGTCATTGGAAGCAACAGATTCACTCCAGATTCAGGCATCCTCCCAGTGCACCCAAGTTTAAATCATTGCCATCTTAGGTGCCATATCTGATCAATGGAGCTCAATGGGTATTGCCTGCCAACAGTTCATTCAGGACGCTTATTTGAATCTGGGGATTAAGAGTTTATTTTACTGACAAACTATGGCGCCAGAATGACCACACACATTCCTCAGGTGGCTGGGACAAATCTAGGCATTGGTCCTTTTCAACCAGAATTGCTAAGCTCTGACAGCAACTCTCCGGTCTGTCGTGTGACAACATGGTGGCTTTCTGTAAATTCTGAGCTCTCTGATACTTTTTATTGCTTTCTTTATGAATGATTTATTACTATATATTACATGATTGTGTACCTGGGATTGTCCAGAAAGTTATTTAGTTTCTTATGAAGCAGATGGAATACATTACATAGAACAAAAGCTGGCACTAGCATTTGTTTTGTGCAATATTGGAGCCAATTTACATGTTAAACTGGAGGCTTCTGGAGACTTAAACTGGAGGCAGAGAACACAGACACAGAGGCCACCTTCAGTCCATGTACAGGCATGTATGTTGTAACCTATCCTGCCCATTCATTTAATCGGATCATTCTCTTCCACCCATTCTCTTTTCTCATGCCCTTTTAATGTATCACATGTTATTTTCTTTTGCCACAGAACATTACACACTTTAGGAGAAAGTAAGGATTATTTGGAGCATGGGCATGAGAAACCAAGACTCAGTTGCCTGCACTACCAAGCTCTTTGCACGAATTTGTTCAATCTGGTTAAGCTGTCTGTGTCTTAATCCCCCATCTGTTAAAGTGAGAATACAGCAGTTCTCAGCTTGACAGAAATGCTGAGTGGAATTTGAGATTATTAAATTCTCCGATACAGTGGGACTTGTAACTTGGGCTTGGTAAACAAAGGAATATAGGAACTTAGAGGGCAGTGAAGATGGGATATAGAAGCCTACATCAGAGAGTGTGATTGACAAAAAAAGTCCATGTAATGGTGTAGGCCAATAGAGATCTTTCTTTTGGCCAGTAGTTACTCAGGCACATCTACTTCTTCCACTGGCATTTTCAGTTACCACTGTCTTGGTATGAGTAACAGCATTTAGAATCACAGAATGGTTTGGGTTGGAAGGGATGTTAAAGATCACCTGGTTCCAACCTCCCTGTCTTGGGCAGATTCACCTTCCACTACACCAGGTTGCTCAAAGTCCCATCCAACCAGGTCTTCAATACTTCCAGGGATGGGTCATCCACAGATTCTCTGGGCAACTTTTTCCAGTGTCTTGCCACCCTCACAGTAAAGAATGCCTTCCTCATATCTATGCTAAACCTATGCTCTTAGTTTAAAACCATTACCCTTTGTACTGTCACTACAGGACCTACTAAATCGTCTGTCCCCATCTTTCTTATAAGCCCCCTTTAAGGACCGAAAAGCCACCATAAGGTCTCCCCAGAGCCTTCTCTTCTCCAGGCTGAACAACTCCAACTCTCTCAGCATGTCTTCATAGGAGAGGTGCTCCAGCCCTCTGATCATCTTCATGGCCCTCCTCTGGACTTGCTCCCAGAGGTCCATGTCCTTTTTATGTTGGGGATCCCAGAGCTGAACATAGCTCCTAGTTAAAACCATTTGGAACACAAAGATTAGGCCAATAACCCTAAAATCAAAAGCCGACAACAGAATTACAACATTGAATGCAAACCACAGCACAGCCATTTAAAAATTAAGCTGCTGGATCCAGGTTTGGTATTCTACTTCGAGGTTAACCCATGAACAGAGGAAGGAGGAAAACTAGACACAGAGCTCTTCTGAGTTTGTTTGGGCTCAAACATGCATCTTCATGACATGTATGTCCTAACTACCAAGTTATAGCAAATACTGAGGTGCTCTTTGCCTTTTTTACAGAACATGTACCAGCACACATTAAATAACCCAAAGGACTCTTGGGGAAAATAGAAAATACAAACAAGGATAACCTGACCTGGTAACACACTGATGGGTGCTTGTTGCTCTGGGGGGGAGTATTGGTTTGGTGTATTCTATTATAAATATTTTCTATTTAGACCTAAAGATACATTGGAATCCATAGCCAGGCTATCAGAGATACAGTCAAAGTCACGGTTGTTCCCGCAACATCTCTCTGTTCTGCAGAGCCTGGCATTTTCAAGTGTAACAATATGAACAGAGGGGTCTTATATCTTCACCAGCTTCTCATTTATTCCCATGTAAGGAGAAAATGTGACACTTTCAGACCAGGTCCCTCTCCTCCCAAGTGGATTCTTTGCTAAGCAGGCTGCCCTGGTGGTTTCTGTCAGCTATACTTAGCCATACTGAAAGTATGAGGCAGCCTTAGGCAGGATTTTACAAAAGTGCTTATGGCAAAAGATGTTAAGGGAGGAGACAGTATTTTAGACATATCCCTCTCTTCAGTGTTCCTTACTCACTGCGGTCTTGTGTAGTCTATTCTGAGTTCATATCTAAGTTCTTTTTGCTCAGTTAGGCCTTACTTTTAAGCACCTGAATTATTTCACTTGCCTATAGTGAAACCTGGCTGTAAACACTTTATTAGCTTTAAAAATTTATATTACCTCCACTGCACAAACTTTACTTATTTGTGTCACTGTTCCATGAGTTCATTAATCCTTGAGTCCTTCTTATAATAACATTGTCCCTGGTAACAAAACATAATTCAGCGTTCAGATCTTCTCTACTAATGTTCCTGTTAGTCCAAGTGTGGCAGGCAGTTCCGCTTACTTGTTCTTGCCTATTCAAAGCACCAGCTGTTTTGAATAGATCCATAGCAGCAGGGTGGAAGTGGCTTAAGTGCACATGTCTGCTGCCATTTTATATCCTTAGGGATATTGAAGATGTCCCTATGGAGCTGGCTATTATGACCTGAGACCTAAGGAAAACCCTTCTATAATGGCAGCTGGATGGCCAAACCAACTCAGGTGGCATCGGACCATGCATGGGACAAAAAATTAAGCTTTTGTTTATATTTTTCAGTGAGAGATGGCATGGCATTCTGCGCTTTTCTGACTCCTTTGGGGAAAGAGAGAAAACTCCACTCTCTATTTCAGAAAAAGGAATGTGTCTACAAATACTAGACCAGCTCAGAGCTCATGGGGCAATTGCAAAGACTGTTGCATTGGTAAAGGACTGATTAGCGGTGGTTTGAGCACTGCCAGGACACTAAGGCTAGGCCAACAGAAAACAGAGCAGGGAAAGTAACTGGTTTCATTCCCCTCTGCTCTGTCCTGACTGCAAGAAAATACAAGTTGGCATCTAAGCTGGTAGGCTGAATTTCATCCTAATCAACTGTATTTCTCTAAGGCATTTTACCACCCAGGCCTCTTTCTGTACCTCCTACTTCTGTTGATCTAAGAAATTAGTTTCAAATTTACTAGGCACTAATTTCTACCTGGAGATTAAAGTAAGTTTAGCATGAAATTCTTCTAAAACATCAGGATTTTTCTAAAGTAGGTGTATGTATGCTCACAATTAAGGGTTACAGTGAGAGTATATTCAGTTGGTTTTAAACTGAGTGTTCATTGCAACCTGGTGTCTAAAATAAGTGTCTCCTGCTATAGAGTTCAGTCAGTTTATATTGCTGTCCAGCCTAGTTCATCTTTGTTGGCAACTGCTTGTTGCATTTCTCTCATTCTTCAAGTCATATTGGTACTGTCCTTCTTCCAGCATATGTCAGTGAATGTCTTCGCATGTCTATAACTGTTTAAAAATCTTTCCAATCAAATCAGAACCATCCCCAAGTCAGTTTCATTTTCCCTGGCTTTCTTGGAGAGGTGGAGAGGTGAAAGCACAGCAGGATGCTAACATTCAGCAAGATCAGGTTGAAAAGCATATCTGAGAAATTAGGAAAACAGTAGAAGCAGGGAGGCAAAAAAATTTATTCACAGAAAAGAAAACGGGAAAAGAGCCTTAATAATTACTTGTATAGTAATGGGGGGGGGGGGGGGGGGGGAAGGCAGTGTGTACTTCTAAAGACTGAAAAGCAAATATGATAACAAATGCATTGAAAAGAAAAAAGAAAGGATGAAATGTCACTAAATAGATTAGTAAGCAATGGTGTTAATATACGAGATGCCTGACAGGGACCTAGAAAAAAGGTGTTTTATCTGGGAACTCAAAGGTGGTCAGCAAGATCACTTCAGAGAAGCTTATGGAGAACTCTTAATATAGGAAGGGTGTTGTAGGCAAAAAGGCAGTTTATATAAGGTGGTATAATAGCACTGTACTTTTTACTACACTGGATAAAACGGAGTTATACCATTGAAGAAACTCGTCAAATATTTCTTTTGAAACCTGTTGGTAGTGCAGACCTTCAAATGCGATGCTAACCTTTTACCTTCTCCATGACTTTGACATTCATTTTCTTATAATCAGCAGTCTCAGAAAGGTGCCATGCAATCTGGGGCTTATTAGGAGAAGGAAGGTGAGTATCAACATGATGTCAGTGGTACGGTTAAGAACAACAAAAAGCCATTTAGCACACCAAGCCTCTAAACTGCATTCACAGCTTTGGGTGGACTTCAGCCAGCCTGAATTTGGTTCACATTCATGCCAGATTTTTTTTTTTTACTATGGTTTGGATACAAAAATTGAGTGAAAGTAGGGCATTTCCAAGACTCAAACCCGAAGTTTAAAGTGAAACTTGGAGCGTGTGAACCTTTGCAGCTTGAAACCAAAGAAAATGTTTGCGTGAACCCTTGCTAAGCAAGCCCGCTGTGTTTCAGAGAAGCTCTAATAAAAACCACACTGCCATGAATCACTGAATATTCCATACTTTGACTTCGTAAATTTATGTAAGTTCCATGGCAATCCTTTTAAAGAGTTCATTTCTCACTGAGCTCTGAGCCAAATTATGAAGTTGTTGATGAGTTTTGCTAAATCCTTACCCAGCCTAATCCTACTGAAGTTAGAGGGAGATTTGACTGAGTAGGGAGAAAATCAAAACTGAGTCAGACTTTGGACTTTGGTACGGTAGCTTGACTTTATACAGTTTATTTTTAAGGGATTGAATAAATCTATCTCCATTAATGTGTATTAAACACAAACAAGTTAAAGAAAACTGTCTTAAAAAATGGCTGAAAGACAAAATTCAGACTGTTTTCCCAACCTGCTCTTGGTCATGTTTTTACACATCATAAGATGATCTTTAATGACATAGGTGATGCTATCTTTTTTCTCACAAAGCTTCGTGTCAGGACTGCTCTGGGCCCACACAAGTACTATATAATTGATGAAGGTATATTCTGCTGGGCTTTCTGCATTTTTTTGTACTTTTAAAGATGTGTAGTGAATGGGATGAGTTTTCACACAGAGTAGACTCATTAAAGCAGCCAAGCATTTTCTTCCAGAGCTAAACTTTCCCCTATCTCTTCTCTCAGTTCCAGTGATGCCAGGGAAAATAATTTCTACCTTCTTCTCACAGCTGATCAGTAACTGTGTTCCTCTTTTTTTTAGATGGAAATACTGGGAAATTCTGAGAATTGAGCTGTGACACCCATAATGCTGCACTGATACTGACAGTATGCCCTGGTTCTGATTTAACTCCATTAAGAGATGAACTCCGGGTGTGCATCATCTTTCCCTCCAAACCCAATTCAGGCATAACCAGGTCCAGGACTAACAACACATTGCATAATGAACTTGTCTAACCAGATCATAGAATCACAGATGGTTTGGGTTGGAAGGGACCTTGATCACCTAGTTCCACCCCTCCACCATGGGCAGGGACATCTTCCTCTACACCAGGTTGCTCAAAGCCCCATCCAACCTGGCCTTCAACACTGCCAGGGATGGGGCATCTACAGCTTCTCTGGGCAACTTGTTCCAGTGCCTCACCACCTTCACAGTAAAGAATTTCTTCCTGGTATCTAATCTACACTTGCTCTCATTAAGTTTAAAGCCATTCCACCTTGTATTATCAGTACCTGCCCTTGTCAAAAGTCCCTCTCCAGCTTTCCTGTAGGCCCCCTTTAGCAACTAAAAAGCTGTTGTCAGGTCTCCCTTGAGCCTGCTCTTCTCCAGGCTGAGCAACCCCAACTCTCTTAGACTGTCTCCATAGGAGAGCTGTTCCAGTCCTCTGATCATCTTCATGGTCCTCCTCTGGACTTGCTCCAACAGGCATGTCCTTTTAGGTTTGGGGACCCCACAGCTGAACACAGTAGGTCTCACAACAGCAGAGTAGAGGGGGACACTCACTTCCTTCGACCTGCTGGCCACGTTTCTTTTGATGCAGCCCAGGATATGATTGGCTTTCTGGACTGCAGGCACACATTGCCAGCTCATATTAAGCTTCTCATCAACCAACACTCCAAACTCCTTCTCTCCAGTGCTGCTATCAATGCATTGTCTGCCCAGCTTGTACTGGTACTGAGGGGTTGCCCTGACCCAAGTGCAGGACCTTGCACTTGGCTTTGTTGAACTTCATGAGGTTTGCATGGGCTCACCTCTCAAAATCACTGCTTCCCACCTCTGTTTCTTTGCCCAGCAAACCCCAGGTTTCTCCTGTACTAAACTCTTTGCAGGCTCAAGCTGTTTTTCTGGTCTACAACATCCTCTCTGCTTTCTCACACCTTTTTTTTTCATCTTTGGTTTCTCCCCAGCACCTGCCTGACTTTTAGGTCCATTTCAAATTCCTTCATCATATTTCAGTCTGATTTCTGTGCTAGTTTCAGTCACAGTTCCTAGTAATTCATCCCAATTTCCCCATTCTATTTTTTCATATCCCCCTGCCACCACCTTATTCTGTTTTTTTTTATCTTCTCATGATTCAAAATCCCAATTCTCAAGGCTCTCTTTCACTCTGCCTGATTGCCTTCAATGAGCTCAACATGGCCTTTCTACTTTTGGAGGTTGGTGGTCCATCTGTCAGCAGTCATGGTAACAGGAGGTGAGGAGGAAGGTGGAATCCAGTTTTGCCTTTCTTGCTAGGCAAGGAAGCAGTGGGGAAGCACCTTTCATTGACATATTTCAATGTCTTACCAATCATTTGTCTGTAGAGTTGTCTCCTTTCAGTACAAGTTGAAATGTTCAAGCAGGACTGGTAAGTGCCGATTCTCTGGAGATCCTAGGAGCTAAAATTAAAGAAGCTAAGAATTGTGAACTGCTTTTGTTGTTGTTGCTGTTTTTTCCAAGAGCTCATGATTTGGGAAAACACATGTTGATCTCCAGAGCTCAAGAAGCACTGTGCAGATGCACAGGAACTTCTACTGGTTTTGACTTCCCATGTACAGAGCACAAGGTGGTTAATGCTACTTAAACAAAACAGTGAGCATAAGTTAGTTATTAATATAATATATTATTATAAATATTAATATTAAAATGAACACTTTTTTTGTTTTTCCCCAAAACTCACACTCATAAAGGCCTGAATGATTTGATTTGCAGTTATCAAAAATTCACCCTGAGGCAGGCAAAGTCATGGAAAATTTCAGTCCAAATGGTTAATGTTCTGGCAAAGTAATAAGCAACTGAAAACTGTATAGTGTAATGGCACATATCAGACAACCTGAATAATATGGAGTGTTACCAGCCAGACCTATAATTAGAACTGGGCAGGAATCAATTTTCCCATAGCCTCCAACATTTTTTTCAGTTGTGCATTGGCACAAACCCAGCAGCATTTGAGATTTTAATGGAAAAAGAGAGAACAAACCCACTCCCATTTACTTGGTGATCAGAAAATTCACCTACACCCTCCATTTCCTGAGGATGAGCCCTAACTATAGCTTTGCATGAATTTCCCTTTTTTTTCTTCTGATATAGCTGCTTCACTTTGGATATTTATTACCCATTGATCCAAAGAAAGCCTCTAAAGCTCAATACACAAAGATAATCTGGTGTCTCATTCTCATGAAGCTTGATGCTGAAATGCTTTTATGGTTCCAGACCTTAATCTCTAGTCCAGCAGGGAGGAGACTCCCCTGGACTTTTAAAAGTCCACTGTGAGTCAGTCTGATCATGAACTAAATGAATTCCCAGGCTTCCTTTCTCACTCAGAAGTAGGACTTGCTTTTTTTTTGTGGTTTTAACCACAAATTTTATCCCTGACATGAGGAATCTTTTCTACACAGTTTTGGCCAAATCTGAAAGTTCAGCTTCTGACAGATCAATGCTGTTCCAAAAGAATTTGTGAAACAATTTTTAGAAACCATTGGAAAACAAAAAATACAACCAGTGTTCTGAAATTTGTAAATGTAGTGCCAAGGACATTATAGTGTAAAAACTGTCATCTCTCCTTTGGTACCACACACACATTATTTCCTCAGCAGTGGTCAGTCCGCAGCTTTTTGGTGTTGTATCTGGGTGATCTTTAAGACATTTAAGTTAATAACTAACAACAAAGTTATCCCTATGAAACCAAACCAGAGCCTGCCAACGTTCTGTATTTGGTTTGGATGTTACAGCTGGATGCCTGAACTCCTGGTGAGGAAGAAGCCATGAAGATAACGACTTCTACTACTGACCCCAGTGCTTCTACTACTCCCCATGGTGTAGTGTACTTCTGTTTTGCCCTAAATTTTTCAAATAAATAAAAACTACAGGACTAGTGTCCAACATACATTCATTTCTTTTTCCTCTATAGTCTCACAATAAAACAAAATAAAACCAAATACATCATTATTGATAGTCTAATAGAGGAAAACATGCACAGGAATAAGAAAGTCAGCACTGTACAGAAATTGTGAGGAAAAAAAAAACCAGTGAGCATGTTAGTGGTCTAATATATAATAGACTCCTTCCCAGAAGAAACTAAGGGAAGAGTCACATTATTAGCTGGACAAAGCTTAGTAAAGCCATGAGTCTTTTCAGAAGAAATGACAGTCGTTTGTTTTTTCTCTGGTTGCTTAAATGTGGTATAGTACGTTACATGATTCCCGTAACACTCGGGTAAAGCTTGAGGCCTCTGACAGCTCCGGTTGAGAGAGTGCATTGCTGACATCTGGTGGAAATACACTTTAAAAACTCTAACAAAAATTTATATTGTCACAGAATAATTCCCTTTATATGAGGGTTTAGCAGAAGATTAGAACTGCAGAAATGTGGGAAATGGGAATACATAATTTACGAAATCTAGAAAATGTGAGCCTTTGTTGTTTGCTGGTTTGGGATTCTGAGCATGCATTTCCATTGTATTTTCACTAAACTTTTTCAAAGGTCTTGGGTCTACCCCAAAATAAAGTCCGCATTAAGTCTCAAATAACTTGAATATTTCTATGGTAGCATCTAAACTATTTATGGACAGCTTTACAAAGATCTGAAGTAAGAATATAAACAAACAACTATATAAGAAAAATTTTCCTTTAAATGACCTTGTAAGAATGAATAACATATCCTGAAAATAGTCATAAAAAAGAAACACACACACACACACCCCTATTTATGTCCTAGTTTATTGCTAAATTACTTTGGAGAAGGGTGACAAGTTTCTTATTTTATGTTTTTATTGATTGCTATCCCATCACCATGCAAATAACAACTAATAATAAATTATGGTTCTTCCACATGCAAAAACTTCAAAAAGAATAGATATATTCTCAAACTTCCATGTTTCTTGCTGACAAACTTAAATCCCAAGGACTGAAAAGTTTTCTGCTCCCAAAATTGAGAAAGAAGGATCTTTTTTTCAGAATCCTTCCACTTAAAGAATATTCAGAAAAATGATTGATGGAAAACCATTGTTGAAAATAAATATTTTACATATTCAAATTACAGACTTATTAGGAAAACAAATGGAAAATTTTCAGGTATCTGTGATAAGGCAGTTCTTAAAATATTAAAATGCTATGTAATTCTGAATTTTAGAAAAGATGAAAAGTTTTATTTCTATACAGCTATTTGCTGTTAAAATCCCTACATTATAAGTTCTGTCTCAGAAGTAGGGCACATGAAGTGTTGTGTCGTGTGTGTGTGTCCCTGCCCAGTTTGATCTGTTTTGCAAGGAGCTGGAATTTCTTAAGCCAGCATCTGGATATAACTGTATATCCCACACCAAAGAAGTTAGCATCTCTACCCCTGGCTGTTTATAGCAGTATTTAATATGAACTGGTTGTCTGCCAGACACATGAGGTGGTTGGAGTTGTGCTGGAATTACAGAAGTTGTGAAATATTTAAAAAATTGGATTTTGACTGTTATTTAATGGCAAAAGAAAACAATACAATCGGCACGGGAACGCAAAAGTTTTCAACAGTGAGATTGCTGTGTTTCACAATGCTGGTAATGACAGATGTTACCAGGGAGCCTTGCGCACAGCAGGGCAAGATGCTGACAGAGAACAAAACCAGAGCCTGCTGCCAGGAATGAGACAGCAGCAGGTGGACAAATCTTTTCTATACAACAGTCCCTGACAGGCTAGGACCCAGCTATGAGTGCTGGGGAATCGTACTTCTTCAGTAGAAGGGTAGTCTGCTACGTGTCATTATTTTTCAGGTTAAATGAAAGCACAGAAGAATGGGTGAGCTGGATTTCACATTGCAAAAATCAAACTGGAATCAATCTCTCTCTGGTGCAGCCCTTCTGGAGCCAATAGAGTTTTGCTAGGAGAGGATCTGGCTAAATGAATTTGGAGGGAAGGTTAAACATTCTTCTTTTATTATCCTACCCTGTACCATTACAGGGTCCTTTCTCTTGGCTAGCGTAAAACCAATTCTAATGCTAAAATAATTAGAAGGATAGTATATTTGCTGTTTCAATATGAATAGTTCATGACATGTGTCTCTGTGGAAACCTTTTGTACATGTTAGATACCGTCTGTCAGCCATATTTTTCTCTAATTCTCTGTGCTATTTTTAATATAATTTTAACCTTTTTATGTACGCCCAATCTATGCCCTTGCCAAAATGGTATATTACAGGTTACACAGTTAGCAATACCTAGAGCTAAGGTTGCCAGGAATCTTCTACAGTATAATACTATTTCCAGTTGCTTATAGCTTTTCTGAACTTTAACAGTATGGGCATAAAATATCTCATGTTTCTCTCAAACTAGATCTTAATTTTTACTAGCTTAGCAAAACTGATTGGGGTTTTGGTGTGGGTTTTTTTTTTTTTTGGGGGGGGGGAGGTGTTTGTTGTTTTGTTGGGGTTTTTTTGTAAGACTAGAGTTAAATGAAAGAGGTTTGCCAGCTGTCAGTATATTCCTCAAACCATTTCTGTCTTAGAAACTGCACAGCTTTGGTGATTTACCATTCAGCTTTCCATCCCCTCAAGGCTGCTAGACCATTATCAGGGCTTGAACCCCGAGCCACTTTTTATTCCCAGATCTCATGTAGGTCTAAGTTGTTTGTGTTCTTTCTGTGTAAGTTCTCCAAGAGATGTCTCCCTTTCCACCCACACAGCTAGAAGTCTTGCCCTGCTCCTGGAATCTTGCACTTCAGTTAAAAAATGAATTTTCTTTTGGAGCTGTGAAAATCTTGCTGTCCAGATGGTTTCTGCAAACACCAGTTTGTATTCCTCTGTTTACATCTTCCCATTCACTGCTTTTCTCAGTTATGTTGATTTTTATTTTGAAGGCCCTTGCTGGCCTATCTTTCCGTTCACTCCCAAGTTTTTCAGGCAGACCACTGAGTCATTCAATTATACCTGTGCCTACTGGGATATTGTTAAGCAAAGCACTTTGGATGATTTTCTGCATGTTGCCTTGTGCTCCCTAGGATTGCTCTCATCACATCCTTCCTTTACTCTTCTGCAGGTCTGTTCTACACTTTTTTTCCCATTGCACAACCTTGCGAGCATAAGACAAAGCAAATATCTGCTCTGGACAAGGGCAATGGTACAGTTGTGCAGAGGCTGCTGCAAATGATGCAGTCAAATACTCTTCCATCTCCATTTGATCTATGCATGGAAGATGAAATGCTGAGCAATTTTGTGTGTGGAGGAATTTATCTGCAGCAAAAGTTGTTCTAGTTGATCTGAAACTTCAGGAACCAGATCATTAGCTGAGTTAAAATTACCGACTACTCTGGACAGAATGAAAAACTTTTAAAATGTGCATCTTTCTTTTCTAATGTAATTCAAATAACTTTTACAAAATGGGTTGTAGAGAGTGCACCCACAAACTGATGATAAGAAGATCAGAGCCTCTCAGCTATGGCAATCTAGATTCAAATATAATCCCTGTTTGATTAGGAGAACTTTTAAAATATTTCCTCACACACTTCTCTTGTTCCACATGTATGCCACAAACCCTTGGCAACAGAATCATCCCACTTCTGACTTCATTCAGAGTTAATTCCATCCCAAGCAGGGCAACTTCAGGGTGAAAGGCTGAGACAATGAGATGCTTCTTGTCCAGTAAGTGCATGAGTTAGGGAAAACAAATCATTTCTCCTAATTAAGGAAAAGAGACTACACTTGAAGTGAGTATGGCTTTCAGAAAACCCTCAGAGATCACAAAGTTTAAAGTAAAATTATGATAATACATGAAACTTAGAAAATCTCACATCTCAGTTGGAATGACTTCACATTTTCTAAATAAATAAAGTGCAGTACTAAAAGTGCTATCTCTGCTGAACATGTCTGAAGTAAAGCAAAATCTGACCTGTTGATGGAACTTACGTTGATCTGTAGGAAAGAAAAGTATCTCTTGTTAGCATTGTGACCTTTAAAGGAAGGAGAGATCAGAAAAAAGCCTAAAAAATCTGACAAAAATCCAGCTCCATGCTTAATTCCTTTCAGATACGACAAGCCAAAAGTTCCAAAAATATCTTCAGAAAATAGTTTTGCATTAATAGGTGAACATCCAGTGAGTTACGTATAAAGCAAATGTCTGTGGAGCCACCTGAGAGTTTTTAAGAATCTTTTTATTCTACAGTTTTATTGCAAATTACATAAATTAATATAGTGCTACTGTAAGAATATTCAACACAAAGTGCGTATAGAAAGGGGTTTCACTCAAATCTCCATTGATATAACAAAAATTTAACTGCATGCCACCACAGCTTGATAAGAAACAAACAAGAAGCTAACATTTCCAGGGAAAGCATGTGTAATAGAAATATCTTTTACCACATGACAAGCTATAGCCCGAAAAAAAGAAATGACAGAAACAAGAAAAAAAATATGTATACATATATCTAATCCCCTTCCCGTCAATGTTCAATTCATTAGTTGAGAAAGATACCTTTTTATGATAATCATGTAGCGCCTTGATCTGTGCCCTATCACAAAAGATCGTATCATCTTATCATGGTGCCATTGTCAATGATAACTGCGAGTCACAATTCCAAGGCATGATGCTATTCCCTTTCCTGTTGTTGCATTGCCACGGTTCTTGGAAAATATAAAAACATGATAGCTGCCTCTTCAGCTATCTCTTTAGACACATGTCCTAGTCTGAATCTCCGGTTTAGAGAAATTCCAACACCATGTAGAAATGTGTGAATCATAACAGTTGCAATAAGAGAAGTATTTTCTTCTCCTGCCTTTCACAGTTGACAAGAATATGTTTCAGTTAAGAAAAATAAGCATTGGTGATGAAAAAGGAAATTGTGAAAATAAAAAGTTTTATGTATAAACCATGAGTGAGGGGAAGACTACTGACAATGCTCCATGTGTATTTAAAAGGAAAAAAAAAAAAAAAAAGGAAAAAAAGCAAGAATCAAGCCATTGCATGATACACTTGAAGCTCTTGCAAAACAGAATTAAATTGTATTAGTATAATATTTTAAAAGTCTGTGCCCATTCAGTTCAGCACAGTTAATAAATAGGAACTAGATAGTATAATACAAAAGATATATGTAGTCTTGAGGTAGAAGTAAAAAGGCTAAGTTTGTTTGTACAGCTCCTTTTAATTTAAACAGCTCTATGTTGTGTCAATCATCAAATCAGTGATATCACAGCAGTAACCATTAAAAAGCTTGTAATTGAGAAACATCAAACGAGATTATCTAAAGCCAAGCAAGTTTTGCAGACAAAAGCCTTACTCTTGTTGCAGTGACAAGTTAAATAACACTCAGATCAGAGACAAATAGAAAACATAAGATTTCCAGGCTGCTGGAAAAAATGAGGTCCTAAGTATGACAATGAGCAGTAATAAGAAACATTATAGGTGGCATTGTTAGAACAGCTGGGGAAACTGGAGGAAGCAGATGATTGATATATCAAGGTTATCAGAAACAAAAAGGAGGATTTGATATAATGAATGACGTAGAGAGAAAGGCTAACCTGCAGAGCAACACAAATTAGTAAATGAGAGAAATAAGGGTTGAAAGATATGAGAGTAGTCAAGCAAGATTTGGAGACAGATTAGAAAAAATAACACAGAAGAAAAAGAACTCAAGAGGGAGAGGGGAAAACAAGTTTTATTAAATATGAACAAAAAAGCAAACTCATTTCAACGGAAGTAGCAAACTGTTAGAGCAAGGCCATCTGTGGTGCCATTCCCAGAAGCAACATGTACAGTTCCTGCTGAGGATACCAGCCAGGAAAGACACATGTCCTAGAAAAACAGAAAGCTTTTAAAATTCATCAACTGTCTGATGAGAATTTAATACTTATGTGCCGTATTGCCTCTGAGGGGACATTATATACCCTTCCTTCTCCTTTCTGATCATGCTTATTTTCTGGTGGCTGTCAAAGTGCAGCTTAAAGCTGACATGAGCTGTTTGAGAAAGTATTTGAGTATTAGACAGCAGTTTCTCCTGTTAATAAAATGTCTGAAGATGTACCTGAGATATTGCTAGGGGATGTTTGCCTGCAAATGCTACCTGAAAAGCCATTTCAGATTCCTTTATATTAGAAAAGCAGCTACACTTATGGTCCTTCCCAATTATTCAGTGCAATGAAAAGGTTTCTCACATGTTTGACATCTCAAGAAGATGGATTTATGGAACCATTTTAAATCACCAGTTCTTCTTATAGCTCTCTTTTCCATTCTGTCTCTTTCAAAAACATTTCAGAAGTTGAATGTCTGATATAAGTGTGGTGCTTCTAGGGGTCCCATGTTATCTGTGATTTGAGACCTGCACTGGGTTTGAATTTTTAAGAAGCTTAGAAATATCTTCAGTTAATTTTCACTTTTCACCCATCTGAATGCTTTCTAACCAGGAAACAGACTTTTTAAAAGCTGTCTCACCATTGCCATTCATCATGTGGCAGCTCCTTTGCACAGTATAGAGTGGGTGAGGGTGGGGGGGTGGGGAGGGGAAGAAAGAAAAACAAGAGATGGAGGGTATTTCTCAGAAGCTCGGGACCTGAAGAGTCTGAATATGTTGATTTTCTCAGTGCCTTTCAGGTTTCATGATCCGCAAAGAAAAGTAGAAGGGGAAATGTGTAGGTTCAGTGTTACCTCAGTGATGAGGTGACTAATTGGTATATTTGTTTTAACATGCTTTCAGGCTGGACATTTAGAAGCTGTACACATTCTTCTTCAAAAGAAGTCTTCAAACTGACTTTCGTTTCAGTACTGTAGGTCAACTGTACTTACAAGGATAGAAATAGGAATTAACTTGGGGAGACATTACAGTGTATCTCCAGCAGAAGATCATAAAAATTGTCATTTCTAGTACTCACATCTAGTCCTGGAGCTTAAAAATGTTCTAACTGTACAACACACAGTCACAGTGATGATGTATAGCAGTTTAAGAGCAGAGCAGATGCAAAGCAAACACAGAAAAGACTAACCTACAGTATCACCTCCAAAATCAGTCATGCTGACTAAAATCTTCTGCAATCATTCTTACTTTTTTTTTTTTTTAAACCTTTATTGACTACAGAAACCTTTTCTCGCTTTGTATCATTGTAAACGGGTTCATGTATCTCTGTGCAACCTATTGCAAACATCACATAACCATGGCATCTAGTACTTCATAAGAATGATTTATAAATTACTGTAAGATTCTGATTCTATATGGGAATTTGTAGTGAAGGGATCACATGTGAAACATGAATGTGAAACTCCACAAGTATGAGAGTGCTTATCTCTTCAGAACCTGGAACATGTTATTAGATCAAAGCTAGTGTCTGCTTCCTCTTTCTGAAGAAGGCATCTCTGCTAATTCAGAAATCCCAGTTGATATAAATTAATTCTTATTTAGGTCTGAGCTGCATTGGTAGAGATAATACTGCTACTGGAAGGAAATATGAGACAATGCAAACTACATACAAATAATTTTTCTTAAGATAGGTCTAATTAATGTTTGTAAAAACAGTTCAGTTTTTCTATAAAAGAATTTCAGGCCATATCAGTCCTGTTTCTCTTACAAAGGTGATAACATTTTAGGAACAGAGTATTCTTTCTGGTCAATTACTTTATAAGTCCCTTGACTGGATTATGCATATCCTTTACCCATTATATTAAAGATGCCTACTCCTGATATGACAGCAGCCCAAGAGACCAAAACAAGCAAACTAGACTTTCTTAACTCATGTATCAACCTTATTTTTTGGTACAGATTTTAAACATCTTGAATCTCAAAACCTTATTTTTGCCATTTTCAAAGAATATATGATCTTGTAAATTTGAAACATTTCAACAAAAAAAGAGTATAAGGAAAACTCAGAATTATAAATTATAAATTAGATATCTGTCAAGCTTTGTCTTTTTATTGTGTTAAGATTCTGTTTCAGGAAGTGTTGTTATTCTCAAATGAAGTAGTTTATAGAAATGTGTTTAGTTTTTGAGCTTACCCTTGTTCATAACCTGTCCACCTCTCAGAATTTTCTGTTTATTGTTCGTGGCTTCTCAGAGACTGTTGGGCATGTTTTGACTCATAATGTGATGCAGTATGTCAAAATCTATGTTCTTGCAATTTGAAGAAAACCAAATCTGAAGCAACTAAACAAGCTGAAATTTAAACATATTGAGGAGCTCTGAAAAATACACCTATATCGCTCAGTCAGAAGACAGAACTACTGCAACGTTTTCCACTGAGTTTTACTCTGGAGCTTTATATTTTTTAAAAAAGGAAGAAAAAATCCTTCTGTCAGAGTTCCACCTGATTCTAAAGAGATGATAATTTTGTCTAAAGTGAGTTAAGTTTCTATTCTGCATTGAGGTATAATATCAGATTAATTGAAGCTGAATTTCCTGAGTAAGAACCCACATATAAATGACTTTTTCAATGGTGTAAAATACTTATTATGCTTTTGTTACTAAACATATCCAGCAAGTCTGAAGGAACTGAAATTCACATCCAAAAAGCCAACAATTCTGTGTTTGGGATATTAAAACACTTTTTAGCTCCTGAAGCACATTTTGCATTAGATGCTAGAGTGGGACTCAGGCACTTGAGACTACCTATTCCCTAGTAAACTTCTGCTAAACCTGCTGGTAAAGTGGTTGTCTCCTTCCCCATGCGGTGCCTGTCCAACATCAAAGGTGAGCAGCCTGGATCCTGTTGCTGAGGTAGACCTTGCCATAACACATCAGAGAGCCTACTGTTCTTCATAGAGCAATGACATTTGGATCTCTTCAAGTTCAGTGTCTCCTTGCCAATTGAAAAGACTGGTGCACTTTAAATAGTGTAGCAGCTCAAGTTTGTGCTGTCTTTCTGATGGGAAAACAGAGGAGCTGATATCTTCCTCCCACTTCCCACTTCACCAAGTGTGAATGCTGAGCAAACCAGACAAATTAGGCTACCTTGTAAATTAAGCAGTGCTTTAGGTACAGACATGGGCTCGCTGTACTCTTAAATTGTTAAAATGATGCCCAACGTGGTTCTGGCCTGATGTGATTATCAGGGTAGGAGAATTTCTCAGTTTAGAAGTTTGCATGTCCACAGTAGTATTTGACAGAGAATTTGGATGTGGCCACCATATTCTGAAGGCAAAGAGACCTTGGCAATTATGGACATAGTCAGACTGTGCCTGCTGGGTCTGAGTACATCACAGCAGTTTCTACAAGCATAGCTATAGCATAGCTATAGTAATAAATGCCGATGCCCAGATAAGTAATATAATGCTTAGGCCAAAAGCACAGAAAAAAATATTAGGGCCCAATATCTTCAAGTTTGTAACCTACCTGTTAACCAGCTAGACACTAAAATAATTCAGGATGCTGAAAACAATGTTGTTAAGTATTAAAGACCTCAGAGACAAGCTGATCTTTTTCATGGAGAATGACACTGGCCATGAGGTACCACAAGATAATGATTTAAAATTAAATGGAAATTTAAATCATAAACATTCCAAAGGGCAAATTTTGATAAACAGTAGAAACTGAATGGTTAACTCAGCTGGACCTGAATTTGATACTTGAATGTAGAAGAAGCCTTAAAGTCAAGGGTGCAAAATTTATCATGAATCTCTATCTCAGAGAGAAAAGAAAAAATGAAAACTTGCAGGAAGTGATTCCAGATCTGAGCAGATTAATAGTCACAAAGAAAAAAAAAAAAAAAAAAGGATATTAGAAATAAGCAGAGTGCCTACACTGATTAAGGGAAAAATGACTGATCATCAAAGAAGACTGCCTTAGAGGCCAAAAAATGTGGAGATAAAGTGAGAATAACAAAGAGTCAAGCTGAGTTAGACCTTGCAAAGGATATTAAAACACATAGCAGAAGATTCTTCAGCCCTGTGAATAAAAAAGAACAGGAGTGGAAAAAATAAGTAGGGCCAGAAGGTAGTGAGGATAGAATAGAAATCAAGAATAAATCAAAATATAGGCTGAAAACTGAATTATGCTTTAGCTCAGATTTCAAGGAAATAGGCAAAGATTTTGAACACAGGTAAAAAAGCAAGGATGGGGAAAAAATTACAGAACTGGAAACCAGCACAGCCAAGGCAGAAGCACAACTTGATATGTCTGATGTACACCAGGAGGGAAAAACTGGAAAATAAGTATAATCCCAAGAGGGAATCAGCAAACAGAATCCTAAGTGGAGCAGCAAGTATTTTTAATAAATGCATTAAGCCTGGTTGGTGCCTAATGTTTGGAGACACTTCATACACACAGTAGAGAAGCTGGAGTGAGAAAGTGGTCTAAGCAACTACAGACCACCTAGATTTTATTTCAGTGATCTGATGTCTTTAAAAGTATTTTGAATAAAAGAATTATTAGCATGGAGGTCAATTGCTGAAAGAGTTTATCTAAGGCAGGTCATGATAAACTAACCATTGATTTTCTTTTCTAAAATTAATTTCCAGAAAGAGGAAACGAGGCAAATATAAACTTTCTGGACATTGGTGAAAACTTTTAATGTGACAGCCATTGAGAGATTATCAGCAAAACCAAAGAAGATGGGATCAGTGAAGGAACTGTGAAGTTGTTTAGAATTTGTCCCAAAAGGGTGCTAGAGCAGCTGACTTTAGGTGAACTCCAGGTTGGGAGAAAATGGCTTTGTTGCTTAATGATCATTTTGGAGATGGAACATTAGTGTTCCCATTAATGGTTGTGATACAAGAAATCTGCCCTGAAGCCTGTCAGAGGCACAGAATTAGGAAACGGTGAATATGGAGGACCTGGGTGCTATTGAGAATGTAGGATTGGGCAGGGGTTCAACAAGGTAAAAATTACATTTGGGGTGGGGGTGAGGGAAGTGGATGGTGATATGAAGACCTTATCATTTGGATATTGCTGAGGTGATGAAGAATTTCACTATATGAATTCTTTGCAAGGTTACTACCAAAATTATGGAAAGATAGGTAAGGATTAGTGGTGTTTTACAAAGCACTAATGAGATGTTAGATGTAATCATGCATACAATTCTGGTAACCCATACTGAGGAAAGATGAGTACAGAAAAGGACTACTGGTATGATCAGAGACTAATGCATTTATTTAATTTGTCATGAGAGAGTTTAGCCTGGCAAATTAAAATTTAGAAGTAATATGATTACATTCTATAAATACATCAGAGAGATAAATACCATGGAAAAAGAACAGTGATTTAAATCAAAGGATGATGCTGGCACAACAACAGAAAGGTATAAATTGGTCCCTGAATAAATTCAATCTGGAAATCAGAAGATTCTTATCTGTTACAGCAGTTAGATCCTGGAACAGCTTTGCAGCATGAGCAGTAGGAACAGAAAACCAAACCCTCTTGAACTGGAGTTCAGAGCTTTATACCAGCTGCATTGGCACCTTATTTGCATATAAGAATGCCAGTCAGGTGGCCGGCTCAGCAGATAATTTCTATATGATGTTTATCATCCTGTTATATATGTGTATATTCACATACTTATGTATGCATGTATGTATGTATGCATATATGCATCTTTACATACACACAGTGACAAAGCACACTGACAATTCTATTTACTACATTGCACCAAAACCCAGGAAAACAATATGAATCAATAACCTGATTATTTGGATTACCATAAGGCAATTTCTGCTTGTGAAAAGCTAGAAAGATTTATGTGCTTGAAATCCCTAGGGAGTGGTTACAAGCTGTGAATGCAGGAAATACTTTTGGGCTCTTGTTAGTCCCTAAATGACAAAAAAGGAAATGCTGATGGGAGATGCTGGCTTAATTCAAACTTGCATGCTGCCTCCAGGCAATTAGAAAGCACCAAGCTGCTTCTTTGAAACAAAGTAGACCCAAGGTTTTTGAATTTTACATATTTTCTATTAAAACCAGCTATTGACACTATAGGAAACATGGAAATCTAAATAGTAGGAGCGGAAAAGGAAATGCAAAAAACAGTCTATTTGTCCTGTTCTTTAGCTAAAAATCATTCTATACTCAACTGGATACAGCTGTACTGTTGATACAGGGAAAATTAGCTCAGCAATGCTCTTGCTGTTTGATCCTAATACCGCCATGCGTAAAACAGAAGTCTTAAGGGTTGCGTGACTCAGTTTAACTCACTCCCAATGTTATTCCCTGCCAAGGAAATCAACTAGCATGGAACAGCTCATATCCATAATACTGAACTCTCTTATCCTCCAGAACAGTGTGGTGGCATCCAAAGTGACTCTTCAGAGGGCTTCCTGGCCCACCCTGACTCCCACACCTTCCCAGGAATTGTTTGGGAGAGTGCTCATTGACCTGGGCCAAAACCATGCCAAAGGCTCTGCTAACAATTTAATAATATATATGACTGACTGACTTCCAGTACCCCAGGAATGCTCTCTGGAGGGGTTTAATTTATAAGTGCAGATATAATCAAGGGTTACTGCTGCCCCTTGTTCCCTTGAACCCCTAGTAAATCTGCCCCAGCAACAAAGACAATGTGGAAGCCAAATCAGAAATGCAGTATTAAATTTTCCCAACTATTACTTAAAAAGGTAAAATTTCTCCACAGTGCAGCAATAAGAAAATCATCTGGATCCAGCATGCCGAGGAAATGCATCATATTTGAAACTTCAAGAGGCATCTCTACAGATGTTTGACCAAATGGGGTCAAACTCATTCAAAGCCTATACTGTGTGGATTAGGGCCTTTGACTGATGAGAATATCCACAGCACATGTTAGAGCTGAGGTTCCTTGCACGCCTTCTGTGGCTCATGTTGGGATTTTGGATGGCTCTAACTACATGAGTATTTTGTTTGCATGTGTACACATGGGCACCCAAGCAAGAAAGTAATGAAACGGGATTGACAAGCTTTTTTTTTTTTCATTTTACATGAAAGAAGGTAAAGAACTGCAATGAACAAACTACTTCCTGGCTTTGGACAAGTCCCCATTGTACTGATGACAGTGGATTGCTGTGATGATACCAGTAGTGGCAATGGCAAAGGGAGTCACAGGAGAGACAGGATGCTGACCTGCAGGTGCTCTTTACCTGTGCATACCCTTCCTGTGCAGTCGGTACGAGGCCAGCTAAAAAAAACAACAAAAAAAGAATATTATTCCTTATTGCTTCCACAGTGTTTAATCTGACTGGTGTCGATACCATTGGAGCTGCTGCCTTTTGTTGTGAACACTGTATCAGTTGTTTCAGTTTGCTGTCCCAAGGAGAGTGAACATTTTTGTATGTCAAAGGGTTTAGTTAAAGCTAAGTACAGTCTTAAGAACACAAGGCAAAGATCCATCTATGATGAGACAGTATTTTCTTTATCACACCCCACATTTTTTCCTTTTTCCTGAGGACTACCATTTGGTGTGGATTTCTACTTTGGCTTCAAGACTCCTCCTTCATCTCTGCCAGTGCTTTTGTGTTCCCTTCATGAGATGCCCTGTTATGTCCTTGCACAGATGCACATTTTCTCCTCAAATTTGCAGTCTCTACCCAGTGGAAGTTGTATGTGCTGGGACTCTGTAGGCTCAGGAGTTGTTTTGGTGTTTACTGGAATGCTGGAAAGCTTAAGAGGTTTTCTGCCCTAAGTGCTGGCATTGATGCAACTCACACTATAAATTTAGGAGATAAGCCATCTTTTTTAATTATTTACTGGAAATAATGGCAGAAAAATCAGCGATTAATGAACAGAGGCATGCATTTCAAGTGTTCTCACTGTATTCTGCCACTGCAACTCAGTACAAGGTCAAGGACTACTGGAAAAATCCTGAGAATTGTAAGTTGTCCTTCTTAGAACTACTCCTGGATGGAGATACAGGACAGTCAAGCACCTAGTCCTCTTACCTGTGTCTCAAAATACCTGACTGCCTCTGGCTTGCTGATGATTGGGGCAAATTATTTCATATTTTTATTTTATTATATTAGATATATCATTACTTATGAAATAAATATAATGGAGATTTTTTAAAGCATTTTGTGATCTATAAATGCAAATGGTGCTAAAAATTACAGATGACTATTTACATAGCCATTATAGTTCTTTTGTCAATAAAGAAAGCTTCTAACCAAAAAGATTTCTGAGATTAACTGACTTGATTAGTTCCTTACACTGTTAGCCCATACAGGAGCCGTTTTCCATATCCTGAAGAAGAGGGAGAAATATCTGTTCATAAGCAAAAAAGTAGATATCCTGTTCTGGTTCAAAATCCATTTCATGTTGAATAAAAATAACATTTACACACAAAAGAAAAAAAAATACCTCTTTCTCTTTCCTGATAAAAATGATTACATCAGAGTTCAGTTACATTTGTTTGAGAATTTAGGGAAGCTAGTGATTATTTTTCTGTACTCTCTCCAACTAAAATGTTGTGTTCTTCACAAGTAGTCCTTTTCCCATTGGTGTGAAACCCAAGAGTGTATTAAATAATATACTTCTAGTTGTAAAACAGATGGAAAAGTGTTTAAAAAGGTGCCAGGTTTATTTATGGAAGCATGAAATTGAATTTAATAGGAGAATTTTGCCAGTATGTAATGTGAACTCTCAAAACAGGAAGTGGATTTTATTGCTTATTTATTTTATTACCGGATCAGCTGCCCAGAACTGTAGAATCCTTCCTCTCAGGAATTATTTACTTTCCAACTCTGAACCAGAACATCTTGACCATCAGTTGTTACATCTTCTGGCTGCCAGATTCTCAACTATAAACATATGTGGTGCTGTCTATCTCAGATGATCTTCTGCAGATTTATATAGAGAACATTTTAGTTTTAGATTTATTTATTGATTTAAAACAATATGAATTGAACTGGCTAAGGCAAGGGAAAGGTAATTTCTTTTAGCTCTTCATTACCCTTTAATTAATAATAGGCTATTTCTTTAAAGGGCTTACGGCACGTATTCATTGTGCATCAAAGATACAAGAGCTAAAAATCAATGGAGAAATATTTCTTCTCTGCACCTCCAAAGGATGCCTAGTAAAAGAACAGGTGCTATTCGGCTTCCAAAAGGTGACCATCTTTTGGGAAAATACCATAGGGAAACAGTGTCCCAGGTTTTCTGGGGACAGACTGAGCTACTATACCTGGATGGAGTTGAGTAAGGCAGCTGAAGCCAGTATGTAAACCTGTAGCTGGCTGTTGTTTCTCTTCCTGTACATCTGGTCAGTAAGTAGAGGTATATGGGGTGATGAGCAAGTCTCCGTTTTCAGTCAAGATAAAATTGTGATAACCTGGTGGAGATCACATTTATTAAAAAAAATTGTGGCTGAACTGATGAACATGTTTTTACACCTCCAAGGAACTGGATGCTGCAGTTGCTCACATTTACTGTAAGACAGCTATGTCATGCAGACTTCATTAAGGAATGCTCTCAAAAAATCCTTTGATTATTGCTACATGTAAGAGCATCCAACAAGGATAAAGGTCTGCAATGATATCTTCTACTTACAGAAACTGAGGCTCAGACTGTCCTCACTATCACAATGTCAGCCCAAGTTAGAGCAACATTTGGAGCTCTGTTCCCTGAGGTCCTGGTCCAATGCTTCATCCAGTGCCATGATGCCCTTAGGCAGAGTGCTAACAATGATTATTGTGTGCATGTGCCATGTGCACTTGTGTTCAGCTCAGTGCTGGCACTCGCATACACTCACAAATTTCCATTTTATGCAACACCATTAAATGTTTTCAGCATGAAACTTATGCATGTGCAGTTTTGCATGGGAGCTTGAAAAAAAATGACAGCCTTGATTTTGCTGCTCTCAGTTTACCAATTATGGATAAAGACTGAAGTAAATGTGGAACATCATGGTCATGATTCAAATCCCATGTAGGAAAGACATGGTTACAATAGGCTTTGTAGCAGGCATTAAATCTCCTCAGAGTAAGTGCATGAGACTTTTTCATGCCTCATCTTTGTTCTGCTGTGCTCTCTTAAGATTATTAAATTACTTATAACTACCTCACACCTTGTTGTGACTCTCCCCAGCACAAAGGCATGTCTCCAAGATATTCAGAGTGCCTGGGATCCAAATGCATGGATATTTTGAGGCCTGATGACATGGCTTGGAGAAATAACTCCTTCAAAATAAAACTTTTTACTGAAATTACTGTCTTCATAAACAATTGGACCTAAACATTTGTTAAAAGGAAAACAAAAGAAGTTTGAACATATAAAAGAAAACTCATTATTTCAAGTTCCTGCTATCAGTGATACTGCAAGACTCACTAGTTTTGTGAGACTTCATATTAAGCATGTGTGCCATTCATCAGCTTCATTAATATGTCACAAGCACAACTTCTGACATGTATCAGAACAAATTAAGCTTATTTTTGTACTTTTTAGTTCTTGGAGACAGATTGTTTGAGTTCAGAAGGGTATACAGTATCTAGCAGATCTGGTAATTCATTCAAATATGGGAGTGAGGCTCTTCTTTTAGTTCTGGCCAAAATTCCTGCAAAGTTTTGTACAATAGGTTTGAAAGCTCTTATACATTTAACAAAAATCCTTTCAACTCACTCTGGAGTCCTGCTTTATGTTTCATATTGCTTTGAACTTATTACCTCTTCTCAGTGTCTTGGAACATTAGTTTGGAAGCATTTGAAGCTAATGAATAAATGTATAGTGAAACAACACTTTGATGTTGCCAGAAGCAATTAATTTTCCCTATTTATACACAAAAAGTTATAAAAGACTGTTATGACAAACAAAATGATTCAGTGAATTCAAAGTAAGTTAAATGAATTTTAAAGGATTGTTACTACTTGGCGGAAAAAAGGTATCCATCAAGCCTTATCTTAAGTCAGAAAGCTGTGATTAACTTATGGAGTTTTGAATGCTTTAAAAATTAGAAAAGAAATTATTAATTTGTCAGCTATGGAAAACCAGCTTATAACGGGTTCATTCAGAATGAAGCTTTCGTTGAAAATAGCTTATTGGGTGTAGATAAATGAATTTTATGAGCTTACACAAGTCACTGAGAGAGACCACATTTACACATAAGTAGCCTGACTATTGTATGTTCTCTGTGCAGATGCCTGTTGAACTTTATTAACAAATGGAAAAATGTAGTGTATGTTTTTACGCCTAGATTTTTATAGGCAGAGCATCTCACACTTCATTGAATCCATGTGCTGGAGACAACAGACATGATTAGAATATAAATCACTCAGAGCTAGGGACTGGGGGTCAGGTTCTGCAGCTTCTAAAGCTCCTACCAATAAATGGACATACCATCCTTTTACTTCAGTGGGAGCCGTGCAACAGAGGGATATCACACATTTGTGCATGTGCACACACATTTGCACATGTATGTGCATACATATATCCATGGATTCTAAGACTGTGGACATGCTTAGACAGGAAGAAATCGTACACTCGCAGCCATCAAAAAATTGTGAAAATGGAAAAAATGCAAGAGAATGAATTAACCAAGGAATTAAGAACTTAAAGACAGCTCATTGTTATGCAACATAATTCTCAGTTTTCACTGAACTATAGAAAGTTTGAATTTCAGGCTAAGTCTTTATCTTATTTGTCAGCTTAAGAATTATGTTTGTTACATGGACCAAGAGATATACAAATTCTGAATATGATCCTGCACAGTAAAATTTCTGAACTGATAGTGGGTGGGAGAACTAGCTATCAGGAAGGAAAAAGCTGTTATGCTTTTGCCCAGGAGTCAGCCCCAACCTTTTCTGATAGTTTATAAATGGAAGGCAATAATTTGGCTTTCCTCCTCATCTCCCTTCCCCCTGCCCCTTTATCGCCTGTTAGTCTCTTCACAATAAAGCAATGAACTTCTGGCTTTTACAATGAGTTAAAACTATTTGATGAACAGAGCTTAGACTGTCTAACGCATAGATTGTTTGCAGACCTCCAGAGTATTTAGGGGTATTATTTTTTCTTTAGAAGTTACACAGTGCTAGCAAGAACTTTTTCTTTGAATGCCAGGATCCCAGTGAAGAAGAACCCTGTTTTTCAGTCAGTCACTCAGTTCAGTCATACTTGAGATATGCTTGGGAATGCAGTACCTCTGTATAGCGATGGTAGACATGTAGCTCCCAAAGAAAGTCTATATCCTTCCCAGCAGAAGATAGAAGCCAGGAAGATAAGCCTGGTCATCTCAGATACCATTGGACACCATAGGTTTAGGTGAATGAGCTGTGCCTTAAATATACTGGCAAGCAACAACTCGGTTATGATTCTCCTTAAACTTCATAAGAGCATACAGTGTCTTTGGGATATGAGAAAGAATTATCTGCAGAAAACTGTGGCACAAAAGAAACCAACCAACTGCATAAATATCCAGAGGGGTTTCACAAAATACAATAGTTACTTTTCACATTTCATTCCACCCAGTGGACTTCCCAGCTCTGAATTAGGCGCCCATACTGTGTATAAAAATGATAAAGAAAATACATGACTGGAAACAATCTGAACAATTATTGTCTAATTAACTGATTCAAGTGAGAACAATAAGTAGCCATTAAGAAATACCGGGAGAAAAACCAGGCCTCTGCCCATAAATCTTATCTCTAAAAACCAGATAGATGCTACTCTTTTAGATTACTAACTGGAAATAATGTCCCTAGATCATCTTGTAGACATGGAAGAGTATCAACTTTGCTGTTATTGTACCAATAGTTTAGGCTTTTGCCTAGAATGTGTCAGTTTTAACATCTTCTGTCTGGCTGATCATAAAGAAGTTTAAATTTTGTTCTTATTCATAGAGAACTCTGAGTCGCTACACTGTTAGATCTGTTTGATCTCTCTTCTAGAAACTGTTCTTTTGTATTCCCTTTAGATGTTACTGAGAATAAGCAAGAAATGAACTTTTTAAGGTTCTTACCTGTGATGAGGGTGAGTCAGCCTCTAGTTTTACTTCACTCAATATTTGATTATTTATTCAAAATGGAACAGCTTCAAAAATATTTTCCTTAAAAATGTTCAAACAAATCATCTTGACATTTCCAATTTTTTTTTTGGCTGAAACAATTGGTCAAATCTGGTACAAATTTGCAGATAGTTTCCATCAACACGAAAGTGCATTTTTGAGCAAACAAAGAATTCTTCCATAAAAATTGCCTGGGTCTAATCACGGCTGAGGCAATTTTGCACATGCCAACCAGCAGAAAATTAGGTATTGGATAAGCAAGAGTGGCGAGGATCTGGGTTCTACCTAAATCCCCTTGTGGCTTTAGTCCAAAGTGATTAGCCCCAGGTCAAACAGAAAGCCTGTAGTGAATCAAGCAAATTAAATCCAACCCTCGTGAGCTATAGGATAATGTGCTAGTCCCAAGACCTCCCTTCTTGGAGGCTGGAAGGGAGGAGGTTATTAAATATAAACACAAAGTAACATCCTGCTCTATGGAGGCCCAAGACATGATATTCTGGAGGAGAGACAGGGGATTATAGATGCCCCCCAGCTGGACCTGTTTCAAGGGAACCCACAGCAACTCTGACAATGTCAGGAGCTGTCAGTGTCCCTGATCAGCAGGCTACAGCCTGGAAGGCCAGTAAGGAGGTGTCCTGTTAATACTAAAGACAGTGAGCTGTAGCACAAAATACTGTTTTAAGGTGGACTTGGAATTGAAGAGACTTATTTCCTTTAAAACACTGTAGAACAGAGTAATCCTCAGATTTATTTTGATTAGCAATCTGGATACCTTCTTGGCAGTGTTTATTAGATCTTAATGTAGCTGAGTTGGAAAGCCAGATATTTTGCTTTCTCCTTTTTTGAATTACTGACTGTTGTTGTCTCTGTTAATGAATCTGGATAATTTTAACTGTCAGATTCTAATGTAACTCTCTGAATAAATTGATTGAATTGAAGTTGAACCCACCTCTGTGTTCAAGCTAAAAATGAGCCTGAACAGAAATCTCCAGAGTTTCCTAAAATTTAAGGGAGTTTATTAGTGGAAAACTGATTTTGAACCACTGAACCTAAAGTGACTGCATAGTTTTGGTTTCATACTGATGTCAAGTCAAAAGGAGATTAAAATCCCACTGCAGCTCAGATATGACCCAAGGTGAATATAATTACATCTGAATATTTCAGGAACAGTTATCACTGTCCCTGGAGTTGATCTTTCATCTTCCTCCTCCTTTTGAAATACTTCTTTTTAAAACAGATTGGAGCACCAATAACTAAAAACTGTTTTTGACTTCTAAGTCATCAGAAATCTAGTTTAAATGAGTTAGTGCCTATGAAAAAAGTAGAAACATGTTTATGTTGCAGAAAGCCATTTTAATTGTCCTCAAAGCTGAAATTAATGCAGGAGATCTTACTTCTCAATAACTGCCCTTTTCTGAAAAATATTGCTCTTATGTCCAGTCATTTATTAGATCTGTATACATCTTCTTGCCTATAATCAGAGGAAGTTTTCTCCACCCTCTGTAATATTGCACATGAGTACATAGGATGTCTTGGTGGTCTTTGGTCTTTCAGCCACAGGTTCTGAGGTACCAGTGAGAGAAGGAAGAAGGGTTGGGAAGTTCAACATACAGACCATATTCATAAAAAAAATGTATTTGTTGATAATCTCACTGTCTGTGCTATAGTGACAACCTACATTAAAAGCACCCTGTGGATGATTCTGGAGTAACCTGGCTTGCCTGGAGTTGGGTTTTTGGATTCCTGCAGACAGTAAACAGATGTGCAGCACCATGCATAGATACCTGTGCAAAAGCATACCGGGGCTTAATGAAGGTATCGGAGGTGGAAATAGTTCTTGATGTTTGGCTAGGGTATGCTCAGGTGGCCGAATGAAGGTTCATAACAGTCCTACAGCAAATAAAAATAGTTCAATTGTGCTGGACCAGCTAGTTAATTAATCACAGCCAGTTGTAGATTTCTTTGCTCTTTCTGCACTCTCAATGTTAGAAAATGGCTGTTCTGCTGAATCTAAGCTCAGCCATTGACATGAGGAACCACAGAGATCAGCCCCTAGGTGTCTTGATGCAAGACATAATTCTGTGGACACTGAAGATACAAAGAAAATCAGAAGCTAGGAATAAGGCTTTTAAAAAAAGATTTAGATTTCTAATTAAAAGGAAACCTGGTCCATCAAGATATTATATTAGGGAAGAACATGAAGAGACATCTCCCGAGGAATCGATACAAATCTGCTAGCAAACTTTTTAACAAACAAGTCACAGCTGCATCCCCCAGAATTGAAAGTTAGTGAAGAAGGAGACAGAGCTCTTCAACTCCCCAGGGCAGGCAGGAGAGATTCAGATTTCAGAACTGCCTAGAAAATTTGCGCTGGCTTGGTCCTGCCTTACCTGAGTAAAACATGGAATCAGAGTGATCATGGTGTTGACCACCAAATTGAATTGATGTTAGTCAAGACCTGGTTAGGAACTGTTACCCTTGCTTGCTTGATTTCTGGCAAGTGATGCTAAAATTATTCCAGAAAGCCAGGGGGTTTCTTAGGCATTAAAGCACTCTTTATTGCTAACATCAGAACACTGTTTTACTGGTTTATTCCAACATTGCCTGAGACAAGCCTGGTGACAGGACTTTCAGGAACAGCTGAGGACAGCTTAGAAGATTCAATCTTTATCTTCTCTTTGACACATCAAATTAGCATATTCATTTTCTACCATTTTAAGTACATTAAGAAATTAAAATGCAATTTTTACTGGCTACAATGACATATAATTTTTGTCACATTTACAGCAACATTTAATATGTTAGCATGGTTACCCTTTTGCTTCATTGCTAACCATAAACAGTTTTTGCAAACTATCCAAGTAATCTAACTGAACAAAAATATCTTTCTGCCCCCCACTTCTAACCAATGCGCTTCCTCACAAAATCTTTCTGGGACAGTTTCTACATTTTGACATCTCTGCAGCACACTTCATTTATATCAAGCAAATTTCTTAGTTCCTGAATTTCTCCCACAGAGCTCAATAGATCAATACTACAGAACTGTGTTGGACTGAAATCAATGAGCTTTTCTGCTTGGAAAGCAGCTTTTCAGACAAGATTTTGTTTGAAATTAAGACGCTTAGATTTAGAGGTAGGATTAAGTTCACTTAATATTTTAGTATATATTTTCTTATATAGGTTATGCAATGTATAGGTATAAAGCAAGAGGTTTTACTCTTATTATAGGTATATATTTCTTTAATTTGGGTACTATAGAGAATTGCACCTATTTTCTAGTTGCTTTCCTCAAAAGAATATGGGTCTCCTATAGGCACAATGTCATATCAGCTGGCGCTCTGCAGATAGCTTGGATAAGTTAGGTTGTTTCAAATGGCACTAAGTTTCTGCTTAAAGTTCTGAATCCTGCCATGAGTGTATGTCTACAACACATGTCTACTTTTGGATAAGATTTTCTTCTCCAAACTCTACTCACTGTATTGACTTAATCTCCACAGAATGTAATGAGAATGTAGGTACTCACAGATGAATGCTGCATGATGATATACAAACTGAGTCTTACTTTCAGACTGCGTACTGCCAGTTGAGCCTTTAACTTTAATATTTCCTCTTGACTATGGTGGGCAGAAGTTGAGAACAAGCTGGACTATCCATCCCGGCACTACATGTGCTCAGTTGTTGGCTGACAGTATCTGTGTATGAAGAGGCTAAGGACTTATTTTTTGAAAAGAGAAATCAGCCATTAATCCAGTCCTAAAATCAGTTCTGATTCCTGCTGTAAAATGTAGAGTCCTATCATCCCTCAAAGGAGGACAAGAGCGAGCTTCAGCAGAAGTCCTTGAGGGGAGACGTCATGCATGACCTCATGCTCTGAGCACCACAGTGACAGCAGCCATTCCTGAGGAGAAAGGTAAGGCAAGAAACAGAAAAAAGGAGCAATTCCTTTTGTGAAAAGACTTGTTTAAAGGCAGAATAAGATAAGATCCAGCATATGTTGGGAAAAGAAGGAGCCTTCTACAGGCAGGGTGGACATGGTGATGGATCAGGGAGCTTTATATCTGTGAATTGATATCAGTAATTAGGTGCTGCTGAGGACGAGACAGGTGTTTGAATTTCTCATCGGTTCCTCATGCCTGGGCCTGTCTATCAGAAGGGCAGGACTGGATACCAGTGACTTTTGAGCCTCCAAAAGAAACCTGCAGGGTTTATGAGAGAGATCTCAGTAGTTGTGGCCTGCAGCAGGGGAACGCTTCTGAGCGCTGCTCAGGGGCCTCCCAGTGCACCTCTCCAGAGGAGTCACCTCTGCTGTGATGCCCAGAGGCCTCAAGATGCTCTGCAGGCCTGACCCCCTGGTACTCCAGACTGACTAATTACTAATGAGGAATTCTATATATCTCAGGGACATTGTGAAATCACTTGCCTGTGGTCACACAGGAAATAAATGGCAGAACTCAAAATTTAATCCTGTTTCCCAGATCCTCAGTGCTAAAGTAAAAGACCTTCCCCCTTCCTGAGGGTGCTTTATTTACAGTTGCTTGTGGTTTCCTATCTATATTGGAAAGAAACTAGACTCTGCTATTTATAATAAGCAATTTAAGGCAGTAATTGTTTCCAGTATTTGCCCACTTCTAAAAATAACAATGTTAATGTGCACTTATTCTTTGTAGTTAAAGAGACTTCAGCATTATGCTGTTAGTTTTATCTGGAAGCTCAGCAAATGTGGGTGTAACCCACTATCTGACAAAGACCAATAGCCTGAATAGGCAGCTATGTTAAATTTAAAACCAGGCAGGGATGCTTGACTTTATATGGGTTTTAGATGCATCTGCATCTCTGGAGAGAAGGGCAAGAGGCCTGGAACTGAGAGCACTACATCTTTAATTAAAGAACTCCTAACTATGCCTACTACATTTATAAATAACGAAGCATTTATCAGAGCTTTTATCTTCTCTTGCGATCATCAGGCTGTACTAGATGTTGACAAAGTCAACAATTTATGCCTCAAATATTTCTTTTTCATTACTAAATACCAAAGTTGTTATTATCAGTGAAATCTTATGCAACTTAAATCTTGGGGCTTTCATTGCTCTGCCTGAGGAATATAATGACACTTTCTCACAAGTCATTTTGGATTACGCTGGCCCAACAGAAGAGATTAAGTCTGCATATTGAAGTTACACCAAAATGGAAATGTTAGGTGGTTTTCCTTAAAAGGATCAGTGGTTTAAAAAAAAAAAGAAAGAAAGAAAAGAGCACTTTAAAGAATGTTTTAAAATATTTTAAATATTAATATATTAGTTGTTGAATTCCAGATTTGATCATTATATTGTATTTAAATGCTCACATTCAAGTTCCTGCATACCACTAAGAATGAAAGATTACTCTCTTGCTCTGTTATTCTAACAGAGCCTTCATTGCACAAATGAAAAGATACCAAACTGTCCAAGGAAAGGCTGAACACTTAATTCATAACCCATCTACCTAAATGCAAACAAGGAGTAGCTCAAGAACAGATCCAGATTATAAATCCTGGGTCAACATATCACTTGTCCAATGTGGAGGCTGAGGAGCAGCAATCATCTACTGCATGGTACACTCCCTTCTCTACTTCACCCTTGCTGTTACCTTGGTACACGAATAAAGATTCTTCTTGCCGCTTTCTGGCAGGAGGTAGTTTCTGTGATTCAGGAGAATGCTTCAGCCACTGTCGCTGCATGTTAAAGAGATGCTTAGACTGTCAGAATGGCTTTAAACAGGTGGTGGAAGTTTATGCCATATATACCTACACACATACATATATATATACATATATGCTAGATTTAAAACCACACAGAAATATATGCATGCATATATAAGTATGACCACAGAGAAAACCCCATTATAAAGTTTAAGATGACAATCATCACATTATGTGGGCTGCATGGATACCACACATTCTTCTATAACAACTCCAGTAGTCCTATTATTATTATGTAGTGCAGTTAAAGCTCACCACTACAGTGAGTTTGCTGGTATTTTGAATACTGAATATTCATGAGCAAAAATTATGAAACAGTAAATTGTCAGGTTTTCCACATGTAGCTTTTTCCTCTTCATCAAACTAAAGTTCAGACAGAACATTTGCTCTTCTGCACTTCAGTATGCACACAAAAATGCACTCTCTTTCCTTGACTACCCTGTCAAGAGTGAGATCTTGAACTCATTAAGGAATATTCAATGTTTTCAGTGCAACCAGTTTGTAGTTGTCCAGATCCTTCAGAGATTAAGAGGATGAGTAGTATCTGACATATTTTCCAGATACTTCAACAAGTTTGAGGTTCTTCAGACCTAAGAGCACCCAGCTTGTAAGTTAATCATTGATATGTCCTCAGCTGTTGGTTAAAACAAAAATCTGTTGTAAATTAAAACACTTTTTTCAATAACTTTACGTGACTTTACCAGTATTGACACCCTCCCTGATGTGGATATTCATGATGAGCTTTAGAGTATACTTTTGTGTACGTTTGTAACTGACTGTTTCATTTGACTGTCATTATATCTGACAAGGAAATAAATGACTGTTTTATCAAAGCCTGTGAATTCAGCATTTTTTGCCCAAAATTTAACATAGACAGCAACAAACTACCTGAGATGTCAAACTAAATGCACTATATCCTGATTTTTTTTTCTTTTGGGAGGATGGAGTGAGGTGAAGAGAAGACGAGTTAGAGCTGAGTTTTCTATTTTGCACCATGTTAAACTCTCAGTAACCTCTAAGAGAGAAACATTTATATTTTCAATTTTACATTCAGAAATTACTGTCTTGGATACACATGAAAAGTGCAAATGAGCCACAAACAAAGGGATATATATGATCTTTTTTATTGTAACTTTAAATACAGAAAAAGACAAATTAATGAAAGTAATGAAAAATGGGAATGTGGATTTCAGTACTTTCTAATAATTTTTGACTTTTTATGTGCTTTCATTACTCCTTTTCCCTTTTGTGCTTTTCATATGGGATTTTAACATAAGGATAAATGTAAATGCTGTAAGCTATTACTTTTTTGCTTGAATTGACCAACATAACAATAGGATCAAATTAATGTTATTTGCATTACTGTTTTGAAATATCCTCTTCACAGACATGTACCCTGTCGTACTGTAAATCACTATGCAGAAGAGAAAGAGTGCCCTGCTCTTTGGAAACATGCCCATTATAATGGTAGGACAACAAGCAAAAGCAACACTCAGGAGATCAAGGAAAATAAACATCAGTGACAGGAAATACTCACTATACTGCTTCCCCATTTAGCATTAACTTTTTACATTGCTTGTCAGTAGAAGACAAGTTCCAGGAGAAATTTGAAGTGACCTTAAGCTGCTTACTGGGATATTGCAGAAATTATGAGATGTGAGAAGTCATGAATATGTTGGTGGAAATAAAAGCTGACCTTTCAGTAGCACTGCAGAAAGGATAGGTAAAACTTTTAAATAGTTTTTGCTCAAAACAAAAGGGAAAGAGTGCCCTTGAGAGATTAAATAGCATATTAAGCAAAGCAAAGACTGTTCCTTCAACTGGTGTGTTTGTGTACATCAGTCCTAACTTCTTGGCCTGAGACTCTAATTAAGAAAATGGTTGAATAGTATTTCTCTGACACATAGGAGCCCTGGGAGAATAAGTCAGCATTAACACACCATTGTGTTCCCAGTGCCAGCTTATGTCGACGTTAGCAAATTAAGGACACGAGCACAGGCCCTGGTCATCATTCATCTATATGGTTGAATTTTCAGAACCATTTTGTTGCAGGTCAACTGAAAATTTTCCAGAACAATTCCTGGATGTAGTGTTGGAGTTAAACCTGGCCCAGCAACAATTCTGCATAGGCAGTTTTGATGCAGCCACTCTCTTTGGACAGCATGTTTAAGAGTATGGCTGTGACAGGATGGTGCCAGCTGGCCTCAGGGCTAGAGAACATTGACCTGGCACAGGGAACAGGTCTGTGCTAGTTTAGTACCTCCATGTAGGATTGGTGGGCCAAGTTCACTGCCTGCCTAGCTTACTCTGGCACTGTGAAACACAGCTGGGTTTAATGCAAATAGCAAAGAAGAGAGGCGGTAAATTCAAGATCATCTGGCTCCTGAAGCACCCTCTTGACACACCATCAAAATGCAGGTTAGAATGAACCCATACACAAGAGTCCTGCTAGAAACCCTTCCTCAACGAGCACTGCAGCCATGTACCATAACACAGTGCCGTACACTGTGTGCTCAGTCTTCTGCATTTTCCCTGATTAATATATACGGATATCTGTAACATACTCCTGTAGTAGTTTTTCGTTTTCTTTCTATTTTAGAGAGAGTGAAATATCAAGGATTGCAGTCATTCTGCAATAATCATTCATAATGACAATATGAAGCCTGAGGAGGAAGGGAGACTGTCACATAACACAGAAATATTCTGTGTCTTCACCACTCATTGGGAGAGAACTGTTTTTCAAATTGTCATGTAACATAATGTATACGATACCTGAGAGGTATGCAGAAACAGAGGAGTCCCTGAATGACTATTTGGTAGGCAGGAAGGTCTGGAGTTGCCCCTTATTAGCCTTCCTCACTCCCCACTCTTTAGTTCTAGAGGCCCTCTGGTCATCTTAACATTCTGGATCAACACTAATGGTGTTTTATACTGGACTGCCCCACTGATAGGTAAGGTGCTAATCAGGTTGACTTGCTGGAGAATTATATACCTCTAATGGTGTCTCCATGACTTTCCAGAGGATGAAGGCTATGAGAATGATTTTATCATGAGGGATGTCTTTGGCCTTAAGAGGAGTTTGAGGACAGCATCACTTTTACTTGAAACAAACAAAGTTCAGAGAATTTGAGATTTGTCCACTGTTTGTCATACTTGGTTTCTCTTGTTCCTAGGAAGAGGCCTTCAGGGACTTCTCTGGAACATTTCAAATCCAGCTTATTCAATGGGCTAGTTTAAAGACAGACTAGAGGCCAAGTAATGAGAGCACCACTAGGCAAGCATGTCTCTGAGGAAAAGGTTTAGAAAAACTGTCCAACTTTGCTTTCCATTTGGAGATACATTTTAGGGAGTAGTGTGCTTACTGTTGTTTTATTCAGTTGTCTTGGACAACTGTAACAGCTTTGATGGTTGCTGGGACAACATGTCATCACGTAACTCATAGCTTTGCCTCTGATTGAGTGTTCTAAGAATAGCTTTCAATTGCAAAATCTTTGTCTCTACTATTTCTGCTGCACACAGACCTGAGGAGGAGTCTTTGTTTCTCCTGACAGTTTGAGTCACATCCCTGGATGCTGGTCAGCTGTGACTCCAGGCCAGGCCTTTGGGCTTCCTGCAAGGGGGAGAATATTTATAACCTTGGCACACAAAGGGAATCCACAGGGTAAATACATGTCTATGTGTTCCCTGAGCACAGATCCCTGAAGGAGCATCAAGGAACAGCAAGGAACAGCATCTGCACCAGGCAGACATGTAGATCAGCAAAATCTGGCAGACTACACCAACCGCCTGGGTCTATACAAGCTGCCAGGCTATAACAGACCAGTGCAGAAATCTGGCACTGAGACATCTGTCATATTTACTGTTTTCCCCCCACATGTTGGTAGATAACAATGCAAGTTACTACATGTACAAATGTGTGATCTGAGCTTATGAGTCTAGTGCTAGCTCTTTCTAAGGGTGAAAAAGAAAACTGTTTTTGAGCTGGGTCATTTGAAAGTGTAGTACTTTTCGGTCATTCTCATGTGCCTCACTGGGACAAGATTCCAGGTTTCAAAAGTGTGTAGAAAAGGAAGACAGATGCCTTTAGAATGCAGATGTTTAGGTTAAACCTCTGCTCTGCACAAATATTTCAAATAAATATTTGTCTGCTGGCACTCCTCCTTCTAGACATCTTTCATTTTGAATAAATGCTGATATATGCAGAGGAAAAGGAGGAGGCAGTCAGAAAAACAGGGACTGGCTGGTAGAAGAAACACTTATGAAGGGTGTGGGAAACTGAGGCTGGAAGCCTCATATATCTAACTGAATTAAAAGATGAAAATCTTCAGGGCAAGAGCAACTGACCACTGAAAACCAGACCTTGGTGAGTTATGAAAACCAGAAGACAGACTGGCAGTGGTGCTGAGAAGTGTTTGAAAGACATCAGCTCTTTGTACACCAGTATTGAGTGCATTTTACTGATGAAGTAGAAAAGGGCTGCATGAGGGTGTGGTAGCAAGAAGAGTGTGAGCTGAAGGCATTATATGTGAGATGAAGCCTCTGTGAGAAATTTTCTTCACTTTAGGTGGTATTTTTATTGTGTGTTTTGAACAAAGAAAATTGGGTGAGGAGTACACTGGAAAAGGAATGAGCACTGAGTGTGGACAGCAGCTGGATTGTTTCTGACATACACTTCTTTTACTTGCCACCCTATTTATGGGTCTGTAGGAATGTGGAGGGAAAAAAAGTTTACTGCTTTAATACTTCTTGTGAGCAAAATCCATACAGGATCCATCTCGGAATGTTAGAGCAGAGAACAAAAGGATGTGTCTCTGTGCCAGTTTGTGATGATTAACTTGAGTACAAGGTTTGTCTGTATTATGATTTAAAGTTGCTGGACATTTTTCCTTTAGGTGTTCTTTATATACAGATGTGCATATAGTACTTCAACCCCAAATATTATATACAATATTTAGAGGAAAAATCACTACATATTTAGTTAAATGGATTGGGGTTTTGTGTGGTTTTATTGTTTGTTTGGATTTTTAAAATTCAAATATTTATTTAGATTGTATTTTTATGGTGTTATAGCAAGAGTCAACAGATGGTTTCTTACAAATAGTCTTCCAAGTACAAATAGTCTTTCTCCTGGCATATAAACAAGTATTCAGCAGAATTCAGAATTCAGAACCACGTTTGGTTGGGCAACAAAGGTAGAAACATTTCTATGATATTAGTAGAGATGAGGGGAGCAGAGAAAAATTGAGCCTTTTGCTCACAGACCTCTGTGGTATAATATATAAATCATCTGCAAGTCCATCCTGCAACACAAGGACATTTATAGCTTGGCACAGCCTGAAGACCACATGCCTGTGTTTCAGCACATGAAGGGAAATTTGCAGTTCGGTTACAGGCAAAAGAAAGACAGGGGTAAAGATCCCACTCAGATGGGGATGCATATGGGGGGAAAAATCCAGCCTTGGCGTAATATCTCACCTTTCTCCCTATGTCTGATGTGGGACCAAGACACAGGAGGAAACCTGATGTACTCTGAGAATACTTCATGAGCCACAGGGCTTGAGGAATAAAAGCTTTATACCAGAGCAATGAAGACTGTGAAGACCCCATGGTTAAACCATGCCTGTTGTGATGCTCACTGGGGCTGTGAGAGATTCTACTAAGAAGGAATGTCTAAAAGGGAGATTGATCTCACAACAGAATAACTTGGTCTCCAATTAGTATAGTTTCTTGAAAGAAAGTCCCTCACCAACTTTGCACTGTGGCTCCTCAAGGGAGAGGTCTGCCATCTATTAATGAGTTCCACCAAATCTGGCAAAAGTAGAAAATAAAAGAAATTCTACCTTCATAAAAAAATTTCAGCTTTAAGCCCTCATCATTGACATCATAGGGGTATGTTGGTGTCAGGAAACAGAATAATAAAAGCTCAGGCTAGCTGTAAATTTTTCCTTGTATCAAACAGTAAAATCCTGCTTTGTTTCAATAACTAGCTATAGAAACAATTTAAATTGCTACTGCAATCTATGTGATCAATTAGAAAAGCAAATTCAAACTATTAGAATTTTTTTTATTATTCACTGTTAGAATCATAGAATGGTTTGGGTTGGAAGGAACCTTAACAACTATCTAGTTCCAACCCCCGTGCCATGGACAGGGACAACTTTCACTAGACCACGTTGCTCAAATCCCCATCCAACTTGGCCAACTGTTCTTAAACACTTGAGCAGTCAAAGGTTTATGAAAAGCTTGTTTCAGTCCAGAAGCCACAGTTAATTTGTTCAAGAGAGAAAGTTCATTTGGGGATTAAATTATTATCATTCTGAAGCACTGAAGCCAGTAGCAATTTTGAAGATGATTTGAATGGGAACATGAAGAGGTCTTTCCTAATGATGTAGTGTCCAACTTTGTGGTTGAATAATCATAGAAAAGACAAATTGCAAAGTTAAAATAGCATTTCCTTATGTAATGTAATTAACTCATAATCCTTTGAACGAATCATAGCTCAGATTGCAGTGAGGTAGATATCTGTCAAAAACTAGTAATTTAGGAAAGGTGCTATAATTGGAATGGCTAAAATCAATCTTTTGAACACCAAATATTTGACTTAAATTATTTACAGACAATGTATTTCCTAGCTCTACATCTGATACATCATCACAGAATATAAATAAAAAACATTTAAATGTAAACGTACAATCAGAATACTTAACAGGTAACATTTTCAACACTAGTATAGTACTGTAGAATGCAAAGAATAGGTATATGATAAAACAATAGTACAAAAGTTGTGATGTTTTAGTATAGTTAGAAGTTGCTTTATTCTTGAATACAATTAATATTACTCTTTATTTGTTCTTGGGATAAAACATTCACAGTCAAAATTGAAGATTAACTTAGTATAATAAAACAAAACGGCGGTAAAGTATGGTATCAGTTTGTGTAATGGCATGTTATGGGCAGCTGCTTTGAATTATATTACCTTTTTATTGATGTGTCCAGAATTTTTTTCTTGCAGCTTAGACATGTGGGGGCTTTTAAACCTACAAAGTATAGCAAATTGCAGATGAATTGGTCCATAAGAATAGTTAAAAACCGGGTCTCTTAAGGTATATTGTTGAAATTAGAACATGAAAAAAACAGAGGTACTGGAGGAAACTTTGACCTACTGGAATTCCATTTAAACTACTGTAACAGTAGTCAGATTGTGAAGTCAGACTCTTGGAACGTTTCCTTCTTGATGAGACTTAGACTACTTAGACAATGCTGAGAAATAGTTACATTAATTAGATATTTAATGTAGCTTTTCAAACAACAATTCAGCCCTTGTCTTCAGTGTTAAAAATTACGATTTTTTTCTTGGATCAACAAAAATGTATTTGCAACCCTGAAGTAAAAGCAAGCATTAAAGGCAAGGTAATGACTGTTAGGTAAGTAAAAATGGCCTGGTAACCTTTCCTGTACCATTTAGTAGTAAATTAGATGTTTCTTACTTTGTGTCAAAATGGGGGGCTGGCATGAGTTGCATTGAGATGTAACTGTGCTCTTGTACTTATGAAAGCAAATCTTCAGAAGAGGCATTCTGACCTGCCTTCTAAACTGGTATCCTGCCCACTAAAATGCTGTAGCTACATTAATTGGTTTTCTTTTTTGGATTTTACTGGCTGCTGCTGTTTTTTTGAAGTTTCATTTTCTATAGGAATTACAGTGTTCTGTAAAGTAGTATATAAATAAGATGTACAGCAATAGTAGCAGAATTGCAAAGTTCCTGACATTTATTGTCAATACAAGTCAAAACTGATTTGTAAAAGGCCATAGATAATCCTTAACATTACTATTGGTCCTATTTCAGGAAGTCCTGTAGGTACATTGGTACTTCTATCACTATATTGGCTATTGATGTTACAGGATCAGGAATTTCCGAGAGCTCCACTCTGTTACATCTAGTGGAAAAGAATTTACAATGTGAATAAAGGTGGCACACAATGAGATAAGAAGCATTTTTAATTTCACATTTTTATGTTTTAAAGATAAAGATATGCCTCTTATCTTATGGATGTAGAGATACACATTTCACAGCTCATTTTTACATTTTAAAAATAAAGAATGAAGGCATAGGAAGAAGAAATTGGCTCCTGAAAAAACATTTTTTTGAAATACAGTGTACACATTTTTTAAAAATACTGTCGCTTCCATAATAAGTATTATGAAATAACTAAAAGAATAATGTAATGTTTGCCTCTCTACCAGTTTAAATAATTTCTGTGGATTTATTTTTATTCACTGTATTAATTTATTCCATTTTTTCACACACACAAAAAAAGAAAAAATCCTCCACTTTCAGAGTGGTGTGGCTGTTTTCAGAGTTTTCTGAAATTTCTAATACAGGGTATGTCAAGGATATGAACATTCCGTGGTTTCCCACCTCTGTGCAACATTAATGCTATTGGTTTTGTCTCTCTGAAAAATATTTCCGCAAACTTTCAAAATGATAGGAATATTTCAAAGGTGACCAAAACACAGTATTCATATTTTAGATGTTTGTAGTTTGAGCCTTGGCAAGAGCAGTTCATAAAAATAAAAATAGTATAGGAGAGAACATATAACTGTATGAAATCAGAATATTTCAGATTTTATCTGTCTATTAGCATTACAGTTTGGGGAGATGAAGAGATTTCTTTCCAAATTCATGTGTTGAATTGACCACCTTAAAAAAAAAAAAAAAAAAAAACCCAGGAAAATTCAATAAAAACTATTTTGAACTCCTCTGAAATTTTACACAGCAAAGTGATGCATGATCTAAAACAGGCTGACAAATATAGGGTCATGCTCTTGCTACCACAGATATGCAAAGCACCTGCTTTAATGGTTGATTGCATGTCCATCACATCGCATTTGGAAGTTTTTCAGATTGCTGCCAGATTTCCAAATAAATTAATGAAGAAGGAAAGAGACAAAAAGTCTGTCTGAAAGGTTTAATAAAAAGCAAGGTAAAATGACCTTCTACCAGAGACTGAGCAACAATTTGGGGTTTATTTTTACTCTGAACAAAGGATTCATGCTTGCAAATACTGATAGTCATCTGAAGCACTATAGGAAATATAGGAGAGAAACTGCATGTTTCTGTCCCGCTGACCGTGATGCTCACAAAATTCTTGCATGAGACAAATTTAAAACATGCTCTGCACCAGTTATCCCATTTCAACTTCAGGAAAAATCAGTTACTGGGGAAGACAGGAACAACAGAAGCATGAGGATTTATTGTGGCATCTTCTAAAGAAACCACTGCAGTCACAAAGGTATGATTCCTGTTATTCTGTAAGTTATTTGCAAAATCAAGAGTGGAAAGAAGTTGGCTGGAAGAGAATATATATCGGGGGGAAAAAAACTATATATCTTTGGTTTTGATCTAACAGTAGGGGTCTGATTTATATTTATTGGTCTATGACTCCACTTCTGTGCTGCAGCAATGTCATTAAGTCCCATTATTAAAGTCCCTGAAAAAACCTACAGTGACTAGAAGACAAGGCAAACCTGCTGGTTGTATGAAGCTTAACAGACTGATGCTCTCTCACATCCTTCCTCTCCACCTGCTGAGTTAGGCATTGTGTCTGAAAACACTTGATGAGCATCCTTAGATGCCTGAAAAATTAGGTGCTTTCTCTAAGCCCATCTTCTAGAAAAATCATATATGTGAATAAAGAGATATAGGCATTTCTGGGTATTGTCATCTTTTCTGTAGGAAATATATGATACAGATGGGGTGAATCTCAATTTGAAAGTTCTTTTCTCTGTTTGTGGATTATAGAAAGGAGCTAAATATCTAATCTAGAGTAGATTTATTGCTTTTAGACAGCTAAAGATAAATAAGAGAAAACCTGCTTCTGATGTACTCTAGGTTCCCTCTCTGAGGTCACTTGAAGATCACTCTAGAAGTATAAAAGAGAGTACAACTCTAGAACAAAGTAGAACTGGTGGTATAACGTATCCAGGCCCTTGTTAGTCTAAGGTACCTCATTATCTTCACTATATAATCTTACTGAGAAATCTGTTTATCATCAGATTTATCAGGAAGCTATCTTTTTTTAGCTGCCTCTAAACAGAGGTTTTACTTTGTGTGCAAATAGATCTTTACTTGAGAATGGAATGGATGCTTTAAAGGAAAACACTTATTTCTATGTTTATTAGCCATCACCTACAGTTTCTTCTGAGTGCTACATTTCCAGCAGTGGCATGATAGAAGGCACAGAGTCCTTTTGCATATAGCTTATTGGATTGTTACTTTTTGTTTCATAAGAACATGCTCATAGTAGATATAGTATCTCAAGTATATCACCGCTTCTCATAGTTATACATGGCAGATAAGAATGACCTGGAAGGCAATGTGGACAGCTAAATTTATGAAGACCACTATCTGACTGTAAAACATCTGCCTGAGGATCCCGCCAAAAATACGTTGTTGGCTGGCTAGCTAGCAATTACATGCAAACATGCTGTACCTGTATGTCAAATACAAACCAGCTGCAAGATCACTAGTGCTGATTCATCTGCAGAACACACCATAAGCAATTCGTTTGACTTACGATGAGATAGAGTTGAGCTGCGTGATGAAGAAACAAGAACAGTAAATCGGCTGCCAGTCAGCTATGCCTTTAACTGAATGAATATCCTTGGATAACACACACACACATGCTATTGAGCTATGACTTACCTACAGGAGCTTTGAAAGGGTGAAGGAAATAAACTACTGAAATTGTGGTGTCTTTCACACAGTTAACTGATCAGAAATTAACATTTCTAAGGGTCAAGAAAACCATGTGTTTGCAGTAATATTTACAGACATCTGCACAATTTTAATGCTAACCATTACATCTGTTCGTGTTGGCAAACACAGGTCCAGTTTGGTCTGAGCTCCTCTGGACTGTAGTGTAAATCCTGCTAGGCTCTTCAGCTCCATGGGATTAAAGGCTCACAAATCACAGAGCAGAGCAGAGGTCAAAGCCACAGTATTTCAGGGGTCTTAAACTGAGAGCCTCAAAATCTCTGGTCTTGCAGATTGTTCAAGTCATTCTGCATTAAAAGTTTGGGAGCATGCTCTTTCCAACTTTTTTTGTGCTCAGATGTTCAGCACTTCCTAACTAATAGCAGCTATTAACTAAGTAAACGTATTCTGCTAGAAATCAACACAGTCACCTTCAGTTCAAAAGAGCTGTCAGTGACTCCAGGCAATGGGTTAGAATGGAAACCATTAAAAACATAACTTTTGTTTCTAAAAGTTGTGGAAGAAATATGCAATATAGTTATGTTTGTTCTAAAGGAAGCCATCTGTCTAGTTTCTCTACTACTACGCAACACTGATTATGCTCAGCAACCAGTATGTATTGTATTTACATATCATGGGATCCTTGTTAACTTCAAAGGATTTGGGTTTATGCCCTGAAAGTCCTAATCTATAAGACCTTTGCTATTTCCTTTGGGACACAACTCTTCAACTAAACAGAAAATGTTATCAGGAAGTTCTTTTCCTTTCACTCATATTTCTCTTAAATTTTACTTTACCTAACTTAGTCTTTTTTTTTCTTTCCTCTTTTTTTATTACTACACTGAATAACTCCTCTTTCATTAACTATGTTTATCCTTGGGACACACTTTTCAGCCACTGCTTCCCTTAGTTAGATATGTTAGGATTCTTAATATTTAAAAGGTTAACTTTTCTTCCCCTCTCCCTTCCCTTAATTTTCATGTTGTGCCTCTCTACACTACCAGGTTAAAGCCAGGGCTGGAACGAGAATTGTTGAAATACCACAAGTATTTACGATCTGTCTGGAACTTTCTGAAATACTGTGAGAAAGCCCATTCTTGTGAGATTTCCAGCTTGGTCTTAAGATTCTGATAAGATCAGGATTACAGTCCAAACTTTTTAGTGATGTTTATCCAAATCTTCTGAGATTTCTTCATCACTATTAAAAAGCACATATATATACTATGTAGTATATGTATCACTCTGATGCATTTTGTCCTCTCATGTTTTGTCATTCTATATCCCGTCAAGGTCAGGTCAATGTCCTTTAGCATCATTAATAAATTGAAATAACTCTAGCCTGTTGTTCTTGACCCCAAGATAACAAAATGCACCAAAACTTATAAGACCATGTCCAGACTGTCAAGGCACCTACTTTTGTTTCTGAGGTGATGAGCAAGTCACTGTCTATGCCTTCCCACACTGGTTTCCTACTCAGTTTTAGTTCATGCATAGCTCTTCTGTAGCCCTGATATCTAAATTTGCCCCACTTAGTAACAGACAAGAACATGGCCCATAGAAATCAGATCAAATTTTAACAGATAACCCACCAAAAAAGATGGTTGCCTATAAAGTCCAGCACAAAATCACTACCATCACCATAGCACTCAATCTTCCACATAAGACAGTCTGCGGTGAAGGGCTATGATCCTCTTCCATTCTTCCCCACTGCACATGTCTGGATAAGCAATCATGAAAATCAGAATAATGAAAAAGTCCATATTCTTATGCCTGCTTAAGCTGTCACATCTCAGCATTGTGATGCTTGGTACCATGACGATGTTGGATCCTACTGATATAATAGGTGCATTCACAAATAGCACCTTCATCTGTTGCAGAAAGTTTTGAGGGCAAAAACCCTCACCTTGGAATAGAACATTTTGAACAAGACTGACTAGGAGTTAAAATTGTGTTTCAGTTTCATTTGTCATCTCCTGTTGGAAACTTGGCTAATTACTTCCCTTTTGGCTGTTATGAGCATTCTTTGATGAACTATATACTTTTAGCAACCTTAATGCCTTATGAACACCTCTAGTTATTCTTGGGAGCTTCTCTTCATGTTGAAGAGAAAGGGAAATTTTTAGCATATCAAGTATCTTTTTGCACCTTGTTCTGCTGTATTGTGTTGTACTCTATCATCTCAGCTTCTAAAACTGATAAAAGTTGTATACCCTATATTCTCTTTCAGCTGCTAAAAATTATTAGAAATGCCTGGCCTGTGTATATGAGTGATATTTTTTCCATTGATTTCCATTGAAATAGATTGTTATTCATAAAGATAAATTAACTAAGCAGAAATACCTGGGTATAATTAAAGCTGTGTTTGTTTTCAATGGAACAATGTATGTTTGTCTGGTTGCAATAGCATCCAACAGATTTTGAATACTAGGTGATGAAGGGTGGACCCCAAAATGTTTGAATATTCATCTCAGATAAACACTTAGAAATCTGGCTGCCTTACATACATGCTAAGTCTGTTTCAGTCTGTAAAATAACACAAGTGGAAATTTAATGTCGGCAATGTTTACATGAGATCTCTGGTATACTGCAATTCTAGCTGGATTTATGCAGTTCTTGTTTTCTCTCCTTCATCTTTCGATGCCTTTTCTTTGCCTACATGTTTTATTTAGGACTTTGCGGCTGCTTTTTTGGGTGAAGGCTGATGAAGGGAAGTGGCCTCTGTCTAGGTTCAAACCTTTAAATCTTAGGCCAGATAGATTGTGATCTTCAAATCTGTATAAGAAGAATGCTGTCTTTCAAATTCTTGTTCATCCTAAGCAAAAGAGAAATTAACCATTCCAGCAGAACCTTTCTTTTCCTCAGAAACCCATTGATATAGGCCTTTTGTAAGTTGTCATATTATTATGACGTGACATAATAACACAGTGATATTTATGTGGAACAATCCATTTTGGCATTAACTTGTTTCTAATGTAGGTCCAAAACCAACTTCAGACAAAAATCTTTGTAGTTCAACTCCACCAGAAGCAAGAGGCTTAAATACCAGTCTGGAGATGTAAGGTCTTGTTAAAAGGTGATCTTTCTCACATGTTCAAAGGGAAAACTAAGGCTTGAAGTACATCTGCAGAGAACAATTTGGATCCTGCTAATACTGGAGAAAACACAAAATAAAATATTTTTTTCATAAGAAAGATGTTGCAGACACATCATGTACGCTTCCCCAAAATGTGGATAGACCTTCTGTTCACCAGCATGATATGAAGTTTCTGTACCATTCTGTTGCTTCAGCTTTATTTATCCTTCCACTCCTCATCTACCATTTTTTGTGACATAACAGTCCATCCAGTAAAGTTGGAGGGAGGGCTTGACCTAGTGGAGACAAGAGTCATTCAGACTCTCTTTGGAGACTGTTCCAAAGGACCTCAGAGAAGCAGAAACATTAATAGGTCAGTTCCAGTGGGATAGTGAAAACAGAAATTTAAATGTGTTCACAGTTTCCAGAAATAAATTCCTTTTGCCATAAATCATTCAATGACATAGGCTCAGGTCTTGATTTAAAGGATGTTTTCTTTCTATTTCTCAGGGGTTGACAAGGTTTCTTTACTCAAACATTAAAATTTATCTGGTTTTGTATTTATGAACAAGTATAAATAAAAATACCTCTTAGATAGCTATGAGAATAGCTATTGTATTACACGGGAGAAATTGCACAAGCAGGTACAGACATTAAAAGGTAATTTACAATCTAGTAAACTTATGCCACAAACAATTAATTGATCAGTATTATTTGTATGAAGAAGGGGTGAAAAATCTTCTGTCAGACCTGTAATATACTGTGCTATGCACATTGTTAAGGACATGATAGTCCTTAGTCCATAGTCCAAATAAACAACACAAACAACTTATGTATAATAAATGTAAGGAAGAAGGAATGAATGATAGGAATAGTAAAATCAACCACATTGTGGAGGAAACATTTACTAGGTAGTTGTTCTGATCCATTGCATGCCAATGGGCAAGCTGGCCCTGTTTATGTTTGCCAGTGTGGACAAGCCAGCTACCAGTGAGGGAACAAGACAGAAACAAATGCAATGTCACTAAAATAGGCACTAATATTTGGAGTCATACAGATGAGATCATAATAAGAAAAACCTATTCATGTGATTTCACTAGTTTTCTGTCGTATCTTTGTGCCAAAGCACTTTCTGTGGAATACTTTAAGTCACTCTTCAGAACTGTCTTTTCCTTCGTCTGCAAGAGAATTGACAAAATCTTGCTATGAGCTGGCTAACTCAACATTTCTTGATCTGCTGAATGAACCAACAATTTGAAATAATCAGCCTAAATTTTGTGACCTGATGTCCAAAGAGGAGCAGTGAGCTGGATATGCCATGAGGGAATTCTCTTCCAATTCAGGAGTCTTGTACTGATCATTTCTACATAGGATATATAGTTCTTTGGCAGAGACTGAAAGCAACAATTCCTCAGGAAAAAATGCATTATTTCTCTATTTCTGTGTTTACATTTAAAAAATGTAGTTTCCTGTTTCATAGTTTACCTTTATTCCAAAATCTGTATTTCACATGCTGCAGTTTAGGGATAATTAAGTAAACGTCCACAGTATCAAACCACTTAATTACTTAGTACATATCTTTACTTTCATCCAACATGCCTTCAAATGCATTACACATAACAAATTATTCCACATCAAATTCAAATTCATGTATTAAATTCTGAGTCACATAAACCTTTATATATATATGCCCATATGCATACTTACGCACACAGAGAAAATATTTTCTAATATATGGATGTCTACCCTCTACTCAGAAACTTCCATATAAAACAGTGTAATAACAGAGCCTCTAAAGGATTTCTTGGACTCTTGCTCTTCTCCCTTACTAGGATATAGAATTCTCTGCTGGAATGGGATTAAAAAAAAAGAACTATAGTGGAGATGTGATTTATATTATGCATGTAGCACCGGTTATAGCAAAATTGTTATCAAAGAGGAAGCGTTTGCAGGTTTTTTTCCAAAAGACAGTCAGATTCCAGATTCAATTAATCTTCTCTGGAAGTTCGTGCAGCAGCCAGATACACTCAAATGAGTATACTCTGTCCCCTGGGCTCATGTGGTTCCCTCTGGGCTTCATTATGTGCCTGGCCTCTGACAAGCACAACAGCCTTGGCAGGTCTTTGATGAAAATGCAGTCTTAAATGAAGCTTAGACCTGGTTCACCGCTAGTTTTGAAAGAAAGAAGTTACATCTGGAAATTGCAGAAAAGCTGTAATTCACACTGAAGATAAAGCTTGATGTCTAACATAAATAGAATTGAAAAGTTTCTGTTGTTTCAACAGATTGGTCTATTAATGTATGGCCTGGTGTTGCCAGCTATATATAATATATATATATATATATATACACACACACGTATTCACACAGATATGTGTATATATACACGCTCATTACAAATAGTGCAGTTCCTAGAATGACAGAGTCAATCCTGGAAGTGAAATCCAAATTAAAAGGAAGTATTTCTGCCTAGGTCCAAACAGTAAAATATAAGGAAATATTGAAGGATTTTCTTCTGTTAGAGCTTCTAAAATACGTTTTTCCCCATTACTGATTAGTAGCTATACCATCTAATCATAACCCCTTCTTATTCACTATGCAAATATCCTCATTAGATACTGACTCTAATAATGGGTGGAATTCCAGCTATTTTAAGGAGAAAAATCTGTCTCTGAGGTACTGAGAGTTTTTAAAAGATTATTAAAATTGGAGAAGAAAAGAATTTGCAAAATAATGTTATGGTTATGTGTAAAATGTTCACTTTTATGTTCCGTCTGAACACTAATACCTCATTTGCCACTGCGGTCCCTGAAACACTGCCTGAACTGTAATGAAACAAACCATACCAGACCCTGCAAAGTCAGAGCTTCACTCACAGTGCAAATATATACTCAAATAAATAACTTACAAACAAGTTTCCCAACAAGGGATGAATGTGTAGTCCTTGCTGCTGAAAGTTTAATAAGTGTTTAAAAGCTACATTGTATAAATCCGTAGGAAATGCTCACTTTAAGCCTAATGAGTTTTCTCTCATTAAATCCTGCATAATTTATAGCAGATGAAAGCCCCTTGCTGACTGTCATTTGCTGTGTGGTCATTCCCTACCTTGTATTTGTCTAAACATTCTTCTGAATTATTCAACTGTTAAAGCATTTGGTGTCAAAATGTTTCTGGATTGGTACCTAGAGTTTTTATGTTTTTTTGCTTAGCTTTGGTCTATAGTTTCTCCCTACATAAATACATCAAGTTATATTAAAAACAGAGCCTTTATCTGCACAAGTTGCTTGGGGAGTAACTTTCCTTGGTACATAAGACAAGAAAAATTGTTGTTTTCTCTTTGATTTAGGGAGTTGATTTATAAAGGTTTACCTTTAAAGCTTCTGTTTCAAATGTGCTAACTCCAGAGTTTTTATATATTGCCCAGATTTACTTACCTATGTCTAGGGTCTGATTTATAAACTGTGTACCTTCTGATTCAGCAGGAATCTTTGATTTAGGACAACACATTGCAAGGAAGTGTTTTAGTAGCTTAGCATTTAACTGAATTCAGAGAAATTACAAACAAGCAAATGTAGAGTTCTTGTTTTGTTTTGGTTTTCTGTTTCAGAGCTTTTAATATAATGAAAAAATTAGAAAATAAGAAATACGTAGTAAGAAAAAATCACTGAGAATCAGGGAATTTCAAATAGTAAAGTTAACAGAAGCCCTTCAGTAATTAGATTTTCTGGGGTTTTGAACATCAGTGGATGTATGCTTCTAAATCACCTAAAATTGATTGGAAAAATTTGGAAAATACTACTTTTTACCTCTGCTATGAATAAAGCCTTTTTCTGTGTGTATTCAAACAGATTCACTGTCTATGCTGGCAATTGGCTTCTGAGCCAGCAACATTTTGCAGATGATTTCTCCAACTGGGGTTAGATACACATACTTATTTCTCATTATTGGCATAAAAAGGCCCTGTCAGAGATGTTTGGGGTGCACATTTATGTTAAATGGTTTAGAAGAAACAGTAAAAGTGTTGCAAGAGTAGAGGTAATACCATGTTCTCTGTTATTTTGCCTGTTAACATGAAGGTACAAATGTATTTATGGATTATCTATTTCTCTTTCTATTTACTAACTAGACAATTTAAAGCTTTAGAAACTGCTTATCTTTTGATATGGTCTGTAATATGAATGGCCAAAACAGCTTTTGGAGAGTAAAAGTTTCATTAACCTCGTATCAAAATTCTTATTCCTCAAACACAAAAGCCAAAATTTTAAGTGACTGGTATGTGAAGAGGGGAAAAAAAACCCAACCCAAAACCAAAACAAACCCACAAGAAAATGATCCCATTATTTTATCAGTTATCTGTGACTTTAAAAAAAATTCTTTGTGTTTCTGGTCTGTCCACATTCCCTTTGTGATGCATTTGTAAATAATCTGAGTAGGACTGGGTGGCCAGGGCAGCTGTGCAGCTAACAAGTATAATTCTGTTGGAGCCAGCAAACAGTGAAGGATTCAGAAGACCTAGAGATATTAGAAAATGGGCCCTGTCCCTAACCTCTTTAGGCTGCTTGAGACTGTCATCACTATTTATTGCCCAAGTGCTGTGCGGATAGCAGCCCTGCTGCAAGGTATCATAGGATGACAACTCTATTTGTAATAGTTTTATATAGAGTTATCATAATTACAATTATTCCCCACAGATAAAGAAATCAAAAGAGAAAACAGACATGCAAGAACACCTGTGTGTTAGAGCAAAATTATTCAATCTTGAATACAACCACGTAGTGGTATGACATGGAGTGATAGGACAAGGGATAATGGCTTTAAAATGAAAGAGGATAGATTTAGATCAGATATTAGGAACAAATTCTTCACTGTGAGGATGGGGAGGCACTGGAAGAGGTTGCCCATAGAAGTTGTGGATGCCCCATCCCTGGAGAAGTTCAAGACCAGGTTGGGTGGGACTTTGAGCAACATAGTCTAATGGAAGGTGTCCCTACTCGTAGCATGGGGGTTGAACCTGGGTGATCTTTAAGGTCTCTTCCAACCCAAACCATTCTATGATGATTCTATGATTTTAAGGATCATAACCTATTTTTGAATGTCAGTAATGAAATTTTTGAAAAATTAATTGATTCGGAAAATCAGTATTTATATCATGCAATATTTATTAAAATTATATACATGTAGGAAATATGAAGCTTGTACTTTGCAAAAGTATTTGTGTTTTTAAATAACATTGTTTTGACTCAAAATGCAGTCTAAGAAATTTATTTTAACAAGTTTTTACAACTTTTCAGTGTCCAGTTTTTTTCTCCAGCTTCATCTGAAAAGCATGTCTTTCTGGATCTCCTTGTTTGTTTCAGTTATTCAACTGTTTCTAAATCAGTCTCTGTCCTTGACATTATATTACATACTGATGAGGGTAGAAAGACAATGGATGCTGTCACTTCAGCATTGACTGCACACACCATATACTGCCTAGGGTTGTGTCCTTGGGGATGAATATATTTAAATACTCTAGAGCTGAAAATTGCTTTGTGCATAAGAAATCTTGATAAAAGCTAATTTTCACTATGTGACATAAGCTAAATAACTAATAAACCGTGTTGTTAAACAAAAATACAGAGGCCCCAGATATTCTTCCAATCTTTTTCTGCCTGCATGTACAACATCTATTAATTCCTTTCAGTCTAAACAACTGCTTGCTGGACTTCATTAATTCTTATGTTCATTGTCATGTGCAAACATTTCAAGTACATGAGGCTTGCTTATATATGAAAGTTACTTGAAGTCATTTTCCTTTCTTAATACGCAGTCATTAAAAATTAAAATACTAAGAAATAGCAGGTCGGTGAGAGCCAGTGAATGAGGACAACACAAGAAAACATCTCCATCTAGTGTTGTTTTCAAGATTTGGCATACGGCATGGCCAGGATTCTTGTGCCACTGGGTAAGTCATTCAGTAATGTAACAGTAACTTAGCGAGTTCAATTATATTAATAACACCAGCATAACTATGCTGGTATAATTGGTAAGACTTTCTTGTGTAAAAAAAACCCATTTCAATGAAAGGAAAACTCTCATGGTAAAACAGTCTGGTATGATGTGCCCCTCCAGGTGCTGTTCAGACTCACCCTGGAAACTGTGGGAATTTTAGAAACTTAATTCTCATGTCCCACTGCTGTTATACCGAAGTATTTTGGTTTTCTTCAGCAGACTCAATCCTGATTTCATTCAATGGAAGAAAGAAAGGCAGATTTTCTCAAAAATTCAGATATTGCTGTTTAATAAATTGGCTCATCTCTCTCTGTTTAATAACATGCTAGGTTCAATTAGAATAAATGGTAGTGTTTTATTTCAAAAGGCAAAAATTACAAATACGAAAAGAATTAAAGGAAGCTACAGTGCACTCAGACTTGGGGCCAGAGGATGGGTCCTGACACTGCTTTGTGTTCTTCAGTCATCTAATCACATTAATCTCAGAAGGTAGCAATGGCTTAGCTGCTTTCTACAGTGGGAAGTAAATGGAAGCAAAAGATACGGTTCTCTGTTTCTCTGTACAGATAACTTGGCAGATGGTATACAAGACCAGAGCAATTCCACTGAATTCAAGGAAAGTCTTGGATTTTCCCACAATGTAAGCGGGACTAAAATTTGTCCTTTGGTACCAGATGCTATCCTAGAGATTCACCTCTAAAGACCTAGATCATGTAGACACTACAGACCTCTGTACATGCAGTGAGAGAGAACTATCAATTTCAGATGTAAAAACACCTATTTAATAAACTGTGGTGGAGGAGTTTTATAACACGCACCAGGCACGCTACAGGAGAAAACCAAGCAAATCACTCTATTTCACAGTGGAAGAGCACTAACAAAAATCAGAAAATGAGATGTAAAATACAGAAAGGAAGGTTACTTACAGACAGAATGAGTCAGTGTCCAGAAAGATGTGAAGAGGCAAAGGCGGTCTTGAGCTGTGTGACTGTGTAAACCACTCTATCCCATCTAATTTCTCAAACATGTTTTTGGTATTTATTGTTCCTGGACCCCTTTACAGGATTAAGAAAAATAAAAAGATATATAGAGAAAAGACAAAAGCTAGTATAAGGTCCTGCACCTGGGGCAATCCCAAGCATAAATACAGGCTGGGTGGAGAATGGACTGAGAGCAGCCCTGAAGAGGAGTTCGGGGTGTTGTCTGACAAGAAGCTCAGCATGACCTGGCAATGTGTTCACATAGACCAAAAGGTCAACCATACCCTGAGCTGCAGCAAAAGAAGCATGACCAGCAGGTCAAGGGAGATGATTCTCCCCCTCTACTTTGCTCTTGTGAGACCCCACCTGGAGTACTGCATCCAGCTCTGGGGCCCCCGACATAAGAAGGGCACGGACCTGTTGAAACAAGTCCAGAGGAGGGCCACAAAGATGATCAGAGGGCTGGAGCACCTCTCCTATGAAGACAGGTTGAGAAAGGTGGGATTGCTCAGCCTGGAGAAGAGAAGGCTCCGCGGACACCTGACAGCAGCCTTCCAGTACCTAAAGGGGGCCTTCAAGAAAGCTGGAGAGGGACTTTTTTCAGGGGCATATAGTGATAAGACAAGGGATAATGGCTTTAAACTGAAAGAGGATAGATTTAGGTTAGATATCAGGAAGAAATTCTTCACTTTGAGGGTGGTGAGGGCACTGGAATAAGTTGCTCAGAGAAGCTGTGGATGCCCCATCCCTGAAGAAGTTCAAGACCACGTTGCGTGGGATTTTGAGCAACGTGGTCTAGTGGAAGGTGTCCCTGCCCATGGCAGAGGGATTGGAACTAGATGGGCTTTAAGGTGCCTTCCAATGCAAATCATTTTATGGTTCTATGATAACTTCTGTTCTTTCCTTGTTTCTATTAGCCTTACTGAGTTCGTTATTCATGTGCTCTTTCATTAAACATATGGTCTTTATGATGTGGTCTTCTTTCAGGATGAGTATTTCTACAGTCACACCTTCAATGGATTCACTTTATGGCTCTTAAGTATGTATGTTTTCTACAGAATTACATTAAATATAAATGACCTACTCTATGCAAACTTAAATTATTTTTCTGAATGTGTTGATTTCCATGCAGTAATTTAGGTATTTTATATTTTAACATCTTTAACAAGATGTAGCAATAGCAGTTTTTTAAGATGAGGAAGGGAATTTACTGATCCATATTTTGCCTGGGAAGTAGCTGTATTGGTCAATCTGATCCAGTGGTCTGAGCATGAACCTTTTGGGATCCAATATCTGAATTCCAGTAGTAACACTGAGTCATTACCTGTTATGCTTCTGGAGCAGTGTACCAGTTTAATAAGCTTGACCAATCTGAATTTACTTGCTTGTGCAAATTGGAAACACGTAACTTCCAGACTGTGTGATCCACCCTGGGCAGTTATAGCGAACTAAAATCACTTGTCAAGAACTTGTATCAAGTGGGATTCAGTTGCTGGTAGGCATTACCCCTTTGTGCCAGGAAGTAAAACCTTGAACTCCTTGGAGTCATCAGAACTTCCTCTTGTTTCTATGGATTCCAGAGTTCATCTAGAAGCTTTTATCCTGAAGTATCTCATAGACTTTATAATCTAAACCCTCTTTTTTTCAAAATACAGAAACATAGAGCCATACACAGAGCCATAGCTTAAATTAACCTGTTATACAAAACAATATAGGAGTGAGGAAGGGGAGATTTCAAAGGGTCTTTTAAAATAAGCTGCACAGCCCCATAAATATTTTAGAGGGGAGTTTTACTGTTATGCACTTGGATGTGAATTTTCATAATCTTCTATGTAGCAGTTAGCCCGTACTGTTGTGATGATATTCAAGTGACAGGAGAGGGCAGCAGAATACAGCTACAAGCCCAGAGATACAGCAAATGTAATGTTTCTGAGGCATGCTATTTGTATGCTTGATGACTTTTCAGTATTCTTTTTCATTCTGGTCTGGCTTAGATGCTTGACTGAAGAACGTGTTTAATTGTAATTAGTAAGTTTTGAGTAGAAAGCCGAGGAAGATACTCATCTAGGTGAAGAAATCTCAGTTCAAAATCTGATAAGAAAATTCTGTTCACATCACAATTGCCCTTTATTTTGTTTAATCAAAACAAACATAGCTTCAGGCCTACAGAGGAGGTACTAAATCCCTTTTCTGTATTTATTCATTATGAAAAGAATGCATCTGGGTTTACTCTGGGAGAATATTTAAATAATCCTTGTCCTGGTTTCAGCTGGGATAGAATTAATTTTCTTTCTAGCAGCTGGTATAGTGCTGCGTTTTATATTTAGGATGAGAATAATGCTGATAACACACTGATATTTTTAATTGTTGCTGAGTAGTGTTTATACTAAGTCAAGGACTTTTCACCTTCTCATGTTACCCTGCCAGTGAGGAGGCGGGGGGGGGGGGGGGGGGGGGGGGGTGCACAAGAAGCTGGGAGGGGGACACAGCCAGGACAACTGATCCCAACTGGCCAAAGGGATATTCCATACTGTATGTCATCGTATTCAGCATATAAACTAGGGGGAAAGCTGGCCAGGGGGCTGCTTCTTGGGAAGAGGCTGGGCATCAGTCTGTTGGTGGTAAGCAATTCTTTTACTTTTGTATCACTTGTTTTTCTTGGGGTTTATTTCTGTTTATTTTGGGGGTTTAATCCTTTTAATTACATTTTTAATCACTATTTTATTTTTTGTTGCTTTTGTTATTATTATTATTATTTTAATTAAATTTATGTTATTTCAATTATTAAACTGTTCTTATTTCAGCCCACAAGTTTTCTCATTTTTACCCTTCCAATTCTCTCCCTCATCCCACTGGAGGGAAGTGAGAGTGTCTGAGTGGTGCTTAGATGCTGGCTGGGGTTAAAACCTTACAGTGCTACCAAAGTAAATTTTTGAGCTTTACTTAAATACCATTCCCTGTTCATGAGACACTTTTATATTTCATAGAATCACAGAATGGTTTGGGTTGGAAAAGACCTTAAAGATCACCTAGTTCCAACCCCCTTTACCATGGGCAGCGACACCTTCCACTAAACCACGTTGCTCAAAGCCCCATCCAACCTGGCCTTGGACACTGCCAGGGATGGGGCATCCACAGCTTCTCTGGGCAATCCTCTTCCAGTGCCTCGGTACCTTCACAGTGAAGAATTTCTTCCTGATACCTAATCTAAATCTACCCTTTTTTAGTTTAAACCATTGTGCCTTGCACTATCACTACCTGCCGTACTAAAACGTCTGTTATATTTCTTGTAAGCTCTCTTTAAGGATTGAAAGGCTACCATAAGGTCTCCCTGGAGCCTTCTCTTCTCCAGGCTGAGCAATCCCAACTCTCTCAACCTGTCTTCATAGGAGAGGTGCTCCAGCCCTCTGATCATACTTGTGGCCCTTCTCTGGTCTTGCTCCATAAGGTCTGTGTCCTTCTTATGTTGGGAGCCCCACAGCTGGACACAGCACTCACAAAAGCAGAGCAGAGGGGGAGAAACACCTGCTGGCCATGCTTCTTTTGATGCAGCCCAGGATTTGTTTGGCTTTCTGGGCTGCAAGTGCATATTGCCAGCTCATGTTGAGCTTTTTGTCCATCAGCACCCCAAAGTCCTTCTCCTCAGGGTTGCTCTCAGTCCATTCTCCACCCAGCCTGTATTTCTGCTTGGGATTGCCCTAACCCACGTCCAGGACACTGCATTTGTCCTTGTTGAATTTCATGAGGTTCGTATGGGCTCACCTCCCAAGCCTGTCAAGGTCCTTCTGGATGGCATCCCTTCCTTCCTATGTGTCGTCTGCATCACTCAGTGCATGTGGCTGCACCACTCAGATCAGTTTGCATCCTCCCTATGCCAAAATAACCTCCTGCATACTCATCCTAAAATTTTGGTATGTAATTCTGTTCCTGCCTGTGCAGAATTTAAGCAATATCAAGGCCTTGGTGGTACTGCTGCATGGCAATCTGAGGTCAGGTCCTGCTGTAGGAGTCATGTGTACCGCATTCAGCTTGGGCAGTACAATTACTATTTGAGACAAATGCTGACTCTTTATAACTGTCTCTGTTCTGTCACTGATATATCTATTGCATAGAAATGGCTAATAAATTTCACTGTAAACTCTGGTTATCTGAATTGTTCCAGATTTATTGTACTGATGAGCTTGTGACTTAACAATATTGAATGTTTGGATTTATACCGGGAATTCTCAAGTCACCAGAACAATATATTACTTTTTCTGGTCAGCTCGTGTTTCATTTTGACTGAGACTTCTGCCATCTGAATCCACCTAACAGCCAAAATCCATTATCTCAGCAGCACAGTCTCTGTCCAGATTCCCTAACAGATGTAATTCACTCAGCCTATATGCCTGGAGAGCACACTACAATACAGGTTTGTTCACCTCAGTCCCCAATTTTAGTGCCGGTTGGAAAAGTCTGGAGACAGAAATTCACTGCATATTCTCAGAACAAGGAAAGAAGTAGCAGCAGCTGTGTGAGCATGGTCTTTCCTTCTGTGGGCCTCACGGATCACAGTGAGGGCAGAAAGGGCATCTTTACCATCCATTAAACTCTTGACTTCACTGCTAATGTGAGCAGCTCCAGCTTTGCTTGTCATGCTGCCAGTTGAAGGTAACTCTTGCACTGCAAACTGAGTTTTCCTGCTTCACATCACACAATTCACAACCATAATTAAACAACTATGCATCCTGATTATTAACCACTGGGCCCATATAGTCAGGATGGGATGAGGAAAACCAGTGTAGATGAAGCAAAATGACCAGTTTCCAGAAGCGTTGAACTCATTTTGGCCCTTGGATCAGGCTTATAAAACAAATATTGTATTTGTCATCAAACACAGGTTCTCTACAGACACAGATGTGAACAAAAATGGGTATCTTTTTTCAGGCTAACTGAATGCAATAATAATAATAAAATGTTCTCTTGCTTGTAGTGATATCTGATGCAGTAGGTTGCTACTGCCAAGAAGATAAATCCAAATGATGTACATGTGTTGAGAGGTTTCCTTTGGACTGACTGCAAATGCAAAGACCTCTGACACAGCTTGACTGAAGTTACATCAGGCTGGGTTTAATGCATTATAGGCAGCACGCTTACTTAAAAATCTTTTCAAGTTATATTTCTGTATTTGATTTTAAAGTTTATTAAGTGTACGCTGGTTTAAGATACATATTTTTCTTGCTCTGTGTTCCTGGAAGAAAGTTTTTTTTCTGCCTATGTTCAGTTACTGCCTGACTGAATAGGGAGGTGAAAGACAACTTTCAAAGGGAGCTGAAGATAGCTGATAGCTTTTAACAGACCATGTACAGGCTGCCTGTCACTGCCGATAATTACACATTCACTGTTATTCACAGCTTTATTAATAAAGTGAATCTGAGTTCAATGCTATTCCAGGACAGTGCTACTAGATCAGGACAGAAACCCATCCATTCAAGAGTTTGCTCAACTGTAACAGCCAAAGTGGCTGTCTAGGGAAGAATATAAGAACAGATTAGGCATATATATTATCCCTCATACTCTCCCAGTCTCCCAACATTTACAGTTTAGAGTCTTCCTGAGCCAAATGTGGTTTTTATATACATAGTAACTTAAGCAGATTTCTGTTCCATAAACTTGTCCAAATTTCCATTAAAGTTCACAGAACTATTAAATAAACCATAATAAGCACACATACTTGGGGTTTCTGTCTATTGGATATAAGGTTCTTTGAGGAGGGACAAGGAAAGAAAGAAAACACTACAAACAGTTAACACAGGTGTTGCTCTCCCCCTGTAACAACAAACAGTACTTCATCATCTCATTATTCACCACTAAATATTTAAGCTGAGCACAATCATCTTGCCTAAGCATGCAGAACAGACCTTTGGACTCGCATCTTGAGCTATTCTCCTAATAGCTGACCTAGCATTCATCTGCTTTTTCAGAACCAGGTCCAGTTTACTAAGGCAGGTGGGGGTTTTATTCTCTATTTTCCTTCTTTTTTTTTCCCCCTACTAGATTTTAAAATATTTCCTCCTTTCTTTTCTTTTAATTTACTCTCTGACCGTATGTGTGCAATAACTTTTACCATAGAGATCTCTTCCTAGAAAACCAAAAAAGCAGAGAGAAGCCAGTTTGTGTCAGCAAGATGTAAATCAAAGTAGACTTTGGCTTCTTTTCAAAGCACAAAATAATCAATCATTTGAAAATTTGCTCAGGTTTTGGTTCAATGCACACAGTCAGGCAGCAGATCTTGACTAAAGAGAGTCACATTGTGGACTGAATCTTCTGAAGATTCAGGAAGTCTTATTAATGATAGCTAAAACTGAGGGTGATGGAGCATGATTCACACTCCTAATGATTTCTGTCCTTTGAGATCTCTGTTATGTCATTAATGGATTCTCAGAAGTGTGATTTTTAATTACCCCAAAATGCAAGATATACCAGCCTGTTACCCAATTCCCTCAGGCCAAATAGCTTTGATGTGCAGTAGTGAATTTTCATTGACTCTGCCGAGCAGGATTTTCAGAGTGTGGGAACTCCACGGACTGATACCAGTCACTTTTGTCCAAGGATCACAGCTGTGTTCTCCTGAAATATTGAAGCTGCCATCCAGCAGGTAGAGGAAGTCCTGTGAAGGTGTTGTAGAAACAATACCTCACTGGTGCCACAATATGATTCCTTCTTACCCTGATAGAACTTCAGGAGTCTGAAGTAGAAATTCTGCTTCTGTGTCCAAGATTCATTCAGAACAGTTCTCAGCTATTTAGAAATATATTTCAGAGAGGTAGAAAACACCTGTGTTTTTCAAGCATACAATCAGCACCAGTCAATACTGTCTAATTTCATCCCATCTCAGTAAGGAAGAGAGAGGTTAGTCTTGTCCTGACTTTGCAAGAGGTGTGATGCTATAGTTAAGAGCTTAATGACTCATGGAAAATGAAACAGATGTAGAAAGAGTCAAGAGGTGAGGCTTCCCACACACACAAGGGTTAGTCAAGTCACTGATAAGTAAAAAAATTGTTTGAATATCCTCTTTACCTAAATGTGTACTTTTAGAAGCAAATGTTTTCACATCTGCCTTGTTAGAGAGAAGGCAACACTCTTTTACTAGCTGTTAGTATCGGTCACTTGAGATGATTTATCCACCTGGCTAAGTAGGCTGTGCTTTTTTTCCTTAGGTAAAAATCTAAAGTCTAACTTAGCTTCAGTAGATTCCCTGATGTTAAAACAATTCTTTTTGATACTTGATAGATGAATTTATAAAGGAACAAACCATTAGTCTGGGGCATCCTAGAGGTGTGGGTTCTCCTTTCCCTGCTCAGATGAAGCCAAGGCAACACGAGCTCTGCAGGGTGGTAACTGGACCCTCCAGCTTTTATATTTATTTAAACAGGCATGTGACTGGTTTCTTCCCAAAGCTTCTGAAGCAGAGGCAGAATTAATGGGGTCTTCAGAGTATAACTCATCTGTCAATGGCAGGCATAATCGTCCTGCCACACTTACCCTGGTGTGTCTGCCTCTGGAATAAGAAAGCAGACACTTTTCCCACTCTCTTTCTATATTTCCAGACATTTACATTATATTTCCACTTTTTATAACTGCTGCAGGATGCAGTCTGATGAATGAGTTATGCCTTTGGTGCCAGCTGACATACGGCTGAACTTGCTACCAGAATTTTAACGACATGGTCAACAGCAGCTTGCTGGTAAGATTTTCACAGTAGTTCTCAGTTTCAGAAATCTAGTTAGAACAGTCATTTACCAACAGCAATGGCAACAAACAAATTTTAAAAACTCACAGACTTCTAAAAAAACACTCCAACTTAGTATGTGTAAATGTTAAAAATTACTGAAAGCCAGATTGTTGCTGCGGTGCCTTGTACTGTATAACTTATTTAGAAGTAGCTGTTGATCCTGGTTTACTGAAAGGTAACCCTGGAGAAAATAATTTACCTTTAAAGATGAGAATATCAGGCCCCTGTATAGCATTGCTCTAATGCCGGCATCAATTTAACAGTGAAGCATTGCAGCCTTTTCTGGATTATGTTTGCTTAGTGTAGAGAAGTACATTGGCAAACTAGAAAAGACTTAAGGCCTCAGAATGAAGAAAGGTAAACAAAAAAATTGTCAGTGGCTTTTTCCCCACTCCCCCCCCCCGCCCCTTTCAATAATTCAGGCTCCCCAGCAACCTGGGTTTTTTTGGTTCATTAACTGAATGACTATTGTGTAAAATCCAAGTTGTACATGTGAAACTGCTTTTCTCTCATTTGTAGATCTTCAAGTACATTTCAGACACCCAAGTGCTATGTATAAGCACAGACAACTGTTATAAATTATTGTTTTGAGACCAGATCCTTTTAACTGATTGCCTCAAAGTGGAACATGAAACTTGAGACAGCAGTAAGGCTGGAACTGAAACCCAGGAGTACCTGAGAGAAATTAGGATTGTCTTGTCTTGGTAAACTATTTTTTAAGGGTCTGTAGCTCTGTGTGGCACACAGCTAATTATCAGTCTAAGGACATGGGCAAAGGTTCAGGCTAGTTGTCAGGCAAAAAGAATGACAGAAAGACAAATTTGCCTTCTAACTTATTCTGTGTGTTTCCAAAGCCAACATTTAACCATATTACACCAGGTGGCTGTTTGTGACTTGCTGGAGTGGTAGGTATTGCCACGGTAAGAAGGCACGTGTCACTCTGGGAAGCTCTACAAACCTGTAAACTTCTGGGAAAAGGACGATCACAGTGTCTCAGCTGAAGGACGGAGAACAGAATGTGAGTGCTGTACAGTGCAATGTGAAGCCTCCACTGGCCCGCACTCCAGAGGGAGTTACATTTAGTTATGCTTTTTCTTCCCCTTCTATGCGTCCTCTATGGAGCAATAAACACTGCTAGTAGCTCTATCAGATGATTATTGGTGTCTTTTTGCACAGATGCTCAAAACTATGGGTTCAGTTGTGATTTAGGTGTTAATCTACAGACTACTGCATGTGCTGAAATAACAAGGAAAGAAAAGAAAAGCTTATAGATATTCATTAATATTTCTTGGCTGCTCAATAGGACTTGGCTAATCAGGAAGATAAAAAAAATCCAAACCAGTCAGAGTGTTTACCTCAGCTAGGAGTCACATATAAAATAACAACCCCTCATCTACAGAGCAGACGTTGCAATTCACTGCAAAAAGTATTTGAGATTATATGCTTTGATCATTTAATGATAATGATTTTGAGGTAAATGACTTTGCCAGAGTAGATTTTGCTTTTGTAAAACATTAGCTACACAAAGTCTCCCTAATTTAATAGTATTTAAATTAACCATTATTCTACAGCCAAAGATTATCTGCTAAATTGCAATATAATGTTTCAGAGAGAAGGAAAATAATGATTGTGATTTTATTTTCACTGAGGTTTATGAGGATGCTTTATGGTTCAAATTAAAAAATTATTTGACTTTAATTTTCAGCAATGTAATTCTGTCATAACTAGAACTAATGATTACCATTTTTAAAGCAAACAGTATAAAAACCTACCCTCCTTATTGACAGATCTAACTTGCAGTTGTCTTTAGAAAAGTTCCCTTCTGCTTTAATAACTTATGTCAGAATAATAAGCAGGCTGGCTCTTAAAACGTAGTAAAAAAAGGCCAAGGCAAACAATGGAAAAATGGAGGAACACTAGACTGGCTGCAGCACTTTTTAACATGTCCCCAGAGGAAAAAACAGAGGAATGAGATTATTTGAGCCCCCTTTTGAGACCCAAGTGGAAGGGTAGCAAAAGCCCAAGGAACAGACCAGGAATCTCCCAAGATGGGCAGATATTATTAGGGAAATGGTTGGAAGTGGCAGTTCAAACTCCAGGTGAAGATGGGCGTTAGCAGTGGAAAACAGAGACAAGTTTAACAAAAATCTTCATATAATTAAGAGACCACCAGAAAGATAATCTGAGATGCAGTGCGTATCATTTATCATCAAGCTTATGACAGCATCCAGAATGCATGAGGTGTTTTCTATACAACTGGGAGTGCTCATTTGCTGCTCAGAAAAAGTTTGAAAAAATTGTACACTGGACAAAAAGAACAAGCAAATCTGGATGGTGTTCCCTGTTACACACAGAGTTTAACCTGGATAGATGTAATTCCTAACAGCAGAATGTCTGGTGCTTTGAATTTATTGTATCATGACAGATTACTTAGTTTAAATGTTATGCTGCAAAAAGTGACAATGAAGAATCCAATAACTATTTGAAGTTGTATTTAAGGACTTTTACCAAATCCTGGTGTGAGTCATTGTTCTGACTTTTGTTACTGAATTGGCCAAAATACGATGCAAAGTAGAGTTATAGACTAATGTCTGGACAGCTTGGAGTGGGGCAGGAAGATTCTTTAGGTTTCATAAACAATTTGACATACTAAAATGAAATATTAAACATTCTTTAGGTAAAAAGTATCGTTTTCCATCTTAGACCAATTAAAAAAAATTACAGAATGTATTGTGATATAACCTTGGACCTTGTGTGTCAGACATTAATGGTTTCCTTGGTTTCATTCTAGTTACTTCATAGAACTGCACATAGGAAATATTTCTGGTCTTTTGGTACCTCTCAAAGAAAATAAATAAATAAATAAAAAAATCACAAATTCATAACAGAGCACTCAGTTCAGTACTGCCTTAAATGCAGTTCTGCTGCCAGTCCTGTCCACTCCCACTCTTGTGGTCACTGGCCCTCTGTCTAACAGCACTAAGACACTGTGACAAGAGAGGAAGATCACTCTTCCCGTGTGTCTCTCTCACTGGTTATAATTTCCTAGGATTCGGATATCCTCTGAGAGTGACATGTTCCACCAGGGCTTCATGGTGAAAAATATTTCTGGCAGAAAGTTTCAACATTTAATCTGAAGATAAAATATTCAATACCTTCAGATATACTTTCAAAGACAAGTTTTACAATTATCTTTTTGGCAAGCTCTTCTAAGCTGTGTGCGCACCAGCAGTGTGGGGATGTGATTTGGTACAATGCTGGGTCTAGTCGTATGAATGAGTCAGTAGCAAAAGTGCACTGGTGATAACTCTTACCTGTTCCTTGGCAGGTGAGAAGACAAGCCAGCTACTCCTGCAGTATCCCAAACCTGAGTCAGCAGCGAACCTGAATCTAAAATCTCAGAAAGTGTTATGCATTACCAAAGTTATACTTATTTTAATTGAGGTAAGCTTAAAGAAGGGAATTTGGACAAAAATTATTTTTATGAGGGGAAATCTCCCTTCACCAGCATAGATGGAAATATAACAGAGCCTCCGACATCCAAGGAAGACCTTCTAGTAGGGAGAAAAAAGGAAGAGAAACTAGGTTATGATTTAAGGGGATGTGGGAGATAAAGCCCATGTTTACTGCTCTGAGGCAAAGGCATGTTTTTTTATGCTCATTAGCTTGTGTAAAACAGGAATCCTTCTCTCATTCCCTGCCCAGACCTCCCAGTCTCTTGTGAAACAGACAGTTAATTCTTATGGCCAGCCATGAACAGGGGAGGGTAATGTATGTTGTATGCTAAGCAATGTTCTTCTTAAGTCACAGGTATCTAAGACCAGTCAGCTCTCACAGGGCAGGGATTCAGTCACTTCTTACCTGGTGTCCTCACTTTTTAGCTAAGACATTAGTAAAGTGCTTGAAAATGCAGTCCAGTGGGGATTATAGTTCAAAGTCCGCTCTGAATCACGCCGATACAGAAAACCCAGACAACTGCAGTGACTTTTCATTCTGTAGTGGTAGCATTAGACAGCATGCTTTAAGAGGAGGTTGGTGTGGTTTCTAGTGAGAAATTACAGAAGAAATTGAAAGCAGAAATATGATTTTACATCAGGGAAAAAAGCAATAACTGAAGTAAAACTAAAATAAAATCAGACACTTAAGTGGAATAAGTCAAACAACAGTTTAACACTAATGGAGGCTGTGAATTTTGTGTGGGTTTGGCTGAGAAAGTTCAATTAAGAAAAGATGAATGCATTTTTTGGAGGGTTTTTTTTGCTATCACAGGTTGTTTTCTTTGCTAGGACTGCAAGGATGATCTCATATTGCAAGGAATCCCTCTCATAAGAGTTTATTATACTTGAAGAACAAAAATCTTCAGAGTCTTAGACCAATGCTAGTGTCTTCTGAGGTGGTCACAAATCACTAGTGTTGGAAGGCAAGAGCATGGCTGCTCAGAGTAATTTGCAGTATTGTTTGGTGTCTGTAATACAGACAGAAGAACCAATCTTTCATGTATCCCCAGCAGAAGTCTTACTGAGGACGTGTTTGGCTACAGCTTGTCAGACAAGGAGTTTTGAGATGTAAACTGTCCTATTGGCACTTCAGTCTTCTACTCTTAGTAGTATGTTCCACATGCATTTAGAAAAGGAAATGTTTAAGGTAAAAACAGAATTTGGCTACTGGCTGACATTTATGAACAGTATGTACTTTTGCCTTTAAACAATAGTCTTGATATCCTGTTTGTTACTGAGGTAATTTCACTGCCTGAAGTAGAGACTGCCAAAACAAGAACAAGCAGTGGAAAGGAAACTATGGGAGCAGATATGATCCTTCTTCTGCTCCTTGTATGTTCTTCCAGCTCAACAGGAGGATGGAAAAACATTAAGGGAACTGTATTTTTTCCTGCATATTTCAATCATTCATGACTTAATTCTCAACGTATAATTTAAGTTTCTCATTGAAAAAGTAAATATGAGGCAGCAAATCAAGACAAGCAATCTGGACTGCATCCAGACTCTGGAGCAATCCAGCTGAGCTCTAGTGTATGACCTCAGTTCTGCCTTCAGTCTTTAAGCTTTTTTTCAAATGTCCAGCCTTCTGTTGGTTCCTTCCTTCCCTTCCTTTCCTCGGTTGCAACCTTGCCAGAGAACCTGTTCTTTTCTTTTCTCTTCTCTCCATGACCCTTGCCCACATCATTAGTAATGAAAGTGAAACTGGGAGTAATAAAAGTGTAGGAAACACCATTACCTACATACCATAACCAAAATAATTTAGTTCAACAATTGCAATTATAGATCCAGCAGCACAATTCATGGTGGTTTTGATTTGATTATTTTTCTCTACGAGTGGAGAGTATACAGCACTGTACTGGATATATCACACGTTATGTGTAGTAATTTTGAAATCTTAGCTTCTACTGAAAAAGAATATTCGAAGTTGGAAACCATTTCTAGAGAATATGAGCATTTTGTGGTAAAATACTGCAAAAAAATACTAATTGCTGTAGTGTTCAAAAATGGTGAAAATGGTAAAAAGAGCAGTGGATATTCTGAGGGGAGGTCTCTGAGGGAGATACAAGAATAAATAGCATAGAGAAATTCCAAAATACACTAAGTGAAAGCAGTTCTGACACTGACTATAAATAAAGCCTTTTAGTACATCATAGATAGAGTTTTGCACCAAGAAATTCTGTGACAGTAGAATACTGTGAGCGGTTCTAGAGTTGATCAATCTGAGTTATAAAATTTTCAGTTTTCAGGATGCATTTTACTTAGGACAGTAGGTTTGAAAGCCTCCAGATCTAGGCTATATTGGAATGAATTAAAGGCCATTGTGTGCAGTGCTGGGAGGCTGTTTTGTAGCTCTAGGCAGTGGTTTATATTTTGAAGCAAAGATCTCTAAAGCAAAGACTCACTTCCAATGATTTATGGGCAAAATGTTTCAAGTGGGACTATCTGAATTGCTTGCACCTTGGGACAAGAACATAGTTTGAATTGAGGCTATCAAGGAAAGTAGTTTTTCATCCATTTTATCACTAAAGATCATAAGATGCATCCACATCTCTTAGTAACTGGAAATTACAACATATATGACATGGGACATAACCATTCCTTTTGAAAGAAGTAGAATATTTTACTTTTAGCTGATATGGTATTAAAATATTGTTTCTCTATAAATATTGAACCACCTCTTTAAAAAAGAGATATTGTAGAATTTGTGTGTCATGCCTGTGATGAAAGGAGGGCTCTCTGTCAGGGCTGTTCATTTCCCATCTCTCACCAGTACTTCATTCATACCTTTTAATACAATTGCTAGGTGGGATTGTTTTATGAAGCCTCTTACACTGGAAAGATTTTATTTGATCTCTGTTTACAGGATCATTAATTTGCATTTGTAAAAGTGATGCTTCCTCTGTGTTAGAGAAAGTAATTGAATTTCTGTAAGAGCATTCCTTGAATGATTTATAAGACATATAGGAATTTGGCATCTATTGTAATCTATCTGCAAAATTTGTTCTGAAAATTAAGTCTTGCTACCTGTCTACGTCATTAGTAATGTTGTCTTTTGAATGCTAATATCAGTGTAGAACAAATACTTTAGCCTTCCACTATGATGCAGTCTAAACAGTGAAGGAAAAACTGATGACAGAACATTTCCCTCTTGTGCAGAGGGACTATTTCACAGTAACTGACACTCTCCCTGTGAAGATGCTACTCAATTGATACACTTTGACAAGCAATGTAATTTTTTATAGTAGAAGATGAAAGTATTTTCTTTACTTATCTGTGATGCATCGATTAGGCCCCAAGATGAAATGACCTCTGCATTTTTTTCCTTTTTTAAATAAAAGCAATAAATGTGGATAGGTAATGTTCAGAATGAACCAACAATTCTTGTGTTCTAAAAATAAAAGTTGTGTGAAAGAAATGGAGTGTTAGATGTTATGTTTTGGACAACATTGTGTTCCTGAAGCTTCAGAATTTAAAAGAAGTTAAGGGAGAGAGAAAGAAAAAAATATTTTCAATGCTTAGACAATCTAATAAAATTGGGAGAGTTTTTAATAAACTGTTTTAAGCCACTTCTACAGATTTCTGGAAGACAAATAAACATAACTGCACTGATCTTCTCTGCACTCTTAGATCTGTCAATGAGTAGAATCTAATTGGTTTCCACAAAAGCAGATCCACAGGGATAAATGGCTTTAGGCTAGAACTGTGTATGATCTTCTACTGAGAAGGCTATTAAACACTGGAGGAGGCTTAGACATGTAGTAAGTAGCACAAAGTAGTGACAATTAGGTATATAATTTTGGAAAAGTTTCTTACAAGTACTGTACACTGAGGAAATAGGAGCCAAAACTGACCTTTGTTTCCTGTATCTTTATTTTGCTTGGACTTCATGATTTTAGGTCCTTTAACTGGGTTGCAGCAAAAGAAGCATGACCAGCAGGTCAAGGGAGATGATTCTCCCCCTCTACTTTGTTCTTGTGAGACCCCACCTGGAGTACTGCATCCAGCTCTGGGGCCCCCGACATAAGAAGGGCACGGACCTGTTGAAACAAGTCCAGAGGAGGGCCACAAAGATGATCAGAGGACTGGAGCACCTCTCCTATGAAGACAGGTTGAGAAAGGTGGGATTGCTCAGCCTGGAGAAGAGAAGGCTCCGCGGACACCTGACAGCAGCCTTCCAGTACCTAAAGGGGGCCTTCAAGAAAGCTGGAGAGGGACTTTTTTCAGGGGCATATAGTGATAAGACAAGGGATAATGGCTTTAAACTGAAAGAGGATAGATTTATATTAGCTATTAGGAAGAAATTCTTCACTGTGAAGGTGGTGAGGCACTGGCACAGGTTGCCCAGAGAAGCTGTGGATGCCCCATCCCTGGCAGTGTTCAAGGCCAGGCTGGATGGGGCTTTGAGCAACCTGGTCTAGTGGAAGGTGTCCCTGCCCAAAGCAGAGGGCTGGAACTAGGTGATCAAGGTCCCTTCCAACTCAAACCATTCTATGTTTCTATGATTCTAATGACCCACTGCAGAGGACTGAACCTCCACCTTTGTATGTTAGTTATGCTGCCTGTAACTTCCTACACATGGGTATGATTTTAAAGATGACAAAGTCTTTCAAAACAAACAGAAAAATAAAGTTTCTATTGCTTTCTGCACTAAAATACTGTGCAGAACAAATATAATTGAGAGGCTTCATAATAGATATAGCAGAAGAGAAAACAGCTCTAATTATTTGATTTATTATTATAAAAAGTTTCCAAAGACAGCTTGTAACAGGCTGTAGAGTAACTTCTTAATGAAATAACTATGCTTTACTGTGAATAATTAGGTGACCCTTCAGTTTAATTGAAGCATTACGAAACTGTTCCAAACCTGAAAATAAATGCAAAAGTTTTTACATTCAACATGTCCACCTACCTGGCAAAATGACAGGCAAACACTGTCATGCTAATTAGGATTTGAGAGAAATTTTCTGCTAGGCAAAAGCAACATGAAAAAAAGCAATATTAGGTATGAAAGGGAAAAGACAATCCACTGTAAATATAAAGTTGGTGAAAGAAGTTCTGCAATGGAAGGGAACATGATAGCTATGATGTAATAAAAAGTTTGACAGTAATTAGTCTAATTGGTGATGCTTTAGTGCTGTAAAGCAGAATTTCTCCATTTTTTTCCTTTTATTTATGCTAGGTTATATCCGTTGATAATTTAGCTCATATTTCAGAATTAGGTTACAAACCATTTATTGTGAAATCATCAATGTATCATTTCTCTAATTGCAAAGAGAAAATGATACAGTTGTGTTTTTTCTTGCCCTGGAGATTTATGAGGTTTCCAAAACACCATCAAATGCAGGTTTTCAATACGTGGAATGTGCAACTCAAACAAATCCTCATTTGTAAGATAAGTGCTGTCACTTTGTAAAAAGGCTTTTTTAATAGACAAGAGATAATATAGTTTCCTCTCAATCAGCTACATTTTCTTCTAAGGGAAGTGAACAATTATAAAGGTGTGACTGAAATAAATAAAATAAAAAAGCCTCTACTTGGGGCCATAATCGGTTTTACTGTGTGTGTAATAGACTCTGAACAGTGCCTGGGCCCGTTCTCTGGCCCTGAAGCACTGTCTGAACATGTCTATATTATCTTACACTTAATCCTTGAACCAGGGTAGAGGTGTCAGACTAGCTACTGGGAATAGCCCCAAGCCATTGCTGTTGTCTGCATGACCTTGCTCTGTTCTGTGCAGATATGATTTCCTAGTGGACTTAAAGCTAGACCAGCTGGTGAGTTGGAGGAGATGGGCACCTGGGAAGACCTGGGGCCTGATCTGGAAACTAGGTAAGGGACCAAGGGTCTGGGCATGGATACTTCACATCTGCTGGGTGAGTTTTTCTTTTAGGGGTGGGTGGGGGACTCAGTGAGAAAGGCCATCAAAAAGGCTTATGTATCACTACCTTCTTTGCCTGGTCATGCTGCCCAGGTACACAGGCAACAGAGTATGGGCAGGTGAGATGTAGAAGAAGACTGAATTAGGGAAACTGGACGAAGTACATGAGATCAGACAGATGAACCCAAGAGTAATAAGAGAACCAGTCAGTGTATCTGTGAGGCTGCTCTCATTAGTTTTGAAAGGTCATGGTGAAGCGGAGAGGTTCCTAATGACTGGTAAAAATTGTCACAGCCATCTTCACGAAAGGCAAAAGGGAAGATTCAGAGTACTAGTTGCCTGTCTGCCTCATCTCAGTTCCTAGGAGGATTATGGAACAAATATTCTTCAAAGTTGTTTCCATGAAGGATAGGTGGTTAGGAAAAAAAACAGCATGCCTTTATGAAAGATAAATTGTACTTGACCACCTGATTACTTTCTATGATGAGATGACCTGCTCTGTGGACAAGAGGGGAAAGCAATGAATGCCTCTATTTGAAGAAAGTTCTCAACATAGTTTCCTGCAAAGTATCCCTTTAACTAAATTTGAGAGATACAGATTGGATTGGTGAAAAGCAAAATGTGTGGAAAAGTGGCTGGATCTTCATACTCAAAGAACAGTGGTCAGCAGTTAAAAGCCTACTTGAAAAATGGCTATGGGCAACATTCCCTGAGGGACCAATGATGGGACCAATGTTGTTCAGTGTTTTCATTGGTAACTTGTATCCTAGAATGGAATGCACTTTCCACAAGTTTGTGGCTGCCACCAAGCTGGGGGGAGCAGTCAGTATACTTGAGAGAAATGTCTGCCATTTAAAGCGATCTGGGCATTCTGGAGAAATGGGTTGTCAGGAATGTCATAAAGACCAATGACAGCAAAAAACAAAGGCTTGCATCCGGGGTGGAATAACCCAATGCTGCAATACAGGCTGGGAGCCATGTAGTCAAAAGGAGCTTTGCAGAAGGGACCTGGGGATCCTGGCAGACTACAAACTGAACATGAGTCAGCAGTGGGCCCTCACAGTGAGCAAGGACGACTGTACACGAGGCAGCTTTTGCAAAAAAAAAAAGTATCAGCATACTGAAGTGGCTCCCAATGGAGTCATCAATATGGTCTTAAATAAGGGCTAAAACATACAATGTATGGGCTGAGAGACATGAGCTTGTTTAACCTTGTGAAAGCTGAGGGGGAATCTTGTTGCTCTTCACAGCTACCCAAAGGACAGGTGGAAGAAGATGAAACCAGACTCTTCTTGGAGATACACAGTGAAGGCACAAGAGGCAGGGGATACAAATTGCAAGGAGAATGAGAGATATAAAGAAAAGTTTATGCTGGAGGTTGTAAAATACTTGAACAGAGGCTTAGAGAGGATGTGGAAGCTCCATCCATAGAAATATTTAAAGCTTGACTAAACAAGACACCCAGCAACCTTACTTAATTTTGAACATCCTTGGCTTGAGCAGGGAGGTTGGACAAGATGACCTCTAAAGGTCCCTTTAAACCCAAATTATTCTATGATTTTACATACCTAAAGAAACCAAAACACTTTTTAAGTGTTTCCCCCCTTGGGGATTTCCCTAGTCATGAAGAATTCTGGATAGATTTGCAGCTAATATTTCTGTATCTTTCTCATACTCATATTTCTGGTCCTTTATAGTTTAGTTACAGGTGATTTTAACAGCCTTAGTGAAGGCTGAAGGACACACTGCAGAGCCATTCAGAAAAGGAGCAATCAAGGTCCCCAGAGTATAGAAAAATCTTTTGAGGGGAAAAATGAAGCAGCTGTTTTAAATTCAAGTGGGAACATTTCAGTTTTGGCAGCCCCTGATCTAAAGATAATAAAATTTAAAACACAGCTCAGGATGAGAAAACCTGGTCCTCAATACCCAGAGATCGTTTGTGACAAACAAAATGGTAGTTTCATGAGAAAAGTATGTGTTTTTAATGATACTAGAGGTTGCCATTTTTATTTCCATTGCTTAATAGTATTCTATCATTGCTAAGTCTAAAAGTCTGAAATTACCCATGCAGCAGAGAAAGGGCATAAGCAGCAAGGCTGATCACATCTGAGCCTGGGTGGGAGAGCAGAAAGCACTCCCTTGGTGGAGACAATGGACAAACCTTGAGTTTCCGCAGTGTTCTTTGAGTCTTGGATTCATGTTCTCGAAAGCTTTTTATATGTAAAATGTGTATGAACTCCTATGAAAGACAGCACTGAGTTAACAGGAAAAATGTAAGTTTGCAATGGGCTTCAGTTCCAACTTTTTTTTTAATTAAGCTGTCACAGTTTACAGATGTAGTCCTAGCCTTACAGGTAAAAAGCAGTTTTTCACAAGAACATTTATCTATGGCAATTTAATTTTCTCTGGAATGTGTTGTTGCCTCCTGCTGTCACTTGATTTATAAAATGGAAAACATTAGCTGGCTAAATAAAACTATCATGCATTTACATATCAGAATTTTGTTACTATGCATCTGGCAATGCAGCATGAGCATTCAACTCATTCATAGTGCAGCAATGGAGGAGCTATTTTGGTGAGTTCTGAAACTCTGTAGCACGTGAATTTTAGTGGTATTATGGTATATCATAGTAATGCTTGTCATAAACCAGGATCCTACTGTATAATGATAAAGTCCATCCTAACTCCATGAAATTAGTAATATAAGTCTTTCTCTGTGTTCTTTTACTCTTCTTCATTAATGCTGTAACTCTAGAAAGCACAATTCCTAGAAATGACAAAGAAAATTACCTATGAAGGGAAAGTATTATATCCCATGTGACTGTTAGCACCAGAGCCAGTACACTTAAGAAATTTTATTCAGTTAAATTAGATTAGATGTAACACGCACAGGGACTAAACATAGGGTATTCATATTTAAATATCAAAGTTTAAAAAAAAATCCAAAGAAAGCATATCGCAACAGCACTTCATTTTTTCTGCTCAAGTTTTCTGTCACCTCTCTTATCTGTGACTTCTTTATATCTTTAGATGATGAAATATTCAGGGGAGGAACTATGGCCCTATCTTTAATATGGTTGAGTTGCTCTTGACAAAATGTACACCAGAGATGTAAGACAATATTTGTTATTTAATTGTAATAGCACCTTCAAAGCCCATTTGAGGTTGTAGTCTTACCAAGTTAGCTACCACACAGACTATGAGTAAGAGTCTACAATTGAATTTTTCTCATTAGGAAAAAGTGCCTGGAGTCAGATGAGTTTTCCTATTATAATGGAGATGGCAGTGCTGGCTCGAAGCTATTGCAGAACAAAGATAACAGCTGGTCTTTGCCTTTCGTTGGTACTTGAGAAAAATACATCAGGATACAAGTGGATCCAAACAAGACCGCTAAATAGCACAATAAATCGCTTTTATTGCAAGGCAGCATTCACAAACTAAAGTAATATAATCTGAGATGTCTTTACTAAGAAGATAGCGGAAAAACAATATAATAAGGTATCAGAAGCGGTGGCATAGATTACTGCTGCTTCCCATGACTGGGAACACTGTCAACTGCTTCATGTCATGTGGGTCAGAGGCCCGTGGTCCTGTGTCTCACACAAAAGATAACCAGAAACTTGCAATGTTAATGCATGAAATATGGCTACCAAAGTGGAAGAGCAGAAAATGAAGGAAAAAAAAATAATCCAGTGTTAAATCCAGTGTCTCATGTCAAGGTCTGTATCTATGTATTGGTTACACTCTTACATGGCTGACGGAATGAACTTGTCTATCTGAGGAAGGCAGGTGTTTCTGCTTTCATCTGTATTTTGTACCAGGGAATGATACAAAGTTTGTGTCTCCCCCACCACTGGATCATTACAACCACTTCAGTTAATGTTAAGATACAAGGCATTCTTTGGAAATGATGAGTTTCACAGGATCGTAAGTTGTGTACAAGGAAATACTTGGTGTTTTGGATGGTTTTAATTTCCTTTGTATCTGAAGAAGTAAACAAAGCTTTAATACTTAACCAAATAATGTTGTACAGTTTACAACTGAAGCAATGACATGCACTACCAATGTTTTATAGATACAGGATAGTTACTTCTGATCTGGCACACCATGTAGTGCTTTATCCTCCTGTTTCAAACAATGTTTATGCTTTGCTTACTGAGTGACCACTCACTGCATACTGGTTTGCAGAGCAGTAAATGTCACGTCTACCAAAACTCGGAGAAGACAAGCACTGTTGGTTTGCTTATGTCTCGGGTTCCCATCAGCTGCAGATACAGTGCCTGAAAATACGTTTCTGAATGAAGAATCTGTTTTCTGAGGCGAAAGGCACATAATGCTGAGGTGATCACAGCAAGCAGCTCAGAGGGTTTCACAGAAATGAATGGAAACATATCTAAAGCTTCTAGCTACATCCATACTCCACACCACCAAAGCGACCTGCAAAGCAGCTGGTAAAAGTCCCTGGGCTGTAAACCCACATCTGTGAGGATCTTTGGCTCCTGTTTATTTAATCTACACTAGTTATACATACTGCTGGGGGCTGAGAACAAGAGCTGGGTTTGGAACCTGGGCTCCACTGTGGGAAGGGAGGGATTCTCTGTCAGAACCCAGCCATGGCCATTCTCTCTGTCAAAGAGTGAGTCTTAGATATCATTGTGTCTAACATCTGCCCATCCTCCTGGGAGTTTTTAAAAGTATGTGTTCCTGTATCTTAAAGACCTTTCAGGCAGCCTTTGTTATCCAGAGACTGTGTACAGAGTTTTAAAAACCTTTGACTTACATGTTGCTGGTTTTGGAAAAAGTTTTCCTCACAATGCAGCAGAGACATTGAAATTACGCTAATTTAAAGGATGTATTCTACAAAAATAATAATCATTAAACCAAAAATATATTACATTTTAAGGCTTATATTTCTAGGATTGCTCTGCAAGATAATTCAATACATTTGTGATCTGAGCTTAGCTAAAAGACAGAATCATGCTTTGAATGATATCTTTCTCAAAGGAGAAGACTATAAAATAGCCTTTTAAATATAAGCTGACCTTTGAACAACTTACAGGATCATGACCTACAGGAACAAACACAGTTACCTAAAACTAGTAATCAACAGTTTTTCACTAGATCACCTTTAATGAAATTTGAGAATTAAATGGAGACTAAATTTCTCTATAGACCTCAGCAGTACTATTGTATATTAGTATAAATATTTTATCTTGATGGTCTTTGTATCAGGTCATAAATTCACAATTGATCTGAGCTGAAAATTATTGGTGGCTGGGAGAGTCTTCGGAGGAAACAGAATATATGCTTACTCTGTTCTTACTCTTCCTTAGCCATTAACATATGGCTGCTGTTCAAGGTAGGACCCTGCAATAGGGACGCACTTTATGTGTGGACATCTGGACAACTAGCTGTTCAGACGTCTGTCAGTGCAGTCCAGAGTGCCATCATTAGCATAGTTAATAGTGCTATGAATACAATTAACTTTATTAAACTGTCAGGTTAAGAGTTTATGATCCCCATGCTTAGGTCTTCTGAATTATTATATTATTATATTTAGCCTACTGAGCTATTACATTATACCATATCATAAGCATCATCAGCTCAAGCAATGATTCTGAGTTATAACCTGCTATATATTCATAGTCCTTCTTTCTAATTTTCTGTTCTAAATGCTTGATGAATTTATTCCACATACTTTCTTACCTTTTTATGAAGATCATCATAAAATAAAACTCCATTCATAAGCTTAAATGCTTCTTAAAGTAAAGCCAAGCAAATCATATAAAGGATACTGTAACATTGTGCTGATAATGGAAAATACTGAAATATGTGTGTGAATAATCTTTTAGTGAATAATTCAGTAAAGAAAAAAAAAAAAAAAAAAGAAAAACTTCATATGACTGATGTCCTTTTTGTCACATAATGACACCAGCTTAAGTAACCTCATGGAAATCTTTAAATCTTTACTAGGTGACTTTACCCAGCAAAACTCTCCCATTTAGCAGTGCTCTGTGCGCACAGGGAGACCTTTCTGAGAGTGAAAACAAACCAGTCAGTGCTGAGAGGGAATCCTATTTAAAATTGTCTCAAAACCAGGAACTAAACTTAGCAAAAATGGGTCGATGTGGCTGAGGGTTATGCATTTTGGTGTTGTGCAAAGGAAACCTCCACCCCTGCCTTTGCCTCCCTTGCCCTTGTGGATGAGTAGCCATCCACAGCTCCTGTTACAGTTGCACAAAGAAATTTGACCGCTTACACTGAAGCCAGCCCTGTTTATACTATGTCAGGGCAAGTCCCATGGGGAGCATAAACTGTTTGACTAAAGAAAGCTTTATTTCTAATGCTTTCTGTCATTTCAGAATTTTCTATACAAACAGTGAAGATTATTTAAGTGGCTATTAATTAAAAGCATGAGAACTTGGTGTTTTTTGCTTCACCACTGGAAAACTTCACATTTGTTATAGAAATTATATCTATTCTTATCTAAAACATACAACCAGTCTATGAAAATTCATCCATTTGAGAATTTATTTTGTGTGTCACAAAGATGCACTATGTAGGCAAATTGCTTATGCAGCATCTGAACGTTTAAAGCTCTCACTGAGGAAAATTGATCTTTTGTGTTTAACTAAAAAATGTAACCAAACAGAGTGACCAAACCTTCAGATTCACAGTGACTTGTCCTGATGGTTTTGCTTTCTCTTTTAATGCTTTTTGAAAGGCAAAACTGTAACAGAATTTGAATTTTTATCATTTTGATGCATTATATATTGGTGTCAAATTAACCATAAGGGAACCTCAAGGTAACTCTTGACCTGTATGAAGTATCTTCGGTGTAGATAGTGTTGTCTATTATTATTTCCCACCCCAGTATGGCTAAACTGTAACTCCAAGTGATGTTCTTCATAGCTGATTAAAATAATTTGCTTTACTGCTCACCATAAATTAAACGCTTTCAGCCAACAGTAAAAGGTATTGGTTAGTAGCAGCAGCTTAATCAGAAATGGACTAAGAAATCTGCATTTCACTCCGTATGGATAGTCTCTAAATCATGTAAAAGGTAATAACTTTTAATGTCTAACCTGCAGCTGTGATTAAATGAGAAACAATATTGAAAGCAGTCTGTAGAGTCAGTTACCAATTTCATAACAATTGCTCCTATTTTCCCCTTTTTAAGGAGTTTCTCTTAGAAAGCAGAAGGAAAGAATAAGTAATCATTATACTTTTCCTAGGTAAGATGTGTTATATTCTTGAAGCTTTACTCATCAGAGAAAACTTAAGACAGTTGTCTAATACATTCATCCATAAAATATGTCTGTCATAAAAATATTCTCTTAACATTGTTAAGAAAAATGTTATTTATTTATTTCAGGTCCTAAGAACTTAAGTTATGTATAACCAACATTGGACATTAGACTTGGGGAAAGTATTTTGCCCTTGATGAGGGTTGAAATCCACATATTTTGAGTGAAGAGTGCCTTCATCATCTTTCGATACTTTTCTACTTAGCTCTGGGTTTAGACTGGTGAATGGTTTGCTCTGGAACCACAAGTCTAAGGTTGCAATGAATATTTGGGGCATAAACTGGAAAAGCTTGGGGGCGGGGGGAGTGGGGGGGCAGTGCAGGATGTAGTGCAGGGAAGGGATAGAGCCACACATGTGGCCTTCAAAGCATATTTAAGAAATGGAGGTAAATGCCAAAAGAAAGGAACAACCGGCAGGAAGGGCTGTGTAGTGAAGCTGGTGGCATCCCTGAGGGGACTATGACCCATGGAGAACCCACGCTGGAGCAGGGGAAACAAAGAAGAAGGAAGGAACAGGGTAATAAAAGGGTAAGAACCAAGAGCAGCAGAAAGAAACCAGTATGCAGTAACCACAATCTCCTGCACCTCATTCTGTTTCATCAATGGGCCTGAGCTTAGCCTGTGGTGATGAAAAGGGGTTAATTAAATGTTTATAAAAACTGACAATAAATTAAGTTAAATTCCCCACGTGGACTCTGTTTTGCCTGCGACAATATATCTAATGGTATGGAGATGGATGCTTTGCACTAGAATATAAAAATTTGGCATGTGAAATCATTTATCAATTGCACTAGCAATTAATTTAATGTGGGATTGTGAGTTTCAAAAGTGCATACCGTCCTGCAGTTTCTTTCCCTTCCCCTATCTATAAATTTGACTCCCTAGTAATGAACAGCAGCAGAGCACCAAGATATGAACCAGAGCGGTATGAAGCATTTAGGAATGGATTCTGCCATAACCTCAGTTTACACAATTTCCTCTGCTATCGCTCAGGCATATTTGTACACACCTGACAACTGTTAATAAAATTCAAAAATGATAAATCACGAATAAGAAATTAAAAAATATTTCTCAGCTGAACTGTTTCTAAATGCCTAAAAGTAACAATGAGAAGGATGGCTATGGGAAATATAAATGCATATTACAGCAACTGCTTAGCTACCTGTTTACTACATCCTTTGGATGGATACGCTTCATTTATAAAACCTTGTTTATGAATGTAACCAGTGTTGGAAAGTGTCACAATTCCTGCTTTAATGTTTCCCTTGTCTCTTTCTAAAAGTAAAATAAATTCTTAATTCAAGGTTCACACAAGTGAAGTGATGACTATCCCATCAGAATTTTCATCATAGGATTAATTGGAGGGGAAAAGGAGATTCTTAGGATGTATTAAAATATTCTTTGAATGTGAAGTCAGAATTTAAAAAATAATCTATTCATAGTCTCTGAACTCAACAGAATATATGATTAAGCATATAGTTGCATTACGTTACAAAAATAAATGTCAAAATCATTTCACTCTGTCATTACCTCCATAGCTGGTGTTGCTTCAATTTGCTTCCCAGATGGCAGGGACCTTCAGTTTTTCCTCTTTGGATCACTCCTTAAAACAGCTTTCTATCACTTATCACCCTCCCCTCATTTCTATTCTTCGGATGGTGCTGGCTGGCAAACTCCAGAGACAATTTCCTAAAAAGACTATTGGGCAGTGAGTTGATAGCTTGGTTAATAAAAAGCTAGAAAAATTCTCTTTGGGATTCTTTAATGTTAATCTCAGTAATGAAAACAGCTAAATTTACATTCTTTCATTACCCATTTTCCAACAAAATTGTATTCAACCCAGAAGAATGTGTGCATATATATACATGTGCATTATGTATATCTGTTAACTGAAGGAATGTTATGATTAAAATATATAAAAGCACAATATCTGCATTTATATTTTGATAGAAACTGAGGACTTGGTCCAAAAATTATCAAAAAAGCCATTAAGAATCAAATCTTTATTAAAGCATATCTATAAGAAAACCTCTTTCCCATTCTTTGAAGCATCATTTTTTTCCTTTTCAATGAAATGCAGACTGTTTTTCATGGGTGACCCAAGTAAAGACGTGTGAACAAGACACTTCTCTGGCATGAGAATAATCCAGGTTTAAATCACTTCATTTAGCACTGCAAAGCTCAAATCAGACCTGGGCCTCCTGTGTTCCTGTGTGTAGGACATTTCCTTGGGGTGGCTGCTAACACACAGCCACCCTCCTTCCAAAAAGAAATTCAGCCTTCCCAGTTGTGATGTGAGGTTCCTTGCCGAAAAAATGTGGTCAACCTGATTTGATATTGCAAAGTTTTGGCTTCTACTAGAATAGAGTTGAGAAGGAAAAAAATTAAATAAATTAAAAAACTACCATCACCTCAAAAACAAACAAGCAAATAAAAAAAGCCCACCATTACCTTGAACATTTTCTAGTTGCTCTTTTGGGGAAAATCCTGGACTGAGGGATTTAGGACACAGAGTGAAAAACCACGAGGGTTTGCTTAAGCAGTAGAACAAGATAGACCAGATTAACTCCTACAAAGTGTCATCTGTAAGAGGTGTAGGACAATTTTTAGATACACGATTTTAATCAAAACTGTAGCTCTTCATACCTGGTAATGACTTTGGGTGTCTGCAGATCTCACAATTCTTTTTGAAGTATAGTTATGGGAAGTATGTTTTGGAAGTGACTGCTACCTCTTTTCTCGGGAAATCTCTAGAACTAATCGTGGCCTGCAATTGGAACTGTGTGGCAGAAGTTAAACCCTTCCCATTTATACTCATTCCCTTCTTTCAGAGTATGCCAGGAAATAGCGATTTTCTCTATAAGCAAATCTTTCTCCAGTGACTTTTTACACAAAGCCTAAGTAAAGATTGAGGCAGTTTATCATAACATAATACCCAAACAAAATTTACAGGCTGATGTAGTTTACAGGTTAATTTACACTGATGCTAACAGTATACCTAAACAGCATCCATTCTCTCTGCAGTGCGTCAAGGAAACTCTTGATTCTGTCCAAGTAGTGTGTGCAGTAAGAGGCTCAACAAGATTTAGGACCATCAATGAAATAATTCAGGTGAGCAGGGAAATTAGTCAAGGACAGCTGCCTAGCAATAAAGGGTACATATGATCAGCTTTTCTGGTTTTGGTATGTGGTTTTTTTTGCTACATTACTGTTGTAACTTCTGGACCTTTGCTTTTGGCTTTTGCTTTCTCTTCAGGCACAGTGATGAACAGGGTGCTTTATAATCTGCAGAAGATATGTTATATGGAGCTTCATACATACTTATTGCATAGCTGCCACAGATTTCAAGGGTCTGGATTTAATTTATCTAAAGTATCAAAGTAAATAATGTTTTTGATACCAAGTTACACAGTTCTAAGAAGAACTATGGACTATATCAAGACAATTACATCTTCTTTTGGCTAATACAGTGTGACAGATCATGTTATTCTTCAACATTAAGTGCAAAATGGCATCTATGTTCACAGCAAAACTAAAAATAAAAATTTCCTGGAGTAAAGGAGCAAAGGGTTTTGAGAGAGCAATCCAGAATAATATAAAATAAACCACTGCTAATTGCAACCCCAGTGCTCCAGTTTATCTAGCACAAGCCAGATAAACTAGCATGGCAATACTGAATTTATAGCGCAAAATCTCTTTGAAAACTGTAAGCTGGTATCACATTGGGTTGGGGATGTAGTTTTGAAGTATTTAAAATGCATAATAAATAATTGTATCAAATAGGACACTTAGTAATTTGAAGCATTCACAGTTCAATCATTACCTTAGAGGCATAAAGGTGCTGCCTGGTTACTGATGACCATTTTATTTTGACAGGGTAAGCCAGTGATAAAGTTTTTGTGTTGTGTGTGTGAGAAAAGATGAGGAAATTGTATTCTACTGCAAAATGTAATTTATGCTTTAACATGCATAAGCAAATCTACCTACCTGATACACTTTTTGTGGAGTATAGTCCTACAGGCAATTTCCACATTTTGTATTTATTAACATACATATATATATATATATATATATATATATATAAGATGTCCACAAGATCTAAGGACTGCAAGATTTCACCTTTCACCACAGGATTTGTGCCATTTCTACTAATCTGCATCTGCATTATTTAGCAGAATACTGCCTAAAAACACATATATTTTTGTCCATATCTTTCAGAAAACTGATAGCAGAGCAGTATATCAACCCCTAAAACACAACTGCAGAGGATCACAGAGACTATGATGTTCCTAGCTGTATTAATAATGTTATTTAAAAACCCGTCATAACTCTGGTTGTCAGACTGGTGTGAAGATGCCTATAAAAATTTTCATGGTTTATAGAGTAATATTTCCTTATGAAGAAATATTTCCTTGGGATTCTCTTATTTCCTAGCCAAATTATGGAACTTACATTGATGTATGTACATTGTGCAAGAATTACAAAGATTAGGAAGCTTAACTGAGCAGGACCTGGATGTAAGCAGCCCTTCCACCTTCTTTAGTATTGATTGCATGATTGTACATTTGAAGAAAAAAGTTGGGCTATGCTATCGTACAAACCTGTTTTGTGCTGGAGGAGACAGCATGGTCAAGAATCTATAAGGATATCACAAGGTGTTGATGGGTGACTGCACACCAAACTCTGGGAAGGCAGACGTTCTTCTGAATGGCAGAAATAGGCAGAACTGACATTTGATTTCAGGATGTTAAAAAAAAATGAAAGAATTTAATCTGTAAAAGCAAATGGAAGTAACAGTGGCATAATCCTCACTTTGCACCCTTCCAGTTTTGATAAATGTATCTTACTAATTTCCTTTTATAACACATTAATTCATAGTTTATGGCACATAAATGTCACCAGCTGTGCAGTTGCTTTTTTTTCGTTGGTGTAATACAACCATTATTTGTAACTTATGACAGAACTGAGAATGTCTTGTTTTAATATGGAACTAGATGAAAGATGTTTGAAATATTAATCTATCCAAATAATATATAACACTGATCTTAGTAATCTTGAAAAATAGAATGCAAGAAATAATATATAATATCTGCAGTATAAATAGAAGACAATAAAGTACCTTAACTCCTCAAACAAAATTATTAATATATCAAGACACATGCATATTCTATACATGTTCAGGTGTATACAATCTGACTTTATGATAAATTATTACAATGATACTATTGCAAATCCTAGTTATGAATATGCTAAAAAGATCTAAAGAGGTGTAATTGTTCATACAAAATGAACAGTCAGATTTTAAAAAGAAGTGAGTTCTAATGGGCTCTATTTTGCAAAATTGCCAAATGTCACCATCGTGATTAAATTCACCTGACTAATTCAGACTAAGCCAGTAATAACAAGAAATGAATTTACTAAGTCCCCCTGCCAAGACACTCATAACCTTGGCAAGACCATTAAAATTCAATATATAAATACTAATGGAAATTTCTAAAATTATACCATTAATAAACAAGACAAAAGAGCATCTTGGACAAAGAAGTGCACATTGCAAATAGAGGTTGTTTATATGGGCACAGTCATCTCCTATCTGCATTGTATGGACATAAAGCTGTGCTGTGACAGGGGTGACATGGTACCTTCAAGAAATATCAAAGGGCAGAACTTGTCTTACTCCTTAAAAACAGTCAAGATGGCCATTCAGCCTTCTAGCTAGTTGCAAATAGATAGTCTGGATGCCTATACTCCACTTGCTACCATGATAACACTGCCTAGCCAGAGTTTCCTTTCTATCCACTCTAAATCATGTGGGATGTGTATCCTCCCCTAAGACTACAGAATAATAAGACCTACAGCTAAGCTACAATGTTATTGTATCTTACAATGCATCTGATACTGCAAAATGAGCACACTGCATGGATCTCACTCTCTATCCTGGTTCTTTCAGCTCTTCCCTCAAACTGTCTGTCCTGGTGATTCTTTCTTCTATCTAGATTTCTCCATAATACTTCAAGACTACTTTGGGGTTTTTTTCTGTTTCTTTTTAGTGTGGTTTAACCCCAGCCAGCAAATAAGCCCCACACAGCTTCTCTCTCTCTCCCCACACAGTGGGATGGGCGAGAGAATTGGAAGAGTAAAAGTAAGAAAACTTGTGAGCTGAGATAAAGACAGTTTAATGGATAAAACAAAAGCTGCATGAACAAGCAAAACAAACCAAGGAATTCATTCACCACTTCCCACCAGCAGGCAGGTGTTCAGCCATCCCCAGGAAAGCTGGGTTCTATCACATGTAATGGTTACTTGGGAAGACAAGCACCATCTCTCCAAACACGCCCCCTTCCTTCTTCTTCTCCCAGACCTTATTACTGAGCATGACATCATATGGTACGGAATATCCCTTTGGTCAGGTGGGATCAGGTGTCCCAGCTGTGTCCCCTCCCAGCTTCTTGTGCACCCCCAGCCTCCTGGCTGGTGGCATGGGGTGAGAAGCAGAAAAATCCTTGGTTCTGTGTAAGCCCTGCTCAGCAATAATGAAAACATCCCACTATTGTGAACACTGTTTTCTCAACACAAATTAAACAAAAGAGCCCCATGCTAACTACTAGGGAAAAAAATAATTCTACCCCAGCCAAAACCAGTACACTTTGCAGCATAAAACTTGAGGACAAATGGAATGAGTTCACAATGAATGAAACACAGATAATCAGGAGGGGCCAAAAGTGAGCAGGATGACAGGAATAGGTGTGTTTAGTGTGAATATCAGTTTCAAGATTCTTTTGTGAATTTCAAATTAATGCACTCATTGCAGAAGATAATGTACTTTGTCTTTTTCCTAATCCTTTTACCTTTTATATTACACCAGCATAGAGTTCTCTGTGAGCTTTAACAAATTATGTTTCATACATTGTGATAGCCAGTCCCTAGGACCAGAGGAAAATCTTTTGGGAGATATTTTGCCCATTAGGAGAACAGCAGATGGCACTACAGACGCTTTTCCAAAAACATGAGATCAGTACAGGAGACTAGTTTGGAAAGTAACAATCTTATTTCTTTGCTGTTATTTTACAGATGCTAATCAATCATCAAAACTTCTTCTATCTAATGAGCTAAAACTCAGGTCTTGTTTCAGAAGGTGGAGTCTCAGTGATGCTGAGCCATGTCCTGAGGCAAACAGGACTGTGAAAACATGCATACAGATACAACTACTGAAGGCCATTCGGGTCAATTAAGTATCTATGGATTTAAGGAGAAAACTGGTTCTTTCAAACAAGAAAATTTTTATTGTTTTAAACAAAATGAGATGGGGAGGGGTGTATATGTAGGTGTTAGACAGTGGAGGCTGTTAATTTTCATATATTTCTCTCTTGTTGGAAGACTGAGTACAAAGCATGCAAAAAGATGGCTGTTTGAACTGTCTTTCCTTGCACAACGATCACTAATGTAGTGATGATGTCCTCACCCAGTGCTAAACTTTATGAAGTAAAATACACAAAAACTAGATTGTTCTTTTTTGTTATTTCTGAACAACCCACAACCACAAACTTTATTGATATTTCTGTTAGTGCACTGAGGAAAGCATTTGTCTTTTTAAATGTAGACATTTAGTGACAGTCATTGGATGATGTGAGGCAGAATCCTGCCAGAATGAGACACTGCCCTGCACAGACATTTCTGTCTATGGAGATTTGGGCTCAATGATCTTGAGGGTCTTTCCCAAACTAAAAGATTCTAAGATAGAAATGGCAGTACAACACAAGCTCCTCTCTGACATTCCTGAATGTTGCCCTGTCCAAACCAAACTTTCCCTGTTTTTTTGAAACCTCCTTATAAATATTAAGATTAACATGTCTGAACTACAGCCCTTATTGTTTCTTTCACCATCCTCTCTTCTCACTCTTCTTGTTGATTCTTTCTTCAAAGCTGGTCAAAACCAAGTACATTATTCAAAAGGCAAACTCAAAAATAAGGTCTTAATTATGAATCCATGTGCAGACATCTCCTGACATAATAGCAGAGTTACTGCAATTTTCTTTTCTCTGGGAAAAGCCACTCTGTACTATGGTATCGATTCAAAATGTTCTAAGATGGCATTGTTCTGCTTGGAGCTCACATCTTTTATGTTGTTTTCACAGAGAAGATTGTTACAAATAACCATCCCTGGCAGTAGAGACCAGAGCCATAATTTAGCGAAAGAAACATGGTGAAATATAAAGAGGATGAGACATAGCAATGGCAAGTGGGAGGTATATGGTGATGAAGAAATATGTCCATTTTATTATCACTATCTTAAATTAGAATTAATGGTTTGTCTTTGTTACTTGCAGGCTCAGCTGCCTTCTTCCAGAATTGAGCATATAAAAGACACATGTAACATAATTCAACTAGCAACAACGGTGCTCAAACAGCTAATCAACAAAGAAAGAATCAACTGGTGCTTTTTCATGACTACACATGAAAAAGGTACCTATAACTTCATAAAATGTATGTAACATTCTTGCTTGATAACATGACTGTGTTTCATTTGTGTGAGCGTTAATGCATGGTGCCTGCTCTGCAAATCAGCTCGCCATGCTGCAGCTGTGGTGCTGCCTGTTCTGACCAACACGGTCAGCTCAGACTGTGTCTGCCAAGGAAAAACACACCAGCTGTAGCTTCACTTGAAGCCCTAGGGTGTTCCATGATCACGATGATGCAGGACTGGGCTTACTTCCTCCAGTAACCTAACCAAAATAATCAGCCTTTGCAGTAATCAAGGAAGACTAAGATATGGAAGTTGTAAAGGGAAATTCACTTTACTTTGCACTGTTTGTAGTCACTGTTTAGCGAAACTCTGGAGAACTTAGTTCAAGTCAAAGTGTAATTGCCTTTTTTTGGGAAACAAGAGCAAATTTGCAGCTAGAATCACAAAAGGAATGTAGTGAGCATTTTTGTGGGTTCTAGTGTAGTCTTAACTGATTCAGTCAGTTTTCCAAATTTGCCTACATCAGTTAGAACATGCTGACAGTACCAAGCTGGTTCTCCCATCTCATTCCAGCCTCTCTGAGAAGCGCAGTGCAATAACCTGGAAACCAGCCACACTTACCCAGCTGTGAGTGCTGCTTGGATATGACAGCTTTCAGACTGTGCAAAGCTGAGCAAAACTGCTTCCTGACTGTTCTGGTGAACTTATGAACAGACATGCTGATCTCCCAGTCTGCTCTTTACTATACCAGGCAGAGAAACATGTGATTTTGGCTGAAAACTGTTATGAAAGTAACAGATTTGCAACATACACCGATTTAGCAAATGTATAACAGATACTCTAGTCCAAACTTTGGATTTTAAAGAAAAATTATTCTTAATGAACTTCCTTTAATTTAGTTTTATTTGTTATTTTAATATCAGTTTAAGAAAGGCTTATCATATAAAAATAACTTCCAGTGAGCATGGGTATGTTTTCGAGAAAAAATAAAGTTCAAAGAAAGATCTCCCGAAATATTATCTAAGTCATGTTGGACATAAAATACCTTGAGATCAAGGAGACAAGTCCTTCCAGTCATCTCATTCACTTTAAAAGTTGCTCTTGTAGCACACAGGGAGCTATGGAATGCCCAAGTGATCCATTAAAAACTCTAAATTTATTTTAATATGCAGAAGTTGTTAAATTTCTACTGAAAAGTGGCATACACCCCCCCATATTTATTTGTCAGCAAGTTGAGACAAGATCAGCTTTATGTCTATGTACATGTAAATGCACATGTATGTTTATACACTTATGTAAGTACACATATATGTATATCACTTACCTCTTGCCATGTCATTACCACATGGGATGATACATATCAATAGTGAGTGAACAGAAGATTGTAGAACTGCACTTGGACGTAGAGGCACTTTTGTCAACTTCACTTTGATGGTTTCAGGGGATAACTAAGGACACAGTCATTTAAATAAAAAAAATTGCATGCACAAATTGGGACAAAAGTTTTTCCCCTTTTGTATGTGCAGAAATATAAATGTAGTAAAAAAGAAGATGAACACTTCTCTTGAAAATCCCATGTTTACAACTCTCTCCTAGAGTGAGGTTGTTTGGATTCAAACACCAATAAACGTATCTTGCCTAGAATTTTTAATTATTTTTTTCTCTATTTAAAAGGCTTCTACATACAGTCACAGTTCATTGGCTTGTTGATGAGTTTGGATGTAGGAGAACAAAATTATTAGTTTTCTGACTTTAATTTTCCAAATGCATGTGGTTAAGTCCCTTGAGTGAAATAAACATGTTGATGGAGGAAATAGATAAACTCTTCAACATTTTTCTCTGTTAATTCTACACACTCTGAACTCCAACAGCTTTATATTTCTCAAGCAAAACTTACATCAGATGATTTACAATTTATCTAAACATGTTGAGTGATAGCGATGATTTATTTTTAATACACAAAGAAGTTATTGTCATTCTGTGATTCTAACGGATTGAGCCATCAGAGCAGCACTGATGTATGCCTGCCATAAACCAGACAGCTTTATTACATCAGAGATTCAGTTCTGCAGCTGTGTTTAGAGGCAATTCTATTTAAAATGTGTCTATAACTCCCAAAGCCAAGACCAACATATTTTTTTTACTTTCTTGCTCAGTTTGCCAGCCAAAGGCTTTTTAGGTCAAATTGTACTTATACTTGGCCCTGGAATCTGCCAAATAAAGAGTTTGGAGCTTTCTGCTTGAAAGGCATGTATAATTGTAAATTAACTTTGGTGATTTGATTCATTATTAAATGATCATTTCAAAATTACTTTTGACTCAAGAATTTCTGAGGTGGTGAATTCTTTTGTTATTCATTCTGGGACAACCATCTTGCCCAAAGAGACATCTGAACTAGCCAAAAATCAGGCGTCTGTGCTTTAGTTGTTTGAGATGTTTGTGGCTTTGTGGGTGCCTTTTTGTTTGGTTTTGTTTGGGTTTTTTTCCTAAACACCTAACAACTGTCCAGACAATTGCATAAAGTGAGCACATACTGATATAGTGAAAAAAACCCTAAAACTCTGCTGCAGACAGAAACTGCAGAGATAATAGAAACATTAACACCCGAGAAAGAGGGAAGGGTGGGAGCCACTTCGAGAAGGGACAGTTAGTACCGATGTAGATGAGTTCAACAAGAATGGAAATAAGGACCCTTCTGACAAGGATGTGCTAACTACTAAAAGAAAACAAACTAGAGTAAAATAATTGTGGTAGTAGGAGATCAGTGACTTCCTACTCATACGGTCCCCACCCCAAAGAAGGGGGACCCCCGCCCGGGGATCATGCTGATATAGATTAAAACCAGCCCAGTGGGCATGTATTAGCTTAACATGGTTAGAGTGGGCCATAAGGAAGGACTAATCGTTAGCTAGCAGATGTTTTAAGATAAAAGAAACTAAATAACAAAGACTGCTAATGCATGCAAGAACTTCAGGTCCAAGAAAGCGAAAAATACATCTTGAAGAGGCTCCAGGGGGAGGAGATTCTGAATGTTCGGAAACCTTATGTATATGCATGACTTTGTATAATAAATATCGGGCTGCTTGTTGAAACGGTGTGCAAGTTAGGAAGAGCGATCCCCCTTGCACCCGGCGCCGCAATAAACATACCTGCTTTGTAACTCTCCTCGAGTTGTAGAGTTTGATTCCACACGTCAATAATGGAAAGAGAAAGCGGACCCAAAAACGTGAGATGAGTTTCCCATTGTGTCTACCTCTCCTTATAAGTGTAGCATAAGCACCTAGTCTGGGCTAGCTTCCCCACTTTTAGGTGAAGTGAGTAACATAGGTGATACCAGGAAGGCAAGAACTGGGCTACCTGAAAAATGGATGCACTTGAGAAGCTGTTTGAATGTCTCTGCATTACAGTTGACTTAAACAAGTCTGCATTTACAAATACTCCAGTTATGAGGAAGAATGTCATGAGCAGAGGAAAATCTCTGGGATGCTGTGCCCAGACACTTACAGGTTTCCCAAAACTAACAGACTTACATCAACAGACATTAACCAAGGGTATGGACCCCGTTCTAAAATACCAAGTTGATTTTACCTGTTTTGGTTTTATCTGTATAGCCAGTTAAGAGTACAAGCTCTGCAGAAGGGTGAAGGGACCCCAATATTCTCCTTAGGACATGGATATGTATTCAGTAAGCATTAGCATTTAACACTGCTTGCAAAAGAACTCTTGTGATTATGAAGACAATAATACGTCTAAGTGTATATGCAGAAAACCTGGTGTTAAATGGATGTAGTGAGTATCTCCGCTCAGGCACCATCTGGCTCCTTTGTTATTGAAAGTTGCGTAAACTAAACAGACAATGAACCAGGGCTGAAGATTGCCAGTGAGACAGTATCTTTTAGCCCTAAACCAGCAGCTTTATTCCAGCCCAGATCAGGAATCATCTTTAAAATCTCTCTTCTACAAACTGTCAGAGTTTTAGGCCAGTTTCTATTTGAAAGACTGGAAATACAAAAAATAATCTCATACAAAAAATTACTGTTTTTTCTTGGAAATAGAGGCAATCCCAATAATTAATGAACACAATCAAAAAACTTTAAAAGCTAATGAGTATGGCAAGTAAAATTCAACGAAAGAGGAAGAACAGAGATGGAAAAGTGGGATTTCTTAAGGGAAGTCAGTTTAGGAAGGAAACTACATTAAAGTTCCAAAAATGAAGAGTGTAAACATAAAATAGAAGTATCCTTAGAAAAGAAAATTTAAATTTAAAAAATATTGTATATAGAATATATTTAATTAGATTAAAAATAGTTGAGAATAAATTTAAAAAATTACAAGCTGAAGGCATCAATGAAAAATCCAAGGAAATGATACAATGGATGGCTACTAACTCTTTAGAAGGAATAGGCAAGGAAGGAGAGGCATTTGGGGTAGCTTTGTGTGTCACAAGGAGTGTTTCAGCTGGCTAGAGCTGAATGACCCTGCAGTTGGGACACAACAACCCCACACAGCTCTACAGGCTTGGGGGAGAGCAGATGGAAAGATGCACATCAGACAAGGACCTGTGGGTGCTGGTTGACAGCCGGCTGAACATGATCCAGCAGTGTGCCCAGGTGGCCAAGAAGGCCAATAGCATCCTGGCTTGTGTCAGACATAGTGCGGCCAGCAGGACAAGGGAAGTGATTGTCCCCCTGTACTTACTGGTGAGGCCACACCTTGAACACTGTGTTCAGGTTTGGGCCCCTCACTCCAAGAGGGACACAGAGGTGCTGGAGCGTGTCCAGAGAAGGGCAATGGGGCTGGTGAAGGGTCTGGAGCAGAAGTCTGATGAGGAGCAGCTGAGGGAACTGGGGTTGTTTAGCCTGGAGAAAAGGAGGGTGCGGGGGGACCTTGTCGCTTTCTACAGCTGCCTGAAAGGAGGTGGTAGCAAGGTGGGTGTTGGTCTCTTCTCCCAGGTAACAAGCCACAGGACAAGAGGAAATGGCCTCAAGTTACACCAGGGGCAGTTTAGATTGGATATTAGGAAAAATGTCTTCACTGAAAGGGTGGTCAAGCATTGAACGGGCTACCCAGGGAGGTGGTGGAATCACCATCCCCAGAGGTGTTCAAAAAATGTGTAGATTCGATGCTCAGGGACATGGTTTTTGATAGACTTGGCACTCCTGGATTAACAGTTGGACTTGATGATCTTAGAGGTCTTTTCCAACTGAAATATTTCTGTGATTCTATGAAATTCATACTGCAGTGTCTTAAAAAAATAGAGGAGAAAGAGCTGAAGTCCATAAGAAACTGAGGAAGGTTAAAAAAATGTTATCCTCACAGCTTTTTCTTAGATAAAAATGGTAAAGCTACTAGGGTTACCAAAAGGGGAAAAAAAAGTCTTCGTTCTGCTTTAGAGGAATAAAGAAACAAATACACAATATGCTTACAAATATTTTCATGGCATTAGAAATATACTAGATATTATTTGCTACATGTAAACTATTTTTGAATTGTCATATCAAATATAAATTATATTCAGAAGTTCTAACTGAGACTGCTTGGGAATTTCTGGTCTTTAATTTTGATAATCCCCACTATTTTGGGAGTATAACAAAAGGCTCAAAGTGTGTCGATGTGTTGTAATTACTTAAAAGTGTCAAGCACGATGACCTGGCTAGTTATAAACTTGACATAAAACATATGGGAGATTGAAAAGGGATTTAGACTATAAAGAATAAAAGATTGGTAGCTAGTAGATTTTTACAGATACTATGGTGACAGATACTCATCTTCAGATGATTTTGCTAGTTTTGTTAAGAAAGGAGTGTCTATATTAGCATTTTTGATAGTGATTTAAGGAACGAAGTCAAAATTTCTTAGTGACTAAGTATCCTTTATTGGCAGCGCTGGATGCATGGGGGATCCTTCCGCCTAACCTGCATGCCCGAAGTGATGAACCACCTCACATTTATACAATAAAACAAATGAATATTCAATTAATGTCTATACATATTCGTCACCTAAACCTGCTTACTCTCCCTTCGTATGTTAATTAGCTTATCAGTCCTTTGCCTGGAATGTGGTGGTCTTGCAGGTTTGTAGGTGATTCATGTCCTTGTGACCGTCTGATCTTCTCCAGGAAGAAGACTTAGCACTCCCTCCCTCTAGATAACATTGGAATGTCTCTCATCCTTTTCTCATCCTTTTTATAAATAGCCCCTTTGTTAGAGGAAGAAGGGTAGACGTCTCCTCAGAGCTGTGTGCCTATGTGACCAGACACCACACCCATGACCAGTCACCATACCCACATTCCTTGAGCAGACATATACAATCACAATCGATGTCCATTGTCCCCATTTCACACTATTTCTCCATATCAATAGGGTCAGTATTACAACTTCTAAGTAAATCAGCATCCAGCCTCATTTCATGGTTTTCATCTCACAGCAGTGCACAAAGTGGATTCTGTCTGAACTGATGAAACTAAAGGATGCACAGGACTGGTTCCTACTGTGCACTTGCCATACCCACATGTACCAGCCATGTCAGGGTTTCAGTGTGCATTAAAACTAGCCTTAAGTACATTGAAATGTATATAGTGTAGATGACATGTCCTCAGAGCTGTAACGTCTACAGATTCAATCCTTTTGCACCATGACACTTGATAGTAAAGAAATAATAAAAGGTAACAAAAATTATTCCCAAATAGGAAACACTTCTTGTTAGTGAGTCTTTGGTGGGATGATTCATCTACAACTGCATAAGTAGCAATCAATGTTTAATGTGAATGAAGTCCCCAGCGAACAGATTAAAAAAGTATTAAGACACCCCCAAAGAGAAGTAATTAATAGAAAAATTTAAAAATAACAATGTTTCCTTTGGAATCCTGGAGAGACTATTTCTGACTCTAGGGGTGTTCCATATGTTCAGCAAATAGTCATAAAACCATAGATCATAAATCTAAAGAAGGCTGATGAAAGACTAAAATACTGACAAAAGACAACCAGACTGTGCAGTCTGGATTATTTGGTAAATTGGGTCCAATCAATCAAAATGCTTTTTCATGTACACAAATTGAAGGGCACGTATCAGGAAAACAGTGCAGCCATATCTATCAGATGCAGCACTGTACCTGGGAAAGCAGGGACTCTGAGGTGGGTTAAATATCGAAGCGTGGAGGTAACTGCTTTGAGCTTCTGTAGTTGGCTGCAGGTATTACTAGGAGCAATGAGATACTACTCACAGGCAGAGATGAGACAGATGCTAAAATTTGCCACTGTGCAAATAAGCAGTGCAATACTAGGTGCAATACTGATGCACAGTGTTAATTTGGTTTCTGTTTTCTCAATTTCTTTATTGTCATAATGAGGGTAGCAGATATGAATGACTAATGATTTCTATGAGAAAGGCCTCCTCTGGAAGTCTTGACCCAAATGAAAGCTAGTCAGAAAAAAGAGAAAAAGTGTTGCTATTATTGTTAATGTTTGCCACTTTCATTCAAAAAGTACTTTCTTGACCGTACAATTTGTTTACGATATTCCTGTCACATATTCCCATTCATTTCCACCAAATGTAGCAGAAAGAACAGTAGCCATTGTCTCATTCTTGCTCTCAGACTTCATAAGTAATCATAACTACTGTCAGATTTGCAGAATTTTATTTTTCCTGTTGTTACTTGAACAAGGGCAATCTGGGGACTTCAGAATGCCAAACCTATTGCAGTCACCTGTTTGTTCGTCTTGCAGTTCATGATCAATTTGTTCAGCAATTGATATAGTGATGATCAGAATTTTTCTAACATTAAGATTTGTAACCAGATTAACATCAGGCTATAAATCAAACAGCTTGAGGCAATGCAGAGAATTGCACAATGATATAAAAGAAATTACCTTTTAAACTAGTGGCAGTTTTCACAAACACACGTGTGCGCACACACATACACACACACCAGTTGCCCTTTCAGGTACTAGCAAAGCATTCTTCACCTATTTCTTTAAGTAACTATCATCAGCATTCACCAGCAATGCCTCTAAACATTACAGAAGCTCAGTAGGAAGTTATTTTCCTTTGGTGGCAATAACCTTAAAAACAACCCAGTTTTTCTCATTTCAGATTCTAAGAAGTTACCACATGCTATTTAGGAATTTCAGGACTCTCCAAAATGGCTAGTGGATGGGAAAACATCTGTTATTGCAAGGTTCAGATCTCACCCATCCCAAGTGGTGACAGCTGTTGCACTGCAAAGTTTCAGGACATGAGAAATGTTTCTGCTAAAAGAACAGATGTGTGACTTCCCCTTTATTCACATGTGAAATGAATCAAATTTAGAAAGTGAGATGAAGTGTGAAGTATGTAAAATATCACAGTGTAATTTTTTCTGAGACAGTTAAAAATATTTTGTTAATCTTGAGTGTCACTGAAAGTCTTCTGTCATCTAGTCTCTGCCTCTCCTTCTATGTGTGATTATTGCTTACTTACCAGGGTACATTGCTAATTTCAGTGGTTCATAACAACAAACTTCAGCCGTGTCTTTGTTTCAAAGATATTAAGTTCTTTTCATATCCTTTAAAAAGCAAGTTTGAAAGTCTGAGATGTCTGTGACTCTCCTACATGAGCTGTTCCAGAAGGTATTCTGGGGTAACAAGGATAATAAGGACAACGTTTTCTTCGTGGCTTCAAGACCAAAACTTTGAGTATCTGGCTCTGGAATGCCTCTGTCAATGCCTAATGTTCGGTCCAGAGCCCAGTTCTGACCTTACCACCACGGAGAAGGAAAAATAACTGACCTCTCTAGACTGGGAGTTTCCCTGTAGCTTTGAGCCAACCTGATGCAATTTGTTCCATGTACTGGGAGAAAAACCATGGCCAGGACTTCCAAGGAAGGCTAGGTACCCGAAACGTCAATGAACCAGAAATGCCTGGTTGGCTCATTGACTTTCAGGTGCTATGGCTAATGAAATAAAGTCCATAGCAAGCATGAAAGCACAAATGTAGTGTCTGGAGCCAAAAGTAGTCACTGTATCTCTCTCCTTCTGCCTGATGCACAGAAAACGTGTTTATTCCACTAGGGACTTCCTTAATCCACCAATTGAGCCTTGTTTGAAAATGGAGATACTTAACAAAGAACTGATCAAGAAAATGTGTTTATTTCTTTGCAAATGAGAGTGTGTATGTGTGACACAATCAAAACCCTGCAGCTTTATTTGCCTTTAAGCCATGGCAAGTAGACGCTTACAACAAAAGGTGAATATAAAAAACCATGGTGACACACAAAGTCAAACAAAAAATACTATAGAATGCAGAAACATTATTTGACATTACTCCATAAAATGTATTTTTATTTGTGAAAAACAAATACTCATACACTCCGAGTGAAGCATATATCACTCATAATAATTTCTGAAACAAATAAACCTTTTAAAAAATGATTAATGTTATTTCTTAGAAGATCACTTTTCATACAAGTGTTAGCAGTCTTGCTTTTGACTTACTTACCTAGTTATGCCTTTCCTTCTCAGCATACTTCCTCCTCTCTTCCTGCATTAACCTGAACTGCTTTTACTTTGTGTTATGCAGCAAATATATTTTGTAACATTTAATTGGATTCTCCATTCTAAGGTACTGGTGTTTGGAGCTGCCCTGCTCTATGGAGGATTGAAGGAAGAGAAACAACATCTTGTGTAAAGCCTGTAACACTTCACAAAAAGCCTTTTTATTTTGTTTGCAAGTTGATTCCTTTGAATACACTAAATAATAATAATAAAAAACTATTACAAGGCAATAATTTATACACTAATGTTAGGCATTAAAATGTCTGAGCTGCTTAAATGATCAAATGCTGACTGAAGAAAAAACAGTGGCTTCACAAAGCAGTCTGATTGAAAGTTTGCATCTTGAGACTGCAGTTTAGCTAAAATAGGTGCCTAAGTACTGCAGTATGGTTGCATCATCTCACATGGTGAAACCTTGACTGGCTACATGAGGGCAAGGACTGTCTCCTTCCATGCATTTGTATTGTGATCAGCCCAGTGAGCCTAACTAAGGACTTCAAGTGTTATTGTAAGACCCACTTTGCTGGCACAGAATAAGAAATTCCATGTAAGAGTTTTTAATGCTAATAGATATTATACAATTTAAGAAGTATTTCCTTGGGACTGTGTCCTACTTCAACTTTCAGGTGAAAGTCCTTTTTCAGATCACTTGCTGTACAATCTTTCACTATCTTCTTTTATTCAGACAGAAGTTTCCATAAAAAACACTGTAAACCCATTGAAACAGACCACAGAATACATTCAAATGCTGAAGAATTTCCTATGGTGGAAGGCACAGATTAGGTAAGCCTTTAGAGACCAAAGGTTTAGAGAGAAGTAATTTAATCACTAGTTGTCAAAAGCACTCCTGTTCCTAGATGCTATTTTTATGATCCCTAAAAATTGAATCCTGAGGTTATTTTGTTATTTTTTGGCTGGGTCTTGTTTTGTTTGCTTGATTTTTCATGTCTGTCCCTGGCCATACTATAATTATGTATTGACTCATGGAAGGGCAATGGATTCTTGTCAAAGGTATGTCTGATTGCATCTGCTCCTATGTACTAAAAAAAAGCCCCACTTACAGACTCCAAAGGGCTTGAGAAGGAAGAAATAAGACCCTCCAATTATTTAATGAAGCATTAAGCAATTAGAAGAGGACATGGTACAAGACTTAGCTGGGCAACAGGAGTTTTGACCGATTGGACAAAGGAGTAGAATTAATCTTACAGTTTTTGCTGAGGTTGTGAAGCAACTTTACAGTCCTTACAGCCACTATTCCAGACTTAATGCTGTAACAGCGAAAGTGGTTCCTCAGCAGTGCCTGTTCAATCGTATAAATTCCAGGTGTGCTCCACATTGAGAATGCAAATAGCAAAGTTCACTTAATTTCATTATGCTACAAATGCTACAGAGATTGCTGTGGTGTCTGGAAAATCCCAGTCTCAATGCCCAGTGGAATTTTAGTGGAATGTATGCACCTGTCGGGTCTGTATTGAACTGCTTTATAAAGCTGACCAGTCAGAAATTTGTCTTTAAATACAGACACAACATAATCTCTGCCTATTCTATTCCAAATAGAATACTAAAACAACAACAAAAAATCAGACAGCTTGTATTATTTCTTACTTATTTAAGTAACTTACTGAAATCCTGGCCAAGAATAAGGCACCATAAAAAGCCTATCATGGTAAAATGAAGGCGGCTAATGGCAAGCATAAACCACATAATAAAAATTTTCCATTATATACATTATTAGAATAGGTAATTTTCTCTGGTAGCCTAGAAGCAGAATGCAGTGGTAAGTACAGTTTTTCTTCTTAAGGTTAATAATGTGCTTCCTTGACGTTATTTTTCTCTCATTAATGCATCTGCTATGTCCTATATACATCTTTTACAATGTGTGATCTAATCTGATTTATGATGAAATAATACCATGATATGTAATAATCTTACCACACTCTTAAAATATCAACTTTCATTGTAAAGTTCTGCAAGACATAGCCTTCTTTGTAACAATTTCCCTATATGAGAGGTATATTATGACTTCCACTGTGAGGTCAGCCTGAAAACTGACTTTGAAATGCCAGGCTTAGAACATCAACCAATGTGACACCCATCTACAAGAAGGGCAGGAAGGAGGATCTAGGGAACTACAGGCCTGTCAGCCTGACCTTGGTGCCAGGGAAGGTTATGGAGCATCATAACATGGCACGTACAGGACAACCAGGGTATCAGGCCCAGCCAGCATGGGTTCATGAAAGGCAGGTCTTTGACAAATCTAATCTCCTTCTATGACAAGGTGACCCGGTTAGCAGATGAGGGAAAGGCTGTGGACATTGTCTACCCAGACTTTAGTAAAGCCTTTGACACTGTGTCCCACAACATGCTTGTGGAGAAACTGTCTGCTTATGGCTTGGATGGGTGTACTCTACACTGGGTAAAAATCTGGCTGGATGGCCAAGCCCAAAGTAGACATAGAGGTGCTGGAGTGTCCATAGAAGGGCAACAAAGTTGATGAAGAGTCTAAAGAACAAGTCTTATGAGGAGCTACTGAGGTAAATGGGGTTGTTTACTCTGGAGAGGAAGAGGTTCAGAGGAGACCTTACTGCTTTCTAAAACTACCTAAAAGGAGGCTGTAGGCAGGTGGGTGTCTGTCTCTTCTCCCAGGTAACAAGCAACAGGACAAGAGGAAACAGCCTAAAGTTATGCCAGGGGTTGTTTAGATTAGATATTAGGGAAAATTCTGCACTGAAAGGGTTGTCAAGCATTGGAACAGGCTGCCCAGGGAGGCGGTAGAGTCACCATCCCTGGAGGTGTTTAAAAAATATGTAGATGCAGTGCTTAGAGATATGGTGTAGTGGTAGACTTGGCAGTCCAGGGTTAATGGTTGATCGTGATCTTACAGGTCTTTTCCAACCTAAATAATTCTATGATTCTATGATCTGAAGACTTCATGGAGATATACAAGCGTTTACTCCTTTGATTTAGATTTACTATGTTGAAGAACTGAGATAGAGGAGAAGAAAGCAAGAAGGAGACCTACACATCTTTCTTAGGTGTTACCTCAACTGTTTATGTCTTTTCTTGTAAAATCCCACCAAAGTCCTTGCTGAGTTTGCTCTAACACTTGTGGTTTAGTTCCGGTCCTGTTTAAACTGTCTAAGCACTAATAAAAGACAATGAATGGATCTCTGGGATTTAAATGGTTGTTTTGGCAGTTCCTAAATAATAAATGAGGTTTTAGAAGACTAGATCTTAAAAGTACAACCAAGGGGATTAAAGGTAATTCAGTATAACTGCTTATTCCGAAAAAATACAGGGAAAATAAACAATATATAAGAAGTCACCTAAAAGAAATTGATAATACAATGGATTTCTAAAGAACAAATCATGTTGGATGAAACAGTTACATGACTATTTCCTTTCTATCAGGAAATAGTCCTTGGAGATACAAAACACACAGTAGATGGTACTTATTCTGTGCTGAGTAAGAGTTTTGGCAATGTTCTTGGTAAGGAAGCTGGGGGAATACAGTCTTGATAAGACCACTTCAAGATGGTTACACATGAGCAAGGCTGGAAAACTGCTCAGAGAGTGTCCTTCAATATTTCATTGTTAAACTGGATTAATACTAAGTGGAGATTCTGCAGTGGCCTTTACTAGGTTTCCAGCATACATTTCATCCATCATTTTATAGATTAAACAAGTAATATATATGTCTATGTTTTCAGATGATCATACATAAACACATTTTGCAAGACTGAAATTTTTTTACCAGTTATAAAAACACAGAGAACCATCTTGGAAAAATCCTTGGATGCAAATAAGCAAGGAGGAAAGCAGAGGACTTCCAGTGTGTATACATGCTGTTTCTGCTGAGTGTAGGATAGAGAATGACTACTCTGCTTGTATATAAAGTTCATATGTGCATTAGTAGATCAAAATCTGATAGTAAGTTCGCAACAATCAGCTTTTCTACTCTGTCACTCCTATTAGAGACAGAAAGGCTTCAGACAGAATATTTCAGGAAAAACAATAAACAAATGGGAGATTCAAGGACAAGTAAAATGTATTTGTTCTGTATAGAAAAGACAGAAGTTGTATTACCATGTTTTTTTCCATGTTTTGCTATGTAAAAAATCGTCTCAAAGGTGGAATTTAACTGTTCTTTTGGTCATACATTACATGGTTTAAATTGCAGCTAAAGAGATTTAAGTGAATTATGAGTAAAACCTTTCAAACAGTGATGATAGCCATCTCCTGGATAAACAGCTTAGATATGGGATATCGTATTTCTGTCCCCTGCAGTTTTTCATTAGTAAGGCCTGTGTTAGAAAAAGTTCAGTAGTTAACTCTGACTTGAGACAACCAAAGGACTAGTTGATTTTTTTCAATCTTTTCCGTTCCAGTTTCCAAGTTCTGGACAGTTTTGGAACCACAAGCTAGAAATTCATTAACAATTACATGCAATGAACTGATGGCTATGATTCTTATTTAAACAAAAGCCACACAGCACTGTTCTTGCAATGCAAAGCATCCTTTAAATGACACTATAGCTTCTACAGGTTGTGATTAAAATGGAAGGAAATTTTCTTCCTGTGAGGGACTGGATACACGACTGTGACCAGATGCTTTGCTCTATGTTTCAGTGGATGTGACAGAAGAAAAAAACTCAACAACGGTAGGACTCAAATCCATTGAAAGGGACTCTTTACTGCTGATTTTCAGCAATACTTAGGGGACATCTCCTCAGACACAAACTGATACATCCTCTGACTTCCAAGGACACAAACACTGCTGGGTTAACATCTGCCTCTTGGGATTTGAATTTTGAGTGGCCAAACACTGTCATTAAACCCAGGTTGTGAAATTATTAGCTGCCATGTTGATGATCCTCAGAGTCTGTGTAGTCTTAGAAGTGTTCCTCACAGTCTGCTGCAGAAATTCAATCATTTGCCGGCACCTTCAGATAACTGCTATATTTAGCTGGTTTAAGGCTTCCCTTGAGATATTCAGAAGCATGTTAGATAGACAAAGCAAGAGTGCCAGCTGTACATAGCAAAACCAGAAGGCAATATTATGTCCACTGTTGCAAGAGAAGTACGAAAAAACCTGCAAACTCCGCTATCTAGCCAATACTTATTTTTGCATTTGAGTGACTACATATTCAACTGTCTGTAACTTATGTCTATGAAAAATCCAGAGATTCTTTAATAGAGATAAAATATGATATTCAGCTGAGAAACATCCAAGCAGGACAGAAAAAAAGCAAACCAAACAAAACCCAAAAACAAATCTAAACAAAAAACCCCAAGGACAAAAAAAGAGAGAGACAATAATTGATTTTGGCACTTAAGCATATTGATGATTTCATCACTGTATTAATAAGAGATTGCTCCATGCCAAGAAATAGCACAGTCTCTCTGTTTCTGATTAATGTTGTTCTCCATTGATTTTTACGTCTTAGAATAAAAAAGACACACTTTCTTATGTCAAACTCAGAAATGGTGAAGGAAGTACAAAAATAAACACAGCAAAGATGAGTGAGAACTAAAGTACTTTATTTAACAAAGCATCTGTGAAATAATCCAAGCTTTGTAAGAAGCCTTTCAAGCAAACTAACATTAGAGATATTTTCCTCATGAAAGTATGCAAAGCAAATTTTTGGAAGAGTGATGATGATGTAGATGGTTCAGGAGCTCAATATGTCCATTTCCTTTTCAAAATACAGCAGTTAAATCCACCTTTTACAGAAACCATATTGTGTGCTGATGCAATGATGGACAGACTTACATGCTATTCTGAAATGTATTAACATTGAGATATACATATAACTATGTATGTAAATATAGTGCTGGAGCATCTCTCCTATGGGTCTGGAGCACCTCTCCTAAGAAAACAGGCTGGGACAGTTGGGATTGCTCAGCCTGGAGAAGAGAAGGCTCCAGGGAGACCTTATAGGGGCCTTCCAGTACCTAAATGGAGCTTGTAAGAAAGGTGGGGACAGACTTTTTAGTAGGGCCTGTAGTGATAGCACAATGACTAATGGTTTTAAACTACAAGAGGGTAGATTTGTGTTAGATATTAAAAAGAGATTCTTTACTGTGAGGGTGGTGAGACACTGGCACAGATCGCCCAGAGAAGCTGTGGATGCCTCATCCCTGGAAGTGTTTGAGGCCAGGCTGGATGGGGCTTTGAGCAACATGGTCTAGTGGAAGGTGTCCCTGCCCGTGGCAGGGGGGTTGGAACCAGATCATCTTTAAGGTCCCTTCCAACCCAAACCATTCTATGATTCTATGATTCTATGATTCTATGTTTCTATGATTCTATGATTCTATGACTCTATGATTCTATGATTTGATTTCCTCTCTCTCAACCCTCCTCCAGATGCCCTGTCTCATGACAGCATACTAAGAAAACTTACAGGGAAACAGAATTTTGTGATTATGAAAAGCCAATTTCTCTCTCAGACACTGACTTTTATTTGTATTATTATTTTAAGAAATTTAGTTTTACATTGGGCAAAATTCACTTTTATATTTCACTGAATGGATGAGGACAAAAAAAACATGCCCAAGCTAACAGCAATTACAGCTAGTAGTTCCAGATGCTGAAATAGCAGTTTTGTAAAAATCCAGGTATCCAAAAATCACTCAAAGGTCACACTGAGTAGCTAACTTATGCTAAACATTGATTTAGTATTTAAGATCAATATATGAAACAATATTAAAAAACTTAATTGCCAAAATAAATGTCGCAATAAAGTCACTATCCGGAAAAAGAAAAGAGTTTACAAGCCACAAGATGGACACTAATGCAAGGAGGAATTCATTACTCATCAGTCCCTGAATGTTCATCCAATTACTTATTTTCATGGTCTTTGCTTTCCAACATGAATGGAATTAGTTTTAGTTCAGTTTCACCGTGAAAAAATGGTGCCTTTGTATTATCCATAGAAAGAGTTCAGATTTTACTTAAAGTAATGAAGCAATATAATTAAGAATTGCTAAGAATAAGACTATAAAGCATGATTGCATTTTTTCTACTCTTTATTGTTTTCAAATTATTATTTTAGACTTTAAGAGCAAGTGCAGATGGCTTCATAAAAAAAAAAAGACTGTAGTTAATGGTTTTCAGATTTCTTTTTCTTTTTTTTAAAGCCGTTTTTTTTACTATGAAAGCACTGCAGAAGTCTTCTCTCTTGAGAAAGAAAACATCTGTCCAGTCTTTTGGTTCACTAATATCTGAGTGCATCTATTAATCCACAGCAGATGCCCTTCCTAGCTACTGCATATTTCTGTAATCAATATTAAGCATATCTATTGGCCAAAAAGGCAAATTTGACTCATTCAGATGGAGAATGTATTTTTGTGACTTCATCAAGTAGTAAAAGTCGTGAAATTAGAGGACAGTTACAGAAAATGCCCATTTAGTGCCTTATGCTCTGTAGCATGCAATCAGAGATGATCACACGCTGGTAGCTTGTTTAGGAAGATTTCATTCAAGTTCTTCATCAATGTTTTTCTTCTGCTTTCTCATGATGGGATAGCAAAAATATCAAATTTCAAAAAGAATAGGTTTCTCCCTGCTGCAGAATTTGTTCCTTGATATATGGGTAATTTTTCAGCTAATGTATATCTCAAGTGGTAGCTGTAGAAGGCTCTGAAGAAAGTTAGCTAAGGGTAATATTTATGGAACAAGCTAACTATAGCTGCATTCATAATGCTAAGAAATGAATTAATGCTTAACAATAACTCATCATGACTTTGATTTCATCGTATGGTATAGATTAATCATTAGCTATTGCCAGATAGTCATCATTCTGAGAACAAATCTAGAATCACTCAGCACTTCTTTTATATCTTTTGAAAACATGGGCCAAGATTTTAGTATATTTGCCATATCTGTTCTATTTTGCAGTGTTTCCCTCAGTCACTCAGCCAGTGTTAAGAAAGTCTTAGCCATCATTAAAATTTTATGTCCCTCAAAATAAAAAAGTGTGTGTTAATTTCCTGAATGGTCACCCATACAACTATAATGGATTTTATATTTAATAAAAAAAAGATTTGCTTAAACTTCTTAGGCTGCACTAAGCAAAACCTGAATTTTAAAGGGACTAATTCCAATTGTAATTCTATGCTATAACAAACCCCTGATCTGATATTCTCTTATAATTGCTAACTTAAGTTTATCACATTTTGTGTTAAATCTTATGGATATACCTAAAGAAGTTCTTCAATGATTTGTGAGCAAATAATAGAAAAAGTTAGTGGGACTGTTCATCAGAGTTTTAGATGTTCTTGGAATTCCTCCTTTTACAGATTTGTGTTAAACACTTACATGTGGCCCATTTTCATAGTATAATTATCTGCACTATAAAAGCCACTACATGGTCTTTTTGACTCAGTAGCTTAAGGGAAGAATGAGTGTGGAGTTAGCGCAGTTTGGGGAACTTTCCCTAGTTGCTATAGCTATACTACCCTTTTTTTTCTTTTTCTTTTCCTGGAAAAAAAACTTCACAGCAGCCATGATGTTCACAGTTTACTGTCTTTTTTTTTTGCACATTGCTCTGCTTATAAATCTATTTCTATTACATGTTTCTTGGAATGGGGATTCCATAATCTAACAACAAACTATTCTCAATTTGTAAGTAATAGCAATAAACCTTGGGTACTTTTAGTCAAACTACTGTCACAAGCGCAGTCCCTTAAAATTTACATTAACTACTTTTCATCAGCTATGTATACGGTTTTGTAAGAAAGCACAGAAATATATGTGTGAATTATAGCTGTATATACACATATAAAAAGCTACATACATGCAAACTTAAGCTGAAATAATAGTTAAAAATCATAAAAAGATGGGATGACTCAAGACTGTCTTTCTTTGTACTTTTTGTATGGTAATTTTTCTGTAATAAAATATATCCATTTTTCTTTTCTTAGATATAACACAGTTCAATGTTTTGGTATCACACAGAGCTCCAAACAGCTATTTTGCATGTCTTTAAAATGTCTTCTTAAATGTGTCTTCTGTATTTTGCTTATGACTTGCAAGAGAATTAATGTGAAGTGTCAGTTTGACACTCAGGGTGCAATCTGAGATCATATCATTAATCATGTTGATAATTTAGTCCTCCTGTCTAAGTTTTCAAAGCAATGTGAATCATGGCTTCCTGTTTTGTTGTTGGTTTTATACATACATATTGGGTTTTTGTTATAACTGTACCTTTGTGATGGATACACAGAAATTGAGAATAAATGGAAAATTTGAGCTAGTTTTTCTGATGTGGAGTTGTATTGGCTTTTTCTTTTTAAAACACTAGATAAATTTGCACTGACAATATGGAACAACTCAATAGTAAGGTACCAATACGTAATAACATAAACAAATCACCAAAACCATATTAGGAAATCCTGAAATTTAACAAGCTTTCTTGCTGTGGCAGTGTGCTCCCCCACATCCTGACCTTTGTTTCAATGACAATTCTCAAGTGACAACCACCTGGGGAGGTCAAAATGGATGTGTCTGGTCGTGATGGCTGTACTGGACTCAAAGTGGATTTGGGGAGGCAGATACTACATGACAGCCAAAGGCTAATTTGAACAACTCACTCATGTAACAGTGCTGGTCAACGTCTGACTCAAGCCAGGTCTGAAATAAACTTCTGTAGTTGGTATGCAAATATGACTGTGAGTCACTTACCTTACTCCATAGATGTTGGACGGTCCAGAGCCCGCTGAGCTAATCTGCATGGCAGCAGGCTGCATGCCAGGATCTCCCCTTGAGTAGGGACTCTTCTCAAGGTTAATCCTTGAGGCTGAGAGATTTCTTGCCACAACAGATTATTGGTAAGTGATTAATATCATGCTAAACTTTGAAATATTAGCTAAGTGGTATACAGGTTTGATTGTGCACATATAATTTTTTAGATATAAACCATTGACCAAGTCTGAGACTAAGTCTGGATCTGGCCACACCTAAAATTCCTTCTGAGAAGGAGTTTAGAACACAAGGGAGTTCTCTCTTAACCTTGTGACTTAACAGGAGGATCTCCCTGACAGTTTTGTCTGACCCTGTCCTCCGTGCAGTAAATAATCAAGTGTACCTTGCCATCAAATCTTGTTAAACCACTGTTGCATTCACTGTCAAACTTTGTTAAATCTGTTTTCTATGTTAAATCTATGTTTTATACCAATAAATATAGTTACTTCTCTCTTACAAATGAAGTGGGTCATTCTATCTGCCACACTTGCGTTAAGCAAAAAGAAAGAATCCAGCTTTTAGTATGTTGATTCAACATGTATTGAAGTGTCTAATCTCAACACCTCTGTAAGTTGTCTATGACAAATGGTAAAGATGAGCTACATAGACAAAAAGGCATTAGTATCTTCTTTAGCAGTTCTCATTTTGTAGGAAGAAACGAAAGCAATTATCCATGCATGCAGTCACGCAGTATAAAATGTCTAGGAACTGTTGACTTTCTCCCCGATCTCTGAATGAAAGCGTTGAGATTTCTTTTTCTGATTTCTAGCCCTAGCTTTTAGCTTTGAGAGGTAATTTAAATATTAGTAAGAATACATCATTGTTCTTGGAAATAAACTCTTTGGCAGAATTATACCTCTAGAATTTCAAAATGACAAGTGACCATCTTAATCATCTGCCTTGGTCTTATTCAAGACCAAGATCGACACTGGTCTTAATTGGTCAGCATTGAAAAAATCATGATTTACCCACCTTTCACTATTTCAGAACTATGAGCTGGGTTTTGCAAAACTTTTTACTTTAAAGTTAATTTTTTTTGTTTCAATCTTTGCATTTTCCGGTTCTTATTCTCTTTCAATTCAAATTCTGAGACAAGCGTAATTTAAAAGGCTTGTTTGACCAAACAGATGCTGCTATCTGTGATTACCTTCATACATTAGTCACTGGGAGAGAAAAGGACTGACTATATAGACTTGCCGCCTTGGAAAGGTCCCAGTGCCATCATTCAGAGCCCTGAAGAGTTCTTTGCAAGTATGCTACAGTCAGCTTGCAGTTTAGCTTTGGTATAAACTTAGGAACTAGCTAGGTATGTACCTAAGTGCCCCCATTTCTTATCTAGCCTTGCCATCACACTTTTCATATTGGTATAAATATTTTGTTGCAAGAGAGGATATTCTACCAAAAAGCCAAATTCCAGTTCCAGTTCCACTTTGTTTGTGTCCTGGCACATAAATGCATAAAATGTAGATGCAAAATCAGTATAAAGGGTCCTTACCGTAGTGTGCCTTACCCCTTTTTCTGATACAGGAACAAACTACCCTTGCTTAAATTTCATTAAATTGAATCAATGATAGGGGAGCTGCCCTAGTTTAATCGTAATGAAGTGCAACAATCTCAGCGCTGGAACAAGTTCCAAGTCTAATGAACGTGTTGCTGGTGCTTGGACCTGAATCTGTCCTGGGATAAATGCGGCTTCAGAGCATTCAACAACAAGTGAACATTTTTCAAACCCTTCCCTACTACAGATAAGGTTGATGGGAATTCTGCCACCACTTTCAATGAGGCCAGAAACTCACCTTGGGTAAACAGGCTTTCAAGAGAGAATCTATTTACAGAGCTGTGAGCCTCCCCTTTCTGCTATCACTTTATTTCATTTCACAGCAGAGCTAAGACAAATTACCCAGTGCTTTAAGGTAAGCTAATAGAGAGGGTCTCTTTGATACCTTTTATGGGCTAGGTCTTCCACAGAGATTTATGCTTTTGCTCTAACAGAGCTAGTTGTTTACCTCATGCAGATGAAGTTTATTCCTTTCAATCCAGAGACTGACTGCTTATGTGTCATGCACTATGACCTATCTTAGCCACTGCAGGACTTTTAATGGCAGTTTAAGATATGATGTGAATTACACACAGTCCAAAAAGATGAAGAAAAGCTTAGGTTTTGTAGGAAGAGTTCAAAGTAGTCAGTAAATATCAGTTTATTCAGGGTTTAAAAAACCAACCAACCAAACATAATTAAACAAAGAGACATGAACAACGGTTTTTGCAATAAAATGACAAAACCAAAAGAAAAAAAAAGTCTAGATAACCTCAGATTCAGCAAATGTCAACAATTAAGAGAAAATCATTAATCTCTTTTCAGCTGGACTACAACACTCCTGCTTACTAAAAAAATGTTCCTTTCAAAGGGAATAAAATCATGTTCTAAAATTAAAAGCAAAAATAAGTTTTTAAAATGTCAGTAGTCAATGATTCTTTTCTTTTTTAAACACATCTTTAGTAGAAATTAGTAATAATTTATGAACAGTTCATATAAAGCCCATTTTTTAATTTATTTTTTTTAGTAAAAATATTATAAATGAATGTATTTTTTATCGAACCACAAAGTTTGATAGCATATTCTGGACATGTTAACTAAAAAGAAAGTTACAAAGGGTTGTAAATCAGTTAAAAGCAGCATATTTGTAGTCCTGTGCATTTCTATATCTTATGTAATGGACAGATAATGTATGTAGCGGGATGAAAACTCTGCCATCTTCTTTTCAGCGAAATAACAGCAATCATTCAGTGATTATTAAACGGTTGTGATTACCTGATAAATCTGCATCCTTCTCACTATTGCTGAAAAATTCAAGGTGCTTTTTATTTTCTGTTAAACTATATTTTGCATCCAAACATGGCATACTAACTGGGTAATGGACTGAACCCATTAAGTTAAAAGTATGTGAAATCCTTTTAATGTATCTTGATATCTCTAGAACAAATTGTCATTTTCTTGCTACCATTGAGGAAACAGGATGAAGGACCTTTAAGTCAAAATAAGTCTTTGTCTTGGATAATAATCAAAGCAGAGAAACATTTTAGCAGAGAAATCTATGGAAAATTAAATTATCATAATTAGAAACATGTGTTGTCTGATCTTATCCCCTGTGCCTTTAGTAAAACTAATTATCTCCAGCAGAGCATTAATTAAAAGATTTCTCACCATGGTGTTTGTTAGTTGATTTTTTAAAAATAAAGTTGTGCAATGTATTTGGAATTTATGTATTTTTTTTCCCTACCCCTTGTTCTCATTTTAAACAGGATTTTGGTTTCAGTATCCCAAATATTTAGTGTTCAGATGTCTGCACTAGATTAAGTCCATAGCAACTAATGGGTCAGGTGCAATTTAATTAGCTCTAATTGTCTTACATTAACTTGAGACAGAAGGAAACTGTCCAGTCATTGCTCATGAAAGCCTGTTTTCCTGGTGTCACTGCTAATCTCTAAATACAAAGTAAAATCTGAAATTTTAAGAAAAAAACTTTGTGTCTTTTAGCTCACAAGGATGATATGAGAGGCCTTCATAGGTTTTATTTGCAAAAGTACTTTCTGGCACTCTTGGAGGTCTGTTTTCCTGTATTTTGTATTTCATGCTGCTGACCTCTGGTGTCACAGGTGGAAAATAAATATCTTTTAATACTGTTATTCAGGGCTGTCCAAATTCTAAAAGATCCCCGCCAGCACAATTGTTCTTCAAAGGTTTAAGATAAAGTGTAGAAAAACAAACAATTCAGTAAAGATACGTATGAAGTATCATAAATAATTTAGTTTCATACCTTATCTTGCTAACAGAGCTCAGGAAGGTCCCAAAACAGGAATGGGTCTTATGCCAAGATATTAGCCAAACCCCCAGTAGTGCTCGTGAAAAACCTAGTTATTTTTAAATGTAAGCTTTTAACTTCAACTACATTTACAACACCACCTCTTATCTTTTACCACCTCCTGTGTCTACAACCAATATCCCAAAAGCCATAGCTAGTGATTACAAAGTAGAAAATGAGGGAGATCAGATAGATAGATACACAGTATAATTTCTGCCTCTTTCTCACCACACTTATGACACTTCTTTGACCATAAAAACTCATAAGCCTCTACACTTAAAGATAATTATGTCATACAATGTATCCTATCCAACCAACTGCTTTTTCCTACACACTCTTTGGGCTGCCCAATGACTATTGATAATGTAATCCTAAAATCTCGACATAATTTGAGCCCCAACCAAGAAATGTGCTAGGCATTGTGCAAACACAGACTGTGACCTTGTGTCCAAAGACCCTACAAACTGAAAAACTGGTCTGTAAGAGCTACAGTGTGTAAAGAAGGCAGCTGGGATACAGGCCTGGATGGAGAGCACAAAGGTGGTACATGGTGAAGGTGGGAAAAGGAGGCTTCTGGACAAAAATGACACAAAGCAAATGTAGTCCAGTCCTGTTATTTCTCCTGGACATGTTATTTACTTGTTTCTAAGACCACATGATGGGGAGACACATGATATTTTCTCTGTCCAGTCACTTTGAATTGTGGAGACTTTTCTTGGGGAAAGAATGAAAGTTCTAGCTTTGTCCCAGGAATGTTTCATTTCAGTAGTTTTGTCCCAGGAATGTTTCATTTCAGAAAAGTACATCGGGAAATTACATTGCACTGGCTATCTGTACTGTGGCCAATACTGAATTTATTGAGGGGTCATATGTAGCATAAGGTGTATTGGGAAATGTGTATTGCCACTTTCATTTATCATGGCATCTTTCTGTTGTTTCAAATGTTCCAAATTAGAAAAAGCTGAACATAGATTTCAAATGCATTTTGCATGTTGTAACGCACTCAAGTCACTTGCAGAATTGCAGAATTTCTTGTCCACTGTTAAAAAAGATTAACAGTTGGCAGAAATGTAGTATTATTCAAATCTAGTATAAGAGACACATTATATAGGCACTCAGACACATGCTTTAATTTTATACCATCTGTTTTATAGTAAGCTGAAAATGTAATAATTCAAATCATATATTAATTTGATCAGTAAATCAGGAACCATGAATCTAAATGGATAAAAAAAGTAGATATAAAGGGCAAGAAAACAAATTAAATAATACTAAGAAAATCACCATGTATTACAGTAAGATCAGGACTGACTTTGAGTCTTCTGTTTTCTAGACTTCAGGACAGACAGTAAAGCTTGATGAAGTATCACACTCTAGAAGGAATCAATAGGTTTCCAAAAGCTCAATGTGCTTCCACCTGTGTGACTTGAGCCATAACACAAATGTGGTGTTTTGATAACTCCCATAGGAATATGAAAGAGAAACACTGAAAAAAGACAGAGCTATTCTGTAAACCGTTGAAGACAAGTAAAAAAGATAAAACCAGAATCGACATATACATTAAAAAAAAAAAAAGGCAAAAAAGCCCTAAAGCAAAACCCTCAAGCACTCTTCAAACCCCAAAATCAATGAAACAAACAAAAAAATCCCACTGTGTACTATGCAAATTAATATTGGAAATTAAACCCATAAAAAGTAATTAGTCAAAGTAAGAATTAAACCACACTTCAGTGGCACATAAGAAGCTTAACTGTGTGACTTCCTACTATGTGATGAGTTTCACACTTAAAGCAATTTGCTGGTCTTCACACAGGAAGCTTTCATGAAAGTCTGGAAACTCCAGTTTTGTTCACAGGGACTGGGATCTACATCCAAGGGAATTACCCTGGTGTAAAACTGGGGTGGAAGCAAAAGCCAGCCTTTATGCATCAACTCCAGCCCTTTACCCTTCAGCACAAGAACCTCACAAAGCAAGCACATTGATAGCTGGGAGGCTAAACCCTGTCAGCACAAATACCGCTCACATCAAGGCGATCCACAGGTCACAGAGGACTGAGGAAGTGGAATAATTAAGGAAAGAATACATATGCAGTTAGTTTTAAAGTTTCTTTTTCAGTCTGCATTATCTCAGTCCACGTTAAATGTACTACTCATAAATTCAAATAGATGTGACCAGCATGTGACTTCAAAAGGCAAACAACATTCTGGTGTGTATCAATATAATTTATAATGATGTTCAAGGCTTCTGGCTTCATTGAATTGGTAGAATAAAAATTACCAGGATAAGCTATTTCTGAGAAAGTTTCCGTATTTTCAAACTATTGCTCTGGTGAAATATATTAAATATGAGGGTGAAACATCCAGTGCTAGTTTTAGCAAATTTTCTTGCATTAAATATACTTTCACACCTTTAGTAAGCCTCCACTTTCTATCAGACAATAACATAAATCATTACAAATAATGAAAGGAAAAAACCCAAGCAAGATCTATAGAGCCATGTTTATTAGAGCTGTGGGCATTTTCCCCTTTCAGATGACAATCTTCACAACTAAAGCCAGGGTAAACAGTTTCACTCTTCAAGCTGCCATTACAGACAAAAAGACCTACATCAAATGACAAACCAATGTCCTTAATTTCCTTGTATTTTATATGGCAATCTATCCTTTCTGTACTTGGGCCCTTTCTAAAATATTCCACATCTTGCCTTTTAATTCTTGCTTTCATATCTCTAATGCCAGATGAGGAGAGATGTCTTGGCGCTATTGAAGTGTTCTGCTGAACATTAAAAATGGTGGAGAGGTGTATTCTCTACCTTTGTTGATTGATAAATCAGTGACATTTTAAATAATGCATTTTTGACCTCTTATAGGATGAAGAATATTTTGAAGAAGGTATCCAGTACTGCTTTATTAATTACTATTAAGAAAAAGCTTTTCTTAAGAATAAATATAAAATGGCTCACAGAAAGAACCCAGCACTGAAAAGTGAAAACTGGTCAAAAAAGAAACTTCTTACTTTTACATTCTCCTTTTTCTTGTTTTTTCCCTTCACTGCTTTTTTGCTTTTGAAATCTGTATCATAATATTAATAACAACAGAGTCAGTTTTCTCCCTTTGTCCTGATGTTAACATTTTTGTATTTTCAGGTTCAGTCTCTTGAAAAGTTGCAAAGTGGAAAACTAAATAAAGACAAATTAATTTTCTTTTTTGCTGCATTATCTCCTCACATGGGGAAACCTGATTAGAGAGTGTTTTGAAAGACACACTTGAAAAGTTGTTGCTCACTAGCAACAGGACAAATGCAGATGAGAGCAAAAATTATTTGCTCCTAACATTCTCAGGGAACACCAACATTTTTCTGGCAAACGTAGTGGTTTTGACAAACAACTTTTACTTGAAATTTGTATAATTGAGAAAAGCTCTGCCTTTAGTGATGATACTTTCAGAAAAAGCTGACACATGGTAATAAAATCATATGTATGTGAATGACAACACTGAATTATATAATGTATGTAAGTTGTATAATTCCAATCTCTTCATTCAGCGAATTCATTAAGTTGATAATTTCACGTTCAATGGCAGTTTATTATCTGACCTTGGCTTTGCTTACCGTTCCCTTTTGAATTCAAAGACATATGCTGTCACCTGTCAAAAAAAGCCTTGTGAGCTTCCCATCTTCTATACGTGGCACACACACTTATCTCCCCACAGTAAATCTCTGCAAAAGTCAGGGAACTGGACCCACAAGCCTTGTGAACTCAGAGATCTTCTCTAGTAGCAATAATAATCCCACTGAAGTTGTCTGCAATAAATAAAGGTCATAGCAAATTATGGTCGTAAAGAATGAGCAATAAATCCGTATCTGGGAAATGTTGATTCTACTAAGTAACAATAAAAAGTCAAAGAACTTCAGGGAATATATAGTTTGGATCGCACCAACGTCATGCTGCTTACATTCTTCTACAATATTGAATCCCATGCTAAATGCAACATTTGAAGAACAATTCCTCTGATCATATTATCAGGTACTTTACTTTATTTCTGTACTGAAAAAGTGTCATTTATTATCAGTTTCCTTTATTATCATTAAATAAATAAATGCTGGAGCTTGTGCTATTCTTCTGCTTCCATGTAGTTATTTTTTATCACTGCTCTCTCTTTAACATAAAATTACACGAATATAAAATCTCTTCTCAAATCTTAAGAGACTGTCTGTTCTTGAATCCTGACAGCATGTTAGTTTATACTCCAAAAAGAAAGATAAAGAACCTTTTTGCAATTCTTCAATTTACTGGTTTGCTAAATGTGTGAGGACAATGAAGAAATTAAAAAACTGAAGACGTATTTGGTCCAAATGAGCCAGTTCTTCAGCTAAGAAATTGTTATTTTGGTTTAAAATAGCTGATAGGTTTGTATGAAAACTCAAGCAAAAGCTTTTGCATTTTAAACTATTCAGTAAAAGGTAATAAAAAGTTAACAGCTGAGGAAATATGTATTATACATTTGTCATTTTTTGTTATTTGGATCATGCAGGGATGCATTTTAGTTTCAGCTAATTCACTGTACAGCTAGGTTATGAGATGTTCAGAGATATGAAAAGTATATTTGACAGTACCCTGCTGTTTATGATGCCTGCAAGTGAATTAATACAAGATTATTTTTTATATTTTTTATTAGGACAGTTACATATTCTTTAATATAAAGCACACCATGTTCTGGGTCATGGGACTCTTAAGACATGTCACTGTAACTGTAATGCAGTTCCATTAATAAAATTTGTAACTAACTTAAAGCAAGCCAAAGAAAAATATAGACCCAACCAAACACACTGAAAAACAGAAATAGCTGACCTAGTTAGGAACTGCATAACATATCTTCTCTGATAATTTATATTGTGGACAGAAGGTTAAAAGTCACCTCTTTAAGGTTCATTTCCATTCAGGACATTACATAGGGATTTTATAGGCAGTTTTGGTTTGATTCAGACAAGCATATGATTAAATGCTTTACTGAATGAAATACCCTGGTGCAGTTCTCTCTTCATCTCATGGGAAGATTGGAGTGTTTTGCACAGGGGTGAATAAATTAGTGGATGATCTATTTCTGGCAGGTTTACCTTGAAGACATATAGGACACACAACTAGGTTTAGTGGCTGGTGTTATCCAAAAAAGCTTTAGCATATCAAGTCCTGTTATGCTTTGCTAAGACATTTTAGGTCTTTTAGTACTGCAAGTGCTGCCTTGATGTCCATGGCCATTTTCCCTTCCCAGATGTTCATCTTATCCAATGTGTTAATGTTTACCTCCTTGAATCCCTCAGACATGGCTGAGGTTCAGTGCTGTTGAGTACCTACACACCTTGTCAAGGTGGAGTGAACAAGTTACCGGATGAAAGCTGCATCAGCTTCACATTTTGGAAAGCACTCTGAGGTCTTTATAGATAGAAATTCCCATGAAATGATTCTGAACAGCACCCAGACAGTCTGGATGTCTGGATATCAGTTCAACGCCACAGTCCTTGCACTTCTTACATTTTAAAATATAAATGTGTTGAATACTAAGAACATTTTAAAGTATATGTTAAACATTAATATCCTAGTTTGTTTTCCTGGTGTGGATCTAAGCACTAAGTCTGTGGAAAAAATGGCTATCTGATTCTTTTTTATTAATAAATTGAAAGAGTTCATCTATTTTTGTATGTTCTTTCACATGGCCAGCTTGCAGGTGCAAAGTGCAAATGGATTTGGTTGATGATCTTAGTTAAGACAGTTATTTATATATCACTCCACAGAAAAGCCTATAAATGTCAAGTCTGTCTGAGCAGTTTTATTAAGCCACTTTTACTATGCTATTAGGCGCTTTTAAAATAGAACTTTATATAGAACATTTATTTACATATTTACTTCATGAATTTAAGTAAAATCTTGCCTCCTCAACATCAACAACATGTTATGATATCTGTTTTGATAGATATTTGTGCCTGAATTTGCGCTGAAAATCCTGTTGTGAATTCCAGTATCAGGATGAGAAAAAGTTACCAAATGTGAATAAAAAACTCCTGAACTGGACCCCTTAGGAGCAACTCTTTGATAATAGAAAAAAATTCTCATTATTTTCAGATAAAACTGCAATTAAATCACTATTTATTTGCCTGCTCTCTTTCAGCTTTGCATTACCACAAGAAGCATTTGATAATCTGTCATATAAAGTATTAACTTAAAGATACAGACAAAGAGGCCCAGCTCAGGTGATTGAGCAGTTGCCATTAACTTTACAAAGAATAAACCCCTTTGTTTATTAAGAAAATCAAAAGAATGCAGGGTTGAATAATGAATGGTACTCAGAGGCCTGCTGAGTTCAGACCAGCTGTGGGTCAGACACCAGCCTCACACTGAACACCCGTGCTCTACCTGCACTGCCACAGCTGACCCACCAGCTTTGCCAGCACCAGCACTGCGTACACAGTGACTGTCCCTCCAGGCTTTCTTGTACCACCTCGGATAGGTCAATTCTGTTCAGAAGATAAAAGTAATTTCAGGATCTGAAGCAATGCTTAGGGAGCTCAAGTCTAAAACAGCTCTTTTAAGCAGCTGCCTAAATTTGGAAGTAAATAAAAAAACTTTCAGAACTACCAGAGCTGACCTTTGCCTTGCAAAGCAGTTTTGCAAACATGCAACTGAATTTACCAGACTTAATTGATATTATAGCAATTAGCTACAAACTTAATATAAAGATAGAGACAGAAACAGAGATTACAGAGATGAAAGGGGTAGACCTTGTCTACAAAAGTCATATACAAAAGTTATTTTAAAATATACCCGTTTGACATAATAGTCTAAATTTCCCTAGCAAGAGAGAGACGGAGAGAGAGGGAAACCCAGACCTTCCACGGCTGAGAGGAGGGTAACTTTAATCATACCTTCCCAAAGTTTCCAAGAGTGGGAAGAGAGATAGCAAAAGCAAACCACTGTCTAGGACCAGTGCTCAAGTTTCTCAGTTAAGACCTGGAGAGTTCTGATTTCCTACCCACATTGCCAAGATCCTCCTTTATATTCAGTTACTCCCTAGTGATAAAGTACTGAGTACATAGGTAAGCATGTTCAGTTGTATAAATCTACTATGCAAAATGAGTGTCTGAGCATCGTTTCTTAAGCTGTTCCTAAATATAATTAGTTAAAGCTACTCTTCCTTCAATAAAGGCATCCAAAGGGCAGAAAAAGGTGCCAAGGCCAAAGGATACAGGTAGCCCAAGGGATGGACCAGAGACCTGAAGGGATGCACAAGTCTTGGAAAAGCCCCTTTAATATTTTACCCTAACAGAATAGACAAGACTGATGAAACTACACAACCATAGTTTCATTGAGATTTCTGTCCTTCAGCAGACACTCTTAGCTCCAGCACAGATTTTTGCCCTCTGTTATGTCACTAAAGAGGATGGAGATTGATTGTTATTAAGCATATAAAATAAGCAGAAACACCAGGGTTGAATGTATTGCAATATAGAGGTTGATGGGTTTCATGCAGCTCCAAGACTCAGGCACCTGTCAGAGGACACAAATGAGGTTTCTGTGCATGAAAGCCTACATCTCTCTACTGTATTTCATACTTTAGTGACTTGTTTTCAAAAAACAAATTTTAATTCCTTGATGTCAGTGCTACTGCCAATATGACATAATTAATTGAGAGCTTCAAGCCAAAATAATCTATGCAACTGAAGTCATAAACTTTCTCCAGATAGGAAATATGAGAATTTATTTTTGCTGTAATGTTGCTAACAGTCTGTTGGTTGTATTACCTTAGGGTGTAATTCAAACGCCTAGGCATGAGGATGGACAGCAATGCAGCGACATCCTTGCTCTCAGTGTTCACCTACAGCTAGTAGCTGATTCCTGGCTTTTTGTGCAGAACTTTCAGCTTGCCAGTTCTTGCCCTGTGTGAGGAGCTGAACTTCATCATTCTGCAGGCAACTTTACAATTCATTTCACCGCAAGCCAGGGACCTAAACATTTGATGCTGCAATGCTTAAAATCATTATCTGACCTGGACCAAAAGAGTTGGTTTTGTGGCTTGTTTTTTTAAAATGTTATACAGTGTGACTTATGGATCTTAAGTTAAACCTCTGTTTATGTGTCTGCTGAGTAAGAGTGGCTTACCAAGTGCAGGCCAGTATCAATCAAACCAGCTTCAAACACATTTTGAAAAGTAATTGCAGTGCCACTGACCAGTAAACATTGTCATTAAGCTGTGTTTCCATAAACAAACCCTGCCTGATGAAGTTTTATAGAAACATGATGTAAACTGAGTGAATTTAGAGACATTGCTGATAGAACCTGGGTATGTATGATCAGGCCATCAGTGGGATTTGATAAACTGCAAAAAAGATCATATAAAAATAAATGTAATTACATGGTATTTCCCCATTACTAGAATTACAATTTCATATGCAGGGATCAAAAAATGCAGTTACATTATTTTAAAAGAAATGAATTAGTATCTTTATGCCTTTGGCACAAGCAAAGCTGCAGTCTACTCTGGCTGGCTCATTGAGTGCTGTCCATATAGGTAGGTCTCTCACTTCCATAAGCACTTCTCCATGGAAGGCTTTTGTTACATAAGTCCCACAGCCCATCAGTGATTCACCAGACAGCACAGCTCCATTCTCAGAAAATAATTAAATATGCTTCCCTGGTGTATGCAGAGGGCCAATCTAGTGACCTGCGTGCCCATTTAGGGTGGCTATGCATGTCTTCAGTTGTTACACCTGTTCAGTGCCAGCAGTGCAGTCAAAATATAGCATAGACATTAATGAGAGCAGACATGCTTCCCAAATTAAAGTCTGTTAATATTGAACATTTACAATTCATATTTTTATTTATATTCCTCATTGTTCTTTTAAGAATGTTGAGTCAATTAATCACTTTTTTGTGGAACACTAGCATATATTGTAACACTCTGAACCGAAAGTGCCCAATTATTGACTCTTTATAGAACAAATGCATTCAGACATTTTAAAGGAAATCAAATATAAGTATGTTATAAAAATAATTTATTTTGTTCATTATGGAATCATAGAAATAGAGGTCATAGAGCTCTATTCCATTTGAGGCAGGACCATTGCCACTACATCAGGTCAGATGGCTCTGCTTAGCCAAATCCTGAAATGCTTCCAAGGATGAAGACTCCATAGACTTTCTGGGAAATCTTCTCCAGGGTTGTACAACTCTCCTACGAGAAAAGCTTTTCCTGATATCAGACCTGAACCTTCTTAATTGCAGTTTGTAACCATTGGCTTTTGTAATAATACTGGGCACAACGAAGAAGAGTATTTTTATTTACCAATGCCAATTCAGTTTACCAGTTTCATTTTTTCAACATCATCTATGGGAAGAATGCTCCTCTTTTCGGGAAGGTCATGGTTCAAGAATGTCATGAGGTGAGGTCAGGGGTTTCAGCCTGTGGTCCCAAGATTTCTGACAGTTCCTGTATGTCTTCTAGGCATTTAAAAAGTAAATAAATAATAATAATAATTTAAAATTCCATTAGTCTTTGGCTCACTGGCCAAATTTCCATTAAAAAAAATATCTCTGCTAACTAAAGAGACATTTATTAAAAAGGATGTTTTGGTGGTCTGAATTGGTGAGCTCTTCTCCAGTTCTGTCTTATTAAGCCTTCTTGTGAGATCATAAGCAAATCAACTGAATTCTATAGGAATTTGTTTTCATTGTAAAACTAAGCTACAGTTAACAACCTTCCCAGTAGAGTGTTGTGAAGGAAGATTTTCCTTTAGAAAGTCTCATAAACTCAGAAAAAATCAAAGATGGAGCCATGTAACAACCTAAGAAAGATAGGTAAAACATCTTTGAAAATGTCTTAATATAAAGAACCTAAGTTTTGGTTGTTTTGTTTTCTGGTTTTTGGTGGTGTTTTTTTTAGTTTTGTTTTTTTTTTCCTGAAGGCAATAGGGGTTTCATATTTCACTAGGAACAATTGAGTGATGGAGTAGAACAGTACAGTGAGTCATGTGTTACAGTGGGAAAGGCTAAAGATTAGCATTTTGAAATCATAGGGGCACTTTTCCTCACTTTTTGTGATGTAAAAAATAGCCTTGAGCAAATCACTTCTCTGTTCTTTCCCTCCTCTTACTGCAGAAGTGGAATAATACTATTCACCTCATATAAAGTACTGTGTGGAGGACAAGCGTGCTATAAAAGCTGACAGCATGACAGTATGACAAAGCCACTAAACATAAATGCAGGTAATGGCATTGAAATACTTAGCTTTATCCAGTCTTTTTCTTTTTCTTGAATGATGTGTTGTATAATGACTGCAAGATCTCCTGTCCACTAAGTTGGCATTTATGTTTAAAAGGGTGAAAGGGTATTGTCAATAGATTTTTTCCAAGTATTTCAGCAAAGATTTGATGTACGGATCACTGATGTTCACTTGGAACAATAGAAAATACAGGAACTGTGAATATTGCATTTACCTTAAGATTTCATCATGATATACTGTCCAAAGAAGCACTGGGGTACATTTTGGACACAAAATAAATGTGGCATTTTGCTAACTCTAGAACAATACGGTATAATCTATTTTAAAAAATAAAACTACTATATATTTAATCAGGAGTATGTTAGACATTCATATAAGCTTGTTAGAACTCTTTGGTATTTTGGACTGTCAGGAGCCAAGAATTATTTTCTGTACTTGCATTTTTTCTGCTGAGGAAAGTTTAAATGGATTTCCTTTCTTATGTAAGGGTATTTCAATTTGTAAATTGTAAAATTTGTAAATTTGTAAAATGTTTCCTTTACATCACCAAGTAACACTCAGATGCTATACCTCTTCCATAAAGAGACAATTAAACTCTGAGTCTAATACTCACAGTATAGAACAGAAGGAAATACAGTATCCATCCAGAGTATTTAGACTCAAATTTCATCAGGAATTTTGAAGAAAAAATGAAATTATTGCAGCTGGCACTCACAGGCATACTGAAAGCCATATTTACTTTTTAAAAAAACTGGTTCAGTGTAAATAGACTTAACTCTTTCTGAACAATTCCTTTATCCAATGCTATAAAGAAAGTTAACTTTGAGGAGTAATTCTTCTAAATCACACATCCATGAAACAATAAAATTATGATTTTGCATCTGCCTTTATGATCATGCTTACTCAAAAGTAATTAAGAAATTTTTCCTCAACCAGAGGACAGTACAGCAAGATCACAGAACAGCAGTGAAATGTGCAGTTTACTCTGATTATAATGTGGTTCTGTGAAGCCTAATAGGACTGCACCAAAGCATTTTTGCTCTTGAGTGGAGAGCTTGCTGTCAGCATCAGCCTAAAGCTACTGAGAAGCTGTGGAGTAAAAGAAAAGGAACGTTTCTAATCAAGTAAGTGGGAGATAGAACTGAGGCAACCCCAAGCAGCATGTCATCTTCCTTTACAGTTAAAGCAGAAATGCATTAAATATATCCAAAAGATTTATTTCTTTTTAATTGACTTCTGCAATAGCACATACCTTGACTCCCAATAATTTCTGAGTTGTTTAAATCTGATCTTTATAAGATCTTTTCTGTGCATGTGTTATCTGTATTCACCTGATGACCTTTTAGTCCCCCTACAGCTCTTGAATCCAGCAATTTGAACAAATTAGTGGAAAAGATATGTCAAAGAAAACCCTGCTACAGAAAGGTAGATGATAAAGACCCCATGTATTTCCTCACTGACAGACTGCATATATTCTTTGATATCTCAGCAATAAATGAGGAAAAAAAATATCCCTGTGTTATCATCACTGTTTTCATCGCAAATCCAAAACATAAGCCCATACTAGCTACTATGAAGAAACTTAACTCCATCCCAGCCAAACCCAGTACAGTATCAAAAAATCCATACTGATATTCAGCATCATGTTGCAAATCCATAACTTAGGCCTAGCTTAATTGCAGCCCTCATTAACATATTTCTGACAGAGAAAGAATGCACTGTTGGAATTATTTTATTCACTGGGGAAGAGGAAATATTGATGTTCAAAAAAGTTAAATTGTGAAATGATTTGTTGCTTTTACTAAATAATTTGAAATTTGGAAATTATGTACATTAATCATTGAGTTAGAGGAAGAAAGACACTATTTGATCATCATTTTCCCCTGAATAGAGCCTATAACACTTCATAAATCTAAAAAAAATCAAAATGTTTTGTTTCAGTAATGTTAAAGTTGAATCTATTACTGTTGCCAATTTAGATCTGGGGGTGTAGTGCCAATCCAGTTCTTAAATTCCCAGATATTTTTGCTGCTCTGTTTTTCTGATGCCTGTAAGATTTGCCAACAAACTAAAAATAATGTTCAGCTCTAATTCAGACTATTTCTTCACTTTAAGGACTGGTTTGGAGGAAGGAACAAATTTGGCTTCAGTGGTACAGGAATCCATGGGATCTTCATAGAATCATAGAATCATAGAATGGTTTGGATGGGAAGGGACCTAAAAGATTATCTGGTTCCAACCCCTCTGCCATGGGCAGGGACACCTTCCACTAGACTACGTTGCTCAAAGTCCTACCCTACCTGGTCTTGAACTTCTCCAGGGATGGGGCATCTACAGCTTCTCTGGGCAACCTGTTCCAGTGCCTCACCACCCTCAGAGTGAACAATTTCTTCCTTATATGCAATCTAAACCTACCCTTTTTCAGTTTAAAGTCATTTGCCCTTGTTCTGTCCTTGTCCTAGCTTCTCTACTGAGCTGAATTCAGTTTCAGAGACAGCCTAAACCCTGTCATAAATCACAGTTGCTTGTTTTGAGAAGCCCTAAATTGAAACTCTGTGTGTGCAAGGATGTTTGTTATACAGGAGACTAAACATTTACAGAGCAGTAGCTACATCCTCCAAGTTATGTCAACACTGAATAGCACAGAGTTAAGGCAACTTGAAAAGTCCTGTTTTTTTAGTCTTCTCTTGGAACATGAAATTGTAACATCTCAGCTGACCAGGTCTTCTTGTTTATGTTGAATATTACTGATTGATTGTTGTATATCAGATGTTACGCTATTATTATAAAAACTATGGCTTATTGCCTAGATCAGCCTATAAAAATAAACATGTATATGAAATGAACCTTTAAGACATTGTGATAATAAATAATTTTAAAATTGAGCTTTGTCCTTTCTCATCCCTATTGATTTTATTGTGATAAACAATTAATTGTGAGCAACGGCTGCAGAATCTGATTTCTGGTTAATTCTCTTGCTGAGCAATTTTCTCACAGCTTCCTTTCAATTAGATAGAGTAAACAGTATTTTTAAGGTGTGCATTTTCCGGGTGTGCATGTACTAGCTTACTGGCTGTTAGATGGTGGTGGGGCCAATTTTGCTCAGGTGATGGACCTCTCTCCGGTTAGTCCCTGCTCCCACCAGAGCAAGGCTATTGCTGTTCCCATTGCTGTTCTTCATGCTAATGTCAAAGGGACCCATGTGTTTTTAACATGATTCACTGTAGCAAAGAACATAAGCAAGTGAAATCAAGCCATATCCAGGGAAATCCCCAAGCCAATGCTCAGAGCAGCCTTTGGCACTGTACCACATACAAAACAAATAGTTTTTCCAGTGATGATTTTTTATTATCATTACTACTATTTTTATTATTCCTTTTTTCTTAGATGTATGAATCCTAAGCTTCCCTTCCCTTTTTTTTTTTTTTTTTCTTATAATATATAGACTTTTTTCTCAGTCCCAGGCATCTAGTGCTCTGTATATGAAGGGAGAGAATTTAAAATTACATTGAAAGCCATAGCCAGTGGCAATGAAACAAGTATAAATCAGTTAACTTTTGTTAATTGTCATGACAATTTCTGACTGTAAATCATATATTTTTCTAAGTGAAATTTTATTGAACTTGAATCCATGCACTCCTTGTTTAAATGCAAAGGAACTGGCATGAGTCAGTAACTAGGGATGATGGGGGACTGAATTAACTGAGTTTCTTTCCAAAGCTGAACCACAGCCTCCAAAGTACTATTTCACTTTTTAAAACCTATGCAATTTCCTACTTGCGACTACTTTTTTGTTAAGATGGTAACAGTACCCCAGGCTTAGGATATGAAAATCTTAATCAAACTGATAATTAATTTGAGATCCACATTCTTTCTTCCATTCACAATAAAAATTAGGTGATTGCATGAACAGTCTCAGGGATGTTACAAGAGAGAAGTATTACTGAACTGTTAATGGCACTACTGCCTGATTTCAGTGTTTCATTTAAAGAACATATGGATTTCCATCAGCCACCTTGGAATCAAAGTTCTCACTTCCCATTGCCGAACTTCTGCGATAATATTGTAGCTGTGTTAGTTTTGTGTTTAATAAGCTGGGTGTGGGATCAGACATATTAGTTATTTAGATCACTTTTAGCAATATAATCTTCACTTATTTGCACCATAAATGAAACTCTTGTGTGAACACAGGGGAAAAATGTAATTTCCATTCCAGCTGCAATAATATCTGCAAAGATTATAAATTTGACATTTGCAATCATCAAATGAGCAGCTGCATTAAGAAAGAAGCATGTGTGAATATATCAGGATAGCTGAGAAATATAAATTGAAAAGTGTCTAAATATCTCAGTTCTCATTTATTTTCATTTATTTATTCAGCAAGAATACAAATTCTGGTCATGCATGGACACCTGGTAGGGTGATGTAATTGGAAGCTGGAATTAGTCCATAGTCTTAGCTTTGGTTTGGATGATTATTTCTTCTTAGGATAGCCAGACTTTGCAATCATCAGTTCATGAACCCAAGAGTCCAGACACCCTAACAGATAACTCTGGTAAGTTATATCATGCTAGCTGACATATAGTAACTTTTCATGTACATATTCTTAGATCCTAGCATCTGCAAGGCTTAGTTTGGTGTGCAGTAAAAGTTTTGATAAAAGCATACTACCTTGTATACCCTCCGCTTAAGCTCATGTCAATGAACAGTTGCCAAAGGTCATGTGTGTAAGCAGCTCTAGAGTTGTTACTTGTCTTTGCTTCCTTCAGTCAACTGTGTCTTTGTTCTCTGCTATACGTGAAATCTGTATAACAAACCTGTAACTATTACTGTATGTGAAAAAATAATCCGAAGAATTGGAATCCATACCTTTTGTATGCCTGGAGGTATTTCAGGAATACTGAACGTTAGAATGAACTTTGAATGACTGATGAATAATTCATTTTCCACTAGCCCAAAAAAATGAGTCCCAGCTTTTGTATTAATTATCCCCCAGTTGTGCAGTCAGAAAGAATCTCATGTTATTCAGGCTACAATGGTACTACATTGATCTATCACATTTTGCTCAAATAAAATCAAATAATCAACTCAGATAATACAGGATCTGACTCAGGTGATGCCAAAATGATGGGAATGGTGGTTCCATTCATTGCAGGTAAGAAGACAGGAAAAGTGTAACTCTTTATGTAAAGATATGACTCATCAAGGATGGAATTCATGGAATCATCATAGACTCATAGAATGTTTTGGGTTGGAAGAGACCTTAAAGATCACCGAGTTCCAACCCCCTTGTCATGGAGAGGGACACCTTCCACTAGACAATGTTGCTCAAAGCCCCATCCAACCTGGCCTCAAACACTTCCAGGGATGGGGCATCCACAACTTCTCTGGGCAACCTCTGCCAGTGTCTCACCACTCTCACAGTGAAGAATCTCTTCTTAATATCTAACACAAATCTACCCTCTTGTAGTTTAAAACCATTAGTCATTGTGCTATCACTACAGGCCCTACTAAAAAGTCTGTCCCCACCTTTCTTACAAGCTCCATTTAGGTACTGGAAGGCCCCTATAAGGTCTCCCTGGAGCCTTCTCTTCTCCAGGCTGAGCAATCCCAACTCACTCAGCCTGTCTTCATAGGAGAGGTGCTCCAGCCCTCTGATCATCTTTGTGGCCCTCCTCTGGACTTGTTTCAACAGGTCTGTGTCTTTCTTATGCTGGGGGCCCCAGAGCTGTATACAATACTCATGGTGGGGCCTCATGAGGGCACAGTAGAAGGGGAGAATTGCCTCCCTCGACCTGCTGGTCACACTTTTTTTGATGCAGCTCAGGATATGGTTGGCTTTCTGGTCTACATGTACACATTGCCAGGTCATGCTGAGCTTCTTGTCAAGCAACACCCCAAACTCCTCTTCAGGGCTGCTCTCAGTCCATTCTCCACACAGCCTGTATTTATGCTTGGGATTGCCCCACCAGCATGCAGGATCTTGCCCTTTACCTTCATACTTTGCAGAATAGTATGGTCTTTTAGCTACTGTTTAAGTTTTAGCTAAGCTGAAGTTAAAAGGTTGAAGGGACAGAGGCTTATGTGATGATATGACATTAAAACTATGAACAAGTCTAGCTGTTCTTTTCATTTTAAAAAAAACAAAACAAAACAACAACAAACACCTGAGGGACATGCCTTTGAAATGTTACTTTGCAATTTGTGTTTTAATCCATCTTCATAGCATCAGTTCAGAAGTTTCTGGGGTAAATAATTATTTAATACAAACTCAAACTGTTAAAATCTTTTAGACTCCTGGACACACCTGTAGAGCTTTGCTGGTGTTTCCAAGGTCTGAAAGTTCTTGATGTATAATTATAATGCCAGAGTCACATAAAAGCAGGTTAGTACAGCGTAAACAGGTAGCAGAAATGTGACCTCCTTTTAGTGTGCTCTGCCCAAATGTCATTGATTTTAATTAAAGCTAGTTTTCTTCTCCTCATTAAGCCTATAGCAAAATAAGCTAAGACCACCACACGCTCAGCACTGCAGCTTGGCTGTTTCTGCCTAGTTACATTCAATCTATACTGTAGTAAGATGCTCCTGGCAAACTAAAAGTACATTTTTTGCCACTTGAAAGATGCCATTACATCAGCAATTTTTTTGCCATCTCCCCATGCTTTTACAACTCTCTGAAATAGGTCTGAAAAATAAGACATGATTTCATGCACAGTTTATCATGGCAGTGCTTCAGAGTGGGATTCAGCTTAGACTGAAGTTGAGGTTAAGTAGGTTATCTTCACCCACTCCCTATATCATCAGAGGAGACATTACCTTTGTAAGACTTCTGTCTCACATACATACTCAGGGACATGTACATACCAGGTCATGAAAGATGCCCTGCATTATTTCTTCCCTGACAATCTGTCAACGGAAGTAGTCCAAATAGTTAACTTAGACCAGAAATCTAACTTCATGGAAATAAAGTTTCATGACATAAATCAGACTCTCCATATCTCTTTTCTGTCAATACCCATAAGGAGTAACACTCATAAATTTTGCCTTACAGGGATATAGGCAATTACTGTGTTTAGCTTTCTTATTGTATCTTGCCTGAAAATAAAAGTTACACTTCGTCTACATCAATTCATTCAGACTCAACTCTACGTACAAACCAACCACTCATTATTCTCATTTGGAATAATATTTATTTCTTGTCAGTGTAAGATCATTGCTGATGTCCAAACTGTGATTCATTGTATTTTTTAACATTTATCTTCAGAAACAAAAAATAGAATACACTGTTTCAGTTGGAAGCAATCATCTAGTCCAACTGCTTGACCACTTCAGAGCTGACCAAAAGTTAAAGCATGTTATTAATAGCATTGTCAAAATGCCTTTTAAACACTGACAGGCTTGGGGCATCGACCACCTCTATAGGAAGCCTGTTCCAGTGTTTGACCACCCTCACAGTAAAGGAATGCTTCCCAATGTCCAGTCTGAATCTCTTCTGGAGCAGCTTTGAACCATTTCCTCACATCCTGTCACTGGATCCCAGGCAGAAGAGCTCAGCGCCTCCCTCTCCACGTCCCCTCCTCAGGAAGCTGTAGAGAGCCATGAGGTCACCCCTCACCCTCCTTTGCTCCAGACTAGACAAACCCAGAGCCCTTAGCCATTCCCCACAGGACATGCCTTCCAGCCCTTTCACCAGCTTTGTTGCCCTCCTCTGGATGCGTTAAAGGACCTTCATGTCCTTCTTAAACTGTGAGGCCCAGAACTGCACACAGTACTGAAGGTGAGGCTGCACCAATGCTGAATGAGTTGGAAATGAATTAATATCACTGTTGGAGTAATCTCTCCTTTTTCATTTTGCTGATTCAATAATAAATGAAGTCAGGATCAATTTGTGCCCAGCTCCACATAGATACATACCTGGGGCTCAGGTGTAGACCAGCATTTATATATCTGGTAACAACAACTCTTAGTGGCAGACCACGAGTGTGGTTGGATCAACATTCAGTCTGCTATGGGAGCTCTGTGAGTCAATGTCTGTTGAAACATCCTTTGTAGAGTGTCCCAAGTGCTTCAAAGGAACAAAAGTTGAGATGACAGAACAAAACCTACTTCTCAAGGCAGATTTAAGAAATCGTTTGCTATAGCTAATATTACTGCTATCAAAGTGTCACTAGGAAGTTATGCTGTGACAAAGCTGTAAAATATAATGTATGGGAGCAAAGCTCAACGTCCAGCTATCTTGTAATTTAAGAGAAGCTTTCCAAATTTTCTGTCATGCTTAGATGTTACTCTGCTGCCACAAAAATAAGCCACAGACCCCATTATCTTCCCTTCCACCACCTCTTCTGCCCTCACCTTCTCCCAGCTGCATGTCATAAATATAAGCCCTCTCTTTCCTGGAGCATAGGAACAAAGCAGCTCTGTCAGTCCAGGTCCCATCCCAGCACAGGGGAACCATGCTGCTTCCTTCCAAGCAGCCATGGGTTGCAGACTTCAGTTTTCTTTTCATATACAAAATAAAAGCTATACTCCTGAAAAAAAAAATCTTTGATAGTTCACTATGAATGGACAAAGCTGGCATCTTGATTTTTAATATTATAGAATTCATATAGGCATTATTTCTTTGGTTAGGCAATTTTCTGGATGTTTTAAGGTACTTAGCAGTAACCAGTATAAATACAATATATTTTAGAGGATCTTAGCTAGAACTGGATATAAATTAATACACGAACCTTTCCATAAAACAAGGGAGGCAATGATAAAAATAAATCTCATACTACATACAAAGTAATAAAATACAAAGTAATACAAAGTAATAAACAAGTTTCCCATTGCCCTCCAATCTTCGCAATGGAAAGAGCTAAGGCTGCCAGTAATGTAAAGGCTGAAAGGTTCAGAATGTGAATCTGAACGTCCTGGCATATCTTTGGAGGTTTTTGTTAAAGACACGGGAAGGAAAGAGGTTTGAAGGGTGTGATTCATCATGAGTATGTGGGCTGGGAGCATATTTTGTCCCCACTGCAAATGTGGAAACAGCATCTTTTCCTCTTAACATTGTGCTTTCCTTCAAATAATACAAGGCATAAAAACCACACGGGCTGAGTGTGCGTGTACCAGAAGAGTACTTACAGACACTAACTAGAATTTAAGCATTGACAGAACAGGAATATAGCACATGTAGAATTATACTTTTCAGAGCACTTCCAGTCATCATGCTGCTTCCCAGAAGATGGAGGTGAGGGACAGGTTACTTTTCATTGCAGTACATCACAATGGAGTAGGCACAACAGCCATCAGAGACCTCTGAAGCATTGCACTCGGCAGTCATACCTGTGTGCCGGAGCAATACTTTGGATCACCTCAGTTTATAGCTTAGTCATAATCAGTGGCATTGTTAAAAACTTTTATAAGTGTTTATTTCCACCACAGACAGAAAATTAATTACCTCTCACTGGTAGATTTATGCAGGAGGAGCTGTATGTTGTTTGATCTTCAGAATACAAAGATAAAAGTGTATTTGAAAAAGTTTAAATATTTTTTGTAAATATACATTTAGCATACAGATTCATGTAATCAGAAAATGTTTACATACAGGTATCTTACATACACATGTGCATAGCTGGATGCTCAGAGGAAATAAAATGTTGCTTGACTGGGATTTTCAAACATGTTTTTGCTGTTCTATTGGATGGTGAAGGAAGGTTCCTTCCTGTTCAAGTTTAACATTGGCCTACAAATACAGAACTAGAAGATGCATGGCTTTGCCCTTTTTATTGAGCCCATAGAGATCATTAGTCCGGTCCCAAAACAAAGTGTTGAATTGGGAATGGTAAACCTAATGGATTAGGTCTGAACTATAGATAAACAATCTAGGGAAAACATTGTATACTTTTGAGGAAGGGACACAGTCCCCCTTCCAAAAGAGGTTAAAAAGAGAAGAAAATATTTGCCAGGATGAAAAGGCAGGCGAAATGCTCTATGAGCAGCTGAGAGAAGTCTCACGATCACCAGCCCCTGTTCTCTTGGAGGACTTCAGCTTACCAGATGTCCACTGGAGATACAACACAGCGGAGAGGAAGCAGCCTGGGAGGTTCCTGGAGTGTGTGGAAGATGGCAGCTCCCTGACCCAGCTGGTGAGGGAGCCAGCTAGGGAAGGTGCCCGCTGAGCCTGCTGTTTGCCAGCAGGGACGGGCGGGTGGGTGATGTGGAGACTGGAGGCTGTCTTGGCCATAGCAACCATGAAATTATCTGAGTTTTTGATTCGTGGGGAAGTAAGGACGGGTCATCAGAGCTGCTATCTTGGACTTGTGGAGGGCTGACTTTGGCATGATCATGACACTGGCTGACAGAGTCCTTTGGAAGGCAGTTCTGAAAGGCAGAGGAGTCCAGGAAGGCCGGACATTCTTCAAGAAGGAAAGCTTAAAGGCGCAGGAGCCAGTCATCCCCATGTGCCAAAAGACAAGCTGGTGGGGAAGGAAACCAGCCTGGCTGAGCAGAGAGCTTTGGCTGGAACTCAGGGGGAAAAAAGAGAGTTGATGACCTTTGGAAGAAGGGTCAGGCAGGTCCAGAGGACTACAAGGATGTTGTGAGGTTATGCAGGGTGAAAATTAGAAGGTCCAAAGTCCAGCTAGGACTTAATCTAACTTAATCTGAAAGGAGGCTGTAGAGAGGTGGGTGTCCCTCTCCTGTCCCAGGTAACAAGGGATACTACAAGAAGAAATGGCCTCAAGTTGCACCAGGCCTGGTTTAGATTGGATGTTAAGAAGAAAGTCTTCACCAAAAGGGTTGCCAAACATTAGAACAGGCTGCCCAGGGAGGTGGTTGAGTCACCATCCCTGGAGGAAATTCAAAGACATGTAGATGTGGCACGTAGGGACATGGTTTAGTTGTGGAATTGGCAGTGTCAGGTTTACAGATGGAGTTGATGATCTTAGAAGGCTTTTCTAATGGAAATGATTTTATGAATCTGTGACTGGTTTCCCAGGGTTTTAACAAGACTTCCACAAGGGCAGGTCCTCAGAGCTCAGCTGGTGCAGCACTGCTGGGACTGATGCCAGGAAGGCACTTAACGGAGATCCAGAGCCCAAATACAGGGCTGCGTCCCTCCTGCCAGAGCAGAGTGAACCATTCTGGCTGGCTCTTTCAGGAATCCCTATGTAGAGAAACTGATGTTTTATTTTGAGGAAAAAAAGCCTGAAGGTAGCAGTGATGAAATTATGTCTCTTGTGTGAGTCTTACTGCAGCAACAAAGCCTATCCTGCTTGAATTTTGTGATGTATTCTTGCTTATAAAACCCTACATAATAAGTTTTAATAACTAAAGACTGAGTGCCCCCTTAAAAATGAATTACTAAGAGGAGGAGATCGCACAGAGCTGAAGGTATTAAGTAGTATGGAGAGTACATAGCCTGATAAAAACTCCTTGGCAGAGGAGTGCTTCAGGTGTTTTACACACCGCTTTCAGCTTTAATTTTGACTAATGAACTGAATGTGGATTTTTTAATCCTTTTTTATTTTTTTCTACATAGCACAGCCTGTTTGTGTTCTTTTCACTGAATAAGAAAATAAAAATCTTACATTCTAGTTCTGAGATTCTCCTCATCTCTTACCAAAAGAAGGAAAGAAAAAAAAATGTGTTCCCACACCAATTTTGTGATTTTCTGCATGGTCTTCAATTACACTCACTCCTAGCAAATTTATCATGTCCTGTACAGGAATTCACTAGATATTACCACCTCATTAAAAAAAATGATGTTAAAAAGTAAGGGGAATGTATTAGATCCCTTAAAATTGTGTGACGTTATTGAAGGCACCCCAGAAAAAACAAGATCCTTTGGAGCAGAGCTCCCAGTAGAAATACCAGAGGTCCTTGGGGACACTCCAGTCCTCTGGAGAGTTACTTGGAGGACAGGAAGGATATTCGCTAGTTATATACCTGAATTCCACTCAAAATATACTTACATTTGTAAAATGAGATAGATTGATAAGATAAATGAAATAGCTGCTAAAGTGGAACTATGTCATGACATTGCTTTGTAACCTTAATATTCAGATGGGAAAAGCTGCTGTGAGGAGGTTCCCCCTGGTATTCAGTAAATCACTGGCTAACATGTCCACTCAGGATGAATTTTTATTCTTCAGGATGGGTTTCATACTTTCATGGATTTCATGGTTTGTCAGCCTGAAGAGGATGCAAATCTGCATTTTCTACTTACCTGGAGAATATACCTGGCTGCTTGGCAATATGAGTACATTCTGCTCCAGCAATTCTGCTTTTAAAAAGAAACTGAGGTTTACTGGGCTGAGGTCACAACATCTGGAGATAACAAGTGGTAAGAACCAGATTCTAGCTTTTGGCATGAGGACTGCTATATATTTTTCACCATATAGTATACATGAGCAGTCTTTTAAGTAGGGATCAGAACGTGTAATTCCCTGGTCAGATCCTAAATTATCACTTTGTGCATTGGCAGGATTTTTGCACCGGGCACAGACCATGTCATAGAATAATTTACTGTAGAATTTAATGGAGTTGCTTAAAATTAACTTGAATATCTTGTAGAACTTTTTTCTAAAACTGTCAGATTTTTAATTTGAACTTTTTGTCAAATAAATTCTGAAGATAGTCTTAATGTTATGCTTCACTCCGGCATAGTATTTCTTTTACTATTACTTTCTTCTTTTACTAAGCTTAAAATAGTACAAAGGACAAAGTAACATGAACACATGCTGAATATCAGCCCATTAACTGGTTTAAATAACTCCTAAAAATACCATAGAACATTGACTCTTAATGAATTTCAAGAGGAGATTAGTTCTAATTTGATACGTTGGCTATAATATATTTGCAGAAGAAAACAAAGATGGATGAAAGCATACCACAGCCATAACACACCACTTGTAAATTCAATTACTGTATTTCCAGCAATTATATTTTGTATTTAAATTTTATATAAAACATATAATTTTATATGAATATATTTAGATAATGCATTTGTATATTGTCATATATTTTACATATGGTTATATTTCCTGCTGTAAGAGAATAATCTTTAAACCATAGCTCGCACTTACCAACTTATGTTTAGCCCATAAGTCAAGCGTATGATGCTTTATCATCATAACAATGGAACAGTGTGATAGAGTTAACAATAAAATCTTTAGGTTAGGGTTATTTTTATGCCCACATAAATTTGTAAGAGTTTTATTCTTTATTTTAAGGGACATTCAAATACTTGGATCCTACATGTGGTGCTTAAATCTACTGCACATTTATAAATCTTTCTAACCATCCCCTAAAGTTAACTGCTGCCTCAAGAACACTTGGGAAATTGTCCTTAGCACAAAAACAGAAGCAAGGCATAGTTTCATGGTTCTTTTGCTTGATCTTCTGCACCTATAACACAGCTCCACCTTGATTGCAGGTGACAACAATGTTAGAGATGCTTATATGTAGCAGGGTAAAACCTAGAAGTGTTAAAGCTTTTGCTAAACAGAAGTTGGTTTTTTTAGAAAATGAAAACTTAACACACAGGGAGAAGACAGGAGTCTGTTTAGTGGCTTAGGAAGGTGAATGGAAGAAGAGTAGAAAAACATTTCTGGGCCACCAACCTGAATTCACTTGTTCCCTCTCTAAATAACACCCAAGTGTTATTTAGGTGCTTAAAGGTATGTGAGGCTGTTGGCAGGAAGCATGACACTGAGCAAATGTCCACATTTGGTACCTGATTCCCTGTATTTCAAGAAGTACAAATCCTATATTTCATAAACTGTCCCGGTCATCCAATGCCCTTCTTCCTCTTTTCCACATTAGATGGTGAATCAGGTGCTTCTAATTAACTATTACTGACTTCCATTTAGCACTGTCAATTAACTCTGAGTGAGGATCTGACTTGGTTTTTTGACCACTGTGATTTTTCCCTTCTTAATGAGAGATTGATTGTTGGTATTGCTTTTTTTGAAATCTATGCTGAAGAATTGCAGTGAGTCTTAAGTACTTGGACAGAAAGAATATTCTCTTTCTCTGTTGATTTATATCACTTGCGCTCAGCAAAAACAGAACTGCCTGCTGTGCATATGATCTGAGGATCACAGACTGTTTTGTCTTGAATCCTAAATAAAAATTAAGAAAACACAGGAAATTTGTAAGTGTACTTTCACTTCATATTTCATGCTCACACTTGCTTGGAAGAGTAGCATCTCTTAAGGGTATTCGAGTGTCCAGCCCAAGAAATAATCTTCAACGGAGGCCACTTTTTTGCAATTAATGCATGCCATGCTATCAAATTCATAGCACAGATTTCTGTAGAGAACACTGCCTACAGCAGACCAATGCATCACTCAGCATAGTCACAATATGGTTCCTTGTGCCCATATATATGCATGCATATTTTTTTCTTTCTTAACTCTGACAAAAGTTCAGTGGCATAATTATATTACAAACCTTTAATTCTTTGCATGTATTTCTACCTTAGATGAGATATTACCACTTCTTTTATGTAAGTTTTTTTATTTTAATTTACTCATTTCTACGGCAATGCATTCATATCCACAAACAACCTTGAAACAAGCCACCTGAATAAGGTAAGTAGATGACTGTAATTTAAATGAATAAGAATGCCCTTTTGACAGTCATAGAAATTGAGGAGAATTAGAATTAAATTTGAAGCTTCTTGGTCTTTAATAAAATTTAAATACAATGCTCTTTTTCAAAAGTGAACTCTGCTTTTGATGTTAATCATCCCCTTATTTGTTTGGCAACACCCCACTGGAATTCAGGGTAACCATTAATCTCTGCTAGAGTTTTGCACATTTCTCTCAGCTCTGTGCTAAGCTAATGTCTATGCTAAGCTAAGTCACAGCAGTGTCAAACAGAAATAATTCCACTGAACAGAGCTGGGTGACACCAAGCAACTGTAAATATCAACTCAGCTGTGTGCTCTATTCCTTCAGGTATAAACATTTCTACACCTAATAACACCACAGACACAAACATCTTCCAGCTGCTACTCCTTCTAGGGGCATGCCTACAGGGAGAAAAGATGAGTGATCCTGAACTTGCTTTGCCAGCGCTCCAGACAGCAAAAATGATCCAGACTGGGAAGCAGTGTGGCTGCATCAGTCCAGTGCTGCATCCAAGCTGCTATGAACAATGGCATGGTGTCACCCTAGGGTGGCATGCTGCTTTCCATGGGGGCTTTTGGACCCTAAACCAGGGGCAGAGGTATTGTACACAGCTGCCTGTGCAGACAGGTCCTAAGGCTTTTTGGGTGCGTGTCTGTTAATAAATTAGAGACTGGGCAGAGGTGTGAGAGCAGCAATGTGGCTGTTGCATTTTTGCACTGATAGGGCAGTTCCTGCACTCTTTTGATACGGGCAAGCTCTCAAATGACCCCTAGATACAATTTGGGAACTGGCACAGACCAAAGACCAGTCCTAAAGGCAATTTATGGGTACTCACCCTGTCTTGGGATTCAGAACAGCCTAATAATATATGTTTAACAATGCCACCTCTGGTCACAGAACCAGAAAGCGTACTCTGGCACTGGTTTAGTTTACAAGAAAGATTTAACTCCTGATACAACTCCACCCATGAAAGTCTTAAAGTAGCCACATTCAGAAGATTTCTTTATCCTGCCAGACATGGTCTGTGAGTGACTATGCAATGATCTTCTGGCTTGGCACATGCAGAATTCACTTCGAGGTTCAGAGGCAGGCTATTGCACTCATTTAGTGCACTAAATAAAATTAGCACTGATTTAAGTAGCTGATGTAACTCTCACTGGTGTCGATGGAAAGAGTCTCATAGATTTCATAAGAGGGAAATCGTGTCCCAGATAGCAGAGAAAGGTGTAAGGCCAAGGAATTCTCCAGGGGAAATACTCTTCTCACTCATTCCAGTAGGAGAAATCAAGCCCTAGTTACACATTTATAATAAATCAAGGTCAAAATATGCACAAAATTAATTGGATGCTTCAATTCAAAAGTCAATACATTGGCAGAAGCTTTTTCATCTCTAGTCTAGCCCAGAACATAGCCATAATAAACTTTTTTCCATTTTAAACTCTTCTGTCCTAACCACAAATCATTCCAGCTGAGTAAAGTGAACTGATAAACCTGTCTCATTTGTTATTATACTTGATTGATTAGTTCTGCTTCATCTCCCAAGGAATGTGCATGAAGAAGTACCTTTTTGGTAACTAGGTGTAATCTATTGTAGGTTAAAAATAATGAGAGCAAATGTAACATTTTTATCAGACTCATTCCAAAAGTACAATAAATTATATTTTCCAGGTTCAGATACAGTCATCACCACTAGGTGATGAATTTTCATCATTCAACATGTCTTTTAAACTTTCATGCATTTTTTGCAATTTTAAGGTTTGAAAATGCTTTTTTACAGTGGACATCAAAGCCACTTGACTCACAACCATACCCTGGGTGGGATGATGGTTAGGACTCAGTAAGTAAGCTGGTAGAATAATGAATTCAGTGGCAGGCCAATTCTTTATCTGTAATACAGACAACATTGTGTTTTCCCATATAACTTCCTTCTGGATATTTGATAATTTGAGGCATATGAGACCTGATGTCAACAAAAGGTCTTGTGCAGCAGCCCTGCTATGTACGGCAAAAGTTTTCTCATAGGAATGCCACAACCTTAGGATTTGCTCCTAACTATGAAATCAAGTACTGTGAATGTGCTATTCTTCAGGACATGCTACAAACCCCTTTTTTCACCAGACTTTTACAATGAGAAAGGTTTTGAAGACACTAGAGAGAACTGTAATCATCATAGTAAAGAGCTACTGTTGGGCTGGGGAAAGGAAGGGAATGAGGTTTGTGGTGGACTGCTGTCCTGGTTTCGGCTGGGATGGAGTTAACTTTCTTCTTAGTACCTAGTACAGTGCTGTGTTTATATGCCAAACATGATGTCCCATGGAATGGAATACCTCTTTGGTTGGTTCAGGTAAGCTGTTCTGGCTGTGTCCCCTCCAAGTCTCTTGTGCCCCTCCAGCCCTCTCACTGGCAGGGCCTGAGAAACCAAAGAGTCCCTGACTTAGTGTAAACATTGCCCAGCAACAACCAAAGCCATCAGTGTGCTATCAACATTGTTCTCACACCAAATCCAAAACACAGCACTGCACCAGCTAGGCAAGAAGAAAATTAACTCTGTTGCAGCCGAAACCAGTACCTGAAATTCCTTTATTTTGAGTATAATTTTTTTTTTTTCTTGTGGAAGCATGGAGATACAGACCCATTTGGGGGCCTTTATGTAATTAAAGCCAACGCAGAGAAATAAAACCATGGATAGGCTCACAGCATCATCGATTGCCAGCAGCAAAACTTGCAAGGATTTTCACTTGAAAAGCCAAATTCTAGTTCTGTGATGAAAACTGGCCTTATTCACTGTTTTCCATCTGCACTATTCACAGTACCACTTACTGAAGCCTCACAAACACAGTTGCAGAAGCAGCTGCTTTGAACATAAAAAGACTTTAAAACCTCAACTGAGGCCCCTAAAAGAAGCAGATAAAAGAAAGAGCAAGTTACCAGCCACTGTAGCCTTCAGGTAACTCCTGTCTCGGAGCTGGTCTAAATTACTCCAACCTATAATGGGACCCTACAGGTCAGAAAGTTCTAATATTGCCAAGCACAGGGACATCCCAATCCTTCTCTCTTTAGCAGTACAGCCATGCGACGTGCCCTGTCCCATAATCAAGGGTGTCTGCTGACTGAAAGCCCCTACTCAGGAATGAAATAATTTTGCTTTCTGACTTTGCTGCTGAACCAGTGTGTGGGTGTAGCACAGAGAAGTGTCACCCTAGGACACCATATGGCTTTTCTGTGGATTAATGCCATATTCAGCACAGAAGGCACAAAACGAAATGAGTTTGGTTTGGGGCATAAATCCTATTCTCAGCCCTTTGTTGAATGAGCATGTCAGGGTCTTGATGCATGTATTTAGGTGGAAGATTGCCCAGGGTCAGGCAATGATATACATTTCTTTTGGCACTGGACTTCCCACACATCCGCTCTCAGCAACATTCATCTTGACCCTCATCCACAGCAGCAGCCCCCATAAAGAGAAGCCTTCTGCTCAGTCACAGCGATCATCTCAGCTCTTTGGAGCCTGCTGCATGCGAGCTCAAAGGGAGAGGTGTATAACACTAACACAGTGCTGGCGTCATAAGGTTGGCATCTACAGCAGCATTTTCTTCAGATCAGGAATGCATGTTTAAAGCACACCTCTCAATCCTCCTTGTATACACAGAGAGGTCTCAAAGTGTGTAAACTGTATTCCTTTCAGATTAAATCAGACCAAAAAAAAAAAAAAAGGAGAGGAATAGAACAAGTTTGCTCCAGCCATGAATGAGCATTTGGTGCAGAAAAAAAAAAAAAGGAGCTAGTCTGAAGGAAACCCAGTGAAACAGATGTACTGTGTGTCTCAGGTTGTCAGCTCTGTGCTTCTCCAGCTCTACTCCTATTCCCTGTAATTATAGAATCATAAAATCATTTCCATTAGAAAAGCCTTCTAAGATCATCAACTCCATCTGTAAACCTGACACTGCCAATTCCACAACTAAACCATGTCCCTACGTGCCACATCTACATGTCTTTGAATTTCCTCCAGGGATGGTGACTCAACCACCTCCCTGGGCAGCCTGTTCTAATGTTTGGCAACCCTTTTGGTGAAGACTTTCTTCTTAACATCCAATCTAAACCAGGCCTGGTGCAACTTGAGGCCATTTCTTCTTGTAGTATCCCTTGTTACCTGGGACAGGAGAGGGACACCCACCTCTCTACAGCCTCCTTTCAGATTAAGTTAGATTAAGTCCTAGCTGGACTTTGGACCTTCTAATTTTCACCCTGCATAACCTCACAACATCCTTGTAGTCCTCTGGACCTGCCTGACCCTTCTTCCAAAGGTCATCAACTCTCTTTTTTCCCCCTGAGTTCCAGCCAAAGCTCTCTGCTCAGCCAGGCTGGTTTCCTTCCCCACCAGCTTGTCTTTTGGCACATGGGGATGACCGGCTCCTGCGCCTTTAAGCTTTCCTTCTTGAAGAATGTCCGGCCTTCCTGGACTCCTCTGCCTTTCAGAACTGCCTTCCAAGGATTATACCTCACATATTGCTTTGTAATAACAGGAGCCAGTCCTTGTGAATTGACATCCCCTGTTTTTTTGGTTCTCTTTCCCTTCTCTTCATACAGATCCAGAAAGTTAAGAGGGACATCATCCCTCTCTTCTCCTGTCATTCACAGAGCACCATTCCTTCTGCTGAAATCAGCCAAACACCGCATATAGACCTTTTAATTCCAGAGCAGATTTCACCAAAAGTTATATTTATTCTCAAATTTGCTATAGTTCATGAGAAACACGTTATCTTTTAGGAGAAATCTTAATTCTGCTGGTTTTGATCACTTAATGGTGAAATTGAAAGATTTTAAGACATTTTCATTCTGCTTTTTAATGTATTTCCTTTTTATATATTAAAACACTACTTTTACATGTCATAGATATTACAAACATTTGAACTCTAAAACAGGGAGCAAAATCACATGGACTCATGTAATAAACCCCAGAATTTTACAATCTTACTGAAATGAAGTATTTTCTTTGCTATGTCATATGGGAAGACTCAGTTAAATCTATAGTATTCTTATCCAAAACACTATATTGTCAGAGAACAGAGATTTATAATATATTTATTTAATATTTAATACACAAAGTATGTTTTTATATCACCTAATTTAACTTATTAATTTAATTTTCTCCTTTTTTTCTAATACATTCAGAAAAATTTAATTCTCATCACCTCCCTAAAACGCTTCTTTTACCCCTTTCCCTTCCTACTGAGCAACAAATGTAGCATTCAGTCCATCATTTTCACTATTTCTTCATTGCCTTCTCACTAGTGTTATCCCTGGCTACCACTGATACAACATGAAATGATGCCAAAATAATAAAAAAGGCTTAATTATGAAGGTCTGAAATGTAATCAAGTATCTTTGAATGTTTAATAAAATTGTCCTTTTTTATTTTTCTGGTTTTCAGTCAGAACTTTCATCAAAGATGAGGCCATTGGGTAAGAATAAATGTGGTTTAAATCACCTCTTTTCCAAAATAAATTGTGCTTTAATGATAATTTCCCTCTCGTCTCTAACCTAATACATATTTGTTGATTTTTCAGGGCTAAGTGAACTTCTTGAAATGAATATTCAAATAATAGAATGATTTCAAAAGACAGAATCTCTCCTACAAAGCAATAAAAATAAACAGATGGTGACCATTTTTGAACATCTGTCTTTTCTACAGCTGCCTAATTGGATGTTGAGATGCTTTGTGGATGCTGAGAAAAGCTGTCAGATAAAGGACAGGTTTATTTGCAACAACTTTCAATGTCAAAGCATTAGTTTAATTCAACATGAGAATCATAGACTCATAGAATACTGGGTTGGAAGGGACCTCAAGGACCATCTGGTCTCACCTTACTACAGCACAATCTAGACAAGATGGCCCAACACCCCGTCCCACCAAATCTTAAAAGTGTCCAGTACCTTGAGGACACTACCTTGAGGAGAATATTTCGATGGCTTATTGGTGCCATCTCTTAGACTAGATGGGGCTACCCAGTTCCCTTTCCACTAGAACTAATCCAAAACTCTAGATGTATGTTTGTGAAGTGAAAGTGTATTTTAATATCTGTTTTCACAATTAAGAGCTCAGATTTCCAAACTTTTGGGGTTTGTGACTTGGCACAGGTGGTACATTGATGTTGCTGTGCTGAACACAGATAAGGAGCTCATTTTAATTTCTAGATATTTGGGCTAATATTTAAACATTCATTCTTTGATAGTCAGGAGACAGTATTCTTCCTTTAAAATATAGGATATTTTCCCATTTAAATTACATTATTCTTTGGGTTTCACTGAACTTTCAACCAATGATTACATTTGGGAGAGGGGAACATAGAGTAAGAAACAGCATATTTTATCTCCCAGACAAAGTCTATGACTCTCATTCATGTTGTCAGGTCCAATGTAATTGCTTTCTTTCCAAGGCTTGTTACTGCTATTCCTCTACTGCTGACTTTGACTTTCTGTCATATACAATCTAATTGTTGGCTTTACAAAAGAAAAAAAAAATGCACTCACTGGAAAAACATATTTACATTTTGGGAAACTGTAGCCATTTAGAGTGCACTGATTTGTATTAGCTTATTGATATGAGTATTCAGCAGAAAATTTGATCTTAGTTCCATCCAACCCAGTTGGGTTAGTTGGTTAATTAGTTTCATCATATCCTACAGTAAACAATGAACAATTATTTACAAAAGGTCTTTCCATACTGAAAAATGATTTGTCAATCTAATAACTTTTAGTTACTTTTCACTATGTCTGCATGACAAATTGTAAGACACATCCCACTCACAATAACTAGCTATGCTACGTTGTAGATGCGTTCACAAAACATAACGGCTTTTTCCTCTGTTTGGATAAATTTGGATTATGGAATTCAAGTGGAAAGCAATATTCTCCTCAATCTTAGGAAGTGAAATTTTCTTTATGGTAGCAGTTCTGGGTAGAAATAGTCACTCCCTTCTTTCAGTGTCTGTTTACTAACAGAACATGGCAGGAAATAACAATTCAATTCTGTCACTTTCACTTCTGTTTCACCTTTCATTCTCTACTAATAAGCCCAGATCCCTGTAATTCACCTCTGTCACTGCATGTCCTGAAATTCTCAATCACTCCATTGTTTTCTCCACAAGCCCTGTCCTCCTCCTCTTTTATTTGCTTCTTTTGCTCATTCTTTCCTGTTATGCTTTCCTCCCTCCCTGGTGTTGCACCTCTTCCACTTTCCCCTGCAGTCAGTGCCATCCACTTTCAGAGGAGGCAAATACAACTTTCTAAAAACCTTAGTTGCTTTAGAAATTGGCAGCCTTGCAGACTCCACTCTAAGCATTTAAGGGAAGACGCAAGGATGTGACAATAAATGAAACAAGGCAAGGATAAAAAGACACTTCGTATGGTATCCACCAGCTTGGCTGTAGCTTTGGGCTTTTAGAATGCTATGTTTGCATTTGATTTGTTTGGGTTTTATCTGTCAAGGCAATAATAGAACAATATTTATGTACTAGTAATTACAGTATTCTACTTCCCTCCCCTCCCCAGTAGCACAGCTATAGTTTATAGTCTGTCAGTATTTCCATTACAAAGTCCATTTTTTAGAGGTCAATAACTCAGTCATTTAAGACTGCATCAGCTCAAATCTAGACTCTTAATTCACTTTTTATTCCTGTGATGGAAGAGAAACATTTGTTGGGCTTTTTTTTTTCTTTTTTTTTTTTTTTTGTAATTCATGAGATTTTATTTCATTTCTGAGTTAAAATTTGGCTTTACCTCTGAAAATGAAATATTGCAGATAAATTGTCACTTATATGGGCTCTGAAAATGAAATATTGCAGATAAATTGTCACTTATATGGGCTAAACATTTCAAGATTTTTTAAAGTAGAACTAAACAAATAAAATATCCAGATAAAAAGCATAGCTACCAAGCAGTCTAGTGCAGACAGTTTTTATCCTTTTTTAGACTGCAGAGTATGTTAGCCTTAGCTGTTATCTGACTAGCAAATAGCATGCTATGAGTTTTCTAAGAGCACGTTATGAACAAAACAAGGAAAATAAAAGGGAAAGAGGAGGAGGGAGCTTTCCAGTTTTCCAAGCAAGGAGAAAGTCTTTGATATACTTGAAGGGCCCAGGTGAAGTCCCTTTTCCCACTAACCCACACCACAGTGCGACAGTGAAAGAGAAACAGGCATAGACAATGAGAAAACTGACTGAATAAATTTTTGTGTTCTGTCACAAATTTGTCCTCAGCAGTTCAATGCTTCTGTAGACTGGTTTTGTTATTATAAAGGTGATATTAGACCATAATAAACTGTGTAATACAATGAAACCATTACATAGAAGGTGTTTATTTTGCATTGACTATTGCTTCCAGAAAAATAAAACTGAAGAAAAAACTCCTGGATAAATGAAAAATGAGACCAGGAAGAAGTGCAAATAAACAGCGACTGCATTTGTTTTCACTAACTGCTAAGAAAAAGCTCATATGTTTAATTTATAACCAGTATTCTAAAATCATATCTATTCTTCTTTACCAAAAATTAGCTTAGTTATACAAACATTGGAAGTCTGGGTATTGCATTTGTCTGCAGACTGATTTTACCTATTTTACTCAGCCATGGAGGGCCAGTTTGCACATGCACCAAACATGCACATGCACATGCAACCACAGTTGTCCAGAGGAAGGCCAACAAACATCTGCATCCTGAACCAACCTGAACACTTTCTATCCCATACTTTCTCATTGCAATAATATGCTACCATACAAGAGCTGTAAGACTTCAGGCAGCTGGCTACTTTCCTGGAAGCCCATCTGCATATTTTAGCATAATACACTATCAGCCAGCCTCACCCTTTGAGATATGTTGTAAATCATAGAAAAGATGAAGATATTGCAGTGTGTGTGAGCTATATGCAATATTGTGCAATAAACAATGATCCATTACAGTCTACCAAACCTCTGAAAGCCCCATAGCAAAAGTAGACTATCACTGCCAGACGTAATTTAGCCTTCCTATGGTTTAATTTGAAAAACACTGTATAAATGCATATTCATATTTACTCATGGTTCTCATAAAATTTAACTACAAATAATCTGGGGAAAAAAAAGACAACATAAATGGCTTGAATTTTTTCAGCACTTTGTTGAAAGAATGCCTTACCTTTTTTTTGTATCACAGAATCATCAAAGAAAAATACCAGTAAAGCAAACGAAACATTCATTTTTACTAAATGCTAAATGGGAAATTATCCTAATATTAGCTCAAGTACTTTCACACTTCACATAAGACCTATAGATTGTATCACAGAATATGAACTGTAATAGTTCAGTTAAAAAAACCCAGTGCAGTGTCAGAGCAAATTTTCAGAACAGAAAATATTCTTTGTTTGTTCTTTGACAGAGTTAATTCATGTCAAAGCATTGTGGACAGGGAGTTCTGTTCTGAATAGGATTTTATTAGTCTTTAGAGAACTTTAGAGTTCATATTTGTGCTGTGCACAATATATAATTGTGGAAAGTATAAGAGTCCTCTGAAACTGCTAACCAAAACTATTTTCCACTTAGAATAAATTCATCTCACTCAGCATTAGTATCTGAAAATGTATGTATCTAATCTAGTGGGTTGTTTAGCCTTTTCCTCTACTCAGTGAACGGAAGTAGAAATCTTAGTGTTCTTCATTTTAGCTGCATAATACCCTTCCCTTATGAAAGAGTACATTTTTCTCCATTAACAACTAACTTCTCAACTAAGCAGATAGCTTAGACTAGGTGATTAACTGTAAGACAGGTAAAATTAGGTGAAATTAATCAAAAGTGTCTAATTAACTGGGCTTGTATTATTTTCGTTCATCTCATACTACTTGGAATAAACTTGAAGGGCAAACGTCTCCCCCACATTAGTTCTACAACTAGTGGCCAGTGTATTATTACTTCATCACTTTCATGCCACCTTCACCATTCATGCAGATTAATAACTATTTCTTTACAGTTCAATGGCATTACTCAGGTGTATCCCCCATCTTAGATGTACTTTGCACAAATGATCACTTCTTTTGATGTGGCCAGGTAGCACCCTGTTACTCTACATGCACAAATGAATGCAACATTAAATATTATTTTAACCTGTCCAGAAAACACTGGACTCACTGAATACACATGATCTGGACACGCACAGTCCTGGGCATATGAGATTACTAGATATCCAGCCCAGACTGTCAGAAACTAAGAGGTTCTACTACCAAGATGATACAGCAGTGAATTTTATACCTGTAACAATGGAATTAACCAGCAGAAAGGACAGGATTCATACAGTCATGTACAGATTCATTAGCTATATTTTCTTGCTCCAAAAATAATTGGCCTAAAGTCAATTTAGAGTATATTGATTAATGCTGTTACTCAAATATAGGGCAAATTTCCAAATACAGGCTTGAATAATATTTATTTCAACACACAAAAAAAAATCTGTGTGACACAATGAAATAATTCATAAAAACCAAGGTTCATCAAGCTGAAGACTATGTCTCTGAGTATGGCCAAGGATGCTTATGAAGTCACATGAAAAACAGCAACTAAATGGTGAAACTTCATGAATATGCCTCCCTACCTCCCAGCAAGTTGTGGCTCAGTGACTTCACCAGCCAGAGGCAGCACCCTTATCTTTAAATGGGCATTTCTTGGTCAAATCTTGAAACAGCACATTTGCCAAAGTTGTGCTGGAAGGTTGCTTTCTGCACACAGAATTCCTCTAGAGTGTTTGTTTCCACAATTTTAAAATATGTAAGTAGCAGTAAATGGGAGAGAGTTTGATAGTCAAATATCTACCTGGGGTGATGAAAGCAAGAGCACAGTTTGACTCCAGGGAGCACTTTCTGATTTATGGCACATAAAACATTGCCCCTGAGAGACTGAGAACATCCATTTCTGTAAGTCCACAACTTACTGATGCTGTCCTAAGTTATAATACAGCTTCAAACCTCTTCAGGCAGCGGCAGGTTTGTATGAATGAGGGTTCTGACCTTTGGGCTATTGGGAAAAAGAAAGGATTATTCCAGACTTTTCAGAGGAGGAGAAATGAAGGGGTGTGTTTTAGTAGCTGAGCAATACCTAACACTAAGATTAAAGCTTACAAAACAGTAGGAAATTCTTGTATATATTTGTCAGTCTATTTTCAGCTTGTAACGCATTGTCTGCAGCCTCAGCAGTCAAGATCTGCTTTAGGCATTAGCCAAGGAAATGCTCTGTAGTGTTTTTGTGGTTAGATTCCAAGTACAAATTCTTGCTTTTATAATGACGTGCAAAGTCCTGGTCAAGAATCTGAACCTACTGTACTCAAATCTATAAAAACACACATCAAGACCTTTCCTGCACCAAGGATGTTAAGAAATTCTTTGCTTTTGAGACACTGGTGGTATTTCAAGGCTACTATAAGCAGCAATATTCTTTCAAATTAACTGTTTTATGGCTGATGCTGTTCTGTGCTGTTCAGCAATTGTCCTCTTACGTTGAGGGCTGGCTGTTCCTTTGAAAACATAGTGGAAGCAATAGCTAGCACATTTACACTTTCTAAAATGGTCGATAATCACAGCCCATTGCTGCTGGGAATGGTAAGTGACTTGCCCCAGTATGGAAATATGGGTGCCTATGGAGATCTGCAACATAAACTGAAGTGAAATAGCAGAGCAAAGTCCAAAGGAGAGCTGCTGCCTTCCACATGACTGTTGCTGCTTCTTCAGATTCTTCCTGAAAGCTCCGTTTTTATCCTCAGCCCCAATAAAAATTCTTTGCATGGTGTGTGGTGGCTGCCACACTATGTCCTAGCGATGGTTTCCTATACCTCTCAAGACTCAGATTGTCAACTGCAATGAGAGCAGTCCTTTTGTTATGAGCTTTTACCTAGCACAGCAGGGTCCTGATACCTGTTCTGGTTCAATAAAGTTGCTGACACAATACTAAAACATTGGTCCAGCTCTACTTGGAAGGCTGAGCTTACCTGCAGAGCGAGCCTGGTCACACAGAGCAAACAAAAGCTTCTTTCATGTGCATGTCAGCTGCATATTCAAATACTGTAAGCCTGTAAGATTGCCTTAGTCCTTCTTCTGTGTATAACTGAGCAGACAGCACTGAGAAATGTTTATTTGCTCCTTTTGCACACCTACCTGATATATTGGCTGAGTTATCCCAGAAAAAATTCATATCACATAACTTTTCATGGCAGTGCTCACCACTTCAAACTTTATTTACATGTGCAAAAAGGCCTATGACTTCAATTTAGGTGTGATGTTCTTCCACTTGTGTGTACTTTGTAGATATAAATGACAATGCAGTAAGCAGGAGATCAGTTATTTAACGATGCAGAGCAAAGGGAGGCTTACTGGAGAATCAGCACCACTACACTTCACTGAACAGGTTAATAAACACAGCCAATATTTACATATTTCTATATTAAAAGTGGTTGTCATATCCATTTTTATATAACTTTTAATACAACAGAATTCTTCCACAGATTTATCCAACACTGATGATGATGATGTCACTGATTCCCATTTTGGGTGTCAGGTTTAACTGTTAAATGGTTGTCCTTAAAAAAAAATAACAACAAAAAACGCCCATAAAACCCAAACAATTCTTGAACCATCTGCAGGAAAGAAGCATTTCTAGTAATAATTATGTGTGTCTTTATATTTGCATAATGTTTTGTAACTGTACAATACTTAGCACATTAAGAAAACATGTAACAAATAATAATAGAGGAGTTGGAAAAATCAATATGAACTAAAGCCCAATTAACCAAATAAACTTTCATTAAAAATCTGACTTCTAAAAAGGTACGTAGTGATGGGATCAAAGCTGAAAATGAAACCACTTCAATTTCATTTCAAATAGACTTGCTAATGAAATGTACATACTTCAAATGATTACTGTGTTGTGCAAGTTACTGTAAAAATCATCTAGTTCAAACATTTGTGTTTGATACTTGCATCATATTTTCCTGGAACAATCATCTGGCTTTATGGCTTTTCACATATTGTATTTTTGTCTTTCTGTCACTGAGGCTTGTCTAGACTAGAATAATTATTATTCAGGTATCATTTCTTGTTTTCAAAATGTCCAAATCAGTGTTGTGAGTCATAAGAACCTACAAAATACGCATTTTGCAAATTAGCTATGAATAATAGAATAGAAGATCTGGAACTCTATAGGGTTTAGCTTTGTGTTCCTTCATTTGATGTCATTAATAATGGTAGTGTTTTTTCCCTTAATGTCTTTTCTACTAAGAACCACCTCCTCTGTTCTTATACCTTTGATCTCCCCCCTCAGGCAATGAATTTTTTTTCTGTGTGTGTGGCTTACTGTATTGATCATGCGATCCTTGTCTTCTTTCTAAAAATTTTATTCTTCATTTAATATTCTGGTGTTTTACATCCAAACTCAAACCACTACCACTGTTTATTTTTCTGAACTTCCCTCCCCAGGGTACTTATCCAGTTCTCACTATCAAAAACCAACATGCAGTGAAGTTCATGAAAAAACTCGAGTCTGCAGATTTCCAAGAGCTGTTTCACCTTACACAGCAAAGTACATTATTGATGTTGAACACAGAAATGAAAGTCGTAGAGTGTGCTCCTAGCCATGTGGGAATCAATGGCAACTTTGATTGGAGTAGTCTCCAGTTAATTTAGCGCTTCAGAAAAAGTATTTGTCTCTCTTTATCTAACATAATTGCAGCATTTCAAACACCTGAGGACATTGGAAGGTGTATTTCCCACCTCATTATATAGACAAAATACCTGGTTTTGCTCAAGGTTAGATCAGAGTTGTATTGCCCAGAACACTTGAACGAAGATACAGAGGGTCTGCAGATTTGCTACAGTCCTAGTCAGGGACAGGGATTTCTTGGACAGAAAGAGGAGCTGTCCTCAAAGCTGTCCATAGACAATATGGTTCATAAGCAGAGGAGATAGCAACGCCAAGGAGCAAGAGTCTGGAGACACTTTTTAACAGTAGGTCACTAATTATGGCTAACATCCATTTTTTACCAAAGCAGACCAAAACACTTCAAATGTAGCTCTGGTCAATATGCTATTCTATCATATTTACCAGCTGAAAACATTTTACTTCTGCCAGGAAAAAAATATGTATATAAGTCTAATGTCTATATTTGTTTAATATGCAGTAATAAAATATCCCAGCCTTGACTGAAGGGTGTGGTTGCTACTGCAGCAGAGATATCCCACTCTAATCATAATCACTGTGCCACTGGCAGCAGATGAATGCAGAACTACAAGTTCAGTTCCTTGTTGATTACCAGACTTTCAGTTCATTGCTTCCTCTTCTACAAAACACTGAAATGAACAACCAGAATATTATTACTCTGCAGTGAATAGGCAGATTTATTATTCGGAGCATGAATGTACTTTAGATTTTTACATCTGCTCAGCAAACATCCTGTAGGGCTATACAATTGGATGTTAGAGAAAATGTTAAGTTAGCTCTTAGGAAACAGACAGGAGTATTTACAGACTTACAGAGTTCGGTTTAGCAAGTACTTTACAGCTGTTAATAACAAATATTTTATGATGACCATTCAAAAGTTGCCAGTTTCCCTAGACTAGTAGCTTTGCTGTATTCAGATCCAATGTTTCAGCATACAATTTTTGGTAACTTGTCTTTTTCCACGTGCCCACAAATATTAACCTTTGAGAGAAATACTCACACCTTAGATAATTTTATCTACAGAAGAGCATGGTTACCGTGGTAGATGCACCCTAACCAGACTAACTGAGAATAACAACAAGCATTCAGCAGCATTGAATGTTACAGGGGACTCTGAGTATCGACTTAGATTTCTAAGAGATCTTAAAACTCACATCACTTTATTTCTATTGCATTTAGTACCAGCACTCACCAGAGTAAAACTAGTTCAGCTGTGCCTATACTAGATACAGCCACAGCACTGCCTGCAGCACAGAGCAGGCACCATCCTGAGCACTGTAATATAACATCTACCTGTGCAGCTTTGTACCTGACATGACAGCTGGTTCTGCTCATGGCAGTAAGGAATGCCTCTGGACTGCAATGTTGTTAATATCTGCAAACATACTCTATTTAATCACACATAAGGGGTAAACAGGGAACTCTTGCTGATACCAAGATAACCGTATCTTCTTCTAGTAAACAAGGAACAGCCACAGTCTGTTCATCCTTATTTTCCAGCCATAGTGTTAAATAATTATGTGATCCTATCCAACAAGATGGATCAGTCTGGAGGGGACGATGCAGATGATCAAATTAACTAAAAGCCAGCTCACAGCTCAAACATGATCTTTGTTGAAATTGTATGCACCCAAAAAAGCTGTTTTATCTTTTTAAATGTTTTATATGATGCTGCATTTTGAATAGCATTCAAGTTTGTTAAATTATGTACATTAGGAGGGGTATTCGTCTTTCTTGTCTTTAAAATTCCAAGACTGTTGCCAAAACATGTCATTTTGAAGCTTTGTAATATAACCGCCCTAAGTGACAGAATTTGAGAAATGTGTGTAAGGTTGATGTTGATGATTTATTCCTGAGTCTGAGCCAGCCATAGCCATGAGGATGCTTTAATGTCAGTCATCCTCTGCTTCCATTGACCTTTAGGAACAGCTTCCATGTGAGCTGGGAGTTCTCTGTCCTTTCCTCAGTGGGGCTGCCTAGCAGCAAATCTGCTTACCCACAGCTGCATTGCCAATGCACAAGGATAAGCTATAGTTCCCCTGCCCGTTCGCTGGCATTCTCTTTTACAGGTAACTATAAATTGCTTGTTAAATTACAAAAAGGCATTAAATGAATAAAAGTACATGTAGTTAAATACATTATAGCACAGAATCAATTTTTCCAAGAGTAAAATGGCAAATTAAGGATTGCAGATTATTTGGAACCACTCACAGAACAATTACTGTGCACTAGTAGTACTGAACTTCAGAAATAATTTAGATATTTCCTGTAAGAATTCTCAGCCACTGCATTGCAGGAACAACTTGGAGTATTGCTAACACATAACAACCCCTAATGCTTCCACAAATGAAATCCTATAAAAGGCTACTATCATTAATCATTAGTTGTAAAATGCTATCAAGCAATTTAACCTACAGCATCAGCCCACTGTAGCAACCACAGTATAGTTCAATCTCTGTAATAATGCATATTCAATTACCTAGCTCATCTTCTTCTGTCTTTATTATAATTGATAGTCAAAAACTGCTTAACTGCAGCTCTCCATAAAAAAAAATTAGAGGAAAATGAAAAGATAGGCATGTGATCATTCCTACCCGTAGGGCATATGAAAAGGTCAATATATAATCTATAGTTTTCAAATCAACTTTGGTTTCGAAACAGTCCTTAATGCACTGCCTTAAAACAAGTCCACAGATGTCAAGCCCTACCAAATGTGGCACACATGCAGATGTCCACAAAGGTGTCTGTAGCATTACATTAGATGGTGACTGTGGGTGCAGACACTGGAGCCAGCTGCCAGCACCACCACATTGCTGGAGCAGCCTCCATGCCTCTCTGGCCAGGACCATCTATTTTCCCCCAAGCAATGCTTGGGAATGGATCAGGGTTAGCACAGGCAAGGAACATTGCCACAGGTAGTTTGCATTCAACAGCTCTACTTCATAGCCTAAACGTGCCCAAAGCATGCCTCAAAGCTAGCTGTGATCTTGTTTGGTGTACTGGTGGGTATAGATGTAGCTGCAATGCATCCATACAAAGCTTTTGCTTTCAGGAGCAAGTTCAGTACTTTAAAAAGCACGAGCCTGACTTAGAAACCTAAAGATATGGGTTATCACGACCCTGAATTCTTCATTTGCTTCAGATTTTACAGCAGTAATTAGCCTATCTGGAGGCAAGTCTGAGACTTCTGCTTCTGGACAATGTTATTTACAGATAACTTCTTGAAGTACCAACTCACTACCAATGTACTTTTAACCTGATAGGAAAACAAAACACAAAACCAACATGAATTTGACTAGTATGGTTTCATTGCTCTTTCTTTCTAAATTCCCGGCATAGAAGGAAAGAATTTTGCCTGGAAATAGGAACACCAGAACATAAAATATAGAGGGCCACACTGATGGTATATCCAACTGAGAATCCATGTACATCAGCAATATAGGGATGCTCCGAGAAAGAATAAATGAGATCATGGAATCTTCACCTCAGTATTTACCTTTCAGCTTCTAGCAACCAACAATGCAGGAATTTCTCAAGCTGAAGATGACACTCAGATGTTTTTTTATTAATTTTATTTAATAAATTAATTTATGCTCTATGAATTTGTTCAATGCCTTTCTGCAATCTATTATATTTCCATCTTCCATAAAATCCCATGGCAATCCCATATAATTCAATCCTGCATTGTGTGAAAAGTGTGCAGGAGATTAATTATTAGTTTACAAAAAAGGATTAGGAAAAACTTAATACATTAGCTTTCAGTATTTCGTGATTATTTATCAGTGTTGTGACATTTTAAAAATAAGTGGATGACCAAAACTTTTGAACTTGATAGCTTGATTATTACAGCTTTTACACCCCTTTATGTTCTGAATACTTAGGCTTACAGATATACTAGTATTTTTCTTTTTTTTTTTTACCTTTTCTATATACCTATAACAACATCAGTATCTTCCACATGTCAGGAAAATATACTATCTATACTGATAATTTTAATGTTATCATCTTGTTCCATTCATTGATGCAAACTTTTGATGATACTCTCCTGAAGAATTTCCCTTTGCGGAATGTGCTGTATGTATGTGACCTATTTTTTATGATACGTTTTCCAATATTGAAAGAAATGTGATTTCTTTTTTATAATCCAATAAGAACAGAACAATGGATTCATGGCATGTTTGTTGATCAGTTATGCAAGGAGAGAATTTTATCTTTGGATAATTTGCTGATTTGTAAGCTTTTTCCTTTTTCATATTTTTGATGTAGTGGCTTTTCGCTGAAAGAAATAAACTGTAAAGGAAAAGAAATATCAAGGTGTATTTGAAATAGAAATCAACATTATTTTTCTGTTCATCTACTACAGTGAAAAAGGTTACATTGGGAAAATAACTCTCAGAACAGCCTTTAGATCACAAGAATGTCCCTGGACACCAAAGGCTGTAAAATGTGCTTTGTGAAATGTTGTATGGAAGTCTGTAATATTTTGGCTGGTGAATTTTCCTCTTAATGTCTGGCTTAGATAAAGCTTAACTGTGCTCTTCAGGAAGAGAATACTTATTTCCTGGACTATTATTCCTAATGATAATGAAGTGCCAATGCTCAATGACAACCTGAGCACAGATATCAGGAAAAGTGACCTGTCCTGAAGAGGCAGCTTCAGCACTGATTTTATCTTTTCCTGGCACTCAAATCAAATTAGTTTGCTATCACAGGGGGGAAGCAAGGCAAGGTGAGGCAGCAAGTGTTATATATGTCTAAGACAGGTAAGATGAGTTAGCTTCTCAATGTGTACATCTTTCTTCATTGAAGATAAAGAAAATTTAGCTGACTGCACAAACAGACTTGTAAATAAAGTTGTCAAGGGACTACCTTTGACTCTGAGACAACCTGATACGGATGGTTTGTATCTATATCACTAAACTCTCTTACTTTCTCAACACATCGGCTGAACTGATTACCTTACCCCCAGACCATCCTAACCCCTAGACTATGCTGGAGGATTAGCCATGGACAAGGCACTGAGCAACCTGCTTTCACTGGTGAATTATATCAGATAACCTCCAGAGGCACCTTTCAACCTAAATCATTTTACGAGCCTATAATTATCTGGAAGACTACTAAGTCACACGGACCACAGACTTGCCAATGCTCATAGTAATCGTTAATACAAGGGATCAAATTGCGTCAACCTCAGCCTTTTTAGCTGGTGTAGATCTACCTATAGAGTACATATAGAACAGGGGAACAAAAATGTTACAAAATGAAAACCTGATCCTTTCTTGGTTGTACTTTTAATTCCAGTAAACTAGTATTTTCTGATCAAATCTCTTGTCCTGAAATTTCTGAGGTTTCCTAGTAATAGAGTAATTTCTTTATTCTTTGGTATTGTGACTATTTCCATGACAAATAAAGAAGCCATGACTCAGGCTTCTAAGGTCTAACTGGGAAAAGATATGTTGTTAATAAAAAAAGTCTATGATCATTAATGTACTCACGCAAGTCCAAATTAATATTGCAGTGCTAATATTGCAGTACTGTGACTTGTACTACTTCATGTTGTTGTACAGCTAGGTCTGTCAGTATGCGATCTGACATAACAAACAAAACCCAGCCATAAAAATAGGTGAAAAAACCATGAAGAATGTATCATACATCCAATTTTTCGTGAGTCTGAAAGTACAGAAACTTGTTCTTGATCTCATCCGAGACAGCTTGAAGTTCAAAGTTCAGACAAAAATCACCACAGGAGTAATTGTCTTTACAATTGTAGTAGACTCGCAGATACAGCCTATGACTTACAATTTGGTAGCAAGTGCAACAAATATACATTGCGCTCTACAGAAGTTGTGTATGAAAAAAGCCATGGTTCCACTCAAGTTAAAAGCATTTTTCCCCTGAAGTTATAAGTGTGATGTCAACACGTGGCCATATCCAGAACGTTCAGCATGCCTACGCTTTGACAGCAGCACATCTGTGGCAAGTTGGATATGCAAAAGCCATAGCAGGTTCTCAGGTTTTCACGTGGGGTTTGGCAGCACATGAAAGCTGTGGTTCTTCATACCTGAACTGATTAATTTAGGACTGAACACAGTCACACAGCTGACAACACTCTAGGCATCCCTATTATTTTTGGTGATACAGTGATGTGGCTCAAAACGAAGCTCCTCAGCACACCAGGCTTAGGGTGGAACTCAGACATTTGTATCAAATGGAAAGCAATGAAGTAATTGTATGATGTTTTGTATAGTAAAGTGAAAAGTATAGCATTTATTTGAGATTGATGTCATTATAGAAAGGTATGATGGGAAAACTGGATGCTAGAGCAGAAATTGAGAGGGGTATGTGATAAGTTCAGAGAAAAAGAATAAAATGTGAAGATGATCATAGGCTATCTTGCTAGTTCAAATTATTTTTAAAATGCTGCTTTTCTAGTTATGTGCTGCATGCTACTGTTATAGAGAACATTTTTAAGTAACATATTAATATGAGCATTAATAAGTTTTATTCTTAAAGCATTCATAACCTTTGGGGATATTTATTTTTTTATCAAACTTTTACTGAAAAACATAGACCCACCAAGATGGTCAGGGGGATGAGCAGTTGGCCTATAAGAGAAGGCTGAAGGAACTGGGCTTGTACAGTCTGGAGACGAGATGGCTTTGGGAGACATAACAGCAGATTATCAGTAACTTTGAGAGGGTTATGGAGTCAGATGTTTACAGAGGTGTATGGCAAGAGATCAAGATGCAACTTCTCATGACTTGAACCAGAAGAGGTTGAGACTGGATATAATGAAATAATTGTTCCAAAAAGGACAGTCAAGCATTGGTACTAACAAGGCTGTGCAACTTTGGGGGTGTTCAAGACCCAGCTGGATAAATACCTGAAGAACCTAGTCTGATCTCATAGCTGACCCTGCTTTAAGCAAGAGGTTGGACTAGAGACTTCCTGGGATTCCTCCCAACCTGAATTATTGTTATGTGACATTTAGTGAAATGAGCTGGTAACGATTTTAGTAATTAGATCTGAAAAGGGTCTCACTGAGAATGCAAAAATGTCTTCAAAAACCCACCACTGAAGCTGTCAACAGTGTGGGTGTTGATGATGGACATTTTTTTTGGTTTAATGTTTGTTTTAAATGAGTGTTCTTTCATGAAACATTAAAACAAAAGCTTTGAACAGGTTTACGATAGAATAATTCCTCTTGAATCACACATAATCTTTACTTTATAGAAAGCTGGAGAGAACTTTTATGTTCTGATGCACAGAGCAAATGAACCAGCAACTGCTTTCCTTTCTCTCCTTAACTACACAAACAGGACAGAAGAAAGCAAGAAATAGACTGGGGTGGGGGAAAGGATGATTAAGGTCCAAGTATAACAAAAGTCTCAAGCCAAATAAATGTCCCTACTAGAAAAAATAATGGAATAAAAACTCGGGGAAATGACAGACGAATCGCAAAATGCAAGTTGCAAATGTAAAGATATCTGAGGAGTGAGGGGAAAAAAGGCATTAAATATTTTTTATTATGACTTTTTGATACGGAAGTAGGAAGCTGCATGTAATAACCGTGTAGCTTGTACCTGGGGGAAAAAAAAAAAAAAAAAAAGTAAATGCTTGGATATAAGATACAAGTATTGGCCTGTTTTAAGTAGTGCCCAGTGACAGGGGAATCTGAGGACACAGCAAATCTACAGCTTACCCAAAGCTTGCTCTCAGCCTCCAGCAATTTGTAACATGGGAACTTCCTGAGCCAGGGCTTGTATCTTTATATCTGATAACTTTCACAGGATTTCTAGCTGCTTCATGAACCCATTTAAAATTTAGCACCTGTAATATCCCATTAGAAGGAATTAGCACCTCAACTACACACCATGCAAAGCAGCATCTTTTGTTGGTTTTGAACATGTGACCTGTTCGATTCGACTGAATCTACTAAGCCTTTCTTGATTTTCTGCATAACACTCAGGATCTATAAAATCTGAAAAGGCTTTCATTATAGCCTAGCATTATCCCTGCCTCCCCCAGAAAACTTATTTCCAGTCTCAGTCTATGCTTTTACTCATCTTTATGATCCTCTGTGCTTTTTTCCCATTTTTACTATACAGACTTTCTGAGACAAGAAAAACAGATTGTGTGTAGTATTTAAGATGTAAGCACATAATGTGTTTCTACAGTGGAATGAGTTGCTGTTTTCTCCTCTGTTCCTTATCTAAAATATCTACTAATCCATTTGCTTTGTTGAATCTTAATGAGCATTAAGCTGATGTTTTCACAAAGTTGTTATAAACTTAGATCTTGTCTCTTAGTGCCAATACTCAGCTTAGAGACCACTATTGTGCATGTTAAAAAAAAATCTTTAATTTTTTACACGTGAATAACTTTTCTATTGAACTTGCCATCACTTTGCCTCTCTTATGATGGCTGCTTAACAGAGATGATTATAAAGAATCAGAGCAATTTCTTTATGCCAGGTTTAACCTCAGGGTGCATTGATAAGATATATTCCTCAGAGCTGTACAAGTAATACACAGGCAATGTCAGAGAACAGGATAGCAGAGAAGTGCTAAAATAAATTAACAGTTGCAAGGCTTGAAAGCCAGATGACAGAATTCAGAAAGTTTCGAGGTAATAAGAAAACCCCCTTGCTTAAATCTGCTATTATCAGGCAATACTGGAGAATGGAAAGTGCTATGACTGTCCTTAAGATATGTATTGTCTGTAATCCAGAACTACAAATTAGTAAGTTTTACTTTGGCATTGGGCAAATTGAAAGGGAAATCAGGTTGGAGAGTACATAGATGAATGTATGATGCTGGCAACCTTCCATTGCTTTCTATAAAGGAAACCCACACCTCTCTAAATTATTTGATTTTTTCAAGAAAGCCAGCAAAATTTAATTAAAAGCAAACCAATAACAGGAATTACAAGCTTCTAAAACTTTTACAATATAGAATTTTACTATTCCTGACATTAAGAAATTGTCCAGTATTTTATCAGAAGTATTAAAAGGCTAAAAATTTAAGACCAGTTACATGAGAGAGAATAAAAAAACTGATTTGTGGTGGGTTTTGGCTTTACCTAACTTTAGCACATAAAGATAAGAATTTGATCTGGTCATCTGCAGTCCCTCTCTAGTCAACAGAGAGAAATATGTGCATTCGGAAAATGATTTATCATATGCTAAAACAAATCTCTGATAGGTCAGAGGAATTCCTCTTTGGAAATATGTGTTTCTCACTGTTGATGGTAGCTGGCATTCAAAGGACTTGTTTTGATAACTGCATTTTATACAGTCAAAGTCAGTGAGGTGAATCTCTCTCTACACTGATTCAGAGGAGCCGCTCTGTAGTACCACTAGCATTGTACTAGCATTACACTAGCCTCAAATATTCAATAGAGTTATCAGTCTTCTTTTTGTGTTAAACCTAGAAAGCCCCCAAAGAGCTATCTTGTCTGAGAGGTACAATTACTAAATGGAACAAGTTTATTTCTTCAGCTTGAGATTTGATTACTGGATCCACATGACTGTAGCATCTCAGACTATCAGGGCATCGTTTCTGGGATAGACTGTCCTCAAGCTTGTGTGACAGTAAGGAATTCAGGTGGTAAAAAAACATCCATCCTGAGCTATGTGACCTTTGTAGAACTTCAGGGCTTTATACAATCAGCATATTCTCTGCCTCAATGAGTTATACACTCACCTGTGCTATGATTGTATTACTAAATGAATGGTTCCCATTACTTGTAATGTGAGCTATCGACTTTTCCTTTATCTCAGATGATTCAAGTGAAGGGATTCCCATGGGTGATTGCAGAGAAAAAAAAAACAACCAAACCCACAGGAAAAAAAGCCCAAACAAAACCAGATATGAAACCAAGCAGAGTTAAAAGAAAGTGGCTTACAGCTTTTTCAGGCCAGAGATAATGCATATTGTACGTTAAGAAATTTTGGGGAACAATAATATACTTCTTTTTCATGAAGTTGTATGTTCTTACTTATCACACAGTATTAGAAGTAATAGAGGATGAAATGTAAAGTCGTATGTTTGTGGGATTTATATGATCTGCCATTCATGACATAGAAGTCTCAGAAAACCATCAGTGAATCTTATCACAAAGCTGTCTTTTGTGTTGTTTGTGAAGAGCTTCTAGATTTGGTCTTTTTACATGACACCTTTCACAAGAAGCAAGTTTATGTGGAGCCTATACATTTCATCTGATTGTGTTCTCTTTTTCCTATTTAGAAGTAACAACTAAACTCCCTTCCTAAAATCAAAAGAGTTTGTGATTTTGGTCTAAGCAGAATGTAGAAGCACCCCTAATATAAGACCAGCAAAGTGCCAAATGTCAAAGAACATAAATAGATGAGCATGCAGGTACCTACACGCACAAGTGTACCATCTCCAGCCTCGCTGGTCTGTGCTGTACGGAACATGGAAGAACCAGCTGATCACCCTTTGCAGGCCCAGCTTCAAAGTCCTGCTGTGGAGGAGGTAAAGCAGGCACTTCAGCCCACGCAGTATGCATCCACCCCTCCCAGGGCATCATAAAGACTGGGAATTTGTGGGATTCTTTGTTCCTAAAGGACTATTTAGTGTCAAAAACCTAAGCATATCCTAGAGACTAGATACCATTCTCTTCTTTGCTAATGCACACCTTCTGTGAGCTGCAGTCATCTTTCCTCTTGCTTTTTCTCCCTACAGACCTGTGAAATTTGCAGTTACACAGATTTTGTAGAGGAGAAGAATATCTCTTCCCCATCATATCCCAGCTTGACGTCATTCCAAATTTCACAAAGTACCTAACCAAAGTCTGTGAATACTACCAAAGTCTAAAGACAAGAAATATTGCAGATTAAATCTTCATCTGTTTCCTACAAGCTGGTTTCATTGTCCCTCTCCCTACTGGATACTGGGCACTCATTGCTGCCCCAAGTTCCCTGAAAACTCACTTCAGTGAACTGCGTGCCAAGAGCTGGTTACCTGAAAGCTGGTTACTTGGCAAGATACAATTTGGTTCCTTTCTGGTTTGGGTATTTAGAAAACAGGCAGACATAAACCATCTTTGGATAGATATTATATATGTAGACAGTAGTTCACACTGACAGGGTTATTAATATGCTTAAAATAGTCTTTCACTAATATTGATAGGAGAATAGAAGTGTCCCACTAGGGCTTTTTGGCAGCAAGCCGGATGGCAATGACTTGCTTAGAGTTTTAAATTTCTTAAACAAAGGTTCCAAAGAAAAATTAATTTTGCTTACAAGCAAACAAGGCTTTGTTACCACATAGTGTTTAGAGTTTAAAAATGAAACTACATAAAATCTGTATAAAGCATATTGTAATTTAGTTAGCAGGTGCTTTTCACTGTGTAATTTTAAATGGAATTATCCTTAACTAGATGCACTTCCAGTGCTTTCCAATGAGGACTAGATCTTGCCTAAGCTGATTACATATTTTCATCGTTAGCCTGGAACAAATGAAAAAAATCATTACTGATAAGGTCTGTGAGATAACGAGAGACATAAATAATATAAAAGATATAATTACTGTTTCATAGTCCATTTTCAAAAGAGCGAAGTTAAGGTAATATATGAAGGCACTTATATTTTAGACTTTGTCAAGAGCACAGATTTCTCTTTCTTGTTAAGGCCTGGGTGAGCCTTAACCATTTGCAATGATGGGAGCTAAAGAGCTAATACAGCCTTGCAAGTATAAGTAGGAATATATGAAGTGGAACTGGCAAGGATAGAATCCCTCTGTTTTAGAAACGACACAGCTATGATTGAAGTATTCACTTTACATCTTACATCTGCAATTCATGCAGGAAGTTGAGAAATTAGGGAAGGTTCAGGAAAGAGTCATTCATATACATGATTAATGAGAAATTTAGCATCATTGACATGTAAGAGTTCCAAGAAAGGAAACAAAAATATGATTACTGAGGAGTCTCCCTTCCAGAAGCCACATCAAGAAATCTGGTGAAGGTGGTCGGCTGAAGCTGTGCAAATTCAGGCACGATATTTTAGTAGTAAGGCTATTTAACCAAGCCATTAGGAGACATGGAGGATTTATTTTACTGAAAATTAAGTCAAAATTAAGTCAACATATTCTAAATATGTTCCATTTCAATCACAGCTCCTTGATTTTTTTAACAAAAACAAAAACATTATGGAGAATGTGAGAGTTGATGATTTCCCTTTTGTGTCTAAAATCTGAACAAACCTACTCTCCTGGAGTGGGGAGGGGAATCTGATCAAAAAAGAAAGAAAAAAAGAAGACAGAGCTAATAGCAGAGAAATAAATTACATTTTTAAAACTCCTTCTGTTCTGTATGTATGGTTTAAATAAGCAAGCTGTATCCTTGTAGAAATCATCAGCAGGTTGTTTTAAAGGGTCACTTCATTTCAAACTGAATTGTGTCCTGCACACTGAAGCTATTCGGTCCCAGGCCTGTTGCATCCACAGAGAGCACCTGAGCTGCTGAACCACTATGCCTCTGTCGGTGTGACCTTCCCTTCCCAGCTGCACAGATACTGCTGAGATGGGAAAGTTTACAGAGCCCCAGGGTAAATGGTGCATTCTGAGCTGATAGTCTAACAAAGTACTTAAGGAAAGCAGAAAAGCAGAGACTGCTGGAGAAAAATCCCAGAAGAGGTAATACCCTGTGCTGACACTTCACATAAATTTGGAAATGGGAAAGCTTGGCTGAATCTCTGCTTCAGCTGTCCACAGCAATGATTTTAGGTCAAGATTTCCAGATACTAGGAGGACATTGCAAGTACCAGCAGGCTGGACATGCTGGCTTCAGGGGTTTCATTTGCTCTCAGGATACGTATGGTATCAGCCCAAAAGTGTTATGGAACTGCTGCTCTGGGGTTTTCACTTGAACAGGGATTCCCAAGAGCTTCACGTCTATAAGGAAATGTTGAGTTTTCTAGCACTCAGCTGGTAGAAAGAGGCATTTCTTGGCTGTCTCAGCTGTGCTCTGGCAAAGTCCTATGCCTAATTGCTAAATGTAGATGTGTTTGACAATTCCCTCCAAATGCCGAAATGCTAATTTGAACATGAGGGCTGTTGGTTTCCACATCCAAGGATGCTCATATGTTATACTAGAAAACATGATGCACACTGCTTAGTGGAATTCTTTTCCACCACCAGGAAATCTCTAGCCTTCTTTGGAGCTATGGTGTGAACTCTTTAGTTAGGACTTAACTTCCCTTCAAGATGGACTTCAGCTTTCATGATTTGCCTGAATAAACTTACTTTCATCATTAACTTTCCTGACTGAAATGAGCAACTTCCTTTCAGAAATTCACCTGTCCCTTTGCAACAATCTCAAATACAATCGAGTAAAACAAAGCTTATGTTCCTCTTGCTTTGAACAATGCAAGCCACAGATTCTTACCTCAATTGAAATTTCTGAGTAACACAGCCTTGAAGCTCAAACAAAGCTCACTAGAATTTATCAGGCATCTGGCCATTCCTCCATACAAGGCACACATTTTACTGTTATTCCTCATAGTGAGTGACAAACAGAATAACAGAAAACTCAGAGGTAAAAGAATACATTTCTGGTTGTCATGATTGCAGACAGTAACTGAAAGCTTCACCCAAATTAGTTTACTTCTTTTCCTTTTTAACACTGGAGCTTCTTCTGTCTCTGCCCTTCATATTCATTTTGATTGCTGTCTGGAATGTTTGCAACATTCAGGATTGGTTTCTGATTATGGCAGTTTTATTTTCCCTATGCTTGGCTAATTGCATCATTATAGAACAGATGAGAACAGAAATAATTTCCTTCAGAAAAAATATTTTTGCAGTCCCAGGACTCCAACCTCATGAAAGTCTTCAGCAAATTGTTGCATCCTTTTATCAGAATATTTAATCATATGTTCACTTAATTGTAAATTCTATCAAAAAGGGACATTTTTCAAGAACACTCTACTGACTTTACAACACACATCCCACTAAAGGCGTATGCAGTTGTGGAGACATCTATGAACATTCTAAAATTTAAGCAATGGCTGTTCTGAAGAGGAAAGCCCCTGTGAATCCAATATTGATATAGAGTGCTCCTTTCCATGGTCCCTTAAATCCAAGGCCATAATTGTGTCCCTTTAAACCAGCATGAACTTACAGCACCAAGAGAGGTTTCTTGGGCACCTCACTGGCTTCTCCCTGTGTCAGTACAAGAATTTTCATAGTCTCATTGTAAACTAAAAGGGGAAAATGATCCAGACTAAATGTTGTTCACTTGCTTGGGCTAGGTGGGTTTTTTTGATTGGGGGGGTGTTTAATTTTTTTTTTTTTTTCCCCAAGGTCACCTTTCCACAACAATGCTCTTCTACAACTTGAAGTGACAGAGAAACTATAGAAAAACCATAGAAAAACCCTCAGAATAAACACAATTTCTGAACTGGTGGATAACAAATGCAACCTTGATAACATAGCCCTAACACCATAATCAGAATTGTTTTGCTGACGCTTATAGCAAATAAATTAAACTGTGGCAGACCACAGTCTTAACTTTTTGCCTGAATTAGCATGGATCACACTTCTGCTGGTAATACCTTCTCTTGGACCTCACTAAATAGCCATGAACTGGGTCTATACTCCACCTCCCATACTTAAGTGGAGATTGAATGCAAACAAAACTGTATCATTTTGTCATCTACCATGAGTCCAAGCACATACTGTTACTAGCTGTAGTAATAGCACTAAAAGATACCATATTTTCTATGTGTCTGTGAACTCATAACAACTGGAGATATTCAACACTTCTTGAAAGCGATATTCAGAAGATAGTTTTTCCATATCTCTTCTCATACTTGTATAGTTTCTTCTTATACATCCTTACCTGAGATTATCTACATAGTCTTGAATTAGCTATTTCTGAATATGGATAAAAGAAACGTAATTGAAAAATGGAGGCAAATGTCATGTAGGAGGTTAGGTTGAAAAATGTCTAGCAGGCAGAAAATTTGGCAGAGGCTGGTGATAGAGTGAATCTTGTATGTCTGTGTTATCCCCAAACCATTAACCTGGCATTTAGGACTCCCCTGCAGTCAATCAAGCAAGCTATTAAAATGACAATGCAGAAAGCCCCAAGAAACAGGTTCAAATCAATAAACCCATATAGACTAGAACAGAACAAGCATAAATACATGCAGAGCTGTTCCTGAGCTGATGGGTGAAGACTTTGTTTCATACCGGTTTTCATGCATCCAGCATACCATTACACATAGCTACACACACCTATACATATAAGCTAAGAGGACTTCTGACAAATCACTGCCTCGGTCCGTGATTTCAGCAAATCAAGAGATGCTGGTGAACTTTTGCAATTCACCTGCAACAATTACTGCATCCAGTTGTTTTATAGATTGCAGTCCTGCAGGATTTTAGCCTAAGAATGTTAGTTTTGAGCAAGTTGTTGTCTCTCTGCCTTGCAGTTGCTTGAGGTAGAATTAATTTTGTCTGTTGTTTAGTGCCTGAAATATATAAAAGGATAAAGTCTACAATAAAGAAACTTGGCTGATAAGCTCAGGCATAGAGATATGTATCATCTAAAGTTGAATAGATGTATCCCATCTTTAAGATGTATTTTGGATAAGCTATCAACCTTGGCCCAACTTACCTTCCTCGGAAAGCAGCTGGAGCTGTATCATTAAATCCTGTGGAAGAAGCGTTAAGCCCAAAATGTAATTTATGGAAAAATTCATCCTTGTTATAGAGGCCCAATTAAAACTTGGAAACTGTCAGATGGCGGGCAATCTGCACTCTACTGAATGTAGTTACTTTGCCATAACCAAGATATGAAGGATGTAATAGCCTGTGCTTGCCTTTAGTGAGATATTCATGTGAAGGGTATAGAACCACCAAAAGAATAAAAGATGTTGCAATTGCATAAAAAATGGCATTATTCTCAATACATTAAGTCAAAGAAAGGATCTTCCATACAAAAAGACTTGTTCTGTGATACAAAGCTCAAAGAAACTTTACAGTCTGCAGTAAAATCTCTCATACATCAATTTGCAGGGGGAACATCGTTTAATATACATTATTGACTGTATTAGCAGTTTTACATTGTACAGCTGAATTTATTTATTTATTTGCCTTTCTGTCTAATGCTCCGTGCCTCAGGATATTGGAGTCTAGTGGGCCGTGCAATTAGAACGCCAGGGCATAAGTAACTTACATAATTTAGATATCAAATTTTGCATGGAGTAACAAACCAATGTGCACTAGTTATGCTCCACTGCAAAATCCATCACGAGTGGAATCATCCTTTCATGAAAAATGATAAAAAAAAAGAAAAAAAATAGAAAAGTAGAACACTTTGTACTATACCAGTAATACTATATTGTCATCTAACAGTATCTGCTAATAATGTAAAAATATCATCCCTTTCTAAAATGATTCAGCCACCTCTAATATTAACTAGTGACACAGCTACCGGTGTGTATATGCTGTGCTTACCAGGTACTTCCTTTCAAAAATTACCATCTGAGGGAAATGCATCCTGTTCTAACTATGTTCTATTTTTTTCCAGCTCAGATGTGTCCTCCTCTTGAATTCATGATAATTTCTGCAAATTTTCCTAAGTCATCACTTTCCAAACCAGGGTAAGAAGCTCTTCTAGATTGTGCCAGATTAATTAAACATAAGACTCTTGATATGGTTGTCCAGGTAACCAGCTATCCAGACTTTGTAGGCTGAGTTTTCAGTGGATATTAACTTCAGAGGCCAAGATTGCACTGAAGAAAGATTAAAGATTAAATCAGGTTGCCACATTAAATTTAAGGTAGGAAGACAAGATCTCCTCTGAGGCATTCAAAGGCATGTACTCTTCTCTCTTTATTTTACTGGGAATTTAGGCTCATGTTAAATGCCTAAATTAGACCCCATATTACATTATTGTTTAGAAATTTCAGTTTCACAGTCTACAGAAGCTAAACCAGCTGGTATCGAGTTTTCTGCATCTTAAAGATGAACTGCAACATTTTGCATATATGACTTCTGATAATCTGACTTTGTTGACAGTCATAAGGACTGTCCATCCATCCCCTTTATGATTAGTAAAAGAAAAATTCTTAACTGGATTATTACATTTTATAGAATAAATAATTTTCAAACTCTAATACTTTAGCAAAACCAGAAGGAGATGCTATAAAGGTTCCAGTACTATATCACACAGCAGAATCTCAGTTTTAATCTCTGAGGACTTACCCGTGTCCATACAAAGGGTCCTTTGATTTAGGCTGTAAAAACAATCTAATTTTTTTTTCAAAATCAGCTCTTTAACAGTAAAGTTCTTAGTGGATGGAGTAGTAGGAAATGCAGCCTTTGTTTTTTAACCCTTATGATAAATGTCCATGAGCATACCCCTTAACAAAAGCACCTGTCAGTAGCTGCAGAATTTAAATTCAATTTCTCTGGTCATTAGAGATAGGTTTGAAAAGCCAGATGTCAAGGCAGGTGCCACATTATATTTGATAATAAGTTAATGGCCCTTGAAATTCAGAAGCAGTATGTCAGTCCTAAAAGCTCCCTTTGTAACCAGCTCCCCCTCTTCCAGGCTTATGCCTTCCTTTGTTTCCACTGCTTTTATTAAAATCAACAACTGAATGTGAGAATGATGTTGTTTTTCTGTTTAGAAGAGCTAACATATCATGTTATATCATTTTAATGTTCATTATCTCTGGGACTTCATGTCTGTGAAGCTTCAGTTCTATGGGTGTTTTTTCAAATACAGAAAAATGATGTCTGTGCACTGCAAATAAACCCTATGCACTGTTAAAAGTAGCTGTACTGCTTCTGTTCCTGGTTATTAAAATATTTCATTTAAGTCAGATTCGTATGGCCTTCTATCTTTTGTGCCTTATGAGATGGAGATGATTCTTTGGAAGACTAAAGACGGAACACTAAAATTTCATTGCAGAATGCTGAACCAAATGCTGGCTTTGACTCCCAACATGCAGTTGCAGGTGCAATTTGGCTTCTTAGTTTTTAAAACACTGGTTTCGGTAAAACAATCATCCTCTTTTCAGACTCCCTCAAGTGCCTCATCAGATAGCAGCAGTGGTTTATAGCAAGCAGTTGAAAGACATGGCACACACACTGTACAGAATGAAAAGGATTTTTAAAAATGAGCAGGGTTTTCTGAATGCTGTGCAGAGTCATCACCTGCATATTCAAACACAGAATATCATGTAGGATCATAGAATAAATCAGATCTTAGCAGCAAAACACAATCCTCAGCAAGTGAAAAATTCAGCTATCTGCTTTTTTTTTCTACCTGAACATTTATGTGTTTTTTCCAGTTAGGGCGATGAATACTGAAATTTGCCCAGCTTTAGTATCAGCTAGAAAAGTTTTACTTGGTATATCTGTCACACTAATTACATTTTAGAGATGCTTAGAGGTAACATAAATGTTTAATCAAATCTGCGGGACATTAAGAAATTTCTGCCGCAACAAGCAATGTCTGCATCCCAGGTGTAGGACTTGTAGACCCCATCCTGCAACACACTTAATCAGACTTTCTGCGGGTTGCTGTAATGGTGTCCATGTTTTCTCCAGCCACTGCCACCCATTCTTTTTCCTTTCATTGTATGAAATTTAGCAGTCATCTGAGCATGTGGTGAGTCAGATTGGTTTGCATGTTAAGTGGCTTTGGCCATTTTAAAGGCTGTCTATAGAAGATATATATGGTTCCTTTCTGCTGGCTCATTAAGACCAGCTGAATGAAATTAGCTGTTGGCTCACTCACCAAAAAATTCTTAGCACCATCATTTCCACCCCTTTGAAGAGAAGGCTCCTGTCATTCATTTACCAATACATTGATTTTGTAAAATACAGCAATAGATAAACTAAGCTGCTAAGGGAGAGGATGTAATACAATGGGAGGTGGGGAGGGAAGGAGTGAAAGAAAGAAAAAAAAAATCAGTATATTGATAGAATTCTGGACATTTTTCTAGTTCCTGGGAAGATTCAGAAGGTAACAGTAAAGTCCTTGGAATTTGTTCTTTTACCATTTCAGACCACCTTCAAAGAATCTCAGTTGTATTTTAAAATGGGAACAGATGTGAAATACCCCAGTGCATTTAAAATCTCAGCTGCTGGCATGTGGCATTAGCCCACAATGCCTTCCCTCTGACAGCATCCCTCCCCAGTGGCTGCAGGAGCACCCAGGTGGCAGAGAGGCACAGGGGAGTCCTAGGCATGCCTAGGCAACTGCCAGCACTTATCTGATTTTCTTCTAATTATATCTCAGCAATCATCCCTGTGGAAAATAATTTGTGTGAACATGTCTCATGCAATTCTGTCATGTAGTAAAGATCTGGAAGTTACATTTTAATTCAATTGACTCAGAGGGGAGAATACACAAAGGGCTGAGGCTGGGTAATCCATATTCACGTAGCAAACAACTGCCCACAACAGTGATCCCCACAGGAAAGCCTCCAGGGAGCAGGGGTGCTGCACAGCCTGAGCTCACCAGCAAGGACACGCTGAATTGTGCAACAGGGCTCAGACTTCAAAAAACTTCCTGCACAGAAAACTCCAAAGTTACTTTTTATTCTGCATCACTGCAGACACATAAAAAGTTTCATATATATTGAAATTCAATTAGAAAGTATAAAATACATTACAATACTCATTAAAAGATAAAAAAATGAATTATTGTTCAGATCCAGGAGGGGGAAAAATGGTCTCATTTCAGTGGTTTTAAATTTGAATGGAAACTCTAAAAGTGGAAATAATCTCCTTCATATATTTAAAACACTTTCCCCTTCAACATTTGAACAAAATGAACACGCTCCCATGATAAGTTTACATTTTGGCAAGCTATGTTTTTGACAAAAACAGTCCCTTTGAATATGTGTTTCCAGCTCCATTGTTATATTTTTAGCTACAGGATGAATCAAAATGACAGTCACACACTTTCTTTGCCATTGAAAGTTTACATAATTTTCCTTAAAGCCTCCTCAGGAGTCAGAGGAGAAGAGCTTCATTAGAAAAATATTCCATGATGGTGCAGTATTTCTGCTCAACAAGACAGAAGGAAAAAGGGGCTGTAACAAAAGGTTTCTCCCCTCCCACAATACTTCCCCCCCCAAGGCTGCTTCATATATATGTATACATATATGTATATAGTGGTTTCTCACCTATTGAAGAATTTTTTAGATTAACAACCTTCTGCTCACATAAGGTGACAAATACAACCAGGTCTTCATCTAGTCCACGTGTGACAGAAAGGGTTGGTGGGCAATTTACAGATTTCAGAATTTGTCTTCCTGGCCCGAAAGATGCAGAAGAGCCCACTCTAGTTCAGACAGCTCATTTTGGAAACATTAGTTTCAGTTCTACTGCAAGTTCAATAATACATTATGTTTCAGCCTGGTATGTTTCCAGCAATAAAAATACCAACCGTACTTTGTAACAATGATCATAATAATCAAACCAGGTCTGGTGGCTGTCACTGTAGAAAAGCCCAATGGCTGCCTGATCTAGGTGAGAGAGAATTATCCCATGCCATACACCATATCTGTTTTGGCATCTGCATTAGGATACAATTTATTGGTATGTGAAGGATAACAGGGGAAATTCTGGTGATTTATTCTCACACACAGACAGCATTATAAGTCCTTCCCCCTTTGCCTGCCCTCCTCTGATTCCTAATTCCTCTCCAAAGCCATATTTCATATATTGAAAAAAAAGCAAAGAAAAAATTACTTCAGCTACCACCATTCTTTAAAGGGTGTGTGATCAAGCTACAATGAAGTTTCCCAGAATTTCTGTAGTGTTTTCACAAACTGACCCTTGTATAACAACAGCAGCAGCAAAAAAAATAGAAAGAAAGAAAGAAAAAAAACACTAAAAATGAACAACACAACTGCATAAACTTTCCTGGAGTATGCTATATAAAAAAAGAAAAATTAAAATTGGTGCAAAAAGGCTGATCTTGAGACCCACAGAGAATTCACATCATGCTACAACCACCCATGAGACTTGGTCCTGTTACCAAAGTGTCAGTTTTCAGCCACGAGGTGTATTTTTATAGGTTTTACTGAAGCAAGGATGGCCATCTAGGATAACATTACTATTAGTTGTGTTACAGTAGGTCTTGCAAACCCTGACTTCCACTTACATTTCCAGATGAGGACACACAGAGACATCATTGTCTGTATGCATTTAAAGTGCTGTATTTTCTTTGGAATTTGATATGGGGGTGTCCTCTGACCTTGAAGATCTGGATTTAGGTGATATACTTTATGGTATAAAGAGGCAACATGTACTAGTAAATTAATCATGGTTTGTAGCAAACCCAAATGTTGCAACTTGATCATCCATATTCTAAAATTGCTGGAGCAGTCTTGTCACAACATAGTTGGCTCATGTCATGAAAGACTATCCCAAACAATTCTTAGAAATATGTTGGAAATTAGCACTTGTCAGGAAATATTCCCAAGCAGTAGTCTGGACGGAGCCATATGCCTCTGAGGTCAGAAGACCTTAATAATATATGTGGTTAAACCGTGCCTGTTGGCTACCATGCCAAAAACAGGCCCTGATGCTGTTATTTCACTAGTATAGATGCAGCCAAAGAGAAATACTAACAAAATCAGTCTGAAACTACTTGGTTCAAATTGCTATAGGTCAGCTATCCATAAAAACTGTAGTCCCTTGAAGAGAAGGAAAAGAAATACACATGTTCCACCAAGGATGGGGTAAATGATCAGATATTAAAGTCTCCTCGCTGATAAATGTCATCTTCATTTGAACATTACTCACTACAAGAGTGTTAAGGAAACTGTAGCATTTATGCTACCATAAAAAAGGATTAGGAAACAGATAGCAAATAGAAATGCTCAGGATGACTGTTGGGAAAATGATTTCTTCCCTAACAGTGATCAGTATAAAAATGGAGCTTATTCTCTGCTTTTGTATTTAAACAAGCATCTGCTCCAGTGTGATGTTTTACCCTTTAATCCAGGGTAGCACTAAAATTAAACTTCATTCACCAAAGTACCTTAGTGACTAGAGACAGAAGAAAGTGCAAGCAACACATGTACATCAGAGCTCCCTGTCTTAAGAAAGCCCCAAACTTTAACTCTTATATTAAACCATGGATTCATCATAGTGGCATAAAATATGTTTCCCAAACTTTAGGGGTTACTTCTAATGTTATATATTCTTTTTCTTCACAGCAAAGGAATGACCAGCTCTGCCAGTCCATTCACTGAGTGCTACCAGTCTTTACTGATCAACAGTTTAAGAAACTGGAGCCAAAGGAAGCGAAAGCCAATCCAAATACACCTGTCTGAAAATTATTGCAATACTATCAGTTACAGAAATCTTCTCAGAAAAGTTTCAGCTATAGTAAAATACCTGCATGTACCAAACATTTCATTTGGGCCCCCATTTGGTGATTCAAGCATCATGAAACTCAACTAGACTTTGCTCACCATCAATCACATATCCGCCTTTAACGCAGTACTTTGATCCAGTAATGGAAAGTTTGAAAGGGAAAAGGCACACAGGCTTCCAATTAATGGATAATTTTTTTGTGCTTATGAATTACTTGTGGTGGTTGGGTGGTTGTTGTTGTTGTCATTTCTTTTTAGCCTTTTAAAAATGCTTTTAAGATTTCCATTGTTATCAACAATCTTACCAAGAAACTCAGCCCTTGTTAGCACACTCAGAATCTCAATGGCACTTTCAGACAAAAATTTGGCTGGAAAACCGATGATTTGAGGAGAAGAGTACAGGTTTTTGAACTATATCGCTGATCTGCTATATATAAACTTCAAAAGCTTTACAAGACTGGTGGGAAAAAGCACAGAGAAGTATTACACAGAGGTGGACGTAGTTGTGAAACTCTTGAGTAGGGTTGTGGGATGCATTTCAGAGTGTTAAAGTTTTCCCCTTAGTGTATCAGATGGGCACAAATTTCCTTTAATTATTCTGGTAGGAGAGTCTGTTCTTGGACAGAAAAGGAAATGTAATGAGGAAGACCTCGTATATCTCTGATGTTCTGATTGTACTGGAGATCACGCATGGCTTTAAATACCCTGAATTTCCATTTGAGTAATTGACAATGGCAACCCAAACTTAGCTGTGTCTGATTAAATACATTCTTGCTGGCACTTTGAGAGCTTATAATAGTCTGACAGTAATTAAAGACACACACAGGCATTCACCAATCCAAAAGGAAAACACCTACCGTCCTCAAGCTTTATCTATCACTCAGAAAGACCCTCATCTGTGTTCCATATTCAGTCTGGTTCAGTATTTTTCTGTAATTATCCAATACAAGGATGTCTTCTTGCACACTTCTATGATTTAGCTACCTAGGAGATGCCTTTTAAAAAATTATCCTACGTTTACATGATTTAAAAATGCATTACAATGATTTAAAAAGGAATTGTGGAGCATTGTGAAAAAAAGTCTAAAATACTAAACCAATATAAGAGGTTATAGTTGTTTCTGCAATGCATAATAAACTTGTGAAACTGAAATAGCTTTTTCTGTAATACACTGTAAACTTGTGAAATTGAGAGAATGAAATCCAGAGTCTTCACTTAGAATCCATCTGGTCTGTATATCACTTTTAATACTGGATCTTTTAATACTGGATCTCTACTGGATACCATTTTTATACTGGATATATGTATCTTTTAGAGCCAAATTTATCCTTTCCCATCATCCAGAGTTTAAGTAAAGAAGTTCCCCAGCCCTGAATCCCCTGAATTCAATGGTTTGCTGTCATAAGGAAAAGGACATGGTTCCACAGTTCACTGACTCCCACTAGCACGTTTTTCTAACCACATTACAAAAGCTGCAGGAGGTTATTAAACTGCAGCTCTAAGTGAAGTATTCTCAGTTGGTTTTTCTCAAAGTATCTACATACCCATAATGGGACTTCAGCATCTCAGCATCTAATTTCAAGGCACTTTGCTGCTAATAGATTCCCCAGGCCTTATATACCCTACAGTCTTTCCAGTTCTGACTTTCCTAGACACGCAACGATGTAGTGCCCGTTTATCTCCTTTTTTAACCTTGCAGCTCAAACCCTTCCCACTTACAGGGGGATGTAGTAGTCTCATTGTAATTAATTTCTGGTCGTGTCATGGCTGCATTCATTAGCACATGTGAAGGGCAAAATTCAGCCTATGCCTTACGACACTCAGTATTAAATGGGGTACGCTGTCCAGAGCCCACCACTTAGTGTGAGAATACGCAGCATACTCAGGACTCATATGATAATAGTAACAGTTTGTTTAGTAATTCCACCAGTTAATAAAAAAAAAAAGTATAATATAAATATTTAATCTTCATATCATAGGACAAATTAATATTCGTGCAGTGTTTCAGTTCAAGTGGTATCTCTGTAGCAGCCCTCGGCAGCACTTCTTATTAGTCTCAGTGAGTATATTATCTTTCTTAATTAGAAACTCTTAAACTTTTCAGTCATGGGAATTCATGAGTAACAAAAGAAGAAGAATTATTGTGTAGTTCATTTTAATGACAGATTTACACACTCTTGGCTGGACTAGGAAACTAGAAGTGAGGGTCTTAGTCCAGCATGAAGTAGATAATAAAGTCTCAGATGTACAGTGTACCACACGGGAGACAGAACCAGCCTAGGACAAGCATGGAAGAAAAATTTCAGTGCAAAGGAACAGGCATTTAATCACTCAGTGGCACTTTGATAGAGTTTTTTGAAACAATTGGGAATCTTCCTGTTCATGTGCAGAGCTTTAGCAAGGAACTGAGTCCCCCACATGTGAGGTCAGTGTAGGGTCAAGAGGAGAAATGCTTCAAATACAGGGGTGCTGGTGAAATTTTGGACTGCTTATAGTCAACAGTATAGCTCAGACTGACATCAGGTTGTTCATGCCCCTGCCAGGTTCAATGCAGCAGAAGAAGTTTGGCTCCTTCTGAGAGAAAAAGGGTTTGCCTTTGCCTTCCTTGTCTCTACCCAACAGCTCTTAGCCCCCCATAGTCTCCTAACAAAAATAAAGGATTTGGATATTCACCCATGAACACTAGTAAAAGTTGGGATGCAAATGTAGAATTCTCTTATTAATGTCCCCTACCTACCCAATACACCATTAACTCTTTTAACATAATGTGCAAATAAATGGAGCTATTCAGAAAGCAAAAACTATGAACTTTTGCTACAAATGCAGCTAGTGAAGTAAATAATATCACTGAGGCATCACTGAGGACCCTGAGACACTGCAGGGAGTCACCCCCAAACAGTGATGGACAACAGGGGCAGTGAGCAAGGACCCATGAGTGCATGTGTGCAACCTTGGAGATGGTGACCAGGGACGTCCAGGTGTCATCTCACAGGTACCATGATGTGAGCATCAGGGTTGTAAAGGAACAACACAGGCTCTCGTAGCACTGGAGTAACTGCATCTCCCACAGAAAGGGTGGCTGTCAGTAGGGACTGCACCCCCCAGAGAGGTGCATATGCCTAAAACCCATACAGCCTGTGGGAGGATATGTGTGTCTGTGATTAATTTCTTTCTTTTAAATTAGTTATAGCATTAATATAAATTATTTTTTTAAAATAATTAATTTAATTATTAAATTAGTTATATAGTCAAAATCTGTAGGTGTTTATTAACATTTTGTAAGTGTCTAACATCATGGGTTTTCTGTTGTATTGTTGATATTAATCCTAAATCTACAGTTCACTGGTTACTGATTAAGTGTTGTTAATAAATCAATAAACCGATTTGGTTTAACCAAATTAACTAAGCAGCGTTTCCTGCATCATTATTACCAGATGACATTAAGTTGCCATTAGTTTGAAGTCCCTTATGCATCTGTTTGCAACTCTGGTCCTCAGCAAGGAGGAGGCTCCTTCTCTTTCCAGCATGCAGAGTTGTGGCAGAATTTTGAAATTCAGCTGCTCAGGCTCTGCTTGTCAATGTAATAAACTCTTTGTTGTCTGATATTAAGAACTTCTCCCTAAATACTAGGTTTTTGTTTTTTTTTCTAGTGACACCTAAAACTTAACAATAATGCCAGTGTATCATATAGTAATGATTATTTCATTAAGATAGACAAAAACATCGATTTTTTTGACAGTCTTGTAAAGCTGAGAAGTTCTATCCATCAGAAAGCAGAGAAAAAAATTATTCTGTGCTAAATTTACCTTAAATTTTGGTCTACTTAATGTCTTTCATCAATTTCTATTGTCTTAGTTTAACAAATGGAATCATAAATAATGTAATCTACATCAATTGCACTTATTTGCAATTAGAATTTTTTTTGGTACTCTCTTTTATGAATATTTAATAAACTGTGTAACCTTGATGGAAGGAGTGCAATTTAGAAGGCCATAATGAATATTTAGAAAGTCTTGCTTTGTGATCTCAGCTTCTGATTCTAAATTAACATCCAGTAAATCTTTCAGTACAATGCTCAGCTCAGCAAGTCTAACATTTTCCTGATCTAGAAATACATGGATAACTTCAAGATATGTTTTCTACTTCAAAGGAACTAGGTTCTTTTTTATGAGCTTCTAATAGTTATGACCTAAAATACATATTTTAGGGTATGTATTGAAAAAAAACCACTTTAAAAGAGACAAAAATATCACTCCCAAAATGTACAGTTAGGTTGTGTGATGCTAAGAAAAAATATTATGTATACTAGAAGTTATCAGAATAGAAACAATGATTCACTGACAGTTCAGTCTTTGCTTCTTGAGGGGCAATAACACCTAACTAAAATTTTTGTTTGCTTTTTCTCTAGTTTCCCACAGTAACTTTATTTTAAAATGTACTGTCATGGGGGGAATCCTAACCCATCATTACGGATTTGCAACATTTACATCTACCAGTCATTTAAAAAAAGAGGTATTGCAAGAAGACGATTGTCAAAAAAGAGAAATACATATAAGGTATATTCTTCTAGCAATGTGAAAAATACTGTGATACAGTGAACATTATTCAATCAAACTAAGGCTTATTCTGCTGAAATATAAGTGAGACAGTAGAACAAAAGCTCAAAATCGCGTAAATTTCTGGAGGCAACAACAAACAAGCTGTGACACTTGGAAGTCCCTCTGCAAAGTGCTGAGGATTAGTATCTTGACAATCAAAAAAAAAAAAAAAAAAAAAGTGCAATGTCAGACTGAGATCCGAGACATCCCTCCCTCCACCTCACTTTAGAATTACCTCAGGAAGCTGCTGGGAGAATTGTGCTGGACACACAGGAAAACTGTTAAAAATACATTGCATTTCAGAGCCTTCCGACACCTGCACTTCAGGCACCTGACAGAAACTGGAGATGGGAATCTAGCTAAAGCACCAAATAAACCAAATAAATATTTCCTTCAGTGAGAGGCTACTGCTGAGTTTGTTCACATTACAGCCCTGAACATTGATTCAGTGCCAGATAAAACAGATGCAATTCCCAGTGAGATCACTGGCAGTGGCACACTGTCCGTCTGCAAGCAAAATGTGTTCTCTCTTCTACCCACTGTGTTATTGCTCTGAGCACAGATCTTGGTGTCCTGTAAGTAGCTGCTCACAAATCACCTAACACTTCTCCGTACTGGGCAAAGAACTGTTGGAGTTCCTCTGCCGTCTTGTCCTTGGTGCAGAGCCCAACAAACACTTTTCTGCTGCACAAAGGTTCGTCAGGACTTTGCTTAGAGTTGGGAGGTTTACAGTCACACCATCTTCCATCTATCATGTGCCGCTGAGACATTACTTTCACCTGGGTAGTAGTAATTGCCTTCCTGCCCGTAGTCAGGACCGAAGGAAAGACAGACGTCCGTCTGAATGAAAGTGCTGATCAAAAGTGAAACACCTGGAGACCAGCCATTTCTGACTTACTCAAAGGAAAGATAAATCTGTCTGGCAAACAGTTGATTTTCTGCCAGAAAATCTGTAGTTTGTGAAAGATATTGGAAGCTGCTGTAGGAGCGGGGATGGGGCTCCACTGTGCACTGGGGGAGTCTGGTTTCCCCTGTACTCTCCATCTTCATGATCAGGCTGTAATTGTGTGGCCACGTGGGCAGCCCCGGTGCTGTCTGACAAGAATAGGCTTAACCACCGCAGCACTAACATCCCTTCTTTAGCAGAGTCCCCAAAACTGGTATCAGATCTGCAGAAGCCTCGAAGCACCACCACTCATAGCGGAGTGCCTAAATTCTGGTGTGGGCAACAAAAGGAAGCAAGAATTTGATTCCTAACAGCCTTTCTTTTATGTTAGAATAATGCACAATTAGCAGTATGGCGGCACAACCTAGAGTGAAATAGCTGCTTCAAACATAGCTGTTTCATTTGGAACTGGATTATTAAATTACTTGAGTTTGGTATTTGATTATAAAATATTTTTGAGCTTGTTGGCATTTTATCTGCTATTCTTATCAAAGCTGAGATGAGAAAATATTTATCTTAGCTATGAGAATGGAAATTATTTTGTGGAATATGAACATTACTGCTTAATACATGACTTTCAGCATCTTCCTAAATAAGCTATTACTTTGTTTATCTTTCATTTGAGAGTCAAGATAAAACATAAACAGAAATGAGCTTGTTTCCCTGAAGCTGGAACTGTTTTTAAGAATGTTCTGACTGCAAAGATGGAAACAAGACTTCATATATATGTATTGTAACTGTCTTCAACTAGCGTTTGATTAAAAAAGGAGGAAAAAAAAAAAAAGAAAAAAAGATTGATTTAGTGGAATGCTATTACATGTTCTTCTTTCAAATGGAAAATTTTCCGTGAGGAAAGAAATGGTTATTTGAAGGACAAAGAGAAAAAGTTGATCCCACAATGCAATCATGCACAGGAGGTGTTTTAAAAAAATGAAAGAGCAAGTTGTTAAAGTTGAAAAAGTCAAGAGCTGTGATTCATAGGTCCTGGGTTACTACTGTCTTTGACTTAGAGTCTAGCCACGCAGCTGCTGACTTACACTGCTGTTATTGCAGGGTGAAGTGAAGGATGAAGTCTTTGTTCCTGTATGTTTGGAACAGGAGTTTTTGCTTCTTTGTTCTGCTTTTAAAAGATTAAACTGTTAACAAAGTAACAAAATCAGACCACCGGAGAAACCATAGACTCCATTCATTTCCAGCATTCCTGTAGTCAAATAACGTGTTGGTCCTGCATGTATGGAATTTACATTTTCAATGTAATTTTGTATCCCTGAAAAAGTCTGCAGAGAGTATTGCGCTATGATTTTTATTTCAAGGAAAATATTCAGTTTTCAAAAGGAACTGTCTTGCAAGGACAGGTTGTCTAACCATCAAGCTGTGTGAATAAGACCCATATTTTTTTTTTCTGGTCTCATTATGTGTATACATATCAGATATATAACAGTCTATAAAAGACTAGTGCCTGAGACATTTTTTAAAATAAAAAAAATATTTTTCATAAAAATGAAACAGTATTTGAGCTCATTAAAGCTCTATGTATTTTTTTTGCAAAAATTTAACTCAACAGTTTATATGCCTATAAGCTGTAAATTCTTATGAAATAATTCTCCCTCTTGTGGCTAAGATTACATTAGTTATTAAAGAATCAGGTAATGATTTTTGATTAGCTGCTTCTTTTAGCCTAAAATTCTAAAGGGAAAGAAAACAAATACATACTTCTAAGTTACTTCCTTAGAAGTACTAATTATATTCTAATAAGACTTTACAAATTATTAGCAGAATTCAAATACCACTAGTAGAATCAGTACTGAAGACATTAATAGTGCAGACAATTCAACTTAATGCTGCAAGCAGGCAGTTTCTCTTAGGTTTTTGTTTCTGTTGTGATCTGCAAAAACTGACATTAACATCATTAGGGATGAAACTATGAAGTTTTGTGGCCACGAAGTCACAAAGAAGTTAATGGCAATATTTGCTTTTAATGGTATCAGGACATTATTCTAGGTCTTCAAGTCTGGGCACAATGATCAGGTATATGATGCCATGACTGTGGCTTCTAGAACCAAGTCTGTTTAAGCCAGCTTGAACCAGCTTGGCATCAGTTCAGTTGCAGGAGCTCAGAGTAGACAAGATGGACTGTATGCCCTGATCTGGTTTCAGCACACCCACAACGGGATCACTGCTTAGGGACCAGCTGGGCATCAGTCAGCATGAGGTGAGCAATTGTATTGCATATCACTTGGTGGGGTTTTTTTTTCTTTTTGCATTTGATTTTATTCTTCTCTTTCCCTTTCCTCTTATTATATATTATATATTATATATATTATTATATATATTATAATATATATTATATATTATTATAAATTATAACTATTATTGTTGATGTTGCTGTTGTTATTATTATTACTATTATTACTTTATTTCAACTGTTAAACTGTTCTTATCTCAACCCATGGCTTTTACATCTTTCCAACTCTCCTCCCCATCCCACTGAGGGCAGGGGTGGGGGGAGCAGGCGAGTGGCTGAATGGTACTTAGTTGCTGGCTGGGGTTAAACTATGACAATCCTCTTTTGGTGTGCTGTACTCATGACTGATCTAGTTACTTCAGTTATGGAGCTGTCTAACAGAGGCAGGCACAACGGAGACAGCAGCATCTCCCTGAGCAGAACAGCTGGTTTAGCCCATGCTGCACCCATGTAACCAGTGCCACTCACCCAGGTACAGCACTGAATGCCTCCAGTGCTCTGCAAGCCTCCCTGCTTTTCTCATATTCTGCCCTACCAAGTCAGAATGAGTGGCACTAGTTCATCAATCTTTAATAGAAACTTATTGTGCTCTCATAGATGTCATCTCCTGAAAAGCCTGCAGGAGCGACAATGAATATACCTTTGATGTGCTAAGATTTTCCTGTGGAGGTGGTAAATGTCAATACAATTTTATCTAATATTCCTACTGAAGACAGCAGTGTGATTCCTACTGGTTCCAATTAGTACATCTGCATCACTGGACTAGTGCACAGGGGACTTACTAGAAAAGTCCATAGTATTCTCCAAGACCATACATCCAGATTTCCTTCCAGAACAGATTAGAACGCACTGGCGTATGGTCACATTCAGATCTCATCCTCACAGAAAGCTGGAAGGGTGCCAGGTTGCAAAGCTAAGTACCAGAGCCAATGGAAATGCAATGAGGCATATCTGCCCAGCTTTAGTGACACAGCCAAAGGGCTCATGACATCGCTCACAGTAAGAACTATAATTTCTGGACAAAGGCTTGTGACACAGAGGTGAATTTCAGTCTTTGTTATTACATTTTTCATGTATCATGGTCAACCACAGTTATTTTTTGTCACTTCAGCACTAAGAGTCAATAGCATCCTGGCTAAGCCAAATGGACATTAATCAGGTCAGTTAAGAAAATGAGAAGTCTAATAGATACCTAGAAATTGCTTGGAACTAAAGCCAGTGCACAGAACCTTATGATGGCATAAAACTATTGTAAGATTTACTTTGTAAGCAAGTTCTTGTAGGGAACGAACAGACTGGAAACAGCAGCAAAAGCAATACAGAGAGGACCAGCCAACAAAGTAAGTCATGTTGACAGGGCTAATGCAATAACACTTTTCTAACTGTACAAACATTTGGAATACAAATGGTCTATTCCCTTCCTCTAAGCACAGCATGTTTTGATCTACAAATATCTTGAGCTTTGATTTAGCAAGGCATTCAGTCATGTGCTTGCCTCTAAGCACATAGTTAAATTCTACTTGCCACATCCTAGATCTACTATGTTGCAGGTCTGGAAATTTGTGGTGTTTGACAATGAAACAGAAAGCTTCCCTTTGCCGTTGAGAAGTCTATCATTCTTCCATCAATCAAGGATATTTCACATTCCATTTTTTTTAAATGATTGAAAATGATACATTTCTAGGGGGAAAAAGAATCCCAGATGGTAGGAATCAGCTACCCAATAATATGAAGTTGGTCAGGTACCAAATTTATAGTAGCCTGATGGGTTGGCAAAACCTATTTCAAATTGGTGAATGTAGTACCCCTCTGCTTCGGTCTGTGCAGAGGAGGTTGCAGCTTGACAGTGTGGTTCAATCAAAACCACCAAAGGTTTCTGTGCATAAACCTATCAGCCAGAGTGGAGCAGAAAGCATACAAGGTAAAATGTTTCCAGATCTAATATAGCAAACACTAAAAATGAATAAAGAAAAACCTGGAAGCTGGCTTGGAGAAGGGGAAGGGGGGATGGGCAGGGCAGGGGGCAGATCTGGGGACCCACTAGCATTAAAAAGATCCTGTGGCAGCATACTCACTTTACTAAGATGCTGTTTCTTGTTTCTTTCACAGTACATTTAGAAGAAAAGGGACTTTGCTTTTTTTCCCCAGTTATAGTCAAAGAATTACCCTGAACAACTCAAACAACCTTTAGTTCCTGCATTTTTGGTTCAGTGCTTAGATCAAAAGCAATCATTTTAAAGACCTCTGACTATGTTCTTGTTCCCTGTCCTTGTCTGCCTCTGAACTGACTGTGCAATACCTCTGCATTTAGGTTTATAATCAATAGATTTATATTTAAAACACTTCTGTCCTCCCTAGTCTCATTGCATTTTAATATTTTAAAGCCATTAAATTGATCGTGGTGAAATGTCTCATCATAAAATACTCATTACTTTAAATACATGTGTTTCACTTAGCATTTTAGAGCATCCTCCATCTCCTGATTTTTCACTGATATCTTTTTCATTATCTTCATCCCTTTCCCTGCAGACTACTGTATAACCTTATAAAATATACTTGAGGAGCAAGAACATCTTAGATTTTGATTTCACTCCCTTAATTGAAGGTAGTGTGATTAGATGCCCAGTTTCTCCTTCACTAAGCCTGTTTACCACAGATTATGCAACACTTCCCCAGTTAAATTAAAATTATGACTAAAATCTACATTCTGTGCTATCCTGTACTCTGTGTCATAAATCTTTTCTTTTGCACATCCATGAATCTCTTACTAAACTCGTTGAAGGTAATGACAGGTCAGAATTCCATACTATTTGCCTGCCTTTTAAGATCTGTACTTTCTAAAACTTCCTGAATCAAATATGCTACATTATACAGCTCAGGATTCCAATTCACGCAAGATTTAAAAGCAGTAGTTGTTCTAGAACAAGCCGTCATGTCTATTGGGACTCATGATACCTAAAAACTATTTACCAGGGTTCTGAGACGTGGCAGAGGTCACTAAGCAAGACATGTTTAGCATGTGGAAGTAAAGCCAACTCTGGTTTTCATACTCTCTGGGTTACCAAAGAAAATTAAATTTCAATACTGAGACTGCAGATTCTTTTCTTTCCCTGCAGCTCTTCTCATTTTGAGAGACACTAATTAAATGGTGAACACTTTCAAGTATTTTTGCATTAAGAACAGGAATGTCTCACATACCATAAACAGTTCGCCTATCCTCAAATTAATCTTCTAAACTCTTCCTTTGTTATTTTTAAAGTGACAACATAGTAATTGTAGGTATGCTTTTTAGTTTTTAAGGGTTTTGACTTGATATGAGATGGTTTGGGGAATTTTAATCAGTGAAAACAGAGTTGAGTGAATTAAATGAAGTTCATAAATATTGACAGAGAAAGCATAGGTTATTAGATTAGAACCTGACCTTAGCCTTAAAAAGAAGCCTTAAAAAGAAACCTTTGCCAAATTTCAGTGTGAAGCTTGAACGTCATGCAAGTAGACCTTACCATAGTAGATGACCTTTTGTTACTCCACAGTCAACAATTGTGTATTACAGACCAGGCTGGCAAACTTACTTATTTTCCACTTTCAACAGAAAATTATTCATTTATTCCACTTAAAATTCTTTATGATTTAACCTTTCCAACCAATCTTAAGGGTTTATCATGTTGAATCTCTCTAGACCATCCTAAGTGTTACTGCCGGGGCAATGGACATGATTATTTTCCCTATGTATCCTGAAGTTATTTTTAAAATATTTTCAATAAGACAGGTCAGTCATTTCTGGAACATCATCAGGGACTGCACTGTCTTCTTTGGGGTTCTCACAGGCTCTGTGGCAGTGCTGGAACTGGAACAGAACTTTAATTGATGGCCCACTGATATTTTTGACAGATGCTGTTCATTTGATACATTAACATATTTTGGGTTTGGTAATCTATTTAAGTCAGTTGCTATTAAAGTACCATAATTTATCACTGATTGTCACACAGTGTTATCTGCAGTCTGGAAATATGCCCTGGCTTTGGAAGTAAAGCTAAGAGATAACGGCTGACTTTTTGACCCTGTATTTAGCCTAAGACTTACTGTAAAGACATTTCCACCATTAAAATGCCAGTTCATCTCCACTGTTGCAGCAATATGGGGAGTACTGGAATGGGATTCCTTCTGCCTAACTCAGCTACTTGAATTCAGACATCTATTGAAATCCAGTCATCAGATTCTCTCTAAATCTACTACACAGAGCTCAGAAACTCCAGAGTACAATCCACTGCTTCCCAATGCACTTGTGCTCCCTGATATACCAAGTTACATGTGAAGGTACATGCATAGCTTAGACTGAACACCTAACTTTAATGCAAATGTTTTATGTGAAATTAACCACTTCTCTAGTGGAGAGTGTCTTCCTGAACTTCCAATGCTATGGCCAAAAATTTAGATATAGGAAACAGTTCTATAATGATACTTGCATGTTGTGCTGCAGTATGTCATTTCCCATTGACATTCCCTCAAACAGAATCTACAGGCTTGACAGACATTTTTGGATTTTATTTTGTGTGTTTGTTTAAGCAGCTAAGTGAAAGCCAATCTCATCACCTAGAAGATGGAGCTTACACAAAGTAGAATGCTGAAGCTCACAAGAAGGCAGAATATTAACCTGGCCATTAAATCTGATGAGTCTATCCTCATCGAATCCAAGCCTTTCATGCTATAAGAGCAATAGTTGGCATTACAGCACCATATATACCTGGTTTTTCTTTTTTTCTGTTATTATTCTCCAAATAAATATTTTTAAGTGACATCTCCTCTATTCTTTTTCTCCTCTTAGAAACAAATTTCAAGTCAGGTCATTTGACTGGAATTTCTTCCATCCTGTTCTCTCCAAAGCAAGTTGGATTAGGATGCGCTTACGTACAAGCTAGATGCCTTTGAATGCACTGAACAAACAAAGCAGGCTGACATAGCCCACTCAGATACTTGTGAAAAGGGACTGAAGGTGTTAAAAGCCACAATTATCATCCACCAGTCCTGTTATTTAAATGCTCTTTGCTCTTTCATATCAAGCAGATTCAACAACGTAGCATGATAGAAAAATTAGACACCTCTTGCAAGGCCTGCTGAGAGAGCACAGGAGGAGGTCTCTGTAATTGCAGTGCTGAATCAGGGGCTCAGCAAATTTAAATGAAGACATTTAAATTTAAATCAAGAAAAGATGCAGATGAATGTGAGTTTACACAAACTGGGTGCCATGTAATTTTACTGAGTGAGTCCTTCTGCAGAGACCTTCAGAGAAGGCTGTGATACTACCTATTCCTCAGGAACACTAAATACACAACAATACTCCCATTCTTAAAAGGACGTTTGCTCCTGACCATACTCTTCTGTTCCTCCATCATCTCAACATATGGGAGTATCAGTGGTGTGCTGGTGACTCTGTCCTGCCCCTGACAAAAACCTGTGTCTCAAGGTCTGTGAAAAAACAGCAGCTGTTCTAAAAGTAGAGTATTAGTTAGTACTTAGCTAAGGCTTTATGAAAGATTCTGCTAAGAGAGCTAACAAGCATTTGAAATATGCTAAAATAGCTCCTGCCTTCTACTCCTCAAACCTGCTTTTCTCTGCATCTTCAATCAAAAGTTTCAGAAAGCTGTTTGGACTTTTTTGTGAATCTAGGATGTTTGCATGGGAGCAACTCACTACAGGACAGTCCTGCTTCATGTAAGTGTGTTTTGTCAAGAGCAAGCTTCTTCCTTGTGCCAGGCAGCCCATGGAGAAACACCTATGGAGCCCTCCATGCATATAACCCCCAGTATGCAAGCTATGCCTGCCACCAGCCTCCCAGTCCCATATCTCTTGCTGGAGTTCCAAATGTGTTTGGCATAGCATACCTGCACCTGTCCATCACCTGCACCTGCACCCCTGGACTCTAGGAATGAAACCTCCACATGGCCCCTGGCCCCTGGGGCACTTGCCTTCCCTGTCCCAGGAGCAAGCATTGGTGGCTCATTGCAGTGAGGCTGTTAGTCTGCAAGTGTCCTCATGTGACCTTCTGCCACTCCTTTTCTTCCTATTCCTTCCTTTCTTCCTTTCCTTTGGGAAAACTGAGATACAGAAAGTTCAGCGTAAACAAAATAACCTTGTTCTACAGCAAACAAATTAATCAACCAGTAACTGCCACCAAGTATGTTAGTATGGCACATACATCTTTCATTACCAGTAGGAGCAAAGATGACTATTTGAGAATGGCTTTGCATCAGGCTTGGAAAAATGCTAAGAAAAACAGCTACAGAGAAAAAAGAAAGAAGAATATCCTGTGCTTTCCGAATCACCAATAAAGTATCCCAGACTATAGCATTCACTGCAGTATAAATGCAGCACGAAAGGGTCAGACAAGAGGATATCTTCCCAGGCATGCCTCTGGGAAGGGCCTCCAATAGTTGCACACACCTCCAAGGTGGGTTTGACCGCTGCTTCTGCCACCTAAAAGGAAAGTTTATGGAAACTAAAAGAGGCCAAAGTATGGGGAATAAGGGATGTTCAGAGTGAGACAGTCTGTTAAGCACTAAAATGTTTTCCTGAAGTTCTGCAGGAATGGACTGAAATGGCACAGGTTGCCTTAGATATGTGCCTAGACAGGGAGCTAAAAGGGCACATGCAGTGGAGATTTCAGATATTTCTGTCAGGAAAGAGAAAATTAAGAATACAAAACCAGTACTCTGCTATCCACTAACCACTGCTCTATGCTAGTTATTTCAGTTGAAGTCTCTGCTCTTTCTTGTCCCTAGCAATCAGATTATATCAGCAAAGAAAATAATGAAAAGGGAATGCATAAATACTTGCCGCAAATTGTATAATGCTTTTTTCTGTACAGAATATCTGACATTTTAATTGTTTCTGTGAGGAGCAGAAGTCTCAAGAAAGGTCAAAGATTTGTAAAATATTAACAACCAGTAAAATGATTCAATTTTTCAACCCCACTTGGACTGTGCTTTCAAGCTAGAGGTTGGGTCATAATGTGCAGGGAATGGAGAAGCAGCACCTTGTACTGACCAGAGGGGCACTGGAAACTCAGTCTAGAAAAGGGATGCTGGAAATTTTATTTCCTGACAGGCAGGGAAAGAAGCCAAAACAAACTGAAACAAATATTCTTACACAGGCTGAGAAAGCTGTCTTCTGAGAAGAAAGGATATGCTTTTATTAAATGGTGCTCAGAGCTGTGGATCAGTAGAAAACGTTGTAGCTAAAATCATGATGTAATTATCTACCTAAAATATAATAACAAAAGATGGTCCCATTTTGCAGTGGGGTATAGTACCTTCTACCAGACCACAGCTGAATTTCCATGTCAAACTAAGACTTCGAAATCATTGTTTCTGCCAGGATGCCTGTACAGCAACAGATGCAGCACGAGGAATAAACAGCAAGAATGAGAGATCTGTGTGAGGTCACAGGGCTGTAATCTTATTGCTGTTACGGACATGGTGGGATAGCTCACGTGACTGGAATGCTGCCATGGATGGCTATGTACTTTTTAGGAAAGACAGGCCAGCAAAGAGAGATGGTGGAATTGCTCTTTATGTGAGGGAGCAACTGGAATGTGTTGAGCTCTTTCTTGGGGTGCAGAACAAGTCAACACCTTATGAATAAAGGTTAAGGGGCAGGCCAACATCGGTGATGCTGCTGTGGGTGTTTGCTACAGGCCACCTGATCAGGAAGAGGAAGTCACTGAGGCCTTCTACAGACAGCTGGAGGTACCATCACGCTCACAGGCCCTGGTTCCCATGGGGAACTTCAACCTCCCTGATATCTGCTGGAAAGACAACACAGGTAGGCACACACAGTCCCAGAGGTTCCTGAAGAGCGTTGATGATTTCAGTGGTGCCCAGCGACAGGACAAGGGGCAATGGGCACAGACTGCAGCACAGGCAGTTCCACCTGAATATGAGGAAGAACTTCTTTCCTCTGAGGGTGAGGGAGCACTGGAGCAGGCTGCCCAGAGAGGCTGTGGAGACTCCTGCTCTGCAGACATTCAAAACTCACCTGGACATGATTCTGTGCAACCTACTCGAGCTGAACTTGCATTATCAGTGGGTTGGACTAGATGGTCTCCAGAAGTCCCTTCCAACCCTGGCCATTCTGTGATTCTGTGATCCTGTGATTGTCTGTGTGGGGATTTCCTCATATCAAGAGATGTTTAGGCTTCCAGCACGGTCACTGTAGTCTGCAGATGTATTCATCTGACCAGAGATAAGAGTGAGATTCAGTTGCCTAAACGTTGCTTATTAGTCTTACTTAGATACTGCAAGGGTATCCAGGGCATGCAATCTCCCATAAATCTTGTGTATTTCTGCCAGCTCTTAGCAGACATTTTGGAATCCTGAAGACATCTCAAACAGCAGTAGGTGCCTAAATTTAGGTAGCTTTCTTATTTAGGATGAGCTGGACAGACTTCACGACTCCACTGACAGTATTGGCTGGATGTCCACTGACTACTCAATGCTAGCTCACGTGCAAGCACCTGCATGGAAATACCTGAAGTCAGATACATGATTCTGAAGCTAAATCCCATCCCAATTTTAGATCAGATCAAAACCCAGAGGTCATAGCAAAAACTGCAGCTTAGATTCAGTTTTAAATATGTTGGGGCTCAACAGCAGCTGTGGCTACTGGGTCTGCTTGCTGAAATGCCCTTCTAATTTTGATTGACTTAATCTGCCACCAAAGCTTGCTAGGAGTGGAGCTGAGCTTTGGGGCCCACACTTGACCCTGAACACTAGCAGTGACTGATATTTTTGCTGCTTTTTAGCTTTCATAACACAGTACCTGAGAATCCCATAATCCTTTTTCAACAAAATAGTCTTCAGAGGCACCCTGCAAGAGAGCAAGTACTGTTGTTATCACCATTATTTCCATTTTAGAGAAAAGTGGTCTGCTAAGGGGCCATATTTTTAAGGTATCACCATCACAATAGACACACATAGCCCAAGTGAGATTTTTAAAGCACCTCAGACTCTAATTTTGGATGAAAAATTAGATACTTTTTTCTAAGTGCTTCTGAAAATCCCACTAGGGTCCCATTTTCTGGTTCATTGACTAACTAGCTTATAAATTCTGCTGTGGCTTGTTCAAGGTGACACACAACTTTTGGATGCTACTTCTCCTCTTATTCTTTCCTCAGCTTTCTTTGGTTTTGGTTGCTAATCTTTTTCCTCTCTGACTCCAATCTCAAATTCATTCCTAAGTTCCATCTGACATGAATGCGCACCATGGTGGGACAGTGTCCAGTTTGTCAGTTCATCTGCTGCTTTCATCTACACACAGCAAAACCCAAGGGGCTCTGGCTCATAACCCTGCACTCACCTGGCATTTCTGCTATTAAAAATCTTCCCACAGTCTTAGTATTGTTATTGGGTTATTTATATTTACATTTAAGTTAGCCATTTAAACACATGCAATGAAACAAGTACCACAACCTTTCCAGGTAGCTGCTCTGCCACAACTTCACAGGAAAGGTAAAGAAAAAAGTAAGTTTATTAATATCTAGTGTAAATCTTTGCTGCAAATACAACCAATTCCTGTTTTCTTCTAGCAGCAAGGGACATCGAAAATAATCTATCATTTTTTCCTTTATAACTACTTGTTCCAGACATGGAAACTGTGAAGAACAATTTTTTCTCTTAAGAAAATAAACCCATTTCCTCACAGTTTATATTTTTTAAATGGCTTGTAAGACTTTTATGTCCTCTAAATCTGATTTCTCAATACCTTTTTTAAGTGGCTTTCTCTGTAACAAGCAAGGTTGCTGTTATTGGACACATTCCCCATTTAAAATAGGGGATGAATTTTAAATACCTTAGCTAAATTAGTGGTGCAGTTACAACTGAGCAAAAAAGTGTTCTGAGAGACTCTTTATTTTGATAAAATTCATGTTAAGAAAAGGTTTGAGCTGTTCAACAACAAACTACTTTTAACCTAAAATTATAATACTAAATTGAAGAAGTGAACAAATCCTTTCATTTGCAGACTAATTCAGTTTGCTTTATGACACAGTGACATGCAGATTTGAGAACATGTAATAGAAGATGGCACTAATAAATGAGAAATGTTTTCATCTACCAATTAGATAACAACTTCTCCCAGGTTACGTCAGGCGAGGTTGGCCTGTTGCCTGTAAGTCCAAACATTTTGTACGCTGACAATATACACAGAATGATGAAGCTTTCAAAAAAGAGATCTATTCTGGATGTCAGAAGTGACTAATTTCCTTGGTATCTTGTGCGATTTTCCAAAGCTATAAAAAGTAGTATAGAGGAGAATTAGCTTATAGCTGTGCTTTAATTTCCCTAGCTAGTAAATTCAAGCTCTATCTCCGCATTTCAATATGTTTTATAAGAGGAAGAAGTGAACTTTGTAATTCATCACCCCTCTTTATATGAGTTTAAAATTTAGCTCCTGATCATGGGTGACATAGATAAACAACAATGAAATTAAAAGTAAAAGAGGGGATTGTACTATTTGTAAGAATTGTATCCTTAGAAGAATTATCCAACAAACAAACAAACAAACAAAAAAAAAGAAGCCTGTTGGTTACAAATAGTTTAGAAACCACAATGCAATCCTCATATCCAAAAGAAAAGTAATATACCATATAAACGATAAATGTCCATTGAGAAACTTCTAAGGTCAGTGCAGCCATACAGACAAGACACTAACTAAAGAAAAAAGCATATTCAAAAACTTGCAGGCTTGAAGGACCTGAAAGAGGTTGCAGAGATGCGATTAAGATTGTTTTTGCCACTGCATGAGTAATGTTAACTTGCTTTCTTTGCAGTGGCATGTGAGACAAGGATTAGAGAACATGTGGCTTCTCCAGTGTGAATGATTATTCAGTTCATATTAACTAAACTGCAGATGTGATTTTCTTGGGGAAAAAATTAAAGCCCCAAAAAGTCAGAAAGACAAAACATGATTATTTTCTTTAATGGCAAAAATGTTTCAGAGCAAAATGAGACAAAACTTTCTGCTTTTTGAAAAAAACAAAAGGCAAATGTATTTCACATGATTTCCGGAGCCACTGTGACTGATTCAGATATAGAGATATTGGTGAATAAAGTAATAGATGGCATCACTTTATGGAATGTATTACTTTCAGGAATGAGAAACACTTTATGGAATGTATTACTTTCAGGAATGAGAAAAGAAATATGTTAAGCCTTTTAAACTGATCTTTTAAAAAAATATATGGTATCACATCATTTAATATTAGATATATCCTTTTTTTTTTTTTTTGTCATAAATTGTCATAGGACTTCTGTCCTAAAAATGTACATTTTATCTAGTTTTCTTTAGGCTTTAGAAAAGATTTGTCAACAATTATATTTGAGAAAACAAAAAGGAAAAGTAAACCTTCTGTAACTCATGGGACCTTCCCATTGGGTCTGCTTCTGGGAAAATGCAATGCTACCAGAATAAAATAAATCATATTGCCAGACTCATGCAAGTGCACTTTTAATCAGCATACATTTATTGTTTGCCCTGCTCATTTACATCAAAAAGTATTTCAGAAATTGAGAGTTTTAGATAGTTCAAGGAGAAGGGAGAAAGCAGAATTACCCAGTTTCCTATGGAAACAAGCTTTATGTAAACATGTTTTTCTGCCAGCCCTTCACCTTACTTCACCTTACCACCCCAAAATGAATTCTGAACCAGTTACTGTAGATCTCGTGTGCTATCCTATGCCTCTTACAAGGCTTGTAACTGATTAAGCACTATTAGGTGGAATGGCAAGACTCATTAAAGCCTGAGATCATGTTGCTGTCATGTCGTAGGCACAGAAACATGTATAATTCCAATTTCACTTTTATCTATCGTCCCCAAATGCTATGAGATTTTTGCAAGTACAAAGTGCATGTTATTGCCATTGATATACAGTGGGGCACTCTAGTCAGTATCTGGAATCTACAGAATATGGCCAAAAATTGTTGAACCTGAAAAATATTCTTTGCTTTATGTAAATCATATAGCTTCAGTAACTCCAAAGAATATACAAACTTACATAAAATCGCCTTTGTCAACCAGCTGATCCGTAAGGCTTACCCCATAATCTGTATACATCCTCTAAAGAGTAAAAGACGGCAGCTGACATGCAGAGAAATAGACTAAGCAGTTAATAATTTCTGTTGCTTGACAGATGTTTGCTTCTTATATGTAACATCCAAATAAATAGTAATATAAGTTGCATCTTCTCCAGTATTTTAAATGCAAATGTAAGAAAGATGTATGTTACTTTTGCTGTTCAGAACATCTGACAGTTCTGCAGTATGCCAGCTAAACCCAGCTTATACAGCTGGTTCAGTGAGCATTAATATTCATTAAAAGCAATAATGAAGTGATATTGCCCTGATTTAGAGCACTGACATGAGGCTGGTGGCAACAGTCAAAGCCGGGCCAGAGTGCCCTGTCTTGCTTTTAACTCAAGCGTGTAGCACACCAGCCCACAGCTCATTAGGTCCCGCTGCTAATCTAGTGCTACCCAACGAAAAGCAACAAAGTAGCGGTGAAGTTCCACTTCAGTCCTGATGGCTTTGCACTGTAACACAAAGTTGTGGCTTGCCATGGACTAGGTAAACTGCTCCACTGGCACGCTGGGGCCAAAACTTTTAAATGTCAGTCTTAAATGTGTATTTGAATTATAAGTAAAGAGTCTAATATTCTGTGGTGGTTTTGCATCAGGCAGCTCTGAATAAATCAAGGGACATTTAAAGATTTGTTGGTATATTTTGTCATCCAAAATTAGAAATGGTCTTTCCAGCCATTTCCAAGTACAGCAATCATTATTTAAAAATGGCATTAAAAAGGATATCACACAACTGGAATTAACAAAGGACCTGAAAAGGTCCAAACGGATCTTTTCTATTCAAAGCTGAAAATGAAAGGCAGTTAGGATGACCAATCCTGATTTTATGCAAGAATTTATTATTTACTATGGGCAATCAGAGATGCAAGATGGGAAAAAACAGCATTTAACACTTTTATCAAGCAATGCATGCCAAGAGCAAGAGTTTCTGGTTTGAGCGAAGATGGCTTACACCTCAATTATGTGCATGATACACATAGTTTGCTTCAGAGATGCCCCCCATTCCTTTTCTTGATGGTTTCCATCCTTCCTGCTGGTGAAGAAGCTCCCCAGAGTGCCCACGCTGACTGGTGCTGGCTTGCGGTCAGTACATTCTGCACGAACAGCAGAGACTGCTGAAGACTGGTGCCTGCAGCCAGAGCCCCAGCTATCGCTTAGTGTAATAAACCCAGATTAGCCAAAAGACGAGATGCTTCCTGCATGACTTGGACAGATCTCTGTGGCTATGTTTAAAAGAATAAATTAAACAGCGTGATGGAATGTTTCCAAGCAGAGGAACTTGCCTCTATGTGGCTAAGTTGCTAGAATGACCCAAACTGGCACTTAAATCTCCCAGACTGTCCCTGGAGATGCTTTGTACACCAGCATGGGCTGCTGGCCACTCTCAACAGTCACTTTTGCTGTGAGCACCCTATTCTGGAAGGTAAAAGAACTGAAGTGCAATAAGGTGGGCAGCACTCTGACCTTTGGCCTCCATGTCAAGGAACAGCCCTGCCCAGACGTAACAGCAAGTATAGATGTTTGCATTGGCACCCAGGAGGGCAGGCACAGGTTCTTGGCACTCAGCAAGCAAAGTCCAGCCTTGAGCTGGGCACGCAAACCCTTCTTTGCAAACCAGGGAAGAGTTATCGGCCTGGGACATTGCCAAATCACCCATTTCCCAGCAAAGCCTTGGGCAGCAAGCTAGACATCACTTCTCTATAAGTGTCCTGAATTTCTGCACAAAAGAGTTTAATATCAGCCAGGCCAGTCAATGACAGCAAAGCTCTCTGCCTTGGAGATTAAGTCACAGGCTCCAGACCCAGCTCTCAAGCATGTTTGTTTATTTTATTTACTGGCTGTTTAACATTTAATACATAAACATTGCTTGGGACAAGAACAGGAATCCACAACTCACCCTTTTTAAGCAAATTGCCTGATAACAGTATTAAAGATTTGTGCTTGTTCTTGTGTTTTCTGTCTGGTCCAGTGGTTCTTTAGTTCTTTGCTACACACCAAAAAGGCTTCAATGAAAAAAAAGGGGAAATGTCTGACAGATGCTGGGATCATCTCTAGTTTGGATAGTTTCCTGATGAGTGGTTTTGAACTTCTTCAGCATAAAGAGCTCATGGGGAGGGGATGTTACCTGTCCCCAGGGTGAATTACCCCTAGCACCTGATCCAGGTGGACTACACATTAAGTGATTTCTACTTCTTTTTCCTGTTAATTAATCAGCTAATCTCATAAAAGCCATTGATGCTTTTGTTCTCGTTCCCACAGGTACACCATAGGCATATTCTAAATACCTTGGACTGAGTCTTTCAAGGAAATTCAAAGCAAATTAAAGGGTCCCAATTTGGACTCAGGTAAGACATAGAGTTGCAGGAAGGAGCATTAGCAGGGAAGAACTTTAGGCATCTTTGCAATTTCACCAGTGATAACAAGGCACTTGCAAACCTAAGGATTGCAGATTTTTCCTCCTCAGCTGACATCCTAAATGTTAACTACATTCCTTTTAAAAATTCAGTAGAGAAGTCTATATGTGTTTCTGCCTTAGTTTTTTCTTGTTGCATACAGCTAGCACCATCTCCCTGCTTATGGGTGGGGTTTTAAGAACAGCTACTGAAAACTAGAAAGTTTTTTGTGCTGTTAAAGATATCCTTGGATGCAGTTTTCTTCAAGACTGCTGAAGTCTGACTTGCTGCCGCTAAGTTAGATCAATATCAGCAGAAAGTATCAGCATCAGGGAAACCAAGAATGAAGTTACCTTTGAACCAGGAAGGAAGTAGGCTAGAAAATAAAGCAAAGAACAAAGAAGAATACAGAAGACCAAAGCAAAGAAAGAAGTGGGAGGGACAGCTTTGTCCTACAAAGCGCTAGAAGCTCCATGGTAATTGCTCATTATCATAATGCTTGATTTAAATAGATGGCAAAAAAAATAGTTTCCTGCAAAATTTACCTTTGCGTAGTGCTGCTTAAAGTGGGGTCCTTCATTTCAATTGGAATTCTAAACACTTATTTCAGTGATTGCATTGGAATGACAAATTGAAAGAAATACAAGATTCATAAACCACAATGCATATGCTGGGGATGTTTATGTTGAACTGAGAAAACACAAAGGCAGCACCCTTCCACCAGAGACCACCATCTCAGTACCTCAGTCCTTAGTGCTGGCAAGATGCTGAAAGGGTCTGAAAGCAGATTCCTCCAACTCATTCTGGTTGGTTGACCTAAAAAAGATAACCTGCATAGAAAGTAGATTTTACTGTTTCTTGTTAAAGGATTTGAAATTAAGAGCAAGGGTTAGGCTCTACATTTGCAAAAAAAAATTCAGAAATGTCTCCCATGTGGAAAGTAGCCTGTAAGAATAGTGCTTTGAGGAAAAAATCTCTTCTAAACTAAACCTTGGACCTGTCAGTCCAGTCCTGTTCTAATCTGAAGTTATACTAATATTTTGTAAAATTAAGATGTGCACTTCTCCAAGTTATATTACTTCTGGGATTCTTTCCCCTTTTTAAGTAAGGAAGGATGGAAGACAGTCCATATGATTTAAGCTATTTTACTGGGAATTTTTGACATATTTTGAACATGTTCCAAGTGGCAGTTGAGATATAAATAGCAGAATAAACAAACAGCTGCGCAAGCAAAGTTGAAAAGTCAGACACCAACGGGACTATTGGTTGCTTCTGCAGTACTTTCAGCCTGCCCACATACCAAATGTGGTATCATGTGACAAATTCTTTATTGCCAGCAGCTAGATTTGGGGTTTCTTCATTCCTTACTTACTCATTCTGAAGTATTTTTTCATTATTTTCATTCTGAAAATAGGGAAAATTATATTATATCTACCAGCAATGAAAGTTCCATGGTTTTGGTCAAAAATCCTAGGTTATACCTTGCATTTCACTGTGCTTTTATGGTGTCTTTATAAACATTAGGGCAGCTATATGTTTAGGAATGAAATTCCAGAGGCAAAATAAAATGTTCCTCCCCCTCTAAACCTACTCTTAGTCCAGGTTCTGAAGTGGGAAGATGTCTTTCTTCCAATATTTGTGTGCAAATGATATTTATGACAAAATAATGATCAGGCGTAAGACTCTATGTATATCATATTTGATCATGAATACTACTCATTTTGCACTTCTTCCTGACTATAAGCACAAAGAAATAGACAATCTTGCATAATAAAAATAACTAGAATAATGACAGCATTGTTAGAATGCCAGTCTTTTAATGCTCTCTACAAATGCAAATAAGTTTAAATGTATTTACAGATTGCTGAATAAATACCTGTCTTCACTGGTTTTGAGCTGAGGTTATGTCCTCCAATTCACAGAAGAATTTTTTATTATTATTAAACTGAGTTTAAAACTTATCTTTTTTTAATGGGCTTTAGTGTATGTGACCAAAATGTTTAGATGTGCAACATGTTCCAGAGCTCTGGTGCAGAAGATGATGTATGATTTTTGCCTACAAGGACCAATGCCTCTGCTGAAAGTACTGTGAAGAATTACATTCACTTTCATGCCTCAAAATTAAGCAGAAAATTGAGCTTCCTGCATTTATTTTATTGCCAGTTTCAGTAGTGTAGTAGCAACAGTTGAATGTATTGCACTGGTATTCTGTCACTAAGAGGTTAATGTGTATTTTAAAGACTCACTGCCCAGGCATCGAATTTAAGGTATTCTGAAATTCTTCCCATTTTGACATTATTTACATGGTTTGACTGATCTATTTCAGTAGGAATAGCAATTTGTCCTTTAAATGTGCCAGTCCTTTTCAGAGTCCTTGCAGCTCATTTTCAGACTTGGATGTAGGTCTGCTCTGTTTCGAGTTCTCAGTTTTTAAAACTTTGATCTTTCATTGTTATTTTCTCAAGTGATGGTTGTATTTGTGAATCCTCTAAGTGTGATTGCAGTTTGAAATTGGAGACAGTTAATCTAGGAATACTTATTCTGCTACCATTTAACCACAGTCTCATGGGATGAGCTGAGTGGAAAATATGGGATGCCCAAAACATTTACTATATTAGACAAGAAATTGGAGCCTTTTGAGCTCTTTCCAAGAAGTACTTGTGATGTTTGACCTATCCATTAGTCATATTTGTTCTGTGATCTCTGGAGTATCTTTTGTAGGAGGTGAACTAATAGCCACAAAAGATAGATAGTCAGCTAAAACACTTAAAGGGATAGAGCATATTGAAACAGGTTGGAGCTGCTCTATACTAATAGTCAAAGTAATACACTAATATGCCAATTACCAGCCTCGAGGTGCTGTAGAGGGGCAACACATATCATCATTCCCATCTTATAAATAATGAGATCCAGCTTGCCATGGTCACCCACACAGTATGTGGCAGAGTTAAGAATAAAACAAAGGTCTAAGAAAACATTGCTTGTGATAAGCTAACAACAGCCTCTGTAACAAACTGCTTACTATCTAAATAGTCAAGGTATGGGTGGAGGAGAGAAGGTGAGCTGTGCACTGAAGGGACAGAGCAGAAGCATATGTGAAGTGACTTCCTCAAGGAAATTCAGTGACCAACCCAAACTCAGAGCTTGCCCACACACCATCAGAGTCACGTTCACCCCACCTGTAGGACTTCCATGGGACCGTGTGCAGGGCTGTATTTTCCTGAATGATCCAGCTGACATTTATGGCAATGTATATCCAGGCCACTAGGTATTTTAGAGAACTCTGCTCAGATAGTGGTAGGAAAGAGCTGCAAGAGGTCACCATTATTTTCTTCAAGGTCCTGTAGATGCAATTATTTATACCTAGTCTCTGTGTTAATTAGTGCCTCCATGTCATTGTCAAGAACATTCTTCTCTCCTTAGACAATGCTGTCAGTTAAATTCTCAGGTTCTTCAGATCTATCCATGCCCCTTTTCATATATAGAAATACCTTTACACAACTGCAAAACAACCCCCAAAGCTTTTCTTTGCCAGAACACTTTACAGTGGTTAGGAAACTGCTATCCTGGAGTCTTATTACACGAGTAATTGATTAATTACTCATCTGTCTGTATCTGGCTGTGATCTCTAGATTTAAAAGCACTCAATACAGGGCAATCCAGGTTAAACAAAAGGGTATCCATCCACTACTGAAATATGAATATGCACTTTTTTTTGTGCTTTTCACTCTCTGTATCTGTTTAATCTAGAACATGATTCTTGTATGCAGTCAGTTAGATATGAAAAGAGATTTACATCAAAAATGGACTTTGAGAATTCTTCCTCAGCCTTTACTGGGCAGGATATATCACCAAGAAATGAAATAAACTTCAAGAATAGCTAGTTTTCTTGGGTAACAAAAACTTTGCAGAAAGAAGTGGTATGGACCCTGCTCAGAGCTGTCAGAAGAGTATTCTCTTCTGTGTAGGAATGGTAAGATTAATAGGAAATTGGGACTATTGCTGGCATGTTGCTCCTGGAACCGGTACTAGCAATTGGTAGAATTAAGAAGAAACGCAGTTCTCTTGAAGACTTTTAAATTATTTGAAATATTTTTGTGTCTTTTATATATTGATGTTCACTGTGGTTTTATTCCATTTGCCACAGAAAAGATAATTTATCTTCAAGATGATGTTTCTTATCATAATGGCATATATGTCAGGACTCTTGCTTTGCAGCCAGAAATTAGGTTAAAATTTGTAAATGAAAAAGTTTTTTGTTCTTCATTGCATAATCTGGGTCCTAAATACTGAAAAAAAAGAAACCAACAACCAAAACACTTTGATCTTTTAGTATAAAAATCAGATCAGACAAAGAAAATTATGGTGGACCTCTTTCTCTAATGAAATTATTTCTGTTATCAGACAGAGAAGTATTTCTAGCAGTGTAGATGGCTCCTGACTCTCTGACAGCTCAAACCCATTTATAGAAGTTACCTTTTGCTTAAGACAGGTACAACAGTATGGAGAATCTGACACCTAGTGTAGACTTTTAATGCTTCATGTAGAAGTAGAGAAAAAATCTGAGACTTGCTTATCAAAATACTTTCTAATCTGCTATAATTTACAACATTTATTACTGTGATCTTTTATTTTTGCCTATTCCACCTGAATGTCTGAAGCTCACATATCTGTATGGGGGACAAATTTGACAATGTAATTCATTAAAAAGTAAAGCTAAATATTTTGCTCAAAATAGATGCAGGTCATGTCTGAGAAAGGGAACTTAATGCTTTCTTCTCAGGCTCTAATGTCATAACATTCACGTAATGAGCCACTTTACATAGGGCTTGGATTACACTGGCTGAGAAGAGAATATAATGGTTGACGTGCATATCACTACATTGAACTCTTCAGCTATTATCTGTTCCCATCAAATGCAAATCACCCACCATATTATGATTTTCTGTCTCTCTTTTTCTATATATTGCAGTAAATGGTCTGAGACAGTTTAAGGAATCAGAATTTTGTATTTTATTTCCTTTCACTAATCTTGTGACATAAATTCAGCTCAGCTAAATCAAGCACTCAAACTGAGCTTCTTGTTATGCATGCTGATCTGCTAGTTGTCAGCAACAAGCTGAATGGAAAACAAAACCAGTCCCTCGATATTTGAACACTGGTTATTGTAAATAATTGCAGTAGTGCCATAAAACTACTTCCAGAAAAAATACACATTGAAGGTATGCATGCTGTGCATCAAAAGTGCTTGCACTGCTACTGGAAGACAAACGAAAGACGGAATACATCAATGTGACAAACAAGAAGGAAAGAAGAAATGAGATATAAAGCTCTTACAGTCACATAATTTTTTATATGTAACCTATAACTAGACTTGTCAATAACTAGATTAATAGCAACAACATTTCCAGAAGGAAGCTCTGATAAATTTGAGAAGAAAATGTCACCCTGTGTCTTGTCACTGGCTCAAGTTAATCTGAAGTCCAGAGATGAAATGCATTCTAAAGAAATCTATCGTCTTGTTTCACATAATAGCAGGGCATTTTGTATGACTATAATTTGGTCTCAGTTGACTTGAAAATTGCTCCAGGCCAGCACGAAATGTTTGAAGTTGATAATACAAAATACGCAAATTTTGCAACATCTGTTACTCAATTTGATTGTTTTGCATAGCTCATTTTTCTCCTTTCCCAGGCACTAACATGATCATTCCAGTTCCTAAAACACAATGTACCCTTGCAGGTTATAGCGCCTACTCCACAACAGCTGAGTCAAAGAGTTCATTCAGTTATTTTATTATATTTCAAATAAGGAACAATCTTTAGGAAATAATAGATGAAATAGGCTGTCTCTCCCATCTGTCTGAATAAGTGCAATTCAAAAGTAAAAAAGTGCTAATAAAATAGGAGAATGATACAAAAAGAAAAAAAAAAAAGAGCACTGAAAAGTTGTGAAATAGAGAATGATAGCTTTGTTTTTTGAAGACAGTGAGGGGCTTGAGTGTTTAAAGTGTATAATGTGAAATGAGCCAGATGAAATAATTATTTATCATTGGCTAGCACAGAGCGAATTGTAAATGGAAAGCAATTTTCAATTAACTGGTCATGCTACACTTACCTGAGGTTATGCTGTATAATCAATCATGAAGAAATGTTATTTGCCTACTGTTTATGAGCCAGATGGTTCTAATGTTCATTTTAAAACTAAAATACTATTTAAGGGGGACAGGGATGGGGGGGGGGGGGGCAAAAGCAAAACTTGCCTCCCAATGCAAAAATGAATTAAAAGGAGTTGACATTGTTTATGTGTAATTTCAAAATTATTTCGAAGAGATGGATTATAGCTGTTGGCATCTGACATCAGACAAAATGTGATATTATCCTTCTAAACTAATTCCATCGCTAATTTTATAATCCAAACTATTCACCTCTAGTTATATTACTGCAGGCTATGAAAGTGGAAACAGGTAATTAAGGTGGTATGTAAAGGGATGCATATAGATGATCTGGTATTCCCTTTTCCTATGCTGAAATGTGGCCAACAGTCCCCTAAACTAGCATTTATACGACATCATTTGGTGTCTTTCAGCATGTGCCTTGAAGTGGTTTCTTTCCCAGGGGAACCAAAATTGCACTCCCATTCCACCCTAGACTCCCTTTGCAATGCAGCTACAAGACCCTCCATCACCCAGCTCTCCATGCACCTGGAATTGCACTGAAGATGGCAAGACTATCAGGGACAGCCATACACAAATCTGCTTTGCAGCACCTATTAGACATGGTGCATGGCTGAGACCAGCAAGGGGTCAGACACCATCACTAGCAAAGATGCAAACCAGCTGTACTGTCCTAGGACTGAAATTGATCACACCAAACCAAACCCTGATCCTTCTGTCTCTGCACCTCACCATGCACAGGTGTACTCATACAGAAATATATGTAGCTGCAGGCACAGTATCACACTTACGGTGTAACACAGCAGCAGTAAATGTCTCACTCTGTATCTCCTTCTGAAGAGACCTACCCTAGCACGATAGAATCAAGATTTTTCAGAAGGGATCCATGATTTTGGGTTCCTCTTGAACATAACATGTCACTATGATAAGCTCACTCCTTCCCAAATGCAAAGATAAAGTCACTACAGCACAGGAGTCAATGGCAAATCTCCCTTTATCACTAAAGATGTGTATCAGACCTGATTCCTTCACCATCTCTCAAGCTTCTTTACTATTCACCTTCAAAATTTCTACTTATTGCCTACTTTTCAGTAGTTAAATATATTCTCTGGGTGAACTGTTGTTTTCAACTTGCCCATAAAGCACTCAGGAGCATAGAATGGAATTTATTCTGGTGTTATAGTTACTTAGTGCAAAGAGGTTCTTTTGTCTCCAAAAGAGATCTTGAGGATCTTTTGTAATACAAACAAATATCAATGATATTCATGCCTTGGAATAGCCTGGGTTTCCTGTGTCAAAGCATCCAGTTAAAAATTGATATGTGCGTGAGGAAATGAGAGATGGTGTTCAGGATAATTGAAAACATTCTTAAAATCTAGCTTGCTTAAAAGTAACAAAGTAAATGGATAATTGTATTAAATTGATTTAATAAATACATACATACAACAAGTGATGATATTTGTAAAATATCAAAGGGAATTTCTATTTTCCATGAATACAAATATTCCAAGTAACTTGAAAGGAATCACCCTGTGCTTAATAGTAAGTGTGTGCATAAAGATCTGAGGAACAATTGCATAGTAAGAGACATTATTTTCTGAAGGCAGCAAACATTATTTTAAATACAACAAATCACCCTAGAATTTCAAAGCACTTTATAAAAGCTAGTTAATTATATTACATGTACACTTAACTCGTAATCAGACGGACTCAGAATCTTTTGTAGAAATTAATTTTATCTCCTGAGACCACAGTAAGGTAGGAAATTATTATTGTTCCCTCTCATATTTTGAGGCAAGTCAAAGGAAGTGCCTCTTTTGAGTGATGCTACAGCTCACCTGCTGCCTCCAGCACCCCCGTCTCAAACAGCTCACTGAAAGCAACAGCCTTGCTGCATGCTTTTTGCAGATGGTTGAATTGTTTTTCAGTGACATAAGAAAGCCAGAAACAGCACCCGACAGTCATGACTTTGGATCTATGAGCTAACTAGTAGAAGAGCATTTTCAGTAAAGATTTTTAATTAACAATTTAAGAGATTTCTACACCTTCTTTTGCAGCATCATTATTAAAGTCAGTTTCAGACACTTTTCGGTTGTTAGCAGAGTGTGCAGGAACACCAAGCTCAGCAGAAGGACGGTGCTAACAGACGTAAGATGTGTTACAAAGTTAACTGAACCCTGTGAAACAGAAAAAAGCAATTTTCCAAGTGCTAGGGGGAGAAAGCTATAGCTGCATCCTAATACATCCAGTGGTTAAAGCGCTCCTGCTAGTCAATGCCTTGCTAACTAAATAAGATGCACTAAGTTTACTGACATGGTTATTATGCATCAGATAAATTTATTGCAAAACTTATGCAAAGTTTTCAAAATACTGGTGAAGGTGCAGCTGTCATACAGGTAGTATAGGATACACGCATGAACTGCAAAGTGTTTTGTGTTGTGCTGGAAAAGCTTTTGTGATACAACAAATATCAATTATTTTCTTCTTAACCTTGCCTACCTGTACCAAAGGCATGAGTTGTACACATCAATAGTGTTGTTCACTTGCTTTCTGTGTATTATTGCTCAGCTAGTGGGTAACATGGTAGTAATATGTACCATATAATTTACAGGTAACGTGCCTAGTGCATCAAATCACACAACAGCAGGAGAAATGTGTTATCTGCTAGAACCTGTTCAGTCAGGACTTAAGGATTGCTTTACAGAAACCAACTTGATGAGACCACAAATGTTTCATTCCCCATTTCTCCTTCTGTGCAGTCCTCTATGACTGCCACTAAGAAATACCAGCAGCATTTGGGAGATGAAAGGAAAAGCAGTACCTACACTCCTGATATTCCTGAAAACACTGCTCAATCACTTGCTTATCTTCTGCTGTTAGCTGTCACCACTGCTTCTCCTAGACAACTTCTTAGGGAAAAGGCAGAAAATCTGAGTTGGGTTACCTGATAAAATAGCAGGTTCTTATCTTTTTGCTGCTATCTAAGGTCACAGACAGGAAATATTTTGTAAGAGTTAGCTAGCAATCCTCTCAGGGGTAAGGATTCCCTCCTGAGACTGGATAATGCAGGGGTTTCAGTGGCAGAAGAGGATCTCATCTATGTTCCCTCCCTCATTTTTCTGTCTTCCTAGAATGGAGTCATAAAAATATTTTTGGATGCTTGCAAAAGCCCTTTGAACATTGCTGGGAGCCAATGACTGATATTACCTAAGACTGCAAAGAAGAGAGAAAACATTTCTTGAGCTAGCAATGTTAATCAAATCCCTTTAGAAAATAGCATCTTTGGCTTATGGCCAATGTGTCTGGTGCACAAAGACTATATTGATGACCCAGTCAGATAAGCTTGATTGTCCCAAGCTTGTCACATATCTTTCTCCACTCTTTTTTAAGTGAAACCAACTCTGCAGAATTGGTACACTTTTCCTGCAAATGCACATTTAGATCTATTGAGGCATCATTGATAAATGTAAGAGACTCCCTTTGCTTCTTTTCCTAAGGCATATAAAGCCATGATAGAAAGGATTACATTATTTATAAAAAAAATCAAAAAAGGACTTGGAAAAGATTAAGATCTATAAGACTGTTTTGTATTCTGACCCTCACTAAATTCAATCCTAGCTCTGTTGCAAATTTCTTTTATATGATGAAGAAAGAAATTGTTATTTCTCTTAACTCCTCCTTTCCCAAATACTTCCTGTCAACACTATCAATACAATATTGCCAATGAAAAAAACCTGTCAATATAAGATTAAGTGGGTTTGGTCCAGTATCTGTAATTGTAACCACAGTATGTGTGAAAAATAATGCACATAATGAACACCATATACATGATTGTCATGCAATAAGACCATCATGGACTCAGCCAGCTTAGTTCTATGGTTCACATGGAATGAAGAATTTTCTGAAATCTCTCTGCTATCAAATCATTTACCTGAAATTGAGAGAAATAATTGAAAGGGTGCTGAAGAGTAGAAGCTTATCTTATGTGCATGTACTAACTCATTTAGTTAAATGCATTGATAGTCATGCATAATTATATATAATCTTTATGTATATAAGTGTATATGTATAAGAATATTCAAATAACACATAACTATAAGTAAACATCACCCCTGTATTTTGTGATGGGTATTCCAGTCAGACTATTCTGATATACTGCCTTTCTTAAACTTTCCTCTTTCAATTCAAAAAGGAGAAATGGAATTTCATTCCTTTTCAATTGCACAATTTACTCAGCACTTTTGGTTGCAGAGATGGGATTGGTACTTTGTCAGAGCAGTAATTTAATGCAGACCCACACACAGAAACTCAGACCAACAATACTGTACCAACAATGCAGTGTTCTCTCCTCTTGCAGTGTAACTTCAATTTATGGAAACCTGAAGGCGATTCTGTGGCAGAAGATAAGAAATCATCATGTCCTGAGAGATATTTATAACACTAAAGATATAGGGACAAATCCAAGGTGACCTGAAGAACCTAAAACAGCCATTCAAAGGATTGAGCTATTTAGATCCAAAAATACTGCACTGTAGTCACTTGAGTTGGAAGCATCTACATCCTCTTTGTGGCAACAAGGCAACTGTGTTGAAAGTCTGCAATAGGCCTAACTGAGTATTCTTTGAACTTTACTGGCTACAGTAATTATTCAGTCTTCCTTTTGTAATTCACTTGATTCCTAATGCTGTGGAGAAAACTAGTTTGAGACGTAAAATAAATATTTAATACACAGATACTGTTACTATACTATTTGTATTTAACCTGATAAGCCATATGGTTTATTTATATCAGTCAGCAAGATTCATTCTTCAGCAGAAAAAAGCTTCACAGAATTTCCTGTTTCTATGTCATCTGAGCATCTTGCTCCACAGTTCTTAGAGAAATGTGTGTACATGTACAGAGATCAGCCTGTTATTAGTCAATAAGTTGTTTAGGTAGGATGAATCCGAAAATGTGGCCTATGAGAAAAGGAGACAGATGTATGTATTCATTTCAGGGACTTGATTAAAGAAAGGTGTTACTGCTTTGCTACAGATCCTCCACAACAGAAGACTTGCATAGCAGAAGAGCTGTCCAAACAGTTCTTTCAATACCATCCAAGCCTTTTCATCAATAAAAAGGGCTTTTCAAGGAACTTATATTTCCCTCACCACCTTTCTAATGTTCTCACTGCCTAAACATATCTGTAGTTGGATATAAATTCTCTGCTGTGACTTAACCTTTAACTGGGTTTTCTAGCAAGAGACTTTGTTCCTGCATTTGAGGCCATACAGCTCTCACTAGCTGTGTGCGTGCTTAGGCTCAAGATTCCCAAGTCCCGTGGCTAAAGGGATTTTGTGTCTGGTTCATGTCACTGCTCTTCAGGAGGCTTGAACTTAGACTCATCAGTTAGTCAACTCAACATTTTGCAGGCCTTTCCAAGGTCCTTCCAGGCTGAATCCCTTGTTTGACTCCTCCACCCATTAAAGATGATGCCCTCCAAGACACCCTTTTTTCAGGAGACTTCTTCAGTATCCATACTGAAAACACCACAGAGGTGCAAAGCCAGCTTCTGGTCTGTCACTTCTCATCACATGAAGCGGCAGCTCAGGGCTTGCAAGATAGTTTATCCACACACTTTATTCAGGGGCCAGAAACCCATGGTTTTGGGAAGGAAAGCAGCTCTTCAACTCCTGTACCTTGATCACAAGGATGGAAAGGCAGCCCCGCTTGTCTTTGCACAGATTGGTGCAGACAATGTTGTAGCTATGTCCAAGCCTCCTCTTCCCTCTACAGTGCACTGAATGTTTCTAGGGGAAAACTCAGCACCTTATGGAAATCATGCCCACCTGAGACAACAACTATGGCTATGGAACTCAGCAGGAGAAGGCTCAGATTCAGCTCTCTGCTGGAAAGGTGTTGTCTATTGAGTAAGAATTACTCACAAAAGTGACTATTTTTCAAGGTTAGATGGCACAGCAGATGCTTGTCTGCACCTTCAGTTGAAAAGGCAGATTGTGGGACTTACAAAAAAATTAATGACAGAACAGTTGTGACAACTCCCAAACATAGCCAGGTCCAATATCCACATCCTCTTTGAGTTTTAATGACATCTGGTGTTGTACTTGCAGTCTGAGACTGTAATTAAAATACTTATAAATTGTGCACCTACTTGACTTTGCTTCCAGCCACCAGCCAAACTAGCACCCATGTTCATAAACAGCTGTTTTCAGTGAGCTCTGGTTTTGAATCTCAACAGAAACATATGCAGTGCCACAAAGTCCTTGAGGAGTATCTAGGAGGCGGGTTTTGGCCAGATTATTTTCAGGATGAGTCTACTGTGTGCTGGAAAGAACAGCTTGGTTGTGTGAGGATCTAGCTTTCTTCCCAGGACCTCCAGGCTACCCAATCTGACATCAAAGGTCACCAGTAATAAGACAGCTGGTTTGCAGGATACTGGATGCAGTGGACTGCCTGGAGTTGGTGGGCAGTGGGATAAAGTATGGGCAACAGACTTTGAGGCCACAACACCATCAGGGACTGTAGAAGGATTGTGGACAAGCCAACACAAACCAGTCAAGGGCTAATCATCTATGAAGCCTGCAGGATGCCTATATGATCCTTCTGTCCCACTGAAGTGTCTCATTTTTGCTGTCTATTGACATGTTTTCTAGAGGGATGAGTTTCAGGTGAGGGCTGGCCTAGGAGCTGCATGTTTGAAACCACTCTGGCTGAAGAGAAGTTCAGACTTGGCTCTTCTACTTCCTAGGGGAACACTATCAGCATTATGCTATTAGTTACAGTTAATTATTGCAGAAAGGTTAAACCAGCTTTCTCCAATCTCCTGTCTTAACAACAAAGCTGTGGCTGCTGTGACTGAGCTATCAGAAAGACTTTAAAAATAGTTTACCTGTGTTCAGTGTGCCACAAACTGAACTTCTTAAAGCATTTGGGAAAGACAGGCAGATCCATATTAGATATGAGGCAGGCAAAAATGTGGCTGAGTGTGAAGTCACTTTAAACCCCCTCAAAACACGTAACACTACAGTAGAAGAAAGTATCAGGTGAAGTTCAGAATCTTAGGCACATGAATTTGAAAAGTTTAATCACGTCAGCCTATGATAGAAGACAGCTTTAATGTTTTAATTGCAGATAGCACAGCAGCTTTATTTATAAATCACATGCGGTTCACAAAAGAAATTAAGGCAAAATGCTCTGTGAGGCGCTGACCCTACTGTAAGCCATATATTGTGATTCTTCATTTTTAGCATTGTCTTTATTATCTCTTACGTAAATAGCATTTGCTTGCATAAGGGTCCCAGAGTTTGGCCCGGAATAATACTGTTGTAGACCAAATAACAAGGTTGGATTTCCCTCAAGCAGCAAGATTAAAGATGGAGAATTCACTGAGAAAGAGAGGGAAGAAATACACAAAGAAAGTAATATCAACATTTTATTGGTGCTGAGGTAGCCTTACCTTACTGTGAAATAGTCAGCTGAGATATTTGCAGTTTGTATAGTGATATTTTTCACTTTTATTGAGATTTTAAACAGTAGGAGCAAGGAAATAGCAAGCACTATCATTTACACATCACAGCATATCCAGATTACATAAAGACAGCAGCAAATACTAGAAGTTACAATGTGAGCAGCTGCACAGAACCCAAAAGCTCTGTCAGTCACACCAACACTGCAAGTCGTGCAAGCACCAGAAAAAATGTATTAAAAAGGTGACTGGAAGGAGGGTGTGTGTGATTTAATGCAAGCCTTCTCCTGACAAAGGATAAGGATGCTTGTCAGTAGTGAAAAGTGGATTATTAGGTGATAAAGTGGGTATTGGCAATAGGCTTTACTGGTGAACAGGTGAGAAGTTCAAATCTGTCAATGCTGTCCCCTTCGTACAATGTATGGATTGTGATTTTGGCCATTCAAGATGGGCTAGGCAGGTCTGCTGGCCATTTGAGTGGGTAGGTGCTGCTGTATCTTTTCAGGTGCTAAGGAAGATTTTGCCTGACTGAGTTTATGGTCATGACAGGTTCAGGCACAGATGGGCCCTTGAAGAGACTGAGGATGTTCATTTTATGAGGAAGACAGACATGCTTTTAAAATGGAGGGCAGACATCTGAAAAATTAAGAACCCAATGCTATCTTGCAGCTTGGGCGACTTACTGGAGAAGGAAACTGAAACTAAAAAAAAAAAAAAAAAGCAACCGAATTTTTTTAATTTCTTGCTTGGTTTTGTGTTTTATGCAAAGGAAATGATGTAGTTTATGTTAATTTAGTAAAATTAGTACCCACAGTGTCTAAGCAGTAGGACAAGAATATGCAATTATATTTGACTGCAGAACAAGAACACACACTTGTTTTTCATCTCTTCCTTATGTCAAAGAAACAGCTGCATTTTTTTTTAAATTATTTTATCTTTTTTTTACTGCTAGTGCATTTTTGCTGTTTGGAAAACCAAATAAATGCTTATGAATGAGCCACAACAGAACTTTTTTTTTTCTAGCCTAAGCTACAGAGAATAAATATTTAAATGTTCTTTAGCTTATTAGTAGTAATTCTGGATAAGACAGAACATGAATGGCAAAGTTTAGTTTCAAACTTTACCAGTAAGCACTGCTATGTGTCTATAGCCCCCTCTGTTCCCTCTCCACTCTTTACAAACATCTCTTCATTCAGTTACATCACAAAAAGAGATTGCTTATACATGCAAATATGCATATTGAACAGTTTATAACACAAACACTACATAACAGCTACTGGTTTCTATTTGCAAAGTATAGCTATAGATTAAGGTGGATTTTGTAAAAGAGATATTAGCATTCCATACTTCTAATTCTGAAATAAATAAAATTATAAGGAGTGGATTAATTTTTGAAAGGTTAAGTAGTTCTGGTTTGATTACATGTTTGAAAATCCACACTTAGACTCCTGCTTTTGAAATTGAATTGGAAACTTCTCTAAATTTATACCAATTACTGATTGCTCTTAGACTAGAACTAACACAGAAGTAGTCCTTTTAGTATTTTGGAACATCTGCTTTAGATCCCTAGCTGAATGAAGAAATTATTTGCAGCGAAGATTTAACATGACCAGACTTTCAAATCTCATCGTTTCTCAGTAGCTGTTATCCTATGTTGATCCACTCTTCTAAGAGCAATGACACTAAGAACTCAGACACATTTTAAAGCTCTGGATGTAGTCAGTGGGTTTTGCATAGGGATTATCTGAAGGACTCCAACAGAAAGGGGATCTTCATTGTGCTGGTGAGTGTAGCAAAATGCTGAGTAACTTGCCAACCTACCGAAAAGCATACAGTCCATCACCATCCATGCAGGACAGACCTTTGTGGATTACTCTGCTCACTTCAGATTTCAAGATCAAAAGTACCATCAGTAACCACACCTAGCTGTAGCTGCTTTCATTACTTGTTTTGTTATTGCACTTAATATTGAAAAAAAAAAACAACAACCACCTAGAAATTATTTAGATTGCAAATCTGGCAGGAGAACACTACTCATAGGTGCACTGCCATCTTCTGGGAGAATCTATCCAATTTCTCAGTCAGATGAATTAGTCACTTAGCCCAGTTTCTGTCCAGTGTAGTGAAGATGTTGATTTCCAGCTAGCCAACAGTACAGCTAAAAGCTTTGCATTTTGATTTTATGATCTCTTGATTCAGCACCAAGAAACAATCTTCATCATAAACTACAGCTATGAGCACTAACACATCAGACTGCTTAGGAAGAACTCTGTCATGGCCACAGAAGGCAAGAAATCACTGTAAAACATTCTTTTCAAACAAAGCGTTCAACGTTTTCAACTATTGGCTCTACAATTCCTTCTTCTATCCAATAATCCAAAGGAAAACATAAGAAAGTGGTCAGGTTCCATATGCAGTCAGAGATTCATTATAAGTTTGAGATATATTAGCCGATCTTCACATAATTAAAGAGTTATTTTGTATCTATTTTTTGCCTAATGATGCACACTGACCCTCTGGAGCAGGCTGTTAATAACCTGTTTCATAACATCTTGCATGCTTAGACAGATTAGTTGGATATCAGCTTCATGAAGGGCTACGTGTCTCCAAAAATATTTTAATACTGCTAATAAAAAGTCTGGATGCCTTAAGTGAAAAGCAAACACTCCAGCCTTTTGAAATGTTTTTTTGTTAAAACAATTCTGTTCTTTTTCATAGAAGCATGAGAAAACACTGACCAAAATCTCTTGCAGAAATCACACTAATTTGTAAAATTTTTAAAGCTAAATATATACTATGTCTCCACCACCCTTTACAGTTCACACTGTAGGCCCTGCAGTGTAGAGGTAAGGAAGCAGAAAAGATAAAAATGTCACTCCATTATATTAAGTAGAACAACCTGTTCAATGATCTTAAAATGACTGTTTTATCAAGCCTCAAAAACTTTAAGTAATAATGTATTTTTCTGCTTATATTGGCAAGCCATGGACATGCAGGTTACTACCAGTTATACCCAAGAAAAACAAAAAATACATTTTGTGTAATTCATTTATAATCACCAAACTCACCAGATTTAACTTAACCTCTTTCCATTCTATCTCTTCTTGTCATAGGCTGGAAGTACATCAGACTGAGGAGGTTTAAAAGAATTATCTATTAGCCAGTGCTGAATCTCATTGTTGCAATTTATGCTAATAAGCCATTCCTAAGCCTGTTTATCAGTTAATGTACTCGGACACTCAGTCATTCTACCAGAAACTGCACTCATCAAAATAGATTTTAAAGCAAATGCCTCATCTTGAAATGAAACAGCTGATAAAGGGTGGTAAACTCAGGATGGGATGCAAAGATTTCAGAGAGGTCAGTGACTCCTCCTTTGCCATCACCTTGTCATGGCTCAGGCTCTGACTCACACAGAACAACATTTCATTTGTTTAGTGGTTGGCTGCTGCCAGCTGCTTTTTCCATGTCCCATCTAACTGACCTCTGGTGAAGCTCGGCTGGGGGTCTCTGCCCTGTGCTTTGAGTGCAAAAGTAAACTGCAATCAATTAGGCTAATGAGCTCAAGCGCAATCATGGACCTTCAGATTTTCTGTTGCCAAGAATATCTGATGCTCAGAGAGATGTCAAATAGACATATTTTCAAATCTCTCTTTACTCTGCAACTTAGTTTGATCATTTTTAGGTTCCTAAAAATGGGAACATCTGGGAAGCTCACTAATGTTTAAGTGTTAACTAATGGAAAAGGCTGCCAGATCCAAATAGCAAACTCTTGTCAAATAGCTTCTTATTCTCCAACTATTATCTACCCAGTTAAAAGGACCCTGCAATGAATGACAGTCACCAGACACAAAAAGAGTTACACTGGCAATATCATTAATGAAAGTCATCTTCAGTGCGTCAGAGAAGATGCAGAAACCATGATGATTAGAACACAGAACCTTTCCAAAACCAGATTTATAAACTTTTCCCATCCATGAGGATCAGAAACAGAAGGACTGGAGAGGTCTGTGGTACAGTGTTTATTAAAACCCACTGAGTATAGCTGTGACTACTCAGGTTCCTTTGCCTCTCTTGGTTTCTTTTGTGAAATCCTGATGGTCTTTGCACCAACAGTGAAAAGTAAGCAGTTCTTTTCATGTAGAGGGCAGTAAACCAGTGAAGTTCTGTAAAGTGAAGTCTCAGGGTTGTAAAATTGTTGCAAATTAATTTTCTGGTCATGGAGACAATTAATTCATGATGCCAACCCTTGGCTCCAGACTACACCTGCCAGTCCTTAGAGTTTGTTTCCAGAGGAAGAAGTGCTTCACCCGCTCCCTCCATCACCTCGCTCCAGAACGTCTGCCCTTTTTCCTTTCTCTCCTTCCAGCCTCAGCCTGGTAGAGGCCTTCCCCTGGGCTTCCAAAACTCACCTCCCAGCTTTCCAGTGAGACCTTCTCTGGCTGGGAACCACACAGATGCCTTTATTTGCCAGTAACCTCCAAGGAACAAACACACAGCTCTTCCCCAGGCTGGGAGGGGGAGAGCCCTTCACCTCTCTTACATCTTTGCCCTGTCAGAGGACACAGGCTGGGCTGCAGATTCTGCCTTTGCTCCAGCCTGAGCCTATTTTTATGAAGGGACTAGAAGAAATAAAGATGCTTTGATACAAACTATTCTGAATTGTTCTAAAGCCTACAGTATTTATTAAGGATGCACATTCACTTGGGACACAATGAAAATTCTGGGGTTTAAGAACTGGTTGAGCACATCCTACCTGGATATGTCAAGACCTGAAAATGAAGCATTAAAAATCATTAGGTATTTAAACAAAATGAACAATTATATTTTCACTAACATTTGACTTCATACTGAAAGCAGCTTTCCTATATTCATTAAGGGATAAGTTTTCTGTCTGAGTAGGGAGAGATACTGGAAAAAATAATTGTTTCTTTATACCCTAGAATTCATAAATGTTATTTCAAATATTTACAAATGCATGGACTGGAATACAGTTTTAGTGAAATAATCTAGCACAAAAAATGATTGCTCACTTTCCCACAGGAAGAAATTGAGTTTCACCCATGCTCCCTTTCCTGTATGATTAACTGATATTTCTGAACCAACAACAGATGACCTGAAGTAACCACTCACAAGAGGCTAAAGTCATAAATAGATACAGTCTTGAAAATATTTATTTAAAAGCCAAATAACTTTCAAATCAGCTAAGCAACATGATAGGCTTGCTTGGCACATATTGAGATATAAGGATGGAATCTTCCCACAACTTAAAGCCTATGCAGTTTTCTCAGAGAGTACATGCAAGGAAAGCAATAAAAGATCTAACAACTTGGGGGGGGGGGGGGAGCAGTATATAAATATCTATGCTGGTAATGAATACAAGCTGGCTATGTTTCATTGATGGCAAAAATAAAAATACAGACCAGTTTTATCATGACTTTCAAACGGGAGTGCAGTCACAATTAAGCTCAGATTTCAACATCAATGGAAAACTCAATTGTATCAGCACCAACAAAGTCTATATAATATAAATATCCATTAATAATGAGAAGCAACCACACCAAAGGCATGGCTAAATATAAAAAAGCCTATAAATAAAAATTACTGCATGTAACTGCCCAAATAGACTATGCTGGAAGCTCAATCTTATTCACGCTCTAACAAAATGAAAGTTACCTTCTATCAGCACAACATTCTCTAAAGAGTTAGGAAGCAGCTGGAAACATCTATCGAGGGTACTAGCTGTTCTCCAAAGATGCCATCCCCAGAAGCTGTGATGCATGAACATCAGCTTTTTCAGTACTTTTGTAAATTCCTCCAGTTGTTGTGGTGGCAAAGCAGAATTGAAAGGTTTGCACTGGCCCATTAATTGACTCCAGGAACTATCCTGCTGCCAATAGCTCCCATGTCAGGGTTTCTAGTTCTTTCCTCCTTTCATCAAAGAGAGGGAAGACTACAGAACTGCAGAACCAGTTGCTATGAGTGCTGCCTTACTTCGATTTACGGAGGAGAGGGAGGTTTGGGGACTTATCAAAAATATTTTCCCTCCAGTTAAGGAGCCATGCACATATTCCAGCTCAGCTGGAAAGGAACTAAGCTAGAAAACTGGCCAGTCTCAGAGTGGCACAACAATATTTACAGTACGGTTCACAGATTAAAGACTTGCTAGTGGGACACAGAGATATAATTTATTCTAAGAATACTTATGCAAGGAGCTAAACAGGTACGCAAAGCACAGAGGACTACCATATCCCTGGCTTCCTTGCGTTCTTCTTTCACATTCAAACATAAGAGGCTGCTTGAATTTAAACTATGTATCTTGAAGCTATATGATATTTATGATAAACAGTTCAGTGGCACAGGTGAGGTCAGTGTTTTATACAATGAGATTTCATCATTCACACAGTGAACGACAAAGCTTTACAAACCACAGAAGTCTGGCATCTATTCAGAAATTAATTGAAATATTTTGTTCAAAATTGCAGGAGACAGTGAAAAGTTTAATGATTATGTTGTTGTTATACTATTTATAAGGCACTTTTCAAGCACACCCATGGACGGTTGATCAGCACATCAAACACAGTAAGATATACAAATCTAAGCAAAGCATAACAAAGAAAGTTAGATCCTGACTTTAAAAAGAAGAGGTTGCATTCTACAGCCTTGAAGCCAGATTTGGAATAAGTTCAGTGCTTAGAATTAATTTAAAAAGAAAAAGTGCTCCTCTAAGGAAAGAAGTGAACTTCTATTCCAAGTATAAAATGTGGCTATATTTCTGGTATCCACACACTGAATTAAATTATGTCTGAAAAAATTAGGAAAGTATGAAAAGAAACCTGTCTGTCCTGTCTAAAGAGAAACAGATAGGATTTCAGTGAACCAAATGTAGTCAAGGGGTTAAGGACAGAGATTCAAAATAGTAGCAGGGGTAAAAATGCAAACTGATGTATTCAAAAGAGCCTAGGAAAATTGGACTTTTGTGTGCAAAGCCTGTCAGAAAATAAAACTTCATGTTGCCATGGAAATTGAACCCATTCCCAATCACAATGGAAGGGTGGGATTTTGAAATTTCCTCTGAACAAAAGTTTCCAGGGGAAAAAAAAAGATTAATTCAGAGGCATACAAATATGTTGCTTCTGACATAGGAAATGCTTTGCGTAGGTAAGGATCAGGATTGCATTTCAGTAGTTCAGCTTACAACTATTTATGTAATTAAAATATTAATACCGGTATTAGAGCAAATTTACTTAACACACAAGAAAAGCCTTTTCAGTACTATATGCAAATACATGCATGACAAATCGAACAGATCACAAAGATGATGATTAAAGAATTCGAGTTTGCACTTTGACTTTTAAAAACAGACATGAAATGGAATTAACACTTCCTTACAAGGGTGCTGCTGGGAAGATAAATTACATCTGCATAGTGCTTGCATACCAAAATTATCTATACCAAGAAAAATAAGGCAAACATGCCAAAGGCTGATAGTGGCCTTGGAATTTGCTCACGGCAGACTGTCACTGTGTCTCCATCATGCTCCCAAGGACCCTTTCACTGAGTAAGAAGTTATTTGACTCTTTATTGACATATATTCCCAGTTTGCTTCCTGAAGGTCCTTTCTCCTTTTTCACCAGTAAGACCATAGGAAAATATTGGCCAACATCAGCAAGGAAATCTGCTTTGCCCCTTAAGTCCAAGACAGAGTCACAACAGTAATTCAAATGTACGAGGCTGGGTCCCATCATCTAGATGTTTTGTCCCCACCACACCCCAACTTCTTGGGCCGTGGATGCCTCTGTGACACAGGTAGGTAGTCAAGTAAAGTCCTTAATGAAGCCACTGAGTCAGACTCAATGGAGTAAGTATTTCTGTCCCCAACAAACTAACAAGTTACAGAAAGATCTGAACTGTTGCCACAGCTATGGAGTCACTGAAAAAACTCAGGTCTCCATCAAGAGGATGGTAACCCAGCGCCTTTGCAACTTTTCAGGCTCACAGCTCTCTTCCACCCACTCAGCAGAGAATTATTGTGTTTTTTAAACCTGTGTCATAGGAGCAATCTGCTCTGTCTTTACACAGATTTGTATCAGCACGAGTGAGATAACAAGCAAGCGGAGCAGGAGGCATTCTCGAGCCACATCTAACATCTTTGTGCTCCCCAGCTTGAGCCCAGCTCCTTTGCTCTCTAAGCAATACAGAGAAAAACTATGCTTTGTCTTCTTGCAAAAGCCTTTCACATACATTAAGATTGCCCTAACTGTCCAAGTCTTCTCTTCTCTAGAATAAACAGCATAAGTATTGATTAATAATATTATAACAATCTCTCTCTTGAGCCTACTTAGCCATTTTAGTCACTACTTCTGCTTACCAGCCACTAAGCAGTTACTGGTTGATGCTAGTTTATTTACTGGAAAGAGCTTCAAAACATATTCACCAATTATTGCAGAAGAACTTAAATGTCCATTTGTAATTACTACTTAAAAGAAATAACAATTTTCTCGGTGATCAGCCTTCAGTTAGATTCCCATTAACGGAATCACATGACCAGATGGGGTCCAACAGGCTTTTTGTGTGTTTTCTTTTTTGTGCTTCGTAACAAAGCCCTCATGTATAAACTTGTTAAAATGGACTGATCTCCTTTCTCAGGATGTGATTTTCTTGTAACTGCTTTTTATTTTCTGTCTTGAGCAAACCAGATGATTCATTTCTGCGTACCAGTCACCACCTGAGTGTCATGCACATCAAGGGAAGGAGGTAATGGATCAGTGACAGCAATCACAGAGGTGACATGGATTTTTTTAGTTTTTTGCTCCATCTGAATTCTCTGAGGAAGGTAAGCATCTCCCAAAAAATACAGCTAAAACTGGATGAAAACAGTATTTTTTGTGAATAGGAAATTCATTGAAAAAGGCTGTGACAGTGAGACCAACTTTATTTCTGAATCCAGCCCACAGTTGGTGGGAATCTTACACAAGACAAACAAACTGAACAAAAACAAAACAAAAAAGGCAGGAGGGATTTTGGAACAGCGCATATTTCATTTTGAAATTTTCTGAGAGCATCTTGTTTCCAAAGATGCTGAAATGCTGCATTTCAACATATTCTAAAAAAATACTTTTTCATTGTGAAACTTTTTTTTTTATGTCAAACCAGCCTAAATTTAATTATATGCAAAAGAATTAACCCCTCAAAATCAAATGAAACACTGAGTCAAGGAAAAAAAGCTCAAGGGGTCTTAAATTATATATTTAAAAAAAAAAAAAAAAAAAAAAACAAACATTTAGTTCAGCAACCAAGTAGAAAAATCTATTGTTTGCTGCAATAAATTATACTAATTTTTTATATAACTGTGACAGGACAGCACAGGGGACAAGTATTTCCGTGCCCTCCTCCTCTCACAATAAGCCTTTTTTTTTTTTTTTAGACATTTCATTAAAGACAGCTTATTTTAAACAACTTGGCCAAAACTAAAGTCAGCTCTTCCAACAAGACCTCAACTTTTTCCACTTCACAGTTAAGTCACCACTTTCCCAGTAACATGAGGCCCTCTTCAAGATCACCACCCCGTTTTCGACCACCATACTCCCCCTAGGGAAGGAGTGTATAGTCTGAGAGACAACTGCTGTCCTACGTAGCTTTAATGTCAGAAAGAGAGGCAAAAGATGTGATGGAAACCAGAAGGGCTGGATGACAGAATGACTGGCACAGGATCACATGAAACTTCAGTTAGAGCCGCAAGGGAAGATCCCAATCTTTTGTAGCCCAAAGTTGCTGCTCTCCACCACGAGAGCAATCTGCCTGAGCCAGCCCTGATCCATCCCTGATGTTCCATGCCTGCCTGTGCTGCAATACCTACAGTTTTCCTGGTGGAAGCAAGATTGGCTGCTGATCCCTTCAGTACCGTTGCTTCCAAATGACCACAACAAAACACTTGGCTGTCCACGTTTCCACCATTTGAGCTGCCTTCACCCTGCCAAAGATAACTTTTAATTAAGGTGTCAAAAATGACAGGATTGAAACTCCTTTTTCAGCTATTTTTTTTTGACCACTGAATTACAAGTAGTTTGTCATCTGACTTGCCAAGAGGAAGGTATCTCAACCTCCATGAAAGGAGTCAGAGATAGGAAAGAGCCAGCAATTTTTCTTTCCTGTCCTTTTTTTTTTGTTTTGTTTTGTTTTTTAATGTTCATATGTATATATAGTTTCTTTGTGATAACTTCATCCAAGAAAGGTCATTCTGATAACTGTGGAATTGTTTGGTCACTAGAGTTATTATTCAAATATTTTTGCCTGCCTTTTTTCACCACACAAAAGCATGCATTTTTCTTCTCTTTTACTCCTCCATCCCAAAATAACCTATCAGCCCATGTAAAGTTTATTGCAAGTGGTTTTTGTATGGTGAACCAGTTTTGTGATGGGGAAGTCACCTACATTTTAAAGGAACTGGATCCTGAAATTACATGTGGGAGGAACAGGGTGTCAGCAGTACAAAGCATTTCTTCCTGACCTCATTCCCTTCACCCTTTCTTTGAGTTTGCTGAATAGCTGGGAAACTTGCATGGATTATATAGCCTGACACATCCTGTATGCTCTAAAAGGGGAGTATGTGTTGCCAAAGCCCCCTTGGATGCTGTAAAGTGCAGAATGAAAAAGAAAAGAAAGGCCACAAAGTACGCTAGACTGTCCAAAAAAGAATTCCCAAAACAAATTTATCTCCCAGGTTACACTTTGCAGTGGTTCATCCTTTCTGAAATGACCACAAGAAGGGAGACTGCACTTTCCAGAGCTGCACTATGGCACAGTCCCCTTCCATGGAACATGTTTCTCTGTAGGAGTTGAGGAGAGGAAAATCTTCAAGACATAGAGGGTAAGATTACCCAACAAAGCATCTTTGCAGCATGTCCTCTCTGCAGACATATTTCTTGCCATCATCCCCTTTTTCCTGTTCCATTACCTCATCCCAGCTGCTCCCATTGCATCTTTACTCTACTTTCAGGTCTGAAGAGGCATTTTAATGCCTGGGGAAATCATCACTGGATTGAGAGGGACATTGTGGATACAGCACAGAAGGCTACAGTCCATGCAGTGCGCCTATGCAGCAGAAAACCACAGGTGCAGAGATGTCGTCTTCTTTCCACCCACCACCCCAAGCACAGAGTATGCAAGAGCTGCATGGCACATCCAGCATGCAGATTCTCTTTCCCAGTCCCCAGATTCCTCCAACATTAATTTTCAGATGGGGTCACAGTGGCCCTAAAGACTCTCTGAACACTGAATTTTCACCTAAATTTTATTATGCTCCTCCCATTCTTGCCCTGTCATTACTCCTATGACAAGGCAGAAAAGCCAGGGCAAAAAGCCTTTGAGCCACCTTCCCCCCTCATCTCAGTTGTTGCTTTCAAGGAATCTTTGTTTTCTAAACCCTTTCCAGATACCCTAAATCTTATTTGGATTAATTAAAACATTAAGTGGGGCATGCAGAAGTTTTCAGCAGGTGACAATACGGTGAAAACAAGCTAATAAACCCCAACATTTCTGCTGCAAGTGCCCTTGGCAATGACCCACGAGTGCATGCTCACACTGTATTGCCTAATGGGATCACTTTGCATGCACCACACACCCCTATAATGCAGCAACTCCTCGATGAGTGCCAGCATGGTAGATTAACAGAGGTTACCTCTGGTGCCAGACATCTAAAAGCCTGCACAATAATGCTTTGACAGCTGTCCAATCTGTCTGTATACGTCAAAATACCTGAAGCACAAGCCTCTCATTTACAGAGGCAGCCTAAAAGCCAAGAGTACATTACTGCACAAAAAGCCACAATTAGGACAGAACTGGTTTAGGTTTACTACCTGGATTTCTATTAACCTTTCATTCACTGAACACTGCCAGAGCTTTAGTTTTGTGGCTTGAGATACATTAAATGTGTCATACCTGTGCCATAAATCCTTATGCTGCTTAGGAATGCTTCTGATGAATTTTCAATTCATTTTCAAGCCCTCTAGCAGTGTATTTGACATCACTGCAGACTGAAATGCTTTTCCCTCAGATTCAATTGTCTAAAATAATTCTCCAGATAAATATTGGCTATTATATATTTTGATTCTTCAGTTAACACAAAAAAAGCGCTAATGCAAAACTGTGGGATTCCAAAATGTGGGATGCCAAAGGCAAAGGAACAGAATTACAAAATCAATTATAAGAAAGTTGGGTGTGCCCACATCCTACCCACCAGCTATTTCTCTTTCCACACCTGTATCTAGAGCTAATTTATTCTTAAAAATATCCTTCAAGGAAAAATATTGCTGTGATTTTGGTATGGTTTTGCCTTTAAAAACAAAAGTTGGAACAACATGAAAAACTGTCCCAAGGGAAGGGAGGTCTTCACAAAGTTAAATTCCTTAACTTCAATGTGCCATTCTTTTCATTCAGTACTCTCCATCACCACAGAACAGCAAGATTCTTACTCCACCCGCTCCTGAAATATTTAAAGAAATAAAAAAATGTGTTCTACTTTCCATCCAGGAGGCTTATGAAGCCGTGCTGTCAGACACCAGCATCATTCTGGTTCATAAGGAAGTCCTGTGAACTCAGTGGACATTCAGCTGGCATTCTGGCAACATGACTTATTTATTCACCAGTTTTTTTCCAAAAATCCACAATTTAAATATGCAAGACTGCAACCTCATTTTCCCGAACAAAAGAAAAGGCTACTTATTTGTGTACTTAGGATTACACCACCTGGAATAAAATGCCAAATTTATCTATCTGCCTATCTCAGGACCTAAGCTGGTCAATTAATTGATTAAAAAAAAATAGCTAAAGTCCTAAAGTTCACAATTCAGGAGCAGGAAAAATCCCTTTCTGTGAAATGCATGGCATTTGATGCTGTAAAAAAAAAAAAGGACTAGAGAAGCTGTTTTAAACTCTTTCATGCTTGTAGTTTCCAGGTTTCTACAAAACGGGGTAAAAGTTGCAAGAATGATTCATAGTGTGTGAAACACTTCAGAAACATCCAAACTCCAGTCAGAGTGAAAGGCAGAGACAGCATCACATCCAGAAACTGGCTTAGAGAAAAGGACATATTGTACCTGCAACTCAAAGCCTGTGGGAAGACAAATGTTATTCCAGCTAATGGAATGGGTTGAAGGTTGCATACAGATCTCTCTCTGATTCAGTAGAAGCCCTTGGATTACCACAACACAGAGTAGCCTTCAAATGGCTGCTGGTAAATATCTGAACCTTGAAATTCTTCCTCATTTCTGCTTTCTCTCCCAGGTCTCTTAGAGGTATAGGAAGGTGGTGACACAGTGATATTATCCTACATCCCTAAAGGCCATTTCTTTCGTACAGACCTCATTAATTTCTCACCCAACACCATTCCCTCCTAGGGACAGCTGGCTACACATCCAACAGCCCCAGGAAGGGTCTGCTGAGCAGTCCTCAAGGCTGCATGAGTCCCTCAGCCTATATGCTCAAGAGCTATGTGTTAAATGTGCCAAGGAAGAAGGGAAGCCCACGTACTGTTTCCTGCACACAGTCCCTTGCTCCTCACTACTGAGGCAGCTGCAACACAAAACAGCAGTTGCAGCTAAACAATATTTCTACAGTTTCTTCAAGCCCGGGTTTTTTTCCAGCTCCATAGATGCAAATCCAAGACTTGGCTCCACTATTATATTTATATGAATGCACAGAGGCAGATTTTACAACACATGGCACAGTAAGAATATTTTATATGGCTTATAGGAAGCCAAGAAATAATGCAAATTTGGGTCACAAAACTACTGTCAGCATATTGTGGCTACCTCTTTGCTAACACCAGTTTGCTCCTCCTCATATTTATTATGCGGGGTGGGGGTGTTAATTACAGCAGGAGACTGAACTTCCACTTGTAGGTCATTACAGACTCTTAACAGACAGCTAGCAAGGCTTTTGGGGAAAGTCCAAACTTTCCTGTACAGGAAGCTGCTTTTAGCAATATTACACTGGATTAATCCTTAACCAGTGGCTATCACTGACCAGCCTTCAGACTTCACAATGAATTCCTGTGTTTGGCTTCATGTCACCCAAGTTCAGATGCCGACATTAGAAACACAGTCCTTCCTACAAATACAATGTTATGAAGGGAAGGATATCACCAGAGGATAATCACATCCCTACTTCTTATCGCCTAGCTCTCATCAGATCTAACTTCAGCTGCCTAAAGGCCAGGCATCTACAACCTAATTAATTCATACAGGCTTTTGTCCTTCAGACAGGACCCATCTACAGGTCGGATATTTGTACAGAAAGGGTTGATGTGCTGTCTCCCAAGGAGGTCTGTTGTTTCTCTGTTGACAGAGCCCAAATGATAGCTGAGGTTAGGGGAAATTATTTCTGCCAGACTGTCTTTCTGTCTTTGATGATTTGTAAGATCCAAGGACAATGATACTAAATGAGGCTACATCAACGTCTAATACAGTCATATGCTAGCTAGAGTAGGATTTGCAGTGGAAATAGTGATGAATGCCATAAAAAATTAGATTAATTTAGCAATATATATGCCATTAAATAGTAGAAACCAACTAAAAATTATACCATTATAATGCAGTGCCTTCTTGGAGTCTAACTTGAAATAGTTTTGAAGAAACAGGGAGAGCAGACAACCTTCATATTCACCACATGAAGCTGCATGGTATTGCTTTTAACTGGCAAAATACAGGACCAGTTAAGCTTCTCCTCCATCACCAGCCCTCATCTTGGCAACTCAGTTCCCTGGCCTACACGTTCATGGGCCTGTTGGGCATGCTGCAAAGTCTTTCCCTCCCACTGCTATATGTGATATGGGAAAAACTGATGAGTGTGGATGACAGAACCCTTTGACCTGCAGCCACTGACCTGCTAAAACCCTGAGCAAAGACTGCCCCTCCAATATATGCACCAAAAATACATGAAATGTAGGTGATTTCCTCAGGGAAAGTGTCATAATTTATACTTAATCTGATTATATCATGCACCTAAATGAGTCTGCCCAGAGGGCATATATACAATTATGTATAAACTCTATTCACCCCCCAGGAGCTCTGCTTTTTACTCCTTAACTACCTGTAACAGCTATCAGCCTATTCCACAAGGAATTACCACTCCTTGTACCACCTTAGTTGTGCCAGTGAGGTGGGAGGGCAACGCCAGAGTGGAAGTCAATAACAAAGTCTTGTAACTTGTCTAGAAACACACAGTGACTTTTTCTTCTCCTAGACTGCACTTGGACCACGGACTCATCATGAAAAATTAATGATGACTACATGAGAAACTAAGAAAAAGAGGTCTCAGCAAATCATGACATTTTGCTGTGCTTAGAAGAGACACCACAATAATTGCGTAGCAGAAAAGTGCTGAGACAGTTTTAATGGCATCTGCTGTCTTTTAATTGACAGAGCATAAACATTTCAGAAATACAAGCAACAGCATCGCAGCCACACAGCACCAGACAGCAATATTTACCAACTGCAACCAAGCTACTGCTGTCAGTCACAAATTGCACATCTAGCACAGGGTTATTCTGATTTTGTTTGAGAAATGTCCTCTTTTGGATGAAGAAGTATTAGCAGCTTCACAAACACTTTCAGCTAATAAAAAAAAATATTATAGGAAATCTCCACACCTTAGTGGTTTTCTGTCACTTGCTCTAGACGTTAGGAACGTGTGGAAAATAATAAATGTATTAATAATACACAGCAACCTGTCAGGAGCCCTTGGCGTGCCACAAGCCCGTGTACTGCATTTGCCAGTTAAATCTGCCTGATACTCTCCACATTCTCTGACAGCAACCTGTTCGCGTGGGAACCGACACAAAGCCTGCTTTTAAATAGTAGTATTTTGCATTATGATGCCTGACACTAATTCCTACTAAGCCATAAGTGCTATTTCATTTACAGACCTGACACAGATGTTTATTTAGCTCATATTTATGCTCACTGATTTGAGCCACACTGTGACTTTTCTTACAAAAAAGCACAGCCCTTAAGTGTGTTAGCGACTGCTCATATATACAGCAGAAGTGCTCACTAATTTCATTCCTGCTAAGATCTGCCTGCTGCCATCCAGGTGGATGAAACATGCCTTTCCAGACTCAGAGACACCCTCGTTCTGGGACAGAAGCAGGACTGCTGGGCCACAGGCTGGGTGGGAAGGGAGGCCAAGGTGGTAGCAGGAGGGGATGTGAGGCAGAAGGGGAAAAAAGGGAAGAAAAGCACTAGTGGAAAAGAACAAGAAATAAAGTGAAGACATGTGAGGACTCTTTCTGTCATCTTTTACCTTTCCCTTTCTTCTAAGGTCCTCTCAGGTTTTCCTGTCATCTCTTTTGGTTAACAGCTTCCTGCCTTCTCCCTTTTCTCTTTTCTTATTCCTCTACATTGGCCTTTTCCCTCTTCTAACACACACCAAAAAATGGTGGCAGTGACAGAGCTCACTCCCAGAAAGGCACAAGCTGTGAGCAGCAACACTGTGCCATGGTGTCATCCCATGCTACCAGTGAAAACTGCTGCAAAGATGGATGCTACTGTGGAAATACTGGATATGGAAAGGGAATTATTTGCCATCAGGACAAAGAAACTAATAACGTGCCAATAAACTGTTCTGCATAAAGACCAACAAATCTCTCCCACATAAAATGGGATGCATATCAGAACAGTAACCTTTTCTGTGCTTTGGTGTCTGAAACAGAGCAGTTGAGTGGAAAGAATTTAGGAAGCATTTTTAAGCAGAAAAACATGTGGTTCAGGAATACAAAACCAATAGACAATCTACCTTCTGTTCACACTGGTATTACATACCGATAATATGTAACTATAGACAAAGAAAGAAGACAAATTAAACAAGAAACAATCCCCTCTTACGCTTATTTCTTACTAGTTAATTCGTTTCCTAAAAACTTTTACTAGCAGGAAGAACATGCAGTATTTCAGTATTTGCTGTCATCTGCTTGCTTCTGGCACTCAAGACTTGTGACACTCCATGGTACCAGTGCATGTTACAGGGCTGCAGTCACGCCTCAAGGAGGGTGTCTTTTGGTATGAAACATGGCTCACATCCTGCTCCCAGTTACACCTGTGTGAAACCAAGGTGCTGGATTTATTGCAGCAAAGGGCACAGAAAACAACAAAGCCATTTAAGATGCAACTGATTTGAAAAAAGCTGAGATCTCATCACAGAAATCAAAATAACATACACCGTATGATATGTACTTTACCTTCTGTTATGTTCCTGCTGCAAGCTGTATCTCTGCACAAAAAAAGTCATAGAAACTTAAACAGTATCACAGCCTTAAGACTGAGTCATGTGTTTGATCAAGAGCTTATTAATTGTATGATGAATTACCAGTCAGTAAAATTTAATACAAAAAGTTGTATACTCTGTGATCCTTGGGTAATGCTTAATATATAAAATAAGATTTTTCAGTAGCAGGGTTTTTTTCAACTATTTAATATAAATTTCTTGCAGGTTTTGTGCATTACAATATTTTTCATTGGTTTTGAACTTCAGTGGCAATGTAATATATCTTTATACTACCAAGAGAGTTTCTTTGGACAGTGAGCAATTTTATGCTGTTATTCTGCTGGTTCCTATTAGGTTTATATGCATATAAATATTTAATATTTTATATGATTGCATCTTTGTAATGTTAATTGTTCAGTAGAACAAAACACATTTAGGCTAACTTTCCCTTTTGGTATTCCTGCACTAACTATGGGAAGAATCAACCTTAATTACCTGTGAAGCATCACATACATTTACAACACTCAGCAAGTAATAAGCCAAATTCTGAAGTTTCTCCAAAGGTCAAAATATTCTCTTTAAGTCCCATATCGCTATATTGGTGCACAGCAGTCCTGAGGGACACCTCTTTCCAAAGGTATAGGTTGATCCATCCTATTATTTCTTGTTTCGCCACCTCAGAAAGAGGTTAGAGCTCTGTGCCTCAGTAAATATAAGTGCACCTCAGCTACTTAATGTATTTTGCAATAGAAACCATGGCATACACCTGAAAAATCAACCTTCTGCAGAGGCTAAAATTGATTGCCATCTTCTGGTTTTCTCAGTCTTGAAGTCAACTCTTACTGAGTTTGATCTGCCTGAGTAGAAACTCAGCAAGGGCTTCAGCATTTGGCCCAATAATTACAAAAAAAAAAAAAAAAAATAAAAAATAGAGTGAAGCCTCTGTTTAAGGAAAATATCGACATCACAGTATCTTCAATTCTCCATTGCCCAACATGTAATTTAGTCACCAGACAAATGAAAGAAAATGAGTGTTCAGAAACATCATGGGCTTCTGTAAGGTCCTCAGGTTTCTCCAGCACTCCTTTATGCTAGGCTCAAGGGTTGGCCTTCCTTTTGAATAGCCCTAGAAGATCCAATTTGAACCAGAGCAGGATTAACTGGTTGCATAAGAAACCTCTGGAGAGGAGAGGAACACAGAGCTGCAGCACTCTGCCAGGCAATGAGCACCACTCCAGCCTATAGTACCAACCAGGAAAGCTGCCATCACCAACAGATAAGCTTTAGAAAAAGGAGCTGAAATAGTTTCACACATAGATGACCACATACAATGCCCACTCTGCATCTCTGATGGGTGATATATGGTAGAGGACAGCATGTCCACACATCTCTGTTGCTTGGCATTACAGCCCTGGACTGAGAACCAGTGCAGCTGAGATGCTGCTCACATTTGTTCCTACCAGCGAGGCAGTAACCTCCGGCAACCGAGCAGCACTGACAGCAGGGAGCAGGAATTTCTAAAGACCTCCACAGATGTTTGCTTCAGTGCCGACAAAACAAAGCCTCTGGGGAAGCTCCTGGGGTGGTCTTAATCACAGCAGGATCCTCTTCAGGCACCAGAAGTGCTTAAGTTTGCAAAGGACGAAGAGGTGGCTAAATGGTACAATAAGCTCCTGTCCTGCCTACACCAGCCACTTCATCCTGGGACTCATCATTTAGACCCTTTAGGACATGATAAAGCTTGGCCATGCTGGACACTGGGGAAAATATAGGCACAATGGGAATAATTTATTTTGACAAACTAAAATGTATTGTGCTTTTGGAAAGAAATTCATAAATATTATGCTTCCATGGAGTAAAAAACAATATGTACCAATATATTTTCTGCCCCAACTTAGGAAACAGGTTCCCAGCTCCAAAATTATGTAAATGTGTTAGTGAGCACAGTTTTACATATATGTAATTAGTTCTTTTTCCTGATGTATTTGCAGGTGAAAACTTCACTTGTTTGTGCAATAGTTCTTACGTTTGTAATATATCTCTACCTGAAAAGCAGCAAATTATAAAAGCAGATTCTGTATAAGCTATCAGATTGCTGCAGAGGAAAAAACCAACCAATTTAAAAAAAAAAAAAAACAAAACACACTACACCACAAAACCAAACAAACACTGATCTCACATTTAAAACTGTTCTCCTGACTTTTTCTCCCAAAAAATGCATAACATTAGCTGTGTAAAAACTAAGCCACCATATGAGGCATAATTTAAAGCCTCATATAAACAATGAAGCTTTTCTGGCATCCTCAGAGCAAAGAATGTCCAAATATGGCTGAGAGTTAAGTACCCTGAGAATTAACTGCTCTTAATAAATTCACTGAAATTTGTGAGTCCACATTTACCAAGAATCAGAAGAGAATTAAAGGGAACAGAATGTGATTCAATTCATTTTCCTGTACCATTCTCTAAAGATGTTGTGTTATAAACATCCTCCATATCCTGGATGCTGGAGGCATCTGTTGAATCTTGGTCGCTGACTACAATTCCTACTGAAGAAAGGCTAGAAATGAAGGAGTGCATCTTTTTTGCATAAATATCCCTAATGTTAAAATAAGGTAAGTCATTACATTTCTCTTTGCGATCATTGTTGCATTGGTCTGGATCAATATCTTTTTGCTTTTGATAGTACTTAGAAAACTTATTGAAAATAATGGTGATTGGAAGTGCTACCACTAGTATTCCACAGATAATACACAGGGTGCCAAGCAGCTTTCCAGCAAGTGTGACCGGGTAAGTGTCCCCATAACCAACAGTGGTCATGCTGATGGTTGCCCACCACCAGCAAACAGGAATGCTGTGCAGTTCTGATGAGTCATCATCTTTCTCCACTGAGTAGACAAGCACGGAAAAAATAGAAATCCCAACAGACAAAAACAAAAGCAGAAGTCCAACTTCCTGATAGCTGTGTCTCAAAGTGGCGCCTAAAGATCGCAGTCCTACAGAGTGCCTGGCTAGTTTCAGGATGCGAAATATCCTCATTAACCGCAGGATCTGAACCACTTTCCCCATGTTTTCAATATCTTCGCTTTCTTCTTCTTTTGTGTCCACAGCCAATGTGGCATAAAATGGGATAATAGAGACAAAATCAATGATATTCAGTGGTTTCTTCCAGAACTTCTTTTGACTTGGAGCAGTGATGAGCCTGATCACTAGTTCAGCAGTGAACCAGATGATGCATGTAATCTCCACAGCTTCCAGCACAGGGTCTTCAATCTCCCTGTCATTGGCATCCAGCCTTTGAAACTCTGGCATGCTATGAATGCACATGGCCACGATCGATGCCAGGACAACACTCAGGGATGACACGGCAATTAACTTGGCAGACAAGCAGTATGCAGGATTTTCCATTCTGACCCAGATCTTCTTTCTTATTTCACCAAAACATAGATTGTCAAACTTTTCCAGTTCTTTATCAAATATGGATGACTCTTCAATAGAGGAGTCTATACTTCTGTCATTGCTCTTCTGATCCCAGTCTTTCTCAGGACCTTCTTCTTTCCTTTCTTGGTACCGATTGCTGCAGCAGGAATCAATGAAGAGCTCATTTATGCCCCAGTACTCTATTTCCTGGCAGAAGGAAAAGACACAAAGTTCTTCCATGACATGAAGTTTGCCTGTATAGTAAAAATTCAGAACATATCGGAACAAGGAAGGATTCCTGTCAAAGTAATATTCCTTGTCTGCAACGCTGTAATCATCACACAGTTCTAGAATAGCCTCTTCTGAATGGCATTTGAGAAGTTTCCCTAGCCTGGTATGGGGAAATCGGAGCAAGGTGCTTTGATCTACTGATTGCTTAAAGCCACCCACATTCAGATTGATAAGTTCTGCATCTTTGCCAGGTCTGCGGAAAAATTCACCATAAACCATTTTGAACAGATGAGTTCCACTGCTGGTGCCCAATGAGATTACATTGAACCTGAAAAGAACATAAGATATTGTTAGAGCATTTAATTGAGTTTTGCTCTTGCGACACATTTTTTCCCTCTCTAGTTACTGTGAGATGCTGTAACCAAAAAAAAAGAAATGAAATGATGAATACTATTTTTCAGCATTTCACAGAAGTAGGTTTAAATCAGTGCGGTGGTTTAACATAGCTTTAGCAAATTTGAAAGCAATAGGTTCTGGTTTAGCTTTTCTTAATTTTTTCTAGTGTGGGGGAAGAATGCCTAATTAATCAGTAAATTGGGCTCTGTTCTACTATCACATCAAAATTATTAGTCATGAAATAAGTTTACTTCAGTTGTGTAAAAATTCTTTAGTTTTAAGACAGAAAACTTGTCAAATCACCAAAACATTTAGTACAAAGCTTAAAAGCAGATGTCTCTCAATTATGGTTTCAGTAGAGTTGTACTGAGTTATATGATGTTGCAATTTATAATCCACTACTTCCAATGCAGACTGCAATTACTTCTGTTGTCATATCAATTAACTTCTTTCTAGAGTCATCCACAGAACATTCTGTATTCTTGAAAACATACCAAATGTACATTTGAAGCTTTCAAATTCCTGACTTCAGAGTTTGATCTAGTACATGTTTGGCTATCTGCACTCCCTCAAGGTATTTTTCTACCTGCCTTCCTACTCACCTGGAGTGTCACAACCCTCTTACAACCCTGGTCAGTTCCAGAAGCAATTCCTATTCTGCCACAGCGTAGCCACAACCACTACAGTATCGCTGAGCAGTTGGTGTTGAAATGTCATTTCTGGAAACAGTAGCTTCCAGAGATGGAACTTCCACAGTAATTTTGCCTCAGCAAGTAATTGTGGATGCCTGCAGATAGACAGAAGGACATTTAAATGTTTACGTATTTTACTCTAAGTTAAACCATTCAGCTGAAACTGAATTTGAAAAGGCAGCTATAGTTACTAGCAACTAAGTTAACTTCTTCAGTAGAACTTAGCTTTTGCTTTCCTTCTAAGGAACAGTTGTCTTCAAGCCAAAATTGGCAGTTCTTACACTTGTAACGAGATTATATATAACTTCTGATCATGAGGAGAGTAAAATTTTTTGATCTCTGACACTTAAACATCAATTAATGTATACTAAGCTGATTTATTTCAATTCAACATGGAAGTCAATGAATTTTAAATGTGACAAGAGAGCATCATAATTCTTCAGTCCTAACAGATGGACTCACAGCACATAAAGGAATTACTTTGGTGCTCTTTAATGGCTTGGGGAAGCTAGTCAAGGAACAGACAGTAATTTCTATACCTGTCCACCTCTCAGTGCCTCCTGCAATAGCACTAATTTTGATTCGAAGTTGGGACATGTTAGAGTTTGAATATTTTTTGCTGCTCCTCAAGGTCTCCTGGCTCAGTTAATGAAGGTCATTACGGTTACATCTATTTCCCTGTTCATAGGGCTCACATCCTTGCTGTATGTCAGCATGAGCAAGGAGCACCAGCACTGCTTTACATAAAAGAAACCTTTTATGTAAAACAAGCAAGAGTCACTGTAGACTTTAACAAGTGCCAGAGTGGATGGTTGGGATACTGGGCCTCAAGGCTCAGACCCACTTTACACCACCAGAACCTGTAGGAGGCAAAAGAAAAAAAATAAACCCACCTCACAATCTTTATTCACTGTCAGCTTTCACTCAGCCTTAGGTACTTGTATTAATGAACTAGTTCTTTTGAGCCATATAGGCACACTCCCTGAATTTGTAAAGGTAGTGTGTTTTCTTTCCACAGCTTCAAATCAAAGACTAGAGCCATGGGGTCTTGTGGAGAAGACTTGACTGAGCTGAACTGACCTCTTGACATGAACCAACTGAATACACTGAACAGAGATAAGCCTGCATCTCCACCACTGTTACAGCTCCATCAGTCACAAAAAATAATTCACTATGCAACTTCTTAGGCACCTCTATCTATTCCAGAACTGACTTCCTCATCATTTTTAAAACAAACTGACTGAACTGGTTGCATTGCAGAGGTGGAGCCATTTCCCAGCTACTGATCCCAAGTCTATTGTCCCAAATGGGAGGACCCAGAAAAGCTGCTTGCTTGGAAAGGACACACTCTGCTTCAGAGCTTCCAGCCTCCTTTTACTGCAGCAAGACCTACAATGAGGACAACCCCATCCTGCTTCACAGTAGGGTCATCCCTCACGTGCAATGTTGTCCCTGTCACTTGTTGATTATTGCAAAAGATGAAAATAGGAAAAACCTTAAAAACTGGGTTCAAACTTCTGATCAAATGCCAAGGAGAGGAGAAGGAAATGGAGATACAGATCCACACTGGGAGGGAAAGCTCAGAGAGCTGACTAATTCATCAGCCAGAAGTTGAATTCCTACAGCTAAGACAGTTTCATAGTATCTGTAACATGCAAGGATTTATTTTCTCTGTGACAGAGAAAACCACTGTTTAGAAGAGCAGCAACTCCCTGCAACTGCCATGAAGGAAAGAATTTCTACTGCCTTCTTGCCACTCAGTGCCTTCCAGATAGGGTGAGAAAAGAGAACTAGTTCACTGGGAGTTCACGAGTTGGCCGGGTTTCAGGCACGAGTTAGGGCTCATCAGGCTGTGATACAGGCCCCTTTTTCTGTTTAGAGGGAGGTTACAAAGGACTTTTTGGGCCATGATCTTCTCATTCACCTCACCTTTATCCCTGCATGCAAGGGTTCTTTGGGTTTGTAACAAACATCACTGGAGATCTACGCAGTGCTGTTCTCTCTCACTATTTTGCTTGTATTGAGTTTTTGACAGTCCTTTGTCCAAGCAGGAACATGGTGTCTGATGCTATAAACCTCATGTATTCTAATTCTGCTTCTTCATGGGACTCGTTCCAAGCAAAGCTACTGAAAATCTCATACTAATCTCCCTGTGTATAACAACTACTGACATCTATAACAGATCAACAACCAGGCTCAGAAGATGCTGGAACTACATATTTGCTCTGGTAACTAATTCTGCAAAAACAGATCTCTATCCAGAGTGAACTTTATTTATATAGTGAAAGAAAAAAGTTATTCTGAAAAATGGGGAAAAGCATTCCTTTTTCTGGCCACACCATAACTCCCTTTAAACAACTTATGTTAAATGCAAATTAGTTTGAAACATTAATTTTACTGTGTGCATAGCCTACCATACAATCAAGATAAAGTTCTTGTTGTGCTAAGTCATAGGGGTGCAGGGAAAGCACTGTATGAGACATACCACTTTCTAACTAAGCAGACAGAATAGCCAGGTTAAGTTATGTTAACCAGACATAACCAGTTATGTTAAGTTAACCAGACATGGTTAAGTGTGCACACAAAAATGATTTTCGATCTTAAGATGTAGTTTGAAGACAGGTATTTAGTAGCTAACAAAATGACTGTAAAACACAGTTGCTTCAGGGATTTCCCAAGGCTCAGCTTTTAGAAATGATTAAGACATAAAATAAAAACACTGATCTGTACTGACAGATGAAGGGCAGCAGGACTCAGCTAATAAACAGTACCACACTTCACTCATGATCTAGAGCCAAGCTGTGTTTTACAGCACTATAAATTAAAAAAATCTCACAGACTGGGGTGACTGGAGGTCAAAGTATATTGAAAACCAAAAAGACTCGACTTATTGATTAGTTTCAGTGAGTAAAATCTTCACTTTCAGCAATTCATTAAGATGAGAGCATTAGCAATGTAAACTAGTGCTATAAAACCAGGCAGGATCTCAGATTATCTAGTGGTGCTTCAGACCATAACAAAAACAAAGCAAGTTTTACTCAGAAATAACTAAAGCAAGAGCTTGGTGTTCAGCAAATCCTTAATATCCTGGAATCTGACTTACTGTTGAGAGAGCAATAAAAAACCATATTGATTATGCAGATGATATTCATAATGGTTCCTCCATGTAATTGCTCTGTACAATAAATTCAGCGAGCAACAATTTACTGCTTTGTTTTGAGGGCACTGTAGTCATAATTTGTGCAAAATACAGAGAGAAAACAGATCTTGCTTAGGAAGGCAATGATCTAGAACTTGCTGTAATACCACTACTAAGTGTTATTTAGATTAAGGCAAGAATGTACAGTAAAGTTTCAGGATAACTATGCCAAGAGGAGCTTCATGATCTGAAGAATGTCTCACTTGACTTGCAAGGACCTTGATCCCTGAGCCATGGACCAGGACATCGTTGTGCCAGGCACCATCAGAACAAGTTGTGGCATTTAAACAAGTGACTCCAGCTACAGTGCAAAGACCACAAATAACAGTATCTGTCGCAGCACAACATGCTCTCTACTCAAGGGAACCCTTTACTCACTCAGACCAACTTTTTTTACTCAAGGGTAAAACTGTGTTCAGCTGGAAACAATGTTTTCCTGGAGTGCCAAAGCCCCTGTCATGAACATCCTAAGAACATAGAGCTACCACAAACTTTGCAGCTCTCAACTTGAAGTGCAACATTAACATCTTTGATCCTCTGTAAATAACAAGCATTCACATATAACATAATAAACTGCTAACCATTCCAAAGCACACACTTCTTTCCCTGGAGAGAGTATAAGAGAGTAAGCAAACCCATACCAGATGTTTGTTATTCAGTTGCTTTAATTGCTTCAGTTGTTTCAATGAGATACTGGATAAGAACTCATATAGAAGATAAAATGAAACAAAACACAAAAGAAAGATGCTTACTGGAAGAATCAACATTATTTTCCAAGATGATGAAAGAACCCCAACAAATAGAAGTTCCAAATGTTAAGCTTGAGGGCTAAATAAAAGCCAGTCATAAGGAAAGCTGTGTGAAAAGGATACAAACATTAGAATAAAAACCAAAATGACAGGATCCATCTCTTCCCAGTCCAGTTTGGAGATGGGCTCTAGCCAGCACTTCTGCAGTCATGCATTGTTGGTAAGGCCACACATCCGTTCTCTGGCTTGGAAGAGGGATTGCAAATTTCTGGGCTTTTAGCATGCTGAAAAACCCCTAAAGCTCACAAAAGGAGAGTCACAGAGAGTTTGTATGTATAGTCCCTTTGAGAGAGCTATTCCACAGATGTATAACAAACCCCAAAGTGCTGTGGTTTCCAACCTCTTCTGGAACAAACCCCTAAAGGATCTTTAGTGGCAATGTGGATCCCCATACCACAAATGTATTTGTCAGCAAAGTTTCTCTTTCTCAGTTGTCTTTCACATGCTCTCTACACAAAGTCCCCAGACTGTGAGGTCCCACATTCACAACTTTCAGTACATCTTTTTTGGCACGTTGCACATTTGAGCATGGTAGTACCTCTGCTACTGGTAATTCCAATTTGGGACAGTTTCAGCTTTTGTTAGCATTAATCTGTCTGTGATTACCCAGGCACAATGGAAAGAAAGTTGAACTGATTTACATTTGGCTAGACTATGTTGTGCTTTGCTACTTAACATATTCAAATACAGCACATCCCTACAGATTTTCTACCAGTTTCCTTCATGGCTATGTTATCTGTCGCCTCAGTTCCTGCTCACTACACAACGGTACTTCTCAAGACTTCAAGAGTTCACATTTCAGGATGGTTTCCTCTAAATTGAAAGAATAGACATAAAAAGGGCCTAGTCCTGCTCATACTGAAGTCAAGAGATAAAATACTGATGTGACATGCAAATCTCTGTAACTCTACAAACTATTTCCAGACCTCAAGGATATTATTTCCCAAAGAATCTGATGATTTTGGCAGATTTCTGTGTTAGGGTTCCCAATTCAGAAAATTGAGTTTTGAGCAAACTCACTCTAAAGAGTTTTATTTGAGCACCCAACCATCCCCAGGCACCAGATTTTGCCTCTGATGCAGACAGCCACCTGGGCTCTGACATCTGCTAATTTCCTGACAATTAAAAGCTTCTACAAATTACCTTAGCTACACACATGCAGCTTTGGACACCTAAGTACGTTTAAAAACCTGTGGATTAGACCCTAACAAACTTCAGCTCAGGATCAACATTTTCACTGATTTTTTAAGTGTTTGATTTCGTCTACTTATCACAGGGCAAATATTTGTCAAATGCACCACTTAAAAGTACTGTCTATGCTTTCTGACCCACTGAGCATAGTAAAACATCTGAATGTATGTATAATTTACTTGATCAATCACAATTAACGATTTGGACTGAAAGCTAGTTAGTATGACTTAAGCTACTGTCTGACAGCTGGGAAGTAATAATTGCTTTAGCACAAATAATTAAGCCTGAAAAAAATTTAAGGCAGTATTACTTGGCACAGACTCTTTCATTGTGATATAAGCTGTAACCATCAACACTCATTTGTAGTATTTGACACAGTTAAATGTCAAATCTTTTGCAGTCTGTGGAGGCAGAGGTTAACTTAAAAAAGTTATCTAGCACAGATGCAAGACCATCTGAAGAAACTGCTCTGTGGTTATGGACATTCTGTGAGGCAAAGAGGATAAATCCATCAGCTAAATTATTTGCTCAGTTGTAATTTATTTGTTATATTCTATTGGCAATGACATCGTTTATCCAGAATATTGCATTAAAATACCATAAGAATAAGAAAATCATGCAACTACATTTCTTTTAAAATGGACTCAGTACAACCTCCCAGAAGACCTTAGGTAAATAAAGTTTGAGCTGAAATATCCAGGACCAAATTTTGTTCTGATTTTACTTTCATGTGAGCCTATTTGGGTCAGTTCATCCCAGTACAATTCTACTGATGTCACCAGACTCTTTTAGAAACTGAACTTGCGCCAAATGTTCGTGCATCTTTGCAATAAAATGGAGATCAGAAAGAAATTATCATCACCTGGAAACAACAACATTGGAGCACTGCTGCCAAACAAATATAAAATTATTTAAATATCTGTACTTGTGGAAAAATAGTCTTCAAGGCAAAATTTTTGTACAAAAATCACCTCCTCCAAAAGACTGCATAAGGAAGAAATGGAGCTGTTAGAGCTCAGAGTAAAAGAATACAAGCAAGAATAGAAGAATAAGCACCTCCAGCCCATGGTTTATACCACTTAGCTTAGGTGCATGTTTTCAGGTAGGGTGAATCACCAGAGGTGGGGTCCATCTCTGTACTGGCTAGATAAGCAGCCTGTATGTGGCTTGTGTGGCTAAACTTGCATGTGGCTAACACTAGGTAAAATGAATCATCCCTAAGTGAAATTCCGCTGACAGTCACTATGAGGGTGCTGGCAAGGACAGAGTATATGCCAAGGCATGGGTATGAGAAATGGGCAAAGGGAAAAAAGCAGCAGCTGTAGCATCAACATGACAGAAGCTTCTTTGGGAATGCAATCTATGGTCTGAATTGCTTTCTCATATACATGAAGAGCAGGGAGCGAGATCTAATCCCACCCAGTTATCAGAATAGCATCTTGTAAAATGATTACAAGAAAAGAAAAAAAAAAAAAAAAAAAAAAGGAAAAATGAGAATAAAAAATGTAGCTTCTCCCCAACTTGAAAAGCTCCTGGAGATAACACACAATGACAGTTAACGAGGCTTGCCCCTTGCAATGTTCCCAAAGGCTATGCAATTTATATTCTGTTCATATAAATTAGAAGATCATTATCCACCTTAACTAAGTGGAAATGACAGATTAAAATGTGTTTGTTTGAAAATCTACTCATAAATCCCCACCAATTAAGCATAGCTGTCCCTGTCCATGGCAGAGGGTTGGGCTACATGATCTTTGAAGGTGCCTTCCAACCCAAACCATTCCATGAATCTGTGATAGTTGTAAAGCTGCAGTTAACACCACCTGTTGGCTTCCGCAGACAGCTGACCACACTAAGAATTTCCTTCAGCTATACTCTCCCAGTTGTTGAAGGTGATAGAAATATTTGAGATGAGAAGATCCTGAAGACATTATTATGAACAGGTCAGCACTGCCGTGGTTCGATGGTAAAAGAAGTTGTCTCTCTCCAGGTTAGTTTTTTGGCAGTAATCTTGTTTGACAGGTCATCTTAACGACACCCATCCATAGCATAGTTTCAAAACAAGAAGTACTGTTTGAAGTGAACATTGTAAATTGTAGGTCAAAGGCTCTCTGCAACGTGGGTAATGGATCCCTTCCTCAGATTAATATTCTGTACTCCATTTTCCACTGAGTCCTCCATTGATTTCCATTCAGGTACTTCCCTAACAAGCACGATGAACATAAAATCCTATTGTTATACCTATCGTGGTAATTTGTAGTACCACTAGTGGTCAAAAACATCTGATATATGATCCCAGCATCAGACACTTTTCCCTATAGGAAAAAAATGACATGGAATAACGATACCTCAATATATTTCTTAAAAATAATTCTGCATTCCTCTCATCATTGATTAGCCTAGAGTCTAAGGAGGTTCTCAGCGAAATGCTCTTTCACTCCTACAGGTAGTTTGGCTTTGAAAAGTTAATCATTTAGGCAAATAAGACTGTGCACATACCCAGACAGGGAAAGCAGCATGCCTGAGATCACACAGTAGATCAGCTGCCCAGAAACAAGCACAGCCCACACCCCCTCACACCACTACCCTCTTCAGGGTCTCCTCAGTAGCTATCACATACCAGGTACTGGTACCCTGAGGCACAGGACCGGGTTCTTGGGCCCAGAGCAGCAGTCAAATGCATTCTGACAGACTAGCACTATAGCAGGTAATTAAAAAAAAAAAAAAAGTGACTTATAGGAGTCCCCTCATGAACAGAAAGGGCCATCTCTAACTGGACTCAGCAGGGTCAGTGGCCTCTGTTTAACACGCATGCTGCTGCTGTCACCCAGCAAAACTACTCAGCTGCCCTATTAATGATCCTGTGCAAGCTCATATGTCCCAAAATATACATTCAGCTATGGTAGAAAATCTAAATATTATTCCTTCATTTACAGTGCTTTTTCAGGAGTCAGTGGTTGCATTGAGAGGCCATGATGGCAGAGGAGAGAAACTGCACAATCTATCCCACCACTACAACCCCTCCAGGCCTAACATGAAGGGATAAACAGTTAGACATGATAATTTTTTCTCTAATGCTCAGGTCCATGAACCATTTAACCATGATATCTCTTGAGTTTTCAAGAAGAGTGTTAACAGTTCACAAGCCTCTGCACAGGGGTGAGTTATAGCCATCGTGAACCATAACTCGTCCATGTTAAGGAAACGGTTATGGAGTTTGCTGAAAAACAGAATATTCTTATTTCTTGTGGAAGGGGAACAGAGAGCTAAAATGACGATTTAAGTCACTGCCAGGAAGGTTGACCCAATATTCAAAATTTTTCATTCCTTAGTCCATCCTAGATTTTCTGATTTTAAATGAAAAACTAGTTGATCTTATTTCTCACTTTAGATCCTAAGGGATTGTCCTCCAGTTCCTAGCACAGATGACTCCTGATGTTGCAAGACTGTTGTTCATTTCTGCTCCTAGATTACCTCTTTCCCCTACTAATCTCTCCCTCTCTCTCTCTCTCCCCCTCCCTCTCTCTGTGTCAGTATTTCTAAAGGACACAAAGTCCAACCCTAACAGTCAATTTCACTGGGTTGAAAAAGTTGTTCTGAAGAATGACAAATCTATGCATGCAGTAAAGCAGGGCTTTTCTACATTATGCTGGGAAGAGATACCTATGGTTGTACAGGTATGTTGTATACCTATAAACGGGACTATGTTGTAACACATCATAGCAGAAAAAGCTGTTAGGAGACATGTGAAATCAGTCATGTCTGTGCTACCAACCACACCTTCACTAGCACTCAGCAACAGGACAAAGTCACTAAAAGGGCAATTCAGCTGCAGATGGCACAGTGCTGAACCACTCAATTGGCTACCCATAATTTTTGATTCCATTATAGTTTTATTCTTTAAAGTCATGGCTTTAGAGTAAGCTGTTTAAAAAAATTCTCTCTCCACAATATTGTTATGAGTGTATCTCAGTCACTTTGTTGCTTGTTTTTTTTATTATTTATAAAAGAAATGGTTACATTAGTAATATAGAATCATAACATCATTTAGGTTGGAAAAGGCCTTTAAGATCATCAAGTCCCAACCATAAACCTAACACTGCCAAGTCCACCACTAAACCATGTCCCTAAGTGCCACCTTAATATACTTCAAATAGGGAAACAAGGTAAGAACAAAATAGCCTCAAAAAAATCTGTATATTAGAACCTTTTGAGTAAAAATCTACATTGTGACCAAAGGGGGGGGGGGGGGAATCAAAGAAAGATCCTCCCCCAGTTCCTTAACCACTTTTTAAACAAAGCTTTTTCTTTTTTATTCAATTTTTTTCCCATCTTGCATTTCGAATTGAGTTGGAAAATTATGTACATAATCTGAAAATTTACGTCAGTCACAAAGCCAACACCCTTCCTTGTGAGAGAAGGATTCTTCACTTACCATGTGCCACCTTGCATCATGGAATCAGGTACTGCAAATATGACATTAGCAGTTAAAATAAATTATTCTTTCCCTTTGGATGAATTACAGATTTGCAGGATGTTTACCACATTACAGTAAGTTACAGGTTTGGCTCCAGCTGGGAGAAAACCCCTTGCAAGGGTCGTCGATGGATTGCATTTGATTTCATTTTCAGACCCCAACTCCAACCCTGCACAGATTTACATCTTCCACCATTCCATAACCAAGACTTACACTGATGTTTCTGATATATTTGATGACACCACAAAGTTCTCTAGCAACCGAGAAAGACATAAATTAGGTTGGGGAATGGACCTGAAAAAGCAATATAATTAAATTCGTCCCCCACCTCAAGGCAGAATCCGTTACTTCTAAACAATTTTTGACAGATGATTATTTAATCTCCCAAGATAAAGCCTGCCCAAGAGAGGCTGTGGAATCCAGTCCAGTGCTTGAATGCCCTGGTTCTCTCAGAATTACTTTCCTAACATCTACTTAAGCATATTGTGCTGCAGTTCAGGCCAATGGATGTACATACTTAGCATAGATTTGGAATGGGATGGAGTCCCTGAGGATGGACAACAGAAACAAGCTATCTACAAATTCTCCCTAAGAGCTCAGTTTCTTCCTTTGCTATATATCTAATTTTATGTGGCATTCTGAGTAGCTAAAGTTACATGGTATTTATTTTTTTATGTTTTGGAAAAAGGTCTATTAATCTCAGAGATAAAGTTTTTCTGTACCATAGTGAAATTCTCCAAGATACTTGCAGATTTTCTTAGGCAACAAGAACACAAGCAATTGTTACTATGGATATTTTGGGTGAAAATTTCAACTGAAAAATTGTAAAAAAATTTGTGTTTGAAGCATGCTAATTTCACTAAAGGAGCCTGCGTTGTCCAAAAAAAAAAATCTTTTGGCCCAAGATAACTCTGAAGCAGAGCTCCAGATCTCACTTATGGAAGTCCTGCAGTCTGCTTTGATCAACTATCACTTTCAAAGCATCCAAGTAACTTTTGCAACGTGTGAGCATGCATGACATGAGGTCACACGCTAAGGAAGGATATGGGGAGGCAGCTGGAGAGACTATCTGCAAGAGAGACTTTCTTGAGCATAGAAACCTCTGGATGCAAAAAAGGAGTTGGACGTATCCTGCCAGCCAACACTAGAAGCAGTAGGTCCAGCATGCTGCAGGTCAAGCCGGCCAGCTGTGTACATCAGGTGCTGTCTCAGAGTGGGAGACAAACTGTACCATGGTGCTACAGAAATGGTAAAGGCAGACCAAGCTTGGGGGACATACTGTTTGGAGCCACTGTGTAAGCCTTACCCATACTTAGGCTTCTAGAAGCCTCGGTTTCTTGGAACACTCAGATTTTGGGACACATGTACATCATTTCTATACGGACGAGACTTCGTTCCACCTCTCCTCTTGACTTCCCAGGTAGTACCACAAATTAATTTGTGTTGAAACGGTCCTTTCCAACCCAGTGTTCAAAGCTTGTCCGGTTAGAGCAGGCTGTTTGGTACCAGTTGAGTTTTGAGTATCTCCAGGATTTCCCAAATCTCCTCTGGGCAGTTTGGGCCAGTGTTGGATCCCTCTTATGGTGAAAATAATTTTCCTAAAATCTAACCAAACACTTTTTTGTTCCAGCTTGGGTTCACTGGCTTACATCCCATTGCTGTACATCTCTGAGACAAGTTAACTATCAGGTAACTGTAGACCACAGTAAGGTTTCCCCTGCACCTTCTCTTCTCTAGATTGAGCAAATCCATCTTTGTCAGCCTCTCCTTGTATGCTGTGTGCTCCAACCCCCAAGCATCTTGATAGCTTCTGCTCATTCCAGTCTGTCAATGTCTGTAACAGAGCCCAAACCTGAATACAGTTCTTCAGGTGCACTCTCACAGTGCCAAGCAGGGAGGAATAACTGCTTCTGTGGACCTGCTGACTACAGCCTTGTTAACAGAGCCCAAGATGCAGATGGAATTCATTGTGAAGGCACACTGCTCACTCGTGTTCAACAACTTGCCTACCAGGATGCTCATGCCCTCTACAGAGCTGTTTTCCACTCAGTCAGCCCCCCAAACTGTACTGTTGCACGGAGCTACTGCAGCCCTGATGGAGTTTCTCCAGGATATTGAAATCCCTTTTAACAGCATCCATCAGCATTACCAGTGTAATATCAGCCATCTCAGTCCTCAGAATCCAAAGGTATTTTTCCTGCTTACTTCACCTTGGCTGTCCCCACATTCGTTAAGCTAGAAAGGACATTTGCCAGAAAATGTGTGAAGCAAGTACATGACAGATTAAGATACAAAACTGCATCACTACAACACTGTTGAATTGAATATTCATAGAAATAGCTGAGGTAGTGTCACTGTACACAAAAAGGAACAGCCAGCAGGTAAGTTTTTCACCAAATAAGCATTAGTCCTACCAGTGCAATTCATTTCAGCATCTATCAGTATTATTACCCACCATTTTTTCAGGAAGTGTTGAGTAGCTCTAAGACCTGCATTTACATATGCAAAATAATACCGCACATTGGCACAACTTGCAAGGTTCTATAGGAGTTACGTGCATGGGCTAGATTCTGACAATATTAATACATGTGTTTCCACAGCCCATCACAATATAGCCATTTACTCAACACAACGTCAGGCCTTATAAAGTTACTTAGGTGTAATTTTCACTATTTCCCTCCAACAACAGAAAGTTTGGAACAGAGTATAAAGCCAAACCAGATCAGAGGGAATTTCAGAAGCCAAAACCAGCCCTTTCTCTCCTTCCTTCTCCCACTTTATTTTTACAAACATATTTTTCTAGTGTCTAAGATGACCCATACAAACTACCAGAGAAGAAAAATTAAGACAGGTGGCTGGGTAAATCCTAACCCTACAAAATCAGCAGAGGTTTTGTGGAAGACTTCAACTGAATGAGGGATTTCTTGGGTTTTTGCCTGAGCTAAACAATATGGAGTCGGTTCATACCAACAGGTCCAGAGGAAGATCCGAGATGCTGACTGTGAATCTTCAGAGAAAGAAATATGCTTAATTAAATGTATGTGCATTGGAAAAAACTTATTTAAAAGCAATACATACTTGAGTTTAGTTGTAGTTTCCCTTTATAAGCTGCCGCTTGAAGCAAAGTACCACTAAACACCACTTTAAGCAAAAACCTGTTTGGCCTTAGCAGGAGTGCTAATCCACAACTCACTAGGAGGAAGAAGACAGCACTTGAAACTGTATTTTTTTCTCTTGGTCTACATTTGAATGAAGTATTTCAGTACGTTCTCAGTAAAACCTTGGACAGAAAAATGATGACTTCTGCCTCTCGCTTCATTTGTGCGGCAGTTTCCCACAGGCCCCAGGGGTCCCAAAGATCTTTAAAGTTCAGACTTTGTATCTGAATATACAAACACTTGATACAAGCTGAAATCAGTATGATCTATCACTAAAAGAAACACGTCTGATTACCTAAGATTCAAGTCTCAGGCCCAGAGGCAGGAGCTGTCAGAGGTGCCAGCTAAGACTCGGTCCAAAGTTTTCAGATAGAGTTGGACACACACGAGCCAAAAGAATCTCTTTCAAGTCACACTGAACTTCTTAAAAGCTAACGAATAAAGTTGTGCTTAAGTATTACCTTGAACTGGAGCTTTTGCTGAGCTCCAAGGATTACTGATAGCTTAAGAAGGCTGAAACACATCCCTTGCCTCTAGTACTTACAGAAGATCTCAGAAAAGGCTGGCTTCAAGGACAGGAGATGAATGATACATCCCAGAGACCCAGGAATAAGCACTTTGCCTAGCAGCAAGTGCTTGCAGATTAAGCTTTTATCGTTTTTAAGATTCGGTTTCAATGTGTCCCACAATAACTTTTATTTGAGTGTTAAATACACTATGAGACCCAAAGAGCTAACTTGTCCTTAGTTTTGTACTGTTCCGTCATCCTAACAAATTAAAGTAGGAAAAAAACACTCTCTGCCTGGCCTAACACACAGCAAAGAACAAAACAAAATCACAACTCCCTGAAAAGAACAGCTTACAAAAAATGAGACCATAAACATTACTGTTTCCAGATTAATGGCACTGAGTTAAAATAGCAGCGAGAACCTGTGCTGTTCCCCTTGTTCAGCTCAAGCTTTTACCAATTTCATGGGTGAATTTAAAGAACAGTATTGATCCATTGTGGCTATACTTTTCAGTGCAAACATTGCACCGGACAGAGACACACACAGATCTTAGTTTAAGCAGAATATACAAGGCAGTTCTTTTCAACTGCTTATTCAGGGAAAAGGTGTCTGCCACTCAAATGTCATGCTGAAGCCATCACATCATTAGCTAGGGCTAAAACATAGAGGACTGATTCAAATTTGTGCTGCAGTAATGAGTTCTTTTCAAAATCAAAACCTAACTTCTGGCTCTATTTGTTCTTCTTTCAACTGGAAATAAATAGAGTTCATAAAATTACAAAGCAACTTTGGAATCATAATACAGTTAAATCAGCAGTTACAATGATTAAGATAACAAGAATTTTAATTTAAAAAAGAAAATATATAATAAAATGTTCAATAAAAAAGACTCTTTGAGACATATACAAACTTCTACCTCCCCCCTTTTAAACACACTGACAATAGTTCTACACTAAAGTAATACTGTAGATTTATTATTGCATCTCACAAACTGTGAGGTCAATTCTTCTCTCACTAAAATCTACAGTGAGAATCCCCTTGCCCTCTGCAATATGCTTCTCCCCTGGTATCAAGGAGTCTTCTGAGCTGAAGCCTTCATAGCAGTTAACAGTGCTGGAAGCAGCATCAGCTCTTGTCAGCCCAAGCAGAGGAGGTAGAAGAGAAGCAAAGAGCAGAGCCACCAGAAGTGCTTCCAATTTTTATCAAACTCCCTAGGCTGTTTCTTAACTCCTCCATGCAAATCAAAGTTGTTATAGCTTTTTCCTGAGTTGGTTATCTGCCTCCCACAGGTAACCTGCCTGTAGTCACATGAACAGCAGCAATCAGTTTGTTAGGCTCAGAGGAAAAGAACAAAAACCCAGAGAAATATAAAATGCCTCCTATAAGGGGCAGCAAATTGCTAATACTAAGTTTTACAAGATTATTACATAAAAGACAGGTTTTATCCATAAATCTCACAGCATTTTATTGAGTGCTGTGAGGCAGATACTTTGAGATCCATGCTTTGAAAGCCAAGCATGAAACTTGAGAAGTGACCCATACATTGTCACATAGCAGGTCAACATGTTCCATTTCAATATCCCCAAGTCCATAAAGCCTCTGTCTATGCTTTGCTTTTAGTGAGAGCCAAAAGAGAAGACAAGCAATCTGCACAGGTTGAGCTCTGAGCCTGTCATCAGGGTAGCATTGGGCTAGAATGATTAAACGTGTGGAAGAATTATCCAGTTTTCAAGATATTAGTTGGCATCTAAATTGCTAGTTCAAGTTGATGAACAAAGGACAAAAACGTACAAAAGAGGGGAAGCAAAATTCTGTCACAGATTATAAAGAACCTGTCCTCCTTAAACCAGCCACACTGTGTTTGGTCTATGTGGCCTTAGCTGGTTTTAATGGCAGGCTGGTAAGACCAAAGCATTTCCAAAAAAAAGGAAAAAAGTACATTTATTAGCCTTTACCCCAAGACAACCCTGTTCAGAGCATATGCAGCACCAGCAGCATACATACATACACCTCCAGAGCACTCACACCTTGCCAGCACAACCCCTTGCAGGGCCAGGGGGACAACTGCATCTCTTGCTGCTGCTGGCAGAGGTAAGGATGGTACAACACTGCCTGACTGCCACCACACCGGGATCAGTTCTGCTGGATCAAAGTCAGGCAGTTCCCACTGCCAGCGTTCAGCCTTTAAGACATAAACCTACCTGGAACAGACGGCAAAAGACACAGAGCCTGCTGAAGTCAGGCTGATGTCTGCAGTCAGGGCGCATGGCCGCGCTGAGCAGAGGGGAGTCCAAGGGGCTGAGCTGTAATGGTCTCCCCTTGTGTCTCCTCCCAGCAATTCCTCAGCAGCTACGAGAGCCGGTAAATCAAGATCTCTCACCTCAGCCCCCACTCACCCATCAGGGATGGGAAGACAAAACAGATAAGGCACTTCAGTGTGAAGGGCAAGAAGATGGGCTGAAGAGCTTGCAGATAAAGGGGTGAAGAACAGAAAATCATGCTAAGACCAAGGACATCAGGAGTACCTAGCAGACAGATAATCAGTGAGGGAAACAGTTTAGAAAGGCCAAAATGAGTGAAGTCTTCCATAATCAGCATTACCAGCCACAGAGACCACCGTGCTTACTCCAGACTTAGCCTAGCTCCTTGCAGAATAGTGCACAAAAAATCAAGGTCTCAGGCTGCACCTGTAACACAACAAATGGCCTGAACCCAGAGAACTCCAGAACAAGAACAGTGACCACAGTGGGACCTTCTAACGTAAGTGATAAAGCACGCCTTTCCAGAAGACAAATCTCTTTTGAAAGTAAGATCATGACTGTGGAATGAGCTCCCTCAGAAACTAAGGACCAAAATGGTCAACACCATCCTCCTCTCCAAGCAAGATAAATGGTTTAGAAGTCATCTCTTCTAGAGCAGAATGAAAAACAAAACAAAAGAAAACCATTACAAGCAACTGTCACATACAGAATACTCTTCTAAGAAAAAATGGGCAAGTTATTAACAAATGACAGATGACAGCAGTTTAAGACACTACTGTTGGGACCTCAGATTAATTTTGAATGACAGTAAGACAGACAAGACAGAATAGAATGTAATCAAATGAAATAAAAATTAGAGTATAAAGGGAAGAAGCATCAGTAAAATACAGAAAAATAAAAGGAGCCAGAAGGAAATGGGATATGAGAAAGAAAAAATAGTAAAGAACGAAGAAGCATACTGGGGTTACACCTTGGAGCAGATATCACTGGACGTTAACTGGTGCAGAACCACTGAATGGAACAGGTCAAGGACAGTTTCTGTCAGCTGAGGATTTGGCCCTCTACACAGAACCAGGCAAGGGCAACCAGACAGCACCCTGCCTAGTATTTGGTTGGGTGTGGGGCTTTTTTGGGGGGGTGGGGGTGGTCCCCCCTCAGAAAGTAAAGAGGCAACACAGGAAGAAAATAAATAAATATAGAGATAAATTGAAAAGGAGAAAATGGCTAAACAGAAAAAAAAATAGATGAGTAGTAAAAAAGAAAGAACAAAGAGACAGGTCAAAGGCAATACAAGAAGAAAATATCCACAGGTTAGTGGAATACATTTTGTTTACTCATGAGCTGTGTTTTATTATGTGTCCTTGGCAGACATCCCATAACTGAAAATTTGCAAGGTAGGGAATGATGCAGGTTTAGAGACTTGAGCCTTGTTTCTAGTCATTAGCCTTGGGCAGATTTTTTTAATATACGTGCCCCAGTAGCAAGTAAACAAGTTCTTCAAATCAAGAACCTTCAGACAGGAGGCACGCTGCACACAAATGGGCTTAGACAGAGAGGTATTCCAGGAGAAAAGACAGAAAGCATGATCATAACCTGAAGGACAGGCTGTTAGGAAAGATATTGCCCAACAGGATACAGTCTGCTTCTCACTCTGACTCTAGCTCACCTCAGACTCTGCAGAGCATCTGCCTTCCACACGTAATCCTTGTTAACCACCACTTACTTTACCTGAGAGCATGTGGGGCTCGGCTTGCTCAGCTGGCAGGGAGAAGGGATGCAAGCAGCAGGCAGCCGCAGGAGCAGTGGCAGCGGTCTCTGGCAGTGATCCCAGCACAGAGCAGGCAATGTGTACGATGCCAGCTTCACTGGGGGCTCAGCCAGAACAAAGAGCACACCTCTGGCAGATGCACCAACACTGATTGGGGAAAGCCCAGCTGTCTCCACTCTCCACATGGGTTGAAGGTGCCTCTGCAGCTCAGCTCAATCACTGCTGAACCTTGTTTTGTATTGAGGCTCAACCTGGCCCATGGTCTTGGCGCTATTAATACTTGATTTTACCTTGCCTATAGCTGTAACTGCACAATCAAAGCGATATTGGTGGCTTAATACTGATTTATCAGGTTTGAGGTGGTTTTATTCTTCTTGCCCCAGGAAATTTGCTAAGTCCTAGAGAGAGCGAGCAAAGAAATGTTCTCCTTCAGGACCTCTCTGTTTCTACAAAGGGCACTTTAGGAAAACATCTGACCTTGCCTGTCTCGGGAATAACACAGGATCACACTGGAGTTTGCATCAGTTCAGCTGAAAACCATTGTTCTTTGATTTTGTTTTTCCCACACTCACAAATAGGAAGTTGAAGGGCTGCTACCATTTCTGTAGGTTGCCTTAGTGCTGAGACTGATGACAAGACATGGACACTTAGATATGGTGTTCAAGGAAGAAGGTCTCCTAAAAAAAAAATAATGTCCTCTTCTATGAATACATATAGATCTTTCTTATTTTAAGATCAAGTTAAACAGATATGTTCAGCCTGTATAAATAACGTCTAACAGACAAGTAAAGAACTGTGACTTAGGAAATTTGGATACTGTTTCTGGACCTTTCCCATTTTTCAATTCCTGCAATTGAAAAAAAATGAAATAATGATATTGCACCTCTTTTTGTAAAGAACTGTTTTGAAATCTATAGACAACAAACACCATGTAAAAGCTAGGTATGATTACTGTCAGTTAAAGCTCTTTTATCATCATTTAGCTATCTACCTATATACAAATAATTTACAGTTTCAGAACGTAAAATCATTTTTGTCTACCCACAGTACTATCTCAGCAGAAGTTTAGATACAAAAACTAAGAAGCTTTTTCCTTATTAGCCGATTGTCTTCCACTCCCTCAAGCATTACCTTTCTGAGCAATGAAATCCAGAAAAGTAGAAGGCAACTGCGAGAGGGTACAGTCCACTATAAAAACCCCTCCATTCTCATCACAAACTGTTGCTGGTCTCAACACTGCTGCAATGGCCAGCCTTCCCCCAGCAGCAGAGGCTAAAAATGCGCTTCAAAGCTGAAAAGCCACATCTGCTTCCTAGTGAGCTTAGGATATCAACACTGACCAAATCCTACCAAAACAGTGGATAATTTAACCCTAACTGCTTAGAGCAGAGAAGGATTTTGGGAAATGCTGCAGTTGTGACCAAGGAAAGAATGCATGGCCCAGGACATGTCCCTGAAAAGGAGACCTTCCCAAGGTATCCCAAGTCAGACAGCCAGAATTTGACTCACACATACCCTCCGAAAATCCTGGCTCACGTACAAAGTGTATTCTTGCCTCCTCTGTCCTCTTAGGATGTTAGCCTGAGTACCTTATGCCACCTATTGGCCTAGACCAGCGACGGATGCTCTGAGGAGAACTTTAATTCTGGGAAAGCAACTGTGTTAAAAAGGATCTGTCAGTAGATCTGTAAATTCTGCTAATGGAATCAATACGCTGCTGCTGCTCAGATCTTGAGGTCCACCTTCCCCGGCAGCCAGTCCGAGTTCAGCTCCCAGAATAACCAGCACTTGTGCTTTGCATTAGGCAAAAGAGAAACAGTATTGAGGGCTACCTCACTGGCAAGAAAATCCCAGAAATGAGCAGCGAGGATTTTCACTATTTTACAGAAGCAATTAAGAAAAGTCCTTTTATAAAAAGAGAAAGCCTCTTCAAAATCCACCTGGATCTAAAATCAGGTTAGACTACCCCCAACTCTAGTAAGTCTACTTTAAAAAGCCCACGCAGGGAGAAGGAGCCTTCTCCCGCATTCCTTTAGCCACTCAGGCTACTGAAGTGATTCGCAGCTGCTTGCACCTAGTTTACTTTCTAGTCCAAATGTGTTTTTAAAAGGCGAGGCAGACCTCTGCAATGCGAAAGGGATTCAGAGACATCTCTATTGATCCGCTCTCGGACAAGCCATTAAAAAGCGGCGGCGGAGCAGCCGGCAGAGAACAGCGCGGCCGCGCCCCGGCCCCTCCGCGGTGCCCGCCGCCCCCCGCGGGGCTCGGGCAGGGCCTGCAAGTCCCGAGCCGGAGAGTTCAGGGCCAGACTTCAGCGGAGCAACGCAGCCCGCCGGGGCACCCCCAACACCGGGTTGAACCTCCCCCCCCCCCCCCCCCCCCTCCCTCTGCTGTTCGCCCCGCAAAACGCCCGGAGGAGCGGCCGCAGCCCTGGCCCCGCGCCCCCCACCCGCCCGCCAAGTCGCCCGGCGCGGCGGGGAGCGCGGCCCGGGGCGGACGGGCGGGCGGTGCTGCCTACCTGGAGCTACGGGCCGCCACCGGCCGCCCCGCCGCGCTCCGCCCGGCTCCGCGGGGCCGCACCGCGCAGCCCGCGGTGGGAGGGGAGGGGAGGGGAGGCGGCGGGCGGGCTCAGGCCAGTCCCCACCCCGGCCTCGGGCACCCCCGCCCCGGCGCCCCGCTCCCGTCCCGGCGCCGCAGCGGACCGGCGCGGCCAGCGGAGCCGCGCTGCCTCCGCCCCTGGGCGTCCCGCTCCGCACCCCGGGGACCTGCACCGTGCCTGAGAGGTGCCGCTTTGCCCGCGGGGGTTCCGCACCGCTCCGGGCGGTCGCGCTCGGTGCTCCCTAAAAGTCCCGCTCCACAACCGGGAGATCCCGCATCGTGGCCGCGGGGGGCCCTGCACCGCCTCCGGGGGTCCCCCGCCTCTCCCAGAGAGTTCCCTCACTTTGCCAGGCGGTCCCGCACCGCGTCCGTGGGGTTTCACACCGCGCCCGGAGAGTCCCGCTCCGCGTCCGGGGTGGAGTGGGGGGTCCTCCCAGCTCAGTGCTCTCGGTGAGCCCCGCAGCCACCCGGCCGCGGAGCACGCGTGGGGACCCGGCGGCGCCGCTCCCTCCCGCAGCCACCTACCAGGCACCACCCGGCAGTTCCCCCCTCGCCCACGGCTCGCAGGAAGACACGGGGAGAGGGGCAGCCCCTCCGGGGAGGGGGCTGCTGCCGTGGCCGGGCCGTCGGGGGCGGGATGGAGCTGCCGCCTCCGGCCCCGGGGCTGCGGCGGAGTAAATCCTGCGCCTGCCGCCGGTCCCCACGAACTGGGCTGCTGGGCTTGCACCTTCCCGCTTTTGTGCAGCAGCGGTGCCAAGTACCACGCAGATAATGACAACGCGGGTGGGATTGATCAGCGATTGATTCACTACCGCTGATTTGCTGAAGTGGCAAATACACGGGTTTACCTGCCCCTGTACAGTGTTGGATGTGGGGTATTCCCTGGGACGCTGCAGAGGGAGATGATTTCTTCTCCGTGTTATGCCCCAAAGTAGTTGTCCCCGTCAGGGCTCATTTCTGCCTCAGTCAAAAGCAGAGGTAAGGGGAAGCCAGGCCAGCTCCCAGAGCAACTGCAAGGCACAGCCACACCAGCCTTCGAGAATGAACATCTTGCCCGTTCCACTGGTACCGTTTAGAAAATTGCTGAGGGTGAAAGTGGAGGTTTATTCCTTTGTTACAAATTTTGACACAAACGAAAGTATCTCCTGCACTTTTGGCCAACTTCTCCAAACTTTTCATCAAAAATATCCTTTAAACCATCAGCAGCATCATAACCAACCACACGATCTGGGGAAAAAAACAAATCTGCTTAGTAACTATTTCTTTTTTTGTCCTGCTCAACCCTACCATGAAAAAAACATACATAAATGTTGCAGAAAATTTTCTTCTGTCTTTTGAGACTTTTGCTTGTATTTTTTGTTTGTTAGTTCTTTGGGTTTTTTGGGGGGGTTTTGTGTGTGTGGGTTTTGTGGGTTTTTGTTTTTGTTTTTAGACTTCATTACATGTTTTAAAGAAAAGTATTGAATGACGACTTCTTATAGAGTCAACATCAATACTCACCCTGCTGTTGTTCCTGATAATAATTTTGAAGTCTTACAAATATCTTCAGTTCTGAAAACTGAAGAGAATGGGGATTCTAAGATAATATATTTATCTCTGATTGTGTTTACTGGTATTCCCTTAAGTTACTATTGCCATGCAGTAAGGGTTCTTTTTCTTACAAGTTATGCTGTATAATTGCAGTAATAAATTCATTGTTTATCATCTTCCTGTTTCATTAATCACAGAAATTTTAATCAGTGCAGAATATGGCCTGTCCAGATATTACATCAACCCTTCAATGTTGCGCACAGCAATCTGCAGTTCTGCTACATGTTTTTTCAAAAAACATAATTAACCAGCAGTATATTAAGATCAAAAGTAATGACCTGCACGGAATGACATTTAGTTACAGAAAGTTTGTGAGAAAGCGATGCCCTAAGTGCAGAGTGAATTTCTCAGAACTATCCAAATACGAGAATGTGACCAGAATACTTCCTGAAGACAAATGAGGTCATCTTAGTGGGTCATTTGGAGATTTCAGCATAAAATCTGAAAGATCCTGCAGAAATATTGTTACTGACTTTGGAAATGATACTGCAGCACAGCAGCCCATCAGATGGTTACACAACCTAAGTCATCACAGGTGAAAATGTGAGATGCTGGAAATTACCCAGGAAGGTGGGAAGCAAGGGCACGTATTAACACCCGGTGACACCTGTAGAGGCAAAGGGGGTTGTGGTGGGTTCATTGCTCAGGTCAACATGCCTCATGACACTGATGACCCTTAGCCACTGTTGTGGCTACTGGATATCTCCGATGGTACTGCTTTGCCTGGCATGGAGGGCAAAAATTTGCTGCCTTGGCTTCTCACCGAGCCTGTCAAGCTGCAACCTGCATTATCATAACTTAAAGCTCCTTGCATCAGCATGATCTTGCATTGCTCTTTTCTGGACAACAGACCCAGTCCCTTGGGGGCAGCATATTTAGAAATGCCAGTTCTCTCCTCCCAGTGTTCTGCAGACCCAGGCATCTTCTCTTTTTCATCTGCATCAAGAAATACCCCAAGACTTAGGAACTGCATTTATTTTTGTATTTGATGCATCATGGTTTCTTTTTACATAAGCAGTGTCTGAGCACTGAGCTGTCTGAAGGAGCATCTTCCCTTACAAAGCAGTTTTTCATGTGCTTCACTAAAACACAGCAACTCCTCTGGGCTGTGATCACAATTTTTACACGGAGGGCTGACTTGAGGTTTTTGGCAGCTTTTTTGCATCTTTGTTTGAAAACATGCCCTGGAATTTGACTCGTTCATCTGGAAAAGGAGAGAGGTCATTTCTAGCTTCCTGATGCAGGAAAACTTGTTGGCAGCTGTTTATGATGGGCATGAGCTTAGCTGCCGGCAGTGGGGACAAGAGATGAAGGGAAATCTAGGCTATAACACCACCATCTTCATTGCACTGCAATGGTTTATAATATTGCAAATTGGTGTTAACTGTTCCTCACTGGCTTAAAAGGATTGTGAGATGAAGACTGTTAGGGAAAGTGGCATATATAAGACTGGCTCAAAGAATCTTGTGCTCTCACCAAAGGTCAACCAGAAATACTTGTATTCTGGTACAAATCATTATGAGGTGTCCAGACTAGTTTTTACAAATATTAACTCCTTCAAAGCTGCTGGTAACAAGTCAAGACAAAACTACTGTTTTAAATCTCTCTTAAGAAGAGAGTATTTTTGCCAGTGGAGGAACAGAGTGAAAGGTTGGCACTAGTGAACATATGGCTACATCGGAAGGGATTGAGACGCCCCATAAAATGGCTTACGTCCTTTTTATGGCTCTCAAAAGTGTGTAGCGAGCCTATCCAAAGTCAAGCTGCCACTGGCTAATCAAAACTGGAAACAACAGTGCCCTGAGCCCTGTTGTGCATGAGTTTGTTGTGTTTGTGTAATGCTGCCATCCCTAGGGGCTGGCCGGTTTTCCTCCTATTTGTTTTCTTCCCTGAATTGCCTTCATTCAACCAAATTCTGTCAGCAGTTACACCAGGGGGACCCTATTAAAGACAAATGGACTCAATGTTCTTCCTCCACAAATGCTCATAATTTAAACTGCACAGCTGTGGGACAAAGTGGGAGTAACTCCGCCTTAGGTGCTTTCTTGAGGAGAAAAGAAAAAAAAATACAAAAAAAGGCAATTAGAATGGCAATTCTTCTGTCAGCAAGAGCTGAATGTGATCTGCTCTGCCTGCTGCAATCCCACCCACCTCAGCTCACAGAAGGGAATGTGGGACAGGGCCTGCAATGCTTCTTCCAGTCCACGCAGTACTCGCTGACGTACAGCCACAGCCACCACACCAGCGAGCACAGGGAGCCATCGCTTGCCGCACAACAGCCTGTGAGAATCACAGCTTTTCCCTCTCCCATTGACCTATGTGTTCCTCAGGGCAGGACTCTGGGTTTCCTTTGCACCTTGGCTGGATGCAAATTGTCTCGTTCAGTTGAGGTTTACATGGGGTTTGTGCTACATCTGCAGAGGCTCAGTCCTCCCTCTCAAACAAGTCGGAGGAACCGCTGTTCCATGGTATCATGTAGTATTACTATGCTCTTACACAAGTCAGAGGTAGATTGGACACGGAGCACTCCTGTACTTGCTTTTGTGTTCCCAGTCTGGGGACTGTCTATGCTCTTTTAATTTGAGAAAATCAGTGGGAATTTACAACTTTTTTTGTTTAGTTCAGGAAGACAAACTTCCTTTGTAAATCATAGGGACCCTCCTTAATTAGCCTAAGAAAACAACTGCATATAATACAACATAGCACCTTCAGTTCACTAAATAGCGTATTTCTAATGGTAACAAAGTATTACCAAGAGAAAGATAAAGACTTTTACAGGGTTTGTGAGGCAGCATCATCCAGTAACTTGAGGAAACACTACATCTGCTGCAGAGCCAGGAACGAACTTGGAGCACTGGAGTTTTTTTAATAATTTTTTAAATTCTGAGTTTGGTGGTAAAGTATGAGTAGTCAGAAGAGAATACTGCTATCAATTGAATTTAAAAGCATCTGCAAAAGTTGCTAGGAATATGAGCCATAGCAGATCTTCAAGCAAGCAGAAGGAAAGAAAATCTGTCAGTGCCAGCTACTCCCTGGTTACTGGGCTATTGACACATTTCTTTGGAAGACAAATCAAATGTATATATGCATTAATTCCATTTCTGGAAAGTATGTTTTCCATTTATTCTGAAAACATATTAATACAGAAGCTTGTTTAATAGAAGATGATGGATGGCAAGCTGCTGAATTGCTGTTCGTTGAGGTAGATAGGAAATTCCTGGTACCTTTCCTAACTCAAACTAATCTGAAATGACAATGTGACCTGTAGCAAAATAGGTCTAAAGTAGGGCCTTGGAAGCAAAATATATAAATGACAGCTCATGTGGAAATGCTGAATGCAGCAGCTATCATTACACAGGCTACTAATACAGTAATTAGACATTGGATATATATAATCTGGCTTGTGGTTCACAGTTTAATTCTTGCCTACAAGAAATACATTGGGCTTTACAGTGCTAGGGCTTTTAAAAAATTAATGGAATAATTTAATAAGCATAGTTACTGAGGTAAAAGAAGACAAGGTCTTTCAGTGGGAAAAGGATGTCTGTAAAGAATGGTGAAGAAGGATCATATGTAATCTTTCATTTCTCCTACACGTCTATGGGGGGAGATGCTTAGGAAGATGAAGTAGAAGGTGGGGCCTTCTTTCTTCAACCTCCTTTCTCTTTATTATTTTATTTCTCCTTTGCTGGCTGTATTCATGGTTTTCAACTATTACTATTCAGTGTTACTAAGGTATTCCCTTAGGAACCTCAGTCCAAGAACACAGATTTATGTGGGTAGATGTGATATAATCAAGTACAATGGAAGAAATCCTGAAGATTGGATAAGACAGATAGGGCTACAGGAGGACCTGAAAATCAGGGTTTGGAAGGCAAGGTAATAGTAAAATGAATAGAGTAATATTGAAGCTATAGGAGTGTTTCAATTTGCTTTTAAACCCTCTTTTATTCTAGTTCTAGTTTCTTTCTTTTTAGGGATTTGTCCATCCTTTGCATTTCTGTTCAGCTCTGAAGTCCTTGACATGACCATTTCTCTGACTTGCCAGAAGTCATCAGCTGTGTTGGTGAAAGATAGAATTGCAAAGATTTCCTTCAATACTTAAGAGAAAAATGGGCCAGGAATCAATGTTGCTATACAGCATATAGCACTGATTATTGAGATGTAAGGGTATTTATATCAGAAGGCATTCCACCTTCCTCTTCTCATGAATACTGAAAGAAGTTATGGCATTCTTGTGGCTCTGGATTAGCCAAGTAAAATCATTGGAACATGTGAAGGGACTACTACATCTTCATTACCATCCTGTGTTTACTTAATGTGTTCTGGAAAAAAAATAGAGCATTTGAAAGCTAAGAACTTTGTTCACATTTTGGAAAGTTTCTATTCTGAATAATCTATGAAGGCAGACAATTGACATAATTACTATATAAGTTCCAAAGAGGATCAAAACAGAAGCCTTTCAGCTCTAGACATTTTGTATTTTAATAAAATGATGTGAATTTCACCTATTTGCATCCCTTCAAAGGTTAGGTCTTCAGTCTGGGATAACCAGTAAGGACCTTCTTTTGTCCGTGGCAAGTCATTTATTCCATCTATCTTAGACACACATCTGACAACAAGAACTGCTTTTTTGGGGGTGCTCATTTTCATCTGACTGACTACAGGAAAAGCTTAAGCCTAATGGCTTGGCTAAAAACCTAAAATCAAAGGACTAAGTTTAATGTGAAGTGAATTGCATTCTGTGTGATTAAAGAACAGGGAAATCTCTTTCTGGTTAAGGCAACGGATACTTCCATTATGATTTTTTTGTGATTTAGCAGTTATGGAAGAAGGGCTGACCAAAATGGCATCAAAATGACTGCACAACCCACTGCAGGTGAGACACTAACACATTCTCAGTGACACGACCAAGAAGAAACACTGATGTTAGTGAAGGAATGCTTGTTCTGCCCTCAAAAGAATTGACAACCATCTTTGCCACTACATCTATAAATTGGCTAAAAATGTAGAAGTTGAGTGGAGAAAGTGGATGAAATGTCTAATGTCCAATGATCTAACATCCAGCAAAGAATGATGAAGCAGGACACTGGCTGTAGTGGTGGCTAACAGTGCATATGACTGGCTTAGTCTTCACATTACACGTACTTTTCTTGTGGCAATTCTCTGTCCTTTCTGGAAGTTTTTTTGAATGTAAACAAGCTATATTTCATATAGCTTTACTAACAGGGCATATAACATGATACAATTTTGTGTCGCTTAAAAATGGGAGCCATTTCACATCCAGCAGCTGAAATGCATCAAGGAGATATGACTTTTGCTGAATCCATCTGCTCAGAGATCTGACTAGAAAGACTAGAGAAAGAAGTCATAAAGGTAATTGGTCACAGTATGGCTACGAGCCATCAACAGAACATGACTGTAAAAACCCCAAGACATTTTCAGCAGAGACAGAGAAACTTTCATATTGTTCATTATATATAGTGCTGGTGAAATCTCATCTGTATTCAGATTTTCCATATGACAGAAAAATGTGCTACTAGGATGGATGTTTTGAGGAATGGAGAATCAAGTTTAAGATAGGATGAGAAAGACTAGGATGCTTCATTCCACAGAACGAAGCGTAACACTGAGTATGAATTCTCCTTCTGAAAATGAGAAATAAAACCAAGAGGTGAGTAAGAGTAATTTAGGTTTAAGAGCTGTACTGGTACATGAACAAATCAATATAAATTGCTAAAGAACACAATCTGGATAAAAATTAGAACATTTCCAAATGTCAAGGAAATAAAGATCTGGAATGTTCTTTCATTAAAGAGTTTGGGGGGTGGGGGTGTGACAAATTTCATTTGATTTGGAGTGGGTTTTAATCAGCTGATGAAAATGATTGCATAAAGGATTGCCTGCAACAGTGGCGTACTAAGTAGATGGATTTATGGACTCATAAACTTCTGAGATTGTTAAGAATACCACTGCAAGCAAATGTGGAAAACTTCCAAAGTAATGTAGCAGCATTTAACATTTGCATGAAGGAAGCTGTGAATAGTTACCCTGATCTAAAGCCCTTGTAACACTATATCCACTTTCTTACAGTGATTAGAATCAGGTGCTTTAAAAATTGCTTCCTTCAGCAACAAACATCTATTTATATGCCCAGTTTGAATGTGGAGACACTGGATGAACATAGGTGCAAGCAATGTATCTGATGAGACTGGGCTTTCCAAAGCAAAAAGGTGGGCCAATTTTAAATCAGCTACGGAGCCATCTGATTGCTTAATGGAAAGAAACAGGAATCCCACAATGAGCTTAGTTTTAATGGCACTGTGTCACCCCTTTCTATAAATGCAATAAATAATACAGAACTCAGTAAAATATTTATCTGGATGAATTATGAAAGTTCTAACACAGTGTTAAAACATGAACTTTTGGACCCCTACAGCCATATGAAATTTTTTTTAATGATCCCTGTAACACTTGGATTTATCCAGATATCTGAGTTAAAGTAGTTGCAGCAGAATCTGTTATTTTATGAATACTTTCTTGAAGACCAGCCACTGCTCATTGCCTTGCAAGAGAAAAAAATAACACTCATCTCATTAAGGAGCTGAAGACATTCAAAGCACATAGTGCTTTCTCAAAAGAAAATCAACATCAGCATTGCTTCCCAGTCCTGTGCTATAAAGAGACTGCAAAGCAGTTTAAAGCAAACTGCTTTGAAAACATACAGGATTCACTTGCTCGACACAGGAGCTCTAAAAGCAGTCCTGGGACATCTACTGGACTAATATGCAATATTAGCAGCCCGATAGATAATTTAAAAAGCTGCATCATTACTCCTATACTGATGTCAGTGTGCTGCTCTTTAATTTAAAAATAACATTGAAAGAAGATCCCTTCAGTTTATGTAAAATTAAATCATATCTCTAAGTCTAACATTATTTTATTCTCAAGCTATAGTAGTCTTGCTTCAAATATGTATAAAATCTAGAATAGCATATTTATATGTTGTTTAAGCCCAGCTTTTCCCCTTGTTTTTCTCCTGCTCTCCTGATAGGCTTGCTCTTGCTGGGCAGTATTGCAGGCTCAGGCTTACGAATGGACCTGCAAGATCAACACAGCAACATAGCGGTTTTACAAACAGACAAAGATGTGAAGCATCTAAACCCCAATTTTCAGAAGGCTTCTCTAGTAGTTACATGTCATGTTCAAATCACATTTTACAGGTGCCTCACTTGGGTATTCTAACTCAGCCATGTCACCTAAGTTCAAGAGAGGACTGTCACACTCCCTACTATTCAAGGCTGCCTGATCCTGCCTGTCTTTGCAATAACTGGCAGAAGTAGTCAAAACATCTACTGTTCTGAAAATGCAGTGTTTAAAAATCTGTTATCAGAAGCAGTACACCATCTCTATACACAGTCATGTCCTCCCCATGCCAAAATAATCCAGCTCCTCTCCTTGTGACCAGTTATGCTAGCATTGATTTAAGACAACAGCAAAAATCCATCTTTTTCTTCTAAGGTTAGTGATTTTGGGCAATTCAGTCCACAGAATAGTCCCATAAATAGTCAAAATGATGCTCCTAGGGGGGCAGCACCTTGTAGCATGAAGACAGGCAGGTCTACCAGATGATGGGAGCCAAGCAGGGAAGACGTTAAGGCAATTTTGCCACTGTGAGCAATGCATAGTTAAACTGTAGCCTATTTTAACAGGAGCCCAGTAAGCTAATAAACAAGTGTTTTCACTAAGCTGCACTAGAAGCACTCCTGAACTCTTCAAGAGCCTTTAATTTTACATCTCCCATACAACTTAAATAATGAAATTACAGCCAGAACCTGTTCAGAACTAGATGTGTGACACCAGTCTTGTTCTAACTGGTCTTCGTTTATTTTGAAAGAACAATTCCTATTTCCCTGTGACACAAGCAAGATCATAATGAAACATTCAACTGTTTGATAAATTGTGAGAGGTTTTAAGAACTAGTTTCTACTGCTTTTTTTTTTTGAAATGGAGGCAAAAAGAACTGTTGGCACTTTCAGTAGAAAATACTGAGCTTTCACATGAAACCAGGAAGGGTCAATTTATGAAACTGTATTAGACTCAAGTTCTGAAATCTCAGTGAATAATTGTTTTCTGTCAGCAAAGTGAAATTAAGAAACAAAACAATGTGTAAGTCAAGGTCAAATAAAAACAGGGTTCAGAGAGGGTATGTTGTTACACCTGGATGCTGATAACTGTTCTGATTAGTGTTGGGTAAAGAAGACTTCCAGACCCCTCATCTATCCTGGGATCTCAGCATCACCCTGATTCCTTCAACTGTAATTGTAATTACTATAGAGCAATTCCCTTCAGCAAGATGACATCAGTACCTATATTAAAACTTGCCATGACTTACTGCCAAACTACTAAGTGTCCTTGCAACTCTGAAATTATTATTATTGGCATACTGTCATCAGCTGCCATGGTACTTTGTGGAAGCTGTGGTTCAGTTGCTGAATATCTCCTGTTCTTCTCCATGGTCTGGAGTGTCTTGCCATGCAACACCTTCTGGGATGTGGGACAAACTGTTACCCATTGAGATCAAGACACCATAGTGCATTACAGACAGGGAAGGCTGGCAGGGGAATTTGGCCTAGTGTGGAGAGCAGTGAGATTATAGACTCATAGAATCATTTAGGTTGGAAAAAAACCTTTAAAATCATGGAGTCCAACTGTAAAGACATTTAGTGTATAATCTCCAAATGTTACCACAGAACCTCAAGAGATTTCAGCCCAGCATCAAAGCAAGCTGAAGCAAAGCCCTTAGATTCTTCCAGACAGAATTTCTTCTGAATTCTTCTTCTTTCCAGACCAAAGTTCACTTCTGAACTTTCTCTTCTGCTAAATATTTATTTCTGCTCTTTATCTCTATTTGGGAGAAAAACAAATGTCAAATTTATTACAAGGACATAATGCCTTTTCTTTCTTTTTTTTGACTGGAATTGATGAATGTTCAATGGCATTCTATGATTCTATGATTCTCTGACATTTATTGTGGAATCAATAGGAGTATATGAAACACAGAAAAGATGTAAACAATATCTCCTTAGGCCACAGACTTCTCTCTTTCCTGTAAAATACTTAATCTAAAGGCCAATTTTCCCTGTAGGTATGCAAAGGCAGTGTAAATCCAGATTGATATTTAAAATAATGCTGCTACAGTAAACCACAAATGATCTTCCATACTTATATGGCCTTTTTGGTACATATATTCTGTAGCGTATGAGCAGTTCACAAATTTTTCCTGTATCTTGCCTAACAGTACTGTGAAACATTATCAACCCTGTCTTATAAATGGAGGACGTAGGTAATGATGTCTAATCAGGTTCCCAATCTGAACCAGGTAGAAAATCTGAAACAGACTGCCCCAATCCCAGTATAATGTTCTAATCCAGTGCAATGATGCCTGTTCTGTCTCACTGCTCAAGACAAAGAGGCGAAAAGAATGGGAGTTTGGAAGAGCTAACATGGCTTTTCTGTCTCGTAGTCTTTTCCACAGACTGCTGTGAAGTCAAACTGTAGGTTAAGCTCATTTTGCCTCTCTGACATTATTCGTAGGGTAGTCTCCATTGACAAGAGACTTGACTGGTTCCTTACACAATCCATTGCACAAGGTGGGGATATTCCCAGACCTTACCATATATTTAATGGTCCTACATAAATGTCATTCCTCATTTGGCTCCTTATGATTAGAATCTGTTTCTGCAGAAGAAGGAAATCTGGCAGAAAGCCAGAGCTGTTCACTAATCGTCATGAAAAGTGCTGTGAAACCTTTAGCTTAACACTGGATGGCTGCCAGTTACGGGGAAGAGACATGTCATCTGAATCTGAATTTATCTTCTCCCCCACAGGCTATACGGAGCTCTTTCAGCAGGGCAATGCAGATAGCACTGACACAACTGAATACACTTCAAAATTTCAAAATAAATCAATCAATAAAAAAAAGTTTTCCAGTGTTTACAGTGTGCTGGGAACACAAACAACCTCCTCCTCCTCCAAACTTTGAAAGCCTAATCCAAAGCTCACTGAAATCAGAAAGGATCAGATTGCTGTTTGTTCAAGACTGCAGAATTAAACATTAGAGACTTCCATAAACAAGCATAAAACTGTATTCAAATAAATTACTACAAGTAATTCAAATAAATTATTACAAGTTAGATTCTATAAGGATACTCTGGGAAGATTACTCTTCTATTGCTTCTATATTGCTTCATTTTGACAGCTAATAAGACATGGAATTACTTGAACAGGTGGAACAAATCTGTTTATTTGCTAGTGATCACACACTATTTTTACTTGCTATCTCTGTTGCTACAGTGTCTGATTAGTACTGGTGCATGGTCTTCCACCAAAGAAAAATTCCTTCCTTCTTACAGCACCAAAGACTTACTAGATAAGTAAATGATATTGCAAGATCCCAAAGGCTTTTACATAAATAGAGAAAAGATAGGATTCCAAATCAGTGAAATAGCAAGTATAAATCCAGAGAAGTAGTGGAAGTGACCAAAGAAATCTGTCTGAAGAGAATAATCCTGGCCACTGAGCATAGGCCTGAGCATTTCAGGTTCTTCAGCATTGCAGGAGACCTGAAACTGAAGATGAACTAAAAATACAAAAGGTTTATACCTGTGTGACCCATCTGCATGACAGGAGCTAGTTTACATGTCCATTACTTTAAGGGATATAAATGTGCAATAGCATCTTTAAATACAGACAAAAAGAGAGAATGGAAGGGAAGAGTAAAATGTGTTTGCCTATACTTGAAATAGAACTAGATCACAGATTGTATTTTCAATTTAAGAACAAGTAATTATTTCCTTCTTTATTACAGTTGTCAAGTAACCATATATAACTATGTATAGACAAAGACAGGGTTGTATGGGGGCAGCAATTATCAATGGACATCACTGAATGATAAATAAAGAGCTAGCTCAAAAATGCTATTCATTGCACACAGATGTCTGGACCATGGGCAGATGTCTTAAATTGTCTACACAAAGCACTTTTGTGCTATCATAGTAATTCAAATTGCTTTGCATTTGGTTCCAGACGTTTCCACAAACTGCTCTCCACTGCACATAAATTCCTATTCTCAAATTCTAACCAGACTTCAAGGGCCAAACTACTTCCTGGTGGAACTCTCTCACTTAATTTGGCTCAGCTTTATTGATGCAGACAAACTTTGAGATTGGTATGCTCACGTATAGGAGATCTTGTACATAACTCCATAGGTTATGGTTCAGGGGAGGGCATCCACTGCTCTTGTACCACCACACTGAAGGAGGTGATACTCAGAAAGCATGAGCTGGGAGAAGGTGGGGTGGAGGCATGGCTTCATGCAGGCTCTGTGTGCAAAACATGATGTGTTTCACAAGAAAATATGGTCATGATCAACAGTCTTGGAGAGAAGCTCGTTCCAAATGTCCTGCTGTACAGTATTCAGGGAAGAAAGGGCTACCATAGCTTGCTTTATAAAGCTTTAACTTGGGATATTTGTCCTTTTAAATGTGCTGGTCCCAGGTTTAATCTAAATTGTCAGCTGAAAATCATTATACCTACTGTCCCTAAATATGGAGAAGCCCAAAGAAAACCAGGTTTACTGACTCTCTAGGGTTCTTAGCTCTACTGTACTCTGCTAGCAGGACTCTGCCTAACTGAAAATCAAGTCAGCGATGATGTAAGAAATCATTCATACCCCCAGAGGAAGTATATCTTGCAGCAGAGGCAGCCCAGCGTAAGTTGCTGCGTTTTAGTTAAGGCCTTATTCTGTCTAACGTGTCTGCTCTTGCAGGTATGACTTACAAATGAACTGTTTCCCTCTGCTGCCCCCCCCCCCCCCCTTTTTTTTTTTACATGGAAACAAAGACAGACAGATAGATTAGTTGGTTAAATATCTATTATTCTGCATTGCAACCCTATGAAGAAAATGAGTAATACATTTCCTCGTGGACATTTTACAAGGGCCACTTTATACATGTGAGACTGCAAATTCTCTCTTGGTTTTATTATTCCTATTAGCATAGAATTACCTATTAGCTAATCCTAGAGGAACTATGATTTGACTTTAACTCATCATGCATTTTTGCATGCAGTCAAAATAGCTTTCAAGGTATGCTTAACAGATAGCCGTACTAGATTGTACATACCTCCTTTTTCCTTCATCCAAGAGTCATGGCACTACATGACCTGACCCTACTGCCCAGTTGCTAGTTGCCATGGGAGAATTACCAGTTACCAGCTGAAAGGCTGCTAATATTAAAATACGCTGATACCAGCACATGGTTTCACATAGTTATTAGCCCTGAAAGTGTGCATAATACTACATCATTTCTTCCTCTTCTTGCCCTGATACTGACTGAAAGGCCAAAAGGAAAATTTTGTCTGTAATCTTGGACATTTTGGCCATACAGTTGGAGTAAAGCCTTTTAGATGTCAGTATTCTTTAGAAATTCAAATTGTAAGAGACAAGACTTCTTCTTGCTTTTCAGTTGACAGGTCATAATTTAGGTCTGATGGGATATAAATGATCTCAGATTTATTTGTGTTACTGTATTGCCCAAAATCATAGTTATGGTCCAAGGCAACATGTGACACTTGCTAAAAATTAAAAAAAAAAACAAAAAAAAAAACACCAAAAAAACCCCACAAACAAACCACAACAACCCAGAAACATAAAAGTGTCTAGGAATTCATCTACAGTTGATTGGTAAAAAAACAAAAAGAAGGAACTAGACAAACATGGTAAAAAAACAAAAAGAAGGAACTAGACAAACAGTGCCTGTTTGAGTAAACTAGATGGGTAATGCTTTCAGTACCACTGTGATAAGGCTGAGTTGTAGCAGGACTACTGCAGTTCTCCTCCCATTTCAGTATATGGTTGCTAGTTCACTATTCACTGCAAGAAGTGAGTAAGACATCTCCAGGATGCCATTTTGCCCCATGACCTGAGCCTGCATGTGAGTATTGGCAGGTTGAAGGATTAATGGAAACACGGCTTGAATTTGTTTGGGGTGAAAAAGCACGAGCAACCCTGACACCATATAATTGGTGTGATGGGCTTGTCAAGAGTGCAGATCTGCTCTAAATGTCAAATGCAGCTGATGCAAGCTAGAGGAAATCTCAGGCACTTCTTTGGTGGCACCTAAAATCAGGTTCTGGAAAAGTGTAATAACCTGTTTGGAATATTGAAAAAACGCACTGCACAGTGAAATAAAGCCATAATTCAAATGGTTTCCACTCCAACAGCAATAAACACGGATGTGCTATCCAATATTTAAACCCTTACTGCCTGATCATTGTTTTATTTATTATTATAATCTATTATTTAGATAGTATCCTTGGTGGATAGCACTTCTCAGGAGAACTCCCCTTAAAGTTAAAAATTTATCGTATAGGGAATTTCAGAAAGAAACAACAGCAACACAAACCAGTTGGGGGTAACACTTGTTTCTGGGGTAAAATCCAACATCTTGGAACGTTGCAAACTTGGGCTTTACATTCAGTTAGGTTTTTTATACCCTTGAAGGCGTAGGAATGGTGCAGTAAGCTTAGCCACGGTAAGCAGCATAAATACATACGTCCGTCTAAAACGAGCCTGTGTAATCTGTGTTGGGTTTAAGGACAAACTCTGGGTACATAAACGCGACCGCAGCAGGCGCGCGGCGCCGGGGGGAGGGAGCGGGCTGTGCCGGCCGGAGCAGAGTCTCGGGCTCCCTCTCGAGGACATCGGTGTTAATGACAAATCAATCAGCCCGCCCTACGGCTCCTGCAGCCTGCACGTGTGCGAAGGAGCAAACCCCAAATGTCACAGGCATAAGTCTAGGACAAAAGAATCCCCAACATAAGGTTAGTCTAGATATGGAATATATATATAGAGAGAGGGTTGCAGGCAATTCTGACTACTGATTAGGAAACTGAAATTCTGATTACTGATTAGGAAATACTGCCAAGCTTGCCTCTTGGCAAAGGCATTTCAAACAGATGAATGACATGGGCTAACATGCACAAGATTATTTGATTATTAAATGATTACATTTATATTAATTTAATATTTACATTAAATATATAAATAAATATATATAATAATATACAATATTATATATAATATATATAATAAATAAATAAATAAAAATATAAATTATTACTTAAATCCTGGTAAAAGTGCTAGAAAATACATACGTGCACAAACAAAATGTGGAAATGACAGCAATATTTTAGCCACCAAAGAGGAGAAATTATCATTGTCCCAGGGGAACTGGGAGCTGAGATGTATTTGCACAGTGACTGACAGATGAATTGAATGATGATCAAGACAAGGAATACTGAATTCTAGCACCCTTTATTACATAAAACAACATTGCAGCTATTATTGTTTATGCTATTAAGATCACTATAATCACACACACAAATAACTCAACGCACACTGACAATGTGAAGGGACACCACATCAATCCCTTTGCACACCAAGTGACCTGAGCATCTTCTGACCATCAGCACCTCAGCTCAGCAGCCCCAGGGACAACACGTCCCTACACATCACTCACGGTGACCAGACTGCACCCACGCCGATGATGGTGGGAAACCATTACTGATCCAGACCCAGGACCACAAGTACAACTTCTCTGCCTTCAGCCTGCAGCAAAGGCAGGGTCCTTTGATCGGGTTGTGGTCACATCCACTCCTCCACAGTTTTTGGGTTAATATTCTGCAAATTTGGGGATGATTTCTGGTCTAGGTGTCCCACAGGTCATTTGGTAAGATAGTTCTTTGGTTTGTGACACACATTAGTCTCCAGCTAGGTTCCCTTTTACAGTTAGTTTTGATGACTTACCTTAAAGGTCAGCATTTCCTTCCCTTTGTCATTACAGCAGTTGCCTTAAAACTGCATTTTACACGTTTGCCTCTGGCAGACTTCAGCTGTCCCGGGAAAGCTATGCAAAGTCCTCCACAGAGGGTATAGGTGTTTTGGGCTTGTGTTGCAAGGTTTGGTATTGGGTGACTACAGGGGTGGCTTCTGTGAGAAGCTGACATAAGTTTTTCCTATGTCCAACGGAGCCAGCGCCAGCTGGCTCTAAGAAAGACCCACCGCTGGCCCAGGCTGAGCCCCATCAGTGACAGTGGTGGTGCCTCTGGGATAAACCTATTTAAGAAAGGGGGAAAAAAACCCTCCAAACTGCAGCTGGAGAAGACAGGAGTGAGAATATATGAGAGAATCAACTCTGCGGACCCCAGGGCAGTGGAGAAGGGGCTCCAGGCACTAGAGCAGAGAACAGAGCTGCCCACGGTGAAGCCCATGGTGAGGCAGGTTGTCCCCCCCCACCCACGGAGCCCCCGGGGGGCAGCTCCCCCCCCGCAGCCCGGCAGGGCCCCACGCCGGGGCAGGGGGTGCCCGAGGGAGGCTGTGACCCGCGGGCAGCCCGCGCTGGAGCAGCTCCGGGCAGGGCCCGCGGCCCCGCGGGGAGAGGAGCCCGGGCCGGGGCCGGGCTGCGGGCAGGGCCGGTGCCCCCGCGGGGACCCGCGCCGGGGCCGGCCGGGCCTGAGGGGCTGCGCCCCGCGGGGGGACCCACGGCGGGGCCGGGCGTGGGGAACCGCAGCCCGGCAGGGCCCCAGGCTGGGGCAGCCCGTGGAGGGCCCCCTGCCCTGGGAGGGCCCCGCGCTGGGGCAGGGCAGGCTGTGAGGAGCCTCCCCCGGAGGGGCAGGAGCGGCAGGGACAGCGCGGGAGGGACTGACCCAGCCCCGGGCCCGCCCTGTGCTGCTGGGGACGGGAGTGGGGAGGAGGCGGGGAAAGTCAGGAGTGAAGTCTAGCCCAGGAAGAAGGGAGGAGTGGCTGAATGGTGATTTAAGGTTTAGGTTTCATTTCTCATTATCCTACTCTGATTTAATTGGTAATAAATTAATTTTTTTTCCCCCAAGTCGAGTCAGTTTGCCCATGACAGTCATTGCAGAGTGATCTCTCCCTGCCCTTACCCCAACCCACGACCTTTCTTTCCCTTGTCCAGCTAAGAACAGGGACAGAGCTGCTTGGCCATGGTCAAACCACCACAAGGTGTAAAGAAGTGTAACTCCAAACCAACAAATTGCCACATGCTTTACCAGCACAGCACCAGCTATTCTACTGTCCCCTGACAACCCAATAGTTAGGAGCTGGCAGCTATCAAAATGGAGGAACCTAGGGGCCTCAGTAGGAGCAGATTTAATCAGTAAAGCAAATGAACAGGTGACATGAATTATAAGTTCATAGTTAGGAGGGTAAACAGCTGAAAATTAGTTTCATCAGTATAAAGGTGGCAGTCTTTCTATTTACCCCAAGACTCTGAGAAGTCAGAAAGGTTTTGCTTCTGTGTAAGGCTGATGAAGGAGTTTTTTGTTTCTGTGTGACTATAAAGGAGAGAAAAAAAAAAACAAACTCACACTCACAGGCTGAGCTAAATGTGCAATGGAGCTGAGTCTAGTACAGAGGTGAGAGTTTCATGGCCGCTAAATATAAATGGTCTTACCTAAGGTTTATATATTTAAATTTTTCTGGCTTACCTTCCCTGCTTTTCTAGTGGTGACTAAGGAAATCTCACTTTGTAATTTCTGGGTGTGGATCTGTAGCTCTAAACTGAAGACTAGTTTAATACCAAGACCAGAACTTTCTGAGCACAGAAGCTTATTAGCAAGCTGTTATCACAGTTGAAGATGCTGCTAATCCCTGTTTTCTCTTACAGGTTGTTGCTAATAGGGATATTAATCTCTGAAATATGGACTTGGGAGAGACCAGGTAATGCTTCTGTAAACTGCTTTCAACATAACAGTTTTTAAGCTTTTTTCATAGGTGTTATGTGTGCTTGTGTGTGCATTTCAGAGGAGTACGAAGCTGTTGTGGCAGCTGTTACTTGCATGTTTTTCTGAGAAGCTCCAAGCATGCAGGTGTCTGTTGATAACTGCTTGTGGTCACTTTTTAGGTTTATGTACCATTATATTAAGCAGACCTTCCTACCTTGCCTCGTTCTGGTAACAAGCACAGATGATTTAAGAAGGACTTAATTGTTGTTCTTGTTTTCTTTAACATAGTTATTGTTATTGACAATAAAATTATGTAAGGTTTTTAAATAATATAAAGATATCAGTACTTTGCCTGAAAAGAAACAGTTTTCATAACCAAAACTCTTGTCTACTTCAACTTTGTCCTTACAAAACGGAGGTGGTCCTAGATCAGCAGATACAGAGATCTCTTTCTAAGACTATCTGACCTACCTGCTGCAGGTGCTATATAAACATGATAGCATTTACCAAAGGTCAAAGTAAAAAGATACTTGAGGAGGTTTAATCCAGCTTGGAGCAATTGTATAGCTTCTGTACTGAATCAGATTGGTAGCTTAGACTCTGGGCAGAATAAGGTCATGTTTGCCAGCACCTGTGAGCTGTGCCCTAGTATGAACATCTTTGATGTGGGAGTTGTACCTTTGGTGAACTTAAGGGTTCAGTGCTGAAATCTCTAGGAAAGATGATCCTCCAAGCCCTTGGAATACATCATTATTATAAAAGGTCTAGTTGGCATTAGCTTACTTATGCTATGAAAACTTCTCTTTGAAACAACAAATCCCCATTTATTTGAAATGCATGTCAAACGAAAAGTCTTCTCTAGTCTCTACTCCTACATCTAGAACAGTTTATTCTGTTCAGCAGTTTGGAGGTTTGGCAGCCACAGCCTGGTTTATGCTGTGATGATAGCTTGGGACTTGAGCTTCTCAAGCCATTATCTTTGCTCCTGCGTGGTCATTTCCTACCATAAGCCACTGCCTTCTGGTACTTGCGCAAGTGAATAGGGTAGGCTGATGGGTAGCTGATGTGCCTGCTCCCACCCAGGTTTGGATTGTGGCTTCTTTTGAGAATAAGTGTGTATGGGTTTGTTTGTTTGTTTTGAAGTTTGTGGACTTTTGTTAGTTAGGTGTTTGGTGTGGGGTTGGTGTGTGTTTGTTTTATTTTTGGTTGGGGGGGGGGGAGTGGGGCATGGTTTAAGGGTGGGTTTTTTCCTTAGGAGGGTGAGGAGACTTCCTTGTTCTGTTTTATTCCATCAAAGTTGTTCAGATTGGGGCAGCCAATTTACTGCACTTTTTTGACCCTGTTCCAAAATCCTGTTTCCATGATTGGCTGTTGCAGGTAGCATTGCCAGCTGATCACCCAAGTATGCTAATATCAGGTCTGGCTTTTCTCCTGGAAATATCGCTGTTTTTTAAAATAAAACCCTCTAACACCTCCTGACCAGAGATGTTGGAATACAACTATCACAACACTGACTTTATAAAGCAATCTGGGAAGTAACAGATTTGTTTGTGTGTTACCTTTAATCCTCCTCTTACTAGCTTTTCAATACATTCAACACAGGACCCATGAGTTCAGAGTGCCTGGGGAACCTTTTGCGTATAACACTGAGCACAGAATACTTTGAGGACAAATACTTATCTTTTTCTGTTGTTGGTAAGTTGGTATAGAAGAACTTGGAGAGGGAATTACACATGGTGAAATGTTTAAAATTCTCTGAGGTCTTCCTATGCTTGAATTCCCTGCACTGTTCTAAGATTATAGAGCTTAGTAGGTTGGACTTTGTTGTTAATAAAGCCAAATGCTACCTTTATTTCTGTATAAAGTATCCTGCAGACAAGTTATGCGATAACTCAGTGATATCAAGTCTAATCATGGCTACCTTAGGACTCAAATGGAAATGCAGCTGGTAATTTCTAGGCATGCTAATGCTGGTAGATTTGCCTCCTGGTAAAAATGCTTTCCAGTAACAGCACATACTATTCTGAAAATTCACTACCTGAAGCTGGTACTACACTACTGATTTTGCACTAGTGGCTTTCCACCCTCTTTGCTTACAACAAAGGGATTTGATGGAGGCTTATAAATTCTTAATGAATCTTAAGGGAAAACTAGCTGGGCCTTCTGGTTATGGGCTGGTAGTCAACAAGAGGTGCATTTGAGTGAAAAGCACCACAGAGTGCCCTGGAAGGGCAGAGTGAGAACTTCTGGGCTATAAACATTATCAGGTGTAAAATCATATGCATAAAATGTAAACTCGGTCTTGAACCTGCTCTCCATGCTAATTAGCTGTTGAACTATAGTCCATGCTATCCATAACATCGCCTTCCTAGAATGTTAAACTTGTGAAAAAAATTAATATATGTTCTTTGGTCAGGCGTTTTCATCCATACACAAAGAAAGGCACTCTGCAACTCGGATATGTACAGCTTGAATGTATAGAGCAATTTTTTTTTTTTTTTGGGGGGGGGGGACCAAACTAAAGCCCAAAACTACAAAGACCTTTTTGTAGCCTAAAAAAAAATCCAAGCTAAGCTTTATTGTCTTTGTCATCCTGGTAAGACCCTTAAAGAGACTTCATTGGTTGGGCAGGCATCAAAGAGAAATATGGGCCTGTGACAGCCACAGATCAGACTCCTGGTATTGCTAGGTTATCATCATCTGTCAGTCCTGATGACTTTGACACTGACTTAACTTCTGTGCTTACTGGGGGTTTTGCCCCTTTAGGATTTAATGATTTATTAATATAGAAAAATTAATCTTTTTTAATTTAGAAAGGATTAAATCTTTCTATATTGGTAATATTTTTTTTATCTTCAGTCCTTGAGCTGCTAGTGTTTTCTGTCCCAGTCTGTCTAATTCTACCTTTCTTACTTCCTATAGATATCACAGCTCTTTTTTTTGCCACTTTGCAATTTTCTTGTGTCTGAGCCCAAGGTATGCAGTTAGGCCCTATTAGGGCAGGGTCAGCTGAACCCTGGGGCAAGGGCAGGTTGCTTGGGAAGTTTGCAGAGCAGGAGGTGAACTCATTAATACAGCTTTTCATTAATTGCCCATAGATCAATCTGGAATAGCCTGGGAGCTAGATGAGGCTGTGGCATCGCAGTGTGGCTATACAGTAACTTACAGCAATTGGAGTACCATTGAATTTCGTGCTTCTGCACTAAGCTGCCATTCTCACTTAGAGGTAAGTCTATTATAGGCATTTTTTATTATGGTGCTGTTGTATACAAGCATTATGTGAAACATTACCAAATTATTGATAGATATTAACTGAGGTGCTGCAGTGTCTTGAACATCTATGTGCAGAAAATTATTTAATTATCCTCAAATGTATCCAGAGGTCTAAGACTATTCTGTGATATTGATATTTGAATGGCCTGCAGATGAACATATGAAGAACTATACCACATGAGCCCTTGAAGGGCAACTGTTTTCTCTTGGATAAGAATAGGGAATTTTTTCTGGCAGCTGTGTTACACTCTGCTCTAATATTTAGTGTTTGAGACTTGTTAGGGCAAAAACTCACAAGCTTTGGCTGCTTGTGTTGCTTGCTCACTGCTACTATGTCATAAAACATAAGATTAGCTATATTGTAAAAAGCATTTTTTTGTCCAGTTCTGGGGGTATATAAAAGGTTGAAGCTGCTCCCCAGAATTTATGTTGCTATGTAGCTGTATACCTAGATGCATATAGCCTACATAGTCAATCAAGCAGAAAACAGTAATGCTTCAGTATGGGTTTATTCTGTGCAGAGCTTAGTGGGTGGATGCTGTAATTTACTTTTAGGTCACAAGGACAGGTGGTGCCTAACTAGGGAAAATTAGCCTAACAGGCAAGTGTTCACTGTGTCCATGCAGAAAGATGAGTTCACAGTAACTATACAAATCAAAGCATCTCCTACTCCTGATATGAAAAATGCTACAACTCATCTGAAAAGTGCAAGTTGCTATTATGGTCCATGGAGTCAGAGAGAGCTAGTATGTGAAAGTAACTACATGGAGGTAAGTACTGGAAGTACTTATGGGAACGTACTTAAAGTACAGTAAGGAGGTGAGTACTGGAAGATGCTCTTTTTGAAGCTGATTAGATGCTAGGAATGTGTATTGGAAACAGTTTGAATGCCCTGCCATGAGCAATCCATCTTGAGTTTAGTGATGCATTTATATTATGCTTTGAAAGTCTACTTGCAAGCATTAATAGCCAATAAAGTTGTGAAATGGTATTCAAAAGGTTAAGCTAATGGATTGAACTCACTGAATGCTGCCTCAACAAATCTTATGTGAGATAAAAGAAATGAATACTTCCCAAAGGAACTTTCCCTACTGAATTTTCTGGGGAGAAATGGGGGGGGCGGGGAGGGGCAGGGGCAGGAAGAGAGGGAGAGGGTGGGAAGGATTCCTCTTGAGAGTCAAGAACAAATTCCTGGCCTTAACTGGAAGTAGAAATGGGAAGATAGACAGAAACTGAAATAAAGTGGACAACAGATAATACACAATGCATGATGGCACCTTATGCCATAATTTTTCACTTGGCAGAAGGAAACCTCCCTCTAAGAAATGCTAGTTTCTTTTGAAAAAGACTTATAGGGTGTTGAAGACAAGGAAACAAGTGCTATCAGCAAACCCCTTACACAGGCTTTTTTCTTTCAGGTTTCTGTTGGGAAGGAGGTTCCACAGACTGTAAAAGACTTCACTCAAGATGAACCTGAGGACTGGACTCATGCCTTTCCAGAGGTAAAACTACAAGTTTTTTCTTCCTAGTAAAAATCTAGTGCTACTTCTGGCACAACCATCCTTCTAGTCTATGTCAACACAGTACAAAATGTCCTTTCCAAATGCACTTAAGCAGGAAGAGCAGAACTTCTGTACCAAGTGGGTTTAGTACATGGATTTTATACATTAGAAATCCAGGCAGCTGTAGGCCATGTATCCAAGAAAGAAATGGAAACTGATTTCTCAAAGAGCCTAGGAATCAAGTATTCCCCAGGCAAGAGACTGTGCAACAAAAACTGCCTGTAAGACCCCACGGTCCAGAAGTGAACTGTGGATAGGCTTTTCTTCTTGGACCCTACATTTGCGATGCAGTTGGTCTCTGATGCTCTTCATATGGGAAAGCTTTCTGTATGTGTGAGGGGGGAAAGCTGGAGGGGCATCTCACTAGCAGTATTTAGAATACTGAACAGCCCAGCAGTTTTGTTGCCTTAAAATACATTGTTGAATAGAGTTAATCTGTTACTTTGAACAACATGTTTAAACTGTTGATAAACTTCTCTGGGTAGGCAAAAGCAGGAGAAGCTTCAATATGGCAAATAGTATTCCATCAGCCAGAAGAAAAAAAGGCTCTGCTTGTAAGTGGTGCTTGGAGTGCAGGTTATGGACTCAACACCACAGACACCAGGATTCTGCTGCGAATACCATACACTGCTGTGCAAGTTCAGCTGGTAGAGGTTGGTACTCTTATTCCACCCTATCAAGGTACCAGGCTGTGTGGGTCTAACAAGATTTCTTCCTACAGGATCAGGGAATTACCTTTTCTGCAGTGAGATCAAGTATGTTTTACAAACAGCGATGGATGATTCTGATGGTGGATACTGCTGTGGCATGTCCTGTAGGTGAGAAATGCAGTACCTTGCTCCAATGCTTTCAATGTACAGAGACTGACTTGCAACTAGAGTAATGAGCTGACAGCTCTCATATCTTGTCCCTAAGATGGTGTGGACTACACTAACAAAACGATAATCTGGACTGTTCCAAAATATGTTCAACCACTCTCTGCTGGAGCAACTAGCTTTAAAGATGTGCTTGTTGAAGCTGGTGTGAATCTACACAAACTCTCTGCCAAAGAAATGGATTCCAGGAAATATGTGTTATTGAACGGCTTAAATGAAATTACAATGAAGATACCAATAGGTGCAGAAGGTGGCTATTACAAGGTTAGTGACTCATGTTAGGTGCCAAGCAACAGACTTTGTGGGGTTTTTTGTTTTTGTTTTTTTTTTTCTGGGGAGGAATAATTCTTCATCCTGTTCCCTTCAAGTGAAGGGTGGGAGTGAGGGGGAGGAAGGGTGTGTATTACAAATTTCAAAAGCCCTGACCAAAGACAGCTCTTGTAAGCACCACTTTGTTAATAATTTCTTTTATCACAAGCACAAATGGACAGAATCCTACACAGAACTATTCCTCAGGTTAACACAGAGCTTTTGCATTTTAGTCCTGATGTCATAGTCCTTGGAGACAGTCCTAACTGCACTGTAAAGCATAAATGGGTTCTAGTGTGTTTTACACAGACCACTTAAGAGAATGGTAATGACCCATTTGTCTACCAGACTGTATGATATTGGGAGAGGCTGAGGCTATACATCTAAATCTAGTTGCTAGGAGTGAAATGAATCTTGTACAAATGTTGTAACAACTGAACTCCAAAGAAAGTTGCAGGAGGAGCCCTTTCACTGCTGAAACAGTCCCCTCCTGCTTTGGAACTTGGGAGTGGGGGACAATTTTCCAAAGGAGGTTTTCTGAGTAATCTGATATAATCTAAACTCATAGGGATACAGCAAGTGCCACTTAGGAGTTCATAATTCCTGAGCAGAGAAGGACGGTTGTCTGGAGCTGTAGTTCTAGCTGACCTTGAGATGTTACAACACAACTTTAATGTAAAACCATATTATACTAAAGGGTGTTGATTTGAAATCTTAGACTTCTGTGAGCAGCGGACAGCATGGGGCAAAATACGTCATCAACCTGTTTTTGGAACATCAGTGGGAAGATAACAAATGGGGACTAACCAAACATACTATCATCAAGAAAATAGAAACACCATTTGAACAAGTAGAACTTGCTATAGCCACCAGTAAGTATCTATTAGCAGTACCAAAACCTGCAGTAAATTAAACATTCAGTTAATGTTACTGTGTTCCTTTTCAGACTCAAATCTGAGTGTGAGGCTAATAAATGTGACAGTGGGAACGTTCCTCCCAGATGTGGAGCTTGTCAACTTAACCATTGAGGGGGCAACTGTTGCTGTACCTGAAGCTGTTCAGCATGGATACCTAACACACGAGATCAAATATGCAAATGGAAGCAAAGCCTATGTAATTCAAGTCCAGTTTGATGCACCAAGCATTAAGAAAGAGGTGTGTACTATGACACAGCAGCATACCATGGTATAAAAATGATTATATCATTTAGTGATTTTAATTTCTAAATATGATTTTCCTAGTACATGAAAGCTGACATGAGAGCATACAACATGAATGTCACACTTGAATTTGTAACCCATCCAACAAGTGAGACCTTCGCTGTCCCAGTCAAAACAGTGTCAGCTGTTAAAGATGCAGGTAAACTAGTAGAATATGGGCAAAACTGTACCAGCTTGGCTGTGAACTCATCTGTTAACTGGGCTGATTTCAGTCAGGGATACTGTCAAACTCTGGGATTAAACTCTGATGGCAGCTAGCATGCTGGCTGACTCTTGACTGTATTACAGTATTGCCTAGTGCAAGAGGCTTTTGTGATGGGAGGAACCTTCACCTCATTATCACTCATGGGAATGTGGACCAAAACTGGCTACCCTTCATCTCTGACTGGCACCTGACCCCAGAGACTGTGCAGAAGTACAACTACAGCTTGAGGGACAATGGCACTCACTTGGCAATCTCTGTCCCTTTCCTTTCTTCCCATGTGAACTATGAGGTAAGGATGCCAGCATGTAGCAATTGAAAAGCATGTTCTAGCTGTGAAATGGCAACATGATACATGATGTCATTGAAGGTGAAATGAAACTTCCCTTTGAGATAGGCTTCAAAGGATTAATGGAGGACTGTTTTCTGCCCTTGGAAGAACACTTTAATTTCCCTTGGTTAATGTTGGCAGAAGTAGGAAAAAAAAATATCTTTCTGCAAGCACTTTAAGGATGAGCTGTCTTTTAATGGCACCTGTATGTGCAAAACGACTGGAAAAGTTCATTGTGTGAGCTTTGAAATTAAAAAAAATATCCTGTGGATTTCACTTTGATCAAGCACTATTACCTTTGGCTTGTATAACCTGCCCTCTTTGTTTTTGAATACTTTATTTGAACGGTATGTCTTTATTCTCTTGTTTAACCTGTGATTGTCATCTCTAGGATTTTCATACCTCTGGAATAAAGACTTCACTCCACTTAACCTTGAAGGATGGCATCACCTTGGCTAATAGGAAGCACTTCTCATTTTCCTGCAGATTTTCACCTTCAGAGCTAATACGTAATGTGTTGGGGATTAGCTGTTAATGCAATGAGTTGCATAATTAAGTCACACAAGCCCAGGCTATCTGAAATGTTTCTAGAGTTTATACTTGTGTGATACTCTGTTTGCCTGTCAGATTTCATACAAAGTAATATACTAGAAGGCAAGTCCAATTACAGATTGGAGTGGCTATCCTGTCTAGTACTGGAGGGGGGGAAGGAGGTGGAAAACTAGTTCCCCTCACACCTCCAAAATCATGAAGATTTTTTAAAAGGGTTTTTGTAGCTGTTTTTGACATTAAATGGTTTGGTGGTGGTTGGGGTTTTTTTGGTGGGGTATGGGGAGCATTGGCATGTAAATTAGCTATTCTAAAGCTACTCATCAATATTGAACGTGCTGAATATCTTGGCTAGGAAAATCCTTTTGGGAGAGGGTGAGAATTCCTAGGAAGAGAAAGGTAAGGGAAATCACCAGCTTCATCCATGTAGTGCACACTTTACTGGCAGTTGGCTTGAAGAAAATCAGGTGTTAGTACTGAAAAGAGTCTTGCTCAAAGCTTAGCCCTTGTGAGCTGCCAAAGAAATTGCCAGCTAATCTATGCAGAACCTCTTTGTTGTGCTAGGCTCCAAAATGAAGGAGTTTGTGTCCTGACTTGCATGAAAATGTGTTTTTCAGAGTGCCTACCCAATGGTACTGTGGTTATTACCGCAGTAAAAGTGGCAGGAGTTGCAGACCTGGACACTAGCCTGCTTGTCTTGAGGGACAGACGGTGCAAACCCAGCCTAGTGACAGAGAAGACTGCAACCTTCAAGTTCAATGTGAACACTTGTGGAACAAGTAGAAAGGTAAGGGCTTAGTCACAAGAAAAAAAAAAGTTTACTCTGTGTTGGGGCAGAGTTATTACTAGAACTGGCAGAGGCTCAGAGTTGAGCAGAAGCTGCAAGAAGGTCACAGATGACTTTTTGTTAAGTAATAAATCCACACTCTTTTTATGGAGATACTAAATTCAGTTGGGCAGAAGTTCTTGTTTGGTAAAAATGGTTTTCAAGGTCAGAAGTGCTTTCTGAAACTAGCCTTCAGTTTAACACCTCTGAATTGCATAGTAATGGAATCAAATGTGAGTTTATGCTGTTGAGATATACTCGTATGCCTTGCAGAAGCTGATTAGTGTTGCTAATGACTACTTGGCCCAAGACCAGAGTGGGTCCTGTGTTTACACAATACATAAGCTGCAGGGACAAAACAGTAAAGGATCAGGTCATGCTCAAATTAGGTTATCATGAATGCAGCTTGCTTCTGCAAGTGTTTCATCTCATGCTAGACATTGATCTTGTCAACAGAAACAACTGATCTCTATCTCTGGCCCAGTGTTCTCCCTTTTTGGGGTGTTATGTCATCTTGTCATATTCAAGGTGGTGTTAGCTAATAAACTGTTTCTTCTTGACTATGGTGTAGTTGCCAGCTTTAGTTCAGCAAGCGCAGAGCTATTCCTGAGCATACTTTGCTCATTGCAATCTACCAGTCAAGTGAAGAGATGTGGATATTGTGCCAAAACCAAAGTAAACTCTAATGTAACAGTCTTGTTTGTAATTATGTGTATCTTTCAGTTCAATAGCACAACCATGACATATGAAAACGATGTCCTCTATTTCAGACCTGACAATGGTACACCAGTATACCGGTAAGCGTCATGCCCTAGAAGGCTGTCCAAGGTATTTTGGTTCTGAAAAATCTAATGCTAAACCTTTTCCCTCAGACTGAAATTTGTATGCTGGTATGCAATCAAGCAGACTGTTGATGTCCAGTACGAATCTAAGAAGAACCCACCACCCAGTATTAAGCCAGGGTTTGGCTCTCTTGCTCTTTCAATGAAGCTTTTCAAAGGTAACACTTATGATTAGACTCCATAGAACTACTGAACAGTTGAGACTGGAAGGCACCTCCGAAGGTGATCTTGTCTATGCCTTGTGCTCAGGCAGGGCCACCTAGAATAGGTTGTGTCCAGATGACACATCCAGGGATGAAGTGGAAACCTCTTCAAGGCTTCTAACAGAGGTTTTGTGTTCCAGAACCCAACATAAATGGTCAACTATCTGTAGTGGATCGGACTTGGCATCACTGACACATGTTTTCTTGCTTGGTCTGGGCATGCTAAATGTTTTGTGTAGTGGATGTAATGTCAGCTTCTCTCTGTCAACTCCCTAATTTTTGCTAAGCAGAGTTAGTACTGACTGAAATAATCATAACCTGTGTCAGAAGGAAGCTACGTGTCATACTGCTGTAAAATGTTAACTGAGCTAGCAGAAAGGGTTAACTGAAGCCTGGACTAAATACCCACTCTGACTGGAGCGGCCTTATGAAGTTTTTTACTTCCCATCCCCCTGGTATTTCTTATAGAGACAGTTTTTGAATGAGTATCTTAGTCCAATGTTTTTTTTCAGGAGCATCTCACTTATGGATCCTCAGAGCCAAGGAATACAGTTCAGATCTTTGCTTTCCTTGCCAGTTCTTACTTTCCTGCCATCCTATCAACATTTGTTGTCATTCATACACTCCCTCAGGTTTTAGTATAACTGTGCCAGAGTAATTGGTGGTGGAAAGATGAGTGAAGCAGAAAGTTTGTGAATACCTACTCTGTAAAAAGGAAACTTTAACATCGATACTCTCTTCTAGAGAAATCCTATTCAGAGCCCTACCAGGAAACGGAATATCCTGTGGTAAAATACCTGAGGGAGGCACTGTATTTTGAAGTTGAACTGCTCCAGCCTAAAGATCTAAGACTGGAACTAAACCTGAACAACTGCTGGGCTGCGAACTCCCAAAGCCAGGACAGCCTTCCACAATGGCCCATCCTTGTAAATGGGTAAGGAGGACTTCCTGGCTGTATTTGGTAACTGCCCAGCACAAGGCCCCTCACCTTAGCTGAGAGAAAAGGGGAAGAGGACAGAAGTTGGCTTGGATGCACTGTTCTGTCCTGGTGGGCACTTGCTGCTAGGCTGTGGAGTTCATGTCAGTGTCAGCACAGTGGCTATGCCTTCTGGTGGCAGCAGATCATGGGGCTGGCCAGCAATGCTTCTAGCTAACAGCTTCCAGCTGGAAAGAAAGAACAAGAAGCAACCCTGACTGTGGCCAAATGCACACCTCATCACTGAGGGAGGCTCTAGCCACACCCTTATGGTCCAAGGAAAACTGAGAAAAGCTCCTCTGTATTTCATTTTCTTGCTTTGTTTAAAGATCTAGTTGAAGTGATGAAGGTTTAGATTAAATGTATTTTTTTTCACTTTCCCAAAAAGATGTGAAAACAGTGAAGATTCCTACAGAACTGTCTTCCATGAAGTTAATTATAGCCTCAGAGGTAAACTTCCTCAGCACCTAAAGAGATTTGAAGTGAGGATGTTCACCTTTGTACAAGGCACAACTCTGTTACAAGAGCAGGTGAGATGTCTCCATGGTCTGCCACATGCTGTTGGCAGTCCTGATGCTCAAGCCTGGAGCACAGCATGCAGCAAACACTGTGTAAAGTTTCAGCTGGCCAGGTGCTGCCTGGGGTAACTAGCCACCCCCTTGAAAGCATAACACTGTAAGAGTAGTAAACGAAGACTAGCCACTTAGCAGTGTTCAGGTCACCCCCTTTGGGGTCAGTACACATATCATGTTTGCCAAATAAGACTTCTCTACACATAATATGAATATTCTTGTCTTGTAGCTGTATTTCCACTGCAGTGTGGTGATCTGCAGCACTACACAACAGCCTTCAGGCTTTCTTTGTCCAAAGAGATGCAATCCTGGGAAACACAGACTTGGTAAGAAAACAGGCACTTCTCAATTCACTCCTGAATCTTTGCTCAGCAATTATAGCATGTGCCTTCATGAGCTGTGGCAGATAACAGATTCCTAGTCCTAGCATGTGCTGTAAAGAAAACTAAAAGCTGAAATGTCTCACCAGATCATAGTGTGGAACCAGTTCAGCGTGGGCAAGCATCGTCTGGAGCAGTGCTTGTTAGGAAGGAAAACAACTAGCAGAGGTTGGTGTCAATCTTAAATTACACTACTGGAATACCAAGTATGCTGCTGTTGTAACGTAACACTTCTGTATGACTCTCTTCTCCTTGTAGGTGAATATGCTGACTTTTGACAGAGACTAAACAGGAACTATTTAGTTTCACAAAGCTGCAGTGAGGTGGCCTAAGCAAGCACAGCCTACCTAGACTTACAAGACATCTTGAAAGTATCTACTGGGAAAATATATTGACAGCCTCTACTGAGGAAAAGGGTCAGCTAACCAGTATGGATGTATCTTTGTCTTTAACATAAATTAGTGTGTTGCTGTCTTATATTCCTCTACAGTGTTAAACTCTTAGTCTTTTGTGGATTTACATCTGACCTAGTCTGCTCAGCTAGCAAGTCCAGAACTTCTGTCTAGTCACTTGGCAGTTGGAAGCTTTTTTGGGGGAGTAAGGGGAAGAAGATGGCAACAGGTGTGAAGTCAATTGTAAATCACTTTGAGCCTGTTTAAAGTTTCAGTATGAATGAAAGATTTCAGGGAGCTTAATGTAGTAGAAGAAAGTGTTTTTTGAAGCAAGACAGGGTCAAACATGCTTGATCCTGTAGTGGCTATTGACAGGAACACTGCAGGCTGGATCTTGCAGGTGTTGTGGCTTTGCATCGTCAAGTTGCCTTCTCTAGGTGGGGGAAATCTTTCACAGGTAACATCAGTGACTGCTTAGCTGAGTAAGCTGTCAGCCTAAACGAAAAAAAGCTTTTAGTGAAGACTCACAGTAGTAACAATACATGAATTCTATCCATGAAGTGTTAAAGATTTTTACTTACTAGAGAACATGATGCTTATGAGCCCCTGTCAGATTATTGGGTTGTTGTTTTGTTTTTTTTAATGGGAGGAAAAATTCTCCATTTCTTCTTTGCATCTGAGCAGTGATGTGAAACCAGTTCAGATTCAATATTGTATTTTCCTGTTTGAAGGAAAGCTATTGTTTAGCATGAATCACTATCCCTTAGGGCTAAAGATATAATAATGGGTGTCTGTTTTTTAACTTTATATTAAATAGAAATTCCCTGTAGTATAATTCTGTGAAGGTTAACTTGAGCAAGAAACTATTTTGTGACTATTTGCACATTGTGAAAAAGCATGGTATCTAAAAGGTGGTAGCTCTGTTGCTACAATACCTGTACAGAGATCTCACTAAACAGTTTGTGCTATAATTACAATTCAAATTTGTAAGCCTCATCTGTCTTCCAGTTGCCTGCTAAGCATTTCTGTAGTAGATGTCTTTCGCTGTTATTTCTGGGAAAATCTGTGTGGGCCTCGTGATGAGGGGCATGTCAGGTCCCTAGCTGTGCATCAAGACTGTTTTTCAATAGAGGAGGCTACTGTGATAAAGGAGTCTTATTTTGGTTACCTCTGTGGTAAGTGAAGACTAAAGCTGTGGAGCTGTGATATTGATCAATGAGATGTAAATATGCCAGCATGGGAATAAAAAAAAATAAATAATGCAGAACACGTAAAGTCTGCTGTCAGGCTTACAAGTCAGGACTTTGTGCTTAGTGCTTTTCCCTACATTAACCCCATGGGTTGAGCACTAGTTATTCCTCAGTCTGTGGACACAATCTATTGAGAAATCAAAGGACATACCTATAATATGCTGCTAGGATTTTGCACTGAAGAGAACACAAGTATGGGTATTGTAAGTGATATGATGCCTTCCCCGTGTCTTGCATCATGCTGCATGTCTGCCAAGAAATAAGACTGTTACAGTGTTTTCTCCAGATAAGTGAATGGCAATCTTAATTTGCCGCAGCAGTGCTCTGCCAGCACGGCATAGGCTGCCTTGGGTAGCCTGAGCCACCTTCTCCCCTCTTACAGCATGCAAGGGGAAAACCCTAGCAACTAGTGGCTGCTCTGAGAACCAAGCATGAGGTTGGGCAGCCTATTCCAGTACTGTAACTCAGTCTCAGTTGTGGCTTCCTGGGTTTCTGATTCCTTTCTTCAAACTAAGACTCAAGGACAAGATCACTTAAGAATAGATATCTGGTACTTACAATCTTGTCTAAGGCACCTTAATTTCTTTCCATAAGATTAGTCAGTATTTCGAGATTCTTTATCTGATTATGGGGATTCAAGAGTTATTGAAAAGCAAGATGATGCCCAGGTAAATTGAACAGCTCAGCTCAGTGCCATTTTGCAAAATGGAAAGTGTTAGTAGATAAGATGATCCTTTACTGTTTTGGTATGGGGGAAAAATCAAGGAGATTCCCTTCCATGTTTGGACTAGGATTTATATAAAGCTTCTTGTCAGATTTTCTAACATCATGATACACAAAATCCATTTGAATATCAGTAAAATCTTTTGAAAACATGACAGTAACATTCTCTCCACCTCAGAGGTGTCTGCTTATACTAAAATTCAGGAACTGCCTTCCTGGTTATAAATATATATTCTATTAAAAAAAAAAAAAAATCCTCTTCAAGTGTTGCATCAACACCTCTTTGCCTTTTAAGTGGATATTTTATGACCACATGCTTTTCTCCCTGGTATTTGGGATGTTATTTTTATATCCCTGTTAACATAAGCTGAAAGCAGATCAATCTTCTTTGTTTATGCTTAATGTCTTTGGCAATTTTGACAGGTGAATGATAAAACTATAAGGAAAAAGAGAAGTCTGGTGTAATTTGTTTTTATAGGAAAATAGGCACAATAACCAAAGTGTACTACAGAAAGTTATTTCCTTTTCAAATAAATGGTGGTAAGCCAGAGCTACAAGTAGCCTCGTTATATGTGGTCAGTGATAGAAATGCAGATCTCTTTTTTTTTTTTTTTTTTTTTTACTATAGTCTGTGTTCAGTGACATGGTTAGTATATTAAAACTCTACTGCTTTGGTGATGTAAAGTAGCAACAACTTGCTATTAATACTAAAAAAATTAAGAAAACTGATATTTACATTTTCTGCCCCAATTAATTTTCTCTTTTAGTACATTGGTTTACTCTTTATTTTAAATCTCAAAGTCTTCAGTAAATGTTATGCACCTATATCCAGAGGAAAACATGTTCTGACAATGATGTAATGATTTAGGAAGCCATGGTTCAAGTTTTGGCTTCTGCCACAAGTCTGTTTGAGTCTTCAGCTAGTCACTCCCATACTTACTGCTTTCATTTGTGTATGCGAGTCCAGAAACACCTAAACACAGTGTTAGCACACTGTTAGCTAGGTTCCCAAACCCCAGACAGGCATGTGCTTTGAAAGAAATGCTTTCAAGCTTGAGTAAGCTGAATCAGTTTCTTTATACTACTTGGTGTAGTGATAAGAGCAAGTTGCTGTGTAAAGAAGCAAAAAGTCAAGGGCTTGATCAGGGAAGGGATTCAAATGGACCCAAGTTCTATAGCTCACTTAAAACAAGCTGCTTTACTGGGAGCTGGGACTATGCTTCACAACTGAATTTCCCATCTGTTAAATGCAATAATAGCATTTGTGGTTGTATGGCAAATATGTTGGGGAGTAAAAGTCAGATACTGGCTCCTTAGAAGCTCCAGTGTATGCATATTGCTGTGGGTGTTTTTTGGTGGTGTGGGTTTTTTGGGGGGGTTAGTTCCATGCGGAGCTGGAAGGATGGCCCCCAGCATCCCTAGGCAGAGGGGATATGGAGCTGTGGCAGCTACTAGATAAGCAGCTCTCCCAAGGAACTGTCTGAATCCCTTTTACAGGAAGCCCACCCCCACCCCCCCGCAAGCACACCTATGTGCAGCCCAAATGTGTAACCATAAAACCTCTTGGCACCTACATGGTGCTCTTCCGTGTAGAATTTCAAAGCACTGTGGGGGCGGGGTGGGGTGGCCCCAGGCTTCCCTCTGCTGTGGGGTGTGAGCTCTCTGTGGCTCACAGCCAAGGCTTGCTTAGGAAGCTTCTTCCACATGTGATCCTTTAACCAGTGGGCAATAATACTCTTTCTTCCCACCAAGAGGGAATTTAGTCTCATTGCCACCTTTCAGGGTGTTTGTGTTGGGTGTTGTTGCTGCTGGCAGGTAACGTGCTGCTGCACCCTTTTTATTGGGTGGGCAGAGAAGTTGTGACTCTCCTGAATTCAGGTGGAAACCTGCCATGGTGAATGAAGCTGCACAAGTCTCCTGAATACTGGGCGAATACCCTATCTGCTAGGCTTCCTCCTTTCCATTGGCGTGCCTTTTGTTAAATAAAGCAGCCCCATATACTTCGAGCTGCACTAGAACAGCCACTGGTCTCTGGAATATGAGGAGAAACCCACAGCCTATTCTCATACTGTTGACAGCAGCAACTTCTCCCTCCAGCAGCACTAACTGCCTGGCTGATGGCACCACAGGGGTTAACTTGCACAAAATCCGTTATATGTAAACTGCCTGCTCTGCCCTGCCTTATCCTTCCCTGATAGAAGGATTAGGATGACTGCGGGGCAAAAGCCCCTCTTTCCTCTGGCTTCTGAAGCTTTAAGCACTCTGTGATCATACCTGGTTCCCCTTTCAGTAACTTGCCCAGAGCAGGGGCAAGGGCACAGCTCGGAATATGAAGAGCTGCTCAGAAAAGTAGCTAATGGAGTCCGGCCGTGTCACCTATGATTCGGTGCCCCTTGCTTATCTTGTTCTCTTGCCTTCCGCCTGCTTCATTGCACTGCTCTCCAGTGTCTTTGGGCAGAGAGAGGGTACGCACGGTTTGAGCTGTTTCTTTCTGGCTCTGTGAGGTGTGGGTGTTATGTTTTGGTTTTTTAAACGTCTGCAGCAGGATAGTGTAATCATCTCATTGGTAAACTCAAAGTGAAGGACTAGTAGTTCAACCGAACTCCCATATTTCTGTATCTCAAGGCTCAAATTATTTAATTCATGTAGATCTTATGTTCTCCATCCCTTTTCTCTTTAGCATTTGAGCGCTTGTCTGTTTCCCTTTCAGCTTTATGCCTTGTATCACTCGTGAAGCATGATTTAATGAACCAGTTTATTGTATGAGAAATCTATGAACGCAGCAGAAATCTATGTGGTGGTTGCTTCTCTATTACCCGTGTTCTGCTCTCCATGTCAGTAAGGAATTTCAGTGGCATGTTACCCTGGGAAAGGGAGAGAGAGCTCTTATGGCTGAAGAGTTCATTTCACTGTCTGGGACTAACCCCAGTTCAGTCTCCTGTATCTTTTTCTCTTCAGCATGGTAAGCAACTACGTTCTGCCTAAGGAATGGAATTTAATCCTTCAACCATGAACTTCTAGTGACTTGTTGGGCTGCTACTTTAGCTTTATTTCCGTGCAGATTTTTAGCATGCTGTGTTGAGAGATGTTTGTATGTGAAATGTCCTCTACTTCCGTGATTTGTGCAACTTTCTCAAACTGAGATTTTTTTATTTTTTTTTGTCTCTGTTCTATGGATTACTGTGGTGTGTTGTTGAAACTCAATATGGACCTTACGTACTAGCTCTGGAGGCTAGATCTCATACCCTTAAACGGGGACATAACTTGGTCTCTTTTACATCAATTTAAATATCCTAAATTCCTGGGGGTAAAGGAAAGAGAAAAGACTGTATTCATTTTACTGAAAAATAAATAAAATCCAACATTTAGTAGCAGCAGGAGTTGTACTTTCATTAATATAATAATTCAGACTATTTCCTTGGGATCAGCGACATGTTTATGCCAAAGGGAAGAATTACAAAAGGAAGGGTTTATAGAGATGCTCTGTGTCAGGCAGAGCAAGAATCCATTTATTTCTGGGAGAGGAAAAACGAACTGGCAGATCCTAGAAGATCTGTCACAGGTAGGTACAGAACCTACGTATGCTGCCTCTTTATATCTCCTTGGCCACTTTCCCCCCTGCCTCACATGCTGGTGGAATGAGAGATCCCCCTGAAAGGGGATCAAACAAACAGTGCAAGAGTACAAGGTATTCTAGTAAACTAACTCTGTCTTGGATGATGGGCCTTGGTCCTGTTGCAGGACAGTGAGTAAGATGATGTTGTGGTTGGTTGGTTGTTGGTTTTTTTTAAGGGAACAATCTGCCCTAAGTTCAGCTTAGATGCCACCATGTTGTGCGGGAGCCTAAGGTATTGAAGGGTATAGCAGTGGCCACCGGAATTCTGGGGCTAGGGAGTAGGCACAGGCATGGTCTAGTTCACTGGCACAGAAGCAGTAAAGTGTCCTAAACCTGAAGCCTTGACTTTGTGGTTACTTAGAACTCTTGCTCTGCCCTGGACTTGCAGGGAGACAGACGAACTCTACAAGCACTTAGAAGCTGTAGCCCAGTGTGCTCAGGGCCTTCACCTGCCACTTTCTCAGGGGTGGTGGGAAATGCTAACCTGAGCCATTTCTCAAATCTGCAGGGCCTCCTGCTGGGACACTCTCTCTGCATACAGCATTACTTAACCTCGCTAAAGAGCAGCAGCCTTCTGAAGCCGTTGGGTATCAGAGTTGTTTACTTGTAGATGGGTAAACTGAGGCGGCAGTGCTGGATGACCACCCAAGGTCATAGATAAACTAGCAATATAAGTGGATCCTTCTGACTCCTTGTTACTCTGCTTTAATCATGACCCTATAGGCTTCCCTAGCTAAAGAACTGGAAAACATAGTTGTTACCTGTAGTTTTAGGTGTGGAAGATGTAAGAAACAAGATTAAAAGTTTTCCCAAGTATAGACAATATACCCAACCGCTATACTTGTGAATGATGATGGTTTTTAACATCACAGTCTCTGTGCATCTGGTGGTTTGCCAATGCTGAGAGCACCTCTTTAGAGCTGTCAGTCTGACAGTCTTTGAGAAACGATGCGAGATTGGGCTCTGTTGCTGTTTTGTGCAAGACCCCACAGGCAATGTGCAATTTCACTCCCTTGCAGAATGTAACTCAGACTGACTTTGTCTGTGTAGTTCTTCATCTCCTCAAATCTGGATCAGCTGCACAGGCTTATGCTGAGGAATACTATGCTGACGTTAGTGCTGCCATCTCATGTGCACAAAACTTTCTCTGGTTTAACAATTTTATAGGGCTTTAAAAAAATCATTTTACTTATATCCTTGCTGAAACCCTAAAGCTTGTGAGAAATCTAACGTGGGTTAAAACAAAACAGAAGCATATGGGATATGCTTAGATGTGGCTATGTTTTGAGTGACCGTGCTACCTGCATAAATTTGAATGTAGCTGCTTTTTTGAGACACTGATGGATTTTGGGCTGATTGCTCCAGTATGCTTGTGCTATGTGAGAAGAGCATGGAGTCAGCTTAGGCTGAACCCTAGAGAAAAACAAAAAAATTACAAGGACAAATGTATTTCCTTCCAAACAAACAGAAAGAGGAAAAGAAAGAAACAGAAAGATGCAATAAAGTTTTAGGTTTGTGGTGCTCTGCTGCAGGATATGTCTGCAAACCTAAACCATCTGCCCACACAGACATGCTGATCTAGCCATCCTGGTGAGACAAGTCTGTTACCTCCTTGCTGCTACTTTCTCTGTGCCTTACATCTCCTCATGGAGAAAAGGTTAATCTGATTTAATTAGCTCCATGCAACTCAGCAATGGGCTTTGCTCCTCTCTGTGTTGCTGGCCTTAGCACAGCCACGTTTTAAGAGTCAGTCTGCAGTGAGAGTTACAAAGCAACTCACATTTTTTTGGTAATATGGTGAGACCTGTGCCATACCTGTCAGATGAAATTCAAAGTAATTAAGGATTAAGGTTTATTTTTTTAATTTTGAAGAGTTTTGTGTGTGTTCTACTAGCTGTAGAAACAGCTGATCTGACATCTTTTAATAAGGAGACATGGTTACTAGAGCCCTCCTAGGTTTCAGTACACCTTGAGGATAAAACTTTGCATCTTGCTAGTACCTGAATCAATTTATTTCATGTCAGAGAGAAGGAAGATAGCTCATTTGTTCTAGCAATCTGATGTACAAATGTCTCCTACAATTCATCAGGCATTGAAGCAAGGGGGGTTTAGGCATTAAATACAGAAATACTGTATGTTTCTGTATGTATTAATGAAGAGGATAAGATTTAACAGCAATTTATCTATACAAAATGTCACTTTCCTTATATTTAATTGCCAATATTTAGCATTCATTGCTAGATTTTATTTATCAATCAGATATATAATACAAGATACAAACTATGACACTGATACTTGTTTATGAGCAAAGATGTTCTCACTATTACTTTTTTCTTGACTTTGAGATACAGTAGAAACGTGGATAAATAGACAATACTTGAACTAGCTATACATGTTTTTCATCATCCTAGTATTAAAGTGCCTACAAATCAATACACTGAGTAATCTTATAGTGTTTTGTCATTTACATTTTTAAAATTCAGTTTAAAACCTATGGATTTACTGTTGCCCTTCTTAAACAGAAGATCAGTCAGAACAGTGATATGTAAATCCTAGGAAGATCAGTTGGCTTTTTCTTTTTACTTTTTTATCAGACTATGTTTAATATTTCCCAGAAGCTTATTATTAAAAAAAAAAAAAAAAGACATAAAAAAAGCAAAAAGCAAGACTTCTGTCTCGGCAACCTGCAGCTCAGGTTTTTCAGGCAATCCTACATCACCTTCCAGCATCCCGTCCTATGCACAACGGTGGCCCTCTCTTTCCCTCCCTTGCTCCGTCCTCCTCTCACAACCCGTGCCACCGCGCTCTGGTGAGGAAGAAATTTTGCTGTTTTTTTGTTTGTAAAGACCCTGAGCGTGCTGGGGTAGGTGCCCCAGGCAGGGTCTATACCCGCTTGACGCTGTTGAGGAGCTCCGTCAGTTCGCTGATATACTTGATGGTGTACTTCAGGGTTTGTATTTTGGTGAGGGGCTGTCCCCTCTGGCTGTAGACGGGGGGCAGGTAGTTGCGCAGCGTGTGGAGTGCATCAGCCAGGGTCCTCATCCGCAGCTTCTCTCTCTCACTGGCCTTCCTTCTGCGCTGGGCAGACATCCGCACCTTGGTGCCCTTGGGCAGCCGAGCCTGCCCGGGGCTAGGCAGGTAGGCAGGGGTGAAGTCCACCAGGTTGTAGCCCACCAAGCTGCTGCCACCACTGCTGCCGTAGGGGGTATCCATCACTGCCGGGCAAGGGGATGAAGAGTAGGATTCGAAGGAGGGTGTCGGGGATAAGCTGTGTGGAGACGAGACTGGGTGCAGCTCGAAAGACCCAGTGGTGCTTTTCCAGTCCCAGGATGATAAGCAGACAGAATGTTCTGAACCCAAAGCGTCTTCCATGTTTATCAATGTCTCGTGCAATTTGTCCATGCTGGAGGAGCACTCTGGAGAAGCAATGCCCTCTGCCCGCCAGCAAAGGCTGGAGCTGCTGGCTGCCGAGACCTTTTTATGATGGAGGGAGGAAAGTGACAGAGTGGGAACGTGGGTTTGGTGAGAGGAGTTCAAAGGAGCGCCACAAGTGCTAAGATGGAAAATGAACTCCTGATGTGCTAGTTTCTTCTCAGTGATAATTATCAACCTTCAGCTAAAAAGCCTTTAAGCTAACAGGCAACAGCAAGAAAGGAGGAAAAAAAGATTATCTTCTTGCAACTAAACCAATTAAGGCTGCACATCTACATTTAATGTTGTGCTGGGGGGATAAGTGGTGAGAGAGGAAAAAGAAAATTAACCAGTTTACAAAACAATTTACACAAGCAGAATTTAAAGATCATGACTGCTAACAGAAATCCTGTATTTAAGCCGTTGAGCTCTGATTTCAGTGTGACTGAAGGTGATGGCACTACAGCAGTGAAGATTTGATCTATGCTGACTACTACTGATGAAGTCTCTCATTATCTGCATCTTAATAGTAAAAGTCAAAGATGGTTTGTTTGGATTCATGTGTGTTATGGCTCGGTGGATTTCTTTTATCATGAGACTGCAACTTCTCTCTGCATCGCTTTGGTTTTCAACAGAAGAAAGAACAGCAATGTATTCCCCTGCAGTCTGTAGATTAATTTGCTGTTTTAAGTTGTGACTGAGAAATCAAAAAGGAAAACTAACTGTAAACAAAGTCAAAGCTCCATTTAAAAAAAGATACAGGAAAACGTGGTTTAAAATAACCAAAAATCTAGGAAATTAAATACATAGTGTATAAAATTTGGGCCCAAAGGTTTTAATAGGAATTTAATTCAAAATAATATACAGATTACATGCATTTAAGGGAAGCCTAGAAGCTACTTCTGTAAAATTTTCTACTTCTAGGAATCCATTCTTATGCCAAAAGAACTTTTTCCAGCCCTGACTCAACACAATAGTGAAGTTATATGTTAAGCAGTTAAAGAGAAAATGTATATCCCATAAATTAATAACATTAAGAATGAGCACTTTTCATCTCCAGGCTTCAGAACAGCTTACAGTGATGATTAATGATCTGTATTACTCTGGGAAAATGAATAAGCAGAGTTAAGGAGTAACTTGCCCAAAATCACAAAGCAAATCTTTAGGGGAGCCAGGAAAACTGGCTGAAACTACTGAGCTCTGCAGCTCTACTGAGCATCTCGGCTACCAGCCACGACTTTGTATTGGCCCATAAAGGAAGCAAAATATAATGTATGATGAAAAGAAGGGAAAAAAGAATGCCAGCCTTGAGGAAAAAGAAAAGTAGGATTTGCTTTACAGATTCTTTCTGTGACAATCTCTGTGTGAACCATAATCCACGCTGAAAAAAAGAGGAGGCATGCCTCTGAATGGTACGTAGCTGAAGCAAGGTAAGGATTTCTGGAATACACAGTTTCTTTCTGATTGTGGAATCCTTGCTACAACTGCTCAGAAAAAAAAAAAAAACAACAATCCAATACTCACCGTAGTCATTAGGAAGACTTTTGTGAATTTTTGAGTTTGGGATTAAAATGTTGGGAAGCAGTTTATTGGAGACTTACTCATTTTATGCTGTGATGAATTAGAAAAAATGAAAAAGGAAAAGATTTTCTAATTTCAATCTGGGCTGAGACAGCTTGACCATGATGGCATTTAAACCACACAGAAACGTGGGGCACAGCTCGTCACAGTCAGGATTGCTTTGGGTTTAGTGGTTATTCTATCATATTCTGAGCTCTGCTTTATTCTTTCTTTAAGGAAATTGTGCTGAAACAGTCCTAAGAATCACAAATGCTTGCTACAAATTAAAATTTTAGACCAGATGAATGACAGGTATTTTCTGTGACCTCAATGAATGGAATGAGTTTCATTGGGCACCAAGGCAACTGTTGCAAGTTCACAAGTTAGACACAAGGTGTAATTTAGCATAAATAGGGGACTCAGGTTTGTCCCAGTTAAAATCTTTCTCCACGTTTTCTCTTTTTCCTCCCCCTATTTGGGGCATTTATAGTGCCTCTTCCATTTGACGTGTCCCCTGCTCTTATTTTGTCTTTCACTTTTTTGATAAACACAACAACTAAAAATCTACAAATAGACAAAACTCAGGAGAAGGAGGTGGAAGAGGAGGAACTTCTGTCAGGGTGTGCCAAGAGAAAGCAGCCTGCAAATATATGTATGTGTGTACACACATATATTAAAACACACATATTGAATGTAATTATATAAACTGTTTTGCTCAGCAGTTTTGATTTTGGAATCAAATGTTAGTTAAATGCAGTCAAATTTAGAAGCAAAAATTTCAACAACCCACTTGTTCACTGGCTATAAACAATGCATGTTGCCAATTAATCTATACCTCTAATCTATGCGTAAATAATAAAAGTGTTGCTCAGACACCAAGGGGGAAAAGATTTTGTGTGTGTCCAAGATGCCATTGCTGTAACTAACAAATGAACACAGTCTGATTTCATCTCTCTGTTCTTACATATAGGGATTCAGATGAGATTAGGCAGGGAAGAGGAATGTAAGTTACAGCAATAGCTATACCTTTTTTATAACTTATGGATAAATGTTTAGAGCAACCAAGGCAGGATATTAGACTATGTGGACAGCTGCTCTGGATGCGTGAAAAATCACTGGATTTTATAAGCTTATGCTTTTATAAACTGTTACATGGGCAAGAAGAAATTACAAGCTTTTCTTATATTAACAGATTAAGTGGCTAATGCCCATACTTGAAAACTGCCTTGCAGCTGTGCACGCTGCTTTATTTCCGTCAGGCTCCACGGAGCTATTTCAGCTTGGACCCACCTAGCTGTGTCCCACACATTGCCTGACTGTGGTTCAGGGGATGCCACTGAGGGTGTAGGGGTGAGCAAAGGGTTTACCCCTATGAAAGCAAGCTTTGCCAGAACATGTGTCTTTAGAGCCAAAGGGGCCGTGGCTCTGTTTGCCCTACTCGTATAGATGCAGCCAATGGTTCAGTTTTGAAAAATAGCCACCTATTTCTACCCACAGTCCTCAGGTTTCCAAACTGTCCTCGCATGAAGTGTGCCTCAGTTTTGGCCCACTCAGGAAGCTATGTAATATCTCTTTCCATGATCCCCATATGACCCATAGCCTGTGTAGGTCAAAAGGCTCTCATGGTATGTAGCTGTTCTTGGATTAGTTAGGTTTGTATAGTGCTGTATTTCCACCTGCAAGTATGAGAATCCCCAGTTAGGAAATTCTCTCTTAGAGACAATTACAACAGGAAAAAATTACTGGAAATGGTAGAACAGTTCACGGTGTTGTTTTATAACAAAGCCTTAAAAAGTACTGTACAGAGGCACTGGCAAGGCTACAGTCTGGATACCAGGTTTATTTTTCTATACCCTATGACTGTTATATATTCTCTAATTAAAGAGCTAAGAAAGTCTAGTATTTTAGGTGGCACCTTCCTAGAAAGTAAATCCATGAGGCGGGGGGCGGGGGGGGAAGGGGGAAGTGTTTGCAATGTTTATTTTATTCTACCTCTCACAAATTTTAGGAATTACCTTTTTATCTGTCAATAACATCAAAACATTGAAGGGTAGTGAGATATGAGTTTAACACCAATGAAATGTGAACTGACACTTAAAACATGATAAGGCATTTTCTGCTTGACTGATACTTTTGATTGTCATTTCAGTAATTTATTCTGCAATATAAAGGCTACCAATCTTCATCTCCTTTAAAATGAAAGTTTTCCTGTATTTTTGAATTCATTATGGAAAGGAGGAGAAGGAAGCACGGAAGGAACAAAAATTTTTCCATTAAAAAAACCCAAAACCCACCACCCATGGAAAAGAACATTTTTAGACCTTCCATATGTGTCTGATTCAGGTTTTAAATTTAATATAAGTTGTCCAGATAATTGCTGTAATCTATGAGTGTGGTAGATACATGCATTTTTTGTATACAGTTATTTAAGAACTCATCTACTTTTTTTTTTTTTTTCTCCTTATTTTAGAGTATATTTCCACCAAGCTGTGATTTTGGTAGGAGAAAAAGATTTGTAACAATAAGTAATAAATCATATTGGATGGGAAGATTGCAGGCTGAAACGGAGCAAACATGGATAAATGTGTTTCAACAACACTAATCCCATAACAGTCAGGCTCCTTTACAATTAGGATAGAAGTCTAGTCTTATTTTATTAACAAGAAACAGATCATACTAATATCCTTGTAGAGCACTTAGATGATAAAGCCTCATCTTGTACTTTGTAGCACAAGAAAATATCTATCTCCCAAAAGCTTTTAAAGTCACTTCATCTCTTATCTAACAAGAGGTTTCCCAAGTATGTTTGCTGCCTGCTCGCTGTGGAGGTGGCTGTTACCATCCTGCTTTACACAGGCAAGACCAGGAGTCAGGCAGCTGTGTACAAAATGTGGGGCAAGCAGCTGCAGGTCTCACTAACTTCAGCAGACGCAGCAGGTGTTCAACACTTCTAAAAACTACTGTTGAACACCTCAGTTTAAGCCCAAGCTGGCAATAAAGGAAGGAAAAGATCCACCACATTTGTTATCCAGAGTCACATTAGCCACCAGACAATGCTTCTCTCCTTTTTAAGGCTTTCCCTCATTTTGGATAGATGATTTTTTTGTTTTTTAAATGAATAGATTTTGCAGCTTTTTTCTACTTGTGGAAGATGGTTTAATCTGGGTCCAGCCTCAACTGAAATAAGACTTCTAGGTAAGCCAGCTGGTCAACAAATATATACTTTTCTTCTTTTTTTTTTGGTTTTGTTTGTTTTATTTAGGTCAATATGCCAAAGGATACAGATGAATAGACAGCTACAATTCCCAGAGGGAAAGAAGGCAGTAAGAGAACCAGGACTGATTCTGAGTCTAGCCCTATGAAAGGGAGCCCACAAGCCTTATTATAATCAATGAAAACCACATGTAAATTGGATGTCTAATTGTTATTACTGCCTTTAGCCAAACAAACCTGTGGCTAGCACAAGAGAAAACATTGTTATTCATTTGTTGTAAGACCAGAAATAGGTTAGTTCTAGTGCTGTTAAAAATTCCTGTGTTAAACTTAAAACCTTTATTGTTCTCAAAGGTGCAACTACAAAATGCCAAACTAAGAGCCTTTTAATGGGGAACAGTCAAGTAAGTATCGTTGCTTTCACCAAGGCTTTGCATAGTGACAAGCATCTCTCTGGTGTTGTCCTGGCAGGATCAGGATCTATCTATTTGCTTTACATCCTCAAATGTAAGTATTTGATCCTCCAAAAAATGGCAGTCTCCATCGACTGACAAGTGACATCAGCTCCGCAATTCATTTAAAACATCTGATCTCCAACCAACTGGCTTCCCAGATGAAAAGGCCTATGTGTGGAATTTACACCTACCCACCTTTTAAGTAGGGAGTTTATTACCTAGTGGTTTTCAGCTGATATTTAGGAATGTCTTTTTAATACCCCTGTTAACAGAAGTTGAAAGGAGGTTTGAGTATGTGGTTGGTCTTTTAATGTCTACTGGCTACTCCAGCCAGAAGGAAAGGGCAAAGCTGGGGGAGGAAGGGGAGCCTAACAAGTTTATTTTGCTCAGAAAATGAGAAGTAGCAGGTATTATCAAAATAATAGAAGCTGTTTCAGTAGAATAACTCCATTATTGCTTAGTGCAGCCTAATTGTATCAGCTTTCACATTTGGTTGTTAAGAAATTTGTCTGCCGTGATAGTTGGATATATTTCAGTTTTTGATGGGAAAGGTGGAGGATTACCGGTTGCAAGTATTTCAAGATCATCAGCAATGCTTTCTTTTCTACCCAGAAACATACATTCCAATTTAAAAAAAGTACAATATAGTTTATCTCCAAGTGTATCCTTTACTCTCCCTAGAACAGCTTGAGAATTGCCTCTGCCATGTGTCATAATGGTTTCATAGGGGTTTTTAAAAAAAAATGGGATAGCACGAAGGGGTTGGTACTCTTGCTCTCCTGCTATTACAATGGGCTTTTGAGCACTGTGCTCTACATGGTTCATTTTGCAGCATGATGAATTTTCCAAAACTTGGTAAATCTTACAAGAAATTTCAATAGCCAGGAAAATGGCATTGAAAGCTGTTGTGACTATTTCTAGTTGAGCTGCACAGCTGAATCTGGGTGTTTGTGAAGGGAGCTATTTTTCAATTGCTGTGATTACATTTCAGCTCAGGCTGTTACTTTTCATCCACTGAACCTCCTCATCAGTATGTGCTCGTTTCTTCCTCCCCCGTGTTCTAGCACTGATGTGCAGAATTGCTGCATGCTGCTAATAGAAACCATGTTTCATCTCAGTGCTAAATGAAGTTATGCTCTGGGCACAGCCTGCAGTTCAGTTTAATAATTATAAAATGGATCAATAGTCTGGGTAAGAGACACCATACAAGTGTTAGATTACAAATTTTATTTAGCTCTTACATATTTCCCATTCTGAAATAAAGTACCATGTGCCTGTTCAAGCCACCTTTCACAAGCACATGGTTAACCCACGGGTGAGGACCATTGATTTTCAACTGTAATCATAAATTTCTTGGCAAGTTGGTAAATCTTAATTTTAATCACGTTCAGTCCCAGGGAGGGGGAACGGGGTGGGGGATGAGGAAGTCTGTCCTTCAGCCTACTGATGAATGTGAATGGCATATTAAATTTGGGATTTTATTTTTATTTTTTGCAATTTCCTCTGAATGCTTCCATGAATTTTGCCTAACAAATTACATTCAGTTCTAACAGTCCCATGAATACATTTGAGTAAAGTTCCTGGTTTTTAATAGGCAACATTGCACTTACAGAGGTTTTCAGTTTAAACTGAAATGGGGGAAGGGGTTCATGTATTGGAGAGCAGAGCTGCCATCCAGAGGGACCTGGACAGGCTGGAGAAAATTACCAGGGAGCAGCCTCTGGCTGTGCAAGGAAAGCAAATGCAAACCCCTGTGCCGTGTGGGACAACCACGCAGCAGCACAGGCTCAGGGTGACTGGCCAGGAGGCAGCTTCCCAGAAGAAAGACCTGGGGAACCTGGTGGGTTGACAGGCTGGAGCAAGTCCAGAGAAGGGTCACCAAGCTGGCCAGGGGGCTGGCAAACACAGCACATAGGAAGAAGCCCAGGGGGGCTGGGTCTGTCCAGCCTGGAGGTGAGAAGGGTCAGGGGAGACCTTACCAATGCCTGCAACTACCTGGTGGTAGAGTGAAAAGAAGGGCAAGTAAACTTAAACTCTTTGTAGAAGTTCACAGTGGAAGACAGACAGACAGATAACACATCAAGGTCTGAGTCTTAAAACCTTCAACCTTTCAATGATGCATTATAGCTTTCCTGCTGTACTTCTGGTGATAGAAGACCAGTATTTTTCCTGCCTGATTAGGTTTTTGGACAGTTGTGTCTGGGTGACAAGGACGTGGTGCAGAGGTCCGTTATTCTCCACCAATGAAGACCCTTCTCCTTTTCTTTGCCTTATTATCAGCTTTTATTTTCTACGTCTTCTCAATTTTTCTACTTCTAGCTTGTCCCATCTGTGATTAAACATACCTTTTCTCTTTCTCCCCCCACTCCATCCCCCTTTAATTTTCAGCCTGTTTCTCATTCTTTTTGGTGTTTCTTGATGCTGGCAGTAGAACATCATACCTTTTTAACATCCCCTGGCCATATAAATCATACGTCTCTGTTTATCTGCTCAGTTGGATGAATAAAAATAATGTTAGAAGCAGGAAACATTTAATTATCCACTTGAAACAGGCTTTTCAGGAAGTCAAAAGCACAGGTTATCAAATAAATAGTTACACTAATTATAGTTACACTATATAGTTGCCGATAAGGCCTCCACTAATGTTACAAAGTTGCAAAAAGTAATTTATGTCAGACAACAGCTGTTTAAAAAACTCATATTATTTTCTTTTCTATTTTGAAACACATGAAAGAGCAAAAAAACCTAAACTCCTACGGGGAAAACTTTTGCATAGGCCAGTAAGTCAAGCTCATAAATCTATTAGGTCAAACAAAGAGAAGATAAAATGCAGAAGCAGTGGGAAAAAGGGATTCCTTATCAACTCTTAGCTTGCCTTCACTCTGACAGCCCATTTAACTGTAAGCTGCTGGCTACCTCGTCACTCTGATGAGACCGGGACATCTGGTTTGCACCCTGCCTAAGTTCCTGCTTAGTTAATGGTAATTGGGATGTGTAAAATCGGTGTATGCATGAATAAGCAGGTAGATCTTACAACAGCAGGTATGCAAATCTTGAGGGCAGCTGGTCCTGGCTAAAATTCTGCGCTTTTAGGGTCCAGTTTGCTGTAAACCATGAAGAATAATAAAGTACGGTCTGGAGAGGTAGGACAATCACACAGACAGAAAATCAGGTCACAAATGTCCCTTTCTCAGCCCTGCTGCTGATGTGCCTGATCATAAAGAGACCCTGTCTTCTGCTCCTGCTCCCTCATATTGCTCCCTTCCTTAGATACAGACCGTGTCAGGGGAGGGATTACCTCTCCACAGAGATCTTCTCTATGATGCCCACCACCGTGGTCAATTTAAAGCTCGTGACACTATCCTATTAGAAAATACTGTATAAAATGGAGACAGTATCAGAAAACAATTCAATCTAAATTCTCCAGATAAAATTGCTTTAAGTCAGCTGAACCCCCAGATAAGTGATTTTCTAAAGTAAATAGTGGCAAATGGCTTGTCTTAAAAAAAAAAAAAAAAAAAAAAAAAGGCAAAACTTTAATTTCCCTGACATTGACCTGCCCTGTCAGGCTGGGATGCACATTCATCAGTCTCTTGCTCTTATCTGGTATCTGACATTCTGTGATGAGCTGAAAGCAAAGTAATACAGATGGATAATGCTCTCTTTTGAAGAACAAAATGTACCAGGAACTGAATTTTCAAGTATGTTCAACGTGAAGTTAACTCTTAGATTGAAGAAGCATCTTTTAAAGGAGGGAGTGGAAAAATAAAAAGGGCTCAGAAGGGCTATTGGGGATTCCCTATGAATGTGCATATAAAGCAAGCTAACATTTACATAGTCCCTGCTACCTTCAGTGTACTTTAGACAATGGCTAATCAATACTCATTACACAGCTTTAAAAAGGCTGAGTACTCTGGGATGGTGAGCTCCCTCTTCCCAAATACAACATGCAGCCTGAAGCCAGCTATTTGGCCAGACACCACCAACCTTGGAGTCTTCCTGAGATCAGACAGGCTGTCCTCCTCTAAGGAACCTAGCAAGCCTTGTCTTATTTCAGAGAAAAAGCTCATTTTGGAGAAATATAATTTGCTCATAGCACAGGAAGGAATTTCATGCAGGGAATTTTTAATTAGGGAATGCAGCCTACATATGAAGCAAGTCTGAGATGAGAATAAAATAAGTCCCCTGGCTCACAGACCTGGAATTAACTGTTATGATCCAGCAAAGAAATCATCTGATTATATTAAATTTTAGACATTCACGAGGGATACAATAGTCCTGTTTCAAATATTCAGCTATGTTCCTCCTGAATCCTGTGACTCCCCAGTTATTTTGGGGTCAAATAGTAAACATTAAGAACATCCTTTATATATGCTAGGTTATACACTTGGTTTTGCTCACATATGTTCATGGCGCTAGTAATGACCTGATCTTTTTTTCAAGGTTTCCTCTTCCAGCCTAAAGTCAGCTCTCCTGCCCACAGTTAATTGCTTGCTTTTTAAATTATTTTTTAAATCACAAAGCAAAAATATAAATAATAGTTAAGAAATGGCTACATGGCTGTCAGAGTCCTTTCTTGAGTTTGCTTAGTGCCAAAATTCTTGAAGCGTCCCACAGTGAGAAGTTCCATTTCAACAATAAATTCAAACCTACAGAAGCCAATCTTTACAGCTCAATGGGTTTTACATCAGACTCTGTATTCCTTTAAAATCTTCCATGAGGACTTTCTCTAGCAAAAAATAAACACCAACAAACAACTCCAATAAAAGAAGCTCGTATATATTGTGCCATGTGCTATTGACACAAGGCCACGCAAATTCAGTAACAAAAAATTTTCTGGACGCAAACTGTATAATTATTTTTTCTAGTGTACATCTTCAGAGTGACTCTCAGGGCTGCTTTTGCTCCTAGATCTCCACCTGGTCAAACTGGCCAGGGGCACAAGCACTAGAGGGAAAAGATCAAAGGCCTATAAATGTGTCAAACTTTCAAATGCAAATCACCTGCCATAACGCTGCTGAGAACAAATCCTTCATTATCACCATTCTGTGAAAGGCTTAAATTAGCCTGAATTGGCTGAAAAGAACAAGAAAAAGAAAGCAATTTATCTTCCTGTGAGTTTTATTACCTTGAGATTTATTTGGCTAATGGTCCAACAGCCCACTAATCAGAATATCTGCATAACAGATTCTTCAAATGATCCATAAATAAAATATGTGATAACATACTGTTGCTATTAAAGTTAAACCGAGATCTGTGACAATAGGTTATTAAAAGAGTTCTTACAATAAGGCATTCTTTTTAATTACCAACCTATGAGCTACTGTGATTTATGTACTGACAATTGTCAACTGGCTTCTTGGCTTGAATTACATTTAGGGGAATTTTTTAATATACACTTCCTAAACTGTATGTTCTCTAGATAGATGCCATACCTACCCTTATTTTATGCTATCATTACTCTGAAAGCATCTTAAAACGTACTGTGTCTTGGGGTTTTTTATAGATAGTTTCAAAGATGTGATAGAATATTTGATTGATCTAATTGACTGTAAGGGCAAGAGTTAAAAAAAACACAATTGCATTATACTTAATCTTCATTTATAAGGGGAAATCCTAGCACTCTATTTTGTTAAATAAACATTGCAGAGAGGGTTTTTTAAGTGGGCTTTACTGGGATCTTTGAAAGAGGATACGCCTTGATCAGAAATTTCTTGGTCAGGCTGGATAAGGGTTGTCTGAAGGGAGCTGACTGGGAACGCTGAACTCAGCAAGCATCTTCAGAAGGTGTCCCTGCTTGTGTCTGGCGAGAATCCCCAGAACATCTGTGCTGGTAACTTTTATCTGCACCAGGGACACTTTGTACTTCACTGGCTCTTCTGCTGGTCCAAGTTTTGATATAATTAACCCTCCGAAACATTTGTCCCTCCACACTCACCTGCTGGTCTTATATTCTGTATTATATGATTGGTTAAACACAATATACAAATTAGGATCTTTTTGCCGGGGGCAAGTAACAAGGTTATATGAGTTCATACAAGAAGGCTATACAAGGTTATATAGATACCTACACAGAGGCCATACCATAAGGATCATAGAGCTTTGAAAGCTTTTCTCTGTTCACTGTCATGTCAAAGCAGTTCCAAGCCTTGGGCTTCTGTGGCAAGTGTGGCCTGGCGGTTGAGGGGCATTTATGACTGTTGATAGTAATTTTTTCTGTACCTCTAATTCATGGCCTCCCAGCACAAAACATTTGGTTTTTTTAATCCTGGAATCATCATAGAATCATTTAGGTTGGAAAAGACCTTTAAAATGAAGTCCAGCCATTAATCCAGGACCAAGTCTGACACTAAACCATGTCCTTAAGCACCAAATCTATGTGTTTTTTAAATACCTCCAAGGGATGGTGAATCCACTACCTCCCCGGGCAGCCTGTTCCAATGCTTGACAACCCTTTCAGCGAAGAAATCTTTCCTAATATGCAACCTAAACCTCCCGGGGTGTAACTTGAGGCCATTTCCTCTTGTCCTGTCACTAGTTACCTGTGAGCAGGGACCGACCCCAACCCGCCTACAGCCTCCTTTCAGTTAGTTGTAGAGCTTAATAAGGTCCCCCCTGAGCCTCCTCTCCAGACTAAACAACTCCAGTTCCCTCAGTTGCTCCTTATAAGATTTGTGCTCTAGATTCTTCACTAGCTTTGCTGCCCGTCTCTGGACACACTCCAGCACCTCTGTGTCCCTCTTGCAGTGAGGGGCCCAAAGCTGAGCACAATGTGTGAGGTGTGACCTCCAGTGCCAAGTACAGGGGGACGATCCTGCTGGCCACACTGTTTCAGATACAAGCCAGGATGCTGTTGGCCTTCTTGGCCACCTGGGCGCCCTGCTGGCTCATGTTCAGCTGGCCATCAACCATACCCCTAGGTCCTTTCCCACCAGACAGCTTTCCAGCCACTCTTCCCCAGGCCTGTAGTGTTGCTACAACAACGTGGCATTCTTGTGACCCAAGTGCAGGACCCAGCACTTTTTGTCAAACCTCATACCACTGGCCTCAGCCCATCGGTCCAGCCTGCCCAGATCCCTCTGCAGAGCCTTCCTACCTTCCAGTAGATCAACACTGCCACCCAACTTGGTGGTCTGCAAACTTACCTCAGTAAGCCTGGCACTCAACCCCCTCGTCCAGATCAGAACTGGCCCCAACACTGAGCCCGGGGGAACACCACTTGTGACCGGCCACCAGCTGGATGTATCTCCATTTACTACCATTTTTACTAAGAAAGAAAAACACATTTACTAAGAAAGAAAAAAAACCCCAAAACCCCAAACGTAAGTTGCTGGTAAGTTGTGATATGCTATCACAAAGAATTTGTTGCAAGATACACACCGCTGTTATTGGAAGGAGTATAATTTTCTTGAAGGAATTTTTTCAGTTCTGTGTACAAAATCCAACACTTTCAGTGCCAGAGCCACATGCCCATTTTACACACTTATATTCAGATTATCAGTGCAGGGAGATGAAGGTCCGCTCCGTAGACCTCAGTGGTGGGCTACCGATAACGCAACAAGCAAAGGACTGGTGGCTTTTGAAAAGTTATTTATGAAACCTGCTAGGTTGTTACACAGAGATCAATTAACTATTACGTGATACCTTCCAGCGACACCTTCCAAACCACTAACACCAGAGACTACAATGTGGAAAGTGCTGGAAGAGATGGTGCTGGATAAGGGTTTTTTTGATAAGCAGAATCTTGGCGTTTACAGCTAAATAATAATAATAATAACAACAACAATAAAAATAATATTAGGAAAATATTGTGAAACTTCCTTGCTTTTGGTATTATATCTCAGGACCTCTTAACCCTGTGATTATTGTAGTGTTTTCTTCTGGTATTGCCAAAAAGAATATTCTTAGAACAATAAAATAAAATAGTCTATAAGGTTTTACAATTAGCATACTAACAACCGTAACAGCAATTGACAGTTAATACTGGAGGAAAATATAAGTATACCATCAACTGAAAACAGTACTCCTTTAGAAATCACAAACAAAAACCTTGAGTTCACAATTTTCCCCAAATATCTATCTTGCAAATTCTAAGCAATCTGCGAGCATTAAGATTTGGGATTTTTAGGAAAGGAAATAAAGAAAAGTCCAGAAAGCAGAGTGACTCTTTGATGATAGCACAACAGCAGACACCAGAACAAAGGTGTACTTGTGCTTGGAAATGCATGTGCATAATCCCATCACCTTCACTTGGACTTGATGGTAAGAACACCTAACTGAACTCCTCTGTAATGTCAGCAGCACCTTTCTCAGGTCTTTGATAACCCCTCACGGCAAAACTACCTTTACATCCTTATGCCCCCCCCCCCCAAGCATCATCCATCTTTTTTGGTCTGCCCGATACCCAAAACATATCCCATGTCACAGCTTAGGGCAGCATGTGTGAGCTGACTGACCAGCTGACTGTCATCAGAGTCACTGCCGATTTCTTTCCATCAGGAAGTCATGAAAAGCCTTTCTGTCTTCCCCGAGCAATTGATAATTAAAAAATTATAGCCATGAAACAATCAAATTTTGTTGAAACTGGTCATTTGTTAAAGGATGTCAGTGAAGGACAAAGGGAAAGAATTCAGATAAGATAGACAAAGCATCTTTCCATAAGGCTCCGTGCCCTTAACTGGATGGCATGGCTACTTTCCCATAAGCTCATGCAGACCAGGAGGGGCACATAAGCAGTTTTCTCCTTCTCTGACTGAAATTCTTTATTTCTTAAGAACTTCTATCAAAAAGACACCCCGCATTCTTCTGATCTATCCAACAGAGTAGAAGAGGCCTGATTAAGGCTACTAAGCAGTAGTTCTGGTTACCCATACTAAGGACGCTGTCAGATTTCTACAAACACAGAAGAATGTAAGAGACCAGCAGCCTGTACAACTAAGCAAGCTTTCTGGAGAGATTTACCCACAGTTAAACCATAAAAACAATTTAGGTATAGAAAAATGCAATTAATGAAACTGTTCCAGTGCCATACAATCATCTATGAACTGCTAATTGCCCACTCCTTCAGCAGCATCTCACATGCAAGATGCTGTTTATCCCAGCGGTGTCTTCCTAGGTCATAATGAGACATTAACCCTTGAACTAATTAGAAGAGAACAGACCACCTCCCACATTTTTAACCGGCAGGTCTTATTTGGTAAAGAGGCCACTCAACAGTTAACAAAAACCAGCAACATGTTAGTCCGGATGACTAGCCCCCGTACAGTAGGTGTGCACGCGGCTGTAACTCCTGGAGCTCATCGTTCCATTAAACTCCAAGCTTTGGGGAACCGGAGCCTGAGCCCAGGGCTCTTTTCCAACCAGCTGCAGATTCAGCAGCAAGTTTAGCTCACCAGTGCAAAAGATTCAAAGAAAATGTCTACAGCACATCACAGCGGGCTGAGTGACAGCGAGGCTTAGAGGCCAAAGCTGCTCTGAGACCTGGCATCCAGGTTGGACTGGAAGACAGGCTGAATTTGCCCTGAAACAAGGCCACAAATGTCACAATTTTGCAGAGATAAAACTTGGGACAGTTTCTAGGCTTTGGGCTATCTTTCTGTTACCTGGTGTCACTTCCAGGGCAGCACTGGGAAGCTGGAACGGAGGAAGAAGACAGCACGTAAGGGTTCATCTGTTAAGTTTGCTCAGAAATTTATCCAAAGCAGACCACGCTCACAGTTCCTCCCACCACATCCTAGAGTACCCATAGCTTGCCACAGATCCAACCTCGGCCCGTAATGTTTGGTAGGACAACTAACTTGGCTTCAAGCTTGCCTGGGGAGGTAAAGCAGAATGCATTTTCAAAGATATTAAAATAACACAAATGCTAACGTACAGCTACTCCTACACTATCTGGGCATTAAAAATATCTTTAGTTAGCTTTTTATCCTTTTTTGTGCTTTAGTCAGGCAGCTAATTTATTTTCAATATCCATCAGGTGGAATTTTAGTGTAGGTAGCTGTTTTCATTGAGCAACATTTTCCAAGGTATGTTCCCTTTCCCAGCTGTGTTCTGTCTTTGAAGTGACAAAATCTCTCCAACTCTGTCAAGGGAAACTGGGGTGAGGGTTAGAGACAAGGCTTGAGTTTAAAGAACTTTTAAAGTTTGATAGATGATTGATCTTATTAAAAACGTAGCACTGAGAGTAGCTACGATGCAGAATACATGAGCAGAACTGTGCAAAGAGTGGTTCTGCCACCCATTGTAATTTTGTTTTCTTGAAACAGTTAGGAGTGTTTTGTTTCCTGAAGGAAAAAGTGCCAAAACTGGCACCTAGTTTACTGTTTTGTCAGTAGCACTTGGGTTTCTAACAACTCTCAATAATATTCTAACTGCAGTTTCCTTTTAACTACTTATATAATACGGCAGGGTTTGACACTTTTTTAGACATGAAAAGACTACCTTGTCTCAAGTAACAGCTGCCCTTAGTCTTTCTCACCACTAATTTCCAAGCACCTTTCTTGAAGAGCACAGAGCCCAGCCTGTGCAAATCCTTAAATAATCCCCTTCTCAAATTACAAAATTTCTGTTAACTAGTAACTTAAAGTTCATCAATTCTATCAATAAAGTAGAAATTAATACATGCAATGAAAATTAATTTTTCCTTTTATTAAGTATGTTCACCATGTTGATTAAGTATTTCTATATCTACCCACAAAAAAGTAAGAACGTGTGTGGCTCGATGGTGGGATATGTAGGTACTGAGGTTTTGATTTTTGTTAGTTTGGTTTATTTTAAACATTGTGATTTTTTCTAGCTTTCCATGTAAATAGTGTTTAATTTTATTTGTTTGATTCCCTGTAGACCTGAAACAGTGAGTTACGATCACAAGGAATGCTAAACAAATGTTTCCCCTTAAGCTACGCCAAATAGATTTGCTACATCTAAGCAGATGTTTATTACTAAGTGGAAACAGTGAAATTTATACTGCTAAGACAGAATTTATGTATTTGCTCTGTATCTGCAGGAAAACATTCAAGCTGGAGGGATGCTGAGATCACGAGTGACAGACCAGGTAAAATACTCAGGCTGGTAGGGTAGTTTTGCAGAAAAAAATTGCAGAAAAGTACTTGAAGAATAAAGCATCCTTTACTTGCCCTACCTCCATAGAAAGTGTATTTTTACTGCTTTAGATGAAGCACCCTGAAACAGCCTGTTTGGGCTGACCAGATCAGGTGATAAAAGAAGATATATTCACAGTCATCAGGCTGATGTGTCACATTCATTTATACTTACAGTCAGTGTAACATAATCTTGTAGGAATATTTCCTGCAGAAGAAAGTTATCTGTTACACCCACTCAATTTATTTAAACGTCTTCACAAGTGTGAAAGGTTGCAAAGCTGTCAGCTTTGGCATGGTAAAAAATGTTTGAAAGAAAAATCATCCCTAATCCTTCAATTGAATAAATTACAGAAAGATGAGAAATGAAAACACTTCAAAAACTGTAATTTCCCTTCTGTAACAAATCACAAGTTTCAATCAAGCAACAATCACCCCCAACGATAAATGTTCTTGTGTTTATTTCGCTGCAGCGAGCAGATATAGCCTAAACGAGAGGACATCCTATACAGCTGTTTCACATCTATTCCTGCTCCTAAGGTAGTGGCAGAAAACTTACACAAAATTGAGATGCGTTGCAAATGAAAAAATTGAAATTTTTCTGCTTTTCATGCTTGAACTGTACTTACAAAACCAGATTAATTTGTAGTGATAATAAGCAACAGTTTTTTCCCTGTGCAGATCTTAATATCTTATGATTGTATCTCATTTCTGGTTTCCATCATCCACAAAACACGAACTCATCATAATTCTAGCACAGTATTTTCAGCAAATCACCCATTAAATCAGTGACCTCAGCCAGATTTGGAAAACAGAAACCAAACTCTCCAAAAACCGCTCTTGCCCTCGAGTTCTAAAGAAAACACAGAAACCTACACACTGTGGGTAAAATTGTATGATCCCTCCCGCATGAGTGCATTCCCATATACTGGGAAGGGACAAAATTGAGGTCATCCACATGATCTTGGTGGTTTTATTAATGAAAATTCAAACTCTTGATTTCAACTTTCAGTGGTGTTCACAATCAGCAACAAGAAAAAGAAGCATACATAACCAATAACAATGTTTTCCCACAAGAAATGGTCTGATCTCTCCGCTACTGACCACTGTATAAGGAATCTCTCAATTTATGGTCCTCAAATCACTGCTACTCTTCTTCTCTTTCACAATTCTGTTCTTCTAGGATGCTCTCACATCAGCAGAGTGATTAGGTTTTCAAGAGACCATCTTCAAAACTGAAAATAAGTTCCCAATATATTGTTTTTTTTGCTTATTTCCATAATACATTTCTCATTTGGAAAAATCAACTATAAATAAACTTTCTCCATCTGCCCACAGAGGAAAATAAGAAACTGCCATTTTGATTAATTACATGTTGTATTATCTATAGACTGCACATTCTTCCTTAAAAGACATCTGGAATTTGGCTTCATAACTTTTAAACTGAACCGACGGTTTCATTAAGGCACGGATATTCTAAATTTCTGTTGTTAATACTGCATCTTGGTAGGAGCGGCCTTCCGTCTCGTTGGCCCATAGAAAGTTATGAACACTTAAATGCAGGGCAGGAGGCATATGCTAATAAGCTGTTGAAGACAACTTCTTTATGTACAAAACAGAGACTGCTTTATCATTAAAGAGGTAGGAAGAACACCTTCAAAAATGTAATTGTATTCAAGTTCCCCCTTTAAAAAAATAAATTACAGACTATTATTCAAAGAATCTGCAATATCATAATTGTATTTTGATTTTCTGTAACTTAACCTTCATTCTATTACAAATTATTTAGATGAGATTTCATATCCTTAAGAAAAAATGCCCCAAATTATACATGTTTGATTAAAACAGCTATCAAATTTCCTTAATTTCTTAAATTTCCTTAAATACAAAACCAGAATATCCTTATATGGCTTATTCCATTCTTTGGAAGACGCACACACTCAAATTAACAGTTTATTTACAGGACATGGCAGATATAAATTTAGTTACCCTGCAAGGTGCATCTGCTATGTGTCTCTATCTCATCCTTCGGAGATAATCAACACAAGCAGCATCCCAGGATTTGAAAACCATTTTAAAACTAGCAAAATTAAATTAGTGGAGCAGAATGGAAAATTTCTGTTGGGAAGAACTGTATCACTTTGTCTTATTAAGAATATCGAAGAGCAGTGCAGGCACTATTTTAATGTCTGGTTTTATAAGCAGGACTAATAGTTGTATGCAAAATTCTCACAACTGGCTGGACAAAAATCTTTATTTCATAAACAGACCTTATGCTCCCTTGTATACTGTACCTTGATGCTTATGTATCAAGCTCAGCATGTAATCAAGTCCAGAATAACTGGCATTTGCCTATAAACAACTATATTTGGTACTTTTGCTAACATTTTTGTTTCAAACTTTTACTCCAGTATGCAGTATTTTGCAGCTCTTCTTATCCATCAAAACTGTGTCCACTAAAAATTGATAGAGCATACTACAGAAACTTTGAGCAAGAACTCTGTAAGAGCGGAAGGCTGAGTCAACTGTTATCATGATCTATTTTGTGGAGAACTTAATTGATTTTGAGTCTTCCTTTTAGTCTTTCAGACAGGGGAAGGGGACTGTCTGCCCATGCGTCAGTCAGAACAGCACTTCCGGCTTGCTGTGTGACACCAGAACCTGACCTCTCAAATGGTTCTTCTGTACTTGGGGAACAATAAACTTCCTCTACACAGGATGGTTCTGGAGATATTTGCGATGAGAAACTATTACTGATTTTTTTCAAACTGGTCGTTTCCATCTCCCTTTTAATTAAAAGGGCTGAATCACTGTTTGTTCTTTTGGTAGTAACAATGTTACTCCTTCTCTTTATAAAAGATTTTTTAAACTGACCAGGGTTCAGTTGCTTCTTCTGCTGCTCATAAATTAGATTTTTATTCATGTTCCCATCATCACTGTCTTCACTAGAAGAACATTTGTTCTGACATACGCTCTTTTTAAAAAAAGAAGTTTTGCAAGTATTTTGAATACAAGCTTTTTTAATGTGATGGCCAGTTATGACATCTGCTGGTTTTGGAGGCACTGGAAGCATTTCACACCCAGGATGCCACGACTCTGTTTGCCCACTGAGGGCTAGAGATGTTGAACTGCTTCTATTATGGTCTTTTTGCACCATTTCAGCCAGGCTGTCAGCTTTTTTGTGCTGATCTTGATGAAAGTGTATGCTGGATTCCCTTGCATAGTTTTCTGATAGCACATTTTTACTTTCCTGCACTAGTTTATTTAACTGACATAAGGAAAAAGCATAATTTTTATCAGGATTCAATGTTTCTTTTGTTTGTTTAAAAGATTTCAAAGACTCCAGTTGCATTACACCTTCAGACAACAAAGGCTTTGATGGAATTGAAGTCTTCTTAAGTATTCCCTCACTTAAAGACCACTTCTGAAGTTCTCCCATAGCATCATCTGAAACCATATCATCTGCACTATCAGAACGATGTTGATCAGACTGCACAGCATCAGAATATTCTGAGCTACTTCTTACTGTTTCATGACCTAGCAGATGTGAGCGTTTTATGCATGTAGTTAAGTGAACTGCTGGATCATGGGTATCACCCCCATGGGCTGGTGAAGCGGTGAGGAAGGTTCCTTCCCAATCGATACTGCGCAGTTGTAGATCAGTGGAAGAGGATGACATCCCTGAATTTTTAGGCAATTGTGCTGGCAATACAGATGAGTCAGCCAATGTACTCTGCAAGAGCAAGTAAGGTGAAGTCAGAGAAAGAGCAGCTGCTGATGCTGGCATCTGAACAGCTGTTACACAGGAAGCTGCAGCTAACGCTACATCTTTTGATTCAGTACTTCTCTGGTGTATCTGGTGTTCTGGGGGAGTTTTTATATCTGACGTGGAGTCTTGCACAGGAAGAATCCCACATCTAGACTTTAAATTCATTTGAGACAGGAGATCACTAACTTCATCACAAACATCTGGCAATTTCTTCCCTTTTGGTCTGTCTTTCCTGCCTGAAAAAAATACATAAAAAGGGCCTATCAAAATGACATATTAAACACAGTTCAGATTTCCTGCTGCTGAAGTATAAAACGGTAAGATAAAATCACAGTCCCTGCAAGATATGCCCTGATCGCGGCAAAACATGATATTACTCAACAGTGGGAGAAATGTTTGTTGCTTTTTCTTCTTGTATTCTGGCAGGACCCTTAAGTTCATAAGAAATAAGCTTCTGGACTTACTTTTCTGTTTCTTCTTCAAAACTTCTGACTTCTCCACTTGATAAAGACCAACAACATCAGGATAAGCAGCCTGAAACAAAGACTCCTCCTCCACCGTGACTACAAACAACTCCACAGGCTCATCTTCTGCATCAACATAATATTCTAAAAAAATCATGAATATACATTAGACAGGTATATAGACACATATCAAAACAGGGAATAAGAAAAACAACAGAAGATTTATGAGTACAAAGAAGGTATGTAAAAAGGTCAATAGTACAATGTTGAGATTTAGCTACAAGTAAAATCTTTTTCTTTTTGCCAGTCTCCTGGCACAAACAGGCACGCTAAAGGTAGAAATCTGTCAGCACAGAAAATTCTCTAGCTGGTAAACAGTCACAGCTTCAGGTGCATAGTGAAATAAGATATGAAACACAGAGTCCAGGTCTTATTAACCTGTACCAGAAAAAGCACTTGAAGACTGAGTCCCTTGCTTTCTAGGTAGTTTGTTGGTTTTTTTTCTTAAAATAAACATTGCTTTTACTTTCAGGGTTATGTGAAATCTGATCCACATTTCCTATTGTTTTCACAAAACAGTTTCCAATTCATCCACATGCCATTGCTTCATAATGTTGTCAAAATCTTCTCCTTTTTAAAGCGTGTTTTTCTTTTTTCCTATGAACTCTTTTGTTCCACAATGTACACAGAAATGAGACCAACCTGGTTTTTGCCACTGAATTTCAAAACAAGGAATTCCATTTTTAACACGTGTCTTGACTATCCTGTAAGAACAAAAAGAAGCCCGTTATTTTGCTTAAATGGAAAATGAAAAATCTTAAGTTATCTAAAAATATTTTGGTACTCTAATTTGTAATGATTCAGAGGAAAAAAATATTCTTGTAACCGTGAAATTAATATACCTTTTAAAAAACACACTACTTCTCTGTGTAAGTTATACAGTAAAATTTAGGGCCTAGACTTGAGTACTGAAACATTTTTTTTTTTTTAATGATATAGCTCAGAGGAGCATAACAAGAAATCAAAAAGCTATTCTGTAACAGACAACTGTAACGCTGACTCCTACAAACATCAGTTTGATACCTTCAACTAATGCCACAGAGAAGACTGTTGCCATAGACAGTAATTTTCTGAATGACCTGACATAAATTTCTGCATCATTTATATCCTTTGCAGGAGAGCATGAAGAAGATAAAGCATGAAATGAGCAGGGACAGCCAGTCTTTATGAGGTTTTTCTAAAAAAACAATTATCTACACCCCAGTTTAATAGGTTCCTACTGTGAAGAGGCTCCTGCTGAATCATCACCACATTTTTAAACATTTGTAAAAAAAAAATCTTCTAGAGCCCACATGATCTATCTTTGAAACCCCTGAAACACTAGAAAGTGTTATAAGCAAAGGATGTCAATTAGTTCATTCATCAAGGTAAATGCTGGTAATTTATCTATCTAAATTTGTGTAAAAAGCAGACCCAACCAATCTCTCCACTCTTTTGAAAGGTAACACTGAATAGGAGAGCTTCTCTGTAAGTAATAACTTAACAGACTATGACACATCAACCCAGAAGAGACACTATTACATTGCTACTGACTATCCTCTGTCCCCCCAAATTACGGTCTATAAAATCTTGACCAGCATCAAGGAACACGGGAAAACTACTAACCTTCCTGCAATACAATAATTCGGGGGAGGTGGAATTTGAGTTTCATTTGGGAAACGAAACAGTCAGATACTAAAGCTAAAATAAGTCACAATTCCCTTCACACAGTGAAATTCACATTTACCAACAGACACAGTAGATTCTAAAAGTTTACATAAGTTTAAGAAAAGATCAGATAATTTAAAAAAATAAAATTACATAGAGGGCTGACAAGAACATAAGAAGGTACTACTTCTGGCTCAGAAAACCCTGAGTAACAGAAGCCTGGATGGTGGGAAAGTATTATAGGGGAAAATAGTTACATGCTTATCTTTCTTTTTCCTGCATATCCATTTTTAGTAACAGGACACTTGGTCATTTTTGTATTCCTAAATGCAGCAGTCCTGAATGAAAGTTTTGTTTTGAGAAGAAGGGGTAGCAGAATAGAACCATAATGCAATGATTTCATCGGACACATAGCACACAGACAGTCGGTAGGTCTGGTAAGAAATCAGAGAGCATGACTGAACCTGCAGATGCTCATTTCTAAGCTTAGGTTCTTATTTTGAATTATGGAAGTCAATTACACTTCTGCTAAGAACCTGAGCAAAGGGTCAAACCTGTAACGCTAAATCTCATGTGCAGATCCAAGGAAACAGAATAAAAAATAAGCACAGGAAAAAGCAGGCATTGTCAGAATGAAAGGAAACTGCTATATATCTTATGCTACTGCTGCACAAAGTAATAATTGGTGTACTGATCTAAATTTTTACCTCTCCTCAAAATGAGCATAAAGCTTGAGAAAGAGATGGAAGAAAATAATTAAATTTCTGTAAAAAAAGGAAAAAAAACCCATGTTTTTCATCCAGCAGCAGAAGTAAACATATTAAGTTCAAGAAATCAGGCTACATTACCGTATTGCCTGCAGTTGTTTTGAATCAACATATCCAGATTTTCTCTGGATCATATCATAACGTGTCAATAGTGCTAACAGTTTCTTACAAGCATAATGTTTGGTCCATTCCATCTTCTCAGAAGCAAATATCTGTCAGTATAAAAAAGAAAAAAAACACCCCAAACTTTAAAACGTTCTTATTCTGTTAGATATCAGGCTTAGACAGCTATCCTAGTAGGGACACAGGACTAAATACTGGAAAACTTCTAGAACGCTTTTATATATTACTGTAATGCCCAACAACATCTCACGGCCAAGGGAGGGAACAGTCATCCGTAACAGGGCAGATTCATTGGCTGCCAGTAACAAGCCAAGGGAACAGTTCTGTAGTGGCAGCAGCAGGGATAAGACAGTTGCTAAACCGTTTATCAGATTCAGATCAGCTACATAAGGATTTTGCATGTGAGAGAAGGATGAACACAGATTTTCATTAAAGCTGTATTACTTAACAGTGGTCTGTTATGGTATACATAACACATCATCAATCCTGGAAAATGAAACATTGTAAAGATCTGCTTTCAGCAATAAAAAAAAGACCATTTTTAGAAAACAATGCTAACATGCATATATTAACACCCCCAGCTCCGCTGCCCCCCCCCCCCAAAAAAAAAAAAAAGCAGCTTTACAGGATATTTATACAGGACAGAGGAATAATAAACCACTTTTGAGCTTTGTGCGCTTTTAAGTAAAGGGCCTCTGAACTTCAAAGCTGGCAGTATTGTGCTAAACAGAAGCTTGCTCTCTGGTTTAGGGAAAACACTCAACATTCAGAATAAAAGCCACTTCTGCTTGTCAGATACAAAACCTGATTATTTCAACAGCAAAAATATCATTGAAAAGAAAGCTTAACATTAAAAAAAGTCCACAATCATTACTTGCTATAATACCCAAAGTTACCATATACACACTACGTCAGTAGGATGATGGAAGAAGCATGAGTGAAAACAAAATCTCTATCTGTTATGCCTTTATGAAAGGCATATTAGAATAGAAAAGATAACATCCAGGATGCATATATTATGTCATATAACCCTACAGTAATTTATACACTGTATAGATAATGCAGCACTCAGCAACCCAATCTAGTAATACCATAAAGTGAAAAATAACACAATGTCAAGTGACACCCCCTCGTCCCCCCACCCCAAGTTCTTTCTCTCTAAATACCTACTTCCATCAACTGATTTTTTTCAAAGTCTTCCATTTTAGGCTTTCAAAAAAATGAGGTATATTAAGAAGTTGTAGCAAGATTCTTTAATTCTTATTTCCACTAAAATTACCAATGAAGATCAAAATTATCACAGATGCCCTCCTTACTAATGAACAAAAAACAAGTACAGAGCTGAATATCCAGTATTTTGTTATATACCTGAAAGGACAATAAATTTGGCCTTTGACATTCCTTTATGTTGATCAATTTATTCTTGTTTACAAGAAATTCTTCAATAACCTTGAGATAAAACAAAAAAAGAGGCAGTTTAAGAGAGGGAAGAAAAATGAAGTTTCAATTAATTGATTAAAAAAAACCATCTGTAAATAAGCTTGTTTGTTACCTCAGAGAATGGAAAGCCCTCACAACTGTTGGCTTTTCTGCAGGTAAAACAAATGGGTTAGGAACTGAATATAAATGCTAAACCCACAGAATTTAAATGCTCACCCTGCACAAAACCACAGGGAAAAGCAGTTCAATTTTCATGACATTCCTACTTTCTGATGCTGTCCTCCACTGCACTTGCTTGTTTCACTCGCTCTGACTGATGCCATTCACAAGGGCAACTCTGTTTGGAGTCACTGGGTTTGCAGCATCTATCACTTTCACAGAATTTACATCCACTGTGCTCATGTTCCTTGTAAGATCCTACAGAAGCAGATGCACTAAGTGTGAGGAGAAAAGGTTTCCAAAATTTCCAAAATCTAATTCTACAAATACAAAGCTCAGAACACATATGAAGCTAACATGAATAGCAGCTGTAAGCAGATCTGACTATATTAGTTGTGTTTATGTATCTACAGTGAAAACTAACAAATACAAGCAAACTTTTTTTTTTTAAACAGACTTTTCCCCCAAACAGTTTCAGACTTTATGCTGAAGACTTTATTACCTAAAAACTACAGAACTAGTCCATGACAACCTGGCCAATGGATATAAGTAACACGTTTGAAATAAGCTTTTCCTTCTCCAAGTGATGGGTTTGAATGGTTTCACTGACGAAAAATGCTACCAAAATGAGGTTCCTTAAGATTAATTAATTTTTAAGAAAACAGTGCAGCAAAACCCAGCAATGCCAATGTATTCAGTCCTCTGGAGGTAAGACCAGTTCAGGCAACCAAAGAAATCACTGCTTGTCAGCATAGCATACTTTATTGATAAAGTTAAAAAGGCAAATATCTGGGATCACATAACAGCATTGTGGTAACACTCCATCTGCTATCAACTAGTTTCACGTTTGAATAAAGGTTGTCCCCAGCCTCAAAAATAATTTATATACAATACACATATACAATATTGAAAATGTGAAGATAGCCCAGAAGTTGAATGACAAGAAAAACACTTTTTAATGCTAGTCATAAAAAAGCCCCTTACCACTCCCAACCCTACACATCCAGGACAAAAAGTAAATAATTAGGCTAAAAATTAAATTCAGCACTTTTTACACTGACCTGGATGATGGCACTCAGAACAGTGAGTTACCCTTTTAACAACCAAAGGTGGATTATTATCATACTGAAATTCTTTCCATTGTTGAAACCTAAAAGGATGATATTAAAAGGATTAAAAAATACTTTAAACTTTCATACTTAAAATAAAACTTTGAAAAACAGTCATTATACTTCTCAGGCATCTACCCGAGAAACAGTTTTCCAATTTATGAAGGTTTTTGGTTTGTTTTTTTTTTACAGTATACTATATGACTGACTGATTTCTAGTATTGACACACAGTGATCAGAAACACAGAAAGCATTAGGTATCTGATGTCCTGATCCACAACCCGATAAGAAATCGGCAAAAGGCTCTCATCAGTTGCTATGACTTCCTTTCCAATATATCAATATACTAGCTCAAGAGCTAGAAGCCAGCTAACGTATAGAATAATTAAGAAGCTTGCCTAGCAAAACACATGATTCATTTAGAAAGCAAAGTAAGGAATGTGGTAATCTCTCCCTGTACTCCTTCCCACCCCACCGTCAAATCAGAGTATTACAAACGTTATTTTGGAGCTGAAGCACATATTAGTAAGCCTTCGAATAAAATCTAAGTACTTCAGAATACAACAACAATTTTCATTTTACCTTTGCAATAAGTTTTGACCTCGTAAAGTCTCAATTAACTTTAAAGCTTGTTCCTTCCCAACTCCTGGAACACCCTATAGAGATAGAAATATTATTTAAAGACTAACAAGAGTATTCCGATTTTCATAAAAACTGCCTTCATAACATTTATGTAAAGAAATGACAAAAATGATCTCAGATGTTGAGAATAAACTGAGAATATTCTTGACCAAGTCCCAAAGTCAGAAAAGGTGAGAGATTACAGCTATACTACCGGTGTAACGCACAAGCTGCATAAAACATTCTTACACTCAGCAGCAACTCAGATAAAATCAGGTACAGAAAAAAGGTAGTAGAAAACAATAGGAAGATGTTTTGTTTGGTTTGTTTTCTTTCTTGCTATCTGCAACAGGACAACAATATAAAATACTGGTGACATTATTGCCAGATAACTGCCAGATTGCTGAAACTTTTCAGAATTGTCTTGGAAAGACAAGAAAAAGACAGATCTTTTGGATTTTAGAAGCAAAAGGCTGGAACTTAAGAGACGGAAGAAACCCAGTGAAAAGCTTTCACTCACAGGAAAGAGATGCTTTATGGCAATAGAAACAGCTTTGAATATTTGAAAACCTCAAGCACTTATACAAAATCAATTCTGAGAGGTGACAAAGAAAAGTGTAAGAGCATTTTCTGAAAAATGATTAAAACCCCCAGTAAAATAACAAAACCAACGAATTCCTTCCCTCCCTTTCAACAAAGGCTTGCTTGATTTTGATATTTACTCCATTATTACATCTGTAGCATGCACATCCTTTATAGGAAAGGAGACTACCACTATGGATAATACTTAGATAGGAACAGCAAATATATTCACAGAATCACAAAATGGTTTGGGTTGGAAGGAACCTTTACAGGTCATCTAGTCCACTCCCCCGGGCATAAGCAGGGACATCTTCAACTAGATCAGGTTGCTCAGAGCCCCATCCAACCTGATCTTGGAGGTCCCTCTTCTAGAACCTTGCTCATAGACTGAAATCCAGAACTTTGTAGTAACCCCTAGACATAATCTAGAGTAAAAGTCAATTGATTCAAAACAATCAGAGGAGGGCCACAAAGATGTTCAGAGGGCTAGAGCACCTCTCCCTGTAAGAAAAGGCTGGGGGAGTGGGGGTTGTTCAGCCTGGAGAAGAGAAGGTTCTGGGGAAACCTTATTGCAGTCTTTCAATACTTAAAGGGATCTTATAAGAAAGATGGGGACAGACTTTTTAGTGGGGCAGGCAGTGATAGGAAAAGGGGTAATGGCTTTAGACTGGAAGAGGGTATATTCAGATTTGCAATAAGGAAGAAATTCTTTACTGTGAGGGTGGTGAGGCACTGGACCAGGCTGCCCAGAGAAGTTGTGGATGCCCCATCCCTGGCAGTGCTCAAGGCCAGGCTGGATGGGGCTTTGAGCAACCTGGTCTAGTGGAAGGTGTCCCTGCCCATGGCAGGGGGGTTGGAACTAGATGATCTTTAAAGCTGCTTCCAACCCAAACCATTCCGTAGTTCACAAATCATATATTTATAAACAATAGAATTATAAGGGGATACATCCAAACTGCATCCAGAACTGGCATTACTAATAACTACAGTTCAAAATTATCACATTTAAGTCTTCCAAACAGCTTAGACACAGCTGTTTTTCTTATTTTCACAGCTGCTCTGCTAGGGATGTACTTATACACAAATGGTTATAAAGCATCCTCACAAACAACTGAATTCTCACACCTTTGCTCAATGCAATCAACTTATAAAATTTTGTCTTCACCTCTGTCATAGAAAAAGTCTGGAATAACATAACAGTTTCAGAAAGATTAATGCTCATGAACCATTTTGGATTATCTGTAAGCCTTCACAAATGAAATTTACAGTGACTTACTAAGCACCCTCTTCAACTAGATCTCAGTAAACATGCATTGCATACAGTTTTGTCAGCATGCACACATCTCCCTTGATACAGTTTATAGTTCTTCAAAACAGTGTAAGTACCTAATAAAAGTAATTATATTGCTTACCTTTGGAAGATAATCACAACCCAGAAGAACAGCTAGCCCAATCAAAGACTCTCTGTCGCAGCCAAGCTTCTCCTTAATAGAGGATATTGTGTAACAGTCAAGATGTGGATCCTGCAAGAGAAATTTATCGTACATTTTATTTTTGTAACATCAGGGAAGGAACTGCTCTGAGTCACATTCAGTTGTGATTGCTTATTGACCCACATCTGCAGGAAACAAGTCTATCCCATAAGAGGGGTCTTATTGCAAAAATACAGTTCTGGAATTTCAAGTTTTAAGTATGGGCATCAACTGTTGAAAACTGTTGAAAGAAACTAAAATAAACCAAGAGGTGGTTTTATTGTTTACTACCTGTAGAAAAAGTGTGACAAGACTAATACTATCCAGTACTAGTGGCTGTGTAAGTAATCTCAGGATTGCTAGTGAATCAAACAAAACGTTCCTGCCTTAAATGTACTACTTTAAACAAACCCAACCACTAGAGGATAAATGTGATAATATCTAAGTCATTGTTTCAAATCCCTTCTTTCTATTTCCTATTTTTGGAAGAGTCTAAAGAGAGGGTGGGAATGGGATGAGGTACATTACCTTGGCATTCATGGCAAAGTTCCTATAAACTGTCTGAGCTCCATATAGGAAGACATCTCCATCATTGGTAATGCAGCCATCAACATGTCCTTTTGCATTTAGGTATGCACACATCGCCTCTGCTTCCCCGGCTGCTTGAACGCAAGGGACACCTAAGCACTCCAGCAGTTCGAGACACTAGAAGAAGGAATCCAAAGGGGAAGGGAGAGTGAATGCTGAATTGGATCCACTTATGCGCTTTCTCAGGCAAAAGTGTATACAAAAACTGTTACTGCTGCACTGCCTATAGAACACTACATCAATACAAGCACTACTTTACGATAGTTTACTGTAACAGTGAAAAGAAATACCCAACTAAGAGCAAAGTACTAGTTATAGGACTTAAACACAGCATGATTAATGGTTACTCCTTCACAAAAATCTTTATAATTTAAATAGATATTTAGGATTTTTTCAGAAGAGTAACAGAGGAATATTTATCTTTGTGAAGCAACACTATTCACTAAAGTAGTAATACTGGGCTAGCACTGACATCTTTCAACAGGTGCCAGACTGTCTGAGAAAACTGTTGACTTAGTAAGATTAAACCACAGTATAGACATACTGACATACACTTCTTACAAATTTCAGAAAACAATAATTTTAGAACTTATGATTAAAACAGAAATTCATACATTCAATTTACTGAAGCCATGAGTCTCTATAAATTCTATTTCATAAAATTCTGAATAGATAAAAAGTGTATGTATCTGAAACAATGAATGAAGAAGAAAATTACTGAATAGGAAGTCTTTGCAACCAGAGTAATCTCAACCACCTATAAAGACAAGTACACAATCTTCCTTTTAGCCTAATCCAGCAGGTGTCCAACAAGTGTATCCTCTTTGCTATTCAACTACTTCACCAAATCGTAGACCTAGGTTACAAAACAGTTCGGCGTACCCTTTCAAAAACACACTAGCTTAGTTTACATAGGTACACAACACATTCCTGTTTTCCCATATACCCATCTAGAAAACAAACCCCAAGGTATCAATACTAACACTGTAAAAGAAAAAGAAAGCTCAATTTCTGTAATAAACACCCCATTATGACTGTGGTGCTCTACAGCACAACATGCACAGATACACATCAAACAACAAAACTATTCTGACATTGTCCCTCCTTCACAAGTTAACAGATGCTGTAAAGCCCAATTTCAAAGGCATGTGTTCCCTTAAAATTCAAAATTCTGTTGAAATTGGTTGTGTAGGAAACTATTGATTCTTTCAAGTTCTTGTATATAATTTGGTTAACATTTCTTCCTATCACATTGAAAATACCGAAACACAGCCTACAATTACCTCCTTTAAAATGGCTTTAAATGAAGATCTCCCTGTTCTTGCAGCTCCAGCTTTCTTTGAAGGTCCATAGCGCATCTCATTCCTCTTACTCATGGTGTCTGCTTTCAGCCTGGGAGCCTCTCCTTCCATGACAAACACTAGTTTAATTCCCATTGATGTTAAGAAAGAGAACCGAAAAAACAGGTTTCTGCAATAAAGCAAGGTGTTCCATAAGCTGCAGAACTAGCGAAGATTGATTTCTTCAGACATTTTCCTCATATTCCTCAGCAATAACCTTACCTTTCTCTCCACCTTTTATGATTCCCTCACCCCCAAGCTAACAGATCTCTCATCTATATCCCTGTCTTTGGCTGAAGTTGTTTTACTATGAACTTTACAAAATTCCCAAGAAAATACCACATAAGAATAAGAAAGATTTTTTTGGGTGTAAAAACATAAGCAAATTTAAAAGGCTTAATAAAAAACATTCAATATCCAAAGTCTGCTTCCAAACTCATTGCCACATTGACTCTTTTATATCAAATTTTAATCCCAAATCTCTCAATACAGGTACATTGATCCTGAGGTGACTGAATGCTGTAGTAATTAGACAGACTCATGGATGCCATTACCATGCAAATTTATTTCATATGCAAGCCAGTATCACTGACAGGTCAAGTTGTGGAGATCAGTGAAAAGTGGCATTCCTCTGGGGTCAATACTGGGACCAGCGCTGCTCCACACCTTTGTCAGCAACACAGACAGCGGGATCGAGCGCACCCTAACCAGGTTTGTCGACGACACCAAGAGGACTGGTGAGGCTGACACAATGGAGGGAAGGGATGCCATCCAGAGGGACCTTGACAGGCTTGAGAGCTGGGCCTGTGCGAACCTCATGAAGTTCAACAAGGCCAAGTGCAATGTTCTGCACATGGGTCAGGGCACTCCCAAACACAAATAGAGGCTGGGCGGAGAATGGATTTAGAGCAGACCCCACCTGGAGTACTGCATCCAGCTCTGGGGCCCCCAGCACAAGAAGGACATGGACCTGTTGGATTGAGTCCAGAGCAGGGCCACAAAGATGATCAGAGGGCTGGTGCACCTCTGTGGTGATGCAAGTCGAGGCGGACTTAAAAGAAACACTATGTCTGCGTGGCTGGGTTCGGACAAAATGGCCTTTATTGTTTATACAAACTATTTATGTATCTTAGACAGTGCAGGTGTTAGACCCTGATAGGTTTTTGTGTCCTTCCTCTTGCTTGCTATTTGCTGTTGCTGTAGATGCCTGTATGCTGTGGTTCTAAGTTCCAATTCTTCACATCCTGTTTACATACCTGACAATTTGTGGCTGTCTTAAAGGTACACGGCTAAGTCTTTGAGGTCAACTAACTTATCTGCAGATCCGCTGCAGACCCCAACACACCTCACCTATGAAGACAGGCTGAGAGAGCTGGGGTTGCTCAACTTGGAGAAGAGAAGGTTCTGGGGATACCTGACAGCAGCCTTCCAGTACCTAAAAAGGGCCTACAAAGAAGCTGGAGAGGGACTTTTTAGCAGGGCAGGTAGTGATAGGGCAAGGGGTAATGGCTTTAAACTTGAAGAGGGTATATTCAGATTGGCAATAAGGAAGAAATTCTTTACTGTGAGGGTGGTGAGGCACTGGAACAGGTTGCCCAGAGAAGCTGTAGATGCCCCATCCTTGGAAGTGTTCAAGGCCTGGTTGGATGGGGCTTTGAGCAACCTGGTCTAGTGGAAGATGTCCCTGCCCATGGCAGGGGGTTGCAAATAGATGATCTTTAAGGTCCCTTCTAACCCAAACTACTCTATGATGATGAATTTTGTAAGGAAGCAATGATAATATCTAGTCTACAATAGTAAAATTGAGAGCAGTTAACGTCAGACAACATATACTCTTTCCAGTAATTTCAGGATCAATCTTTCAAAGGGAGTGGACCAAACATTTCCATCTCTTCAATGACATGGAAAGACCATTACTCTGTACAGACTTTATTCGTACATTTGCTATTGGTAAAAAAGGATAAAGTGATCTTTTGAGGCTAGTCCTATTTCCAAAATAATATTAAAAAAAAATATAAAATCACTTACAGTAAGTTTCTCTAAAATACTTAACAAAACAGTTTAATTTCCAACTGCCTGAAAACATGTCTTTTTTGTTTTGGTTGAAATCTGTTCATCCCTTTGTCTTGCCTTGGGAAGACTGCATAGCGAGCTGGACTGATGTTTCCATTCCACTGAAAAAAGGACATCCTAACTAATGACCTTGGTGATGCTTCAAGTTTTACAGTTATTCATCCATTTGGGGTCATAAGCATAACATTTTAAGAAATTATTCTCAGAAGAGGCTGATATTTCATACCAGCTGAATTTAACAGAAGCCACAGCAACATTTAACAGTAGCTAGTAACTAAGCATTCTTGAGCTAATCAGTAAGATGTCATTTATGGAAATTTGTATGTACTTTCACTTTTGTCAGCATCATTTGCAAAAAACAGTGCTTTGGAGTTACAGTTGCTTATGCTTGCTTACCCCTTAAGTATGTGATTCATTTAAATTAAAAATATATTCTTCAAGGTTGTTCATAAGCCTGAAGAATAATTTAAACATATTTAATTCAACATGGGGTCTAACTAGAATTTTAATTTATAAGCCAGATGACGCTAGAGCATGCATGACTTATTATGGTCATGACTAGCATCCAAACCTCTGTGATAAACAGTTGAAACTCCCATACTACATTGCATCACAGAGCCTCAGAAATATACAGGAACTAGCACACTGATCTGTGTTGCTTGATAATCCCTGTATCACACAGTGCTATACTACAATAAGACAAACACGGTTCTGCTTACATCCATCTCATCCTTATCTACAGTTGAGACCTCAAGACAAAGTAGGCTGGGCCCAAGAACTTCTATTTGCAGCAGATCATTAAGTTGAATTCAGCCACTATAACAGAGTCTTCACTTCGAACCATTTACTTACGTAGTACAAGTGGTAACAACAGAATCAAAACAGTCACATGAATCTCAGAGGTAGTCTTAAATTTGGAGTAAGTATCGTACCTAAATTATGCAGCTCCAAGACGTCTGGCTACAAGTATTTATATGGATATCATACCTCAGATATGGCTTGGTAACTACTCCAATCATCTTTTTAACTGTCTGTGCTTCACAAACCCACAGACTTAAATCAACAGCAAGTGTTTTTCCCTTGAGTCTGCTCAAGTTGACAGGTTGTCTCACAGGCTCAAGGATTTGCCACAGATTAGTCACTCCCATTGTTCTAGCTTCTTTGTTGTCAGCACAAAGGTTTCAGCTGTGAAGACCAAGCAAAATAAAATACTTTCAGAATGTAACATGAAATATGACATATTACGAACACGAAGTTCAGAAAATAAATATTTAGTCATTATCAGTTTTACTTTTATAAGCCAAGAACACTTTCAATCAAGCCTTCTAAGTGTGTAGTGACTTCAGTTCACAGATGGTTAATTACTAAATACCTTCTTTGGACTGTACATTTTCACTGCTAATAGCCTGAACTTAAATGAAACCAAACATATTTGAGGGGATAAAATAAAAAACATTCATTTCCAAGTCTCATGTGTCCCTTACACATCGACAATCCAAGCTTTATTTAAAAACAAAGAAAACCCACGCCTCTAAAGGGAATTACTTCCTGATCTGAAGTGGTAGGACTCACATTAAAATGCTTCTGTTCAAACATAAGTAGCTTAAAGCTACTCGAAGAATATTTGCAATAATGACAGAATATAAAACTTTTCGTACTATTCCAAGATGACATAAGGAGGGATAATGGCCATAGATTATAGCTGGGGAAACTCAAGTTGGACTTCAGGGAGGAAAAAATAAAATATATATTAAAAAAATCACAGAGTACTGCAACACTGGTTTCCCAGAGGTCACAGAATCTCCATTCCTGAAGATTTTCAATATCCAGCCAGTATACTGTTTTACTGGTTAATCCAACACTGGTGGAAGTCCGCCTCTGAGCAGGGAATCAGCATTTATGACCTCCAGAGGCCGTTTCCAACAAACATTTCAACATTAATAACACCGTGTGATTGCAGAAACATGCCAGTCTGCACATTTTTACAATTTTAATTTTGGTATTGTGTGATTGGCACTACTTATAATGAATGCCAGATGAAAACATGCACCTATTAGGTGGCATATTTCTTTGTCTCTTATTTAACTTAATTTACATAGCTGTATTCTCCATGCTTCCCCACTACCAGATTTAATTTTCTTCCCTTTTATTATTCTTCTGGTTTCCATACCTTGCCAGTTCTAACAAATACTCTGCTTTTCACAAGACCAATCTATTCCTGCACAGTCTTATTGTACAAAGTTTGCCTTATGCTTAGCTCTCTACTCTTCCCTCTTCTTCCTCAATATTAGAAGATAAAAATCAAATAAAATTTGGAATGTTTTGTATTTCTTTCTTCCTGATTTTGATACTAGTGTATACTCAGGTAAAATAAACCCTTCCTTTGAATAGGCGATGACTAGATTAGCTAGCTACCTGTGCTCTAAGACCTGCTTATGATGCACGAGGAGCTACGCCACCTTGTGGTACCCAGCCATGTTAAATCCAGCAGTCTTCCACATTTAACACCATCACAGCCTGTCAGAACAGCAAGCCTGTCTTTGTAGGGTGCATTGTTTGATACTCTAGAACTGTTACAAAGCAAGGCAGCTAATCAATTCCAAGTTGTTTTTAAATCGCATTCTTCTGTTAAGATCTACTTTCAAAAGAAACAGTATTTCTCTAATCCATTTCTTTGAGTACTACAATCACTCAACCTGATTTTAGCTGCACATCTACTCGGCATAATGTATTGCTTTTGTTGTTGTTATCCCGAAGTACATAAAATGAGTTAAAAGGACAAATAACACATGCAAAAAACATGGCGTAATTTCTTGAAGTCCAGGATAATCAACCTCTGCGATGCACAGGGGAGGCTAACAAAAGCTGTCCAAACCTTCTCAAAGACAAGTGTGATATTCAACTTCAGCAAGATTTCTTGAAGTCCACCTAGAATTTTGATGTTATCACCTGGTTCCTGCCAGTCTGCATCAACGCAAATTTAAAAAAGCCACTGTGTTAGTTGTTTCCAAATATTTTTTTGGAACTTCACACGGTACTTAATAGGCAAGATAAACACACTACGAACTTTATAGTCCATAAGATTGAGAACAATAAAGAAAAAAAAAGTATAACCCCCTGAATTAATTATTGTTATTTGAGGACAAACGTTCTCCCTACCCCTATTCAATATATATCTAAAGTTGAGTTATGAAAGCCCGAGTCCCACCAGTCTTTTTTGAGAGTATTCAGTAAAATATTTAGGTCTGGATCTTGTATACAAACACAACTACTACTTTTAACAGAAGTTATCTGTCTGCTCAGATTTTCTTATTTATCACAAGCCTCAAATCTGCTTTCAGAGATGGTAACTTGCAAAGGGTGACTGATCCTGGGTTTTTTTTCCATATACTTAGAAATCACTGAAAACATCATGGTATTTTAAGATCACTGACCGAAAATATAAACTAAAAAACCCCAACTCAAGACCTCAGAGAAAACCTTCTGAATTTTCCACGGGGCCAGTATGTGCTACAGCTATATATCTTATACTAAGTTGTTTTTGGTTGGTTGGGTTTTTTTTGGGTTTTGTTGTGTTTTTGTTTTTTTTTACACAGTCAGAAAAGTAAGCCAGTTACTTCAAAATAACTACATAAGACATATAATGCTGAAATGTAATTCATACAGATATGCTTTCACCTATTGCCAAGGTAATTTGCAAAGACTGGCAAGCATAGCTTTAAGCCTGACCCAGAGGTCGCTTGAAAAAAGGAAGGAAAAAAACCGCACGACACGTTTATAACAACTCTCCTATTCCCTCTCTGTGCTGCTGCAATACTCCAGCGCTTGGTAGAGCTCTGCCAATAAACCTGAGCACCTGAAGCAAGCAGTAGCACGTTTCATCATTCACAGATTCCTCCTCAAATATTTTTTCCCCCTAGATAAAAACAAAACCGAGAAATTGCATGGAAGTGACATAACAAGACGCACAGTCATCTTGAACACAAACATCTGGAATTCCCGCCTTGATGCGACCTAGATAATAACGCACCACACAGCCAGGAAGAGACACTTCCCTGACCCACTGTGAGATGAACAGCCTTTGGGCGGGCTCTCCCTGACCCCCGGCCCCAGCCCGGGGCAGGGGTCCGCTCCCTCGCAACGCTGCCTACCTCCCGCCCGCGGGCGGACGCCTGCGGAGCCGAGGCTGCGGCGCCTAGAGGCTCCCGACACCTCCCCAGGGGAACCCGGGCTGCGCAGGGGGACCCGGCCAGACCGAGTTCCTAACTCCTAAGACCCCCACGGAAGAGGAGGGAAGAGGAGGGGATGAAAGCCCCGCGGCCGCTCACCCGCGCCGCGTTCCGCAGCCCTAACGGTCGTGCCGGCCGCGCGCCCCGCCTCAGCGGCAGCTCCGCCCCCTCGAAAATGGCGGGCTCTCGGAAACGGCCCCGCAGGGCGGGGGCAGGAGCGCGCAGGCGCCGCGCCCCCGGTTCCTCTTCCGTCGCACCCAGGTATCGGCGCCGTCTATTGGTGTGGCTGTGGCGCCGCGTGGGGTTCGGGACCTGCCCGGCGGCGCTGAGGAGAAGGTAGGGTGCGGGGCTGGTGCTGCCGTGGCCGGGTGCGCTTCTCTCCGGGAGCGGCTGGGAGGAAGGGTCGGTCGGTCCCAGGGTACCGGCGGTGCTTACCCTCGCCCCGGCGCGCCGAGTCAGAGCAGTGCCGGGCCGGGACCGCCCCGCCGGTCCTGCCCGCGCCGGTGTGGCTTTCGCAGGCCGTTTTGGCGGGCACGTTAGTGGTCGGAGGTGGTTTTTGTCCGGCATGGTCGCTGTGCCTGGCGTGTGGGCTTCCTGCCGGGTGCCCCCGGCTTGGCCCGACGGCAGCCGGCGCTGCGAAGGCGGGGGAAGCGGGTACGGAGCGGCGAGCGGCCGCCGCCCGCGCTTTCCAGCCGCCGAAGGGCCGGCGTCGCTTCTCTGGGAGGTGAGCGGGTCTTCCAGGTGGCCTGGAGAAAGCGCTGGGCCACGCAGCAAATAACTGTGGGATTGGAGGTGCGAGTGGGGGGATTTTTGTCCCCTCTTTCCTTTGTGCCTCCCTGTAGCAGAGGGGGAGCTCCCTTCTGCGCTGCTGTGTATGACAGTGCTGCTCCAGGGGCCCGGGGGGTGGTGGGGGCTGCTGGTGCATCGCCTGCGAACGCCTTTGGAGAGGAGCCCTGAATGCCAGCCGTGCCCACGTGAGGCGCCTGTTTTGGGTAACCCCTAAAAATACTCGGCACTCCACTGCTGTGCATGAGGCTGGGCTTCTGCCTTCAGTCATCTGAAACGTGCCTTTTTAAGGACAACCATAGCGAACGATCCCTTCGTTATTATAAACTGCTAGAGTTAATTTGTAACTGATTTATCACCATCTTTGTTTAAACTAGTGCAGGTCAGCAGAAGATCACAACTCTTTTCTTCCTCTTCTCCCACCCTGCGCTTCCTCCCGTATTTTGCATTCATCCCGCCACAGCTCTGCTGCGATGTCCTTTTCTCTTCCCTTGTTTTGCTACCTGGACAAAAGGCAGGCTGGGTTGCGGCTGGCCTGGATGCAGAGTAGTTTAAGTGGGTGTTTTGAGTGGCACCCACTTACCTTACAGGGACACCAAGGCTGGCACGAGGCTGCTGGAAAGCCAGCGGTGTGGTTTTGGTGGCAGTGGGTTGATTGTGTCTGCTCTGGATGTGACCAGCGAGGTAGGGAAAGGGGAAAACAGCTGTAGAACTGCATTGCAATGCAAGTTGTGGGAAGAGATGATTAAGTTGAAACACGGGTGGATATCACTGTATGTTGCTTCCAGGGGATGCAGCCTCTGTTTTCCTATGATGTTAACAGGGTAAATACATAACATTTAATAGTCCTAATAGTTTTATATAGCACATTTGGGGATTGCATTTTTCTTTCACGCTTTCATTACATGCATAAAAATTAATTGCAATAATTGGTAGCAATGCTGTGATGTTTTTATAATTGGATCTGCCTTGCCCTTATTTGCTTTCAGTTTATACCTCCAGTCTTTATTCCTAACTGCTTTTACATTGCATCATAGACAAAACAAAAGCACTGATTTAATAGAGAAAATGAACTTTACTTTCTGAAAGACAGTTGGTTTCTCATTTGAATTATTGATGTTCCTGAGTCTGTCATAGCAAATTTCCATTAACATAGTCCTACTTTATATTGCAGTATAAACATGGGTTTAGTTTTCAGTTTTTAAATATGATGCCCAGTCCATTAAAAAACCTTCTGTTAACGTTTGTCAATAGTGTCCATTGTTGGCTTCCCAATGCTCCATTACATACCTTAAAACACTTGCAGTAATGTGTGGCTGTGCCAATTTAATTGTTTCCAGTAGAGCACTGCACGCTTTAAAAACCTTCAGACAGTTCAGCTGCTTTTCCTTTGTGTTGAATTTTTTTTTCCCAAACAGTTGTAAAACTTATGGTAAGTGGTGCTGAGACTGAAATCGACTATTTTTTCAATTAAAAATTTAGTGAAGAAAATTAGGAGTGTCATGTTACAAGAATTTTGGGAGCAATTAATGTAAAAAGACCTGTCAAAAATTTCAAGATGGTCTAAAGATAAAATTCAAATGCTTGTGTCATTTTTGTAGTTATTTTTTTTTATTTCTTTATGTTGATAAATTCTTCCTTTAACTTTTAAAGCTTTGTTTCTTGTGAAGTCTTAGTAGTGGATTCCTAGTTTCTGCAGTCAATTTCTCCTTCCTTATGGCTTTTTTGTACCCAGTGTAGCTATTACATCTATTGGTACTTATAATAACTTCTGAGGCTACTTCAATGCAGTTTGCTTGCAGTTCCAGTTAAGTTTTGTTTGCAGTACTAGCTCTTCAAGAGTTCTGAGGTGCAGACTGTTCTGCCCTTTGCCTTCATCATGCTTAGATTACATGAGTGAGGTTTCTTCTAGGTTATTTTGGCCTGTTTTATGTTCTTTTTCTTAAATGTCCAGATGGTATAGCAGTGGAACTCATAGCCCTGATCTTTAGTTTGGACATTAGTAGTTACATTTTAATCTTGTGCTTTCTCTTCTTTCTAGAGAGAGATTTTAATAGAACAGCAGATCGAATGAGTGCTTGTCTTGTTATTTGAGTGATAGGTAAATTCCAAGAGCATCCAAGTAACTCTTTCCTGGTCTGAGTAATTTAAGCATGAAGACATTTCTATGTAGGAAACTGAAAGTAGCATAGTAAAAGGTATGTAAACTGAATGATGAAGTGTGTTTGCTCCTTGGTTTCTATGTGTATGGTGTTAAACTACATCACATAAAATGGAAGTTATAGATTCCCTTTAAATATTTAATGGACATAATAATAATAATTATCCAGTATTTGATCTTAAATCCCTGCCATACATAATTATTGCAAGAGTATCAAATTGAAAATTTAATGCATTTCTGCATTTGCTTTGAATTTTGTTCATGGCACTTAATGGAAAGAGATGCATATTAATTTTTCTTTATCACTGAGAATGCTGTGTCAAAGAAAATTAATGAGGAAATTATTAGACGGTATTTTATAAAACAGTCAGTGAGCAGAATAGACATTAAATACCCTTTGTAACAATGTAACAGGTTTTAATATCTGTGGTGTTTCATATAATAAATGTTACTGTCTGTGATGCTTGGTAGTATGAGCTATCCGACCTTCTGTCAGTTGCAATCAGGCTATGGTTTGACCAGAACCTGAAGCTGCTTAAAAAAGCATCTCTTTCCTCACAGCGACCCAAACGTACAGATCTGCATGGTGAAATGGTTGGGGAACTTAATCTAATTTGAAAAGAAAGTTTTTTTCCTGCATTAATTTTCAGTAGAATCAGTGCCTTGAGACAGTTTATTATTCTGCTGCATAAAGAGCTGCTTGAACTCAGGGGGATGAGACAGAAACAGAAAAGGCAGAGGGAGGAAAGACTGCTCCTCTCCCTTGCAGTGCTAGTTCTTAGGAGTAAAGTTGTAATTTAACAGTCTTTATTTCATTGAGTTCTCTGTAGATTCCTCAAGTTACTAATCTTAAAAGACAGAAGGTGGAGCGAGACCCACAGGGAAGCTCCGGGAGGGCCTGAAGGCGTTAACGAGGGAGCCCCGTGGGGCCCTGGGGCTGTGCAGGGCTCAGCTGGAACCGCTGTGCTGATCCACCCAGCTTTCTCACACCTCCCCTGCAGGACACTGGAGATGATGTTAGGAACTGTTAGGCTGACCTGCCTGCCCTCTCCTGGATTGTCCCATCTGTCCTGTGGGACAAGGGAGTGATCACTTGTTACTGTTAAACGCATCTGTGACTAGAAGTGTTCTGGTGTCCAAGCCCCCGGTGCGTTCACTCCATACAGTCAATTTGGCCTCTAACCATGGCACATGGTATCAACTGAACATGCAATGTCTCTAATGCTGGACATTGTTTCCATTCCTGTACCCCACCTCATTTAAAAAGAAATAATATTTTTATTTATTTTTATAAATAAACTCTGTCTACTCTCTTAGGTCATGTGCCATGCAGTGATCTTTCTATAGCAGTGGATATTCATTATATTTAATGCCTCTGAATTTTGCTTGAATTGGTCGGATGCATTTAAGTTAGTTGCCATCTTTCATAAAAGGGAGCTTTAGTGAAATTCTAGTAAACAAAGTTGTCTGAGTAGGAGAACATACTCGGTTTCAGAAACTTTTTGACATCAGAAAGCTATGCAGCTGATGTCAATTTTAGCCTGTTTTGGACACTGTACTGGTTTCAGCTGAGATAATTCTCTTCTTAGTAGCTGGTTCAGTGCTGTGTTTTGGATTTGGTGTAAGAATAATTTGGTAACATGTTTTTAGTGGTTGTTAGGTAATGTTTATACTAAGTCAAGGACTTTTGAGTTTCTCAGGCCTTGCCAGTGAGAGGGCTGGAGGGGACACAGCCAGGACAGCTGACCTGAACTAGACAGAAGGATATTCCATACCATAGAATGTCATGCTGAGTATATAAACTTTGGGGGAGTTGGCTGGGGCCTGCTGGGTTGGGGAAACTGGCTGGGCATTGGTCAGCGGGTGGCGAGCAATTATATTGTGCATCACTTGCTTGGTGGTTTGTGGTTTTTTTCCTTCCCTCCCTTTGGATTTTATTCTTCTCCCCTTCTCCCTCCTTTTCATTATAATTGTTATTAGTGATGGTGGTGGTGTCATCCCTGTCTGCCGCCGCCCCCCCTCCCTTTTATTTTAATTATTAAATTTTTCTTATCTCAGCCCTCAAGTTTAACATTCCTGCCTGATGCTCCTTCCTGTCTCTCTTGCCAGGGGGCAGGGGGGAGTAGGCAAGTGGCTGCATGGTACTTTAGTTACTGTACTGACTGGGGTTAAACCATGGCAGACACCAGTAAGTGACTTTACTGGCAAGTAAGAAGACTGTGCATTGCCTTTTTATAAAGAGGATCTTGCTTCTATTTTGGGCAAAAAGTATGTGAACTTCCATGTTTTGTGTAATGCTTCAGAAATCTAGGTATGAAGAATGTAGTATATGCTTTTGGGGGACTAAAAACTGCCCTAAGGTTTACAGTTACAGAAAATGTGAGATTTTGACTAACCTTGATGCCTTTCGTTTCAGCTTTGTGACTTTAGGAGACCTTGTTACTTTTGCAAGGTTCATGTCTGATCAGGCATATTAATGCAGGAGTCTGTGCATTATTTATCGATGTGTAGGGGAAGTATATATGTGTGTTCTCTTCATAGGGAGTTGTTAGTTCATCAGTGAAACAGCAGCATTTGTTTACCATCATCACATTACACTGCCTCACAAGAACAGGGTGGCTGTGTGCAAGGAACAGCACAGGAACAATGCTATGAATCTAAATTTTCCTTTGTTCTAATTTTGTGTTCTGCATATTAATTTTCTAGGCATTTGTCAACAACATATAATTAATATGTTTTCTTTTTGGATGTGCAGCTCGCTTTAATCAAACCTGCTGATCATGCTATGATAGTTACATGCTTTTCGACTCCATTACTAACCAAAAACTATTACTAAGTCTAATGTATCAATGAAAATGGAATCAAGGTTGATTTTGTTGTTAATCAACAAACAAATTCAGCTTGATTAGGATAATGCTAGTTGTGTTTCTTTTGTTCTAACACAACTTCTTCATAGTAAGCTTATGCTTAAATTCACTGACATTTCAGTTTTGAAAAAGTATGTTTGTTGCGTTGTTTGCTGTGATTTTAATTTTTTTTTTACTGAATTAAATAAATTGGTATGTCTGTGCTATCACCTGTAGGTATGTTTTCATCTAGAAGACTGAAACCTGCAATGTTTCATTTATTTTTTAGTACTCATGGGTAAGAGAAAGGAAGAAAGTATTTCAGAGACTAGATCCCGTAAAAGGCAGAGACAAGAATACACAGAAGAAAACAGCGATGAGTCTAATCAAGAAGAAAATTCACAGTCATCAGTTGATACTAATTTATCTTCACTGTTGGTAAGTTTTCTTGTATGTTTTCCCCAACAACTTTTTAAAAAACGTTGATACAAAAAAATTTCCATGCCTTTGGTTGATGTTGAAATAAGTATCTTGCATGTAGGCTTCAGTGGAACCAATATAAAAGGAACTACAGGTAATGTCAGTGATGAGGATATCCGTGTGAGTTTGTTCTTACCTTATTTCTTTTTGGGTCATCTAGTTAAAACACCTGTTCATAAAATAACGGTCTTTTGGTTTTATAGAATGAATACTTTTGAAGTTGTCAAATAACCAAATTGAGGAAACATTTTGTTTGATAGAAGTATGGTATATTTTGTTTATGGTTGTAGTAAAAGCAGAGCAAATATTTAGAAAATAAGTTATTTACTAAAAGAAGTACCAAAGACTTGTTTGTTTTGCATAACTGACACTTTCAAATGTCTAAAAAAAAATTCTAGTATTTGAAATGCATATTTTGATGGAAATCAAACTTGAAAACAGGAATACTATTTTTTTTCTGCTTTTGTGTAATAGTTGAACTCTAATTTGATGGAGGATTTAAAAAAATAATTTATGAGTGTGGAAATACTGTCTTATGTATTTAGTTTGGACATTAGGAAGCATTTCTTTACCAAGAACGTGGTCAAACAGTGGAACAGGCTTGCTCTGTGATGGATGCCCCAAGCCTGTCAGTGTTTAAGAGGCATTTGGAGAATGCCTTTAACTTTCGGTCAGTGCTGAATGGGCCAGGCAGTCAGACTAGATGATCATTGTAGGTCTCTTCCAACTGGAATATTCTATTTTGTAAGACACCATGGTTGATTTTTAGTGTGCAGAAACATTATTCCTCACGTAATTTTTTTGAACTGCAGCTGGTCTGTGTCATTGGTTTATTTATTTTTCCTGAGGACTTTGTTTTCTTAGAAAACATTGCTTTGCTGAAGTACTGCCAATAAAAGTAGTTTCCTGTCAAAACAATACTTTACCAGTTGAACAGTGGGCAGTGTCACTTTCAGTTTCATTTCCCCATTCCTGATCTAATTTAATTTCTGTTGTTCTAAGCTGTGCTAAAATTTCTCACAAATAGTATTATTCAAGTAACAAACCAGTTTTTCTGTGATGCTCTTTATTACTGCTCTAACAACCATGTAGAATCTATGATACTAATTTTTTATGTTATGTTAATATAAAGTAATTATTGGGAGAACTGAAAGTTACTATGAGTGAGCGATCGGCTTTGGTAACTTTTCCTCATTCCTACGTAACTGCTCTATAGCAAGCAACTTTTCATATTGTCATGAAACCTTTCTCATTTCCTTGTAGCTTGTAACCATTGACGTTTTAGGTCATACTATCTTTTGAAATTTCATTATATTTAAAATGGATAAACTGTATCTCATTAAAATGCATACATAACACCAGTTCTAATCGTTAATTCTTTAGACTGTAGGGGAAGCTGGGATAATTGAAAGTATACAGCTGAAGAACTTCATGTGCCATTCAATGTTGGGGCCTTTTCAGTTTGGATCAAATCTCAATTTTGTTATTGGAAACAATGGAAGTAAGTATTAATTGCATCATTTCTTTGTCAAAGAGCACTTCTGTTAATTTAGAAGATGTAATTTTTATTTGAAAAATATTTGCTAGCCATCTTTTAGGAACAGAGACAGATTCACTTTTGGGCTTTGGAACCACACAGGTCTATTCTAGTAGTTTAAGGCTGGTGAAAAAGTTAGGTCTTCAGTTTGGAGATTTGCAAAGATGTTGTAAGTATAAATCTTTCCACAGCTAAATCATATATGAATTTGTATTCAAACTAAATGTACTTCAGTGTTTGTTATTAAATGCACAGTAATTGTCCAAGTATATGTCATATATATATATATATATACACATATATATAACAGTAGAAACTGTTATAGGGGAAGAGAGCGATACTTTCTTATGTGAGTTCACTTCTGGCAGTGAGGATTTTTTTAAAAAGAGGATTTTAAAAATTAAACATAAATTTTGAAAGAGACCTTAAAACCTTTCAGATAGTAGTATAAATGGTAATGTGTATTTGATTTCCTTTGTTGTATATATGTTTTCTGTGTGCTTGCAAGGAAGGGGAGATACTTTCCTCCTGAGATACAACATCTTGTTGAAAGCAGATTGCTAAATAGAAGTAACAGAAGTTGGCTCAGCGTTTGGGTGTTTTTTTAGGGAGAACCCTGGAAGTTGCAGATGTTTTTCTGGAGCTATCACTATTTTATGTATTAGTTCAGATGACAGAATTTGGACTTCAAGTGCATGAATACATAAGCAGTCAAACAAAAATATGTAATATGGGTGGACTGGATAAAGCATTACGATAAATTCTTATTAAAAAAAGTTCAATGCTTTTGTTACAGGTGGAAAAAGTTCTATATTAACTGCTCTTATTGTTGGACTTGGTGGAAAAGCCACTACCACTAATAGAGGTTCCTCATTGAAAGTGTTTGTACGAGATGGAGAGACGTAAGTAAAATTAGTTTTAAGCTTGAATATATTTAGTGATTGTGATTCAGGTTAGCTGATCAGTTTTCTGTTCACCTTCACTTTCTCTGTTCTCTTATTGGATCTAGCAGCATGACACTGAAGAGACCATATTTAAATAAAACCCCAAAACTACAAACAGAAAACACTAGAAGTTTTACCAGTAATTTACCAGTTGTATACAATTATCTTTGAATTGGCTGATATGGTGATATGTCCTGCGTACCACCTAGATCTTCTGTATTACTTACACAATGTGCTTGGATATCCTACAGAAAAATCGGTTTAATTAAAAAGAGTTATAGGAAACTAGTTATCATTATTCTGTGAGCTATGAGGTTAATTCCTTTTCTGTCTTTCTGGTGAAATAAATGAATATACAATATAAAGACCTTGACGTACAGGTGGGTTATTAAACATACAGGAAGTGGATTCTTGTCTGCTGCAAGAGTGGGGATAACATGTTTAGGGGAATCAATAAGAGAGGTGGTTTACAACATTATTACATGTACATAAAGCTGTAACTCAGAGACCCAGACTTTTCCTTTCAGAGGTGCTTTTAATAAAATTGTTGGCAGTATCTTCCTTTATATATAAACAACTTCATGTTTCAGCATTTGCTTGAAAAACAGAAAATACTAATTCAGAACTGAAAGCACATCTCATCTTTTCTAGAAGAGTGCTTTAAGTTTTCTGCTATAGATTACTTTGGTTAGGGATGGCTGTAGAAGCTAAGCAACTGTTTTCTACAGGAGCCAGTTTGGGGACAGGAGAACAACCGAAAAGTAACTTGATTCTGCAACCTAGAGATGAGGGCAGTCAGATGGGAAGGGAAAGTGGGGGAGATCTGCTCTCACAACTGTTTCCTTTTGGCTCGTGATTTATCTGAAGCATAGGAGGTACAAACAGGTTACTGTATGGCAGCCTTTCTGGCCATGCGTCTCTGATGCTGTTTTGGTTCAAATAACATGTATGTATCTTCTCATTGTTACTATGACTGACTTCCAGTTACAACCTGTACAAGACCTAACAATCCTTGTGGAAAATTAGAATGTTCTGATTTTTCATAATATTTTTTTTAAATATTTGAAAGTAATTTCAATTGTCTTTTTTCAGTTCTGCAGATATTTCCATAAAACTGCGAAACCAAGGTAGAGATGCATTTAAACCAGAAGTGTATGGTGGCTCTATTATCGTGAATCAGCACATTAATCTGGATGGAAACAGAAGTTACAAACTGAAAAGCAAATCTGGTTGGTAGTAGTTTTTGTCCTCAGTCTTAGAAACTCTTGAAATGCTTTCATTGCTTTCAGTGCCTTGATGTTAGTAAAGGATGGTGTTTCTTATTTCATTCATCATTGAATGATGGCGATGTCCATTTTTTGTGTTTACCTTAGACTTAAGTATTTGAGCATGTCAAAAGGAGTTGTGTTGGGTTCTGTGTGATGTGAGGTCATACAGTATTTGTCCTTATGAAAATCAGCTTGTTTGATAAGGCTGAACATAGTTTTTAGTCTTTTTGAGTTTTTATTGAATCGGGTGTTTTACTTGAATTCTGTCACAGAAGGTTTATGAAGCAAGGAGGGACTTCCAATTAGAAGTCTTTCTGTACAAATGCAAATGTATCAGAAAAATTAAACCCAGCTGACTGTGTTTCTCATTTAAGGCTAAATCTGTGTTACAAAAATACTAATCCCATTTTTTATGTTTACTAAGAACCACTAGGTTGAACGAAAGTCTAGGGCATTGTATGTCTCTACTTCAGACCTGTTGCTATTTTTCGTTTCTTTTTTTTACCATTAGGGACCTTAATTTCTTCAAAGAAAGAGGAACTTGTAGCAATACTGGATCACTTTAATATACAGGTAATTTTTATAGTGCTTAAATCCTGTGCAGTTTAATACATCAGCATGCAATTACATGCATTACAATTCTTCAATTAAAAATTAATGTTCCATTTTGTTAAATGAGAGAGGGTCACCTCTTCTGTGTTATCTCAAGATCAAATGTCATGGCAAAAGAAAATTGAAATTTATACCTCATGCAATGCACGATAAGATTCTGTCCCAGACATGTAAGTATCTGCTATGATCTGAGGGCTATGTGTCATGTATCCTGTTAATAAAAGTCTTGGTATGTGTAGGTTTCCTTATCATACCTGAGCCTTTCTTTTTTTCTGCTCATTATTTCAGTTTTTGCTGTTGGAGAAGTTTGAGTGTGTTTTTGGTGTTTAAGTGATTAAGGAAAGATGAGGAAGTGCACATGAAGTTTAAAATATTCAACACATTCAGCCTTCCAAATTTTATAAACTTGTGTTAATATATTATTGATTTTATTTTGTGGAAACTTATAAGAATATATGCAGCAATTAATTGCATTTAATGCAATACTTTGATCAATTAAATGAGAAATGAAACTGATCTTGTGAAATAAATGGAAAAAACCAGACACTGTCTTTCTAGAAGTTAGTTATCCTCCTGGAAACAATTCTTTAGTTGTCTTTGACGTTCTGATTTGTACTTGATGGAGTTGGTTTTTTTTTAATTTCTTTGTTGTTTGTTTGGTTTGGTTTTAAGAAGAATGGGTGAGAGGAGTAGAAGTCTTTATTTGTGGATCTGCTTCTCTCAGCTTATTACTGAATTGCTGGGCATGGAACAGGGAGATGGTTTGCTCACTGTCATGGATATATAGAGTTACATAAGAACATTTTTGCTTAAAATAAAATGAATGTAATACTTTTACAGGTAGATAATCCTGTGTCTGTTTTAACCCAAGAGATGAGTAAGCACTTTTTACAGTCTAAAAATGAAGGTGACAAGTACAAGGTAAGAGTACTCATTTAAAATTTTGATTAAACATTAAAATACTGATTTGAAATTTTTAGAGGTGGCATTTGGAGGAAAAAAATAAATCTGAGTTCCAATTTTAATAACTTGCTGTGGGTTAACTCAGGTAAGCAGCTAAGCACCACACAGCCACTCACTTCCCTTCCCTGTTGTCACCTACTTGGGATGGGGAAGAGGAAGGAGAGTAAAAGCAAGGGAACTTATGGGTTGAGATAAAAATTGTTTAAAAAAAATGAAGGAAAAGACAAAGAAAGCAAAACAAGACAAGATATGCTAAGCCAGTCATTCTCCACCTACCATGGGTAGACTGATGCCCAGCCAGTTCATGAGCAAAAGATGGCTAAACCCGCTAAACACTCACCTCTGGTTTTGGCTGGAATAGAGTTGATTTTCTTCATAGCAGGTGTTATAAGGCAATGTTTTGGATTTGTGTGGAAAACTGTTGATAATACAGAGATGTTTTTGTTATTACTTAGCAGTGCTTACCAGTGTCAAGGTCTTTTCTGCCTCTCAGACGACCCCACAGGTAAGTAAGCTGAGGGTGCACAAGAAATTGGGAGGGGGACAGTGCCAGGAGAGCTGACCTGAACCAGCCAAAGAGATGTTCCGTACCAGTGAACATCATGCCGAGTATATAAACTGGGGGAAGAAGAAGGAAGGGGGAGATGTTCGGAGTGATGGTGTTTGTCTTCCCAAGTAACTGTTACTTGGGATGGAGCCCTGCTTTCCTGGGGCTGACTAAATATCTGCGAACTGCCAATGGGAAGCAGTGAATTAATTCCTTATTTTGCTTTGTTTGCTTGTGTGGCTTTCGTTTTATCTAATAAACTGTTTTTATCTCAGCCCACAAGTTTTCTCACTTTTACCCTTCTGGTTCTCTCCCTCATCCCATTGGGGTGGAGGAGTGAGCAAGCGACTGGGGTTAAACCATGACAATGGAATTGAATAGCTCTTTGGTTGGTTGGAGTCACCTACTTCTTGGTTGTTTCCCCTCCTAACCTTATGCACACTCTGCCAGTGTATTCTCTGGGAGAGCAGAGTGAGAAACAGAAGGCCTTGACATACATACAAATGCACAAATTTTGCTATACGAATACCAAGCAGTGTTTAGCACAGCTACAACATTAGTGTGTTAACCTGTATTGTTTTGGTCACACATCTAAAGCACAGTACCCCAACAGTTACTGTGAAGAAACTTAACTACATCCCAGCCAGATCCAGTACACTGTCTGATTGTAGCGGTCATCCACTTGCAAAAAAAAAGTTTTTGAAGTTTCTTTTCTTTATAGAAAAGGACAAATTAAAAAAACAAAAACAAACACCACCACCACCCCCCCCCCCCCCCCCCCAAAAAAAAAAAATCCAAAAAACCAAACCCAAAACCAGGACACAGCTGCGTTAGTTCATTATTCAGAAATATCCCACCAGTTATTTTACTTTGGGCATCATTCAGCTTGCATACAAGTTGGCATGAGTGGTCTTTCTGTGGTAGTTATTTGAAGTTCACTTAGGTAAACTGCTGAAGCTGGCATTTGCGTCTTTTTGTTCCTTTTTAGTTTTTTATGAAGGCAACTCAGATGGAACAAATGAAAGAAGATTATTCATCTATTATGAAAACTAAAGAAAATGCACGTATTCAGATAGAACAAGGAGTAGAGGTATGTAAAAGCTGAAGTAATTACTGGTACAGATCTGAGCACTGAGATAACTATAGGAGTTGAATTACATAGTTTTGTTTTGTATAGGTCTCAGTGACATTACATTTTTAGAAAAAATAAATCTTTCCAAGACTTCATATGGTATCACAGCTTTTTGCACTCAAAATTGAGCCTCTTTTTGTCTTTTTTTGAGATTTTTATGTTTTGTTTTGTTTTATTTAAGCATCTCCAAGAACTTAAGCGGCTTTATTGTGAAAAAAAGGAACGTTACAAAAACATTGGATTTGTGAATGACATGCGAAACAGTCTTGAAGATTTGAAACATAAAATGGCATGGGCAGTGGTAAATGTCTTGTTACAATGTTTCCTCATATGAAATGTACTTCTAAATTATTCCCGATGTGCTGTGGACATTCTGATATATGCTAATACATGCTTCTATTTAGGTGAGTGAGATGGAAAAAGAAATAGAGCCAATCAAAGAAAGCATCAGAGCTGAAGAAGGAAATACAGAGAAGTTTGTTCAGAAGCTAGAAGAATGCCGGGTACCTATGTGGTTTAAATCATACATCACTCTGGTTTTAGCTCTTTGACTCAAGAATTAAGATAATATTTAAACTGTGATTGTCTTCTACATTGTAAGCTGAAACTGGCGATCTTAGCTTTTCACAAGCAGCTAAGAACATTCCCATTTATATATCTTTTTAACCATCTGAAACTTAATGGTAACATTTGCATTCCACATTTCATTTGAGAATAATATTGGGACATTTTGTTTTCTGTTGTTTAGTAGGGGTATGTGTTTGTTTTTCATACTAATACTTCTATTTCAGGTAAGGTTTATATCATTGTGGCTGGGAGTTTGAGATGACAAGCATTACATATACCAGTGAACACTAATTTAAACTTTTATTGTTGAGAGCACTTACTAGATGCCTATTTCAGTGAAGTTGGAGCATTTTTCAGGGATCTGTCATGTAGGTTTTCTTGGGTATCGTTACCTGTAGAAAAGATCAGTGTCTAATTTCAGAAGATATCTGGAACTTTAAAAGACTCATTGGATGGTACTTTAAGACTTCTGTAGGTAACAAGAAAGAACAGTTTTGCCAAACATTCAGATTCACATACAATATTTATATTTTGCAGAGAAACACTAGCCATTGTTATTTTGAACTTTTAAGTCTATTAAAACTCCTTCTCCAAACTTCCTTAATCGGCACTCAGTTTTCATTGAATTTTTAATATTTTTTTAATGCTTAAAAAAGGAAATGTGTATTGCTTGACAATTAAGATGTTTTTACTTTATAGCCTAATATGTCTGTGTTGTGTTGAAGGAACATTGTTCGAATACTCATTTCACTTCTTTCCATATTATGGTACTTGACCTTATTGTATTGAGGCCTGTCTTTGAGTAAACTGTGAGTTAGAAAAGAAGGTTGCTGTTTATTTCACAGATTTGGTAGTCTGTTGGTTCCCTGAGAATGTTCCTTTATTAATTTTCATCTTAGCTTATTCATAGTAGCAATGGCTTGCTTTATTTCTTCTAACAACAAAAAAAAGGCAAACGAGGTATGTCAGATGGATTCTTTTGGGACATATTTCTTCTGTAGCTTTATGAAGTTTTGAAGAAAATTGTTTCATTACTACTTGTGTTATTATTCTCTTTTTGCACCAAAGATAAAAGTGAATGAAGCAGAAGAAAAGTACAAAGCCATACAAGACAAGCTGATAACAGTAAGTGAAGAAGCACAAGTCCTGCATCCTCAGTGTATTTCTTTGAAGGCTGATGTGCAGGCAAAAAGAAAAGCAGTTAATGAAACAGAGGTAGGCAAAAAGAACTTTCGAAGTTCATACCAATTTAAAAGCTTTAATCTTGTCCACGCTTTACTCGTATGTACTTCTACATCTGTGTCTATGCTTCCTGAATCCATAGTGCAGTTCAAAAGAGGTGCAATTTCCTGCCTGCCTTGCAAGTAATTTCGTTTTCAGGAGCCATGGGGTTTATATCTTTACACAGGTGTTAAGCTTATGTCAACATAAATATGATTCAAATTAAGTGTGTTATTCTTTTTTCACATTCTTGAAATTTGAATGATGTTTGTCTGTTTTGATGCAGTTCAGTATTTATTTACTCAAAAATGTAGTTCTCTTTGAAATGATTTCTTGCTTCTATTGATTAAACTACTGTATCCCATTTCCTTCACAGGTACTTTATAATCGTTTCAAAACTGAGTTAAAACGGCTGGGAAAAGATGATGAACAGCTATGTAAACGAATTGAAGAACTGAAAAGCAGGTAAATACAGATGCAGTGATTATGGTGTATGTTTATTAAAATATAGGTATGCAGGGAGTGACCTCTTCTGATGAGAAAATCTGCAGTAACAGAAAATATTTATTTAAAATTTAGAGGGTCCAGTTACATATTTAAATATTTCTGATCCTGCTTACATACCAGTTGTTTGACTGGAAGGTGATGAGGTATTTGGGCAGAAAAAGTTTTTCTTTATTGTTGAAGATAATATAAATGTTCTAGCTTCTATGGTGTTGCAAAACAAGTATACCTTAAACTAAATGTAATGGGAATGTAACTGGGCGAGAGTTATGTGTGATTACAAATAAAAACAAAAAACAAACTGTTTATGCTTTGTAGGTCTTGTAAATGCACAGAATCTTAAATGTAATTTTCTGATGCATAAATCTTTTGTGTGAAACAGTGTCACTTAGAAATTATCAGTGTGGTTTTAAAATACTGACTTACAATCTTTTCTAGTGCTAATCAGTTTTCGGAGCCTGAAAAATTGGAAAGACAAAGGAAAATCACACACTTAAGGGAACAGTTGAAGGCATTCCATGATGAAGAAACAATGATTGGTCAACAGATGGATCAGTTTCAGCAGGCTATATATAAGTGTAAGGAAGAATGTGCTAGAGTTAAGTAAGTTAAGCTTTTTGAATGTAATTGTTTTCCTTTCTTTCAAGTTCTAAGAGATACTTTCTTGTACCTCCATTCCCTGAGGTATTAGGCTTCAAGTTTTAGTTGTTTTTTTTCCCTCTAGTTTATTTTAAGACTTGCTAAACTGTTGTCTTTGGTACAACATGACTTAATTGAGAAACTTTTGGAAAATTAAGAAAAGTGTTGTGTCATTAAAGGTGAAAAACATTACTAATTTAAAGCCTGATACAAATCCATACTGTCAGTTTAATGCCCTTCTTTCTTCCTCCCACCATCTGTCCCTTATTCTTTTATCATCCTATGGGCAAACTATGCTTTAAATTTTTCCATGTTGTTTAATACCCTAGTAAATCCTGATGTCATGTTACAAGACATACAACACCACATAAGGAAATAAATAAACTTTAGAGGTAATTATTTTATGTGTAGTTAAAGGTAAATTTATAGAGACTTTGGAGCGCGAGGTTCAAATACCAACTTAGCCCATACTCGAGCTAAAAAAAGCACTCTTTGGCTTTGATGTGGAAACCTGGGCTTGAACAATGTTACCAGAGGGGATTATGGTGATCTTGTCATTTATTGTCTTAAGAGATTTGAGAATTGTTGCTTATTGCACTTGATGCAAAGACTTTAAACATCTTTTATCAATTACTGTAACCAATAGTTACTTTGTTCTGTTGAAGACCTTTACAGAAGATAGTGAAATTGAAGCATATGGTTAGAAATAAAATAAACTTACTATAGACTGTTAGGAAGAAAAAAGTCTTTTAAAACTCTTGCAAATAGTAATTTTCTTTCTTGCTTTTTTTTCTTATGTTTCTTGAAACTGTAAAAATATTGTTGTATGTGTGTAGCTAGCTGTACATTGAAATATTGAGGTCCTGATACACTGTCCCATTATTACTTGAAAAATGAGACTATAATTATTTTAATCAAATTAAGGCTTCATAAGCTGTTGCTGCTGAGAAAAATTCTATTCTCTTAGGAGAGAAGGCTGTGATGTGAAACAAGCACTGGATGCCAAGCAGAAACAGCTGAGAGAGCTGAATGATAGTAAAACAAATACCTTGAAAAGATACGGACCACATATGCCAGCATTTCTTGAAGCAGTTGAAGCAGCCTATAGGCAAGGGCGGTTTAAACACAAACCTGTTGGACCTATAGGTAAGAATGGCTGCTGAAAAAGACATTTTTCCTCATGAGTTTCATTGCATAGTTGCTAATGTAAGAAGTGAACTAGAGAAACTATTTGTACTTTAAGCAGGTTCAGGTATGTCTTTTTTTTCTGTACTTTCTGGACTAAACATTTTATCCTGGTAGGTTATCTTTTGCTTCTGTCCTTTTTGTCACATGAACTAGCTAACATCTACTGGTTTTCCTCATTTTCCAGCTGTGTGTGTTTGAGGTATTTTATATAGTTACAATGGCAAACTTTCAGTGCACCCCTCTGACTCACCTGCACTCTCTAAGCATCAGACTACTGTGCTTTGGCTGCTTGTTCCTTGGTGGATAGCACTGTCCAGCTCTCGAACAGAATTTGTTCAAAATGTCCAGTGGTTGACTAGTAGGCTTGTCAAACTTAATGCTTTGCATGGAGCAACTCGGACAGAACCAATTGAGATTTTCTTGGGAAGTGGTTTCAAGTATGTTTTTTTGACCAGCTCTGACAGTGACTGCCATGTTCAGTTTGTGAATGGGAGTAATGCTTCAGCATATTTTGGATGTGAGTGTAAAGGCCAAGTACTTAAGTACTTGGCATTGACTGCAGGGTAAGAACATGCAAACACGTGTTCTACTGAAGGCAGCTGATACAATAGCAATCTTCGTGTGTGTTTAACTTGCAACATAGTTGTTCCTCTGCTTTCACCTTAAAGCATTAAATTGTTGACAAGCAATCTTTGCCTTGAGATACTACTGCTGACCTTCCATGAAAATTGGTACCTTAATGGAAGGTAGAAGTGATCTGTCAAGGATCTTGGAAGAAAATGTAGGCTTCCGAGCATGTATAGAGAAATGATATGTCTGTGTTCTCAGGGTAGCTTGCCTGCTGTGGGGTTCTCTCTCTTTTAGTTAACTTGTTAATTTTTTTTTTCTTACAAGAAAAGTTTATTTTAGTCTCTTTTAAAAAAACCCACAAACATAACAAAACAAAAACCTTGAGTGGTAAAAATGCACTATTGGATGTTTTTTTATGGAACACAGCTCCTAAAGCCTTGTCTCTTCTATCTTTATTTAGGTGCTTTCATTCATCCAAAAGATGCTGAACTGACCTTGGCTATTGAATCTTGTTTAAAGACCCTAGTTCAGGCATTTTGCTGTGACAGTCATAGTGATGAAAGAAATCTTCAGCTACTGATGTCAAAATATTATCCACGTGGATTTAGACCTCAAATAATTGTAAATAAATTTCAGAATGAAGTTTATGATGTTAGGCAGAGGTAAGTTGTTTTGAATTTTTTTGCTTAGCTGTGATGGTTCAGATTATTATTAGTTGAAAATAACTGTAGTTTTGTGGGGTTTTTTGTTTAAAGAATCTCATGTGAGTTTTATTAACGATCGTTTTTCTTATTTTCTTCAGAGGAACTCATCATCCAGAATTCCCAACAGTTCTCTCAGCACTGGAAATAGATAATGCAGTGGTTGCCAACTGTTTGATTGATGTGAGGGGTATAGAAAAGATCCTGCTGATTAAAGTAAGGCTCTAGGTTCCCTATTCATCTTTAAAGAAAAAAGTTTTCTCTTTGTGTGTAGGCTATACAATACATTCACTGATGGTGTCTGTAATGGACAAAAGAGGTAGAGAAAGATATTTTTTGGGGGGGTTGTTTTTTTTTTATCTTACCCGCTGAAGAGAGGTGGCCCTGATGACTCAGCAGACCTCGACTGTATCAGTTACCAGTGTTACAAAGGTAACCACTGGAGGGTTCCCAGTAAGGCCTTCTTGGCATTCAATAAACTGTCAGCGTCCACTTCAAACACTGTTTTCTGTCATGGACAAGACAGAGTAAACTGACAGTCCATAGTGAATTTAGATACTGGCATTTATTTAAGAATCAGTAAGGTCAGAACTTTTATTTCCACATACTCTTTTCCCTGCCCCTCAACTCTGCCTTCATAGGTCTCAGCTTCTGTCCCCAGTAGGAAGGTCGCAGCTGGTCAGGGAACGTCAGGCAGAAAATATTACTGGTTCCTGCTGTGCAGCTGCTCACAGATACCAGTTTGGGCTATTACTGGCCAAAGTCCCAGGGCATTCCCTTGGATTAGTCCCTAAAGATCTCTTCCTATGTGTATCCAGGGTCTTCCCTGGTTGATTCTGGGATGTTCACCACCACCTTTCTGGGTGTCGAAGTAGTCTGGCTTCCCAGTCTTAATAGTCCATGTGTATGTGGTCATCAGCCTCCTAAAGGCTGTCTTTGTCTCGTGTCTCTTAATTAATAGATGGATTCAGGATGTGTCAGTTTCATGAGGTCCGGCTGTTACCAAGATTTGCAGCCAGCTCCTACCAGTTGTACCTAGCTTGTGCTTGAGAGTTGAAAAGTTCCCTTTCAGATATTCAGCCACCCACTCTTATATGACATTATCAGCTGCCTGTTAGCATTCACAGCTGAATTTATTTTTTGCCTACCACAATCACCACAGCTTCTTTGGACTCTGCAGTCTTAAAGCATTTGAGATGAGAGAGTGCAAAGAATTGTGCTTGTGGATAGTCTGATAAAATAAAGAAATAGCAATGATCAGTTATTAAGTAGGGTTTGAATGAGGTGACTGGTGACTGGCAACTGGTGCTGAATTAGGATTTACATGCTATGTTGGTAACGATCTATTTTTATTCACCATGAAAACATGATAGTGAACTGTTTTCTGCCACCATATGATTTCTGATCTTAATTGATTTTTTTTTTAAAATTTTCTGTTACTACTGAAGATAAGAGGTCCTGCAGATAAGTTTACAGGTAAAGTGTTCAGAGATAAAGATAAGATTTACATATTTTTATTTTAAAAAGTATTCTACAAGCAGCAGAACTGATGATGCTGACTCTTTTTTTGATTTTGTTTTTCTCTAAAACAACTTGTCCCAGTTTTCCCGTTGACGTTCCTACTGGAAAAGAGGTGGTTTATGCTGTCTAGTGCAAAGCTGACTGTTTATCAAGCATGGCTGTTACTGAATGGGATATGTAACAGCTGAACTTTCTAGGCTTTTCTTATGGCAGGAACGCTAGTTTTGTTCTTCCCTGTCTGCCTTATACTAACTACTGATTTTCATAACGTTATTATCTCGAAGCCCTACTTGAGCACTTCCAACTGAATCTGAAAGAAGTTGTACAGCTACTATGTGGGAGAAATGGTAGTTCTGAATGGATAACATGATTGCCTTGGACAAAGGCACTTGTGACCATTTAGTCTGGCATTGGCAATGTTCTTTTTTACCAGTCTGTTTCCCCAAACTCTAATTGAATATTGTTCAGTGTACTTGACAGCTTGCTTTGGAAGATTGTTTATCGTATGTGTGTTTCTTTTTGGTAGTTAAACAAAAGGTCACTACGTACAGGTATGTTTAATCATTTTAATTTTTTTTTTTTCCCCCATGGCAAATTATGACAGATTGATTAGTGTACGGAACTTAAAATGCAGGTAAATTTGTAATGGTTTAGCTGCCAATTTCTTTTATTCTAAGAGGGTGGTTTTTGAGAACATAAGTGTTGTATTCACCTAAGAAAAGCAGATTCTTGACATTTTAGATCTTGTTTTTCTACGCTCTTCTATTACTGTATTTCTTATTTTTCATTAGGAATTGGAATTATTTCTTGGTGACAGCTTCTAGACTTTTAAAATTGATATCTTTAATTATGATTGCTTTTCTATTGGTATGATAAGGCCATTTTATTTTTCAGAGCAGCAGTAAAGCTCGTGAAGTAATGCAGTTTAATCGGCCCCCGAAAAATTGTAGAGAGGCTTTTACTGCTGAAGGTGATCATGTATTTGAAAAACGGTATTACTCTTCTAATTACATCAGACCCAGGTTCCTAAGCCAAGATGTTGAAGCAGAAATAAGGTTAGCATCTTGTAATGTTGTACCTATAAAAACTGCACTTGTTGATGTGAAGAGTGGAATTGCGTATTTGTACACTGCTATCCAGTCTCTCCATTTTCTTCCTGAGATTCATGATTCACTTCTGGGAATTCTGGAAAAACTTTTAATTTCAGTGCCTTTCTGTGGTAGGTACAAACCCGAGTTGTAGCTAGATGTCTTTCAGTTTGTGGCATGTAAACCTTGCCGAGCCAGTAGGGATTTGCTGGGCTGAATATTCCAGGAAATCTAGTTACTTACCTTTTTGTTTTACACTTGCTGAAAAAGAGTATGAAGTCAAAACCGTTTCTGTATAAACCTAATACCTGAACAGCGGTATCCCAGTTTACTGCAAAGGAAACCTGAATAGTCAAACCAAAGTTACATTGGCATGTGTAGTCCTACTGGTTGCAAACATTGCATCTGTGTTTTTTCAGGCTTTTGACTTCATTTATGGCAGGTATCTCTGATAAACTTGACTTCTCCATCCCTCCATTTTATTTTTGATATCTTTTTTTCTGCTTACTTTCAAAATGGTAGTTTAAAAAGCCAAAGATAATTCAAAGATTATACTTGAATGTCACTAAGCAAACTGGTGACAATAGAATACTTTTGAGGATCAGATTATATTACAGACGTATTATGTAATATTTTAATTTTAGTATTAATAGCTGATAGTGTAGACTGAATGTTAACTTCTCAGTTTACAGAAACAGATTTTTAAATGTGTTATACTGACATGAGCAAAGTGCTGTTATAATGAACTTCACTCAAAAATTATCTTAACTTTCAAAGTGTTACAGGCATTTCATTACCGATATTGCTGTGGGGAATGATGTAGGCCAGTTAAAAAGGAAAAATGCCCTCCTCTGTTGCCTCCCACTTCACAACTTAGCCTAAAGCAATGACACATTTATCTGGAATAGCATACGTCATTTATTAAACACAGATTCTGGGATCGGACTTAATCAGTCAATTTCATGCATCTATAACAAAAGTTGATTTAAACACTTGTGTTAAGATATTTATATTTTTTTAAACTGTAATATTAGTAAAGCTTCCCCTTTCTTTTGCAGTGGTAAAAGACACTATCAAAGTTTTGCCATCGATGAATAGTAATAAAAAAATCTTTGTTTTGTATTTCAAATAAGTTTACCACAGACTGAAAGATTTAATTACGGAAATCTCTGGACGTGACCTCCTTTGTAGAAGGAAAAGTGTTGAGACTACATAAAATACTTTCTTCAGATCTCTGTTAATGTATTTTCTCTCTGACTAGAGCTGTTTTGTCCTAGTCAAAGTATTTCTTTCCTTTAAGATGCAGTAGTGTTTTTAGCAGTAACACCACTGTTTAGTTCAAACATTTGGCCTGTTAGAGAAAATCGGTAAGAGAGGTTATGGTGGTTCAAATTACATAAATGTTTTATCTGCTAGGCATTGAACTAGGACCATCAAGCAGCTATCAGCTGGTTATTAACTCTGAGTTCTGCTGTAGACTTTTGGTGCTTCTTTATTGATCATCAAAACAGTCCAATACTAAACAAAATTAAGGTATTTTTTTTCTAGGGGAGTGCATTTTTACCCTTTGTCTTGTCATGCATTTAATTTTTATTTGTGTATTTCCTTGTGTGTGTAATAAGTAATATCTCAATACTACTTTGTTTATAAAGTCACTTGGAGAAAGAAATTGAAAAAAAAAAGGCACAATTGACAGCATCTCAGCAGCGTTTATATTCCATTGAAGATGAGATTAGGCAGAATGAAGATCATCTTCATGGTCATAGACGACACCAAAAAGAACTACAGGTAAAAAGTACACTATTGGTTTTCAGAAAATGATCTGTCTTTCCCTACTTCATTTTGACTTCTGCAGTATATTTTGAGTGGATGATAGTTTTTGATGTTTTTCCTTACTTTTGTATTTGCTTTCGTGTTGTTCACCTTCATCGTTTAGGACAGAATGGTAGAGACCACATCAGTCCTAGCATATGCTGTTGTTTCTGTATGGGGGTTTTTGGTGGTTGTTTTTTCCCCCTCTTGTGCTAAATCTCACAAATTTCTGTTACTTTTTTTGCCACAAATAGGAAGTTGCAATATTTGATGCACATTTCCTGCTTCCCCTTCCTTTATTTCTGTTAGGCCTTGCCTTTTCATTCCTAGAATCCTGTTTCTCTTCATTATCTTCATATATATTGCTGACTCGTTTTAATATGCTGAATGTTTCACCTTCAAGTGTTCCTAACTTTAATATCTTTATAAACTATTGTACAACTATTAGGCTTCTTTCTTTCCTTTCCAGTACTTCTAGGTAGGATATGTATTTGTGGTGGTAAATGTTGTTACAGTTACGCAGAGTAAGATAATACATGCTATATAAGGTTATATTCAGTAAATTACAAATAAGAACTGGCAAAAAAACCTGGCATGTGGACTCAAATTGATAAAGATAAATATTTGAAGGAAAAATAAAATACATTTTTTTTCAATTGTCATGTTGAATGGAAATTTAATAATAATAATTTAAAGTGTATCTGACTTTCAGAACAAGTTATATCTTACAAAAATGGATTTCATAGGTAAGTGGGAAGAGTTCTGTCTAGGCACTAATGAAACTAGAAGATGCTTTCTGTGTCAACTTAAATGAACAAATGTAAACTTTTCTCTCTAGGTAAGCTTAAGAACATTTTCTTTCTTTTTCTTTTCAGAAAAAAATAGGAAAAACAAATGCAGAAATAGCAGATCTTGAAAATGTGCAAGAATACCACTCAATGGACATACATATATTAGTAAGAACAGTTTATCAAATTATGTCTAATAAGGATACGAAATAATGTTTGCAGTGTTTTGAAATGAGCAAATACTGTAGATTTTCAACTAGTGTACAAGTTCAGTAGTGAAGAACACTTTATAGGATGTCTGTGATCATGGCAATAGCATAATTCTATTTTTCTGGTGAGGTTTTGGTTAGTTTTTCTTTCCTTGTTTTTCTTTTTTCTAACCAGTAGCACTGCAGCTTTATGGAAGGCAAAGTGGTGGTGTAAAGGGATATTCTGTGCATTTTCTTTTTTTAGTTCCAGACCCGCAATGCTGTAAAACACTGGTAATAAATAATATCTCTGTAGGTAACGCTGTAGGTTTGGGGGTCAGAAGTGTCGTCATCAAAGCATAGGTGAAGGCCGCTCTCGAGCATAATTATTGTCACAGCACTGCTGCTCTACCCTGAACCAGAGTTTTCTTGCTTTGCTTCTAGCTTTGTTGTACGGAAGTTTTACAGTTCATGTATCACCCTAAGGAAGTATGTTGATTCAAGGTTTCTATCATTATCCGTGTGTTCTTAAAATGTGCACATAGTAGTTTAAGAACAGAAAGAAAAGTTCGATAATCTATTGTGATTTGTATGTTGGTGGCCATGAATTTCAGCTGTTACTCTGTAACAAGCTAATGTATAGATGGACAAGAATTCAATTCTGAGAATCATGCTGATGTTAATAATAATACTACAGTTATTTCATTTAAATTCCACGTCAGTTTTCCCACTACTTTATCGAAATCAACAAGAGGCTAAGTTGTGCAGATTTTTTTTAATTTTTGGGGTTTTTTTTGTCACTTCTGATTTTGGCAGAAGCTCACGTTTTTTTAGTAGTCTGACTTTTAATGTGTGCACACATGTGCATGTAAGTAAACGTTTCAAAATTAACTCAAAAAGTAAGGGATCGGTACAGATTCTGTAAACTCTTGGAGGGTTTCTCATTTTCTATATAATCTAGTTCTGTTGGTTTTAAAAAAAAAAAGTATATTCTTTGTCCTTTTGGTGAGATGGAAAAATAGTCTGTTACTTTTTTACTGGAGAATATCTTTCTGTTTAAAAATTATTGAAGGCTTACTTATTCAACATCAGCATTTTTACCATCACCTTCTGATAATGGTCTTAAACAGCTGGTAGACTTACATATTTGCTTCACCTTATTCCTTTCTTGGATTTTTGTTGTTTTTCTGTTTTCTGTGCTTTCTGACTGCTACTATGAATTAATTGCTGTTCTTCCACTTGGTATTTGTCTTTCATTGCTACCTTGATTTCACAATTGTTTGATTGTGAAGGAGAATCTTAAGTAATGCAAAGTTGCATTTACATATTTTTCCCAGGTTTTGGAATATTTGTCATCTTGAGTCAGAAAGTATGTATGATAATTCATTAGAAATGGTATAATTTTGTAGGAAACAGTGGCGATCCACTTACTCTTCCTGTATTCCTTTCTATAATGGATGTATATACTCTGCCACAGATCTGGTGGGAACTTACCTTGTTCTTTTGTTGAAAAAAAAATTACCATAGTAAAATACTAGTGTGGCTAAGTCTTCACAAAACCCTAGCCCCTTTAGTATTTTCATCACAATTCCCAAATAAAGTCCCCTTAATTTTCAGTCAGATAACTGGGAAATTCCACTTTTTATTTTGCAGTTTGATTTAGTGGTCTCCTACAAGATCTGTCAGTCTCTTCTTCTGGGCTTTAGTGACAACTACGTTGAGCTGCTCATACTCTTTTTAGAGTTACAGAGTATTGCATGTAACGTTGCACCCTGCTAGTGGTAATAAACCAAAAAATCTTGTACAATAATTTGCAAATGTGTATCTCTTTTTATTATTCTTCATTTTAATATATTTTGACAGAAAGATGAAGCTAAAGAAAATAAGAGTAAGATGGAATCTGTAAAAAAAGACATGCAGCAGCAAAGCAAAAAAATGGAAGAACTGAAAAATATTCTGCAGGTAGCTGAAAAAAAACTTGAAGAAATGAGAGAAAAAATTAATCAAGTAGAAGAAATTGCTGGTCCAATTAAGGTAGCAAAATTTTTATATTGTATTTTTAATTCTTTTCCTTTGTGTGACAAGGAGGTGGTGATGTTAAAAGGAGGTGGGAGAAGAGATTGTGATGCTTCCTGATACATTTAAGATCTACCTATGAAAATGGAAATAGAGCGTTCCATCTGGAGCATGTCAAGAAATAAGCTTGGCAATATTTTGACGGTGATGTCAATTATGAAGTGTAGTTGCTATAGTGTTTTGTGTTTAAAGAGTTTGTTTCCAGTTATTTTTAGTCATGGACTGAAAAAGAAGGAAAAATTGTTTCCTTGACTTTCTTTCTAGTCCATCACATTTGTTGTTTTGGCTTGTCTGTTTCTGATAAGGGTCGGCTAAGAGTGTTCGTAACTGTTCAGTTTTCAAAACAGCATTTGAAGTTCTGTCTAAAGTGGTTGTTATTCTGTAAAGTTGCATAATCACGGAACGTACCGATACGTAACTTTAATTATTCAGGACTACAGAAGACATCTGAAAATCACAGAGAAGTAGCAAGACTTAAGATAAATAGCAGAGTGGTGACTTGCAAAATTTGATACTGGCAAATGGAAAGCCGTCGCATGTTGTCAAGAATTAATGGTTTGAAAATGGAAAACAGAAATAAGAGACCAGCATGTTTACAGTATTGTAAACTTGTAGAAGGATGGAATGAGGAAAAACTTAGACTGCTGTAGGATTCTCTTCTGAGCCTCACTCAAATTGTATATTGCTATGTAGTCAGCCCAAACTAAAAAAACAAAAGCAAACAAAAAGGTGAAGGAAACAGGTACATTATATTTATGAGTTGTTTTCTGTTTCTGATGTGGAAATGCTGAAGATAATGTTCTCATTCCTTACACAGTGGTTCTTTTTAAATAGAACAGATTTATTCACAATATTAAAACATTATTGCTTGTTACTAAGAGGACTAAATGCAATAGAGGGCAACTCTTAAATGTCTGAAAGGCTTTTAGGTTAGATGTACTGCTGTGTTCTACAGTTGTTTAATGAACTGCTGACATACAGCAAGTTGTGGCTTTAAGGTAGGATTAGAAAAAGGCAAGAGCATCCGTTATTATTGGTGATGGTTGTTTTTCTTGTTTCTTGTTCTGGTGTTTTGGGGTGTTTTTGTTGGTTTTGTTTAGTTTGGGGTTATTTATTTTTGCTTTTTAAGATAATCCATCTAATTGACAGGTATTAGGAAGAAAATTGTCTTCTGATTTATATCATTCTTTATACCTCTGCTTCTCTGGAAAGATATGATACCACTTCAACTGTATCAACACTCTAAGTATCATAGAAGTTGCTGTAGTCTATATCATATTATAGATAATAGCACGGCACTGAATTTTCAGGCAGAAATGCAGTTCTGGCTGAGGTCACTCTGGCTAGAATGTAGTGTAAAAAGTGTAGGTTTTGGAGGTTTAGGAGAAAGGATGGCTTTCTTCTGAAGGATGGGATTAAAACGTCTCCTCAAGGTACTATTCCTAAAAACTTTACAACCATATTATGTCCTTGTCAAAATTAAGTATAGACTTTCTGGTAAGTTGCTTTTAAAGCTCCTGAACTTTAGAAATAGTCTTACTGAAAGCAAAACCAATTAGGCAGTGTTAACAACAACATAATTTTGGGTGGTAAGTCAGTAAACATTAGCGATATGCTTAGGGATCTACCTCAAAGAGCTCACATCTCAAGTTATTTCAAACAGGATGAATTAAACCAAGCTGACTCAGAACTGGAAAACAGTAAACGCTGTTTGCAGCACTATGAAGACAAGCAGAAAGAACACCTGGTTTGCATTAAAAGACACAAGGAATTACTAGCTGCCAAAGAAAAGGAATTAGAGGTAGGTGTGGGGGTTTTTTTTCTTTTTTTTTCGGGTCACATGATCATGATCTTTCTGATACTTAATAATAAATCATTCCACTTGTACAACATACAGATCCTATTGATACTGAACTGCACCAAGTATTTGCTTAGCTATGTAAATCAAGTAAAAGTAATTTTGTATAAAGAATCAAGGACTGGTTTTGTCTGGCAGAGTACAGTTTCTGTTTTGACAGATATGTTAGGGGTTATCCATCTAGGACTTTCTTCTGTATTTTGCAATGAAAATATTAAATTACTTATTCAGTTTAACTTAAACCACAAATTTTAAGATTAATACTGCTTTGGTTTTTTGGATACTGGGATTTTCCTTGTACAGACCTCATACCTGATCTTTTGAGGACTTACCTAATCAAGCTTTATTAACTAACTCTAAAGTCACATCCGCTAAGACTTTTGGAAGACCGTCCTATTTAAATATGGTGAATTTGGTTCCTTATTTGTGTTAGCTAAATGACTGTGAACATAGTAAAGATCTTGGATACAGTTCTTAGCACTGAAATAACTACTTGCCTACAAACATCAGTAAAATTGTTAATGATAACTAGGTTTGTTGTGATAAGTACACAAAGAACAATACAAAAATATTGTTCTTGCATGGAGACCTTGTTTTTCCATAGCACAAAAGATTTGTTGTGAAGGCTAAACAGATTTTTTTTAAAAAAGTAACAATTAATTGAATTTCAAACATTACTTTAGGAAAAAGTGGCACAAGCTAGGCAAATCTATTCAGAACGCATAGAGGTCAACAGAACTGTTAAGAGTCTTGATGTGGAAATGATTCGCTTGAGAGAGAGGATAAATTTGGAAAGTGCTCGCCATGGAAACAGAGAAGAAATAATAAAGTAAGTCATCTTTAATGTCTGAAGTAGTTCAGGTAGGATGGAGAAGATAGGGTGCTTTTAGTACTTAAACCATGTATGAAGGTATGGAAACATGCCGTGCCGATTGCTCAGTCAACCAGTACTGAACAGGATTAGGAGTCTTGAAATACCCTCTAGTGATTTTAGACAGTACCTGTACTATATCTATGAAGCTACCTCTAATCATGTCACCTTCTAGTGTTTAGAATATCCCAATTACAACTATGTGGTGTGAACGTAACTTGTTCTGTAATGAAGAACTAACGGAGAAGTTAAGCAATTACACTGCAGTCAAAGCCTCAGGTGTTTCAAGAAATTGCTCACCTTGGATATTTTTGAGCATGGGGAGCCCAGTCATTCATTCTCCTTGGTGTAAGAGTTTCCTTTCAAAAGAATTAAAAATAGAAGTAAAGTTTAATTTTTGACTACTTTTCATTTGTGAACAGTGTCTTACTTAATTCATGAAATGCTTTTAGCTTTAATGTAGATCCTCACAAGATAATTTTTGAGTGTTTTGATTATCAAATCTATTTTCAGCATTTAAAACAATACCTTGATTTTAATGTAATGTGTGTTGATCCTGGACTTTCTGTTAATTAAAACAGACAGTTTCATGATGCAAAGGAAAGATATGAGGATACAAACCTTAAAGTAAAGAATTTAAAGAAATTTATTAGGCTGCTGGAAGAAATAATGACACAGAGATTCAAAATATACCGGCAATTCTTAAGGTGAGTTAATTTTACTATAATGTCAGGTTTCAGGTAAAGTAAGGTATAGATGTAGGTATGTGCCCATATTCCAGGGTAAAAATTATGGAGCAGGCTTATGGGAACGAGGTATCTCTAAGGTGTATTCACAGTAACCTTTTTAACCTGATCTTGCTCCCAGAGCCAATACAATTGTGCCTGACAGTTTAGAGGCAGCCTGGTCCAAGAGCTAGAAAAACAACGTGGTCAGTGGAGGCTGTATTTTGTTTCGCACCAAAGTCTTTTGCCAACTTAATCTAAGGCAGTTCTGTTTCAGTGTGACAGTGCTGGTTTTGGTCAGTAGAATGTCAGCAACATACTAGCACTGAAATCATGTGGACTGTCACTCATTTTCATTGAGTGTGATTAGTGGTGCTGTGCTGAAAAAACTTCAAGATCTTTATTCAGGTTCTGCAGTTTGACAGCTGCTTCCCTCATGGAGTTCCCATACTAAGAGTCCACCTCTTCTTTCTTGCTTCAGTCCCCTAGTATCCCGCACCTATTAATGAAGGTTTTTGTGGCGGTCTGCCTTCAGAAGGACTGATGGTCTTGTTTTCCGCTGCAGTCCTTTACTGTTTATTGTTCATTTCAGCAGAATTTGAGGGATATCTGTGTTGACTCTGCTTTCTGTACTTTTTGATCTGGGATTTGGGGGGGATGCCAGTGTGATCCTGACAAATAATAAAGATCAGGAGAATCCCAGCCTTTGCAGGTGGAAGTATAGAGATAGTAGTGGTTAAGATTTACCTGCAGAATCTGATGCTTCCCTTATGGTGCCTTTGTCGAAGAGAATCTTGTTCTTAGTGCTAAATTTGAGTATGAATTCCATTTCAAGATGTCTTGGAACCATAGTCTGTTCTTAAAGGAATCTTGATGTATTGTGTATAGAGCAATTATATGCTCAAATCGGCGTGTGTGTGAAGGGAGAAATTAATACACTGTTTAATTCCTGGGGTCTAGCAGAGACTGTGAATTCTTTACTGTCCTTACTGTGCAGTCCTAATACTGGATAGGAAAGAAATGGAATGTGGTCATTTTCTGTTGAAGTTGTGAGGAATGGTGTAAAAGGGTTCCAGTCTGTTGAAAAAGACTTCTAGAAAGTACAAAGCCTGTACCTTGTGGATTTCTTACCTTGGTACTTTGTGTTGGTGATTATCTCCAGCATGCCAGTATAGAATGTCACCCACTTGAGAGTGTAATTGATTTTGGAAAATGTTCTTAATGGAGCAGGGCTTAATATTTAAGATTATGGTGTAGAACTGTTGATAAAAATCTGCTGGCACTTGTTCATGTATTTTAAAACTCACTGACCTAATGTTTGTTTGCTTGATTTAACTGGTTTAAGGCTCCTTTCTTTACGATGCAAACTCTACTTTGACCGTTTATTACGTATTCGAGCTTGCTATGGAAAAATACTCTTTGATCACAAGAATGAGACACTTTCAATAACAGTAAGTTATTTTATATTACTTCAATTACCATAATAATTAATGATTTATTTTTTATTTAATACCAGCTGCTAGAACCTGTATTGCAAAGGATAGAATAAATCGTTCTTCCCTCTCCAAATCTGGTATGTTAAATTGTAGGATATTGTGGGAAACAAGCAAGAGCCAAAGCCATATTGCCATCTTATATGGACAGGTTGCTAGATTATAAGGAATAAATTTGGACTGTTGCCTTAGGTGGGTGATAAGAATTCACTAGCGAGTCATCCTAGTCAGACTTTCAAAATTATTCATTCCTATTTCATTAATAGGAAATTTGCCTTTATTTGTGTGATTGTGTAATGGCTCTAGTTGTTATTTAAACAACTTCTAATGGCTGAAAGATTCAATATTATGTTTTTTTCTGTGTATCTTTTAACACTGTTCCCCAGAACTGTTGTCATGGGCTATTTAATTTTGTTTCTGTGGGAGATTTCAAGTTTAGGAATTGAGGGGGGAAAATGTGTAGTGACAATATAAATAGGTGTTGATGCAGTCCCAGTTAAACAGGTGAAGGTTATGTATTTGAAGAACTTAAAATTCAGTCTGTAAAATGTCAAGTCGTTACCTGGCTTTATCAGAATACTTTTTTTTTTTTATGTGTAGCTAGTATTTCATGTTTCTCATGCAAGAGACCTACATTTAGTCAAGGAAAATAAATTGAAAAAAACCCACCAAAACACTGTCCCCTTGCCCTCCCACCCCTCAACACCCCCCCCCCCCCCAAAAGAACACACTCTAAAATAATTCTTTGTTTTCCCACTTAGCTTGTTGAAGGTAATATAATTAATAGAAGGTAATGCTTAAGCTTAAAGTGGGAATGCCACAAGGTGCCATCATAATCAATGTAACTAAAGGACTGTTCGCAATGTGTCATGTGCTCCACAGAAACGGTTCCTCCTATAATCAATATAATCAATAAATGAATTACCTGCTTTTCTATTGTATCTAGTAACTACTGGATTTTACTGTAACTACACTGGTTGACATTTATTAAACATTGTATAACAACTATTAAAAATAGAGAATTGAATAAAAAAACACTGGCAGGGTCATTCAGTCTGTTCAATGTATTTTACTGTGATGGAGAAAGCTGCAGTGATTCTACAAGTCGTGTTATTAAATAGTTAGGAGCCATTCCATTCCAGAATGGCAGTGGCAGTGAAGTGCATAAAATTGTTCTCAGGTGATCTCTCTCTGTTCATGTGTAATTCGTTTGCCACTAAAATTATGATCCTGTTAGTAAGTCCCCTATCTTGTGTTTTAAAAATTGCTCTGTTATTTTTATTTCAAGATTCAGCCTCGAGAGGAAGACAAAGCTTCTCTTAATGATGTGAGATCCTTGTCAGGAGGTGAACGTTCCTTCTCAACAGTTTGTTTCATTCTTTCTCTGTGGTCAATTACCGAATCTCCTTTCAGATGCTTGGATGAATTTGATGTCTATATGGTATAGTTTAAACTTAAATTACATATGCTGTTCTGATTTGTGTAAGTCAAACAGTTGGGTTGTTGTTTGTATTCGGTTAGATTTTAAAACACTACAGTTAACTCTAAATAATAAATAAAAATCCCAAACCAAAACCCAAACCCAGATCCCCAAAACCAAAACTTAGGGAGCTTGTTCACTTTGCTTAGTGACTGTTGAAGCATTGTTTCTGAAGTTGGTAGCCAGAGCTATGAGCATCTCTGTACTTTACATGCGTAAACCTTAGTTCAGCACAAAACCCGTAAAATACAACTTTTTATTCATTCCCCAAGCAGTTGTTACTGTGTTTGTCGCAGGTTGCCTCTGCATGTTGCTGCGACAGTTTGGGGCTTAGCATGTGCTTTGGCTTTTACCAATTTTGAGATCGGTGTGGCTTTTTTTCAGAGCAAGTACATCAATTGAGTTCACTGTTGCTGCTCAGAACTTCGTTTTATAGAGAATAATGAACAGTAAATACTAACGTCAGCTAAAACTGATAAACCTCATCTTTGTGTACAGCTTCCCTGGATAGGCAATTAACCAATTTTTTAATGTATTTTTATTTTATTTCCTCATTAATAATATGCAGTGTGGTGTGGTTTGAGAAAATAATTAGTTCTCTGAGTTGATACTGGATTATTTCATTTTGCCTTCAGTGTCCCTCCCCTATCGGTGATTTATTTATTGGAAATCACAGACCTAAAGGCGAAAAAAGATTTTCACACTTTGTAGGTAAAAAATTTCAAAAAGGAAAGTATGCATCTAAGGTGTTCAAGCAGTCATTTTTCAGCTGACTTCTGGAGCTTAGGTCATCTTTTACAAGTTAGTTGTGAAGAAGTGTATCCGTCTGTCCAGAAAAGGGTGGGTACTCAGAACCATAGGCCCTGCAGAGAACTTCCATGTCATCTATTCCATAATGGTTCCATGTGATTTGTCTTTCCGCTGCTGTGCCAGTCAGTGCAACCTTACCGTCTCCACGTTAGGGAGTTTTGATGTAATCCTGGAGACCCACCACAAGAGGGCTCCATCAGCATGTTTTCTAGGGCGATCGCTAGCCTTAAGCGTTAGTGTCTAGAAGCAGACCTTTGTTTAACTCCTGCTAATAATAGCTTCCCATTACACATTTTTTTCGGTAAGCTTAATGCATAACGTCTTGTTCAAATCGGTAATAATAATCACAACAAAAACAAGCTACAGAATATCTTTGATTTCATGCAGCCCTTAAATCCTTTCAGGTAATTTTGAGGCAGGATTTTACAAGACATATTATTCTGCTAAAATACAGTTCATCTCAGCATACCAATAAAGAAGTACTACGTGTGTATCAAAGCTGATTTATAAGTAGGAGCGTGTTATTTTTCCAAGAGATGTTTTCTGTCGTCCATGTATACTAAAAAGTAGAGTTTAAGAATTTCCCAGACTATGATTTGTAGCTTTTAGAATTTTACCCTAACATTTCTCCAGCTTAGTTTTCATTAGACTTCTCTTTAGCTTAGCTTTGCTGTATAGGAATTAATTCCAATAGGTTTTTCTACTAAGATATTTTCTAATGAATTTTTATTCTTAGGCATTTGTCTTAATTTGTTCAATAATAGGCCAGTGAAATACACAGTTAATATCACTACCTGATAAATCTTTTTTCTTTAGGACATGGTTAACAGAAGAATTGCAATGGATATGATTCTTAAGGTGGCTGATTCTCAGCAGCATCGACAGTTCATTTTGCTCACCCCACAAAACATGAGGTAATACTATTGTGTTTTATTTCCTGGTACAAGAGTAACCAGGAAGCTCTATTGCAAGGAGTATACCTTGAAAAAAATAAATATGAGGAGAAAGAAATTTTACTGTTTTTACAGTAGAGTATCAACAATTAAACAGTTCATTGCTGATGGTTCTAGGAATTTAATAGGTTTTTACTCTTCCTTTGTATAATGTGTCTTAATATGGTAGTTCGGGGGGACTTGAATAACTTTATCTTAAGTAGAACAGCTTTTTGAGAAGTTTTACTGTTTAAAGTGGGCTCCTGATAACTTTTAGTACTGTATATCCCTCTTCTCCCAAAAATTTCAGAAGACACTGCATTTTTCCATTTTTCTATTAATTCTACAATACTTTCAAGATGTTTGTCATTTGAGTGTTGTTTTTTTTTCCTTAAATATCATTGATCTAGAAGCTGATGGCTTACTCCTTGTTATCTTTTTTGATCTAATAACCCCAAATTTTTTAAAAACCTCCATATAAATCCCCAGTAAAGCCATGCCTAGCATAAGGGGACGGTCACTCTAACCTTACACAGCTGCATAACGTTACTCTTCTCTATATTAGCCAAATGTAATCAGTGCAGCATGCAGAGGGTAGTTAAGTAGTGTTCAAATGAGGCTGATTTAATTGTGTTCCCTTACTAAAATCTATAAAAAGTAGAATAATGGTATTCTGTTGTTGTTTAAGTGGAAATGCTTTCTGGGAAACTTCTGAAATTGTATTCAATAAACTTAAAGGAATTTTCTGTATGGTTACTGTTTATTAAAAGTTTAATAATTCTTGTGCAGCTTGGTTTTATATTTTGTTACATGTTGCATGTTGAGCGAAAAATTGATTTCACAAAAGTACAGAGGCACCTTCAGAAGAAATAAGTTTAGGATAATTGGTGGAGAAGCCCGTATAAATGTCTGCTTAATAACTTTGCTCATTTTTAGTATGATTATCAGTGATTATACAGGTACAAGCTGTGTGCCACTACAGGATCTGTAAGGCAAATATGAAGCATATTTGATCATTATTTCATTTGGAGTTTCTCTTAAAAGTACCTGCTCTATAATTAAAGTATTCTAATGGTTAGGAATCAAGATTGAAACCAGTCATTGTCTTTACCTCAAGCTTTTACTGAAGTCTGGCTTCAGTATCAGTTCAGTGGAGCCAGAACTTCACCCCATGTTACTGTTTTTTAAAATTGTAAAATTAAAAAAGGGGAAGTTAAAGGAAAATATGTAATGGAAAGAATCAAATGTATATATGAAATTTGTGGACAAGAAACACTGTTTAAATGATGCATACTTTATTTTTAGCTCTGTGCCGGCAAGTTCCCGTATTCGAATCCTCCAATTGCAAGACCCTGAAAGAGGCCAGAAAACATCAAATTGCCAAAATAGGAATGACGGAGAGGAAGAACAATAAGTATATCTGTGTGTGAATATGGCATACTATTGGGGATAAATGTGTATTGGTATGTGTAAAGTTATTACTTTCTGATGCTGGATAAGAGGATTTTTTTTGTTAGAATACTCTCAGGAAAAGAGAAGGCTCCTGTATATTTCTTCTTTGAATTACTGTATGTGTACAGACCAAGAATAATCACCATTTTGATAACGGGAAAATCCTTAGTGTTCAGTTGATATTTGTAACTACCAGCTAGTAGAATTTTTTATCAGTTGTTCTGTTTTTTCTTCTGGAAAAGTTGAAATATATTTTGTATAACTATGGAGTAATATTTTAATAAACAGTGAGACTGATACTTGTAGTAATGCTTTTTAGTGTCTACACACTTGAAAACAACTTAATGCTAATTTTTTTATAGCTCTGCTTTATTTTGTAAACATGTGCTAATAATAATAAATACATGCTGTAAAACAGGTGTGGTGTTTTTTTCCAGTGGAACCACAGCGACTGTACATGAGAAGCTATTAGTACTTATAGTGTGTACTTTCATAATCAGAGAAGTGAAAAATTTATTTGCAATATATTCTCTAGGTGGGGAAAAAAGTTATTTTATTTCTTCCTAAAGAGTTTATAGGGAAGAGTTTGAATTTCTTTGGACCTAAGCTTGTACAACCTAGCAAATTATGGTTTTATGAACTTAGGTTCTTAATTCTAATTTACTAAGCTCTTGTTCAGTCTGAGTTTGCAGGTATAGACTAAGTGTAGGTATTTATTACATTGTAACAAACTAAAGTGACAGAAGTCCTTCCGCTATAGAGGAATGAAGTAGAATAAGAATTCTGGAAAATAATACAGTAGCTTTTCTACAGCACTGTAGGCCTGCATTTTGCTGGGTGTTCCTGTCCCCCCCCTCCCCTTCCGTCTTCCCCTGGGACTATACTACAGCAGTTAAACTAAAATACACTTGCTTTATTGAAATAATACAGGCATTTATTGGGGATAAGAAAGAGAAAGAAGAACCAGATTTTTCAAACTCCTGAATTAATTTTTTTCTCTTCCGTTCTCCTTTCTCCAGGAACTTGAAGTTGTTGGGAGCTCTTAAAAAACAATCAATTTTTAGAGTTCAGGCATTAGACATACTTTTTTTTTTTTCCAATAGGTGGATATAAAAAGCCATACAGACTATTGAGAGAACAGTTCTGCAGTTTCTGCAGTTATTTACCAAGCAGCAGTTCCTCAGTAAACTCACTGTAGTCTAAGTTTTAACTTGGCTTTGTAGCTGAATTTGGTTTTAGGTGCTGTACAGTGTTTTGTGTTCTCTGATGTCTTTCAGTTACTATGCAAGAATTTGTAGGTATTTCAAAAATATGGATGCTAGATGAGAACTGAAGGAAATATGCTGAGAAAGGTAGCTGCAGTTCTAGTGCATTCTAAACGTAGGAATTAAGTCTAGTGATTTTTTTTTTTTAAAAGCTTCAGATGTTTCCTTCTGAAAGCCCAGGGTAATGGGCCAGCAGGCTCACGGCAGCCTTGAGGAGGTTTACAGGGTCGGCGTTTTTTGTTGTTGAAGTGTGTGGCAGAAGAGAGACAGTAGTCAAATTGAAGTAGGATAAAACAGGGGCAGGGATTGTTCATGATGAAGATAGGAGGAGCACGTCCATCCTTGTAGGCTTTTAGGGCCTAAATAGACTGCTGTATCTCCTTCAAGCAGGGATCTGCGCAATAGACCTCTGGAGATCCCTACCAAACTAAACAATTGTAAAATCCTGTGATTTGATGGAATATATATTGAAGATACTTAAAATGTTAGGATTACGTGAAAATACTTGGGGGGATACACCATACAAAGTGCACACTTGGTAAAACTTGTCTAGAACACAAGCCCAGTTTGTACGGGGATGTCCTTGATACTCTTACGCCACCATGAACCACATAGTTTGACTGGATTTTGTGATGAAATTGGAATATGTTTCAGACTTTTATAATATGAAATAATAGAACGGCATATAATTATTTCCACCTGATTTTCTTCAGCATCCAAAAAATAAAGCAAGAGTGCAGAGGCAGGAGAGAGGGAAGACTTTATCTTCATTAGTACTTTTATCAAGACATCTATTGAGAAAAGAGCTCAAGAAAAATTATTGCATTCCTACTAAGCCAACACTTCAGCTTTCTCCCAAGTTTTCTATAGGCTTGCTTGAAATATTGGAGCAGTTGGCATCAATTCTGGTCTTTGGTTCAAATCAATATATTGTATTTATTCTGATCTACCACTGCACTTGAAAATGCATGCTTGACTGTGTAATTATTACAAGCAAATGTTTACATGGTAGAGGATTAGTTTTGAATAAGCACTTGCTTAGATGCATTTATTTTTGCACCGATTCTTGTGAGGTCTCAAAACTACCTTATTCTTGGTGCTTTAAGTACAGAGTTTACTGTACCAGTTACCTAGAGAGAGAACTGCAGTGCTAATGTTACGTTTTGTGACTGTGTTTGAGTTGCTGGCTGTTTTGGATGGCCGTATGTTGCTTAATGCTGCATTAAAGTAAATGGAGCCTGTCCAGCTGTATAAATTCAAGGTGCAGGGAAATGTAGAATGAGGTACTGCTGCTCTGATAAGTACACGTAAACCAGAGAGGCGTAAATTCCCAGGAAAGTTCAACATCCTCTCTACAACTAGTAATTTAAGCCTAAGTGGAAACAATGGGCATATCATTCTCAGATGTACGTTACGTTTGCAGAATATGTGTTTTATTTTTAAGTTACAGCCAAAGGTACAAAGTGTACCATTCTCTAATTTGCGAAGACTGTTACCTGGGTAGCCTAAGCAACTTTCTGGTATTTAAAAATAGTTGAATTTTCTGCCTTTTGCTGTTTGTTTGGAATACAAAGAAACTTAAATATGAGAGGATGGCTGTGTTGTGGCAACTGATTCTGTGTTCCCCCCACCATGTTTGTTAGCAAAATGTGTAAAACTGTTGGGTTTTTTTACCCTCAATTTTAAGGTGAGTTGCACTTTTTAAATTTGAAAATACAGAGAATGATTTGGTTTGTGCCATGTTTTATTGTTTGACTTGTAGCTATTAAGAATACGGTCTCGTTTCTTCATAAGGTAAAGAAGAAATATCAAACATGCAATTGTACTATGTTCAATTTTTTTTTTTTTTAATCCTGCAAGCAACCATTTAAAGCAACTGGGAAATGTGGTGTAGCAAAGATTATTTTTTTTTTATCTGCAATCTCTGCAGTCTGCTGGTTCTCGATGCTTTCCCAGGGCTGTGCTGAACTTGCACTTGCCATAGTATAAAGATAAACTCGATTGATGCACATAGAATTGAGGAGGAAGGTGCTTCTCTTCACTATCCCTTCTCAATCATCACACGTTATGGTTAATTTCTCAGTAATGATTTTCAACATGTCTGTTTATATTAAAACCGGGGTAGCTCAAAGACTCTTACTCAAGGAGGGAAAAACATTAGAAGACCAGGTTTAGGTCAAGCAAATAAACTGTATTTGACTTTGAGCTAGCTTAAAAAGCTAAGTAAGCACAGGTCTAGTAGGATTAGCATCTTCGAGGATAAACAGCTGCTCTGTTGGTAAACACAAGAACTACAATTTTTGGTTTTATATAATATGACTTCAAGTGCGTGAGTGAGTGCAAGGAAGTTTTTTTTTCATGCTTTCATAATGAAATATATATTTCCCAGTATTACAGTGATAGATAATTAAGGAAAATGAACTTTTTTTCTATTACCATGCTGAAGATATGAAATAAGAATTAGGGGAAAAGGTCAAATGTTATAAATTTATTTTGGGACATATATATTGCAACCTCTGTGGAAGCTTTTGAAAATTCAGGCAGAGATCAATACACTTCCAATAAAACCTTTAAACTTCCAATAAAACAATATTTTAAACATTATATATATATATTTATATATATGTTTTTAATTAAAGGGATCATTTTAGCAGGATTTTTTTTTTTTTTTTTTATATACTGCATTCCTCTGACATAGCTCTTTCCAGATTGAAGGGATGCAAATGAGGTAAGAATTAAGGCAAACCTAAAAGGCATGCAAATGAAGTACATTTATATCCACTGACAATACAAGCACATGTGTGGATCAGACTTAAGAGCTGAGGAACTCTTCCCCTCTGTCTGTCCAGTACTACTTTACAGCAGAATGGTGACATGATTTATAATAAACAGTTAACATTGCCATGGGAATTCAGTGTCACTAACATTACTCAGTCTAGGAGGACACAGAGCTAGCATCAGTAAAACATGAACAATAAATAATATAATTCACTGCAGCACAGGACTGCTGCACAGGCTTCAGAGGAATAGGGTTGTTATGAAATGACATTGCAAACATCACATTGTGGCAGTTTATTTTTATAATATATACTTTTAAAATTCTTTAGCAAATGACATTCTCATGCACACAAGTGTTTCAAACACAAGAAGCAAGTCCATTTATAGGTAGTCCAAGCAAATTTTTGTGTGTGTGGAAATAGCTGCAAACTGAATGGAACATTAAACTTCTGTGCAGTCTATGACTCATTGTACACAAGCTCATTTTTGAATGTCACACTGCAGGAGTAATACAATGGATGGATCACTCTTTGCAGCTTCTTTGAATTCATCCAGTGTGATCTGGTCATCTTTGTTCTTATCCATCTTACTGAAGATCTTGTCTACCCGTTGCTCAGGCGTCAGACCATCTTCATTCATCTTCATCATTATCACAGTGCCCACCATTTTGTAGATGGCCTTTGGAAAGAAACCAAACGGAAAATTCAACATGTGAATTAATGTTTTCTTGATGTGATCAAATTCTGGAAAGATACCCAACAAAATGATGGCCAGTGTCCTTAATTTTGTGGGGTTTTTTTCTTAGAATCTGCTGTCCATATACTTAAAGAAGAATGTGTTTTACTTTCTTTTGATGCAGATTTATTTCAGGCGTTGCATTTTGCATCCCAGAATGAATTTCTTGGGCTTTCTGTTTCACAGTGCAAAACCGTTGCAATCTATTCTCTGGGGCAACTGTTTATTTGGCTTTTAGTCATTCCATTGAAATATTTGACGGAAATTCAGAATAATCACTTTTAGAAGCTGTCACCTTTTAATAGCTTTCTATGTGTACGTGTGAGCAAAATCTGGTATTAACTACTGTGGTGAGTAGCTTGCAGATGACGTGGGTGGTAAACGTTATCCTTCCTGTTATATGCTGTGGTCATCCTAAAGCCCATCTGTGAGAGCTCACTTCAAATACTGTGTTGTTATCCCTGTAAATTTCTGTAATTATATGAAGTTAATCTCCGGTAAGGTTTCAGCTACAAACCAGTAATTTCATGGGTGTCAAGTGATTTTGAGATGGGCTTTGTAAATACTTTGCTGTGCTGTTCTCATGGTTAATCTGTTCATCAGAAAAAACCCAACCCAACCCATCAATAAAAACCAAACCTCTGGATATTTAAAAGCTTATATGTACATATGTACTTCCTGCAATTTTCAAAGATTACACTTGTTAAAACATTAGTGAGCTTGCACCACTTAGACATGAGTTAGTATAGGATGAAGGCATGTAATATATGCTTTTAATGATACACTACAACCTTTTGTGTGCTTAAAATCTAAACTATATGTGAACAAGTAATCAAATAATGTTCAGACACGTTACTTCTGAGCGTTACACTGATCTCACCTCTATAATTTCCAGCATTTCCACTCTTGTAATTTTACCATCACCATCCAAGTCGTACATGTTGAAGGCCCAGTTTAGCTTTTGCTCAAAACTGCCTCGTGAGGTGATGGACAGCGCGCAAATGAACTCTCTGAAGTCAATGGTCCCATCTCCGTTTTTATCAAAGGTTCGGAAGGCGTGCTGGGCAAACTTTGAAGCATCTCCATAAGGAAAGAACTGCAAAATACAATAATAAATAGAACTGTGGGCAATGCAAGGGAGCAAGCTGTGTACCTGCCTCCAAAATACAGATGTGAGGCATTTATAGAAAGTTGCTGGTGGGCTTTGTGTGAAACTGAAGATCTGCAACGTAAGCTTCCGTAAGTTACAGTGTAATGATTATTACAAATTTACTTCTACAAAAATCTCTTAAGTTTACCGCAAAGTATATTATAAATATCTAAAACTAAATTAACTAGATGAACCTTAACATGAAGTTGGGTGCAAAACAAGAGAGTTTACATAATATTCTCTGTTGTTGTCTCTCTGACAGCAATCACTGCACTTCAGCAGTGTTTTTTCTGCCTGGGAGAACCAGCTCTTGACATGTTGCAACGAAGTAGATGTGTGGGTTTGTTGTTATATAACTTCATTTATTAAAAAAAAATAATACACACACAGCATAAAAAGCCAGGAACATATGTTCTCTTCTGCCAACCAACATTAGTACAAGTACGTAAGATGAGAACTGAGATGCAGTTAAACAATACTTTTCATGTTTAATATCCATTATCAGTGAACGTTGCTAGTGACTAGCTTAATGAAATGTTTTAAATGACCATAACATGTAGGTTTTCTGCTGGTGTTTTTTCCTTTGGGAAATGTATAATTCAAGACAATTGAGACAGCAGCAGTTCCTTCTGTGGCCCAGACTCAGAAAAACATACCTCTTAGGAAAAGGAGATTAAACTAGCGCTGAAGTCCAACTGCAGCGCAGGGACTATACACAAAAATGTATACACACACAATTTTATGGAGGTCTTCATGCTCCTTGAACACAAACGTTTTGCTCCCAATCTGACAGCTATCTCATTTTGTGCTTTTTAACATTCCAATTCTTAGTAAGTATTGCATTTAATAATGGAAGTTTGAAGGAAAAACTTCAGTGGCAGCCAAGGAAACGGATCTGCATTTTGCAATTTTCCATTTCCCCATCCAGAGCTTTCACTGCAGGCTGATGGTTGCTGTGGTCAGCTGTGAAAGCTCTTGAATACACTCAAATTTCATGGGGGATCTTGGGGATCTCACAGCATATACAGAAATGGGAGCTACTAATTCTCTGATTAAATACAGATGTAGAACATGGCAAGCCTTTGCTGCTTTTCCTTTGAGGAGGCCAAATGACCATTTGGCTACTGTGTCTTGCCCTAAAAAATGCAAAACTGAGCAGGCAGCTGCTTGCACTCTGTGGCCATGCAGGTCATGTCAGGAGCCACTCCTGCATTGCCAAAGGGGTCCTAAACTGCAAGTCTCCTTTAAACTTACTGTTTTATCTGATAGCAGCTTTTCAGACACCATTCTGGATAACCTTTCCATTGCTGAAGAGGTACGATACAATCACGTCTCTGGCTCAGTGGCATTACAGTAATTGTCAAATCTGCCTCTTCCCCTCAAAAGAGAGAGCAGGGTTAACTTTTGCCCACCTCCCTCCATTCAGAACATTGCCCTGTTGGGAATTACCCCCAAAGAGATGCAAATCACTTCATTATCCCAGAAGAGGTATCAAATATGCCCATCTCACTTCCCAAGGACCTTCTTGTGAAGCTATTTGAGCATGGTGTGGAGGCATCAACAGAGAAGGCCACTCTACCCATTCCAGCGGTATTTTGTCCATGTTAACATCCATCGCTGTTAAAGTTGTGATTTTTTCATTTGACGTTGTATGGATCATCATCCACCCACTGCTTCCACGCCCCTTCTTCAACAGCTGAAGGATGCGTTGGGTATTGTCTCCTGAAAACGTAACTTACATGCCTGTACTCAACCCAGCCCTAGTTTCTGTTTTGATAATCCAAACTGATGGAGCTGTAAATGCCTCCAGGTACTGTTGCAGCTCTTTCTGTGCTTTGTTTTTTGACCTTTAAAAATTTTTGGTCTTGGGTATGGTAAGCATGATTGGGTTTGTAAACATATAAAGATATGTGGGTTCTCTGATCCAATTCAGGACTGCAGTGACTGCAGCTACCAGACCTTGCTGAATTGCTCTTCTAGTGTAAAGCTCAACCTTTTGTCAAAGTAAAGACAGCTCCCTCAGCTGGATGGTCCTTTGGGCTCACAGTCCTACATTCAGCTGTGTCAAAACAAAGTTACGTGAATGTTATCGAAAACCTGAATGTTATTTGCAGGTTACTGAAAATCCTGCACACTGCTTCCTCTTTTTCATGATCTACCATTCCCCCAGCATCTGTTCCAACTGCAGATGTGAGCATAGTTGATATTTAATTTTACATGTATGTATAGATAGGTGATGCTTCTGCAGACCACTGGTGAAAAGTTACGCAGTGGCTCTTGTGCCCTGCAGCTCCACAGGGACTCCACTGCTTCCCCCCCCCCCCCCGCAATCTTGGGAACCTAGTAGCTGCTCAAAGCTTTTTAAATCTTTAAACCAAAATCTGTCAAAATTTTAGTCTTCCAAGTGTTTCTGTTAAGAGCTGACTATTGCTGAGGATGCTGCCTGATCAATGTTTTTGTGACTGTCACACCACAGTCTCTGTAACAGAAAAGCAAGCAGCTAGAGGGAAAGGGGACGGTCCTTTTTGCTGTCCAGAGAACCAAAATACATTCAGGTGCTTTCTCCTATGATCCAGACTGAGAAATGGTACAAATGTACCAGCCGACCCAAAAAACCAAACTACAGTGCAGAAGCTCACCTACAAAAATGGCTAAGAAGTGGCAGACACCCCAAAATACTCAAGAGCACAAGAACAAAACCAGGGATTAGGAGGGGTCAGTGGCTGGAGATGCTGAAGACCATTTCTAAATTATTCTTGGGGAAACATGAATATATCATTCAGTCTCCCACTAAAGCAAGCTGTGACTACCTCTTTTCCAGTCATGCCATTAACCTCACATAGCAGGGAGAAAAGCATTGTTCTGATTTTTTCATCACAGACAAGACAACAAATTTTTCTCTTCTGAGGCGAGGAAGGCAGTGGCACCGCTCAGAGCTAAGCCTTGGCATTTACAGCCTAGCAAGGTGAACAAATGGAGCTAAGGCCTCTTCCTTTTTCACCCCTTCATCTTTGCCTCCCTCTAGGGAGCAAGTGCAGTAAAAGGTCCTTTAGGGAGTGAAGGCACTCTTCTCTGGCCTGTACCTGCCAATTCGTATTATTTTTTAGCTCAGAACAACTGGAAAAACATTGTCAAAGCCTGTTTAAAAACCTACTTGAAGATTTTAAAGTTGACTTGAAGACTTCCATTGGCCTGCTTTGAAATGATTCATAAATAAGAAACAGAGTGAATGCAAACCAAAAGAATTACAGAGCAAAAGAAGCCAGCTCTGGTAAAATATTATTGGACTATTAAAACACAGTGAGACCTCAGGAAGGTACAATGGCACTGACTAACTACCTCAATCCTAGTCTGAGCCAAGTGTCAATGGGAGACAAGAGTCTCTGGAAGGCAAAGATGCATTTTTCGCAGCGAGAACATGAGGAGGGCAGTTTAGTCCGCCTCATATGGCACTCTGGCATAAGCTTGGTGAATGCCTCAGAAACAAGTAAAGAAACACAACTAGGATTTTCAGAGGCTACAGCCACTAGGCAAGTCGGTGCCTTCAGCCTCCTCTCCAAACCATCGTCTAGGTGATCGATCTATGAGAAATCTACTATGAAAGCAACTAGTTCCCTCCTGGAGCCATGGTACCATTGAAAAGTGCAGTCTACACACCAGCGTTGTCTCCTGCTTTACCCCTTTAATCAAAAAATTAAGACAAACAACACCTGCCTGGACTTTTTACAGCAGTAAGTTCCACAGATGACCAGGCACTGGTCATATTCCTTTGTTTCTGCTTCTCCAATCTTACCTCTTGCTTGGCCTGCGCAGCATCTGACCAGTTAGATCAACATGGTGATGTGTGAAGAAAGTATTATCTCTAGGGACAACTACCAATATAGGAAAGGAAAAAGGAAGAAGAAAGAAAAATCCTACATATTCCGCTTCTAAATTCTGGAGAAGATTGTCTTACAGATTCTTAGCTTCCAGAGTGTTTCTAGACACCTTTCTGGTATACGGGGGGCTTTCAAATGGTCCTGAAATAAGAATATCTAGCAAATAGCATCTACAAATTATACATAACTTAAGTCTTGGGGAAACTGATCAAATACCTAGAAATATTTATCTGCGCAGATGCTTTAGCACCTTTGAAGTGATGCCATTCATAGACAACTTTGTAACCAACTGTATTCAGATCATCTTTGGGAGGGAGTTACTGAAAAAGCATAAAGCATATGCTAAAGCATATGGCTAAAGGTTTAACATATGGTTAAAATATAAAGAAAAAACAAAACAAAAAGCAATATACTTTCCCAAATTCCCCTGTGATGGGAGGTCCAAAAAAGAAGGATCCATCCTTCCTTGGTAGGGTGGGGTAGAGCAAATCCATAGACTGGCCTGAGCAGTGCTTTGGTTTTCATGCTATGTTTTATCATGTTTGAGATGCATTTCTATTAAAAGGGAAATTCTGATATAAAATGGAGAAAACCAGAATTAGCATAGTGTACGGAAAGTTAAACTCACTGCCTACACATCCTCAGGTGACAACTTGGTCACTGATGTAAGGTCACAGCTTCCAGTGACCAAGGTGGGAGCTGCAGCGCAGAATGGGAGGCAGGTGAGCAGGAGCAAGTACAGGGCTTCTGTATCCCAGGCTTGGAGAAGATGGAAGAAGCAGCCGCTGATTCACCCAGGAGATGAGATGCCCCATTCGGGGCTCAGCACTGCCAGATGCTGCTGAGGGCTGAAGTGGTGAAGAGGAATGAGTAGGGCACAGCCAGCGCAAGGAGCAGCGGGAGCATCATCAGGGGCTGGCACGTGGAAACAAGCCTAACTGTTGGCTCCCATGGGAAAAACCTTACACAACTGATGCTGTTACACTTTAGGAAGGAGTTAGTTACCCTTTTAATCTACTTCCTTAGTGTTTTCTTTCATCCTTTTAGTAAGTTTGCTAGGCAACTCAGTTCACCTTTGTAAGTGGAGAACACGAGCACTTTGCAAATCACAAAGTCTGGTTGCTGGTAGAAGCTCAAAGGGGTATTTTTTACAGCAAACCTCAAATTTGAACCCAGACACTGACAGCTGCTGGTCAAGCCCGATCTTGCAGATCCTCAGACGTGAGGTCACTGAGAGGGATGCCTGTGATGACTAGGGAGCAGGTTGCTGCTCTCTAGTTTTTCAAGAGGACAAAGCTCTGGGTTCCTGCCAGCAGTACAAATGCAGGAGTTGAGGATGTAAGAAAAAAAGAAAAGATTACTTTTTAATTCTCTACTTTAGAAAAAATAGTTGTAACTTACTGTAGTCTTGCACTTTATGAGTTAAGGCATGAGAAGGGGAAGAGATGTACCGGGCTGTGCCACCCTGGCACCAGGGTGATCTGTAGGGCTGCAGCCTGTGCCTGCCAGCACCTCTTTGCACAAAACTGAAAACTCATGTTTTCAGCATGAGCATAACCACAGCAGCACAAAGACACAGTCAGTACATTTGTCCTTCTTCTGGAAGAGATTTGACTGCCCTGGGAATACACAGCTCAAGGGCAGGTCAGGACAGATATACCTTTAAAACAGATAAAGACACATTTTCAAGACTTCCTGAGGGTATGTGGATTAAGAATGGATAAAGCACAATGTGCCCCTCTTATCCATGTTATGTCTCACCCTTATTCTTTGGAGTAATGCCAGTGAAATCGATGTGAAGTGTTGTGAGCTGCCTCTATGTCCAGTGCTGGAGCGGAGAGGGCTGGCAGAGAGCATCCTGCCAAGGATGGTGGCACTGATGAGGAGGGGACCAGTGGAACAGGGCAACACAGAGCAGGACGGGGCTGTGAGCAGGAACGCCTGTGTGTGAGAGCGCCACAGCATCACCCTGGATTGGTGCTGTGCATTGCTCTTTGGTCAATGGACAGAGGCTTCTCCAAAGAGTCATCTGAAGCAATCAAATTAGGTGTCTGGCTGTAGGTGGGGCAGAGGGATCATTAAGCTTAAATTCTGCATTTTTTTCTAAAGTCAGTCTTCACAGTACTAACCAGGGAGACTTCTAGTTCCTGTAATCCTCAGACTAGGACTCTTCCCAGCTATCTTCCACATACTTTTGCTGAACAAGTGTTTTCAGAGCTTGCCTACAAAACAGGCTTTCCAAAATCACAGCAGTGGGATGACACAACATCTTTTCCCCTACTGAAAGGTCTCAGCTTGGAGGTGGAAACCCCACATTCACTTCCCTCCTCTATCTGAGACAAACTGAATGGGCAGCTCAGGAGATAGCCCAGCTACAGCCCAGTTCATATCAGGGAACTATGAGTTCCCAAACTGGGAGTAGCTTGTGTGAACTAATATTAAAGGGATCAGAAAGAGAGCGAACTTTTTTTTTAAAAAAAACCAAATTAGCGGTTAAGAAACTGCTTTGGGAGACAGAAGATTTGGATTCTAGTATTTCCCCCACTAAATATATTTTAAAATCTACTTTAACTCAGGTAATTTTCACAATTCTTTCATTCACTTGCATCTTAACCACTACGATACCAAGCAGAATATATATTATTAGCAGTATGAGCCAATGTAAACAATCAATTACTTCAATGGCTTTTGAATTGGGCCTATGATGATGCTCAATCTGAAAGAATTTCCTTACCGCTTTCTAGTTCTGTCAAAGGTTTTCCTTGAGTTATTATTCATTGGAGGAGATCTTCAATGAACTGAAACACATCCAAATGTTGTTATTCAAGTCCAGGCCCCCAAGGGCCCTTAGACAATCATGGCAAAACCCACAAAGGGATATAGGCAATTAAAAGTACTAAGCAATCAACCTCCATAGTCAGGTTTTCCATCTCTGAGGTGTCCAAATGTTTTAGTTGTGGATTTCCAAAGCCTTTTGTCACACAACTCTTCTGTCTAGACTTCAGAGATCCTGTTCCCAGAGGCAATTTACACCACCTTACTGTGCTGAAGTCCTGTGGTGCCTATCCCCAACTGCCCTTTAAATGAAAAGCATTCAGATGCACTTAGGTAATCACTGAGGATTTCAGTCTCAGAGCACTCAGAGGCTGAAGTTTACTGCAGAGACCTAACAGGCAATGAATGAGCACCCAAGAATTTGGCTTCACAGAAGCAGAAGTAATTTCAGCAGCTATGCATGCTTATATTAACAATTTAATCAAGCATTAAGGGATTTGGATCCCAGAGATACAGATGTTCCTGTCCTGTTCCCAGCTCTCAGCCACAGAGGAGCAGCACATCAACACAGAAAGGCACATCACACACCCTTGAAAGGTCTAGGGCTGTCTTGTTCATATGCATGGAAAATGAAGTGAGGGTTACAACAATTTAATTCTATTACTGAAATTCCAGGGGGTGGAATCAGATGATGTTTCTGCACTGAGCTAGAGGTAGGATGCTGGAACAGATCCAGATGTGTTATTCAGAACTGTGGTACAGATGGGGACCCTCTTCTCAACTTTGTCCATATCCTCTGTTCCTCCCCTCCCTGCACTATCACTCCATTATGCAGAGAAATCCTAGGAAAGGTCTAAAAGCTCCCACAACGGCTCACGCCCAGCTACAGCACTGATGCCACTAATCTCCACATGAGCTGAAGCAAATGCTGCACTAATGGGGCTGACAGAGATCCCCAATCTCTGCTGCAGCAGAGGTACAGCCAGAAGAAAACGGGCCCGTTGGCTGGGTCTTGTGGGTTAACACCACATGTAAACTGCCTGGAATAGCAGCAGGGTTTTGTGGAGTACATTTCAAAGCTTAGAGCCTTGCCCAACCACATCTTGCATGTATTTCCAGGCTAGTTAGTTAGCTTAATTTCTTTTTCTAAGCTATTTTCACTTTGCAGATGAAGCTGGAAACAGCAAGCATAGCCCTAACAAACTCCATTAATGGCTAATGAATTGTATTTCCTCTGCCTTCCAAAATACAAATAAATGGATAAAAATGATACTACTGCGTCTGCATGTGTACCTGTTGAAAACCAAGCTCAATGTATTACTCTAAACCACAAATGTAACTGATGTAATAGCAAGATTACCAAAGCGGATGATGATATTTAGCCTGTTCGTGTGTAGGACTGCAGCTTCTGCTGACAGAATAAGCAATGAAGCAACTGCATTGACGTATTTTTTTCTTTTGCATGTTAATAGAGCGACACTGCTTCAGAAGTCAGATTCCTTTTGTGTTCCTCCTACAGCTGCCTTTATTGGGATCAAAACATTATCAGTTTTCCAGCTTCTCCCTCTTCTCCCAGTCAGCCTGTGAAGGGTTATTATCTCCTTCCAGCTTGTCATACGTGTACCAAAGCACTTCACATCCAAAGTATGTCAGTCCCTGCTCAGTGTCGGAGAGAAAGGCTATTTTCTGGCTCCGCTCTGGCCTTTTACTGTGCTTTACACAGACAAAAGGTCCACTGGGCTGACCCACTGGAAAAATGCAGAATTGGAGCATACAATGCCACAGCCTAGTACTGCAGGTCTGCATGGCTTTTACCAGCCAGTTTCCTTCAGAGGAATCAAGTTCTTCTCTCAAGTCAGCCCCAAAAAATGAGTCTGATTATGTTTTGCTTAGTATCAGGAAAGAAATTACCCCACAGGATTACAATGGATAGATACACATGAATCTGGGCTTCAGGCTGGCAGGATACAGACCCACACATTTCAACACTGGCAAAATTCATTGCTGCAAAGCAGAAACCAGCACAGGATTTTCTACAGCAAGGTGAATACAAAAAAAAAAAAAAAAAAAAAAAAAAAAAAAAAAGAAGACATCAGGGAAAACACATCAGTTGCAGAGCAGGAACAGTACAGAAACATAAGATAAAAAAAACCAACCAAAATACCTATATACTGTCCCAAAGCAATCTTCACAGTAAAAGCCCTCCAAGCCTTTTGTCCCCATAGACGCTGAGTCTGGTATAACTGCACTCTTAAGTGCATTTGCAGTGTAAGGCAGAAATATTCCACCTACGAAAACTGCCTCCAGCCACCTGGCTACAGCTTGCCAGAGTGTCCCAAGCCACAGGACTGAGCCTCTTGGAAAGGATAAACTCAAGGACCACCAAAGACCAGAGTCTAAACCGGACCTTTTAGATCCGGGTCTCAGTTCTCTATGTGTAAATCTGTGAAATGTCCCCACCTCAGAGGTGCACTGCGAGGATAAATACAATAAAGAATTATGACTATTTCAGATACTGCTGCAGTGGGAGTCGTACAACTAGCAAGAACTGGGGAGAACTGCCAAACCTCATGGATGTTTACTGCTTATGCCTCTGCTCAGTAGCTTTAATGCTGTGAACACGTATGCATGCATAGACACATGGGGAGGCTTATAAGCAGCTGTTCTTCACATAAAGAAGAAATATTTAGGAAAGCCAAGAAAAGTATTTTCTCCCCTTCACAGAGAAAATTCACAACTTGTACAGGCTGAAGTAGGAACAGAGAAGAGCCTGTGTCTTATCCAGACCTCCATGAACTGTGACTAGCTCTTACATTATTGTTAAGGACTAAGCCACCCTGTCTTGCAGATGCTTTTAGCCACTGCAGAAATGCTCGTTTGAAGCATACGGAGAAGAAATATTTGACAATGTAGGAGTTGGCAATTGTGTGAAACATGGGTTAAGAGACCAAAGAACAAGTACACACCACAGGCTATGATAAAGCAAGATCCAGAGTAAAAAAACAGCATATGCCGAGAGCTTGGAGGAAGATGGATGGGAAAAGAGAAGCCACACTTCTCAAACATCCATCTGGCAGGGTCTACCTCTAAAAAAAAAACCTTTCAACCTGAAAAGTTAATCTTTATATTCACATTTGTGGGGAATTAGTCATAACTAGCAGGAAATGAATCGATTTTCAATCTTGGCTTTTCTCTGATTAGATTTGGACAATAAGAAACTTAATTGAGCTGTGGTAGTGCTATAGGTGAATACACTAGCAGATCGGTTATTACTCAGTGCTAACAAAAAGAAATCTTCAGAGAGAACTGTCATCAAAACAATTAGTATTGCTAGTGCTTAACACCACAACTACCACCAATTAAGTGTTATTTCTCTTTGATCTTCTTTAATTGAGCAGCAGCACTGGAACGCTTTATTTATTTTAAGTTTGGCAGAGTCTCCCACTACCCCAAGGTCAGTGATAGCACTGGGCTATGATAATGTCAGGGTCCTGCTGTGCTGTAGCTATGCCCCAGCCTAATTACAACATCCTTTTTCTTGACACCATGTTATCTCTTTAGGAATCTGGGAACATACCAGATGGAGAATACACTTATCTGGGACATGTATTCCTACCCTCCCCCCCCACCCCCCCCACCCCCAATTACAGATCATCTGACTCCCTTCCATTTCTGAAAAAGGCTTTATTTTCCCAGTAAGTTTTGGCTCCAAAGGTTCAGTGTATTAGTTTGAATGCTGTGCCTGCTGTGTTGTGAACTCCTTAGCGCAAATTTCCCAAAAGAACAGGACTATAGAAACATCAGTAAGTGCTATTTCCAGCCAAAAAGGCATTTGAAACAGGAGTCACTGAAGTCAGAGACAACCATCTTATGAATATACAGATGGAACTGCAGAAAAAATTCCCATGCCTGAAATATCTGAATGTCTCATACTTATGTAATATGTCCTCCTAAAATGCTTATACATATGGAGTTGTCACAGCCCAGTACTGCAGAAAGGAAACTGCAGAAAGAAGTAAAATGGCTGTAGCTGGGAGTATCAGAGAACTGAGATCTGAACCTCAAGATCTCTGTGAGTGCTAAACTACAGAATTCCTCTTCTGGATATTGAGTGCAAAACCTGCTAATTCAGGAATTACTAAAAAATAACTTTTACTTTCTGAGGAGAATTCTCAATTCCCTTACAAGCACAGCTCACTCCAGTAAGCTAGGAATTAGGGGACTCATCTTTTCCAGTTCACAAAACCTTTGGGTGTAGAGCAGTCCATAAACCTTTCCACCTACAGTAGGACACTACAACCTGAAGCCCAGAAAGACCAAAGAAGAGGAAACAGAGTAAAATTTTATGGTATCACAAACACCTTGAGAGAACCTGTTCTGCTGAGAAAAGCATGGAGTACTCAAGAAGGGAAACTGGGAAGCGCTGACAGCATCCAAAACTGGTGTAGCCTGCTGCTCGTAGCCATCACAGGCTAGAAAAGAGAACCCCAGCCTGCACCCCCAGGCAGCTCGGTCCCAACAGGAACACATGTTAACAAGACAAGTAACCGGGCTACAGACAGAGTCTCTCGGTCAGTCACTGTGCAGCGGTGCGCACTTACCCTTCTGTGCTCAACAACCACAGGCAATGGACTGGAAGCGGTTATTTTGTGTTGTACCCAAAACGTTTAACAACACCTAAGGGCTAGGCAGAGTTAATGACACAGAGTACTTGGAAACCCACCTGGGTAAATCCTGACATGTCCTTGCTTGGAGACCACACAACGTATGTCCCTAAACTCTTGTAGGCTTGGCACACAACAGATAGCTGATCAGAGTTGGTAACCGAAGGATAAGGTTTCCATGCGGGACAAAAGGGAGAAGAGCTAAGGGAATGGAAAGGACCCCAAAGTTAGAGATGAGAGGCAGGAAGGATGGTAGCAATAGCAGCAATACTTAGCATATAGATAAGGGGCAGGTGGACAATAACCTGACATCATCCTTTCTTCCCTACTGTCCCTAGACATATCCTATTGACTTTTATTTTCAGTACTGAGTTGGAAAGCAATTCAACCACTCACAGAGGAACTGTACTATAATGAAGTTTCTAATGATTTGAAATTGGAAATGGGCCTATATTTCTAACTGCTGCAAGACCTGTCTCAAAGCTTTTCTTTTGCAACGAAGCTGTGAGCAAATAGGTTTTCAGCTATCCTTCTGAAAATTCTGTACAGTCCTACTTAGGAGATCCATCCCTCTGTAACCCTTCCAATTCTGTTCTTATGGATAACAATAAAAAAGGAGTGTTAACACAGTGCAGTTTAAAGATTCCAGCTTTGACAGATAACGTATTTTCTTTCCTATCTACGCTTTCCCTTGTAACATAAACCCTTTCAATAGCCAATGCCAAGACTTAGAAGCGTAACAGTATATAAAAATCTCTGAAATACCAGCATTCTGGTACAAAGAATCATGAGTATACATCTATATATAGATATCTATCTATCTAGAGAGATACTTGTACATCTAGATATAGATCAAGGGAGTGGACTAAACCAGTTCTTGCTTAGAGAAAATGTATTGGAGGACAACTCTTGAGCTCACCGATGTCTGAAACCCCCCAGTTTTCTTTAAGTGAAGTGGTGTGCACATATGCAGTTCCATATGAATAACAGCATTATTATTGCTGTTATTGATAGTGATAATACCTAGGAGTCTTGGCCGAGCAGCATTTGGATAAACACTAAAGCTCAACATACAAGAAAAAGAAAGAGGAAAAGTCAGTGCAAGGAGCCTGAAATTCTTATCTTTGTGACTTGAACCCAATGAGTGTTGCCAAGGGTGGGAAAGGAGAAGAGAATGACACAACCCATTGTGTCACCTTCTGGGAAATAAGATGTATTTTCAGGTCTAGAAGAAACCACAGGTAGTCAAACAATGACAGCTCTTTGGTACACCGTCTCCTTGTCTATTAGGTCCACAGATTGATTCCCCTAAGGGGAAGGGATCTTGAACAAAGACTTTCAAAGGATGAATGGAAGGATGTAAAGGAGCTTTACATTCTTTTTCTTTGTCTAAAATGGTGTAAGAAGGGAAAATCCTCAACATATACAGATTATTTTTCCCATCATTTACGTTCTTTGCAATCTGTATAAAGAGATGTAGAAAAACCCCTTGTGGGCCATATGGATCAATGCTTTCACATATAGATGTTATCTCCCTGGATATGCTCTTGTTGCACTAGCATGGACTGTGCTCAAAAGCCACTGCAGACAAAACGTGGATATTAACACTAGTTAATACTCTGTATGAGACTGTTCCCAAAGGTGCTTCCTTTTTAGGCAACCGGCCAGCTAAAGAAGACACTATCATCCCACAGAGTAGAGCTTCTCCCAGGTTTCACCTCTCCTATCCTAATCAACTCTTGGGGGATGCAGACTTCTATGGGATGAACTTAAGTGAACCAGATGTTTGGAAGGGGAAAATTACCCACAGATTCTGTTTCCTCAGTGCTGTAACTTTGTATTGTCACCTTCCAGTGGATTTCTGTGGTTTTATCCACTCTTCCAGGTATCAGACCATGATCACAAAGGCTCAATTTAGAGAAATCTGTAAATGCATTAGTATAAACTAGATCATGCTCCTTGTTGATTTAAAGCATTGCAAATGAGAAGGCAGGATTACCTTCTCTCCTCCATCTGCCTGCTGAAGTAACTTAAATCCTTCAGCACACGGCAGCTTTGAATTTCAGCTCCTTTTTGCCATGAGAAAACCACCACTGAAGCAAAAAGCTACAATGGGTAGAGCAGCCAGATAAATCACGCAGCTAAGACCTTACCTGCCACTTGGTTCCTTTAAGATCTTATCATTATTCATATACTTAGTCTATAAGACACTAGAATGCAGTAAGACCATATAAAGAAGTAGTATAAAATGCATTCTAAAATCCACAGAGAATGTTACCTTTAATTAAAAATTACCTTTGTCTAAAAAGGTGAACAAAATTATACTAACAAAAAAGATGTCTCAATATGCATGCTTTAAAGAAAGCTACTATCCATGCCCATACTTCCAACACCGGGTTATCTCATTGTATGCACTATTTGACACCATTATAATGACTGAAGTGCCAATAACATAATTAGGAGTCAGCTGAAAAGAAGACAGAATAAAAAATACTTAAGCAATATACTCTAATGCTGATACCTTGTTGCTTTATTTATCACACAGGCTTAGTGTAGCTACACATTCTCCTCTGGATTAAGTCACTCTCTGTGCACCAGACCAACTGAAGATACCTGTACCACTTCAGTTGTGCATAAAAATCTGAGCGTGACAAATCTAAGACTGATGTCTTCACTGTAGTGCTGAATGCAATTTCATTTCAAAATCAGATCTACTTGATTTCTTCCCCTCAGCTACAAAAAAAAAAAAAAAAAAAAGTCTCAGAAACCCTGAATGCCCAACTAAATCCACTTGCAAGGAGCAAAATACAAGGTCTATTTATAGACATGGCAAAGCATAACTACAGGAATGTATCAAAATCAGTGTTTCCCATTAATAAACGCTATCTCAAAAATACACTCAAATACGTAGACTGATGCAATGTGAACTGCCCAGCAGTATAATTATGGTAACTATCTCACACTGGGGAATAACTGTTGCTTTTCCACACTGAGTAACGAAAATGAGTAATAGATTTGACTTTTCCCCCCAAGTATTCTGGTAAACATGTTAAATAAATCAGGTTGTAGACTTTCATGAATACACAGCAACAGCTACTCAGTCCTCAGCAAGCATGCAACAATACAATAATAACAATAACAGGAAAAAAAAAAAGTTCAATATTGGGGTTAGAATTTGAAGGAGGATTAGTCATACATGCCTTCAGGTAAATTCTCTTTCTTATCTTACAAGAGCAGCAGATTGCATCATCTTCAATATTCTTGAATCCCAGAGTCAAAGATGAATAAAAAGCCCTGTAGATATTAATGGTTAAACAATAAACTATGTAATCATGACCAAACTACTATGCTACCAACTGCTTTGCAGAAGGATGCTGGTTTATTCTTGCCAAGAGGGATCCTCCCAGGAACACTGTTCTTGGAAATGCCAGTTCCCAAAACATTCTTTTAAAGTTTACAGCTGGGAGATACAGCTCAATTCCTGACATCCCCATGTTCTTATACATCTCCTCTATCAGTTGACTGCAAATAATGCTCTCTAGAGACAAGTTATTTCTAGAGGAACACTAATGACACGTATTTCACACTTATTTGATAGACTCACATTTCAGACCAGATGTAATTAAGGATGAAAATTAATGACCTAATTCTAGTAAGATGTTAAAATCTCAAATAATAATAATAATAAAAAAATCAAACCCCAAGTTACAAGAAGATGCAAATAGAACAAGAAAGCATTCTCGTGACTGGTTGCTGTTATCACTGAAGTAACATGTAGGCACCTTCTCCAGCAAGGGGGCTTTTCTGAATTTGTTCTCCTATTGCATTCCTTTCCCAACACACTCCTGGCTAAAAGGGTCTTGTTGATGGTCAAAGGATTTTCAAGCCTCTAGATGCTTCATAAATCATCTGTGAGAGGCATTCAATGAACAACAGCTCTCTTATGGCAGCTGTCTCTAGAATGCAACTAGCTTCACAAAGACTCCATGTGGCATCTTTAAAAATACATGACAGAGCTGGCATTTTGTCTGTTTTAGAGTTCATGCTCTCATAAAAATAGGGCAACCTCCCCCTTCTCATAGCATGAAATATTTATGGAATGGTGGCAGCATCTTAGTAACTAAGGTTACAACCAGATTCCCTCGTAAAGAAATCTCAAAATTCTTTGCATCTTTCCTCAGTGACAGCCAAATACATAAGGGTGATAATACTGCCCAGGCAAAGACCAGGGAAATTCAAAAGAGCCAGGGAATTCAGTCTCTGAGGATGTAACAAATACTTACTGAACAAAACCCACAGGAGAACTGTACACAGTTGCTGTTAACAGGAGAGATGAAACTTGAAATATGCCTTAGACAGGATATGTCTAAAGAAAAATCATAGCCTACCAAGCTAATAGGTGACAATGCTTTTTGGTGCTGTCGAAATATGGAGAATCTTGTTTTCCAGGCTGAGGTCTAGGGTCCAAGTAGAAAATACAATACTGGCATCTTTTCATGAACCTGGGATGGAACCCAGAAGATACCTAGTCCAGCTGCCAGGGCAGACTTAGCAGCAGCATCTGCTATGACCCTGGGCAGAGACAGCTCACGAGAAAGGAAAAATCATAAGCCACAGCACCAAAGCTGTCAAATTGAACATTCTAAGCACACACCCAAGTAAACACCATTAGCAGTTAGCAACAGTATTTTGGGTTGTCTGAGCATGCTGGAGAGGGAATTCTGAAAGCACCAAAATAAGGTCAATTAGAAACTGCTCTCTGAGTTGGCTCTGTCCTTTCTTTCTCACAGAAGTGCTGGCAGAAGTCTGTACCTCTGATAGCTCAGTCTCTCTTGCTAGAGTGCAAGCAGACCACCAAATCTTAGGAAGCTCCCAGAGGTCAACAATATTGTCACAGAAGTCTGCCAGTTGGAGACTCCCTGTGTCAAGGTTTTGGCCGTCTTCATTTGGGGAACAGTGAGAGCATACTCAAAGCAAGCACAGAAAAAGGTAGATCTTCCACAGTTGTCCAGGTTATCCATGAAGAAAAACATCTAAATTAAATCTAAATAAAGCCCTGCCGGCAGAGAAAGGTCTTAAATTCAATCACTTGTACCTGCTGTCAACATCACTACTTCTTCCAGCCCCACCCCCCAAAAAAATGTTTATGTCTGGCTTCTCTTGTTCGCTAGATTTCTGCCTGCCTCTCAGAGCTGTGGACAGTCCTCATTCCTAATCAGCACCACAGTACTGACATTTGTCATCTGTGAATATACTATCTTTATTTTTGTAGCACTGTTTGCTGAAAAAATATTTTTGTAAGCCATGGTGTTTAAATGGTCTGTCACGTTTAGTTTGACAGTCAGCCTGACAAATACCAATTCAAAGCTCATTGCTTCATTCTTCTTCATCAATGGAAAGAGATGCTGCATCCTGATGGGATGATCTATCCCAAGACAGGTTATATATCCCAACAGCAGGCATGATGTGAATCCCATTCCGGGTGAGCACTTAGTGATTTCTTGGGTTATGAAGGATTGCATGACTACAGACTGAATACCTGAACAGCTCAGTGAAGGACAAGATTTTAATTCTCAACTGAAATATAAAGTGCTATTTCCTCATGCTGTCTTTAACTGATGATGTACCTATAACCTTTCCAGATTTACTGATGAAGTAGACAGTCCTGCTGCATTTCCAGTAAAACGCATAAATACCTGCAATCTACAACAAATTATTCTAGCTAATGATCTGAAATGACAGGGAGAGAAAGGGACGGTGTGGCACTGAAGCTTAAATGCAATGCAAATTTGAGGTCACAGTATCATGTGTTTCAGACCTGTCATGAAGCTGAAATACAAGTGAAGCTGTCACAGCGGTACAGTGACAGTACAGTTCAGCAGGCTGATGAAGTGACTAAAATCCAGAATGGCTGCAGTCAAAGGACGAAAAGGTGGGTTTTTTTTCCCTACTCTGTGTACATAAATAGGAAAGATTTGGTCCTGTTGTCCTATAAGCACACTCTCTGAGATGTCATTCAAAAGCAACGGCTGACCTGTGCTACATTTATAGAGTGGCAGAGTATGTTGACTTTCCAACTGAAATGCATCCTTGGATATTTCTATTGCTGCAGCGGAGCTTTGTTTTCACAAGAGGGCAATGTACATTTTCTAGTCACAGCTAACTGGTTTGTGCTTTTCCTTTGACAGATATCAACACTCCCATTGCCTCAGGAGAGGTAACAATCTGCAGATTTAACTAGCCATACCAATTTGTAAGATGTGTGGTTAATAACAGGTTTTCAATTTTAAAAAGAGCTGTTTTCACACCTACAGAAATCTGAGTGATCCCAAAGTACTTTGCTAGCATCAATCTAATCCCACAACCTACCCACAGGGGTGGACATCAGAGTACCAGCAAAGCAAGGCAACAAAACAAATGAGCTTGTGAGATCATAAATACATAAGCCACCTACCAACTCTACCACTTTTATACCTGACCTATCACCTTAATTTTTGGGTCCATCTGCTTGGGACTTTTGGGTGGAAAGCAGTGTAGAATATGTGCTTTAAGTACCCTTTAGGAAAACTCAGTTTCCCAGATAAAGGACCACTCTGCATTTGCACATGGAGTCCACAGTGAAGCACAGCAAGTCTGACGTAGCAGGAGCACCACAGTGGCTGCTTATGCACTGCAGGGTCAATCTGCACACGTACAGCATGCCCACGGCTGACACCAGAACGTGCAAAGCTCATTGTTTCGGTGCAAATGAGTTATACAACATATAGACAATAGTTACACAACACACAGACATTAGGAGGATTCAACCCGTTATTGACACTGCATGGTGTGGAAGCATGTAACTCTTCCCAGGAAGATTATCCAAGAAGTCCAGACGCAACTATAAGAAACAGCATTTTTTGAATTTTGGAGATTGGCAAGAATTAGCATGGCTGAATCATCTATAGCTCTCGAGCCATGAGAGCAAACTGCACACTACTGAGAGGGTAAGCAGATTTCTGACTGCTCCAAAAAGGCCAGGAATTACAGTTTCCATGTAAAGCAGGTGAGATCTTGGTTTCTAAATACCTTGGATCGTGAACCTGATCTTCTTCCAAATTCTCCATGGAAAGGTTGGTTTCTGGTTTTAGGCATTAGAAACAAATGCTGCGTCCAACCAATGAGCTAAGTGAGGTTTTTAACGTCTGTGCTATGTTTCCAAACAAGTCCCAACCATTTACTGAAAAGTTAGTCATTCACATTTGAATACCACATCATTCATTGCTTTACATTGCACAATTTAAAGTCAGGTTTTCAGCTTTACTTAAAGATTGTCCAAAGCTGAGGGAGAGTATGAAGCATGAGGGACCTAGTAGGAGCTTCCACAGTGGGGGGAGGCCAGTTTCATATCGCCCCTGTGTTTAACACTGCTCAACATTTCTGGGCTGCTAAAAGCTAGGCAGCATCCAAATAAGCTTCAGGAAACTGGCAGATCTCTGGGGCCCTGAAAATAGCGACCATTTTCACTGGGAACATTTATGACATCGGAAGGAAGCCTCTCCCACGTTCCTTAGCTTGCACCTAGGCCCTGTAGGCTTGTCCTTCCACCACCTGGGAAGCAGATACAGATAGGCTACAGCACTGCTCTACCTCCAGAGCCCCCTCCTACCAACATCTCTTTTCAGTTTAACTTGAAAAGATAAGAGCAATTTAATCTTTCCTGCCTTCACTTGAAGGTTTTGTTCTAAATGTATTTTGACAGCAGAAATAAAGACAAAGTTTTAATAGAACTAACTGAACCACAAACTGAATTATGTATTTCCATTTCAGGAGACAATCTCACCGCTAATAACATCACCCTCCTTCCAAAAGCATGCATGACAGAATTCAAAGCATTTCGCTGATCCTTCACAGTATTTTGTATCTGGCAGTAGCTATGCAGCATACAGAGCTCCCTCTTACACGTGTATGTGTCATGTGTCTCACTCTCTTTTGTCCAGGAGTCAGGGTGGGACCATCTGAATTGCTGAACCAGTCTGCCTGGAAAATTTGTACGCTAGTGGATTAAAATGCAGTCTGAACCCTGGCAACATCCCTGCTTTGGATCTCTGCCTAGAACCTTTATTTCTTCACATTCAGTGTTCTCTGGAAACATGCAGCAGCTGCAGGCTTTCTGTAGGACCCCAATACCTACAGTCTTCTCCCAGAACAGAAGCACACGACAAGGCAGGATCTAAACTGTACTGACACCCTGGAGCACCTTCATTTTCCAACACTGGATCTTTATTTAGTTCCCATCTTACAGAAATGACTGTAGTCACCAAGCAGGTTACTAAACTGGAGTCAAATCCTGAACAGACACCTTGCTCACAGATTTGTTCTTAATTAGCCAAACAGCCACTGAAGTCACCAAAAGTGCCAATAAAATGAAAGCACATTTTGTTTTGGGACCACAAGGAAGAGGATTGAAGGAATTTGCATCAGATGCTAAACATATGCTCTAATGATCACTACTGGATTATTTGCAGTGACCTAGATGTAGGAAAGCTTTGATCTTCTTATTCCTGGGTTATTATCCAGTTTCGAGATCTCTTAAGGTCAGAGTGAACAATAATTAGGATGGGTGAAAACTGTGTGTGATATGAGAGAGAGGACCACGGAATATCGATCCCCAGACATTTCATTGAATCAAGCAAGTGGACACCAGCAAAGGTGATTAATATGAGCAAGTCAGAAAACAGCATTACATTTCAAAGAAATCCAGGGGTGAAGAGCTTGAGGTAATGAGATACAAAGTCTTCCACATGTAGGTCACTAGTTTTAATCCAGCTCTAGTCATAGCAAATTCTGGTCATTAATATCTGACAGCTGTCTGACAGTGGCGCAGAATGAGATGGTGGTTCTGGTTTAATTGCTAGCGGTATCTGCAAAATAAAGCATATCAAGAGAACTGTAATGCTGTTAAAAGTCTAGGCAGGAAGGTCAAGGACTGACTGGGCATTGAGAGAGGACTTCTACCCCCTTACTGATGAACTTCATTTTCTATTAGTGTCAACTTGAGATATCTCAAGGGCAATAAACCATTGTGAGGGAACAGAGGATAAAGAAAGCAAAAAACCAGTTCAGAGAGCACTGCGGAAACTCTGCTGCCTTGAACCCAGATCAAGGGCAGCTCCCCAGCCGGTGCTTCCACTGAAGTGCTCGCGCTACACCAGTTCACATCGGCCCAGGGCTTCTCCCCGGTATTCACAACAAGAGCGGCAGAGAAGCCAGGACCAGCAGGTGAAAGGACAGACACATGGAGCTGTGGAAGGCAGGCAGAGAGCAGACCAAGGCCACAAAAAAAAGAGACTGAGAAGGAAGAAGGAGCTCTGAACAAGCTTTGAGGATGACAATAGGAAAGATGACCTTAGCATGGGTCTTTCCCCACAGGGAGCTCCCTGGTTTTTACATCTTGGTCCAGCGAAGGGTTTATTATGCACACTGTTGGCCCTGCTGCTGTCTCTGAGGTGGGTCACAGCAGACACCAAAGGCTGCAGGACCAGCCCACATGGCTGTGGCTCACGAAGCCACACTGCCCCTCAACCCAGGGTCCCTCCTAAGAGTCACAGCAACAGACCAACCCAGAAGTAAGCTGTGGGGACAGGATGAAGTTGTAATTCATGTAATTAGAATACAGGGTCCAGCCAGAAAGGATGAATAAGAAACAGAACTCTTTACTGCTGCCTTTTCAAAACATTTTCTTTACAGAAAGAGAAAGGCCTGAATTTCCAAAGCCCACGTGAAACATCTAACATTCACATCAGTGAGAGAAGAGATTATTTTACAGCTTGCAAGACAGATCCTCCCAGCTGCAGATCAGAACAGAAAGCTCTGTTTTCTATTTTTAACTAAAAAATACTGGGTTTCAGTTTTTCTTCTTTTTGGTAAGGGCTAAGTTTAAAATTCAACTTTGATTCATAAGAGCAAATGGTGATTTTTTCCTTTTTCTCTGATAACTGTGACTATTTTTTTTTAAACGTGATTTATCTCACTTTATCTGTCCCAAAACCAGGCATTCCATCTAAGCTAGTTACCAAAGCTCCCTTGACAGTGACTGAAAATAAGTAATCACCTCCATTAGGAGACTTGTCTTAAAATAGGAGGGTACTTGGAATAGGTAGAATGAATTCTCCTCTCAGGATGTGGCTGCTGGAGGTGCCCAATGTATAAATTACTTAGACTCCAATATGGCAAAACTTAAGTAAATGAGTTGAACATGATCTTTGGTAACCAGAGTGATTCTTCAAGCATTTTATGGACATTCTGCATGGATACTTTGGATTCTGCCTTGAACAATGCACTCTTGATGTTACTATATAAAGCACAACATTTTACATTTAACAATCAAATTATCTGAAGATATTTGTTTGCAAAAATAACAAATCAAATATGTGCCTAAAATGAATAGCTTAGAGCTAAAAAAGATGGTTTTACAACTCACAACGACCAGTGCTGTCTTATCTGCTCAGTATAAGAAATATGCCAAAAAAAGAGTCATGCTTATTTTTTCCTTAGTATTTTCCTTTTAGAACTCCTTCACTTGCTTCTAGAACTATGCAGGGAACATGCAAGAGTCACATTTCCAAGTGTTTTGCATTCAGCAATATCTTACAAAAAACAGTGCTCTTGTAAAATTGCATTTTAGAATTGTGCAAATTCTACACTGATCATTCACATAGTCTCTCCAGCTGTTAAACAGGAACACATCAACAGAATTAAATTTTTCTTTCTTTGAATGCTTTCCTTAAGTAAACAAACAAACAATACAGAAATGTACTGAGGTACAACAGCCCCAGGTGAGAATTTTCCCAGTTTCCAAGATAATTCTGCTTAGCACCTTCCAGCCAGCTATCCATCAAGCTCTAAGGTAACCAGCAGATGGTGGTGGTGTATACCACACATGCACCGCCTCACACTTTTTACTCGGCTTTCTCAGAAAGCTCGAGGAACGCGAAACATTTCAGCACACTGTACAGACCTCCACTGTGGTGTAAGTCAAACATCCTTGATCCTTCCCAAGCAAGAGCCAAGTGCTTTAACTTGCCACAGACTGTTTTGTCACAAAAGCTGTATCACAGTAAGTCAATACTTTAGAAAAACGTCACGCCCCGTGTGATAAAATTGAGCACTGCAGGACATTGATAAAAACAAAAATGAGGAATTCAGGAGTTTCTCTAGACTTCATTAAAAAAAAAATCATCACATTCTGCCCCATCATGCTACAGCTGCCTTTGTTGAATTTAGCTCCATAATTGGCAGTGGAAACCTTTGCTTTCTCTCTTGTGGAATTCACATGTTCTGCTGCTCTTCCTCCAAGCAATGTAATTAAAAGAACCTGCTTAGCATAATTAATTTGCAGACAGGTTGGGTGAAATGGGATTGTATCCCAAAGGCTTTTTCAGCATTAAGTGAAACTACTTCTTCAAGCATACTGTAATCTAGAGTCCCCCCCTAAATCAATTTCTTGCATTTTGCATTTTAAAAGCTCTTCATTTTGAAAGATGCTACACTTAGCAGCCCAGTTCTGAGCTGTGATGCTGATGTAGACCTAGATTATACAGCTCATTCTGCAATCCATTCCTCTCAGAGTATCCAAGCTCTGAGCAAAGGAGGCTGAGTAGTCAAGAGCTCTTAGATGTTGAAGAGTTCTTGCTGGAACCCAATTACCTTCCTCGAAAGTCTCCAACCTGATCTGAAACAGCAACATGGCATTTTAGATGTTAAAGGAAATACCAGTCCTGCAGAGCCAACCAGAGGAACAGACAGAACAGGGAGGGAAGTTATAGGGAAGTAACAGGGAGCAGCTGGGACCTCTGCTCCTCCCTGACCACCTGGACCAGCTGCAAGCCATCCCCCAAGATGAGTTCTCCTGACTGCAGCAAGACCTGGCACTATTCCTCCCTCATGCTGAGGCTGTCTGCAAGGACAAGGACATAGAGAGGGGACCTTTAATGCATTACTCTCACTGGCACCTGCTCCACCTGAGCAGCTGAGACATTGCCCACACTACCCAGCACAAAGTGCACCCACAGGACCCTCCTGCTCCCTCCCCTGCCCATGAGTGAGCTGCGAAGGCACACACAGGGACCCAGCCCTTCCGAGTGCTCCCTACAATTAGCAGTCTTCTAAGTGACTTCTACACTTTGCTTCTTTTTTATCTGTTTATTTTCTGAATGGAGAACATGTCCCCTTCAGTCTGCAACAGAGAGATTTCAGATTTCTCAAGCTCCCTTCCATGACAAACTCATTTTCAAAGAGTGATAATAAATCAATCATTTATGGCTTTAACAGCTTAGCTCTAGAGACTTTTAATTTCAATACAATCACCAGCAGCTGATAACAGCAGGCAAACGGAAAGCTCCACCCCCAAACCTCATCTAAAGCTGATCGTCCCAGATTAGAAAAAAAAGAAGATTATTTTAATGATCTAACCTGAGAAAACATCCTTTAGGTAGTTTTACAAAGAGGGAGGTACATTTATGACATGACAGTGATGGAGAAGCGATGCAGAAAAAACAGCCCACAGTTTCCTTTGGCAAAATCTTTCAACCACTTGAATTTACATGGGGACTAACGTGATGTCTGACAGTGCAAGGGATAGGAATTATTCTCTATTAAAAGAATGATGTATTGTAGTGAAGTACCTATTAAACTCAGCTATCATGCAAACAAAACTAATTTAGCAAGCCCATGGTTTCTAATGGTGACATGATATTGCCTGCTGATATTATTTCTATTTAAGCGTTAGTAATACTGCTTTTATAAGCAGTTGTCTTCTAATACAAGCTATAGATTTCACTGCTCAAGATGTCACTGAAGGGGAATGCTTGGGAGGGAAGTCACTAGATTTCATCTATTGATTCATGACTGGAAGGAACGAACAGACATGATGCTGTCTGAGGCACTCAACTGGTCACTCCTCAAAAATCAGATATGAACCCCAGAAATGTCAGTGTATCAATGCTTCTAAAATGTGGGGGCATTTGAACAAATTCAGTTATTAAAAAGATCTATTACCTTTATTAATGAAGTCCTCTTCCACACACAATCACTGTACCACATCACTGGAGTGCTAAGGGATATATCACACTAAAAAGCCATAAAAATAGTCTGCAGTGTACACCTGAAGCCTTGATTTAAAAACTTACAATAGACAGGGAGGTTTATCAAGATCTGTATGTAAGGCCGTTAATGACAATCTATTAGGTTTTAAGCAACAAATTTTAAATCAGAATGATAAGACAGAAAATAATGTAATACATTTTATATTACGTTAAAGTATTAAGAGAATGGGAGAGAAACAAGAACTTGATTGTTTCCATAGGCTGCATAATCTTAATTGGTTAATATCAAATACTTTATTAAACTCTTTAATAATTGACTTTCATTATTAAGTACAATATTGAACAAGCTATGAAACTTGTTAAACAGGGGACAGATAACCTCTTGAGCAGCAGACTCAGAGAAACTCATCATTGCTTCTCACAATCAAGTGCCCATCTGAATTCTCTGATATCTAAGAAGGTTGCAGTGCATGCTGGTGTCTTTCCTCCATGAGGGTATTATGGCCTCGTGCAGATATTCGTGTAGGATTTTTTTCTTTATTCCACTGTCCAAATTGTATGAATCATGGACATAGATTCAAAACTCAGGGGAAGTCAGAAAGACAGATGCAAATATGCACAGAGCTCGATCACATCACCTATATTTCCTTAAGAAAGGAGACAGCAAATATCATCCAGACAGATATGACAGACTAACTCTAGGAAAAACCAGTGACCTCAGGCAGAAGCTCTGACATGGGACAGACCAGCGCTGCCCCTTTTCAACATAATGTGGAAGAGGATGAGGGAGACTGACAAAGACACATTGATACCAAGTGCCAAGACACCTTAATGGGAGTTTGGAAAACTAAGTTTAAATACCCTCAAGCAGGGCTAAGTTTACACCTCATGCCCCAGTATACTTTAAGGCACCACACTGGGGGCTATAAAGAAGGCAGAAACAAGGCTTTTGTGAAAAGGCTTGAATCTGCTTTGGTGCTCTCCTCCAACAAGGACTCTCCACTCTGGGAATCAAGAACCGAGCGACACAGCCAGCTCCAGTGATGTATGCGATGCAATGTTTTCTGGGAGCAGGGCTTAACCTAACGCATCACCACCCCGCCCCCGCCCCTGATATGTCTCTTCAGAGAATCAGCTCTCCCCTGAAAATATTGGCTTAAGTGTCTCAGCTCACCCTACCTATTAAGCAGGCACCTAGACACACACCTTGTGTGAAGAAAAAAACCCAGAAATTATTTTCTGTTCAATCTGTCCACTTCGGTCAATTGTGCATTTTTTGTTTCTGTAACGTGTGTGTGCACGTGTGTGCATGTGTGCATATGTTATATATATATATGTATTTCTTTAACATTTCTATACACCCAGAATCTCTTGTGCACATGCGATTTGCACAAACTCTCCCCAACACTGTATTCTTTCTATGCAGACTCTTCACATTACGTTTTGCCAAATCAGACCACCCACAAGCAATCAGCAGCTCTTGCTTGGGAAGTGCTTCATCTCCTTTATGCAGATTGTTAGTGCCTCTCTTTCACTTCTGAAGCCAGAATATAACACAGGGATGCTTAGGATGTGTCCTAAGACCTCACCACTGAATCATCCATCCCAGGTTCCTCTTTCTTGGTAAAGGCACATAGAGTATGATCTTCTCTCCTGATGGCACAAGGAAAAAGAGATCAAACCCAACCAAACACACTGTAATAAGTAGGACCCTGCCTTGTAGAAAATAAGGCTTGCCATGCAGATCAGCCACTGCTCACACGGTTTATTGATTACACACATCACATGTTGAACCTTCTGCTAGCAACACCAACCACATATTCTTGGTTGCACAACATTGTGGAGGGACAGCTCACCGACATCGGTAAGCCTTGCCGGAAAAGTGCTTTTATACACAAAGAGGAAGAATGTCTTTTAATGATTAAGCCAATGAGAGGAAGACACTTTAGAGTTCAAAAAATGTGTCGCAACACCAGTCAGTGTTTTATTTCTTCTTAATTTGGTGAAGGGTGATTTTCCAGAGGAACTAAACATTGTTTTGACAGCTGACTGAAACCACCACAGCTTTTGGACCCTTATTTTCCCCTTCTATCTGTCCATTACCAGAACTGTCCAACTGACTCTGACTTCTCCATTTATTAGTAGACTGGTCCTATTTTGCCAGTAGAGTATTTTAGCAGCAGACCGCTCCTATTTCATCTTTAAGTGAAACAGCATTGCCAGCTTCACAGCACTTTTTTTTTGACTCCTTCAACACAGAACAGCAATTTGCAAGGACACTTTGGGGTGACGGTTTGAAGAGGACAGGAGCAAAGACTACCTGCTTTTTCTGGATCTGCCCTACAGCCCCAGCTTCAAAAGCTGCAGGTTCAGGAGCGATAACAATCCCTGTCCCCCGGGGAGTCCCAGCTGGGGTCGTCGTGAGCACAACAGCCAGCAGAACTGCTGGCAAACACAGCTCCCCGCCGTCAGAGCAGACGCAACACACGCTCTGCTCTCATCCCGAATCAGTGGGATGAAAGGGATTCATTCTGTTGGCTACTTAACCCAGGGACACAGTCCCTCCATTCTCAACAGGGCTACTGGAAAGAATAAGCGGTTGCCTTGACTGATGTCAACCAGATGTGGTTTTTAGAGAATGATTTAGGTTGGAAAACATGCCTAAAGGGGGCCTGGACAGGGACTTTTTACAAGGGCATGTAGTGATAGGACAAGAGGGAATGGCTTTAAACTGAAAGAGGATAGATTTAGATTAGATATTAGGAAGAAATTCTTTACTGTGAGGGTGGTGAGGCACTGGACCAGGTTGCCCAAAGAAGTTGTAGATGCCCCATCCCTGGCAGTGTTCAAGGCCAGGCTGGATGGGGCTTTGAGCAACCTGGTCTCGTGCAAGGTGTCCCTGTCCATGGCAGGAGGGTTGGAACTAGGTGGTCTTCAAGGTTCCTTCCAACCCAAACCATTCTATGATTTTATGATTCTATGAAAACACCTTTAAAATCATCAGTCTTAACACTGCCAAGTTCACCACAAAACCATGTCCCCAAGCACCTCATCTACCTGTCTTTTTTGGCTGGTTTTGTTTTGGTTTACTTACAAGTTATTTTATTTGTGACCCATGATACTCTTCAGTCTTAGTCTTACCTTGCATTTCAACTTCTCCCCAGGTACATTAGCTCAAATTCCTTCATTTAAGTTAGAATACATGAGGCTGGGTGACAGCTTTAATGGAAGTGCTAGCATGAGAAGTAATCAAATTATTTAGAGCTTTATTTTTCTTCCCATGGCCTTTCTCCATTGGTGTCAGTGACACAGTCTCTTTATTCCAAGCACTTCAGGTTGGTGCCTTCAGGCACTGCTACTCATGAGTAATAAGATCCCCCTTTAAGAACCATAATACACATGAGAAAAGAAGAGGGTAGCTATACACCGTGAGATATCAATTGCTGCTCTGAGAACAGCAGTAAGATTTTCAAATGAGATAACCATTGCTTTTCTCTACAGCTTTAAATATATCCCCAGAAGAAAAGAGAGTTAAGGCTGAGAATACATTGTCCTTTAAAATAGCATTAATATTCAACAAAAATAATAAAGCATTGTGAGACACGGGAATCCAGAAGATCCAGTTAAAGACCCAGTATAGATATTAAAAGGAGCAGTTGCAAAGGCTGGGGTTATGTGAGGGGTACTTCTTTCCTGAAGGTCAGTGCCAGGTTTCACATGGGGTCAAATCAAGAGACCTTAAATGAGATCCTTGTTCTGGGTGATCCTGGGGAGAAGCCTATCTCTTATCTGTAACTTGAAGAAGCCTAGGAGACACTTATTCCTCATTTGGTGAAGGGCTTTGTCAAATTCTTTGGGAAGTCAAGTAAAGTGTATCAACCTGATTATCTTTATACACATGCACACCTACCCCTTCAGAGATCTCTGAGAGGTGAGGAAGGAATACACTTGTATTATATATGTTGTATATACAACAACATATATATATATTATATATATATATTTATCGTTCTATATAACAACAACAGAAGTGTTGACTCTTCCGCAGCAGACTGTAAATACATAAATCCCAGTGGATAAATTGCAGGCTTCATATAATGATGCTGAGAGGGGAAACAGAGCTAACCTGGACATAGTTACCTTAGCGCTGAATAAAAAAAAATCTGCCTTCACTTTGATTGAACCATTGATTTAATCTGGTATCTTGCATATCACTTTTTTGAAGTCCCTTGATATTTCTTTTTCTAAAAAATACAGTGCACTTCTATTACAGAAAAATAAACTAGTCCTAAATTTTTTAGATTATGTTATAAATTCAGTTGTTCTGTTCTTGTATTCCACAGCCATAGATGTGTTACTATGATTTTTTTCTGCATAGTGACTTGTTTCATTGCTTTTCACAGCCTAAATAATTTGCCTCAAACGTCACAACAGTTTTGTTAGCAAAACTGTGTGTACCAAAGTACCAAACCAAGGGAACTAAAGAAAGTATTAGGAATTTGCTGCATAAACTGCCTGTCTAAAATTACATTTTATGATGTTATATTCTCATCAGACTGTATCTTGAAGTGCAGGAAAGAATAACCGTTTTGTAGGAAACTTCTCTTAAATGCTTTTAAAGACAGTTAAATGTGTTACTTGGCTGCAGTATTACTCTGAAGGAAGGAATGCCTTGAAGAATTATAAAATGCCTTCAAAAGCAGGGAAAAATATGAACAATTTTCAGAGGAGTATGCTTCTGTTATACATGATGAAAATCTGACATTTTGTCTGTCCAGACAGTTTGAACTTGCTCGTTGACACCATTCTCTGTCCTACAAAAAATTATCTTCCCACTGTTAAAACCGTGCCAACACTGCTGCAAAATTAATTTACCTGTCCTGTCACTTCAACCTGCAGCATTCACGGTACCTCTTTCTTCATCATGTGTACCAAAGCATAAATGTAGACCAGCTCTTCACTTCAAGCAGTGATGTTACCTGTATCTACAGTTTCAGAGCAAACAGCATTACATGTTCTTCCAGTGCGTACCCACTGCAGGGGATCTCTTCCTCTTCAAAATGTCTTCTTGAAATCTGTCTGTGGCTACCCAAGGCTTGACAATGGTCAGCTGGCATTTGGATTGTGACTTCTGGGTCTCTAGGTATTGTTTCACTCTTCACATTTATTCACATGGTCCATTTCCCCCCATATACCACCACCTCCTTAAATTCAGACTATAAGGTCTGCAGGGTAAAGATTTACGCCTTGTGTTGGTACAACACCAGTCATCATGCACCTCTAGACTTAAATGCTACTGCTATTAACTGCAACATTTCTAATGTCCAAACCATTTCTTAGAAACACTCCTATCCTGTCAAGCCAAAAGCATGAGACCAAAAACTTAAAAGAATGTCAATAAAGTCTTTGAAAAGCACTTGAGATTGACGCATTTCTTATGCAAATATAAATACATCTGCCTTTAAAAGAAGACCACCACTAAAAGAAGAAAAAACACTACACAAAATACTATTATTCAAACTTGGTCTGTTTAGGAATACTATATACATTCAATTAATTTTTTTTCTTGTTCTTCTTACTCCTTGCTCCCCATTATCTAACAGTGCATGTAGACCTAACACTTCGTGGTAAGATCTTGCAAAGCAAAACCAATCTGACAACGGGTTATTTTCAAGAACAGATCACCTAAATACAACAAATTGGCTGACTCTCTAAATTTTCTTTAACATTATATCACCCTTATTCACACGTTTCTAGAATGGAATTGTATTCCTTTTATACCTCCACATTTCTACATATTTCCAAAACCACATTCCTCACTTGTTATTTTAAGTATATTACACTTCTATATTTCTACCCATGATTTTTACCGACCTGGGATTTGAATCCAGGCTTTGGCAGGTAATTCAGCACTGTTGCTTAGCAGCGGCTGAGACACATGTAAATGCAATAATGGAAATTCTCGCGGTTACAAAAGTGGAAAGCTCTTGCCTGCTAAAAGCGGATGTTTATAAATCGGCTGGAAGCAGAGTAAGTGGTAATATTAGATTAGAAAAACTCTTCCCAAACAAAATACAGTCTTGAACACAAAGCAAACCAGCCTGACACAACCTAAATAACAGAGAGACTGAGGTTAAAAAAGCAAAAGTAGATATTTAATTATGATTGGGTTTATGTATTGATTACTCTAGTATTTTAATCATCATATGATTACCAGTAAAAAAAGACCATACATCATTTCATTTAATGGGTGAAATAACGGATTCATGGAAGTCAACTGCAAAACTTTCGCTGCCTTTACAGAACTGGGATTTATTATTAACTCAGTTTTTTTCATTAAAACTTATTTTTACAAGCACTGATCCACGAGTCCATGGGAATCAGAAGCCAACAGCTTAGCACTCCATCTCTGCTTAAAAAAATACCTGTTTTAGTCTGTATGCTCACAGAAATGAGGACTACAGTTGAAGCTTCTTAACTCTATGGTACCATCAGCAAGAAGGAACCTACAATAGTCTCCGAACTGAAAAAAAATGGACTTGGGAATGATCCCAGTCAATGATGAGGACTATCCCTTCCTGCACCGGCTTAAGTATCTTCTGCATTGGTAGCATGTACCATGCTGGACGGTTGTGCCCATGCTCATCATTAAAGACTTAAGGCTTAATACTTTGCACATGTAGAATGCAATTTATCTTAGGTGTCTAAATTGTCCAAGTCTAAAAGACAGCTATGAAACTTGAGAATCCCTTTATAGTGAATGGAGAACAGCATATCAATAGCATCATTAATTTAGTCCAAAAAAACCCTGTTTAAGATGAGATTAATTCCTTTGAGATCTCTCCTTCAGTCCATTAGCTATTAAAGAAATGAAGGTGGTTTTGTGTAAGGCAGACAAAATGAATAATCCTCTGGAAATGCCTCTCTCTTTCCACTGACTCTAGTGCAGCCTAAATAACAAACTAGCCTTCAGAGCACAAAATTAATCCCAACCCTTACATCTGTGCTGAAGCTCAATGACAGGGATGAGGGTGACTAAACAAGCAATGACCTAGTGGAGAACATCTTGGATGTTAACTCACAAGATATGAGTACTATCCCCGAAGGTACACACAGTCTCCTGAAGATTAATTTAAGTCTATTTCCACCTCTAACCCAGACTGATTCTTACAGTCTGTAAAGAAGTTATTTTGATACCCAGTTCTTGTCTGGGACTCCTTTGATAATTTAAAACATCATATTTTAGTCTAGAGTGCCACATTCCCTGAGTTCTAACTCCATTTGTTGTTTATACATTGCAGATTTACACATCATATAAGGGGTTTTTTCTTCACTGAAGTCCGTGCAGCAGAAAGGAAGAAATAACAGTTTTTCCTATTCTGAATATTTGACAAAAGGTTTTATTTATTCCAACGAAACACCATTTATTTTTGATTTTTTCCCTTCTAAATATGATGGTTTGTTATCTTGTGTCACTCATTCTCTATTCATTTCCATCAGCTGTATCTGGCTCCCATGAGAACACTTCAGTTTTGTTGCAAGGCCCAGAAATATGATAATCCACAAATATTTCTAGGTCAAATCCATTGTCACAGTGTCAGCGTGTTCATGAGAAATACTGATGCAATTAAACACTGATTTGCCACTCCAACTACCAGCAAGATGGATACCAAATACAGTTTGGTTTATATAGATCTTTTTGAATTATCCCCTTTAAGAACCCTGTGAAAGATAATCAGTTATACTGAAGAACTGAAAAAGGAAAAATGCTTAATACTTTTATGGTGGTTTGCATTTTACTGCTGTACAAACATTAACTAATTAAGCCTCATTATACCCAAGTGAGGAATAGAAGGAAGCATTATTATGGTTATATATTATAATTATACTGTCTCATTTAGAATCTCCTGGCTTGTGACTTTTAAAATAATTATTACAATTATCATAAAACTAATAAAAAGTCAGAAACAACCTTCTTTTTTTTTCCTTGGTATGAATGTGCTCTAAGCTAAGCAAAGAGTTTACAAATGCCTAAAAGCACACTTTTTCTTCATGTATCTCAGGTTCTGTTTTCTCTTTGTCCATCTGAGAGTCCACAGGACTTGATCTTGCTTCCATCAGAGAGGAAGAATATCTTGACAAAAAACACAGTGGATCATTAATTTTAACAACAGTTAAAAAAAGAAAAAAAAGCGTGTGAAGTGAGTTTCTCTCTTGTGATTTTTACTATTTGCTAAGAAAACATTATGAGGTCTTGATAGAAAACATTCTTTTATGTTCCAAGCAACATTATAAAGTCTCTATGATATCTTGTAATTTGGATTAATTTTTAATTATTTATGAAAAATTGTTTGCTCTCTCAAATACCTCTTGCCAGTGTGTGGATTCCTCTAACCAGTGTCTGGATTCCTCTTCCCAGTTCTAACCTTCTAACAGCACAGTGGCACCCTTTAGATGCAGGTAGACAGGTTCCTTCAGAGAATGGTTCCTGCCATCTCCCTCATACATCTATTTTGTAACGAGATAATTTACCTACTGGAGATGTCTTTGCTCTCCAGTAATAACGTAGTACTATATGTTTCTCCTGTAATACTGGAATTTTCAAGGTCTATGAGGGCAAAATCCATTTTATTATACAAAAGCATCATACAATTTTTTGTATTTGACAACATTTGAACTTCCATGTGGTTCCATCATAATAGCCTGTCACTGCAAACTCTTAGGAGTTATCCACAGCTGGATCAGCCTCTGGGAGAAGCTTCCTTATAAGGCCATAATCAACTGAATGATAATTTGGAAAAAGATCTCAAGTAGTTTCTTTCAGCTGGAAGCACAGCAATTGTGATAATTCCTTTCTTCTTTTCTAATTATGTAGCATAGACCTAACGGTACTAATGTACACACAGTAGATTCAGCAGAAGAGAAGAAAGAGAAGTAATAAACCCAAGACACACACAATACTATTTGCTGACAGCTGCTGGAAAAAGAAACAAAGTAGTAAAAAGGTCTGATAATATCAAGCAGGTCAAGCCAAGATTAATAGAAGATTAATGTTCCTAACTTGCAATCCAGAAACTAACCAGAGCACCACCAAGTATTCTAGGTTGCCACCTACTACCTGCATACCCCAGCCAGGGCTGGAGCTGGTGCTCAGTTCATCTGCCTATTAGAAATCACCATCAAATGCCATCAACAGTGGTTTTCCATAAAATAACTTCTTTTCTGCAGCAAGTTGCCAATACAACCCTTGTGCTAGTTGTATAGCATTTTGACTGTACTTGCCTCATTACACCAGGAAGGCCATCTGGCTAAGCAGATGTGGTAATCTGATTTGTTTGGCCAATGAACTGAAAAAAACCCACAATGGCTTGAATGGGAGTTTCCAGGAGTGCCCAGTCCAGCATCTTGTCTTGTGCGCTTCCAGATACTATATTTGTCATCTCAGGATGAGTTTGGTAACAGATTATTTGCTTGTGGAAGTTACCAAGAGAGAAAAGACAAAAAGAGGTAAACATATTATCATCACAAAAAAATTATTTGTATGGCTATCTGCCATTCTTTTGCAGAGTATATAATATGCTATAAAACAAGAAACTGGTAAAATGCAAACCAAGTCTTGGTCCCACAGAAGGTGTCAAATCTCCCATGGATTTGAACAGGACCTTTGGCTATTCAATCTGTTAATTTAGAACCTTATTTAAAGACTGCTGTACAGTTCTTCTCAGAACTATTTATATTATTAGAGCTGTATAACCTTAAACATGGAATAGATTGTCTAGATGATGTCCCCCTATCAAGATTCTCTTCATCATCTGTCTTAATTTTTAAACCCCTTGGGTTTATAAAAATATATGTAATTTTACATCTTCCAAGACCTATAGCAAGTTTACACTTACCCAGACTCAATCTCCTCTATTCTTAATTTCCTCTCATTCCTCAGGCCTGTATTGTTTGACACCACCACAATTCATATAACTGGTATTACTGACAAAAACATTTTCAAAATGAAAAAATTACAAAGAAAAAACCCCAAACCTCTGACATAGTGAATTAGAAATGTATACATTCAAAGACTAAAAGGAAGGCATTTTTAAAATCTTTCTGAAGATATTCCATTGTAGTTCAAGTAAAAGAGTTTGAATATTTCCATTTCTTAAAGTGTTTTCAGGTCCATTAACAACGAATAATGAACACTATGCCCACTCATTTTGCTTTGCTACGCAGAATCTTGCCAGAGCTGGTAAACTCGTATTTTAGAAAAGTTTTCAGCTCTAAGGTCCTCCTTTGCGTAATGGATCGGGCTAGCTTTCTGATGTTCGACTGCCCTTTTCTTAAGGTAAAGAGAGAGACAAATTAAAATAAAATGACCAAGCCCACATCATAGGCTGAATGAGCACAACTGACAGCAAACTTCTCATTATGTTGAAGTCACAGCATCCCTTGCCCAACAAGGCTGCATTGCAGAAATTGAAAAGCTGGAAAAGAAAAAGACAAAGGTCCAGACATCACATCAGGCTTCGCCCCTCATCTAGCCAGTGCCCCAGGAAAGAAGGATATGAGCTAGCCAAGAAAAGAAGCAAAGCATATTATGGTTAACAAAAAGATAGGGATGTAGCTCAAGACTCTGCATGCCCAACAGCCAGAACTGTGCAGGAGTCTGGAGATGCCAAGGTTGCATCTTCTGGCCCACCCCAGGAAGAAGGAGGGAACCTTGCTCCTTCAGGGAGAAAAATTTGCTTTCTCATTAAATTGCATTCTGTATATTTACCCAGTGATAGCAAGAATTGAGGCCCTAATGCAATAAATTAATTTTAAGAAATGAAAAAGTGCATTTTTAGTCCATCATGGATTATACTAAAAAACTATTTTCATTTTGGTCAAACTCTTATCCTCCACCATAGTGCTTCCCTTTCACTAAACGTGTGAGCTGTGCACTGTTACCACTCCCTTTTTTTATACAATAAATGATATTCACAGTAACTAGGGATTGCTTTTCTTGTAAAGAGGGTTTTTCCCCCCCTTGTTGTTCTTTTGGCTCCAAGACATCTTGTCTGCACAGTAACACGACTTCAGCTTTCCCTTGACCCAGCAATTACACCAACGTGCTGGCAATAAAACGTGGGAGAGACTTCTTCAACCAGTGACCTATGTGAACTCACTCACACCACACATGTAGAGAGGACTTTCATGGAATTATACCATTCCAGCCCTTTACTACACATAAAAGGAAAGGAGAAAAGATAAAAAGTGTTCTTGCCCATTGGTGTACTTTGCAGTGACAGGGGCTATCCCACAGAAATCAGCAGTCCTCTTAGGACTACGTACTTGCGTTCATAGCATTATATGTAGAACAATATTTCTATGAATCTGGAAACTTAAATATAGCCCGAAGTATTCTGGAAATATGTAAAATGTATGCACATGAGCCCAGAATAGAGGAGAGCAAAGAAAACAATTGAGATGAACAATCACATGGAAATAAAGAACATTGCATACATGTATAGAAAATGGAAACAAAAACCTGAAAACTGCCTGAAGGCAAGTGCTACTGGCGATAATGCAGGGAGAATGTTTTCATAGGGATTAACTGTTCTGGAGCACTTTTCCCATGTGTAAAGGACAACATACTTTTTATTCAGATAGGTTGATTTGGCAGCCTCTTTATTGCTAGCAAAAACTATTTATTGTGCCTGTGTAGGAAAAAATCCACCCTTGGATAGCCAGAATGCAGTTCTTTTATCTCACATGGACAATTGCTCACTGGATAGAGCTCAACAGCCAATTTCCCACTAATAGGATGCCTATTAGAAGTTTGTGTGCCAAATAAATAATTTTCAAAATTCAGCTATGTGTTAAAGTAATTTTTATACTGAATGCGTTAAATTCAGCTTTTCAAAACAGATTTGATTTCTTTGGCAAAATATCATTACTCTTACAGAGAGGTACATCACTTTAAAAGCAACTGCTGAATACAAAGACCAGCATTTACCTTTTGTTAGCATTATTCTTTTACTCAGTTTTACTGCCATGGACATGCTGGTGATTTTCTGTATGAGCAACTTAATTTTCTGAGAGTCAGAATAGGCTTTCCTTACATGTTGTTTTAGACCATGTGCTCTTTTTCATGATTCTTCATGCTTTGAAGATACCTCAGGGTAGTAAATACAGGAAACAGAAACTGTCCTTACTCTCCCTACTCTTCGCTGTACCTTAGAATAACCCCAGAACTGATGTCTCTGTGAAAATAACATCAGGCCCATTAAACACCATTTTCCTGCTATACAGAAAAACTCCAGAGAAAAACACTAATACACCATAGGGGCTAATTTGTGGCATGGCGTTTGCAATTCTAACACAAGGCCACTAATTTGTTGGGCTTCCCTTGTCATGTACTGTATTTAACTGTAGCAAGAACTAACTGATACATACGTAATTGCTTCTTCAAGCCAAGATTAATATAGAACCCTTAAATATGACTATTACTATTATAAAATCCTATTTTCAGATTCTTATTTTATATACCAGCATTTTTTCCAAATAAAAAAATATAATAGACATTAGATATGCTATAAATAGCTGTTCTAGACTTTAATGACAGTTCTCCTGCTGGCTTTTTAAGAATCACCATATACTGGAACTCAGAAAATGTACCTTTCTCAGGCCAAGTGTTATCTGAAGTATTGCTTTTTTAAAAAAAGAAAAACAAACAGCAAAACAAATGCCAAGCATGGACATTATATTATAAAAAGTCAAACATTACAAACTATGACTTCCTAAAGTGATAAAAGGACTGTTAAGGCCTCTCTTGTTCTGAACAAATGAGCAACAGAAGAGATAAGATGAAAATTAGGCATCCCTTGCTCTGCAGAAATGAGCAACAGAAAGATAAAATGAAAATTATGTGTGCAGTACCATTAGTGTGAAGCTGCTTCTCAGCTGTACCTTTCTGTGGCTTTAGATATACATGAAATGGAATGACTGTATTCTTCCAAGAAAAGTTTGGGATTTGGTCACCACTAAGCAACTGTGAACTGAGAGTGGTGGATTACCACCTAAGTGACTTGTCCTAATCAAGAAACCAGGAGAAATTTAATGTGTGTATCTAACGTTTGTACCAAGTTTGCCTCACATGTAATGTAAGTTTAAACATGCTGAAGATGCTTTGTACTGAAATGTAGAAATCGGACCCTGAAGAAAGGAAATGTGTCTTACTCCTGAATGAAGTTAGGGATGTTAATGGAGTACAGAGGATGGCACCCGACCTGCCAAAGCGCCACCCACATCTGTGAGGGAAAGTGGGACGCAGTAATTTAGTGAGAGGAACAACTGCACGCTTTCCTGTTGAAGCTAAGGCATACGTGTGGGTGGGGAGACTCTGAAGGGAACTCAGGACATCTGCACTTCACTGAGACCACATCCAAAGAGCATCACCTTCCAGCTACTCATGTTTACCAACTGGCTGAAAAGCAGTTGGCTGGCGTTTATCCTAGTGAAAACAAACCCATGCTAGGAGGGAGGACATTTCCTGAAGTCATCTGTAAGCTTTACCTGTGGTATCCTGTGAGGCTTTCACAGCACAATTTGTTTTAATTGGTCCATTCTTAAGACAACTTCATCATTTCAGTTACGCAGTTTAATTACACAATTATCTGCACTGACACATATTATAAAATTAGACACTGTAATTGCTACATTAATAAACATCAACACAATTACAAGCGTCTCCAGTACCAAAAAGGTATTTAGAAGAGGAACACAAATCTAGTCAACATCGACACAAGAAGTAGTGGTAGCTAGAGACTGCGAACATGAAAGCAAATGCAAGGACTCATCTTTTTAATCAGTTCTTGTTATTTGATATTAGCACCAGGGACAGGAACCACAGAGCCAAAACTCATTAGGTTGGAACAGGGCTTTAACTATCTCATAGCCTGATCAGTTTGACAGGGAGGAGTATATTAATGAGTATCTGTCAAAGAAAGCTGTGAAGAGTCATGAGTATGCATACAGGTGTGTAAATTCCTAGTAAGGGATAAGAGCAATTCTAAGGTATATCCTTCCAAATGAATGGGGTTGCAGGCATCTAGAAATACTGAATATACTTCTGTTGAAAGCTGCTTACATAGTCCATATAAAATTTTATTTCAGTTAATGACCTAAGAATTTTTAGTTCCTTTTTTTAATAGGTTTGTTAAAATGGAAACAATCCCCAGCTGACTTTGATACTCACTTTGAAGTGAACTGTAGTGTCATTCTCCTTATACTGCAGCTTCTCTGGACTACAGGTAAGATTTTAGTTAAAGCTGCATATTCAGTTCTGGGCTATCCATGCATCCAGACAGCCAAAGTTCACAACTTTTTATACAGGTGGATTTCACACCTACATCTTCTGAGAATGTTTCATATGCATTTCAGCAAAATGGCAACATCTCCAGTCTGAATTTCCTTGTGTTGATTATCCAAACCATATGCTTGTCTCATTTTGTTTTGTTTGTGATTGAATATAAAATTCAGATAGGTAGCTAATTCTCATGCCAAGTAGTGGAAAGTCATCTCAATTCAGCAATCAATAGGTTTGTCGGTGCAAATAGTCTATTCCTATGAGCCTTAATTAAACATGAAAAGATGGAAATTTACTCTCATTGAAGAAAAAGAAAGTTGATATCCCAAGGTACTGGAAATGTTCAGACTATGATTAGAAGAAACCTGACTGGAATCTCAACTAATTTCTACATGATAATAAAAACTGCATTTAACTTGGTAACTAGGCAAGCTCCAGAATGTCTCTCCATTCCACAGAACCCTGAAAAAACACCTGATATTTCATTATTGCATAGCTATAGCTACCCACAGTGGTGTGTCTTGCAGTGGTAATAGTGATTTGCCATCTCAAAGTACCACAAGCAGATGGAGCAGGCTGAGATGCAACGCATGGTGCAAGAGCCACAGTCCAGAGTAATCAGACCCTGTTAATTTTTGGATTATTCATACCCAGCAACAGTCACTCACAGCTGTCCATCTAGGAAGCTCTGGAAGTACGTAACACTAAGGTAATTTAATTTTCTGAAGGACTGTTGAGATGTGAGGAGGAGGTGAAGCTGAGGCATGGTCAGAGATGTTGCATCTGGGTGAAGGGATTTGGTTCAGAGCACCAAGTTCCCATCCATACTCTACGAAACAAGAATGCTGTTTTCAGCCTGAGGCCATGTGTACAAGTGAGATACTGGAAGCAGACTTTGACACTAGAAGAAAACACGTCAATGTTTTAAAACAAAATAATTTAAATCATATTAGTTTACTCCAGTGTTCAAATTAAGTGCCCTGATTTCAAAGGCTCCTTCAGGAACCCTGTAATACCAGACAGCTTATTTTATATTTTAAACAAACATAAATATTTCTAGTTCAAGAAATGTGAAAAGCTGAAGTCCCTGAAAGACTTTAGTTGACTTTGTCCCAAGTAACAAAACCAAAAACATGCTTACTAGCCTTCAGAACAAGTTTTAGGATGATCCAGTTTTCCAAATCAAAGTTACTGAAGACCTAAAATACAGGTTTCCACTGACATAGTCACAACTTAACTGCAGAGCACGGATCGCAGTGTAGAACTAGAGTAAACATTTGATTCAAGTCTGGCCAGAAGTGCCATGCTATAATATATATATGTACCCCCAGGAAGTCACTACCAAACCATTCTGTAGGAAAAAATCCCAAACCAATAACCCTCACTCCAAAGAAATGAAAAAACAGCCATTTATATTTTGACCCATGAAATATTTTTAACCCTGAATTTGCCAAAGACATCAAGCAAGAGGTTTAACCTTTTTTATCTCAACTGTCCATACATAACAGTGAGACTTTGTATGCTCCATTCATGGTTATTTTATTTGGATTGCAAGAGAAGGGAGTATCTTTGAGAAAAGCACAGTTAGTATCACCACTCCCTCTCTCCACTGCACCCTCAAGGGTTTTCACTGGTTTGTGAACACCCTTCCTTGTGGTCAGAAGGAAAGCAATGAGGTGGTATGAAGGGAGCTAGCAAATGGGAAGTTTCAGGAAGAAAAAATTCCAAAACACTTGACTTTTGCAACAGGTTGGGTAAAGGTTGTGAACCATTGATCAGTCTTGATGACTGCTCTGAGGATTAATTAATAGCAAATTAAGCATTGTTACCACAATAGACCTGAACACCATAACAGCTATGGGACTTGCTACTGACTGTTGGGTTTTTTTCTTTCTTTGAGGTCTTTGATATTTTGTGTTAACAACAGATCTCTCCATCCAAGCTGCACCACTCCTTCTGTATTACTTTTCAGGGAAATCATAACTGTATTAATGAATTCCAAGTTTTGCTACAGAAATAGTAACAATATCCCAAATTTATCGATTTCTCTGAGGAATCCAACACAGAGCGAAGGTGAACTGTAAAGAAACAAGGTCTCTCATAAAAATGCATGGTGGTTTTTGGAACTGGTGAGCTTCCTTTAAAATAAAAGATAAAGTAAAAGTAATTTGCCTGTTACTGTTAGAAAATTTACCCATTCTGGATTCTTTCATTGGGCTATGTTGGAAACTAGGGCATGCACGTACATGGTGAGATTTTTAAGCATTCCAGGCTGGATCATCTTGCCCTGGCTGCACATATCCCTTAGAGTGCCTCCAGGAACTACATATAACCACAAACAACTCAGTACTTGGTAATAATCAGAGGTTTGGACTAAACCTTCACATCCCCACACATCTGCTGACTCTGTAAGCCCTGGAGATGCCTTTGGACAGTCAGACTGCTTTATGGATTCCTGTGATTATCATTCCTGCCTCTCAGAGAGAGGATGTCAGCATATGTTACTGAACTGCTCAAGCATCAGGAAGATTCATCCCACTAGCCTGGACACTCCACAAGCTGCTATTTGGAGCAATTACTATTTAGCTATTTAGATTTCATCTCTTAGAATTGTCTGACTTCCTCATTTTCTAGATTTAGAGTCTCCAGAGATCATCTGGAGGATATGGGCTGTTATGTGCTTTGCAACAGAAGCAAAGAAAAATCTATTTTAGCCTTTAAAATTAGATACTAGCCATAACGTTGCAAAAAGAAAAGGACTTGTCCTTTGCCTTTAAAACTGTTTTTCTACTCCCTTCAGGACCCTTACTCTCACCACTCATCCATATAGACTTAGTTTTTAAATAACTGCTGCCTTTAAATGACAGATAATAATGAGTATGTCCTCCACATATGATGGGAGGAGCTTTCCAGGCTCTAGATCCAGCTTGTAGGACACCAGACTTCACAGGACTCGGGATAAACAATTTCAGGAGCTCAGTGCAGTCCTAAGCGCTTAAATAAGGATTAGGAATGAAAACTCCCATTAGCTTCAGTGAGGTTAGGATTTCAATCTAAACTGACACCATTCTACATTGTTAAAGGCTCTTAGTGCCTGGTGTTGTGATTTATGGCCATATTTTGAGAACAGTCTGCTACCCAGTGTGCTGGTCCTCTTCTGAAAATCACTGTTTTCATTTTACTTTGCAGCTTAAATGAGAATCCATGTTTGTTTACTGTATTTTATTTTTCAATATGGTTGCTGATCTTTGTTTACTAAAAACAGAATTTTAAAAAAGTTCTATAAAATGATATTAAGTCCATCCATTACTTTCCCTGAGATCAGCACAGAGACAGATATGCAGCAGAAGAGCATGTTACCAGTCTCCTCCCATTCCTGAATCGTTCAAAGTCAGCTTCAAAGTTAACACTGCCTTCAGGGTTTTTTTGATTTTGTTTTTGTATCTAAGAAGCATTCTGGCCCTTTATTTTAAAATTCATGCAGCAAAATCTTAGCTTCTGTTTGAAACATATAATAAGTCTCTTATGTGGTTTTCTAGTAGACCTGCATTTTGGCACAGCACCTGCCTATTCATGTTTATAAGAAGAAGGAGGAGGAGGAAAAATGGCAAAAGCAGTTTTGTATGGAAAACGTCCAGGCAACAAGATCATGCCTTCTGTTTTTTAAACAAATACTGTATGAAGTGATTGCAATCTCTTTTGTTTTTAAAGTTATGAGAACCCAATTTTAATAGAGCTTTGGAGCAACAAACATATATTTCATCCTGAAAAGCGCTCCCCTGTGATAAATGCTGGACCGCAAATACATTTGCTTTTCAGCATACTGCGTTTTGGATTCTTATATATTAATCTTCCTTTCAGAGGAACTTTTACTGCACTTCTGGTGAAAGGTCTTTTACCCTTTAGGAGCATTTGTTTCTAATGATTTTACTGTAATTGTCTCAAATGTGCCAATTTGTATTGAGTGCTTAAGGATTGCATTAAGAGTATTTACCTTGTAGAATGTTCTACAACCCTCCCCAAAACAAAACTTCCACTGATGTCAGTGATGTTTCTGCTATTTCTTTCCAGCCTGTATTTGCCTATCTACACGTGTTGCTTCTCATAAAGCCACCTTGTAATGTCCCTGGATCAGAGCTATCTGTTGCTTTACTTGTTTGCATCCAATGCTATTTCTAATTGTCTGTAACATAATAATAATAGTTTTACTATTCTGTATAATTTTAAAAAATTCAGTAACAGTACTATTAACCTGTTCAAGGATTTTTAAATTTAAAGTTGTGTTTATAAATAAATACATATGATGTTTTCTGTGTTGCAGTTAAATTTAGGTGGCGCATCCAACAAACATACTATAATATTGTCCAGGCAGACTGCTAGCACTCCAGATGTGATCTTCTGGAACGTAGCAACAGCATGAGCTAAAATCATTGTATGAGTAGATACCTCAGTAGTTTTGATAATCTGAATGATTTCAAAGCATGCTGTATTTCTTCAGCAATACAGGACTGGTATAATATACCTAAATATATTAGGTATAATATACCTAACATTGGTATGCTATACCTAAAAAGTACTCCTATTATAGGGAGAACTTAAGTGGTCAAACCATACTTGTAAAACCATCACAGCTCTTCCAGCTAAAAGAGATGATCCCAGAAAAATCAGTTTCTGCCAGCACAACTGCATCTATGTTAGGGGCATCTGTAAACACAGCTGTGCTGTTCTGGAATCTGACTTCTTCACAGCCACTGAAAGCCTGAAACAGAGCTCTAACCTAACATTTTGAAGGAGCTCTGTGCCATCTTTAGAAAGAAGCTAGTCTGTCTTGAAAATCTGGATAGAGAAGAAGAGGCTGCAAATATACCCACTTAAATTTCAATAGATTTTTCAAATTCTTTTGTTCTACACATATTAAAATGAAGGACTAGAAATAAATTCCCTTCAAGGCAGGAAATGTGAGATAGAAGCCAAAAATATGACAAACTGTTTGACTGTAATTAATCAAATAGCATTACTGTATTTTTTCCTTTAAAACTTTATCTATAAACCCCCCAAACATAGCTAAATAATAGATGTGCAATAAATTCACAAAGTAAATTATTTAACGCTAGCATTATATCATGATCAAGCCCAACCTTACCCTTCCACTTAAAGCGCCATTGGTGCTTGTTTCCATTATTAATCCAGAGGATATTCTTCTCATGTTCAGTGACCCAGTTCCAAGAAGTATCACAATATAGAAACCTATTTTCCACTTAGTAAACATGCATAATTCCTGTGAACATTAGCACTGATTATGCACACTTACACACTCTAGGGAACATTCATCTAAACCCAGTGAATTCAAACGATCTGAAGGAAAATTTATTTGGCCCTCTAGACTTCAAGAAATCCTAAAGAGTGATAGGAATAATATTTTATTGGTATATTTTATTTTAATGACACTTTTGTATATTAATTCCTTCAGTTGTCTGCCCACAATGCTAATAATGTTTTATGTAAGACAAAAGAATTAAAGACTTTTTAGGATAGAAAAAGGAAAATTAAACAAGCAGGTAAGGATTAAAGGTATTGATTAGGATATTCTCTTTGAAAATTGAAATGTAGGGTCCAGCCTGTCCGATACTACTTATCACTATTTCCTGCAGAAAAACAGGTTAATTGGCGTATTGCCAGCAGCCCAGAAGCGTATATCTCATCACAGGTAGAGCAACGAGAGGGTGAGCAGCGCAGATTCAAAGTTTTTACAGGGACATGATAATTGATTCAGAATTTTCTACAGCTTGATGAGTACCTTAAACCACCGTGGTAAAGATAAGGCACTCGTAGTATCTTTGTTACTGAAGAGGGAAAGAAAAGGGACTTCAGTTACTTGATTTTGCTTTGACTTCTAGGGCGCTAGACAGTTCTTTGCAGGAAAGGTTTGAAAGATGCACCTCACATTGGAAAACAGATGCATACACCACAGAGAAACATAGAATTTCACATAAATTTCTGTCCTGAGCATTACCTTGTGGTTTTGCATTGGCACATTTGTTTACACCAGGGGTCCTCAAACTTTTTAACCAGGGGGCTGGCGCACGGATGAAGTGGCAGGCAGTCATCTGCGGCTGCTTGGTTTCCCCCCCCAACCCCCCATGGGGGGGGTCTGTAAATACCGGGGGCCGGATTGAGGACCCTGGGGGGCCATATCCAGCCCACGGGCCGTAGTTTGAGGACCCCTGGTTTACACCATGCTGAGTTGAGTTTCAGCTCCCTTAGAATGGTATACACAAACTCCTCCCCCTCCCACGCTCTGTGCAGACTGTTGGGGCAGCTAACTTGGTGTTTCAGCATTTAGCTCTGTCTGTGGCTCTGGGTTTACAGTATATAAACAATTCTTCAACAAACTATTTCAAAAACTGCTGAAGCATTCACCTCATTCAGCACCATGGAGGAAAACATGAGCCCTAACAGCTTGCCAAAATTTCTGGATCCCAAAAAGAATCTGTCCACCCAAAAAATACTTTTAATGAACCTGTTAGATTGCACAGAATGCTAAATATGCAACAGTATAAAGTATATTTCTGCCTATTGTCTGCCTACTTAAAAGAAGTGCTCTTGACTAAATATTTTTTACAAACACTTCCACAAAAAGTGTTGCAAGTATTTTTTCTGTAGCGTCTGTTTCTGTAACTGCTATTTATTTTAAGCTTTGCATGATCTGTATTTATAATGGAAACTTCAATAGCAAAGGCTTCCAAGCCAAGCTAGAGTCAATACAGTCTTCATCTACATCAGTAAACAGCACAGTACAATTGACGCAAATGCACAGAGTGCAAGAGTTAGTGTTGAGGACCTGACATCCACATCGCACGTGTCCTGGATTTTTTACTTCAGACCAACTCTGGCTTATTAAAAGGTGTTAAATACAGTAATTCATTAGGTGTGACTGCAAGACACATGTTCTAGTTATGTTTCATCAAAAAAGAGCAGTTTCTGTGCCTCAAGATTGTGTACCCCACTCTGTAATTATGGTGGACAAGAAGTAAATGGTGAAAACCAGGAAATTCACCTCAAAATCTTGCTCCTGATATAATCTAAAATGTTTTAGCTCTTTAAGCTGAGGATATTTTCTACTGTGTGTGAGCAGAAGAGAAGAACTTCCTTTGTGTCTTGGTTAGATGATCAACCCTTTTATCAATTGACAAGAAAGTGCACCACACAAATCTCATGAGCAAAGAAACTGTCATCTTAAGAAAGAGTCAATCTGAACTGAAGGCAAGTCTTGTATTTCTTTTCCAAATATATTGATTTATGGAAATCTTCAATAAAATCCAGTTTAGACCAATGCATAAACGTCACTCCTCCCAACTACAAGTTCACACAGAGGAATTACTAATCAATACGTGCTTCATACATTTTCACCTTGATTCTGAAATTCTTTAAATGTAATCATAATGATTTGGGTCTCCTGCTGGTGGCTTCTCCTGGAAAGATCAAATTTTGCATCTGGGGTTTTGTCTGCAGACAGCAGCCAGGGCAGGCAGAATGTCCTACATAGCAGAAGTCGCCACTATGGCCAACACTTAAGACTATTAGCTCCTCAGAGAGCCCAGGGCCATTATTTTACAAGCATTTCTGTGACAGAAGCTCTGGATTTACTACAGCTAATTGTATTTATCCTCTGCAAAATTAGTATTTTGCCCTGTATATAGACATTATACATAGAATGACAATAAACTGGACTAAATATATGACAGTACCATTACAGAGCAGATCCCAAACCCCGTAACTACCAATGCAAAGGAGACAATCTTGTTTGATATGAATATCAAAAAATGTATGAGGTCATAAAACTAAAAGCCAGATATTGCAGCTTAGAAGACTACTGAGCTGTCTCCAAATTTCAAGGGAAAAATACTGCTGTGTTCTTCATGTTGTTTTATTTGCACTACCATTTTTGTAAACATGGTAATGAATTTACTCTCTGATATATCTTCATGAGCAAAGTATCTTGTGAAATATCTTCAAACAGGCCTTTGAAGAGAGGAAGTCCTAACAGTTTCAGGCTATTTTCAGAAGATATCTTTCCCTACATTTAATAAAACAAAAACCAAGCAAACAACCCTTTACTTTGATTTGCCAAAAAGAAAATAATGGTTTCTAAAGAGTTAAACAGTTGACATATTTTATTAGGAACACATATTTTGTAAAGACCATTCACTTTCCTTAGAAACATTTATGAGAAAGTACCAGATGTCTGATCTTGCTGGATGTGCACTGAGTACTGCTTAAAATGGAAGCTATAAATTATCAGTCAATAACAAGCACAATACCTGAGGCAGTAAAAATTCTTTCATCTGAAAATAACAGTTATTTCAAAGTCAGTAATTTCTTAAGAAAAGGATTCTGAGGCAACATCTTGAGCCTTAAATATTAAAATATGAGGACAGAAGCTTATTTATGTAAGCTGGAGTTAGCACTTTTTGTTAGAACATTCACTAGAAGGAAAAAGGGGCTAAGTAATTTGTGAAGTGATCCAGTTCATTTAGGACATTTAGACATTTAGACATTTAGGAAAGGACTATAGCATGCATTTAAGAGAAAAGACAGATAGTCCATCTGTCTGCAGAAATTGTCAGTGTGCTGAATATTAACTACTTACCTTTGAAAGGCTTTTTTATTTTTATTCAGTCTCACATTGTATTTATAAACTGTTCTGATCCTACTGTTCATCATCACCATCCAATATTTTTCCTAATTAATATTACTTTGAAGTCTCTGACCTTTAGGCAGACACTCGATTCTGAATTAAAATGTAATTGTCTTTGTAACACAAATACACTTCTTATGCTACCCCCACACTCTTCTTGTTACAGAATAAATACATAATAAATGTAAGGAAAAGCCTACACCGAACTTGATAAAATAATGAAAAATAAGAAGAAAATAAACTGAGCAGCCTGGGTTTCCTTTCCTATACAATGACTACAAAGAGACAATAGGGAAAAAATAAAGGCAATACTTAAAATTTAAAGAAAGGAAAACCTTTATGCACAGTGTATAATTTATCTGCAGGACATACTGTCATGAAACTTCATCACTCTTTCAGAAGCCAAAAAAAGAGTCTTTTATATGAGTAGGTCCAGCAGTCACATGGTTTATATTCCACAGGTATTCCACAGGTGCAGCACCATTTACTGAACAGGACCACAACCACTTTTTCAAGGTGAAAAAGGCCCACGAATTACAGAGTGCAGAGAATATATTTCTTGTGAGTAAATCACAGCTTTTTTTCTAAATTTTTGGTTCTGGTCACTGCAGCCATATGAATCGCTGGTGTGATGAGGGTAGCACTTCCCATTTACCTCCTCTTTCTCACCACTGCTTCTCGTAGCAAAGGTATTCCTTAGTGTAAATGACTGGCAGCTTTTGACCATATGTTTGCAAAGCACATTACTTAGCAACCTTTTCTACAGCCAAATAATAGGAACTTAATAACTAACTTACTTTTACGTAGAGCTGCTGAAACTCCTCAAGGTTCAGTCTACCGCTTGGACAGTCCTTTAGAAATCCTTTGTACCACTGTTTTAGCTCGTGTTCATTGAACTCCGTGCTTTTCACCAGGTCCTCCATCACCTCAGGGGCCAGCTTGCTATTCTGTTTCCCCATTCTGCCTTAAGAAGAAAGAAATAAATACAATTAGCCAAGTTTCTGTGAACATTTCAAACCTTAATTAGTGACACAGCTTAAATTCATCACTCGTTTCGTACTCACTGCTGCTTTTAATCAAATGCAACTTCACAGATTCACCAGTGGACAGGAACCTAAACTGTGCTTGAATATTGAAGGCTGAAAATGGTGAAAAAGACAACATTCTTCTATCATTTAGGAGTCTTAAGGCCTGGAGACAGACTGCTTATTTGCTTTCAATTTAGGCAATTTCTAGCTTTTCTTTACACTAAGGCTGAAAAAGATTACTTCATTTTCCTTTGAATTTAACAAAAAAATTTCACAGATTCAGGGATGTCCACAGAACCTCTCTTTATCTTTGTCTTGAACATCTCTTCTGCTATGACACCTGCGTTAGACACCTATTCTTCATAGGTACAAGGCTGTGGACAGACAGGCTTGTAACGTACGAGCGCTAGATGTTCCACTAGGAGGAAGCGAAGGGAGAGTCCACACACTTGGTCTCAAAAAATGATGACACCAATCTGGAAAAATAAATTTAATTCTTATATATATGCACATATAAGTGTATATATACACATATAAGTGTATATATACACACATGTATACATATATGTATATATTTACTGCACAGTTGATACACAGTAGATGGTTTATATTTCATCACTGTTAACTCTATTAGAGATATCCACTATATTTTTAATATACATATTGTATACACACTTATAAATATTAAATGTAAAACATACAGAAATTCAAAATATGCATGTGTATCTAGATAAATACAGTAATTTCAGTACTGCTCATGTTGGCCCCTTAAGATATTTCCAGGCCTTTTGACATTTGACCAAAGATGTTCTTCGAGATAACTTTTGAGAAATCCTTCAACTTTTTCTGATTCTACTACAGTTTGTTTCATGACAGGATATATCTTTCAGTTACTTTTCAATCAGATGGCAGACAGTACTTAACTTGTCCTGTACAGAACTGCAAAGTGATGAGTAATTTCTTTCCTGAGCCTAGTTTAGCATTTTCATTTTTATCTCCCAGTATAACATCTGCCTCTAATAAAAGCACCACATTGAATGCATTGATTTCTAGTCCGTATCACCACCCATTAATCTGTTGCTTTTGGTGTATTCTCTTATTTCAAAGAGGAAGTTTCTTTCTCCTCAGAAAGGCATACTTTGCTCTGTTCCAAAAAATTAATGTATTTATATAATTTCCTTTATAGGAACCTTCCTGGAGCAGGTGCAAAGTTAACCATTCCTCCTAGTCTGTGTGTGGCCAACACACCCCCTGGTGCCATACCACCAGTAGAACCAGGTGTTCTCCTGAAACATTTCATGGCCCCCGTCCCCTCTGGCCATGGTCCTCCCCGGTCTGTCCTCTCCCCTGCCCACAGCCCCAGCCCACCAAGACAACCAGGGCTGGCAGCAAACCTCTTTGCCAAGACACCACATGACTTGGCTGCACAAACATCCTGACAGCGAGAAGGAAGGTGTCTTTCATCAAAGTGTTCAGCTGGTACGAAGTTGGGAAGTGTGGTCATCAGAAAGTACAAAATGCCACACCGCATCTGGGTAGAAACTCCAGTCAGAGATGTCTCAGTGCCTTTGGGACACAGCTGTTAGACAAGTGCTCTGTGCTGTGCACAGATGTCACTGGAGGTGGAAGCGGGCCACCATTTCTTGGGGTGATTCCAGCAAGCAGATCCCCCTTCCCCAGGCTCTGCATTTCCTTCCTCTACCAATGCTGCAATATACCACAGTGTTTTCTTGCCCAGGGCTCTGCATCTCTGAACTACAAGAACCCGCTGCAAGGACTCACCCAGCTGTTAATTAATGGCAGCACACTGCCTGCTCTAAACTTACCTTGAAGCTTTGCCAAGTTCCCATCCACACATTTTGGTAAATTTAGCACAAATATGGGAAAGTTCAACCTTTCAGCTAATTGCCACAGGCCTAATTGTACACACAGATGTGCAGAAGTTAGCCATTTTGACTCAACGACAGGTTTGCAATTTACAGTACTTAGAACAACTGCCCAGCCTTATCTTTGAAGTCCCCATCTTCTCATGTATGACACTGACCTGATTTGGCAAAATCTGAATTTAAATCCCATGGTGACTAAAGTATACTAATACAGTTATTTCTCTAGGTCCAGCTCGGGTGGCTTTTAAGTGAAATAGTAGACTGTTCCGTTTGTTTTAAATCATTAAGGGGCCTGTTTATTTCCCCCCTTTTTTTCCCTTTCTCCTTTAAACTGTGTTACCCTTTGCAGTCATAAGGTGCTTTGCTTAGGATCCAGAGGACTCTTAAAGATTCTTAGCAATTATAGTAACTACCTTAGGCAGATTCATAAGGCATCTTCCAGCTCTCTTAATTTAGCCAAGTGTGCTTTTACTTGACTCTTTTCACCTGGATTCTTAGCCCCATTAACATTTAACTCAATGACACTTACACATGGAAAAAAGCATCTTCAGTGGACAAAAATTGGGTGATTTTGACTGACAAATTTTCTGTAATAGCAGCTTTTCTGTACTTATCATGTTAGCTTCACAGCCCTTGGACCTGGCACTATGCAGAGGTAGAAGCAGACAGAACTGTGAATTGCAACACCATCTTCCGAAGTTATCTATGTCATTTTCAGTAATGTGCATGTAAAACACTGTAGAAAATGGAGTGGATCTGCACTTGTGTAAGAATTCATGAACAAAGAACTGGGCAAACATATCCACACACAACCTTTTCTAAGTTCGGATTCAGAGAAACGTGACATCAGTTTTCTGCTTCTGCAATACAGGTCTCTAGTTTTGGTCAGCTGCTTGTGCTGCCATAGGCTGTCCAGTACATCCCAAACACCTTCCAGCTATCCCTGATGTACCTCACCACAAAATACCCTCTAGTAAATGAAAACCACAGCTGGTATCTTGAAAACACTTTCAGAAACTATTTTTTCCACAGAACCAAACCAGTATTTGAGGAAGGTATAATTTGGGACTGCTGGGTTCTGTACTCTTTATTTGCTGCTCCAGCACAGTATGGTGCATAATCTGCCGGGCTCTGTTTGAGACAAGGGACTAAACAAGCTGACCGAGCTGGTAACAATGCCTTCCAGTAATTACAGGCACTCATTCTTTCGTTTCATTTTAAAGTTCTTTTCTTATGGAATTGAATTACAATCTGCAAGAATCTCGAGTCTCATATAATTATCAAATATAAACTCACACTTCTGGCTCTGGGAGATCCGGTTTATTTGGGAATAACAACTCAAATACAGATTATCTAGTTAATCATATCCTAACATCTTCTAGAGTTTCATTGAATCTCTTATTATTATTGAAAAAGTACAATCACCCATTAGCAATGAGTATGCCACTGCCAACACATTTAATTTTCTAAAATGAAAACTATTTTTAATTAACTTATAAACATAGTTTCCCAAACATGTTTTTTCCTTGTGAAAATCTATGAATATGCATTAGGAAAAGACAGGAGAGAACAGCTGCACAATCACTAAATTTTCAAGAGTAGGAAAGGTCACTCTGCAAGCATTTCTTTGTTCAGTAAATTCTTTTAAATTATAAATTTGTTTCCAACTTCCATGCTTCCAAGCATGCAATGTGACAATCCAAGCACTGTTATTCATCTTCTGTTGCATCTTCTGATTGGCAGAAATCGTGAGAGAGAAAAAACACACAAAAAAAGAAGCAAACAAAAAAGCAACACGTTTCAATTCCAAACTATCACGGGGGAGAGAGACTCAATAAACAAGGAAACAGGTATGTGGGTGGCAGTTAGCATCAGGAAAGGCGTCAGGTCTGTTCCGAGTGAGTTTACTTTGGCAGGAGAATGCTTATTAATATTAGCAAGGGCAACACAATCCAAATTAGAGATCAAGAAAAACACTAAAATTCCACTGTTGTGCCGCAAGTAGCAACAGCAATGAAGGCTGAGTTTAAAAACGCATCATCTTGGCTGAAGTGCTGCAAAGAGGCTGTCAGCTACCCAGAGAAACAAGCTTTTCATAAATGCTTAGTATAATAGTACTTCAGTACTTCATTAAGTAACATCCCAATTGCTGCTTTTACAGGTCCATAGAAGGGTCAGTTTTAAAAGATGGAATTTTATCAAACAACTGATCCCCAGCCTGAAACAGTCCAGGCTGTGCCAGCACCAGGCAGGGACAATACTGAGGATGTATTTGCCTGCTCTTTGCCCAGCTGGACCTCAGGAGGTCCACATCAGCTAGCCCAGGAAGTGGGAAAGGGCTTCAGCAGCAGCTGGAAGTTACTCTAAAATGACTCAGCAGCATAGCTTAGCAAACTGATTTTATATGATTTACTGAGGGTTTGGAGGTAATGGGTATTAAGTCACATGCAGAAAGAGGAAGACAGTTCCTCCAGTTTTAAATCCATAGCTGGTTTTAAAACATTTTTTCCATTATTATATCTTTTGTTTGGTGTATTTCCTGCAGTGCTATCATGTCTCCCACATGTGCTCATGCTGCTTCAAAAGCTCTCCACTCTCCACAGTATCATCATCCAAACCTCCTGTCCAATGGCAAGGGTTTTACCTTGGAATATTTTACAGCAATTCCTGCACAAGTTTATCAGGTCTGCCTCTCCCGCTAGGCTTGCCAGTACTAAACTGCCAGTGTGAGCAGAGTTTTACAAACCAAAATTTTACTAAAGACCTAAACCACCCCCAAACTGTTGCTAACACAGCTCCATTCCTACCTGATTCCTCTTTCCCCTCCTCTCCATTCCCCTTGGACCTCCTCATCCAGTGTTCAATGTTCAAAGTGACCAAGTGCAAACAAATACAACTCCAGCCTGTTCCTAAAGAAGAGTAAACTGGGAGCTGCCAAAGATCTCATAATTGCACTGAAAAAAGACCCAAATTCCTTTGAGAAGACAGCACCAATAGTGTCCAGTCGCGCCCCTAAAAACCCAGTTCTGTGCTGTTATGCTTCCTTTCCTTAAACCCAGTCAAATAAAATCATTTTATTCCCAAGTTGCATTAGAAAGACTGTTGTCAGCAGGTTGAGGGAGGTGATCCTTCCCCTCTGCTCAGCACTGGTTGAGACACATCTGGAGTACTGGGTCCTATGCTGGGCTCCTCGTACCACACAGGCATTGACTTACTGGGGTGAGTCCAGTGAAGGGCCACAAAGGTGATGAAGGGACTGGAGCATCTGTCATACAAGGAAAGGCTGAGAGAGCTGAGGCTGTTCGGCCTGGAGAAGACAAGGCTCAGGGGGTCTTACCAATGTGTGTCTAAATACCTAATGTGGGGAACAAAGACGGCACAGCCAGCCTCCTCTCAGGGGTGCCCAGAGAGACAAGAGGCAATGGACACAAACTGAAATTCAGGAAATTCGGTCTGAACGTAAGAAAATGCTTTTTTCCTGTGCAGGTGATCAAACACTGGAAGAGGTTACCCAGAGAAGTTGTGGACTTTCCATCCCTGAAGACAGGCAAAACCCAACCGAACACAGCTCTGAGCAATCATTTCTAGCTGACCCTGCCTGAGCAGGGTGTTGGACCACAGCACCTCCAGAAGCACCCTCCAACCTCAGAGATTCTGTGAGACAGTTAGGGGGAAATGGGAAAAGTTATTCATACCACCTAACTTCTGGTATTCACAGTAGCTGTCTAGTTTCACTAGATGCTCTCCATGGGTAGCTGAGAGAAAAAGGGCTCATCTGAATGATCATTTGGAGAAGATGTGCTGATGACAGCAATCCGCTCCCTTCCCTCACTGACTCAAGGAGATTTGCCTTAGGTACCTGGGCATACCTGGGCACAGGCACCTAACTGAATGGGGCTACCCCAACATATCTCTGTATTTTGCCTGCTTTAACACGGGCCCATGTTCACACTATTTGTTTTCCCCGTAATCCTGCATGAGCTGAAGGAGGTAGTCAACGAAAAGCTCTGCAGCCTTGTGAGGTCTGTGCATTAAACGAGTTCTCTTGTATGGTGCGTGTTTTTCGTGCTCTTCCCTGGCTCTGGGAAATGAGAATGAGTCGTGTGGACTATGCCAGAAGCAAATGACAACACTCACTTTGCCAGCTCAGCTGTGCTGGCAGGCACTCATTAGGTTGGAAGGAAAGCTGTGGTTCATCCCCACCCCTCTGCCTACTCAGCCCACAAGCTCCCACAGGAACGTGCTGACTCCTAAGGACTACATGTGAAATCCAGGCGTTGAGCAGGCAAGTATGGTGTGTGTTGTTGCAATCTTCGACACAATATAAATCTATAAATGGTAAATTAAATACTGTATAGGCTCCAACATACATACATACATATATAGGGGTAACAAAACCCCAAACATGAAATGCTGGGGAAAGCAGAACTATGTCTATGATCTACAATAGCAGAATAATTTTCATGTTATTTTTGAGCAGGCTGTTTATCAAATTTCCAGCTGTGTGCTGATAATAACTAGAACTTCTGTCAACTCCCAGCATTGTTCCTTTCTCCTCAGGCTACTTCTGACACTAGCTTTTCTCTACTAACGTCAGCGTGAAGGATAGATAGAAGCAGACTATCAAGCCACACAGATGCCTCATTTCTACGAATACACTTGTTTCACAGAAGAAATTGGGAGCCATAGCCTGTCTTTCACACACAAAAAACCCTCCAACAATCTCACACCCAAAGCCCCATGAAAATAAGTACACAAGAAACCATTTATGTGGAAAAGAAGATGGATTTTCGCATCCAAACCCTTGTTCAAAAGGCTACAACTAAACTGACCTTGTCCAACGACAGTGCCCCCAAGGCAGACGACACCAAGCTGAGTGGTGCAACTGATGTGCTTGAGGGAAGGGAAGCCATCCAGACCCTGACAGGCTTGAGGAGTGGGCCCATGCAAACCTCATGAAGTTCAACAAAGCCAAGTGCAAGGTCTGCGTCGGGATTGAGCAATCCCCATTACCAACACAGGCTGAGGGATGAAGGGATTGAGAGGAGCCTCACACAGAAGGACTTGGATGGATGAAAAGCTGGACATGAGCCGGCATTGTGCGCTCACAGCCCAGAAAACCAAATGTATCCTGAGCTGCATCAAAATAAATGTGGCCAGCAGTCTGAGGGAGGTGATTCTCCCCCTCTACTCTACTCTCATGAGACCCCACCTGGATGGAGTATTGCATCCAGCTCTGGAGTTCTCAGCAGAGGAAAGACATGGACCTGTTGGCGTGAGTCCAGAGGAGGGCCACAGAAATGAACAGAGGGCTGGAGCACCTCTCCTATGAGGAAAGGCTGAGAGAGTTGGGGTTGTTCAGCCTGGAGAAGAGAAGTCTCCAGGGAGACCTTATTGCAGCCTTTCAATATATGAAGGGAGCTTATAAGAAAGATGGAGAAAGGTTTTCAATACTTAAAGAGCACTTACAAGGCAGATGGAGACAAACTTTTTACAAGGGGCAATGGTTTCAAACTGAAAGAGTCCAGATTCACATTGGAGATAAGGAAGAAACGTTTTACAATAAAGGTGGTGAGACACTGGAACAGGTTGCCCAGAGAAGTTTTGTGAATGCTCCATCATTGAAAGTATTCAAGGTCAGGTTGGATGGGTCTGTCAGCAACTTGATCTAGTGAAAGACATCCCTGATGATGGCAGGGGGATTGCAGTAGATGATTTTTAAAGGTGCCTTCCAACCCAAACCATTCTATGACTCTATGCTTCCTAGGCAACTTTTGAATCACCTCCTCACATTGGCTGGGAAAATAATTTCTAAGCCAGCTTGCATGAAACACATATGATCCCAAATCCTGTCCTATACTTTGCCCAGTAGAACCACAATGGACAGGGAAAGCCCTTTTTCCCCCCAATATGTGCAACGGATGAAGATATTTTAGAGAAGGTTCTGGTACTTTTGCATCATACCAGATCTTAATATGCTGACACCATGTAAGTACTACACTGCTGTTGAACCTTTTGATAAAGGGGCCAATCAGTTAGAAGGAACTAGTGGTGACAGCAGTTGTCCTTCTCCCATCGCTGTCTCTCCTGTAAGCCAGCCAAGCGGATCTTCCTCACTGACCAGGAGTCTTCATCATGGCCACTGCATCATGTCATCATGTCTACAGCTCTTCAAAATCCCCATGGATCAAAGACTCCCTCACTTGGCTCAGTCCCATCCTCCTACTCCTCTCTCAAACCCCATGGATCCAAACACACAGCAGCTCCACACCTGCACTTTGCCAGCAAGGAATAAGGGCTGCAACAACCTGTAGGAGTGGAAGATGAAAGCAATCCACCTCTAGGTGTTTACTGTCAGGGCAGAAAAGACAGGCAAAGCTACCCTAGATACTGGCACAGGTACCAGGGGCAGAGAGCACCAGAGACAGTGAAAGCCAGATGGAGCTGAACAATGCCAAACACTGTGGACCTACTCCAGCTGACCCTGCTCTGGGCACGGCATTGAACTACACGGTCTTCAGAGGCCCCTGTCAAACGCCACGGTTCTGTGACTCAAGAACTGCAGACTTCATTTCAGTAGTAATTTTGGGAGAAATTGATTATCAGGTATATGTAGAATTAATATACTTTCATGTTGGTGTATTGGCCATCAGTGACCTCAGGAACATGTTGTTCCCACAACTCAGAAATAAAACCCACCCTGAACTACCAGCTTTCTCCTTCACATAAAACTTAGGGCTCTATTCTGAGTTTTTAACCAAACTTATGCTTCCTATCCCAAAATGACGGAAAGTCAACCAGTGAAAAATAAGAAAATGTGTGTGTGTTCGTGTGACACCATACTGATGTTAGAAGCAGTCATAATTTACTGCTGATAACACAAATCTCAAGCTAAGGGTGAAACAAACAGGCTAGGTTCTGATTTATATTACCCTACAGCAAAAACTGGAATAAATCTAGTGATTTCAGATTACTTTACCGGCTTTACCAAAGATTAGATTCAGGCCTGCAATCTCTCCGTGTAAAAGAAATGGGGAAAAATAGAAAGTAATGACATTAAGGAATCCAATTATCCAACTGAATTGAATAATAAATGGAGAAAAGAGGTTTAAGCAAAAGAAGAGATATATATTTTTAAATTTTATTTGAAATTAGATGGATATGCAATTAGATTCAAGCAATAAAAAAACATTTGAAAGAGCAAAAGCTGTGCAGGAAGATGCTCTAACATAACAACGATGGGTATGTTGAGTTTTTTTTCTCTAGGTGGATAGAAAGCAAAAATTTGATTTATTTCATTAAAAGTGTGGATTTGTTTTCTGTTGAGTCTGGAATTAAACAAAAAGGGAGTTCTCTACATTTCAACACAGAAATGAAGGGCAATACCAGACGCACCAGTAGCGCCACCACTGATGCACTCTTGAGTGCCACAGTGGGGCTCTATTCAAAGCCCGATGCTGAAGCTGGCAACTTGGGTATAAACTAACCTGCAGACATGGTCTGAAGTACATCACAGGGTTTTATTTCAGCCCCCTCTTCTCATTTGGATTGGGAAACTGCTTACAACATGCCACAGCTAGCTTTCCTCCTTTGCATAAAGCAGAGACTTAGGGTTGCCCAACAAAACACAAGTGCTTGGAAGAGCTTCCAAGCTCTACCACTTAGCTTCAGAGTTGGAGAGACAGGGATAAAATCCCTCTTCTACTTGCTCTTTCTCTTAGACTCTTTTTAGACCACAAAGGGGACAGTGTCCTTGTTCCTACAGGAAGCTTAGGCTCTGAAAGATCAGTGGTCCTTAACTCTTGTTATTAGACTTTGTTGCATGCCATAACTCAAACTTGGTTTTGGTGTTGGGATTTTTTTATGTCCCCTTCTTCTCCAATATTTCCACAGAACTTTGTGATTTATATGCTCTAAAGAATTTAGTGATTAATTTCTGAAAATAGTAATATGCTTGTTAATGCTAGGTGTCAGACAAACACGTATATACAGCTGTTGCCATAGATTCATTTTGCTATTGGCCCAGCCTCTATCAGCTGTGGTGATCAGTAAGTAAAAAGGAGGTGTGAGCTGAGGAAGAAGCCTCGTTTTTCAGCAATGAAATGAGTACTTTCTTCATTGGTCTATTCTCTTCAATTTTGTTCTCGTAAATAACAACATGCATGCAGAATATTTACTGTACCTTTTTGTAATAATTCATATGCTGAATACCATTCCAATCACCTGATTATCCAGAATGCTCCAACATCAGAGACCTGATTGTTGTGACAAGATTGTTACATAGTTTATACCAACTATAACAGGTTTTCATTGCTTTCTCTGTGGTTTTATTCTAGAATACAAGTTCCAATAGGCTTTCCCTCATGAGATGCCCTGATACATTAACAGAGAAATCCATAACCTCCCGGACATCATTAGTTCAGAGTGGCCACTGGAAAAAGTTACACATCAGCAGTGATGATCACTTTCCATGCCTTGCATTTCAAAAGAGAGGCTTATACAATTTTAGATATTTCAGAAATCTATCCACTACTCAGTAGTCCACCTCTTCTGGGATAGTTGCTGCAAATACCTGTTTTTGGGGGGAAAGATTGACAAGGCATGCCTGAACATTATAGTCTCCCTGAGTAGTTTCCAGTCTTCTTCAGGAACCACAGGACAACGTTTATGTAGACTGTAAACATCCATCTAGTTTTGTTATGCCAAACAGTATCGACATTTCCTCTGCCTGAGATACATAATTCTTGTCAATTTGTAGAGGCTACTGTTAATTAAAATGCTGCTTTTCTTTGAAATAAACACTATTGATGGCTCATGCTTGGGGATATGAGGTTTTAGATTTCAGCCATTGCCTTGACCACATTTACATATATGTACCAATATTTTTTCATATTTTTTGTTTTTTTAAAAAATTATTCTGTTGTAGTTGCCTATAGGCAAGTAATACATGCTTTCTCTCTACTTGTATTACAGCTGGTCTTCTTATTTGCTATCAGTCTGCTTTACTGTTAGTTTCAAATGTTACTCTACTCCTATGTTTGATATGGGCAAAGCCAAATTTGGTAAGCTGGTATGCTTACCAAGAGGTACTTTTACTGCTCCACTCCCAGCCTCATTTTGTGTTTGAATCCAATACATGCCTTTTTAGGACTGCATCTCTGACTCATAAGTCGTTGGGCTTTACTTAATGGTACAAGTTTCACTCTTCATTTATATCCACATCACAGCTCTTAAACAATACTGCCCTACTTTTCTGCAAAGGTGGATTAATCACATCAAATGTTAGCTGTTCAAAAAGTCAGTTGTTTTTGGTCCCTCTGCTGTCAATGGAGATGGCTGCAATTTCATAGTGATTTACCCCATGTGGAGAGAGATGTCTGAAAGAGGCAGGATGAATATACGCATGCTTATTTTAAGACAGGATGAATCACCTTCTACAAGTGTCCCTTTCTGCTGCTTGTAGAAGCAGCCTTGTAAACTTGCTTAGATCTGAAACTGGATTTCTAAATGCTTAAAATGAAGCAAGAAAAATTCTGCTTTGCTCATTGGCAGTGGATAACCTAGAATCAAAATGCCATTGCTGATCTCACTAGGAAGCACATACATTTGCCAAGGCTGATTGTTATTCCTATGTATCTCAACCTTTATTCAGGTCTGATTAATGCCATTATAAGTACAACATGCTGGTGTACCAAATACAGGCAGTCTTTCCTAAACTACTGTTTACTTCCATTAAAGCAGTGGAAAAATTAAATCTTTTCCACCTTTTTCCAGGCCCCCTGAAACTATAATAGTTTTAAGCAGCTGAACTGCAGAGATGAGGCTGCTCAGGATTGTTTCATTATGCCCTAGTGTGGTGGGTTGACCCTGGCTGGATGCCAGGTGCCCACCAAAGCCGCTCTGTCACTGCCCTCCTCAGCTGGGCAGGGGAGAGAAAATGCAGTGAGAGGCTCGTGGGTGGGGATAAGGGCAGGGAGCCATCACTCGCCAATTACTGTCATGGGCAAACAGACTCGACTTGGGGAAAATTAGTTTATTACCATTCAAATCAGATCGAACACCTCCTCCACACCCCCTCCTGTCTTCCTGGGCTTAACTTAATTCACAATTTAACTCCTCCCCCTGAGTGGTGCAGGGGGATGGGGAATGGGGAATGAGAGCTTTGGTCAGTTCATCACAGCGGTCTCTCCTTCGGTCCTTCATACTCACAGCCTGCCCTGCCCCAGCGCGGGGCCCTGCCAGGGCAGGGGGCCCTCCACGGGCTGCCCCAGCCTGGGGCCCTGCCGGGCTGCGGTTCCCCACGCCCGGCCCCGCCGTGGGTCCCCCCGCGGGGCGCAGCCCCTCAGGCCCGGCCGGCCCCGGCGCGGGTCCCCGCGGGGGCACCGGCCCTGCCCGCAGCCCGGCCCCGGCCCGGGCTCCTCTCCCCGCGGGGCCACGGGCCCTGCCCGGAGCTGCTCCAGCGCGGGCTGCCCGCGGGTCACAGCCTCCCTCGGGCACCCCCTGCCCCGGCGTGGGGCCCTGCCGGGCTGCGGGGGGGGAGCTGCCCCCCGGGGGCTCCGTGGGCTGGGGGCACAGCCTGCCCCGCCGGGGGCTGCGCCGCGGGCTGGGGGGAGCCTCTGCCGCGGCGCCTGGAGCACCCCGGCCTCCTCCTGCCCTGCCCTGGAGCCTGCAGAGGCGTTTTTCTCAGGTACTCTCACTCCTCTCTCCAGCTGCAGATTTTTTGCACAGATTTTTTCCCCACCTTCTGAAATACGCAACCCCAGGGGCACTACCACCTTGGCTGCTCGGCTGGGCCTTGGCCAGCGGTGGATCTGTCTCGGAGCCGGCTGGCACTGGCCCTGTTGGATGTGGGGGAAGCTTCTGGCATCTTCTCGCAGAAGCCACCCCTGTAGCCCTCCTGCCTACCAAACTTTGCCGTGCAAACCCAATACACCTTGTCATTCCCCACGTTTCCCCCAGTGTAGTTCTTAGCCAAGTCCTGGCCTCAAACAGTAAGAATATTTATTATTATTAATAAATACAGCATTATTTTATACGACATTTCACTTCGACCTTTGACCACCTAAATCCTATATTAAAGTTTGGTCTTCTCCAAAGCTTTTCTAATATCCAGCTCTCTTTATTCACCACAGTCTTTCTAACAGCCATGTCCAGCAGCGCAAGACACTGCCTCACTGCTCTGGGTTCACAGGGAGGAGCAGGTACGGTGAGCACTGTGTGGCCCTCATCCAGTCTCTCCTGGGATTAACAGCACCAAGATTACTGCCCAGATTGTTTCCTCTGTTCTCAATTTACAAAACAGTGATGGGGTCTCTTTTCCATCTTGTTCATGCTCCTGTGTCCTGTAATGACAACTATGGCTAACAAAGGATGGAGTAATACTCTGAGTAGGGATATCAGCATATGGTCTACAGTGTTGCAATAATTGAAATAAATGTAAACTAACATATACAGATACATTTCAAATCCTTTGCTTCCATTCAATTTCTTCATGAAAAAGGAACACTTAAGACCCTGGAGTTAGCTTGCTTTCGCACACTCATCTATGACAGCTGTGAACGAGCTGATTTCAGCTGATGATTTTGACCTATGTGCTAAACAACTGCATTACTAAAAACCACATGACTATATTATGACAGATAGTAACAGAACTGATTATCAGGAGAGTAGATTACAGCTTTTTATTTTACCAGAAACCTTTCAAAGTCAAAACAAAGTGTTTACATCATTGTGGCTAGTGGTCCATTGGTGCAATGCTTGCCCCAAATTAATTATAAAGGAAAGGTCGGAACTATCCCTTGTGACTGCTTCAGATGGAGCATGATTAAATGCAGAGGAAATACATTACTGAGAAGATGAATCATCATTCTGCAGAATGAAAGCAATGGCTTTACACTTTTGAGTTGGACATTGAGGGGCGGTCAAAAATGTTACTCATCCAAACAAGTGAGTAAATACATAAACAGTTTGAACAGGGAAAATATACCTAAAATTTGACTGGTAGTAACAGTGACTATCAAGCACAGAAGAAAACCTGAGTATGCTTCCTTAAGGTAGAATTTTCAAATCAAAAATTCCTTCATTGCGCTATAATGAAATGCAAAGGTTTTCCATCACATTTGATTTTTATGGTTTGAAATAAATATAATAATTTTACTTCAGAGTGGATCGATGGCTCATTTGAAACAACATTTTAGTTCCTTCAATCTAGTTCTAAGCAAGCAGGCTGATAAACCGTCTCACAGCAACGACAGGATGAGATGCCCTAGCAAGTATCCAGTGGTATGACTTCAGCCACTCAGGTCAGCTCAGCTGCCCAGACAGACACAGCGTGTCCCTGTTAGTATCTGCTAGCTCCATGTGCATGGCTCAGACAACTTAGGGCCCTTCAGATGGCACCAGACACCTCTGCTTAAGCAGCTGAATCTGATGAATGACATCTTGCCCACCTAATTTAGTCAGATAACTTGATCCTAACAAAACAGTGCCAAAGCGCCCTGCTTTGGCAACCAAGAAAAGCCATCACAGAGAAACCCTGATCACCCAAATTAATTCATCGAGTTATATCTACAGGCTTTCCCTCTGTAGTCTATGAAAAATGTCTGCCTTCCCCTGTTCCCCACTTACGCTGGGAGGATGGCTTTGTTATGCATCTAAAGGTTAGGTGAGAAATAAGGTGTTTCTGATCTAGCTTAACACGCCGATGTTGGGTGTGCTATGCTGTGTTAAGAGCAAGCTGCCAGCCTTCCCGTCTACTCATGCTAGCACACACACAACTGGGAAAGAGCGCTCATAGAGTCAGCTGCCATGTCAGCAGTGCCAAAAGGAGAGCCACCAAGCTCCCCTGTTCTTTGTGCCTGTCCATATACAGAATCATAGACTCACAGAATCATTTAGGTTGGAAAAGACCTTTAAGATCGTGGAGTCCAACCGTTAACCTAGCACTGCCAAGCCCACCACTATACTGTCCCCTTTGCTATTTTATAGAATAATGCACAAGAGGTCCAAATCATAGTTGATCTCCAAGTAATTTTTTGGCCTTGACGGTATCCTTGATGGATGTCGGAGCGAAAAGGTCAAGGCTGGGAAAGTGTGAAACTGAACTGGTCCCACCAGGACTGAATTTAGAAGTATTCATTGTGCTTCTTCCTTTAGAAGCTGCACTTTCCAGAACAGCCAATCCAATTCTGTCATAAATAAAAATTTAAAAACGTCTTCAAGGCAGGTTGAGAACATGAGTTCTTCAGTACAGAGCATCTCTGTTACGTGGGCAAACCAGCATCAAAAAGCAATAATGCACATAACCATTACCTAGTGCTTCCTCATTAATTAGCACACGCTAGTAATACTGCTATTTGAAATCAGTCTGACAGATAATATAGATGAGTCTCACAAACCTTCTTTCTGGAAAACTAAGTATTTTTACAGATGACAGAGCTCCTAGCAAGGTTATGTATTGAGGGGAAAAAAGTGCACTCTGACATTAATATTGATAGAAACTGCAAAATGAGCAAAAAGGACAAAGCAAAAGGAAAGCTGGCTGTCTCTGAGGAGACTCTATGTCCCCAGTACAGGAACCTCATTATTCTTTCATGGCCTTAATAGCAAGCCTCTAAGCCTTGTGTATGTCCTTCAAAACAAAAAATTAATGACAAACACAAAACAGAAAATCTCAAATATGCAATAATTGAAAGCTGTTATCTGTTTCTTCCAGTTTTGACTTAATTTATATAGTAAAATAGTTCTGAGACAGCAATGTAAAACACAACTTTTCATAAGTTCATATGAATCACAGCATACGGTCTTTCTGTTAATAGATAAGCCAGAGTGAGGCAGGAAGACAGAGGAAGCCTCTCATGCTAAAGGACTGCACAGTTTTATTATTTTGTACATTAAAAATAATTTGAACCATTTCTTCCAACTGCTTTTCAATGAGAGCTCTACTGCAATAAATTTTTACAACTGGTTATTGTGGCTGTGCTAATAAAACTGATACACTTGCTCAGCTAAATCCGTGTGTGCCCATGCTTTCTTTTTTTGAAATAATAAAAAACAGGCAAAAAATAAGAGACAGAGTCTAAATTTCAATAGTATTTACCATGGCCAAGAATAATACAATCTATATTGAGGAAAGAGAAGGAAACAAAGAAGACGCATACAACATATCACACACACATTTGTAGTACCACACCGTCCATGAGAACTTAAGTGCCTCAACCTGCAAAGGACAATACACAAGGTATAGTCTACTGGTTTGTTGTTTGTTGTTTGTTTTTTTTTTTGTTTTGTTTTGTTTTTTTAACTTTAAAGAGATGTTTACTTTTCAGCTTACTTTCTAAAATCATGTTTTTCTAGGACACACAGTTCAGGAGTTCTCTTTTTGGTGATAACAGGAAAAGGCGAGCAAAAAAAATGCTAGCAACATTTTTGATTTGGACATCAGTGCATGCAGAATTCCTTCAGCAAAGCACATGGGGAGCTGTTACAAAGGAACAGCTCTGGGACAGGCTGTAGCAATACATCCAACAAAACAGAAAAAAGCAAAGGTGACACAGATAAAAATATGAAAGAAAACAAATGAAAGCTATAAAAAAAATTAAATTATTTAGATTATGAAATTAACCAAAATATTGTCTGAATTCCTTGAGTTTATCATCCACCAGGATAAAGCAATTGATAGAGGTTGCTAAGCACAGACAAGGTGATTCAGAAATCTTTTCAAAGGTCTCAAAATTGCACATCTAAAATACCAGCCTGCAGTTCCATTAAATTGTCTAGGAAAATAGAATTTTGTTCTGATTCACTGCCCACCTCTGGTAGATAAGGACCCCCTGGGAAAACTACTTTAGACAACCTACCAAGAAAAAGACATTATTATAGGCTATGAATCCTGGAAAGCATGACATATAACTCTAATTCTCAAGGGGCACGATGTTTTTTTCCTAACTTAGGGCTGTCTGTTGCTGAATTGTCCAGGGGAATAGTTGAGGCCCATGGAGATGGATTACAAAGGTGCTGGACAGAAAAAGAAAAGTAAACATTAAAACACATTTCCATTTTAAAGCAGAGTTGATCTTGCTGAGACAACCTGGAGGGTCTGGCCAAAGCCAATCAAGGAGTATCTCTCTAATCGAGAGGGAACTGTTGGAGGCAACAGGCAGGGATGAACAGCCTGGACAGCTTTTACACGGCTGTGTCTTTCACAGTAACTGCTGCTCCCAGGTGACAGGAGACAGCAGTGAGTGACAAAGTCTTATTCCCAACCATGATACTAAGCAGCTGCGACTGCACTGGCAGCTACCCTGGACAATTTAAGTCTGTAGAATCTGGAAAGCTAGAAAAATCAAACACTGCTTTCCTTGGCATTACCTCATGGTTACTTCACTCATTACTAGAGAATGTGGAGGTAAAAAGGTTTGTGATAAAAAATGGTTGTTGCTCACCCTAATGATTTCAGAGGCTGGGAGTGACTTTGAGGATGATATAATCTCTTTCATATTTCTTGTACTTCTGCAGTAAGTTACACAAATTAAACTGCTGCAAAGAAAGCAGAAAAATACCTTTGATGACAAATAGAAAAATATCCTTTCTGTATAGTCAATCCCATCTTCACCATTCAGTTGCATCCACAGCTTTTCTAATTGCAAAAACGCCCCAAAACTTGAGTATACGAATATAACATCTGTAATGGTATTGAAATCACCTGGCTCTAACGCTCTCAAATTTTGGTGCCTAAACTAAGATAGTTATTTAGGCCAACAGGGACACAGTCATCTCCAAGTAGCAATTCAGCAAGTTGGTCTAAGACATTTCTCCTAGGATGGGATGACTCATGCTTTGGAGGCGCTATTCTCTCTCCACCGACTCTCCAGACTATCATGTCTAATAAACACTGATTAAATTATCTTTCCTGAATTTGTCTGATCCCTTTTTGACCACATTTATATCTTGGTCTCCACAACATCCTGTGGAAATCGGTTTCTTAATTTAATTAAACATTATACAATAATTTCATTGGTGACCCTATTTCTTTTACTGTGAGAAACAGTGACTATGTCTTATTCACCTGCTCTTAATCAGTCACGAAACAGCCAGACTCTGCCTCGCCTATGTTTCATGTTCCTAACCAACTTTACTCCTTTTTTCTAGACTTTTTACAATTTTATGAACTCTTTACCATACAATTGACTATAATTACAGATAGAATGTGCCACATGCTTATACAGTAGAATAGTTTTCTACTTCTGTCCAGGTATTTCCTAGCTATTTGTCATGACCTGGTAATTTCAGAGGTCTATCCTCAGTAATGCCCAGTTCCTCCCCTGATTTCTACTAGTTAAAGTCATCAATTTACTTTGTCCCATGGACATTACCTTCCTCTTACTGCCAACAAAGTCATCTACCATTTTATCTTCCCAATATTCAGTAGTATATAATTGTGCCACAGCACTTTGACTGTTATGGGTAATGGCAAATCATATGCAAACTTTCTCACTTCACTCGTCAACTCTCTAACAGTCGTTATGAATACATTTCAATTTTCCCCCGCTCTCCATGAATTGTAAAAATGTGTGATAACTGTTTTCATGCCACCTTTTACCATACTATGTGTGTATCACTTAGAAAAATCAAAACTAGATGGAACATAGATTAAACGTGTTGCTACCATTAAAGACTAAAAACTTGATAAAATATTTCATAGATTCTTATATTTTAACAACCTGGGAAGACATGTTGTGGTAGTTTAGGACAGAAATAGAATTTCACACACAAATTCCTGGTTCATTTCCAATCTTTGTCATTAAACAAGAGTACAGATTTTAGATACCTGATCTTCATTTAAAGAAGCTTTCAAACAACAGATAATCTACTAGGTCTGTAGCTGGATCAGGCCCTGCTTATGCTGAATGCTGCACTGGTAGAGCTGTTAACTCTCTCTAGTGTGACAATATGGGGGGAAAATGGAAGGAAATGAAGGCAGGGGAAAAGCTGAAGGAAATGAAGGCTACAACTTATGAATAAGGTAAACACTGGAATAAAATAACATAATAATAATAAATCCCCCAAACACAGCAGCAAGAGACAGAGTAATTTTAGAAGTTACTGTGGCACTTGCCAGGACCTTGGAGGCACTTTGCCAGGAGCAGAAGTTGTTTGAGCTGATATAGTTGTAACACTTTTTTTTCTTTCTTTTTTCCTGAATTATTCCAAAAAGACTCAATATAATGAAAACCTGTTACAGACTCTCCACTGGAACTGAACAAGACTCTAAGTGATGGACTTTTTGTAGCAATATTTTTCAATCTCCGAGACAAAATGGAATACAGAACAAATGATATTCAGGAAATCTGCCCACTTTTTGATGGTGAAAAAAATCCCTTCATCTCTCCTGACGAGAGCAACCCCATTACTAAAGCCAAGCAGAAGGGGAGGGTAGCAAGTGTACGTCAAGAAATAGATTCAGGGAAAAGGATCAAAAATCTCTCTTCTCACTTACAAAAAACTGTATTGTATTCTGGGGGAATATGCATGTATCTTGGGACAGAAAAATGTAGACTTCAAGGCAAGTGGTATAAGGAGCCAGATTTACAAAGACATGTAAGGACTTCTATGGGTCTGCACTAGTGGCTAATGAGGATGCTGTTACCTAATTGCCTTGGATTGCTTCTAGTCAAGTAAGTCAAGGTGACGTTCACTGTTATCAACCATTTCTCCGGCAGCTTGAGTGCTCTTATAAAAATCTCACCAAGTAACTAAATAGCTATGTAAATCTCAACTGAAGTATTTAGTTGCTGCATTCCCTGCTCAAAATGCAACTTAAACTCTGTCACCTCTACTTTCAAAGAATATGACACCAGCATACAAAGCAGGCCAGGTTCCGAACTTCATAATGCTAGCTTGTGCATCCATGCCTTGTTTTACATGGTACCACTTCTTAGCATTTTGAAGGTTCCAATTTCTCACACACTGCCACTGTGAAATACTCAGGTTGGCATGTGATTTTTCATAAAAATAGCCAGGAACATGAATAATTGTATGTCATATTAACATTAGTCTTGGGGAGCTGCGAGTGCCAGGCTGTGAGGGCACATTAACAGAGTGGGGTAAGGAACATGCCTGAATAGCCCAGTGAAATTGCTGGCTATAACGTTGCTGAGAAACACTAACATGCATATAGGTGTACACATGCAATAAATATGGGCTAAGCTGGTTTTATTATGCAGATGTGCTTAGCGCACACAGTATTACTATGGCTCTGCTGTCAGACAGACAGTTAGGTAACAGTAAATTGACTTTGAATCTCAGCCTCAAGTTGTCCCTCTTTTCTTCCCTGTCCAGTATTTTCCTTGTACTTTTGGTTCTCTGGCAACATGCTTGACAAACCAGTCCAAGTAAATATGTACCAGCTCATCCTGACTCTTTCTCCCGCTTTCCTTCCCTCCTTCCTTCCTACCTGGCTTTTATTCCTGACCCAATGCCAATTCTCATCATCCCTGGTGTTTTAACTGCACTTTTCCTTTTTTGGCTTTTCATCAGCAAAAGCAGTGACAGCAGCGACATTCACAGCATGCAAGGTATATGTAAGGAAAAATAGAGGTAGGCTTGCTTAAGCTGCAGAGGAATTCATCTAGGCAATATCTTACCGACATTTAAACAATCTTGGCATCTCCAGGCACAAAGATAACACAACCACTCCCTACCAGCGGAGAGGGATGGATGCCCAGGCTGCCAGCAGGGCTGTCAGAATTTCTCAGAGAGGCAGCCGCTGAACAGGAGGGACCAGGGGCAGGCCTCAGCATGTTTAAATGTTGCTGCATACTATACAATATTTGAGGACATTTTATGTTAAAAAACAGATTGTAAAGCTAAGCGAATTAGGCAGCTTACAATTATGTTGTGTAAAGCTTAAACAACCCAAGGCAGCCATCCAAGAAAAAACATGATTTACAGACATGAGATGCAGATGCAGGGAGGAAGGCAAGACTGGTACAAATGTCTCCCTCCCATGTGGGCAAACATGTGGGGTTTGTACATGTGTATGTACTCCTCCGACTACCCAACATCACCACAGATTGGTCGGAGAAGAAACCACTCATGGAGAGGAGCCGTCTGTGGGCAGGAAGAGCAGGAGAACCAGCTATGTTTTCAGATCTTAAAGGGTCTTGATGAATCTAATAATATAAAAAGAGGGCTATGAGGAAGGTGTGGGACGAGCTGATATCCCTACAGGAACATATTATTTGTTACATCCTGAAGTAGAAAAAGAGAATTCAAATTACCAGGGAGACAGGTGGTTACTTGTATTTTCTACATTTCAACCCCTAACCCAGCAGGGTTGAGTGAACCTATCTGCGTGACCTTGTAAGCAGGGAAGCAGAGCTCACTGTCCGCACATTTCATCGCCTAGGTTTCTAGGTGGAGGCTTGAGATGGCTTCGTTTTTGTTTATTTTTCCCAGAACAAATGCAGAAATGAACATGATTCTTGCTGCTGCCAGTCTGCCCCTGATGAAAACTTAAAATGGAGACAGAAAAGGCACTGGGGTCAGAGATGTCACTTGCATTTTTACTTTCTCTTTTAAAAACTAGCTGTACTTCTCAAAAAAAACTTTTCAGAACATCTAAGAAAAACCTTTACTAAGGTTAAGATGAACAATCAGTTTGTTCCTCTGTCCTGTTTGTTAACATAGACCTGTTGCCAAAGGAAAAAAATCTTAAATCTGACATGCATGGGAAAACCCTGAGGAGCTGCAATCACCCAAACAACCAAATAATTACTGTCTTGGAAGTTTCCATCAAATTAGTGGCCGTCACCAAATAAAGCCACTCAACAGTCTGCTTGTTCTTCGCTGATGTCATACTTCCACTCTATTCCAGTATCAGTGCTCCAAACTTTCTTGGAAACATTATTTTTCCCTAACTTGAAAGGAACTAGGTTGATTTATGACTCCAAGAACCTGGCCAGAATCCAGAAGGACATCAAACTGCCACTCTGTAACTTAATCTGTTCCCTCAAGTAACTGAGTGAAAATGTTTCTTCTTTTATTATTAATTATGACATTAAGTAACAAAAAACCATCACAATTTTTAAAACTTTTTTATAACTAGGGACAACAGAAAACTGAGCAATTGTACTATTAATGCCAAACTGTTTGAAATTATTTCAAAGAAAACCAAGAGGAGACTCTTTTACTCTAACACAGCATTCACAAATCCTGCACAGAAGAGTAACAAGGAAGTTATTACATACTCAGTAGCTGGGAACTTGGTTAATCCAGGTTATTTCTACCTGGGTGGTATCCATTAGAAATTGGATAGCTAATCTAAACTAGTCATCAAGGCTCCAACGAACAATGGAGAGAAACAGGCATCCAATTTACCAAGAGGCAATTCATCCCATGTTAAAAGTATATATAGAAGATTAGTGGGATTAATTGCTCTCTGGAGATGTCTACTCTTGTTTGACTAACAAGAAAGCCTACACAATTAGTTTAGACTAGACATTTAACTTCTAGGCAGCTAGACTGGAACGAAAAAAAAGTTCACCCCTTAAGCTTGCTGAGCTGACTCTGCCAGTTCAGGGACAACTGCTGAGCCTACAGCCAAGCTACGCTTTGATCCTCGTGACCCAAACCTCGGTACTACCTGGGTGGCAAAGTCCAGTGAGGAGGCAGCGGATCTTGGTGAACTTGGACAAAAGACCCGCTCGGCGTTGCAGCAGCCCCTGCGCAGACTCTTCCCAAGAAATTCTCTTTCTGCCAATACAACCAGTTACCAGCCTGTTTCAAGCAGCTCTTTTGGGGTTCAGATTTACTAACAAAAATCACAAAGCTTCACATTCTGCAGTTTCTCTGGCCCTTGTATGGCCATCGTCACACATGTGTTCAGTTAATAAGCTTCTCTTGGATGCAAAATGGAGACTATGCTAACAATTATTTTAAAAGGTATTTTTAATAGTTCTGACAGGTTAATACCATTGACTTGCTGACACTTCCACGGGGAATGGCTTAGGCCCAACTGGCTCCAGTCCTTGGTAATGAACATATAGGAAAGAACACAAGCATTTCCACAGTATTACATTTCTATAACTCTACAAACTCATTTTGTATGAATGTATCAGTAAAAGGCAAGTTTAGAAAATAGCATCTATCTGTTGTTCCATAAAGAATTAGTTGCAACATCCCCAGTGCACCTACAATGCTTCGTTTCAAGCACCTGGAGATAAGTAGATATTCTGTAAGTCCTACTTCTCCAAACAGCACAGGTCATTTTGACATTCTAAGAGGACTACGTTACTAGGCATCTAAGCACAGTGTAAATTATATGAGTTGAAGTAAATCCAATCACAGCCAAAGGTCCCAGTTCAGACACCATGTAACTCTCTTTACTTTCAGGTCTCATGACATGTTTCTCTAGATTCTTGCTTTTCTTAAAAGAACTGTCCTCTGAATATAGAAACGACATGCTATCATTGCTAACCTCAGCCTTCGTTAAGCTTCTTTGATTTGCTTTCAACCATGACATATACTCATTTTGTCCTTGCTTTCGCTCTCTAAAGCATTTATAAAACTTGAAAAAAAGGACTGCTTTGTATCATATGGAAAATAACTGTGCTGTAAGGAACAATACCAAGGCTGAAAAGCCTAAAATTAGACCTGCAAGTTTTGCTTTCATTGGCAGTGATGTGTGTGCATTCATATTGTCTCAATCCTACATTCCACCTCTTCTATTCTTGCTAAACACACTACTTTCTGAAAAACACTGAAGTTTAAAATTAACAAACCTCTCTGATTCAAGGGTATACTGACCTTGATGATTGGCTATTTTGATCACCTTCACCTTTAGACTTTAATAATGAATTACAAGATCCCCTTATTTTCAAAAGCAGTAGCAACAAAAAAGCATTTGCAGAACAAAAAGCTGAACATTTCTGAAATGGTGCCTGGAATAATCCTGCAATTTCCAGGTTGTGGGTTGGTTTTTTTCCCTCCTCAGAAATTCAAACACAAATCTAATAGCTGTATTTTTCTATCCTGAAAGCAAGCTAGCGAGGAGATATGCACTATATAAAGTGGCTGACGCTGGGCAACAAGGGACTAACAGGGATAATTTAGTCGTAACAGGTTAGCATCTATGATATACATATTCTCAGCTACATCCATTCAGTTCCCACTGTAGTCAACAGGGGGAATAAATAAAAGTGAAATGTATCCAAAAGGTCAAACTTCATGGATTTTCAAATGAAGAAAGCCACAGAGAGGCTGAAGTGAAACCAGTGCAAGCTACCGCCTTAAAGATAATGCAAGCTGTTGCTAGCATAGTGTTTATTTTGAGTGTCTCCTTGTGGAATTTCAGGATAAAATATGAGCTTGGCAGTGAGCCTGAAGGGGGTATAGTCAGAGAAGTCCAATTTCAACAGACTATCAAGAAGAACTGTTGGGAGTTATTTTACAGGTTTATGGCTATAGCTTACTATACTTGTAGAACACTACAGTATAAATAGCAAAACTACATCCACCACCTAGATACCTGCAGTATGCTCTGACAGAGCACTTTTTAGATAATTAAATACCATTAAATGCACCACAAATACTATATGGGAGTTAGGATATTAGATACAGATTTAAGTAATGCAACAGTTATTTATTCATAAAAAAATGCAGATGTGGATCTATAATGTAGCACTCGCATTAACAGCACTAAATCTGGGGGTGATTTTTTGTCAGAAAACAGAATTTAATTCCAGCACTGTTACAGTGAACAAGAAGCCAAATAGTTTCTTGGAGTTAGAACCAGGGGAAGTCTAGACAAAGCTGGTCCTGAACTGCATTCAGTGTTTCCCACTGGAAAATCTGTGTCCATAAAAAGTAATGTTTTCAAAGTCAGACAAAGAGCATCTGGAGAATACTATTTGTTTCATCACACTGATTTTGTCAGTGTTTCCTAATGTTTCCTACACCCTGGAAACTGCGTAGGCTGTCCTTCAAGCTTCACTACTCAAGCTCCACAGGTCACACGGTGGCATTTCAGACAATGTTGAGCTTTTGGAAAAAGAATTGAGGCTGGCTGCATCACTGAGACAAAACAGAGATGTGTTAACTACCAACTGCCTCATGAGAGGGTAGTCATGGCATGGAAACCCTGAGAAAGGTAAATACACCTTTCTCAGGACCGGGAAGTATTGTCCTAGTTCCAACCTCAGGATGAGGTAATTTCTTCCTGGGACAGCTCTTCTTTTATGCCTGATTAAGCCAGGTAATTACCTCCTGGGTTTTGCGGGTAGGAACATTATGTGCAATAAATCCATTTATGGAGCTGTGTTTTCAGTCTCGGGTTTAGCTTTCTATTCTTACATATAGAGTTGCTTTTACTGCCTTCATAACTGTCATCCTTCAGGTTTCAGTAATTCTTTCAAACGCTTCTAATGATTCAATCACTACGGACATGCCCATACTTGAGTATTAATTCAGGCTAAAATTGGTAGTGAATATGAACTACAAAAGGTATTCCTGAGAAATTCAAGGTATTAGTACTCATCTCTCCCTTATTCCTCAAAAAAGCATTTTTTTTAAATATAGCTATGTTTCCAAATAAGAATGATACTTTAAAGTATCTATACATAGAACTATTTCAGGATATTTTTGTCCCAAAGAACATCAGGAACAGGAGAGCTCCCCTATTCACTTCACTACATAAATATCTCTCATTTCACACAGAAGGAATAAGATCCATGGACCTAGATATTTACAGAAAGAAATTTTATATTACTTATTGTTGATTATAACAGATAAAATACCACAGTACAATCAGTTCTACTACTGATTATCAGAAGTGCACTGGAAGGAGAATTACCGCCAAAAAAAATTAATCAAAATTGTTAAAGATTCTGCAGTGATTTGTAGCATCCTTTCTAAAAGATTTAAACTGAATTAAATTTATATTAATCTATTTTAAAAGATTCCCCACAGAATCCTAGAACCCCACAAAAGCTATGCACTTTATAAACTTCATATACTCCATACTGTACCATATAGAGGTTGTGCACAGAGGCAGAAGGTAGCTTTGCAAATTTCTTCATTAATAATGTAGAGAAAAGTAAAAGTTAGGCTTTTCTGGAGCCAACTGACAGAGCAGAGGTAATGGCATGATATCCTGAGTCTGTATCTGAAACTGCTGAGTAAGAAACTTTTCATCAAAGCTCCACACAGACCTGGGGGAAATGTGAAGTTAAGTCGGTGACCTGGGCATAACTGATGCAGGATGTTTATTTCTTAGGAAAAACAGGTTATCATTCAAGCTGTCTGTGGTGTCTTCAGGTCTTCATTCATTTGGAGTGTCTTCATGGTAGGTCCCAGCTGTCATTAAACCAGTGGGTGCTGAGATGAGTTGTGCACTGGACTGCCAAAGAGCCCCAGCTCCTGGGCACATCCCCAGGGCGGCTCTCCCCAACCTGTCCGAGGCAGAGACCTGGTGCCAGCAGGCTGTACCCACACGAGATGCAGAAGCAGGACCCCAGCAGCACCCTCTGTGCTTTACTCCACACCATCCATTCCCCGACCAAGGAAGTATTTATTTCACTATAAAGCAGTCTAGACATGAGCTAATATATACACAACACAGATGCAAAGGAGATTATTACCTGACACAAAACCAGAAGAAACCATCTGATAAACTTAAAAGAAAAAATGTAGACAGGTTGAGTAAGCTTGATGCTATTGAACATATTTCTATCACAATCTCCTTTTAGAACAGCTATTTCATCAGCTCACTACAGAAAGGGCTGCTTGCTGCTTCCCTCCAGACATATTCTGCCTTTCCACTACTTGAGGCTTGTTTTTATTCTGGCTGAGTGGAAAGGAGATTTGGAGAAATCCTTGCAGGAATGGCAGAGTGCAGGGAGCTGCCTTGCCTACTAATTGATGCACGCTGCCCAGGAAGAGAGGCAGGATGAGCAGTTTCCTCCTTGCTGGTTTATCTGCCCCCCTGGGAATAAGCAAAACCACAGTGACACATTAAGGCATGTGCTGTCAAAGTGCCTCAGGCAGAAAAATAAGGGAAGTATCAAGTGACTGAGCCCTTTCAGCCAGCCATGGGATGTAGGGCTGTTCCAGCCAAAGCAAAGTCCCACTACAGCTAACCATACCTTCAAATATTTCATTTAGAGTGATAAAAAGTCCCGTTGAATGGTTTGAAGCTACAGGAACAGAATAAAACTGGCAAGTTCTTTTGCTGAAAAACAAGAAGACTGTGGAGTTCTATTTTCAGAACACACACCTAAGCCGAGAAGTTTGCATATGAGCTCCAGAGTCTTGCTACGCTGAAAAAAACCCTGTACAATCAACTCTTAGAGATGGCAGATTTCCATCTTTTGTCTTCCATAATGTGGACTTGGCTGACAGCACTTAATAACAACTTAATGAAGCCTGATGGAGTTGAATTAGCTTATATCCATCGTATTGGGTGGTCTAGATGACACACATTTAAATATTTTGCCACATTAATAAATGGGAAGTAATTATCACCCACAGTTGGCCAAAGAATTAAGAGATTTTTCAAAGGAAAAACAGGGAACATGCAACATCCGGACCTTTCCACATAAAATACGTATCTTCCACCTTCTTCTGCTCTAGTACTTTTTTAAAAAGTATTTTTACCAGGCCTCAGTCTTTACATTGTCACACCCATTCCCCACTGAAACAAGCATGAACAGATAATAGCCACTCCCATCAATTTTTACTATAGTGACAAATCTCAGGCACAACCCAGAAATTAGCAGAATGTAACTGGTTATGCCTGTTTACTGCACTGTGCTAAGAAATCTTCATGTCCCAGTTTATTCACCATCAAACTGACTTCTAGGTAATGCTTCACATGTCCACAGAGAAAAGCCACAAAGCCTGTAAATGGAATTCAGCTATATATTATAGGAGGGCTGTACCATTTTATAGTCTGCCATAAAGCATACAACCGAGAAGAGGCCAGTAGCATGATTTTTTCTAAAGGAAACTGACCTGGGACCTTATTTTTCAAAAGTACTTTGACAATAGTGTGTGCATGAGAAACCTGTCATATGTGGAGTGCTGACACCTGTGTTTTCTTATGCAAAAACCTAAGAAGATAAAATATGTCAAGGACTATGGCTAAACTGATAATTAAAACTGATGTAATGATTGTATGTAAATGAAATATAATGATGTAATTAATCCAATGTAATTAAACCCCAGAGGTAACGGGCACACGCATCTCCTCACTACCTACTTAAGAGAGCCTCGCGGGTGCTCCATAACCCACTTCCTCACCAGCTGCAGTCCAAGTGGATCATCATTACCACAGCACCACCTGACTGAGACCTCCGCAGCAAAAGCATAGGAACCTGGGAGAGATGTAAATACCTGCTTATTTCCACTTTATAAACATTATAAAATCAGACTGGTGGCGGCCTAATCATTTAAGGTATACAATAATTATTACTTAGTTAATTAATACCTCCATTTAATTTTTACTTCATCAACTACACACAAGCACTTGCTTCTGTAAGAATTTATAAGGATAGCCAGTATTTCTAAACCACACTCTTTAGCTTCATACCAAGTACCTCAGAGCCAAGAGGAAAGAAGCCTCAGGAACAAACAGGTCACAGGCAGACAACGATTATAACTCTGCACTGGTCCCATTACTCCATGGGAGGATGATTACATACTTATTTTAATCTGACATAATCCAGTTCTGCTGCCAAAAGGGTTATACCCTCCAAAGAAAACCTCTCTCATTTTTGGAAGTAATGCCTTGCCTAATGTTGCCTAATGTGTGTACCCTAGGATCTGCATGGCCATGTTCAAGGCAGGAGAAAAAAACACTACCCATGGCCCTTCACCCAGGAAAAAAAAAGAGCTCACTTGGGTGAGCTAAATCACAAAGGAATAGGTGGTAATAGGGTAGAGAGGCAACAAGAAAAGCTTCTCTTCCTAGCAGGTGCATGTGATTTGGTGATCATCCTATCCCAGCTGGGAAAGGCTGGGCTGGATGGAGAGCTCAGCCAAAGCTGGTGCCACCATTCATCCTCCTACTGTCAGGATAGTAGATTACCTGGTGCTGGGGTAATCAGATGCTGTGTTTCACTCGGGACAGACCAATGTCCAATGGGACGCTGCTTTCATCCAAATTTCTAGGTCCGCACCCCCATTCTTTTCAAACCCCAAATGTTGTCACCCACCAGCAGAACTTGTATTATTTGTCTCGCTGCCTTATGCAGGAGACAATCATCAGTATGGGAACAACACCCGAACCGTATGGGCAACTCTTTTGAGGAAGACATTGGCCTTTACTGATTTACAGGACTGAAACACTTGTAGCTTATCAGTGAAAAATTTACACAAATGCCAAATGTTTTTCCACCTTGACTTGTAACAACTAGAAACAGGGTTCCTGTTGTTTTGCCCAGACTCTTTCAAATCATCAGTGCAAACTGAGTTCCTCCCATTAAAGGAACTTCACTATAGGGCTATGATCAAGCAAATAGATAAAACGGTCTACAATTCACTATGAGAATCAGGGTCCTGGTTTCCATTCACTGCTTTGCCATCGATTTTCCAAAAAGCTCTTGGACAAGTCATGTTTCTGCCTTCTGCTTCACCACGTAATACGATGTGAATGAAATCATGTCAAATTCTTTAAATCTGCCAATACTGTAGGTGTTGTATCCCATTCAAAACTGACATCAGCAGTGAAAAACTACATGGCACACAAATACAAATGCAAAACAATGAGCAGCTTGTCATTTAAATACTTCAAAATCAGGGCCCCAAACTAACAGCTTTTTACTGCATATAAGCAGGATTTTTAAAAGCTGCAGTTCAGTCATAAGATCAATGAATCATATGATGAGAGAACATATAAAGTCTTATGCAAATGCTTCACATTTTATTTTTCAGTCCTTCTCCCCACTTAGTTCAACATCCCAAACACCTCTAGATGAGCAAATTCCCCTGCACCCACACAGAACTCACTGCCAGAGGGAACCTGCACTGGGGGTGTTTCTCTGGTCATTTTCAGGACTTACTTGTGACTTAAACCATGTCAGTTCCCCTTCTTCTTCCCCAACAGCTACATCTATCACTACATCTATCACCCTTCTCACACACTCATACAAGCAAAGTTAGCACAGCTCAGCTCGCTAGCTATTGGCATCTCAGCGAGGTCTCCTCCAAGCGCCTAACTGAGATGGTTTTGCCCTAGTACAGTTCTGATACAGCTTGGCTATCTTTACATCTGAAAAAGCAGTTCAGAGAAAAGTGGCAAAAATCAGCTGGATTTATTATTAAATGCAATGTTTCCTAGGAATTCAAATTTTTCCTGCAAAGTCTCCTCACATCGCCTAAAAAATCATGAAAAAGTGGTGAATCGGTTGACAATTTTCTAATTAATCACCCTTTTTGTAAGAGGCTTTCTGCTCCTCAGTCTTTCCTAGATGCTGACACCTTTGCCTCCTGGCATCTTCAAATGCTATCCTACTCCTTTTCCTTGCTTCCCCCTTCCTTTTTGATTCATTTAAAATGTGTTCTTCCCAGCACTGAAATCCTCGCAGATCTGATCCTGCCTACATCTCTGACATGATTCATGATCACACCTTCTCCTTTTCCCCAAGTCTCATCTCCTTTAGGCTATGAGCTTGCTGAACACTTACACCTACATTTCTAGTCAACCCTCTGTGTTCAAAAAGCAGCAGATTTTCCCATGTATTTAAATGCACTCACTGAAGTGTTTTGGCGGTTCAGGATGTACTTTGCACTATTCAAACCCATTCCTTGATCCATTTTTTCCAGTTGGGGTCTGACAGATCAGCTTACAGAATGAGTCCCTATAGTTGTATGGCCTTGGACTTTGGTCCAGCTACTTCAGGATGGGACTGATGCAGAAAAGAGATTTCCAGTTCACATTCATCTCTATGGGAATTTTTAATAGTGAAGGAACATCAAGCCATCCATTTGCTCCTAAATATTTCCTGATGTCTGTGCTTGTCAATAGCGCAGCTAATGCCACTGCCCACTGCCGGCATACATTTCCTTGCACTGTACAACCACACCTAGGTCACTTTTGCTGTAATTAGAACTTTTGCAGCATGGCCAATTATCATAGCACAGTTGACACATGATGACTTTCCTCCCGTACCTTCTGTGGATTCGATCCCTTATTTTTTTGTTTATTCTCCTACATTCGACATTTACATAAGAGTACCTCATTACTCAAGTGTCCAGAGCAATACCACTAACTTCGATCATTCAGAACAAATTTAAAACTGCTAATTGCTGTGGACTTCTTGAAGGTATTTTCAATGGAAAACAGCAGCACAAGACTCAAATGGCTACCAGCTGCTGTGTAGGTCTTACGAGAATCAGCAATCTCATAAACTACTATTCTGAGTGACAAAATACAAAGTCACAGAAATAAGGAATGTGTTAGTTATCTCGCACAGATTCAGATGTTGAAGCCCTTCTGAACATATCAATGCTGACAACAGTAAATGGTTGGGTTTACTGAGTAACACTGAGAATTACAATCTCCAGATATCTCTGTTACGTATAATCCCAGAAAAACCTTGAACGTTTCATGATCTCCTCCTTTTACCTGGAGATGAGCTGACATTGATATATTGTTATTGGTCATCACTAATACACTGCTATTGGCAATAGGGAGATGCATATAGCTGAAATGAGTCACATATTGCAACACCTTGCAATTTATATGGAAGGAAGTTGAATTTTCAAAGTATCTTTCCCTTTCCTCCTCAGCAGACTATGGAATACAAGATGACCACTAAAACTCAAGCCATAGTTAGACATAGTTGTTTTCCACATATTTGAAATGCATGAAGTTGCAGGATTTTTTTATTTATTTTAAATTGACTACCCGTATTTCACCAACATTAAAAAAGCAACGCAAAGTAATGATAGGACCATTCGATACAGAAATACAAATTACTTTGTTTACTGTGGATTTCTCATACAAAAATTCAGAGCCTTGTTAAATTGTTTTCATTTATTTATAGTTGCGTATTATGAAAAAAATCTACATTCAGTGAAAAATATTTGGAGGCACTAATCTAAAGTAACGTATCTCACAAGTAATAACAATTAACTAGCTAACAGTTCTCTAGCTCATTATTGTCTAAAGAAAGCGAACTGCTTTGTTACTGAAGAACTCACATGAATAGATTTTAAGCTAATTAAACACCACAGATGTTATGACAAAGTGATATGTACGTACTGATAGAAGGACCATTGATAACAGCATGTAGAAATAAAAAACGCAGAGTATGTTATGCTAAATTATTGCAACATTTTCAGTCTCCTATATCACATCTTCCCACACTGACACAACCCAGAAAAAAAGAAAAGAAATACATGGGCTGTGTTCAGACTATACAGATTCACAAGGAACTACATCTCGGGCCTTGCACCAAGATACGGGGAATTAAAGCACTGAAGACAGCGATTCAACAGACAAAGCAGACAGACACACAGAAAGAACACAGCTGTATTCAACATCTGTTCACACTGCACTGTGACTTCTTACAGACCTCTCTTTGAAAATACCAGTCTAGAAATCTTTGGATACCAGCCCTGCAGTTTAGAACGTGTTCTAGGGTGCACCTACACTGCAGGGTCTGCCCTGCAGCTGGAGCAGAGCACGTGCCCGAGCCAGCTTTTAACTTGCTGGCTTTGCCACTGCAAACTGCCATGCCGGGGCAAAGTAGAACGTGGTGTGAGCTGCATAACCTGCTCAAGGGCAGGATGAAGACCTGAGTACATAAGCCATGCTAAGCGCTGTACTGCTGTGTCTGGCTTGCTGCAGGTACATCATATATTTGGTTTACGGCTAGTCTGAGTATGTCAGCATACTCCACTCAAAACCCAGTGCCTGCAGAATAAATGTATCCTAATTAGCTTTGCAGGAGAGGGACTCAGTCACTGCTATCAGACATGGATTGGTTCAGAGTCACCTCATGAAATCCCTGAACATGCACCTTGCCCTTCTGCACTAGCTGTAGTTACAGTATCTTGTATATGTTGTTAAAATTTTAAATTTCAATAAAAATATTTACCCTTATAGCACTGTACATATAGCTGTACCTTCTGGAATATATATGAAGGCCAGATCCTTGTGTTACGAAGCTCACAGTTTAAAAAACAAACACAAACCCACAGTTAAAATGCAAGGTGAAGGAGGCATCCACAGTGGTGAAACATGCACAGCGAGGTATCGTTAAGGAGAGGGAGGCTCTTAGGCAACAGGAGACTGTTGGAGCAAAATCAAAGAGAGGAAGCAGGAATCAAAGGCAGGAAACAAGGGATCACTAAAAGCTGAAGGATGAGATAGGACATGAGGCATAGTTAGTACCTGCTGACACTTCAGGACTACATTCTCATATAAGAGAGTGGGACGCCTCAATGAGTAACGTTCACCTCTTCAACCATGTGGAAATTAGCATTACTTATTGATCTGCGTTCCATGAGCACCTCTTTGTGGCAGACACTTGAGAAAAATGTAAAGCACCATAACTCCTTCCAAAATTCCTATTTCACCAGGCAAGAATTAAAATAAAAAACAGCCATTGAACTATAATAGATAAGCACTTGCCCAATGGGTACCATAGGAAGAGACAAGTTTTGTAAACAAAACTTGTTAATGAGGAATGATAAAGGCTGCTGAGAAAGAAAATGGAGCCTTAGAAGCTACTTCGCTTAAGCACTTTGGCATTTCAGTAATACAGCTGTTATCATCAGAAATTCACTGACAGAAGGCGGCACGCATTTCGTGAACTTTTATGGGAAAAACAGTTTGTGATTCCTTGACTGTCCTCATTTAAGGATGCATAATATAGAAGTTTTAACAAGGTAAAACATCTAAAATTCTGATTGCAAGGCCAAAAAGCATGCTAATCTTCTATTTTTTTTTCATTCTGCATGGATGCCAAGGACCAGATTCCAAGCCCACTGGAGCACGCTGCAGAGCATCCTCTGACCTTATGATGTGGCTGATGTGATCAGACCCAAGAGTACCAACACATTCAGGCCAAACGCAAAAAAAACCCAACCAACAAAACAGGTGAAATACACAGGTAAAACTTTGTTAGAAGGCATTTGAAGATACAGTCCTTTTGTATAAATCAGTCTGGTTTGCAAAAATCATCAGTGCGGTGCAACATTTTATGCATCTAACTAAAACTCTTTTTCAGGCCATCATACTTTCAAACTGAAAGACTTTTATGGAATCAAAACCAGGTATTTCAAAAGAAAGCCTTTTACACAATTCAAAACAGGTATTTCAAGACCATTCCTTAACATTGGTACTCATTTGTATAATTTGAAAAAAAAGTATACATTTAAAAAGAAAAATGACTGCTTTAAGAAAGTACCATATATATCCCACTGTAATCAAAGAGCATCGACTGGGTATGTGCTGGATATTAGCAATACTTGCACAAATAACTTTTTGCAGCATTATCCATTATATGAGCTGATTTTATTTTCAGTGCTAAGACCTTGAAAAAATGTTCACTTTTATTCTTTTCAAAATCACATTTTTATATATACATACCAACTTCTATTAAAAACCAAAAGCATTTTAATTCAAACTACTAATATCCCAAATTACACTCTCTAAGAGTCTTGTTACTTTGTATTTCTAAATATAGCAGATAAAGACTAAATATAGCAGATAAAGAATACACAGAAATATGCTGTATTCTAAAGAACTTTTATAAACACGATGTTCTAATTTTAGAGAACTCCATTCTGAATAAAGTCTAATTAAATACACATATATTCTCAAATGTACTCCACAAGAAGGATAATATTTGGCTCCCCTCACTGCTATTTAATTCCATCTTGGAGTGAATGACTTAATATCTACTTTTGAGTAAAAATGTTTTCTACTAAATGGAACACTAATCTTTTATTAAAAAAATAATTCCCAGTAACTTACTACCTTTGTGAAATTAGTTTTAGATACTGAAATCAAATCATAGGTACTTCATACACACCTGGCTCAACAGCCGACCTATTTAAGATTAATATTCTTTCAACTACTTCAGAGACTGATTGGCTCAAGAACTTGTAATGGAGTCCAGAACCAAGATGCAAGGTGTACGTTTTAACACTAAGGATAATTAACTACTAGAAAATCTTAGGGAGAACTGAGATACATTTTCCATTATCTGTGGCCTTTAAATCGAGACTGATTTTTTCTCTTCCTCAAAAATATGTACCCGTTTCATGAACAGGAGGCTGGATAGAGGCATCACTGAGTCAAATGTTATGGACTCTGCTAGACACTTGGTTAAAATTCTTATTGTTCTCCCTTACAGAGTTAAACATTTATGAATCTGAAAACTTTCACCTCTGGAACACAACTTCTTATTTAGCTACAAGTTAAAACTAATTAAAGTAATTTTCATCAAAAGGTTTAAAGCTTTATATTTATTAGTCTAAAAGATCTGTAAATTATCATCAGAGCTTGTTTGCTTCCTGAGCATGCACTTTGACTTGTACAGTGCTGACTATATTCTTCATTGAAGTTTGAAGAAGGTAATCCTGTTGGTTATCATTATACTAGCTGATTCAACTCATCGGGAGTTAAATGAAACTCCATCATCTTATGCCTAACTATGGTATGAAAATATGTTGGTAGGGCCGAAAAGAAAAGTCAACATGCCATTTCCAAGTCTTATCATCACGGATCTCAATCTTTATGACATTTCATCAGTGAACTTTGAGAAAGTCTAAATTAGTGAACGAGAAATAGGTAAAATTATTCTTTCTGGTATTTAGTAAACTATAGAGTGGAGCTGCACAAAAACAGTGATGCATTTCTCAAGTCATCGATTACTTAAAATTAAATCTGCTTTAAGGCAAAAGTGATTAAAGATCATTTGAATCAAGAAGTTCAATGTCTCATACGTATTAGTGTAAAAGTGTAAAAATTACTGTAAAAATTACTATAAAAATCACCATCAGAGCTTGTTTTTTTCCTGCACATCAATTTAGACTTGTAATACTGATTGTATACATATTATTCCTCAAATGGCTTTGTGATGATAAAGAAAGTGATCTAAAAATTATTTATCTTCCTAATAGGGCATTATTTTATTATAATTATCTTAAAAGATCTACTTGATCACCTCTAATTATCACTTCTCATGATTTCAAAAATTGTAGGTTGTTGACAAACTCATGAATGTACCAAACTCTCACTCTTTCAAAACACTAAAACCGGGGAAGCTATAATATGTTCTATTAAATTTGTACAGTCTGGGATTGAAAATGTGACTTAATGGCATTTGCTCCAGGCAGAAAATCTTCAATAACATCTGTAATACTTCCTCCTTTGCCTTTGATATCAGAATTTCAGAATACATCATGTTTAGGTCAAGAAAAGATGCATTTGTCATCTCACTCCCAATGAACACTGTTTATTTCAATTAACTGTGGTTTTAACATATTCTGTTCCTTACCCTCCTCAGGGGAATAATCACAAAGAAAAACAGCTTGATATTTTTTATAAACACATCAGTGAAATTAAGTATCAAGTGATTTCTATCTTTTCCTCTCCTTCAACTCCCTCCTTGAGACTACTTACTTTTATCCAGCTTTCAGCTGTGAGACCATGTCTAATAATCTGCCTTAATTTCCTAAATGTGTATTATTGCACTTTGGGTCATATTCATATCTAAATTTGGAAAAGCTCCTGAAAGCAGAGACCCTTTGAATAACGTCCACAGAAGTTTAAAACACAAATTGCAAAAAAAATAACATATTCTTAGAAACTTAAATCATAACTTAAAAAGCAATAAGGATTTGAAGCACTACGTGGAGATTGTGTATTCCACAAGTAAGTATCCTTTTTATCACCTGTTTCATTATCTTTGAGAAGGATTATAGCTATTATTCCCAGAACAATAACATAAAATTCAAAAGATAAGATTCTCTCTTTCTATGAATAAAGTCAAGAGTTGGAGCTTAGGTAAGAAAGCGCCTCCCTGTGATGGGAGCCCATCTGCATCCTTACATCTTACAGCGCTGCTACATACGCTCATAGTCTTCCCTATTCATGCTGTATTCCTTTATCAGGCAATGGCTTCGGTGTTGCCGCATCTATAGAGTAAGTCATGATCTTTTCAAGGATTAAGGGAAAACAACAGTGAAGAAGATATTTGGTAAAGAGAAAAGCAATCCAAAGATGCAATTAAGGCACACAAAGATCAGAGAAGAAACAAAATTACACTCCAAAGAAAGAAAAAGGCCAAAGATATACAGAATGGCAAAAGGTATGCAAATGTAGGTAACAGGGACCAACAAGAAAATGGGGACAGAGGAAACGGTCTACACTCATTACAGTGAAGTCTGAGTCAAAATTAGGCATGAAGAGTAACAAAATTAAAGTGCAGAATCCGTTGGCAATCAAAACCACTCTGAAACAAGCTGCTTTTCAGACCACTCTAATGACACAGGCTATTTAGACCCAATCCACGCTGGTAAAACAGTACACATTAAAAACAAAGGGATGAAGACCAGTGCTGAAAACATTTGACATCACAGACAAGGAGCACAGTTTCTCATGGTAAATGCTATGTGTTACAATCCCAAGTACTTTAAAAACAAATTTGCCTCTCATACTTTTAGTTTTCTAATCCTAATTTCAGTTAGTCCACATTGCTGTTTAATTCACAATTAGCAGATGAACCAGCATTATTTGCCCAAGTGACAAACTTCTGAAATCCACGAGAATCTGCACAATTTACAGAACTGAATACCTAAAATACAAGCATGAGGCACAGATATAATACAAAAAAACTCAGGAACGCAGAGCGAAGCCAGACATAAAATTAGAATTCCAAAACTGGAAAACAGAACCAGGACAACAGCTTGAAAAGTAAACAATTTTGGAAGCTCCCAGAACAAAGTTCACCATATTCATGTGTTTATTAAAAGGAATCTATATTCTTAAACTTAGATCCTGCCTGCAGCTATATTGAGAGTACAGGCAAAAGTCGAGAGGACTGTACCATCCCAACACACTGGAAAAGAGAAGAAATGGAGGTGCGGGACCATGGTACTGTGGCCCATTCCCCATGCCCTCCAGCAGGACCATGCTGGAAAGCACGCTGGCATCCCCAGTGCACCACCACACATGCAGCAGTCAGCAGGATGTCACACCCTGGGACACACACAGCACCTTTTCCAAAGAACACCAAAGCCAGCTTTGTTGCATTGCATCCATCCCGCACAGCCAGCCTGATCTCTGCAAGCTGAACCGGCAGCCTTCTGTTCCGCTCTGCTCTGCCCTGTCCTACACTACTCCATCACGCCCCAGTTAGATTTTACCTTACCATTCTGGCCAGAGCACAATTTTTTTTTTTTCTTCTGGGTGGTACTGTAGAGTGTATCAGCTATGACTCTAGTAGAATATAATACATCAGGGGAATGCACACGGGGAATTGTACAATGGGACTGCATGGCAGTGACATCTCTGGCATTGGCTCTGCAGTTGTGAGGTTACGTAATGCTGTGAGGGTCCGAAGCAGACATTGCTTGAGCAAACAGCTGATGTGCTGTCAATAGCTGGGCGTTCCAGAACACCAGGCATGTTGAAAAATCAGTGGTGTAATTCTATGTATAGGTATGCATTTGTGTGGGGCGAGGAGATAGGGCAACTGAGAAAACTGATCAAATATTGCAGTTCTATGCCAGAAAAGTTTGTGGATAAACTCCTTTTAAGCCCAACAAGATAAGGATTCAGTCCTTAATTAAAAAACAGGAATAATACATAATGAAGATTAAGAATGTTTCCTTATTTTTCCTTGACAGCAGCATTAGCCCAGACTACTTTATGCTTTGTTTGAATGAAGAAGCAAAATGTAGTTAAAGTTTTAATTAAAATTGATCACAGACCACAAACCTGAAAGTGCTGTTCTAACACTACTGGAAGACTTTTCAACTAAACTGATGTTCTTAAATTGTGTTCTTTTTTTTTTTAAAAAGGCATCTGTCAAGTAAAAGGATAGTAGTGAAAACTGATGAGTCTGAAAACATGTCATAGAAACAAACTACTAGTGTTCTGAAAGGGCCAGTGAGTATGTATTTCACAAAGACTTAGCTTCCTCACATACTTATTTTTCTCTGAATGTGAGGAATCTGTTCCTTTATCATATTCTGGTTAGCAAATACGCGCATCTTTTTCTTCTTCATGAAGAGGTGGTAGTACCTCTGAGAGTTGAACTTTCTAATATATGAAGGAAGAGAACACCTATTCACAGAAACACTCGCTACAAAATAATATTGCTAAAAATATTTTGCCAGCAGAATTGTTAGGAGAAGTACCTGTACATTTAAACACATCTGTTAACATTAACATCTTCTGTTCTGTACAAGAATACGGAATTTAGCCTTTTGCAACTTGGCGAAGGTGCTGGTGTGCAAGTAATCACATCTCAATTTTAATGAAAAGGGCAGGTTTTTCATTTACCCTGTTAACTGCACGGTTTCTTTGTCGGCCGAAAAGCCTGGCGGTGCAGGTCACCGCCGCCCCCCTCCCCCGGCCGCGCTGCGCTGTCGGGCCGATGCGGGATGCGCGAGCGCGGTTCCCCCCGGCGGTATCTGCGCGGCGGCCAGGAGCTCCGGCTGCCCCGACGGCACCCCCACCCCCGCCCTAGGAAGGTGGCGAGCCCCGTCCTACCTCCCAAAAGCCCCAGCACGGGCTCCTCCAGGGGCGGGGAGGGGGGGTGTCTGCTGTTGCGTAAAATCAGGCTCTCCGCTGCCTCTCCCCGGTCTCCGACCACTTCTCCCTACGTCGAAGGCCGGAGCAACCAAGCCGGGCTGGGGCAAGGCAGGGCAGCGTCGCGGGGGGCACCTCAGCAGAGGAGAGGCGCATGGGGTTGGGGACAGGACGCAGGGGCTGTGTGTGAGGGGACCTTGCAGGTGGCTTCATGCAAGCAGGGGACCGCCCGGCTGGGGGGTGGGGGAGCGGGGGAGGGGCGTTCCCTGGCGGGGGCAGTGGGGAGGGGGCACACTCCGAAGGGGTGAGGAAACCCCTGGGGGGAGGGGGGGAAGCCTCGCACCGGGGAGCCGGCGGCACGGGCAGCCGTGCAGGGGGCAGCGATCCGCGGGGGGCTGGCGCGGGGCGGCGGGTCTCGCGGTGCGCGGAGTGTGCGGAGGGGGGCAGCGCTCGGGGCGCAGCGCCGGGGGGGCCCTGCCAGCAGCCCCCGCCGCAGCCGGCAGCGGGACGGCCGCCCCGCGCAGAGCCGCCCTCCGTGTCCCGCCGCGGCACCCCGTGCGCTGGCGAAGCGTGGCCGCCGCAGCGCGGTGCTGGGCGCGATCCGCCGGCCACGCACTGCCGGGAGCCGGCCCTTCCCGGCGGGGGCCTGCGGTTAAAGAGCCCTTCGCGGGGGGCTTGGGAAGAGGAGGGAGAAGAAGCCCCTCCGGGGCACCGGCAGGCACGCCTCCCGCTCTCCCCCGCACACGCAGCGCATCTCCCCGGGGGCGGACAACTCATCTCCAAGCGGTGCTTGCGCGCAAAGTTGCGCCGGCCAGGCTGCCCCGCGGCCGCGCTCCCTCCCTCCGCGGCCGCGCACGCCCCGGTCCCGCAGAGCCCCCGCACTCCGCTCCGCTCGGGTCAGCGCGGAAAACGCCTCGCTTTCCCCCACGGCTGCTCACGATCTGCCTCAACCTACTCCTCCTTTTGTTTTGATCTCTGGAAATGAATCTCTCCCTCCTGTCGTCTCCCTTCCCTCCTCCTCCTCACGCCTTCGTGTGGGAAATGACTTGGATCCCACAGCAGCTTTTGTTACCTCCGCCCACCTCCATCTTCACTCCGACTGATGCCCAAGTAAATAGCAGGAGCGCGGCCCCGCCACCCCGCACCTACCCCGCCGGCGGGGCGAGCCGGGCGCACCCGCTTGCAGAGGCACCCCAAGGTTCACCCTGCAAGCACCTCGCGTGTTAAATACAAGAAAATCATTGCTTACAGGCAGCAAGAGTATCGATAAAAAGACCGCAAGGACCCGGGAGCACCCCTGCTTTCCCGGTGGGTGTGATGACCTTGCGAGGACTGCTCTTGCTCTTCAGTTTCGCACGGTCTTTTTTTTTTTTTGTCCCTTTTTCTTCCCTACTGAAAAAAACCAACTACCCACACACAAAAAAAAATCCCCCAAAACCCCCAACCCAAAAACCACCAAACCAAACAAACCCCCCACTTATCTCACTGCAAATGAACAAAAGAACACCAAAGACTTCCACTTTTCACCAAAACATTTCCAAGCTCAAACTGTAAAGCGACTGATCAATGCCGCCTTTTGATGCTGTCGGTGTTTATATCCGGATCGATGCGGGGTTCGGTCTCTTTTATCTGGCAACAATTCGCGGCAGATGGCTGCGGGCACCGTCCCGCTCCACCCCGCCGCCACACAGCCGCTCCTCACACCGCAACTTTCCCGGTGAGGCTGACCGCACCGCACCGCCCAGCAGCCCCCGCCGCAGCCTCCGCCGCGCTCCATCCCGCCGCGCTCGCACGCACCCCCGCCGCCTTCCCGGCAGGAAAACCCCGCGCGGGGCAGCCCGGGGCTGCCTCGTCCCTCCCGCGGCCGGCGCCCCGGCGAAGCTTCCCGCCCGCACCGAGCCCGGCGGGTACCGAACCCGGCGCCCCCCCCCCGCCGCCTCCGGCCCCAGCCCCGTTTATGCCCGCGCCGGTGCCCGGGGCGCACTTACTGCAGGCGCCGAGAGCTGTCCGCGGTGCGGAGGAGGGCGCTGGGCCGCGGGGTCCCGCCGGGGTGCTGGGGCCGGAGGGACGGCGCCTCGGTGCGCGCCCGCCCGCCGCTCGCGCCGCAGCTCACTTCGCGCCGCCGCCGCCGCGCGCGCCCCCGCTCCGCCCCGCGCGCCGCCCGCCCGCCCCGCACTGCAGGACCGCCGCCCCGCGCCGCCCCGCGCACGCGCCGCCCCGCGCCCCGAGCATGCGCGCGGCCGCCCGGCGGGCGCGAGGGAGGGGGAGCGGCAGCGCGAGCGCGGCGGGAAGGCAGCGCGGGGAAGGCAGCGCGGGGAAGCCCCGGGGCGGGCGGGCGGTGGCCCGTGGGAAGCGCGGGGAGAGGGGCAGGAACCCCCCGCCGCGAGGGGCGGGGGTGTGTGTCGCGCCGCCGCCGCCCCAGCGCGGTGGTCTCGGTGTCACGCCTGGCTGGAGCAAAACGCCCGCGGCGCGGCCCGCCCGGGCGCTGCCGGTGCCTCGTCGGTAGCCGGCACGCGTGTGGCGGGAGGCGGCCTGGCCCGGGGCTGCTTGGCGGCGGTGTGATCCAAGGAGCGAGGCCGCCCGCAGCCGTCCCGCGCAGGGACACGGCCGGCGCCACCCCGCGGTCCCCGCTGCCCTGCGGCTAGTGGCACTCGCCGCCCGCGCGCGCAGCCGCCGGTGGCCGTCGTGAGTGTGTGGAGGCACCGGCTGGGCGGCGCCAGCCGCACCTGCGCTGGTGCGGAGCTCTGCCGGCAGCCGGGTGTCAGCAGCGTGGGAGCTGGCGTTAGCGCCTGAACCCGCGTAAGGATGCGCAGCCCTTCGATGTAAAATGCAACCGATGTTGCCCTTCCCTCGCTGTTGTCACTGTCGTCGTTGTAGTTGCTGTTCTGGTAGGAGTAAGGACCTTTTGCTAGACGTTGCGCAGCATATAACTGATGGGTAGTCCCCATCTAAGGCAAAGACGTACATAAATGTTTACTTTCACGCGTGGCGAGGTCTGTCACTGACTGTTCACAATACATAAATTAAGCCCATTTAGCATGTCCTAAGTGTAACACTAGGGAATGCGGATGGGTACAGCAAGGAGGTGAAAGGAGGCCAAAACAATAACATAGATGAAGAAGATGCAAGCCATGCCCGTTTTTACCTTGCTACTCGTTATTTAAAAAAAACAACAAACCACCCAACCATGAAGATTGTATGATACATGATAGATGGTTATCATTCTTAGTTTATTGCTCAAATGCCCAAAGAATTCAATTATAACACAAACTGATGTGTTAGATATTGTACAAATGCACAGGAAGGTACCATATTTTCAGTTTGCTAATGCAGGCAATTGAATAAGATACCTTTGCATGATAAGTATAAGTCACTGATTTTACACCCAGAATTGCTTTTTGTGTGTAAGTCAATAATGTTATGATTTTGCACTTTTTTGGCATTTTCCAGTGCGCTCCTCTTCCTTAGTATTTTGATTTTCTCTATGTGCAAAAATGCAGCCTGAAAATGCTAAAAAAATTACGTTGGTTCCAGTCCTAGCACAAACAAACACATTAGGAGGCGATTCACTTCAACTAGTATCTGAAAATTCCTGTTTTATTTGTTCTGATTAATTTAAATTATTTTCTGTCATCTTCATATTTTGTCATCTCATTGCTTGTTTGGCCTGCTAGATCATTAATAGTCATCTTTAGAGTGATGAAACTTAGAGTGCTGTGGCATCTGCTTGGTAAGTTTTAATCACATTGTTCCCTCATATTTTCTGTCTCTTGTTCAGTTTTTTGTAAGTTTGTCTTTCACCATCACGGTGTAACATTAACTCTGTGTGACCTATTTTGATTTTGCCTTTGTTGCAGTTACTGCATGACTTCATCTCATCTTGGTAACTCTTCTAGTGGCAGCAGTGCAGCCATGGGAGCGCAGAGTTCTGTGTTGGCTATAAGATCAGGTAGTTGCTTGGTATGTCGGTTGGATTTTGCTGTTGTTTCATTCTTGCACAACCACTGAGGTAGCAATATCACAGGCAGATGGTAGAAAAGTAGCTTAGGATTGTCTGCTGGGTGACTGGCACTTGGAGATGACATCTTTTTCAGTATCATTGGGAGTCATCCTTTTTAAACAGGTGCTGAGCATTTGCTTGCCCTCAAAAAGTGAAAATTATAGGTTGAATTTTAAAACATTTTAAAATATTTAAATATTTAAAATATTAAAAAAAAAAAAAAAACCAACAAATAAAGCATATTTATATAGAACTTTTCCTATTACATAATTTTTTTGATTGAATTCAGTGGCAGAATTGCCATCTACTAGAAAAAAACATAGGTTAAGCAGAAGACACTATGTAGTGTGCTTTCATGTATAACCTTCACTGTCTAAATTTAAATAATTCTGTATAAAATCAGGTTACTTATCATATCATAGAATGGTTCAAGTTGGAAGCGACCTTGAAGATCATTTGGTTCCAGTGCCCTTGCCATGGGCACAAACACCTTCCACTAGACCAGGTTTCAAATGCATTTGAAAACATGGTGCTCATTAAAAAAAAAAGAAGTATTCTAAGGTATTATTCTCTAAAACTTTGGGTTGTTTTTTTCATGTGTTACATCACAGTAACAATGCAATACAAAATCCCATATGAGAAGTATAGAAAAGCTCCCCATTCATAGTATTGCTGCTTAGTCCAAAATGCCCACAAAGAAGCTACATTTTGCTGTAAATCAGCAGTGTAATAAAAGTTGCCTTTTAAATCATGCATAGGGTTATCATTACAAAGATAATAATGACATTATCAACAATTGTGCTATTATGACATGTCTTACCTTGTGCTGTCCTATGTGGTATGTGATTACTGAAGGCTTTTGTAAACCAGGTGTAAATGTTTACCAGTTCAAACTGTTGGCATTTCCAGCCACTTAATGCTCATTTTTAATCTATGTAAGTGATAATATTGTATTTTAGACTGTGGAAAATTAGATCCACTGCACTTACCATATAGATAATTGTAGGATTTTTCATGTTCCTGCTATACAGTTCTTTGGATTTTGCAAATGAAACTAACTGTTGCCATTTAGCAACTTTAAATGTTTTTTGAACATAAAGAACAGGTTGCTCATAATGGAACTATGGCAATTCAAATAAAGTCAGGATCTGACCCAAACTTTTCTATTTAGTGTATTTTTTTGTTGTTAGCATCAGAATGAACAGTGTAAATATAATAATTCTTGTCTTATGAATGAATAGCACAAAACTGTAGGTACCTGCTGCTTTTACAGTCTGCCATGGCTTTCATGTGTCTCCTTTAGGCTTTGAATCCTAAACCTTATGGTTACGCCTTTGAAAAAAGCCAAGTGATGCCCTAAGCCTCTGATCTTGTCAGGGGAGAGAGATAGGCATCTCCAGAGGGGAATTCAAAATCTAATGAAATCAAGGATCTTCCTCTCCTTTTTCCTCTCCTTTCTTTAATTCAGAGTAGAGAATTCAATATTAAAAGACGGTAGTCTCAGAGGAGTCACTATCTCAGCAGGTGGCTTACTGGTAATGAGATTTTTTTAAATTTTTTGGGTCTTTTAGCATGACCTCCTGTTTTACAGACACCAATTTAACTGCAGAATACCATTTCAGTCTATATTTACATCTACAGCTGTATACTTTATGTTCTGCCAGGCCTTTTGAAGGAATTGTTTCCTCTCTGTCTTCTGCGTTCCCTTCGTGCAGTTTCTGCACGCTGAAATACAGTTGTCTGTTCCATGGGGGAACTGAAAGCAGCAATGCGGCTGCAAGGATTGGCAGAAGCAAGCTACTTCAAGGCTCTATGATTAAATGAAGCTGCTGCAACACGCTGCAGTTGGAAAAGGGTGAGATTCTTGATACTCAACAGCAAAAAATGAGTGTGACCGAGATGGTAATTTTCAAAATAACCATAGATTTTCTCGCTTCGTTAATGTGCTGTATATAATTATATGAAAATTTCATTTTTATGTATAGGTATTATCTTTCACATTTATGTCATTAATTTTTAAATAATGCCCCTAAGAATATAGATATAACAAAATGTACTTACTTTATTAATAAATCCAATTTTTCCTCTTTATGATATGTAATGATTTCATGTATACAGATCACTTTTGCATGTGTCAAACCAAATAATTTATAATTCAGTCTTTTTATTATGAGGTTATTTATTAGTCTTCCATTTCTCAGACTCATGGAATGAAATGTAAAGAAAATACCATTTATGTAACATCATCTCTGATATTGTATAATACAGTCACAACTGGGGAGTACATGCAATGCCTAAGTTTAGATACCTCAATTTGATAGCTATATTACTTGCCTATTTCCTTGCATTGCTTTGGCATCAATGAAAATAAAAAGAAGCCCTGACAGGGTGATTTGGGCCAGAAACCTGGCTACCAAGAGTAAAGAAAAAATATATTTGAGTTTAGGCACCTAAATGAAGTGTCTAAAGCTAAATGGCATGAGCCTACATTTCACTCCAGTAGGCTGTTTCTTGCAGAAGCTGTTCCAGTTAGTTGTTCTTCCTAAGTGAGGCATTTGCTCAAGTGGAAATATAAGGTTGACATTCTGGACCTGAGAAATATAAACTTCAAGTAAAAAATGGGCGTTTGACAGAGAGAAATGACAAAACTTAAAAGCATTTAATTTCCTGCAAATGTCCTGAACATAGCATCATGCTTTCCTCTGACATTAAGCTCAAGGCAGAACCCTTACATATACAAAATAATTCCTGTGACGTCAAAATGGTCATGATATGTTCCAAGAGGGCTTTGTTTGCTTATTTGATCCACAAGTGGTTGTCATTAGCTAAAATATCATAATACTGACATGTAGCAAATTGGAACACAGCTGCAGAAATAACAGTAAATGATAAAGGAAATAAAAATAAAGGACAAGGCCACAGATTTCAGAGACGTAAGCAGATTTATGAATAATAAAATAGGATGCTACCTATAGCACCAAAACAGGATGCTACCTAACCTTTTTTTGGACACCAGATTCTTATCTTACTCTAGTTTGCTTGTATTTTTGTAATTATTTTTGCTACTAATATTTGTCATACAGTTCTGTATGGTCAATAGTACAATGCTACGCTGTGATATGAATGTACTTTCTACTTAAAAATGGCAGAGAGGGTAGATGAAGAATAAAGCTTGCAGCAGGACTGTTTACTTGCTTATGGACAACATGTACTCAAATCCCAGTGGACATGTAGGTAGTTATCTTTTTATAATTAAACTGCACTATGAGACACAATGACTTCTCATAATAGTCTTTATTTCAGAAGTAATACTTTAAAATATAATTTGGTTTGAAAAAACAGCAGTGAATCAGCACTCTTGGACTATAATAGCAAAAGCAAGATGTACTCCTAAGAGTGGAGATACATCTCAGAAAGTAGGTTACTGGTCATAAAATAAGTTCAAAACCAACAGACAGAAGTGCTCATCAGAGAAAAGAAATGTTAAACAAAACATTGAAAAATTATTTCATAAATTGATTTGCAATGCAATCTTTCCATCTGTAATACTAACTCATCTTTTTCTGTATCTATTAACCCCTAAAATAAGTACCAGTCCTCTGCACATACCGTTCTAACTGCCAACAACGTCTATTTGTAAAATCATGCTGCTGCTTCTCTTCCCAAAATACAGCGTGCAGCGCCTAGTCTGGTACCTGGTATCAGAGATGTCAGCTGAAGAAAAGGTTATTAAAGGCAAAGCAGTTTACACAATGTTGCTCTCATGAGAACACCTCCCTTTCCAGTAGTTTCAAGTTTAGGAACATGCAGAGCTGGAGTGCACATTTGGATCAGGATACGTAACAGGCACTGATAAGCTTCTCAGCCATGAATTTGTCATTATTAATTAATTAGAGTTCCACAGTTAACTATACTTTATATATATTTGAAAAAATTTCCACCCATACTATGAATACAGAACCCATTTTTCACATTCAGTGCTGAAAAATATAGTGCCACACTCAAAACAAGTTGTGCAATACCAGCATATTACTTTGAATTAACTTTGAAAATACAATTTTATAGATATTTATTGAAATACTTAATAGAAAAATATAAGAAATATTAATACTGAACTAACTGCACTGATTTTCATTCTTTACCAGCTGATAAAAGTGAGAAAGAAAAAAAATCAACTGCTTTTTATGCTTGTAAACAAGCATTCTGTAGCATATCCCATCACCATGTGCATTTCCTGCAGAATTCAAGGGCCTTCTCCCAACATCAGGCCTCAGGGAGCACCTCGGGTGTGCATGTGCTGATGGGTTATTATATTTGATGTGGGAGGATGAAGAGGGGAAGATGAAGAGGGGTGGGGTTCTCAGAACCTGCCTCATAAAACTGTAAGAGCTTAAAACCGTGTACCTGTGAGAACCAACCTAGCTAGTTTAGCTCAACATCAGATATTATTCTGAAGCGTTTCTTCTTCCCTCATCCTCTCCAAATAACTTCCACACCCTTTTGAAGCCTTGTGGTTAGCCCTTGTTATAGTTCTATCCATTCTGTCTTCCCTCTCAGGTCCCTGCCTGACCATCTTGCATCACTGTTTACTCCTTCATCCCTGGAATCTACCATGCTCTCTGCTGCATTGCATAGCCCATTGCCTGGGGTGCAAGCCCACCGACAGAATGGCTGTTTGCTCCCAGGGGAGGGTTGTACCAAAAAACAAGAGAGGGTAGCTGTGTACATACTATATTTTAAAGTTCAAGTGTGTCTTACTATGTAAGAGAAAGAGAATTTTAGTATGTTTACTTGCTCTTGTGATTTGTTTAGCACTGATAGAAGACTAAACTAAGGAAAAGGGGCAACTGGTGTGACTGTCGTAACCAAATGATTCTGTAGCAAGCTGGAAAACTTCAAACAAATGCAGGAGATACTTGGAAAAACTGCAGTCTCACATAAACATTATCGACTTTTCCAGCTATGTTTATTACTCTGTAGTTGCCAGAGATGTCTATGTATCTGGAGATTGATGAAAAACATACATTATTCCATACACTTGTTAGCTTATACAAATTAGGTATAACGTAGCAATAATAAACATTCTCTATGCACATAAAATATTTTCTTCATCTTTAACATGGAGTTTTATTTCTTTTTAACAATTTGGTAGTTCATTTCATGTTATACAGTACTGTACAATGTACCATTAATCTTACTCCAGTTTTCAGATTCTTTACTGATCATGATTCTTCTACCCATAAATATTTTGTATGTGATGCCTAAAGTACCGGTCAGCATACTTAAATCATTACCAGATACTGTTTGTTCATTTATGAGGCCATCAGTGTTTGTCATTTGGGTGGTGAACCAAAAATCATAGAGTAGGTTAATTTAAAATCAACTCACTCTGAAAAAAAGATTGCCCCTAGCTCATTATTATATGACTGCAGGCTGCTGCTAACTAGGTAGTATATTGTAATATAACACTATACCACAGCATAAACAGCAAAGAAACGAAAGAAATATTGAGTTAGATGACTTTTAATACCAATAAAAATTTAAATACAATAGAAACTAATAGAGGCCTTAGACTAGATATTTTACCTTATCGTTATTTATTGTATATTTCAATCAGTTTTAACAAGGTCTAGGGAAACGCTGAGTAGATTTTACTTCATGTAATCATAGAATCATAGAATGGTTTGGGTTGAACGGGAGCTTAAAGATCACCTAGTTCCAACCTCTCTGCCATGGGCAGGGACACCTTCCACTAGACCACCTTGCTCAAAGCCCCGTCCAACGTGGCTTTCAACACTTCCAGGAATGGGGCACCTACAACTTCTCTGGACAACCTCTGCCAGTGCCTCACCACCCTCACAACAGAGAATGTATTCCTAATATCTCATCTAAGACTACCCTCCTTCAGTTTAAAGCCATTACTCCTTGTCCTGTCACAACACCATCATGTAAAAAGTCTCTCTCCAGCTTTCTTGCAGGCCCCCTTTAGGTACCGGAAGGCTGCTATAAGGTCTCCCTGGAGCCTTCTCTGCTCCAGGCTGAACAAGCCCAACTCTCTCATCTTTGTGGGCCCCCTCTGAATTTGCTCCAACAGTTTGCTCCGTGTCCTTCTTATGCTGGAGGCCCCAGAGCTGAATGCAGTGCTCCAGGCGGGGTCTCACGGGAGCAGAGCAGAGGGGGAGGATCACCTCTCTCAGCCTGCTGAGTCATTGACTGCAACTCCTTTGAGTATGACCATGCAGCCAACTCCTTGTCCACTGAGAGGTCCATCCATGCCGCTCCAGTTTAGAGACAAGGATGTCATGCAGGACAGTGTCGAAAGCTTTGCACAAATCCAGGTAGATGACATCAGCCAGTCTTCCCTGATCTGTCAGTGTGGTAACCCCATCATAGAAGGCCACTGTATTTGTCAGGCACGATTTGCCCTTGGTGAAGCCCTGTTGGCTGTCACAAATCACCTCCTTGTTTTCCATGTGCCTTAGCATCGTTTCCAGGTGGATCTGCTCCATGGTATTGATGATTTTCAGAAGCTAGAGGGTACTAAGTGAAGTATTTTATATTTGCATCATTTCTTAAACACTTTCTCCAAGTATCAGCTACTGGCCAATTCTGGAGACAATATACCGTGCTATCTGTACGCAAATCAGAAATATCTGATCCAGTATGGCCATTTTTACGTTCTTTTATTAGTTATGTACTTCAGATTATTATTACTGGTTCAAAAATGTGCTGTATTTTTACATTTTCCAGAAGATACTTTATACTGAAACGTTCTACTAATAAAAAGTAATAAAGCCTAAGGAGTCATGAAATAATGAATGACCGAACTTTTGAACTCAATGCTCATTATGTAGATTGAATATTCATCCCTCTTTAAATCTCTTGAAGATTTTTTAATGAGTTCTTCCTTTCTTTTTTTTATTATTCCTGTTTGAACTTTTTCCAAAGAATATATCTGTCCAGTGATAAAAAAGAAGATATGATGATCTTTCAGGTGGGATAGCAGCATAATGGTATGTTTTGTTCTAATGACAGAAGGTTTTGACTTTGAGAGCAATTGGCTGGAATTTGAAGAGCACATTACTCCATGGGAAATGTTTCAGAGGGTGCTTTCATTACACATTAATGTCTCATAAGTTCTTCAAAATTACCTTGTCTTATTTGGACATCAGAAATTGTTTCCTGTAATGGGATTGCAATTGAAGACATCATATTTCTTTGTAAAATATCTACTCCCATTCATATACGCAGTCCATGACTAAATCTGTTCTCCAGACACATGTTCCTCTGTTCCTATAGATCATACATGATAAATATTTTCTGAATTCCTTCATTCAGTGTGATTGTAACACATTTGCCCATCATGAAGCAAGATTTACATCTTAAGAAATCAAATCTATTGCTTACACTGTAAGGGAATTGGCACACTATAAGCCAAGGTACAAATAAAGTGTATTGTTAGAAAAGCACCATGGAAGTGGTACAGATTTTATTCAGTAAGTCATTATTAAATTGTAATTGATACATGCATTATTTTTTCTTTTTTATTCTCCCCTACCATCCTGACCTAATATAAATAGTATTAGTTGTGGGCATTAAATGTGGGCATACAACACATTCATTTAGTCAAGTGTCAAAATGCAGTTCACTTTCATCAGGCACACAGAACTAATAAGCCTGTGGGAAACGTACATGTTCTCTGTTAATTTTATGAAGTCTCCAGATGTTGTGGCTGTTAATGTAAATAATGTGGGTGGAAGCTAATTCCTGGTTTTCCAGAAACTTGAAAAGATTAAGCTTCTGAACTACAAAAAAAACTCGTCTCCTAGGTCTCAGTTGTCATCCCAAAATATAATTTACTACCATCATACCAATGTGAAAACATTTTTGTGTTACATGTATCACATCTGTATGAGCCTTGTATTTCAGAAACTGAAATTCTTATGTTTCATCAGTTCTAGATTGCAAAACATGTAACACGGAGGCACATCTAGGACATCTAGATGACATACATCTTGTAGTGTGCTGATTTAATGCACTTGATCTTCACTTTTCATGACATAGTTTGTATAACTGAGCATTTTAAAACTGTCCTTTCATGCATTAATATGGAACCATTAGGAGTTAGCTATGACTTATTCTGAATATATTATCTACTGTATTTAAAATTATGACTATATGATGAATGATGTAAACAATGACAAAGCTGAAACTCACTTAACAGGGAATCAGAAAAGCAGGAATACTGTTACTAGTATTTAAGGAAACTGTAGGTGATAATGATGCAATATTCTAAATGGCTGATAATCAGAATTCAAATATTTTTCCCTGTGGAAGCACAATTCACAATTATCTGTTGAATTTTGAATATTCAGTAATACTTAGACATCTTGTACAGTATTTGTAAGGTGAAACCAAGTGAACCTAAAATGTTATACCCAAATTAATTTAAAATATAATGGATGGCACTTTCCTTTTAGTGTCTTTTAAAGTTATCTTAATGTGAATAAGATGCTCTCATTATACCAACATATACAAAACACTGTAGATCAAGATGCATATTTGAATTTGTTAGCATGTCAGACTGCAAAGTCTAGGAAAAATTAATAACATGGTATGTTAAAGAATGACAGTGATAATAAAGAATGGTATGTGACCATTAATATGAGCAATCCTCTGCCTGTTACAAATATATACAAAATAAAGAAAAATAAATAAAACCTGTTTTTATTTTCAGGAAGGGAACAGTGTAGAATGCTGCTGTTAGGCAGTGGTTCTACAACATAAAGACAATATAGAATTCTTTTTATTTCTTTAAAGCTTCAACAATCAGACAGTAGGTTTTTATAATAACAATCATTGACTTTTTCTCATTATCTTGAAAAAAAAAGCATCCCTTATTTCATGTATTTTCACGTATAAGATGCTTTCTGACATATACCATGAAGTTACAGTGTAGATACAGTGTTAATTTATACACATATATTTAATTACAAAAATCTTCTCCACAGACAGGAAAACACTAGAAGAAGGGAAAAGTACCTAAAGCAGACAAACGCAGGGATAAAACGCCCATTCACTGGCACTCAATTCTGCCCACCCTGTTAAGTGGGATGGACAGGAGTATATTTTCTTGTGATCTCGGGCTTTCCTGACACTGCTGTAAATTGCGAGAGCATTGTATCTGTCTTCAGCAAGCCCCAGGAATCAGGCATAGTGTACAGGTAGGTAGGCTATTCCTCTCCATGATTTCACAACATGTAGTGATTTCGTATAGCTGAAGGTCAACACTATAAATGAGACATCCTAGCAACTGGTAAATGGTTTCCACACTGACTGCTTGCTAAAACAACGCCTAGACCATGTTGATTTAATAAGCAGTTTGCTTTTAAATTTAGCAATTATTCTTTCAAATCTATTTTCATATAGTCAGGTGTTGCTAGGTTGAAAGAGATACGGAATTTCAGTAATACTCATGGTATGAATAGAGATCAGTTTATTATTTTGATCAAAACCTCCCTTTTAAATGTTTTTCACAGCCTTAGGGAAGAAAAAAAAAAAAAAAAGGAAAGAAATTACGGGTGGAGGAGAAGGAAATTGAACAAGGTCTATTGGGTCCATAAATCCAGAAAGAATTTAATGGTCTTTTTTCAAGAATAAGAATCAGAAATTTGTGTTTAATAAAAGCCTTAGGGAGAAGAAAAGGAAATCTTTAAGAAAATGAGGTTCATGCTGAATAACTGCAAAATTAGCTAGCTTCCAGCTCCTGCTTGGTCCAATCTTAAACATGGTCAACTATGAACATATGACACAAGAAAGACTGCAGGCATTTCTGTATTATAAAGTATCTTGTAAACTGATCAGAATCTTTCTTACATGAAAGATACACCAATTACATATATTAGTTTTTGTACTTGTATAAAATTATTATATATCGCTATATGTCATAGTTATGTACATTTATACAACGTTATATGAAATGCATTCTTATGTGTAGACACAGGTATAAATTAAAAATGACAGTTATGTAGGTCTTTGCAAACCTCCTAGATATGACTCCCATTTTAACTATGGATAGAAATTTATAATAGACTCAAGAGGAGGCAAGAAAGCTGATTAAACATCTATGAAATAGGTCGGATGTTCTGTTAAACATCAACAAATTGGTAAAAGGGACCATTCCATAGAAAGTCTAAAACTACCTAGCTGCCTAAAAAACAACTAAGAGGCAGGTAAGTACCAGCCTAAAAAATTTATAAATGAAATTTGTAAAGAAGACAATAAATCATTTAACACATGAAATTGAGCAGTAAATAATGTCGATTTAACATTGTGTGTGTATGTATAGTTGCATATACACACAAAAATTGCGAATATATACTAACCCATCTTTAAAACACTCAGACTGTAAGATACATTTCTCAAGTTAAACAACAGCATCTCAGTGACATGACGCTAGTGTTCACACTAAATTAAACTGGACAAAACACTTACTAGTCTATCATTCATCTGAAATGGCATCAGAGTGAAGGATCATGAATTACTAGCTAGTTTGCAAAGACAAGGAACACTTGACATTAAAACTTAAACCACTGCTTTCATAGGATATTATGCCTGAAAACAATCATTCTAGTAGTTAAACAAATAAGCTCTAAACTCTGGGCCCTTTCCCTGTGTAGCTAATTATCACCTCACTTCTCTAATTAAGAAGTTAAATGTCCAGTGTGGGAGACACTCATCTAAGTCATGATTCATTTAAGTGTCTAAGACAGAAAAGATGTATTGCCCTGTGGTGGTATCTCCCCAACTACAGAGAGAGTGTAAAACAATTTGCAATAATGATGATTTCTTTATAATAAAGATTACATTAAGTACAACTACTTCCATCTAAACCACTGAAAAATCAACATGCTCTAAGTCCAAGAGGTAAATCTGCATTTGACCTATTACCCATTTTTTACCAAATTTATCTAAAAGATAGATTAAAACCAGACTATTGATTAACACATAATTAGACTCAAATGATGGCACGTGGACTGGATCTCCCTATGTTTACTAAAATACATTACATCCACAGAAGAGGAACTATAATCTTAATTAATGCAAATTCAACAGTGAAGCAACTAGGTCAGCTGTGTAGATCCCACAGATTTGAGTACCAGGATTGCCATTTTTACAATTAGCAATATTTCTTATCAGTCTGAAAACTACAGGGTGCTTTTCACGTAACCTAATTTAGGACATCTGCATCTGAGCTAACCACTCAAGGTTCCCTTTATAGACAGTGCGAAAAAATAGGCACTTCTGGGCTGATATTAAATCTCAAGTGTTTTAGATGTTTTGGAAGCCATAAATGATTAGAGATGCCTATTTGTTTCAGCTGACTATACTGGCAACACAGTGTGGCTAACTCAAATTTAGAGGCCTACTCTGATGTCTAAATTTGGCTAAGTGAATCTTAGCCCACATGTCTGCAATTAGATGCTAATCATTTCAGAAGTTAATGCAATACTGCTTCAGGCAAAGCTGGAGAGAAAAATAATGCAACAAAGGTTGTGTAGTGAACCGCCTTGCAGAATGCAAGGTCATGAACTTTAAAATATTTTGTGTATAGGAAGCAGTTGGACCAGGGGGTAAATAAATATGGACTCAGGGGTGCATTAGCATGACTATCCTACTGCTGGAACCTAAGTAAGCCCATTTCAGGATTAGGCATCCTGAAACTTCCTTATGAAGTACAACCCTGTCTTTTGACCAACACTGTTCTTTTATTGACTGTTAACCAACTGCTAAACTGTCACTTTTCCACTGGGAAAGCTCAGTGGATTACATGGGGAAACATTGTTTTCACTGAGACTGGTGCTTGCAACAGACATTTAGGCTAAGCCACCTGGGCTTCCTTTTGAGTTTCTGAATTGTGCATGCCCACAGAGTTGCTCTACTTGGAAATGAGAGTGCAGAACACTCTGCATTTATTAGTTGACAGCTCTTCAGAGCAAAAGGAGTGAGGAATTGCATCCCTCCTCGATCTTGTCCCTTCACAAGACAACTAGCTAGCAGCACAGGAATTGCATGTTGTAGTCGGCTTTTGGAAAGCTCCTGGTTAAGGTACTGAAGAAATGTGAAGAAAGGATCTATCTTACCTACATACGCCACATAAACTCATATACATCCTAATATATGTGTGCAGCATATGACGAATCCTTGTCTAAGAATGTATGCCAAAGTACAGTAAAATAAATGGAACAGGTCTAAATAGGTTTGCTGTGTTCATAGACCTACACAGTTTTTGTTTAATTATTAGAAAATAATTTATTCTCACAATTTTTTAACTGGGAAGATGTTAGCTCTTTTGACTTAGAACAACTTTGACTTAACTATTTTCCTTACAAAATTATTTTTAAAATTACCCAAAGCAGTGGATGGCAAGGGTATTATAGAGGTGTTTTTTAGCTACTTATATAAAACTTCTGATCTAGAGAGACAAATTACTGCTCAGGAACTCAGGACTGTTGGGTCTAAAGAACCTGAAGGTGCACAGGTCTGTGGGAGCTCATGAGATGCATCTGCATGTCCTGAGGAAACTGGGTGGATGAAATTGCTAAGCTACCACCCATCATATTCAAGAGATCATGGCAGAGTAATGAAGTTCCCACTATCTGGAAAATGGGAAACGTAACCCCCATTTTTAAAAAGGGAAAAGAGGAAGACCTAGGGAACTACAGGCCAGTCAGTCTCACCTTTGTGCCTGGCAAGATTACAGAGCAGATCCACCTGGAAATGATGCTAAGGCACATGGAAAACAAGGAGGTGATTTGTGACAGCCAACAGGGCTTCACCAAGGGCAAATCGTGCCTGACAAATACAGTGGCCTTCTATGATGGGGTTACCACACTGACAGATCAGGGAAGACTGGCTGATGTCATCTACCTGGATTTGTGCAAAGCTTTCGACACTGTCCTGCATGACATCCTTGTCTCTAAACTGGAGCGACATGGATGGACCTCTTGATGGACAAGGAGTTGGCTGCATGGTCATACTCAAAGGAGTTGCAGTCAACGGCTCAATGTCCAAGTGGAGACCAGTAACGAGAGGCGTTCCTTAGGGGTCGGTACTGGGACTGGTGATGCTGTTCAGCATCTTTGTCAGCAACATAGACAGTGGGATCAAGTGCATCCTCAGGAAGTCTGCTAATGACACCAAGCTGTGTGGTGCAGTCAACATGCTGGAGGGAAGGGATGCCATCCAGAGGGACCTTGACAGGCTTAAGGGGTGGGTCTGTGCTAACCCCATGAAATTTAACAAGGCCAAGTCCAAGGTCCTGGTCAAGGCAATCCCAAGCACAAACACAGGCTGGCTTGAGATCAGCCCTGAGGGGAAGGACTTGGGGATATTGGTGGGCAAGAAGCTCAATATGAGCTGGCAACGTGCGCTTGTAGCCCAAAAAGCCAACTGAATCCTGGGCTGAATCACAAGAAGTGTGACCAGCAGGTTGAGGGAGGTGATCCTCCCCCCCTCTGCTCTGCTCCCGTGAGACCCCGCCTGGAGCACTGCATTCAGCTCTGGGGCCTCCAGCATAAGAAGGACACGGAGCAAACTGTTGGAGCAAATTCAGAGGGGGCCCACAAAGATGAGAGAGTTGGGCTTGTTCAGCCTGGAGCAGAGAAGGCTCCAGGGAGACCTTATAGCAGCCTTCCGGTACCTAAAGGGGGCCTGCAAGAAAGCTGGAGAGAGACTTTTTACATGATGGTGTTGTGACAGGACAAGGAATAATGGCTTTAAACTGAAGGAGGGTAGTCTTAGATGAGATATTAGGAATACATTCTCTGTTGTGAGGGTGGTGAGGCACTGGCAGAGGTTGCCCAGAGAAGTTATAGGTGCCCCATCCCTGGAAGTGTTGAAAGCCACGTTGGATGGGGCTTTGAGCAAGGTGGTCTAGTGGAAGGTGTCCCTGCCCATGGCAAGGGGGAGTGAAGCTAGGGGAACTTTAAGTTCCCGTTCAACCCAAACCATTCTATGATTCTGCAGTTTTTTCATTTTGTAATTTTCCGAATCTTAGTTTCTAATGAAGGTATTGTGATTAATAGATTATGGAGGTATTTTTCCTGAATTTTATCTTAATCAGTTATGAAACTTCTTATATCTTTGAGCCTCATCACTACATGCTACCATGGATTCCACAATTTAATTATATACGAAAAGTACTGTATTTAGTTTGTGCTAAGCTTCTGGCACAGTAATTTTAGTGATACATTACGGTTCTTGTCCTGCAAGGAATTTCTCATACACTATTTGACACATAGAAAGGCAATCTGAAAAAGGGAATGGATAGGAAGACAACAAATTTACTGATGATATTAACTTGTTTAGAATAGTAAAAATGAGAACCATATGTGAAGGACTGTAGAAGGACCTTCTGAGATGGGGCAATAAACCAGCAGTTGAAATTCAATTTGGAGTAATGTAAACTATTACAGAGAGGAAAAAAAATTAGTCGTAGCTCACATTTAAATTGATGGGCTCTGAAACGACTGTTATTGCAGCTCTTCAAGTTATGATAGAGCATTCAGTGAAAATGTTAGTGATCAGAAGCAGTCAAAAAACCAAGCTGAATATTAAAAATTATTAGAAAGGGAATAAAAGCCAAACCAAAGAGTATTAGTATGATGCTGTGTAAATATGTAAAGGACCTGCAATGTGACCAGTATATGTGCTTCTGATCGCTCATCTTATGGAGGATATGGTAGAAGTATAGTATCAGTAGAATTTTCCCAATAATTTATTACTTTTTCTCCCTTTTTTCACTGCTGGTGAATGTTGAATTACTATTTTCACAGGGTGTCCGCAGATTCTCCTATATCTTTCTTTCTGAGTAGTAGCAACTAGTAAAAATACAAGAATCTACATGTACAAATAAGGTTATTTTTCTCCTAAATATTAGCTCTCTTTTATCAATAATGAGATTTATCTACAGCTTTATTTTGCAGTTGTTTAATATTGCAGGATGATTGTAGGATTCTTCACAATCAACTATAACTTTCAAGTACCTCAGATAACTGTGATCTGTTTGACATAGTTTTCCAGGTAATTTATGAGTACGTTCAACAGCATAGTTCTCAGCCCAGGTTTTTCAGAAATGAAAAGAGAACAAATGAAGGCTTTCTCAAGACCATCAGTTTGTTTTCATATGAAGACGGATGGCCAATAGGTAAATACACACTACTCAAAAGTGTACTTCAGCTTTTGATTTTCCTCTTCAAAAGGCACTTTCATCTTGCACACTTAATTTTTCATCTGTTCTTGCCAATTAAAAAGGCATTATAATCTGGATAATTTTAAGAAGCTAGACGGGAAGTGGCTGAACAAGACTTCAGAATTCCCCTGATGAAAGAACTAGAAGAATTTATTATTTTTCTGCCTTTGATACATCCCCAAACTATCATGAAAGGATTCATCATGCACTTTGCCAAATAGCTCCATGTGGAAGTTCAGGAACCAAAATCAGTAATCTGCACTACTTTTATTGCCCTAAGGCAGTAGAGTACCTATTTTAGTTGTCCTTTTGCTCATATGGGAACTGGTGCAATCAATATGGGGAAAGCTATCTTGTGAAACTTCTCGCTTGTCCCATGGATATTTTGTGCTTTGATTATATGCTTTGGCATATTGTTAAGTGGGTGCAACTCACACTCAGGTTTTACACTGACTTCCCAACATAAACTATGTTTCCTTTGAGCTTCTGCAATACTTTATCACCTTTAAATGGCTCCACTTGTCTAAGAAGCTGCATGAGCAGCTCAGCTGCAACTTCTGTAATATAGCCATTTAGTAATGATAGAAGGGGTGCTATGTTTGTTGTTAATCAGGCTTATTTCCAAGGACATAAAAACTACTGATAAGCAGATGTGGCTAACACTTTGCTTTACTATGTGACTCTGAAACATAATTTCTTACTGTAAACACTATTCAAGAGGAAAGCAGGATGTGTAGACATTTTGTGTCTTCAAAATGCATTTAAAGAAGATTTGTTTATTTAAATGCAACCTGTTATTCTTAACGACCTTTGTATCAGAAATAGATGCTACTGTAAGACTATATGAATCACTCTCCATGTTACTCTTGTATTACACATGGTTTAGTTACTGTGTCCTGATAAGCATAGAAACTAAAAGAAGAAAGCAACACTGAAAAATGGTGGATGGATTGCTTAAAATTTAGTGCTATAACTAGCTTTTCATAGCAAGCACCCCAGAGGCACTGGAGAATCTCCAAACTTAGAGATACTCAGAGCTTGGATAGAAAGCCCCGAGCAACCTGATCAAGGATTAAAGTTAGATGCAACTTGAAAGCTGGCTCTGCTCTGAGCAGAGTGGTCCAGATGATCTCCAGAGGTCCCTTCCAACCTGAGTTTTTCTGTGGCTCTGTGAACAAGCCTGTATGTTCCATTCAGTGTCTTGGACAAAAGTAAATCAGGCTTAGGGATCTATGAACTGAGTTAATTGCCCTGATAGCATGAAAAGAAGTCATCTGTATTCTGAATGCCTTTGGATGCATGTGACCTGAATTCAGCAGCACTGCAGACTTTCAACAAAGAAGTTTCAAATGGTCTTGACAAGGCAGAACTATTTCCATTGCCCTTTATGAAGAAGATGGATAGTGGCAGGTAAAACTGGATGAAGATCCTTTGTATGTCTGTGTTTAGTACTCTGTATACAAAATGCCTTTTTTGCTACTTCTGTTTTGGAATTATACTGCAAACAAGGTATTTCAGCTGGAAAATGAGAACATCTTCGGGATTGTCCAGGGAGTTAATATAATAGAGAATGATACAGTCACAGCAAAGGAGCGGTATGATCAAACAGTGTATCAGATGATAGGAAGAGAATGTGTCTAAAATATCAAGTCCAATAAACAGCATTTTTTATTCAAAGTGACAGCTGTCAAATGGGTAGGACGTGAGGCAGTCAAGCAGTGACTTCATTGCAGCGGACAAAATGAAGGGGTCATGGAGAGGTAATGATTTACCTTCCAATTAAATAGGGCTGGCTTTTAAGTTCTTAAATGCCTCTTGAGCATGTTATTTTCATATATCTCAGGATGTAAAAGAACTCTCTTTGAAAGCAACAGAAGAATCTATTTCCAGCAGAAATCAGAACCAAACCATCTTCAAAGAATTCAAGTCATTGTGGCAGCTAGGCAGCAGTGACTGCCCAGTGCGGGGAGAAGATGATGTGTGTCAGATGTACTCCCTTTCCTAAGAGTTTATAGAGGGGGGTTGTGTCTTGCACTTCCCTATTACTCTTAGCTTTAGTTACAGTGCCTTCTGGATCTCTCCCAGCGAATCTTCACACACTTTGTTCTCTTTGTTTTACAGCAGTATTTTTTTTTAAAAATTTAGCTCTCTAGGAGGCTACAAGAGAAATAATACCTGGTTTTCTGAACAGCTTCCTTCTTTGATGAGTGCTACTTTGTGTTGGTCACGAAAAAGTTGCCACCATTTATAGTGGCAGAAACAAAAAGGAAAAAAGGAGTACAGAAATGGGAAGAAGTATAAAAATAATAGCATCTCATTAAATGCTACTGAGCAGTTAGTAAACTTTTACTAAATAACTTTTCAGGGAGTCTGTGAATTTTGGGACAGTTTTATTCCAGGTCCAGCTTTGAAGGACTAAAATATCACTAAACCAATCTAAGACTGTTGCTTGTGTACACATGGAAGATGGTAGTAATGTAGTGTACCTCCAATGTGATTTTTTTTCTCTGTTAGTCAGTATGGATACTCTGCTAATATGGAATGAATACATGCAATGCATACAGAGGGACATTAGCTTCCTTATGATTTCAAGTACCTTGGGTAAACTTGAAGTTCTGTCTATATTAACCCAAAGAACATTTAGCAAGCCTAACAGCATTAGTTATTGGGGACAACATGGACTATTCCGGAACAGAGGGAAGGACTGAAGATTTTATTTTAAGAATTTCAAAATTACATGGACAGATAGGAAGTACATGAGTTAGGGTTGCAGATACAGCAGTTGTGATAGAAAGTATAGAAAGTATTTTCACACACCAAATTTTTCATCAATACTGGTATTGAAGTGATTTTGTGACATGTGACAGTAACATGACAAAAAAAGGTAATTTGTAAAATACAGTTTTAATAATGTTATTGACCAATGTCCTGTTTGTAAGAGAAGTATCAACATGAACCTTTTCCTAGTAAAGCAGTAAATTCCCTTTGGAATCTTAATTACGACCTGTGATGAATCAGTGTTACAAGGTGAGCTACTTTCAGACTGGAAAAACAGTTCATGATAGAAACATGATGGATTACAACAGTCCTTCAGTCTTGAAATGTCATGTTCTAAAAAGGCAGTTTACTTACAAGGATTTGTAAGGACAAGGCTGCAATCATTAAGTTAGCACAGCTAAATTAAGATAAAGGACTGGAGCCAAGCTGCACCTTTTCACTTGACAAATCAAGATTGTCAAATTTTAGTGTCTTACTGATCACATAGAGTAGCATAATTATTTTTGGTGCTGTCTTTGCTGATATTTAACTTAATTTCCTAATAATTATTCCTGACATTTAAAAAATATTTTGCAATGTTTTCCTTTCCTAGTTTCCAGAAAAAGAAAAAAGAGAATGAGAGTTGCAAAACCTTTTGTGAGAGTTTTAAATAATGGTTTGAAGTGGAGGAATTTTTCTGAGAATTCGTTGCTGCATAAGAATTCAAAACTTCTTTGATGACTTTGTCTAGAAGCTGCTGTACAACCCACTTTGTCATCTTGTATTAAACATAGTATATTAATAGTTATATACCTGATAAGTGTGATGGAGATGTAACCAATTTACAGAAAATGGAAGTTTTGAAATTACCAAAATTCTACAACAAAACTGTGGTGTTTACATCATATTAAATTATTGAACCGAGTACTGGAGAAAGCAATTATGTCTTTTTTCCGCTCCATTAGTAAAAATATGCTATATTCAATTTGTACTTTCAGTAAATAAGTAGTATGAAAAATTTTTTTTCATGAGTTGCAAATTGAAAAGTGCAGACCATGCAGGATATGCTTCAGTGGAAGTCTGTCAGCTTATACTAGGTATTTAAGTCATATACAATAAAGTAAGCCGTGGATGTGAAAGAACTAGATGGGATTAATAAACAATATTGATTTATAGCTGTGTAGATGCAGGAAAAGGCAGTTTATTTTTAATTTAATTCTAGTTGTTTTCACTGTTCAAAGGCATGAGTATTTTTAAACTGACTCCTGTTTACTTGCATACTTCACACTGACAGGCAAGTGGGAGAATATTCTATTCAGAAGGCATTAGAAACAGTTGTAAACACTACAGCATTTCCACTTCATAAAAACACAATAATTTGTCTTCCAGGAATGCTTCCTATACGCTATTCCAATGCAGAGAAGTAGCAAACATCAGGGCCATAGTGAATCTCTCTTATATGCCTTAAAATCCTATTTCTAGTTTAGATTATGAGCTTCATTTCGTATGGTATTTCAAATGCTTTAAAATGTGAATGTAATCTAACTGATTTCAGTCAGACTATCTGTTGCTTAAAAATAGACTGGAACTGTATCTTGTTTACTAAAGATTGATTAAATTAATATGATTTTTTAAGTATTAGGAAGCAGTTATTATTTACGAAAGCATAAATAGCTAAGAGAAAGTGATACTAATGCTCAGTTATGGAATATTTCTGCGTGTTAATGTTTACTACCAGGAACAGTGGATCTGTTGGGCTTCAGTGGGTTTGCTCACTGTAGTATGGATGATAAACCTTAAAAAAGGAGTATTTGCAGCAACAGGCCTTAAAAGTTTCTGTTTTTATTGCCCACCCCTAATGGTATTACAGCAACCTGCTGGTTTAGCACAAATTTTAAAAAGTAACCGTTTGGTTATTTCAGCAGTTGAAGAAGAAACACCTATTTCAAAAGTGTGAAGCTATATGAATACTTGTTATTTTTGGAATAAAGTCCTTGGCTGAATCAACGCTTGCTACCATGGAGAAAAAAAAAACCCACAAACAAAACCAACAACAAAATAAGGGAAGCCATGTCTTTTCTGCTCTGTATTAATCAGAGGATGATGGAAAAGAGCCACAGCCATGAGCATTTGCACATGCAGGATCTCATGCTTTTGGAATTAGGCAATCTGAAAAAATACATCCCTCTTGTAGAAATAATTGCTGGCAGGTTGCTTGGCTCTAGGTGGTGACCTTCATTGCTCAGCCACCAAAGGCTTTTCCAACTAAACTGCAGTTTCTACAGCGTGTTGGCAGTCGTGAGCCTCGACCTGCAGCCTTTGGCGCATAAATCCCAACTGGTCTTTGTCGTTTGGTGTCCGAGGACGAGATGCCACCGGCCTCTTTCCAGCAGGGCAGAGGGACATACCGCCACTGAGCCAGCGTTGCGTGAGGGTGCTGGGTCCGCCGCGCGGGCGGAGGGACTCTTCCCGCCTCGGAGACTCTTCCCGCCTCGGAGGCTTTTCCCGCCTCGGAGACTCTTCCCGCCTCGGAGGCTTTTCCCGCCTCGGAGACTCTTCCCGCCTCGGAGGCTTTTCCTGCCTTGCTGCGCCTGAAGCGACGGCTCAGGCGACCGCCCCGTCACATCAGCGCGGGGGCCGTGCTCCGCTTCTCCAGGCTTCCAGCTGAAATGTACCAGTGTCCCCTGCTCTGAGGGTAGCCGGGGTGCTGCGCAGTCAGAGCCCTTAGAGAAGGCAGCTCCCCCACCGAGAGGGCGGCTGAGGCGGGGTTGGCTGGGGGGGTTCCCCTCGCCGCTGAGGAATGCACCGAGGGGAAGTACCTCAGGGCGGGGTCGGGGCGCAGAGCGACCCTGTTGGGAGGAGAGGAGAAACAATCGCTGCAGAAGACTGAATAAAGCCCACCAAAAAACAAACCCAAACCCTAAAGTTTGCAAGAGGTTATTCAAACCAGGAGGGAGAAACGGCTTCCCTCAGAGTGAAACAATTCAAAGAAAAAGGAGGAGGGTGGCTGTCTACCAAAGAGGAAAACCACCTCAGCGACAGGACAGACGGGTCCTGTCGCCTTCATCTAGGAGGAAGTCTCTTCAGAGAGGGGAGGGAACAGCCTTGTGGAAGGAGGCAAAAAAGCTACAAGCCTGAGGCTTCATTTGCTCTCTGCATTTCATAGGTATATCCACAATTGCAGAAGTGTTCCTTGCCAAAATGGATTTTCCTGTGCCATTAAAGAAGTAAACTTGTCAAATTAGGAATGTTACTTGATTCTTGAATCATGCAGCCCTGATTAAAAAATTAATTCTGTTAATTACATACTTTATGAAACATTTTGGGTGCCTTCCTGTTGGCTCTCTGCATGGTGACAGATTGTTCAGAGATACTGGTGAACCACTTCGTTACAAGTATAATAAATTCCCTCAATCAGCATAAGAAATTTCATTTTGCTCAAATTATGTTCCACACACTAGGTAGATTACGTCTTAAATTAAGCTGCTGAGTGCATTTAACTTGAAGAGACATGCACTTAGACATCACCAGCACCAGTACACTTGCCTGCAACACCATTACTTTGTATATGAAGATACACAACCTAATGCAGTGTTATGTCATACCTGAGGACTTTTGATAAACTTGCCTGCAGTTCTGCACTACAAATTATCACACAGTGTGGACAAGACTGGCAATTTTTTTCAACTTTAACAGTTTTAAAGGGTTTACTCCCCAGATTCAGAAGAGTTCATCTTCTGTGGCATTTTCTTGATATTTGTTCTCAATATTCATTTTTGGCAAAAATACAGTGTGACAAATGCATGAAAAATGCAATTAATCTCTTCAACTTGTTGACACTGAAATTATTACCTAATTTAATTTTGCATATGTCTGCAACTTTAGTAAATAACTTCTATCTTAAATTCTAGATCTTGGTTTTAAATGTTGTTCAGTGATCCTGCCTTTATCTCAGGCCTGTAATATATACAGAACAAATATCAATCTGGTAATGTGTAGATGATAGAATTACTGATTTTGTGTCCTGTACATTTTTAAAATCATTAAAAGACCATTTATGCCTAATACTTTAATATTTATTTAAATTTCAGGACTGTCTTAGCAAGTATAGAACTTCCTTTTGTGAGCATGGAAAGTACATTTTTTTCTGCAGCCTCAGATGAAACTGAACACTACCTATATCCAAAGCGAATTAGAATAGAAAGTAATCAAAAAAGTGTAGAAAAAGAGGAGCAGCAAAAGCTAGAACAAAGCATACACTGCGTGAACAGATACCAAATATTACCATGTGAACCTACATATTTATCAGAAAGACAAAGCAATGGGGCATTAGAAAAGCAAAATTGTGATACAGCAAGAAAAAACTGTATGAGAGAGTTCTTCCATTTTCAAACCTGTAGTAATGAAAAATTCCCATGTAGAGTATCAGAAAATAAACTGTCCAGCAGAAAATTGAGTCCTGAAAATGAAAAACAAAATACAATAGAAGATGACTTTTCATTGAATGTACATAGACACGAGGAGCCTTTTGAAGCAGAGTCACTCCATGTGTGGAATGCTGCTAACACTTGTAAAAAGCTACAGGTACTAAATCCACCCCAATTGCAGTGGAGCAACAATATAGAGCAAAGTAATAAAAGAAATGGTGAGTGTGAAGTTGAACAAAATTCTTCGGTTACACACTTAAACAGAGACTTGCTTCAGATGGAATTGTTAAGTCATAAAACTGTCTTTGATAAAAAGTGGAAACAATACCAATTTTTGAAAATTCCATTTTTCTGTGGTACACGTTCTGTGTTTTCACACATAGAACACGAGAAAAATAATTTTCTGGAAGAAGTATGTTCTACAGAAGGTAAAGATTATTCCAGTAATGACAATGGAACTACTGCAGAAAGAGAGCCTAAAGAAAAAAATAATTCATCATATATAATGCCAAAATTAAAACCTTTTAAAAATATACAACCACTGGAAGTCCCTAATTTTCAACTTGCTAGCATTTCAAATAAAATAAATAGTAAAATGCCATCAACTAACTTGAAGGAGATGGACTGGAAGAATTTTGAAGGCCATCCATCTTTGGTGCAATCTAAACAGATACCTGGTGTGCAAAAAATGTCTGAGATAGAGAAACAAAAATTGCAAAATGATAAAAGCAGTATAAAAGCTTCAGCTCTTCATTCTGAATTTAAAGAAAAGAATGACCCATCAACTGGCAAACAAGAGCACAGTGCTTTGGCAGAAGGAGGAAGAGTAACTTATTTCAGAGGCAACAGCACCGACATTGAATGTAATCAAATATTTGCTGAAAATTATTTCAAAGATAAAGTGGTGGAGAATTCAGATGGTGATGATGACCAGAAGCCAAAGATTCAGATTTACATTAGTGCTAAAAATGTTCATAATGAGAAAAGTGTCAGCTGTAATGATCTTTTGAAGAGAATGGGGAGGAAGAGTAGTAATGAGAACATGGGAATGTTTCATATACAGACAAGTATTCCAGTAATAACAGAAGCACTAGAGAAAAATGAGTTAGACATAAACATATGTGGTGTGCATAATTCCAGCAGTGATATTAGTTTGTCTGAAGCAGAATCAAAACTTTCTACAAAAGAAATACTTGATTTCAAAAAATATTTAACTAAAGCCATTATATTTGAAAATAATTGTCCTCACATTGTGCAGAATTTTCCAGATAAGAAAGTGAGTTGCAATATATTTAGGGGAAAGGAAATGTTTAAATTAGAGTTTTCATTTCAAAACATCTTGTTTGGATGTGTCAAGACATGGACTGAATCTTTATATAAAGAAATGCCCACGTGTCAGGATGACAGTGTTACACATTGCTTTCATTTTCATGAAATGTTAAATGAGCGGTGTAGTGCTCAAGAGTTAGTAAAAAGTAATATAAATAGGAACCACAATAATAAAATATGCATTTATTTGCTGGACATTATTTCAAAGCATCTGAAGGTGGAACTACTAACGACAATTATTGCTTCCTTTTTCAATAGCACTAGTACTTTATTGCCACCTGAGGGAATGTCTATGCGAGTGGAGAAACACCCTTTATGTGGCAGAAAGCCAGATCAGTTAAACTCAAGCACAGATAATACATTGAGGCAAAACACAGAATTTAATAAAAAAAAGGAAACTTATCCAGGCTTTGTAAGTTCTAAATTTGTGGAAAGCATTGCTTTTGAGCTGCGTAATGAATGCAAGAGAAGGCGGTTTTCTAGATCTTTAGGTGAAGAAGAATCAACTCTCCTAAAAAGAGGAACCCTCTTTCGTAACCAAAAAAGTGGATTATGTAAGGGAAGACATGTCAGAAAGCACCACCTCTTGTCCCGAGGGAGTGAAGAGTTTAGCACCTATCTGAGGTCAGTCAGTCACAAAACCAGTATGAAAAAGCAAATTTTAGTTGCTAAATGCTTAACCCTGCTGCAGGGTACTTTTGATTGTTCTTCGCTAGACAAGATGCATCGCTGCAGTATCACAAAAATACAGTATCTGATAGGAGCAAATCTTAGATTTGGGAGTTACTTTCCTGCCCATTCGCAACTGAAATTTGAAAAGTTAAATAGTAAATGTGCAAATCAGGAAATGTTGGTAACTACAGTAAAGCAGAAGAAGAAACCAAGTAAAATGTTTAATAATCTTTTTCATGGAGAAGAACGTAAAGCTTTCCCTTTTGTTTTGTGTGAAAGTAAGAAACACGAAACAACTGGATGTAGAAATTGCATAATGTCTACCAAAGAAGTCACAGATGAAGTGACATATACCATGAAAAAATATTTGAGTACTTCTAGTTATATAAATGCTGACAGAAAAGCATGTGTTAAGTCAGAAGAGCTGCAAATAAATTCTCATCATTGTCTTCCAAAAAAATCGTTTTCTATGTTTGACACATATGAAAAAATTCCCCTTACTACTGATTCTGAAGACTTTGACCAGATCACAGTTGTAAGCCAAGATAATTCTGTCAAAAAAAAGTTGTCTGAAGAAAGTGCAGTCACCAGTTCAAAAGAGGTTCATAATTTGCCTGCTAAATCAAACAATGTCTTCATTCTACCTGAGCAGACAAAAGCAGCTATGGAAAAATGTAATTCTCTCTTTCTACAAGATAACCAAGCAAAAAAGCCTGAATATTGCAAAAAAGTAGATATGTACAGCCCACATTTAGCAAATCAAAAAGAAAAATTATTATACCAAAATGCTTATTTAAATTTTGAAAGCTTATTTCCTAGTTCCTCAAATGTTTATCAGTCTGTCACTTTGTCATTAGACAGCAGCTTTTCTGTCAGCAAAGACAGACTAGTAAGTGAAGATGGACACTGCAGGAGTTCCTCAAATGCAGACAAACAAAAACAAAGTGAAAAAATGAATGCCACTGTACAATATCCATCTACAGGAAGTCCTGCCATGACAGATACATACTTGCCATTACAGGCTAATGAAACGGTGCTGCTTTCTTTACAAGGGCACACACAGACAAATAAGTCAGTCAGTTTAGAGCCAGTGACTTTGAAACAACATCTTGAATATGTAAAAGAACAGGAAGAGATAAATGATGAACAAATGTATGTAACTAATGAAAGTCAATGTGAGACTGTAATGAATGACTTGATTATGTCATATTCAGAAGATGAATCTAAAACATTCATTGCTGCAGAAGAGAAATTAAAAATGCATTTATCTGGAGTGAACAATGAAGATGTAAAAGATAAGTATTTACCTTTAGAAAATAAAATCACATATGAATTTGATCTGAAGAGAACATTTAATTTAGTGTTAGAAGAGCTACACATGTTTCATGAAATTAGCAAGGGAAATGAAAACAATTCATCTAGTTTGGAAACAAACTCACACAAAAATTATGAATTAAATAATTCTGAGGGGGCAGATGAAAATGTGACAAGTGTTTCTCAAAAGAAAATATGTGTTTCTTCTTCAATCTGTGGTACTATAGAAGGGCAAAACATAACTGACAGTAATGAAAGTTCATTAAATGAAAAGATAGCAAATGAAAATGAAGACCAAGAAGTATATAAGGCATATTCTATTTCAAGTCTGTCAAGTGAAGAATTACTGCATTCACCTGTTGCGGAAGGTAAGCACATGGAATTATTGGCTTTTATGTTAATAAGCAAATTTAAATTTTAGGCAATATTTGTTTTCCTTTAAAGTTGTGTTTCTCAACTTAAATAATTCTATAACAATAATTGACTTTTCATTGAATTGTATGAGGTTTGTCAGGCAAAAGGTACTGGACTATGAGTAGCCAAATGCAAAAACCCTACACTACTATTGCAGCCTGGTCCCTGTGCTGTAGCAGTTGTACTCCAGAATTCATTCAGTCAGTCAGTTTTAGGCTTGCTAAATCCTGTCTTAATGTAAATTCCATTCCAGATTATTTCTGTTGTCTTCTGTTTCATCATAATAAGCCCTAAAACCCCTAAGAGTCAAAAACCCAGTAAAATGCACATTTACAGAGAAAAAAGGCTCAATTAAAACATAATACAATATTCACAGAGGAGAAAACTGTTTCCTTACAACTGGTGTCATAGAATCATGGAATAGTTTGAGTTGGAAGGGACCTTTCAAGGTCATCTAGTCCAAACACCCCTCCCCTGCAATGGGCAGGGTCATCTTCAACTAGATCAGGTTGACTAGAGCCCCATCCAACCTGACCTTTAATATTTCCAGGGATGTGTTCTACTGAAAACTTTTGTAGTGTTGTGAAAGTCAGCTTCATCTTTTCAGAATGGATTTTGCTTAATATTCAGGTCACATTAATAAGGAGTTGAATAATCACAAAAAAAATATTTTGGGGTTAGGTGATCAGTGGCAACAGTCACCTGTTAAATCTCTCTGGTTGTTTAAGACCTGTGAGGGAACACAACAGCTAATCTTGCAATATTTGCATGTTTTTGCATCTGTCATGGATACTAATACCTTCTGTTTAAAGAATGTTAGCTTGGGAAAATAGGCAGCTTAACACAAGTTCAAATAATAGATTAATAAAGGTATGTATGAGTATGTTCATGAGTTGTAGGCACTACTTGTCATGTGTGATGTTAGTGTATTTCTCTAAAGTGGGTGCTTGCTGTCTGTCCTCAGAAGTTAATTCTGGGCTGTAGATCCCAAAAGTTGAAAGAAGTTTGCAATACTTAGAGGTATTAAGCTCAGAAAGCAGCAGTAGGTTTCTAAACATAATCTGCACTTAATCTTCCTCATGGCATTTCCCAAAGCAGTTCTTGCCCAATTAATTCCTTATATCCCATCCTGTTTTGGATGACCTAAAGTTTTCCATCCACCATAAAGGAAGCATATGTACCTCACTTACAGTTCTGGCTTCCAGGCCAGGCCCTCACAAAATTTAGGCAGTACTATAGTTATGTTTGTTTATAGTTTAGGTGCTGCCTTTATTTTATTGTTTTATTTTTCCTTAAAGAAACACTTCAAACAATATGTGGGAAATCCACTTGGTAAACTAACAATCCCACCCCATTTGTTGGAGAATCAAGAGGTATTTAATTAGCAAAGGAAGGACACCATGAAGAAAGCTGGTTGAATGCTATACCTTCTTTTACATATAGCTCCTATGTGATAAGTAAATTATTCAGGCTATTTTCAAACAGCGTGTTTATCAGATTTTGTATTGGAAAGTCATTTTGCAGAAGTGATGAGTTCTCACAGCTGCCAATAAAATCAATAAGAGATATGCTTTGATCATATTTGGTAAATTATCTGATAAAAAAACAGCCATCTCAAATTTGGCATCTGTAATCAATTTCTCAGGGACTTGGCTCTAAATCTATGATGTGAAGACTGCAGGGGTTTTGTGGAGGTAATCAGTGTTTCCAAAGAAATTGGAGAAGTGTCACCAAAAAGCCCTGGAGGGAATTCTGTTCAGTAGAGTTTTAGCAGTATAATGTGCTCAAAGGTACACCTGAATGCCTTGCTCCAGAGAGTGAAAACCTTAACAGATACTGGATAAATTGCTCACTAAGTGACCACTTTTCTGCCTAAGTCTGGATTAAAAAGATTCAAGTCAAGAAAAACATATGTTGTTAGTGGATAAAAAACTGCATCATTGTATCTATGCAAAGGAGAACTTCATGAGGTCTATAGATATAGAGGAATGAAGCTGGGTTAATTAGCATTGATAATATACAACTGTGGGTTGGCTTCAGGGGCAGCGGGTTGGCCGATGTAGATAAGGTGCAGGTGTGGCTGGTTAAGTTAAGTGGTTGAGAGCCAATGAAGAGAGAGCAGCCAAGGAAGAGAGAGAGAGAGGAAGAAGAGGTGGGAGAAGTCATGTCCTGGATGAGGTGAGGAGAAGGCAGTAGAGGGACTGTATGAAGAGTATGCTGGTATGAAATAGTAAAAGACCTTGTTGCAGCCAGCTAGTATTGAGAGTGCTGTAACATATAGATAGCTTTTGCCAAGCCTCTGAGGGTGAGGCTTTCTAGTTTTGTTATTTCCTGTAATATGCATATATATGTTTTATTCATGTCAACAAGAACCACAAATTAAAAACTAGATAAAAAAACTTATTTAGTTATAAAAAATTAGTTAAAATTTTAAATGCTGTATTTATGTTTCTGTTTTAAGGCTATTTTGATGCAGCTTATAAAGAGCCATACACATGGGACCCTGCTTTTTTATCCTGCATGCTTCTTAAGGAACAAAACTATAATTTACAGAAAGGGAGAGGTAAGAGTAATATTCTCTTATTTATACCACAAATACCAGTGCTAATAAACTTATTTCTCAAACACTTGTATTTCTTTCTTCCTTTTTTGTCTTTCTGTAGTAATCACATTTTGTATAATTGTAAGGTTACTAGAAAGCTGTCCTATCTTTGGCTTGGGTCACAAAGCAAGTAATGTAGATGAACATGTTTGTTCTTTGGATAGAAAAAAAAAAACTCCTAAAAATGTGAGGATTCCTTTTTTTGCTTGTTTTGAAGCAATTTGTAATAAACATCTTTGGGCTTCCAGTCATTGTGGACTATCCAAGATATACTACAAGGAGAACATGATTTGATTTGCTTTTCCTGGAAGAGTTGCAGTTTTGGACACATTGTGGAAGGGAATTCAGAAGGATATTGCCAATTGATCTATTAGGATTTCAAAAAGCATACTGTTGCATTTTTTCCAACGCTTGGAAACATTTAGTAAAACAAGGCCATTGGTTTATTCTGAAATGAAATCCTTAAACATTGTAAGGAAAAGGCTATGGATAACTTCTGCTTCACTAAGTCAAATCGTGTACAGATATTTTCACTTTTATTCCCCGTTACACCTCTTAAAACTGATGCACACTTTGCTGTTCTCAGAATCAGAAAGTTGTTTCCTTCATTCGGGCCATTCTGTGAAATGAGACTGAAAATCTTGAACATTTGCAGATAACTTCTGGTGTTCTTTGATATTTTTACTGAAGATATGTCATCTTTTGATAATACCTTGTATACCAAATGTGAAATGTTACAGGGAATTCTGCTGAACTTTTTTATTGTTCATCACTGCTGTATAAGGTGGTTGGTTGGTTTGAGTTTGGTGGGTTTTTTGTTTGTTTGTTTTTGTGGCAAGTGGCTCCTGGTTTCTGACTTTTGTGGTAGGGGTTGTTACTGCTTAAGGAAAATTCAAACTCCAGAATGCTATATTGTGCATAACATCACAAGGTGGTTGATATTAACATCTTCTTCTTGGAAGCTTTGTTCAGATGGTGTTGAAGCTTGCTAGATGGAACATTGTAGCTCCTGCAAAGATCAGAAAATGACAGAACCTGGATCACCTTCCCTTTCTTTTTTCCCCTGTTGTTTTGAGCTACAGGGCCAAAGGCAAAGAAAACCAGACATTTTCTCCATTGCCATTAACAGTAACTATTCCCTTTACATTGCGTCGTAGTCTTTTTAAGTTCCCATCTGAGCTTATCCAGAAACATTTGGAAGGAAGCCTTAGCAATGAGTAACTTTTTTCCCAACTGCTGAGAAATCGTGTGGGTTTCTAGGGAAATGGCGTATTTCTAAGGCATTCTAAACCTTATTTCCAGAGCTTTGTATTAGGTGCCCATTGATTCTGACAATTCCAGTAGAAGCAGCTGAAAAAATGTAACATTCCCCTCATCATTCCTCTCAGTTGATAGCAAATAGGGAACTGCTGAGCATCTTCTTTCCTTAAGGAGGTATATGGCTTCTGTGCCGTAATATACGGTTGGTGGAGACAGTTCTCTTCCATTTACACTGAATGTTGCCTTAGAGATTATTTTGAAGCAAGGACTATGTCTGTTTTTGTCAGGGGGAATGCTATATATACTGTACTGATGGGAATTAATGTCAGAAGTTTTGCTGATGTGTGGCTGTATCCCTCTGTTTTCCAGTAGGGTTCTGAACTGTTGCATGTGCTTTTGCATGATTTGGGTTGGTTATGTATCTTGGATATGATCACTGTGTTTCTGCTATGGAATCCAAGCCTGTTATTTAGCCAGTTTAGTTGCTAAAACTTTGTGGTTTAATCCAGTGTGGTGTCCCCATAGTTAGAAAATTAGGAAGTACAGATTTTATAGTGACTGGTATCAATGAGTTCTTTGTTTTACATCCCACTGTTTGGCCACATGAAGTGACTGTTGCCTCAGAAACTGTGACTGTTTTGGAAAGGAGGTAGGTGGGACAAGATTTATACTTCAGAAGTTTTACAACTCAGCATGACTAACTACCACGCTTTACTGGCTACATATAAACCCGTAACACTTGACTGACTTTTAGTGCATGCAGTTCCTCTTCCAACTGACTCTTATGAGTCTTATAAAAGACATAAGTCAATGATGAGATAGTAGTGCTGTTAAGAATGGAGCTTTGGATTTTTTTCTCATCCCATAACTTAAAATTCTTGTGAAAGGATTAGAGATTTTTTTTCTCCCTTTAAGATTCCATCTGCATGCCTAAGGCTGTGATGCACTCACTACTTGATATCCTAGCTAATTGCTCAGTTCTTCATAATTTTATGGAATAATGGAAAAAAAAATGGAAAAGATCTTGAAGTTTGACACCTTGTGTGAATATTACTTCTGATGACTCATTGTCCTAATCTCTAGTTCACAAGGTCATGGTCTTCCATTCTTCCCAGTAATTTTATTTGTTGTAAAACAGAACAGCTTCTACTAAAGGATGACTGAATCATGCTCCAGATCACTTGATGGTGTATACTGTGCCTAATAGACTATGGAACAGAAAACAAACATCCTCCTGTCCTACTTTCTGTAAATGAGTGGCACAGAGACAAGGCATCATGATTATTAATGCCAGTATACTGATGCCTGGCTCTGTGATTTGGGTTTATACATCTAAACCACTCAAATTTGTGGTAAGTATTAAAGCATACTCCTCTCATCATGTCCCCTCTGTCCTGGAATGGTAATTTCTATCAAACTTACATGCCTTTGCCAGACTGTTAGGAAACATATGTAATGTTAGGTGGAGGATCCTTCTAATTAGAAGGAATTGACATGTGACCCAGCTGTTAGCATTTAAATTTCAACACAAAAGAATGTTAGATGCTCTACAGCTGAACAAAATAGAGATGGGATACAATGTTATAAAGCACTGAGAAGCTGCAACTAACATTAATCTGATTTACATATCTTGACAGTATGTAATTCTTGGGTATATCATATGTAATTCTGGATTTACTTTATTTTTTTTAAATATAGGATACTTTCTGTCACGTGAAGCTGTAAGAGTACAGCCTCTTAAGACATGCAAGGGCCCTGTCAGGATTGGGCTGTCGAGAAGAGCTCGACCCAAACACCTTCATCCTTATCTGAAATGACTTACTGGATTCTTCTACCACTCTTCATAGAATCACTCTGCTTGAAAACTGTTGAAATGTTTTTATGTTATGGTTTTTTGGTTGATAGTTTGATCTTTGTGGTTTATGGGTTTTTTAGCTATTAATATTGCAGTATTTTCTAGTGATTTATTTAGGAATACTCCTGCAAATACTTGATAGCAAAGGGATTTATAATGAATGTTTACTAGTAGAAGTTTTAATGGAAAGATGAGGCCCTTTTAAAGTTTATGTAATATTAATAAGATCTGACATGTATTTTTCATCTATTAAAATAAACAGTTGAAATTGTTGTACTCAGACATTCTTAGAATCCTCTGTTATACAGTTTTAAAAATGCAATTTGTATTTTTAAAGAGACTTGATACAAATGTTTAGAGAGGTGTAGAAGAGAATATGAGGAAGCCAAATTTAGATAATGAAACAGGGAGGTTATGTTTTAGTCTTCAGAGCTCATTTCCTCTGATGTATTTTTGGTTTCATACACTTGTCCTGTTAGACATATAAACTCTTGAATTTCGGTGCAGAGTTGGGAAGGAGGGAAAGTGTAAATGCTGCAGACAGAATGTCTTATTGTGAGGGTACTGATTCCACCGCACGCAACATGGAAGCAAAATACCAGCACATAAATTCTGGAGACTATTTAATGTCTCAAGAAATGGGTAAACTTGGGCTGATGTGAAGCATATGGGTATTGGTTAGGGACTATTTGTTAATATACTGATATTTGTATTAACTGATAAAGAATAGTGACAGTTTCAACTGATTAAGAACACAGCAAGAAACCATGTGTGAAGCCTGAAAAAACCCCACTGAAGTGTCAGAACAAGAGTAATCTGGTAAGAGATATCAATAAGAAAACTTTAAAATCTCTGAAATTGCACAAAGATTTTCAGAAAGAGTGTATTTTACATTGCAGTGGATGAGAATTTCAGTTTAAGAAGCATTACAGAATAGTGAGGGAATATGATAAACCCCAGTACAAATAATACTACTTGGTTGCAAGCTGACACAAGGAAGCTGACACAAGCAGAAATGAAAGGGAAATAAATCTACAGATAAATTAATCAACAGAATCTATAGTAACAGTGCAAATGTTAAGTCACTCCACAGCTTAATCTATTTAGAAGCAACCATCAAAATATGTCATATATAATAATAGTACATTGTAGTGGGTTTGCATGAGAAGGTTTTGGTAGTGGTGGTGGGCTACAGGGGTGGCTTCTGTGAGAAGATGCCAGAAGCTTCTCTTTTGTCCACCTTGAGCCAGCACCAGCTGGCCAAGGCCCAGCCCATTGTTGACAGTGGTAGCACCTGTGGGATAGCACATTAAGAAGGGGGGGGGGGGGGGAATATATTATTTGCACCAGTAGAAGAGGGCAGTGAGAGAAACGCCTGTGCAGCCCCCAGGGCAGGAGGAGGCCGGGGGGCTCCAGGTGCCGCGGCAGAGGCTCCCCCCAGCCCGCGGCGCAGCCCCCGGCGGGGCAGGCTGTGCCCCCAGCCCACGGAGCCCCCGGGGGGCAGCTTCCCCCCCCGCAGCCCGGCAGGGCCCCACGCCGGGGCAGGGGGTGCCCGAGGGAGGCTGTGACCCGCGGGCAGCCCGCGCTGGAGCAGCTCCGGGCAGGGCCCGCGGCCCCGCGGGGAGAGGAGCCCGGGCCGGGGCCGGGCTGCGGGCAGGGCCGGTGCCCCCGCGGGGACCCGCGCCGGGGCCGGCCGGGCCTGAGGGGCTGCGCCCCGCGGGGGCACCCACGGCGGGGCCGGGCGTGGGGAACTGCAGCCCGTGGGATGGGCCATCGAGGACTGTCTCCCGTGGCAGGGATGCAATGGTGTAGCAGGGGAAGAGTGTGAGGAGGAAGGAGCAGCAAAGCAATGTGTGATGAACTGACCAAAGCCTCTGTTTCCCTTCCCCCTTCATTGCTCAGAGGGAGGAGTTAGAGAAATCGAGAATTAAGTTAAGCCCGAGAAAAAAAGGAGGGGTAGGGGGAAGGTGTTTGAATGGTAATAAATTAAATTGATTTCTCCAAGTTGAGTTTGTTTTGCCGGTGACAGTAGTTGGTGAGTGATCTCCCTGTTGTTATCTTGACCCATAAGCCTTTCATTATATTTTCTCTCCCCTGTCTGGTTGAGGGGATGTGTGATATGGTTGGCTTTGGTGGGCACTTGGCATTTAGCCAGGATCAACCCACTGCATAAATATATCAATATGCTTAGCCTATAGGGGTCTAAATAAGAAGAGGAGCTTCAGTACACAATGTTGAGTGAAATCAATGAGGCAATAAAATCTAAGAGAATGTTTATAATTTGGTTCATAATTTCTGTTATTCTCAGGTGAAACAGTAAAAATGCCACATGAACAGTTGTTTCTAGGAACAGCTGGTTCTAAAACAGGGGTTTCTAAACTCATCTGTGGACTATAGGTTGTCCAAAAGGTGTAGTAAGTGCTATGCACCTGGTCTAAAAATAATTTGAAACAGTAAAACTTACTACCTTACACATTAAAATTTCGACAGCGTGAGTATAAAACTCGCCATGCTAATGGAAAGCATATTTCTGGAGGTCACAGGACAGGAAATTATCCTTCCTTTATCATTAGTACACCTAATCTATGTAAAAATTTTAGAAGGGCTAAGCAAACGGGCAACAAATGCATACACAAATTCAGAAGCAATTCAGAAGTAGCTCTTAGGAGGACTGGGTCATCAGGCAGCTCCCTGAGGAACACGCAAATGAGTCTGAGGAGTCTGGTCAGGCAGCTGAACAGAGATGGGATGGACTAGATTTTGTAACTTCTTCACCATCAGCAGCAGACATCTCTGTCTTGGAGAGGGTAACTTGGCGTTATAGATCAGGGTGACAGTATGGAGGAGCTTGTGGACTTGTGGTTGGTAGCAACCCCTAAATGGCAACTGAGGGTCACTGCTTTGTCCTCCTCTTACTTCATTTTAGGCCTTGCAAGTGTGAGGTCTTTATATTTTATCGTTTGTGAATAGACAGTAAAGGGATGCTGGTTTCTCAGTGCTCTATAAGAAGTATCAGATTAAGTTTCTCTAGATCCCAGCAAGCAGCAACTGATCAAAATTATTTAGCTAAGTGTTCTTTATTGTGCATCCAGGGCAGAACAAGGAGAGCTGATCTATAGGTATCTGAATGTTCCTGCCCCCCCTTGGAGTTTTGTCCTCACAGCTGGGCAAACAGTTTCTTGAGTGTTGCTCAATATGAATTGACTTTCAGGAAATATGTCTTACCAATAGCTTCTCTATATCATATTTGTAAAGGCTGATGTTTACAATAGGAGAATGTATTATGGTTTGGGAGTGATACTTCTGTATTTCCAACACATTCTCTGATCTTTTTGGGAAAGCCTCTGTGTCATACCTCATCCTACAACTCTGGTGGGAAAAGATAACTTTATGCCACAGAGCCATATTCCCATATTCTCTTCCAGTTCTGGCCTGTGATCATTAATGAAACTTGGAAATACAATGAAAACATTGTATTTATAATAATTGTGGGAGGCCACTGGTGGCCGTGGCTTTGAAATATGCAGATCATTTCTGTCCTAGGACAATCGAGCACTCCCAGTGTTCAAAGCATGGTGATATTGGGTGTCAATCACCTTAAAAAGCCAGTAACTATAGAACTTTACAGATCAGTGCAAGGATGACACCCAGAGCACCTGTGTCCACCACCAGCTTCCACAGCACAGACTGATCAGTTTGTTATGTTCAGGAGTCAAGGCCTTAAATATCTGGGATGGAGGCCTCATAACTCTGATTTTTTGTCATTAGTGTCCAACACGGAGTCATGAAAGTGGCCTTTGCCATTCTTCAATCAGGTACATCAATAAAAGTTGACAAGTTGTGTATGGGGATGATGTGACCCCACCAAAGGGTACTTGTAATGAACGTTCACATAGCTAATTCTGACACTAAAGAAAATACCATTCCTTGAAATATCTAGGTAATTTTGTTCTGCCTTATATTAAACTTCAGGATGCCTGGAAACTCAGATGATACTAAAATCTGCAGGAATCAATCCCAAGGAAAGATTCCACTAAATTACCTCATCATTGTTTATTCAGCAAATCATACTTCAACTGGAGAACTTTGCTGTCTAGTAAAAAGTTAAGATATAAGAAGCCTGATATAAAGATATTTCCTACAAGATAGGAAATATCTTTAAAAAACATCCAAGAGTTAGGTGGTAACTCTTTATATTATATACAATTTTTAGCATTTAGGAACATGCTTAGTTTAAATCAATGAACTCACTATTTTTTAAAAAAATGTTTCTTTATCTGATGCTCTTACGTGAAAATACTACAGTGCTTTTGTGTGCAGAATACAGAGGGGTAAACAGGCTACTTTTTTAGGACAAGCGACAAAGTCTTAAATCACTGAGTTTATATTCAATAATGAACTTCCTTCTGTTTAATGGTGCAAAGTTTGTGCAAGAATGTCCCAAAATATCCTGGAAAATATACTAGAAATACAAAGTCATATTCTTCAACTTAAAAAACACCCAACCACGAAAAAGCAAACAATCAGTCAAGGAAAAGAACAAAAATCAGACCATGCAGACAAGTGGAAAGAATACTCCAGCTGAGATACTATGTAAACTGCATGCTTCATTGATCATTGACCTGGAGATAGCTGCTATCATCTTAAATAACAGAAGAAGGGTTGGCATTGGGAATGCTAGACTGGCCACCTGCCGACTTTTGCTTCCCCAGCCACCGTCAGCTGGAAAAGCTGAGGTACTTTGTTAACACTGGGGAGAAGCACATGAGTGTTCAGCTGTGTAAATCCAGGACACAAACTGGCGTTGTTCCAATGACTTTTAGAGCTGTGCGGGTATATGCCAAGCAAAGATCCTGCCATATATCTTTGCATATTTTGTCGAATGCAAGTGTATAGGTTTTGTTTTTTTTCATTGCAGAAACAGTATCTGGTGATATTTTTTGAGTTAGCTAAGCTTAGTAATGCTGACTAACAGAAATGCAGATGTTACGTGTCATTATACTTTAATAAGTATACAGAAAAGCTAAAATATAATTTCTGAATCATTTTTATCAGCTGCTAGAACAATAGTTATAGCTATGGCTTATTTAGTACAAAAGGATTCAATTATAGCCTACTGAAAGCCTTGAGTTCTGTTACATGTAGCAATATGTGGGATTTTTTAATAAATAGTAACTGAATGTATCTTTTATGTCTGCCTTTTGAATGACTGGGTGCAAAGCTAACACTGCTCTTAGTGTATTTTGGATAAATGTGGGTGATTAATGTGAACAAATGCAAGACTGTTAAAATCCAGCTTAATAACAGCACCTGTAGAGTAGAAGTATAGCTATTGTCTCTTTCAGGGAATGGAACTGAAACAGGTGATGAAGCCCTGTTACTCCTTCTACTGTTGGAAGGCAGTTTCCAAACAAGAATAGATGACAAACATTTGAGGGAGAGCACTGGGAAAAGGGCTGGAATGCCTGTATATAGTAAAAGGTTCTTCATCAAGCAAGATGGTACCAGAGCACTTTGTACCAAGAAGCTTCATGTAGTTAAGGATGAGCTAAACTTCTGCTCCTACAATTCACATCCAGTTTTGATCTTAACGCTCTGGTCCCAACACGGACATCCCACCATGTTATTCCCACACACTATTGGAGAATATACCTGCCATTGTCCCCTAGCCAAGCCACTGAGGTCTTTGTATCTGCTGTGTTCCTGTTGAGCCTTCAGTAAAGCATTTCTAGACAGTGTCAGGTAAACTCAAAAAACACTTTAAAAATATCTTGGAAAATGGAAAGTTAATTTTATTCAAAATTATTTCTGCTTAGTATGATTCATGTGAAAATGTAAATAAGGACACTGGTTTCAACATTTGTCCACTGATGGTCTGGGTGATAGATGAAAGGCTGACAACTGTCTATATGAAATGCAGCAATTTAACATTTACAAGTTATGATTAATTTCGTAAAGAAAATTAGTTCATCATGGGTTGATAAGGTAACCAAATTAAACAGTCATCTTATGAAATAGATGCTATTATTTGGTATTTGATCTTAGTCAGTGCTGCGATAGAAGAGACTAAGTGTTCATAGCTAAAAAGAAGTGTATCTTCTGTTTTGTTATTTAACATCTTCCCCCCACAAGGGTCCTTGAATTATCAAAATATTTTTAGCCAGGAGTCATAATGAAAATTCAATATAAATGATATTCAGTCTATGCACTAAGAAAGATGCCTAAACTAATTATCTGTTAAAATACTTCCTGTCAAAGCTTAAATATGCAAAAATATGCAAAGCTTACCTAAGAAACATGAAAAATACATGCCTCAGCATGGATATATATATGTATATATACATGTGTAACCTACCCTGTTTTAAAGTATAATCAAAATAAAGTATAATTAAAATGTATTCTTATTAGCAATGACATTTTGGAGCCTCCAATGCAACATATTGGCAAAGTTATATTTCACAATTTTGAATAGAGGTTATGGCTGCACGTGGAGAGATGGGAAAGAAATTGAATTGACTTGGGAAACCCCAGTCAATACAATAAAGTATGCTCTGAAGTGACCTGAACTGCCTTTGGGACGGTCCTATTGATTAGTAAGGAAACTTAGGGAAAATTTTTGCCAGAGTCAGTGTTTTCAATGGACTGCAAGAGTTGAAAAATCCTTTTTATTTCCTATTTGTAGCCAAGGGTGAAATAGCTATTTAAAGTGTTTTCCAGTATCGAAATTCTGTTATTCTAAGGTTTGTATTCCAACAGTATCCAGGACCTCTGGTCATGAACTTGCTGTTTACTGCAAAATCTTGGAACGAAGATTTGGTTCCTGTCCCAAGGATCTTACACTTAATTTTCAGTCTGTCAATGTACATTTAAATTATTTATTTCTTATTATATGACATGTAATGAAGGCAAAATGACCAAAAAACCACACTCCAAAACCTTTCAAAAAGAGCAGTCTTTGATTTACTTCTACACTGTAGATAAAGGAATCTTAAATTTTAAAATAATTTTGTTTATTTGGAGGAATATGTTGATGGATGCATGAGCAAAGGGATGGGTTATCTGTATGTAGCAGGCAGAGAACTGACCATGGGAAAGGTAATGTTCTATAGATTAGTCTGAAGATGGATCTCAAGTTTTATTCTTCTCATGCATTCCAAACATTTCCACCCTTTTTGGAGCCAACTTTTCCTTGAGAAAACAAGCAACGTTTTATGTGCTACTGGAGCTAGCTTCTTGTGCCCCTTACCCTATGTGTCAACTCATACTTCTTTCTGCCTTGCTTTCTTCCCCCTCCATAGCTGCTTCTGTCCCGGAATTTGCTGAGGTTCTGCCAGCATGGTGGAAAGCAACTAGAGCTGGTCCTCTTGATTGCCTTGCTACAGCAAAACTTACCTGCATGGGCTTGTTAAAGGTCACCTTTTTTATATGCTTGTGCCTCAGAAGTACACCGTAACTGACCACATGTGGTGAACTACTGGTCTTGTCCAGTATTTTCATTGTGGGAGAGGTTTCTTGGCAACGAACAGGTACTGAACTGTCATAGTATGACTCTCCAACCACATTTCTGTAAGCCCGTGTTCACACTGGCAGTTCTGAGTTGCCCAGCTTTGGAATGGTTAACAGTAATGGTAATAAAAAACCAGTAGTATTAGAAATCTTCAGTTTCCAGGAACCTATGGAGTGTGACGGTCAAAGGAACTTGAACATGGTATTGATTTTGGAGCCAGTGTCATAAGGAGAGTGCCATGAGAATTAGAATATAACTCTTCTTTTCTCCCAGTGAAATAAGCATTTGTGGATGGTCTACGCTCATTCTTTGTGTATCTTCCTATTTTACATGCATATTTTATTATCTGTTTTTTAAAAACAATGTCATTAACAATATATCTGTAAAAAACCTTTTAGGATGGGGAAACCTGTAGAAAAAATGTTTTGACATATTTTCAGAGGAGAATCTTTTTTAAAAGATTATGAAAGCTTGCATTATGCTTGTATACTACAGTATCCTGCTCTTCTTTATCCCATGTATTTGGTATGTTATTGCTTGAAAATAATTGTAGGGTACAAAGAATGGAGGTATGAGAAATAAGCATAGTTAATACTGAAAAAAAATAATACAAGGCTGTTCACAAAACTGAAGACACAGCGTAGGACGTGTTCATCCTTGTGAAAATTCTCCCTTTGTAAGTGCTGCCAAGGTCAATGTCAGCTTGAATTCTTTAATGCATGCTGTAAGTGCTAGCCGTGCAGATTAGATCTGCCCAGAGCTATTCTTATTTGTTCATCCAGCTTTTAAAAATACATGTTTGTGCTCTTCTATTAAAAAAATTTCCATTAAAAAATCAGCAGTCCAAGCTTGTATCAAGTCTTTCATTATATTCATTCTCCACCTACTTTTCATTTTGCCCCAGGAATATGTACAAACAACTTTCCAGATGCACACTGCTGAATGTATTTTCACATTCATTAACAAAGGAATAACATATTTCCTGCATTTTCCAGATAAATTAATGAAATTAGATTTTATAGGGAATAAAAATAGTTCAGTGTTGGGACTCATTATGAGAACCCTAAGGTTTACTAAAATGCTAAACTAATAACATTGAACATGGAATTGTATTTGTTATTGCCTTTATTTCTAGAATGAATCTTACCTGTATGAACTATGTCATTAATGGCACAAAACAATCCAAAATACAGAAATATTTCATGCAGTCCCACTTATCCTACTAAGGTTCCTATTTTTCTGAAGCTTCCAAGGAAAGAGAGGAAGGAAAGAGAGAGAGAAATAAGTCCTTTTTTACATATTCTTTTTTTATCATTAGGTCAAATGTGAGGTTGTTTGCCAGATCTCCTTCGGGCCAAATCTTGTAGTATTTTTTTGCATCAACCTATTTTTCTCTAGCAAATAAAATATTGGAAAAAATTCTAATTCAGCCTGATTCCTAGGCATAGTCCTTAATGATTCCTGGAGATACTTGTCTATATGGTGGGGACGTATGTGATACTTCCTAGGCAACCACAAGCAGGAGTAGTAGGAGTCTGTCAGTCTTTGCACCTAATATCAACATACAGAGTTATGTTTGTACTTGACAGCCTTTTCCAAAGAGCTCAGGAATGTCTCTGCAACAACGGATGGACACTTTTGGATGATAGCAGGGTAGAAATCTGTCAGAAATGCTAACAACTTGTTCAGGATAGTCCAAAGATGTGATGTCAGAGATTTTCTATCATCACCAATTATTCTGGGCTACCAAATGCACTCACTGTGTTTCGAGGAGGTGATATTTGGCTTCCCAATTTGATAACAATTGTTATTGTTTGATTGGCTCTGAGCCATCTGAAATGTGGGGAGGTGCTGACCTTACAAGTATCCCTCTTGATTCCCATGTTGCCATACAACTCTGTCTCCTGGCTTTACTGTTCTGGAGAAAACTGCGATTTTTAAAAGTTTAAACTACTATTTTCTTCTGTCTCTGGCTCACTTATCTATCATTGCTGTGCTTCCTGATGCTGAAGCTGAGCTGCTAATGGCTTTTCAAGCTGACCCTGCCGTAGCCTGTTGACATTGCTAGGCTGTCTATGGCGGTGCTGACTTTGTATCCATCGCAAGACACTGGGTCTGTTGCTGCCATGCTTGTCCCACCCTATACTGTTGCAGTTCTTAGTGTGCTTCCATGAGTTACTGGCAATTTATGCAGGTTCCTTATAAGAAGGGTGATCTCTCTTAATACTGAGCAGTAGATTTTGTTCAGTGGCTGAGCCAAACAAGAAAAGTAATGCCTGAATCGGAGTATTTTTAATTTTTTTGGAAGATTTCCTTTTTGGAGCAGCTTTTTTTCCAAAAGTTCTTCTCATAGTAATGAAAGGCTGAAAAAAGTCCATTCTGGATCAAGGAAATGTTTAGTTCAATATCAGACATAACATTTTGATTCCAGTGTAGATTCTTGTAACAAAAGTAAAAAACAGAAATACAGTACTAAATTTTAAACACCAGTTATAATACTAGGCAGGAGCATCGCCCTCAGTGAGTATTCAGGACACTTATAAAATACGTGGGAGGTTTAAGTTCAAATCCTCCCTCAAGAAACATCACTTCTTCACCTTCTGTCTGCCTGGTGCATGTTCTAGGTGTCATAGTGTGTGGGTGTACCTTTACTCATTCAACTGAAGACGTTCTACTTTGTGTAATTATTTTAACAGGAACTGACAGCTGCTTGTTCTGCCTTCACAATGACTGCATGAACATGTAACCTGTTACATCATTCTCATCTCCTCCTTCATGAATATTTAAGTATTTGTACAAGACGGAAGAACTTCACAAGGAGAAATTGGAACAACTTATGCTAGAATGCATTACAGTCACTGCAGCGATCACATGCTCTGTTCTGAGATACTGTTTCTGAGATCCTTGTTCTTAACTGCACACTGTAATAACTGCTGTTGTTATCTCCACATGCCTTTGTTGAACATAATTCCAAATGGTTTTGTTTGTACATCAAGAAGTTCTCATATTCCTGCGTCACTGAGCTCTGAACTCTGCAGAGTGGAGTGACTCTTGGAGCAGGAGCAATGTGTGTACCAAGAGAATTTGTTCTCCATCTCAATCTCAGGTTTGTATCAGTTCTCGAAGGAGGATTAGTCTCTGAGATGATGACATTAGTAATGAGTGCTGATTCTTGAAGAACAAATTGACTTCTTACTGACTGTTTCATCACTGCAGTTCCTAGACTACTGTAAACGTTGAAGTATGTGAAACTAAGTACTTAGTCTCAATGTTACTGAAGTCCACTCCACAGAGAAATCAAATCCAAGTATATTGCTTAGAAAAAATATGATTCTGGTGTCATAATGGTACATTACTTTTGTAAAAGCTGGCAATAGTTTCATACCTAGCAGACAGTCTCAAAAACTTTCTTCTTGTTTCAGTCTGATAGTACAAAAATTAATAAAAGCTGTTAAGCATAGGTATAACTAAACTGGGAATGTTCTCCTGAACTATCCTATTTCTGCTAGAAGTCATGATGCCAAGATCTTCATTGCTTTGCAGCCGTCTGCCCAAACTCCTTATCCTGTCAATCCCAGCTGTGGAGGAAAACTGGGTCCGACCCATTGGCACAGGCACCACTCATTCACCGCTCAAACTACAGCTTTGTCCCAGCATCACCTCAGTCATCTAAATGGTTAGAGTAAGAGGACTAATGGTCATCTGAACAAATCCCATTATGAAGCATTATTATTCTCTTTCAGTGACAGAAAAAAACTTAGAGTTGAAAGGCAAGTCCTGTAGTTAATAAGTGTTTTGAAGCAGAAGTGCAGCCCTCCTTTATGCTGCCCCTGCCATGAGCTGCCTGTCTAAAGGTCCTCCTTACGAACATATTTAACCCAGCAATTTCAGGTCATAAACCTCAGCATCTATGATTATATCTCTGATGATATGAAATAATACTGACTGAGTCTATTAGAAGCTTTCTCCCTCACACTGTGTTCATATTTATATTAACTTAGAAAAACAGCTTCAACTTCTTTTCTCCCATCCTTGTATTTCCTGCTTCACATTATCATCTTTGTCCACAAGGATGGTATTTTTTCATTTCACTTTTATTGCAAGATTTTTTTACTTTTTTTTTTTTTTTTAATTCCTTTGCCTGTATCAAATGCTTTTGTATCTACAGTTGAATGCTGTGTTGAATTTGTACTGGTCTTGTGGAAACTCCTGAAAGTATGATTTGTTTATTATCAGATGGAACATTGTGCCTCAGAGCATTCTTTTTATTATGAAGACTAGGATTAAACTAATTTGATTGTCAAGCTCCCTACTGTCAATCTGATGAACCACTAGTAACCTTCTCTGCCATTTTCTTGATTTAGTAAACCAGTTCTAGAAGAACTGCCAGATTATAATCCAGGTGAAAGGGGCAGCAACTGCAGTTTCTGCAGCACTTCCTAGCCCGCAGACATGTCTATATAAGCACTTTCAGAGTCTGGCTCCTTTTGGAACTTCCTTAGATGAGGGAGATGTTTTTTTTTTTATTTTCTCATTTATTGCTTATATAGAATATATACTAGTGCTGATTTTCCTGATTGTTTATCTGGGTGGAATTTAATATGCTTCCACAGAAAACATTCTTTTCTATGAAGACAAGAAATTCAAGATGTCAATTTAATGATCACCAAATCATTGACAATGGCTTATCTGTACTGATGTCCTCAGTCCCTCTTCTTGAAGCAGGCTGAGACAGCCAGTGCTCCTGAACTTGAGCTGGCAGCCCTGGGCACCTTTCAAGGCCCCGTTCTGAATGATGATCATCCTTCCCCAGGAAGAAACATAAGCAAATATAATTTGAAACCTGACTTTTTACTGATAACCTTTACTTAACATTATCTCAGGAACCAACAGCAAGGTACACTTTCAGAAGATGCACTCAAATGTGTTTTCTCAAGCTGCTGAATTCCCTGTATTGTTATCTGGTTCCTCATACTGGCTACAGGACTGCTGCCACGCATAATGACATTGTGTAAAAATTGTGAGTAGTGAGGTGATAAGATTATACAATGTAGATCTGGGAACCATACAAGCAATTTGAAAAAAAAGAGGAGGGCAAAATAAATATCAGGCAAATAAGATTTAAAAAGACTTGCTCTTATTAATCTTTCCTAAAGAGTAAAAATCAACATATTTGCATAAACTTCTGCAAAAGGTGCTTTTTGTGAGTGTACTATTTGCACAAAGAGAACAGTGAAGCATTGTGTTTGTGCTGTCTAACAGGCAGGCTGCAAGTTCTGAGTGGGGGCAGATATGAATGCTGCTTGCACTGTTTAGAATATTTTTTGCATAACACTGAAACCCAGTAAAAAGTATTTTATATATATAAGAGGAGTATTCTGTAATTATTCATCTCTTCACAGATGTGTAATTTTACAGAAGTCGGCCACATGAACCGACATATTTATCATAAGAAAATAACTATCCAGCAGATGAAGATAACTGGTATCATCCAGCAGTTTATTTTACCAAAATTAAGTTTCTTCTGAGATGTGGCACTTGTCAGATGTAATAAACCATTCTTTAATTTAAGATGAAATTGTGTTTTTTTTCTTTTCCCCAATTTCATACAGATTCATGGGTGGCTTATATGTTATTTTACAGTACATTAAAAAGCCTTTTTTTTCAGTTATAATACTCTAATACAATCTATTTGATAAGGATAAATTTGGTTTGATCCTGCAAAGTAATGTGAGAGCTGAGAACCTGAAATTGTTCTGAGAGGAGGTGAGGACATACAAAGAAAGGCCATGAAAAAGGGTGTTATCGGTACAGTCAACATAAATCATTACTTCCTTTGCAGACCCACCATTCTGCAACTACGTTTCTGCTGATTCTAAACATGCAGCAATTGCAACACAAGTCTTGTAAAAAGGTTTTTGAATCCTAAAGTTTCCCTATGTAGCATAGCCAGATCTATTCTAATGTAAAATATTTTATTCTAAAATTAACAAAATAAACCAACCCAGAATGGTTTTGTCAGCACAGGAACGTGACTCAAAAAAAGTTAGTCTACCAAATTCGTTGGCATTGTTCAACTCTTCTGTAACCATCTAAACATTTTTTAAATGTTGTTTCTTGACTCAGCAACTGATTTGGCTATTCATTCCAAATTGTGACTGATGATATTGATTGGTTTCTCAAAAGGACTGATTCAAAGCCTCTAGATGTCAATAGGACATCAATAATTTAGTCTGTGTACGTTGGATCAGGCCTGATGAGTAATCAGAATAACTGATGTTTTCTTCTAGACTGCTCTTCACTGCCACTGATTTTGTAACAGAGTGAAACAAGCATTAGCTGGGATTAAACTGTAAACTCTTAGTTCTTTTCTTGTAATTAAAAAATAAAGAATATATAATGAAAACATGACAAAAAGTATTAATGATAATTCCTACTTAAATAACAGTAGCATAAAATCATCTAGCAATACCCTGAAGGGAAAATTATTTTGGGGTTCTGTGATTTTAGTTTTATCAGTGAGAAAATGAAACTAATATTAGAAGCTGTGAAGATCACAGGAAACAGTATTTGTAAACCAAACACAGTCTAATTGTGGTTTGAATTAAATAATTTGAATCTCTTTTACAAGAAGCATGTTTCAACTTGAAGCTCCCAATTTAGTGTGATGTATAACGAAATCCTATAATAATATATTAAATGTTAAATTCATATATGTGCTTTTTCTCTAAAATTTACAAATATGTTTATTTGGCAACTAAGATGTAGCTTTCCAGTGGCCAAAATGGTGTGTTAAGTAAGTTTTTCTAATTAAATTACTTTTGTGTAGAGATTCATTAATATTCATTCACTAAAATCTAGCAAAGGTCAGCCAAAAGCTAAATGTGTGAGGACTGAATACCTTCCCTTGGAACTTTTTGTACATTTTAAAACAACTTTTTTTTTCTTCTACAGCTGTAAAACTGATTTGAAGGAGGACTCACTGGGTCTGTCAGATCTCTCTTACTCCTTTCTGCTACAGACTCACAGACACACACACATTATCACAACAGTGTTGTGAATTTGCACTGATATGGGGAATTAGCAACATCACTGAAGAGCAGTTAGCTGTGAACTGCAGCAGCTAGCTAGTGAAATCTTCCAAGTGCCAAACTGGTGTTTGGCCAGGACACTGCAGCAAACCCTTTACTTTTAAAGAAGTAGCACTTGAGCACTGAGGAATTAAGAAATAGAAAAGCATTAAGGAATAGAAAATCATTAAGGAATAGAGTTGTGCTGACTTAACATTTCAGCCAAAAAGTAAAACCTATGAACATAAAGGGCATGTCAGCATGGTATAACAAGGAATGGCCTCAACTCAAACTCAAAATTATAGTAAATTGTTATTTATTATAAACAGCTAGCTGGCTTTAAACTTGTCTTAAAAGTTCAAGTTTACCCCCAGGGGACAACTACAGATTGAATTTATGCTGCTAACTCAAGCTGGTGTATTGCAACCCAGGAGCACTGAATTCTATTTTACTTTTTGTTGGCATTTGTCATCCTGGGTGTAGTTTATGATCTGATCTGGCATCATGGCAGTGTCTGGACAGCAAGGGAGACCCCAGCTTACCTTTCTGTGGCTCTTGTCCTCAGGAGGAACTCCCTAGACAAAGGTGAGATTGCTCTTTTCTTGGGAGATACTGAGTATTCGTGGAAGGGAGAAACTTCTGGAGCCAAGGGAGGAAGAGGCAGAGACCACACTGGGAGCAATTCTGCTGCAGGAGAAGCTGGGAGTTTCCATAGAGGAGCAGGCGTATGATCAGTCTTCAAGGTGATGGCAAGGAGACTTTCACAAGCCCGTGAGAGCTTTTTCATGCCAAATATACTGAAAACAAGGATAAGAAAGATGAAAAGAACAGAAGAAAAATTTGCTTTTATTTTGATCACTAAGCAGAGCTGTGTCCTGAACTCAAATAGTGATTTTGTGTTAGTTTTCATTCAGATCAAACAACATCTGAGATTCAGAGCTTCCTGATATCTTTGGTGATCGCTGTAAAGAAAACACAAGGTTATTCTTTAAGTCTGGCTCACCTGAGGCTCACAAATCCATTTATTCAGAGTATTGTGGAAATGCTAACTGAACTAGTCAACTGCCAGGAGCTACTGGACTGAACATGCTTAAATCCTTGAAATCTCACTGTGACACTGGGTGCTGCTGAATCTGTTCTCCCTTTGTGAATTATAATTGAAAAAATTTAAGACAGATAGGTAAAAGTTTTTACAGCTTACCCATTAGCAAGAAGCAACATATTCTTTTGTCAAAACTGTTTTGTTTTTCTTTTTTTTTTTTTTTTTTTTCAGATTGCAAAGGCCCTGGTCAATATTAAAACTCCCCTCAAAAAAAGAGTTATTTATTCTTTCTTTCAGGGAAACACTGTTTTTGATTTCCTATCAAATGCTACATCAGAACAGACCCAAAACAGTTAAGATGTTGAGCAAAACCACCTAGAGCTGGTGAATAAAAGGTGACAAGGGCACTTCTTAGGTCTTGGTCCTCTTTTTTGGTCTCAGATTAATTTACATAGGTTTACAGAGCACCTTTCTCCTTTTTGCTCCACAGCCTGGAAAGAGGTGTTCACAATTTCTTTCTGGAAGTAACTATGCAGGAAATACTTTATCTACAAGAAGGTAGTCAGCAGGGCTGAAGGAGGAAAGGTACAACTTGTGACCATCGGCATCTTACGTTGACAGGATCACAGATACCAGCTCTAACTTTTGTCCCAGCACAATAAATATACATCTGTATGCCATGACAAGTACCTCTGCATATATACACTCACATAAATACAGAACTAAGATAATTAGAACATTTCAATTTGTTACTTTGCCTCAGATTTAAACCAGCGTTTCCTATCTCACTTAAAAGTACCTTAACAGTGAGGGTTTCCCAGCCTTGAGGAGGCCATTTTTATGTGTAGGAAGAGAGGTTCCTCACAGAGCTCACTGGGCCAGAAAGGAAGGATTTAGAAGGATTTTTTTTTTAATCTTTTTTTTTTTTTTTTTAATAATTTGACCAGTAGGCACTCAGCTGAAAGGGTTCCATCAATGGGTTTGGATCTAGTTCCTGTTCCTATAACTGTTATTATTATTATTAACAAGAAAATGTACAAATAGTTTTCTGGAAGCGGACTAGCACATAACTCTGCTCCCAAGTGAATCCTCTAATCATAGTTTTCCTTAATGTTATTGACACTGTGGTCTAAAGGAATTTGAGCTAGTTTCTTGTGGTGACACCCTTTCAGTGGGGAGGAGTAGGATGTCATTCCTCCGTCCTCATTCTACCTTCAAGAATAGCTACCTGTTGTGGTTAGGAGATGGAGATTTGACCTTGTAAGGCTGAAAAGAGGATTCAACCCACTTTACAGAGAAATGGCAGCATAAAAGGTCGATAGTGCTGTCACAAATGTGTCCTGCAGGGCGTCTGCTTCTGTCAGTATCTGAAATGGTCTGAGAAACTCTGCAGATCAAGTCCCGGAGGCACCTCAGGGAGACGTTTGTTCATCCTGGGACCTTGAGCCTGAACTGTTACCCACTTACAGTAGGGTGGCTTGGCATGCACAGAGGTAATATTTTAGCACTTTGGGCTAAAAAAAGAATAATTAAAAAAAGCTAAACAGCTAGGGACATGAGGTTGAGCCCACTGCTTAAAGTGAATTTTGAAACCTGTGTTCTGCCCTGTATATCTGACATGAGTCAGGTGCTACTTACATTGTGTATGCAGAGATTTTTGCAGTCACAGAAGAGTTAGATGTATCTGAAGAAGAAAAATGCATTGTTCATGGTCTACTGGAAAAGAAAATTAAAATGTATGTGTCTGCTCTTATGGAAAGAATTATAAAATTAGGCTGATCGGTCTGAGTCAGTCATATATTGAGAGACAGTACATTTCCCATGTTGCTTGTTTCTTCAAGGATAAACAGCATCTAAAATGAAAACTGTGAATAAATGAAACTGTTCCTTTCAAGTTTAATTTGATGTAAAGCAAGTGTCCAGCACAGGTATATGCAATACCACTACCTTGTAAATTAGCTTCACTGGCTTTTTAAAAGACTTTGCTATAGCTGCTACCAATGTTTTCCCTAACAGAAGATATAACCAGTTTCAGGAGACCCCCAAGAAAATTGCTAAAATTAGACTGATCACCCCAAAAGGCTGAAGGTGTTAACATTTTAAACAACAAACCTAAAATGCAGACTCTTTCATTACTAGGCATGACTTACCATACTAAGAAACTGTTTAATGAGAAACTAGATAAGAAGGATGATGAAAACTGAGGCAACTACAATAAATACTATAAATAAGAAAATAATGTGCTTTCTGATATTACTGCTCATATAAAAGCTGTTTTTCCTGTATTTATATAAGTAGAAATGTTATACCAAGTATTTTACAGGGTGCAGGTGACATTTCTGTAATTTATACTGGGATCTAAAGCAAACCAATCCACCAGCATCAGTTAAAATCAATACAATCTACAGCAACTGTCTGCAATGCAGAGGATACAGGGTAGCCATTTAAAGACAGTCAGAATATGAAGAACCTGGCAATAAAGAAAATTATACACTGATGCCTGAATGCAGATTTCAAAAAAACCTGAAACATAAACCCCATGCAGGCCAAAGCTGTCTTCAGAGAGTAAGTATTTTTGAACTTACAGCAGATAGTGATGACCTAAGTGTCATTCCAGGAACAACAACATAAGAATGAGCTGCTATTAGGCAAGGTTTGGACAGTAACAAGTACTTCTACATTTAGTCATCAAGTTATCTTGTTTCTCCTCCAGTTAATGTATTAAGGGGTCATTTAAAATTAAGTTCCCACTCTACCAGTCATAATAGAGTTTTATTTTATCTGTTTCACATTCTTGCTAGGGAGAATTAAAAACGAAACATGTAATAAACTCACATTTGTCTCAGGGCCCATCACTGCAGTGAGGAATACCTTCCCTTGTGAACTGAAATCCAATGGTTTAGCAACATACATCATGTTGATATAAGACAGACTCTTTTGCCTAGAGGACACTCTAATGTCTAACTAGATAGACATCATAATTCTCTGTATATTAGAGGCAAATAACTAACTCTCTGTTGTTAAAGTTGCAAGTGATTTCTGTTTGAGTCTGGTTTTTAATCTTGCCATTTTAAATGGCCAAAACAAAATTGATCTTGCATATATATTTGTTTGTTCTAGAAAATTAAACTTTTGGTGAAAAGCTGATAAGCAAATTGCATTAGTAAGATATGACAGTTTTAATAAACTTCCTTTAGCAAAATTCTGACTTCCTTTTTTAATGAACATTATGTCTCAAAAGCTTATGGGCTATAGTGGCACCAAACATAGTTAATTTTTATTGATCTCAGAATTCAAAGTGGAACCTCTGCATACTTCAAGACCGTAAAGTGGTTTGTATTTAAATCATCCTAAATACATCTGGAGAACATAAATGAATTTTATGATGTATGGAATTTAAGTTACAATTTTTTATGGAATCTGCAGACCTATTGTTAACATACTATTCCTGCCATGAAAGAAGAGAGTGATTCTTATATAGTCCCAGCATTTATTAAGGTGGTTATTAAACATCCATGTCATGCTAGAAATCCACATGTATTAAATTCTCAGGAACTCTCTCACAGAGATGGAGCCATGGTCCAAGGAAGGTTCTAGGTAACACCACGGTAAGAAAAATCAAATGTAGGCTGCATTGGAGTGGTAGGGTTGCCTACTGATGATAGAATTCAGATAAAACAATCTTACTCATCATCATTCAGATGACATCACTACTGAAAAGTGAAAGGAAAAACAATTGAAAATCAAGCCAATACCGTGGTCTGCTACTCCTGACTTTTGAGCTTACTTATGAGCTCTCTTATCACTCTTATGAGTGATAGCTTTCACCTCTTTCCAGCAAAGTTTTTATATTCTTATACATTTTTGGGACTTCCATTGATTATTCATGGGTTGGAGACCTCCAGGTGAAGCTAGGAACTACCAAGATTCAGAATGATTCTTCAGATATCTGACCTTATTTCTAGTAAGATTAAGGCGAATATATACGTATATATTTTTTTCATTATCTCAAAACTACTCAGAAACTCTTTACTTTTACAAAACTTTTACAAAACTACCTTCACTCTTTAGGCCCAGCAAACAACATCTTATATCTGTTAAAGCATCTAAACCACAGATTCCTTCTTACTGTATGCTTTCACTGTAGATTTGCCGGGATCTCCCCATACTTAATGTAGATTATAAGATCACACACAAATTAGACTGACTTCCTTCTCTTAAACTATTGCCATTCTTACAGATTTTGATTGTTCCCCAAAATAATAAGAGACAAAGACCAACGCGCAGTAGCAAAATTTGCTTAGTACAGAAAGTATAACTGAGTATTTCTAATCCTTCAACGAGTTAGGATATTTAGGTGGAGTTTGATTCTGATTTTAAATCCAAGCCAAGAATAAATGCAAATGCCTTTATGGAAATATAGGGAAATTCAGATCTATCTATTTGGTGAGCATAGACAAGCATGCAGAAATCCTTCTGCCTGTATGTTAATTGAAAATTGAAAGTCAGAGAGGAAACTACTCCCATTTTACTAAGTGGCTGTTTCTGCAGATTCAGAGATTCAGTAAGTCTACCCTGTAAAACTTCAGATTCATTTTGTAATTAATAGTCTGATTGAGGTGGGCATTTTGGAGCTGTGGCTTTCAGCTACATGTATGGAAAGCGCTACCATACACCAAAGCAATTGTAGTGTAGTAATACGACAATGCTGAAGATCACAAAGTATTTGGTATTCTGTATAAATTCAGTGAAGCATTTCAGATGCACATGATGTTATTTAACTTAGACTTGAAATGTCCGGCACTAGACTTTGAGAATGCTGCAAGAAATACCACAGGCAGGCATCTCCAGTTTGACTGTGCTTAATATGTGATCCAGAAGGCCCTTTTAAAAAGGTATTTTAAGCCCATTTTAAATCAATAAGACCGAATGGCTGCTAGGATCAGTTTTGACTTCATTGGTATCAGCCTTTGTATCAGAAAGGTAAGTGGAATGACATTACTCCTTTTCTGTACTGGTCTGAAAGCTGAATCAGGGCAGGAGTGCCTCACTTTCCTCAGCTAACCTCAAGAAAACTTGTTAATTTAGTTAATATAACTGAAATACCTTTGTAAATGTAAAAATTTTGTGTAAACAATAACTGCTGCCCCTTTAATTTTGTTTGGAGTATTTCCCCAAGTAAATCTGAAAGAAGTGCTCTGAGGGAGATGGGTGCACCATTCCCTTAGTGGCAGGCTGCTGGGTCTGGGAGGGAGTTATTACACCCCTATTGTCAGGCTGTACATGCAGGATTTTTCATTCAGTTCTCCAGAGTGCTACACGTTTCACTGCCTGATTAAAAAAGAAGCTGTTAGCACATATCAAATTCCAACCAGGTGTAAGTCACCAGAGAAAGGTTTGAGGCATTGCAGGAAGACATTCATTAAAAGCATAAATTGGACAGAAGAAAAAGGCACATAGCAAAAGGACCCAAAACCACTGCCGCATCTAGCATTTAACAGGGAGTTTGTCCCTCTGCAAAAGTCAAGTTTCAAAAAAATATTTTAATGGATGCTGCTCATAGCCTTTGAGGAAGTTTCTCTAGGACTGAGGAGACACACCAAGTCCCTGGATCAGCTGGAAGTGTGTGTTGCCTTTATTTTCACTCTACAAGGTATGGCTTTAGCATGAGGAGCAGACAACAAACTCCATGCATTAAAGAAGTGTATCTTCTCCCCATTAGCTTAGGTTTTTTTGCTATAGGGGGTACAGAGGACAGTGAATAAGGCAGTGTTGGAAGTTGCTGTCCCTACGGGAGGGCAGTGTTCCAGGTCACCAAGAAGAGTGGACATACAGGCTTCACTCCAAGTGTACTAAAGCCAGAAGTACAAGTTGCAGCAATGTCATGACCTTTCATAGGATCACAGAATAATTTGGGTTGAAAAGAACTTTTAAAGATTATCTAGTCCAATGCCCTTTCCTTAGGTAGAGACATCTTTCAGTAGATCAAGTTGCTCAAAGCTCCATCCAGCCTGGCCTTGAACACTTCCAGGATGAGGCATCCACAACTTCTCTGGGCAACTTGTTGTAGTGTTATCGCCACTCTCATCATAATAAAATCTAAGTCTGTTGTCTCTCAGTTTAAAGCAATTACCCCTTCTCTGGTCACTACAAGCCCTGATAAAAAGTCTGTTCCTCTTTCTTATAAACCCCCTTTGTATATTGAAAGCCACAATAAAGTCTCTTCTCCATGCTGAACCACCCCAACTGTCTCTTCACAGAAGAGGTGCCTAGCCCTCTGATCATTTTCATGGCCCTCCTCTGGACCCACTGCAACAGGGATTATGTTTGAGTTGAGGCTGTTCTGTGGGTTGGAGCATAATACTTCATATACAAGAACATGGTAAAGATAGTAGTTTCCCATCACCAAAAAAATGTATCTTCCTTCTTATACAGGAAGTTACAAATGAAGATTAATGAACTTATGAGGACAGGCAATAAGCTGCTAGTCGCTCTTTTCCTTGCTGTGATAGCAAGGAAAGACCTTGAATTCCTCCCTGCCCTCACCTTCTTTATTATACATGGTTCATAAAGACAGGGTGATAATTTTTTAAATCTCATAGTGATATGTATCACAGAGAGATTCAATTTTTCAGCTGATCCAGTCAACTTCCTGAAAGTATCTAGAATCATAAAACTTCATTTTATGACTGGAAATGTTATCTTGCCACCAGGGACCTGCTTAGGTATTGGCGTAGTAAATATCAAGGTATGCATTCATTCCGACATTAAATTAAAGTTGGCTTAGAAGGATTAATTACTCTCAGGTGTGCTCATTTCTTCTACATTAGGGAAGCTTTAGTTCCAAACTGTAATTTCATCCATTAAACTGTCTGGTCTGAATTCAATTATGTCATCGCCCTCCATTGGATTTTATAAGTGCCTTTATAATAGACAGTGGTGTTTGGGACAGAACCAACAGAGTTTTGTTGCCCAGGAGAATTTCTCTTTCTATTGGCATACGTATAAACTATATATATATATATTTCTGAGCACAAAACACAACCTTCTAGCTGCTAGCCATCAGCCAACAGTTCCAAGGAACACTTGCACTGTACCTTTCCCTGGGTTCAAGTAGGATGCATCTGAAGCACGTAAAGTGGGGTCCCTTTATAGGGTGTTGAAACCATAACTGGATACAGCTGGAATCAATGCTGGACTTCTGTTTTATTTCATTATGGCCTCAAATAGCTGGTTTATACCTGTCTGTTTAACTTGCACTAGAGCAGAGGAAGAAGAGCTCATGCTGCAGACACCACTATCAGCTAGGCAGTGGCAACAGAGGTGAGTCCTCTTGCCTCTCAGAAGAGACATGCTAGCTGGGTTTCTCCTTTTTCTCTCTTCTGCAGCTGAAAACTGTTTGACTTTCGACCACTAGAACAAAGATATGTTTGCAGAACAAACTCTATTGAGAAGGAAAACTATTGGTGCTGCTTCTCTGCTGAAAGCACTGTGATTCTAAATTAAACAAATTGCACTTTAAGAGAGGAGAAAAAAGCCAGAAAAACTAGTGTCAGCTGGGAAATTAAGAGCTCACTTGAGAAACGTATCCTAATTCAGGCTCAGAGCCAAATCACACTCCATGTTATGAGTGCTATGATATTGCTGCTTGCAAGCACTGTTTTTGGTCCTGGCTTTTCTGCATAGTGGCACATTCTTGACTTCAGAAATGAGCAGAGCCTGAGCTGTGGAAGGGGGTCATATTTCTAGGATGAGGTGGCAACTGAGCTTATCTGGCATAAGTGCTCCAAATGATGTTGTTATAAAATAAAAAGATTCCATCTTTTTCTTTGAATTTTGTTTGCCTAAGTGGCAATAATTGCATTTTTTTTGAGAACCTAAGTGTTAAATATGCTCTAAACAAGACATAATCGTGTCAGCTTACACTACAGCAGAGCAGATGAACATCAAATTTTGAATCAGCCCTGGGTGGGAAAGAGAACTTGCTTGGAATACTATGGTTCTGGATATATGCAGAACTTTAAGTAACTATAAAAAAAAAAGGGAGGTGTCTAGTTTGTTTTGTCTCTATGTTTGGGATAGGCTGCAGCTGAAATTCAATTGAATACAATTTATATTGAATGTAAAATATGTTAGAAATCTCACTCCCCCATTGATTTTTGCAGGCATAAAACTATTTCTGCCTCTGGAATTAGCTGTCAATAGTGAAATCATATAGCTCTGTTATTTATATAAATAGTTCAGTGATTGTTATGTCCTTGCAGGTTATATTTTCACCAAAAAACTTTCCAATTAGGATATCAAACAGTATCATAAATCCAGATTCTTCCTACTTTATTTAGGCATTAAATCAGTATGGCTCTCCAGAGGACAATTCAAATTGTACTTGAGTTGATTTGTTTCCAGTGATGTCCATCTCTCCCTGTTGATTTGAGGAGATATGTAAGGCAATCAAACTCCTAACTAAAAAAATTCAAGTACCTACAGCCAGCTGAGATTAATACAGCGTCCAACTTATACATGTTATAAATTATTTGAATTTCTTAGGCAATGGCAACGTGCTACATAACACTAAGGGCACACATACAGATTCATTGCCTATATCAAATAGTAGACAAGCTCTCAGGGAGAAGATTGATAGGGTTTAGTTGAAAACTTTGTAAGTGATGAGGTGACACTTATATGAATTAAGGTTTGGCAAGCTTTGCCATAGATGAAACGTTATTGCTATGGTTTGAAAGGAAAGCCTGTCTCACTACCATTGATCGTTATTCCCAGGAACAGAGCACAGCATGGAAGAAGTCAGGGGCAGAAGAGTCAATAAGAAAATAAAAACTGCAGGGCTACTGAGCAAAATGGGTCAAAGAGAAAAGAGCATGAGAAATTCTGTAGAGAAAGGCAATGATACAATGGGATGCTCAAAGAAATTGAAGTTGTTAGAGACAAGGTGTTTAGCAAATAGGTCAAAGGATTCTTTTTAAGGATGGGAAATATCTGAATGCTGACATGGAAAGTGATTTCACTCTCTAATCATGAAGCTTGTGTCCACATTATGCACTTTCACAAAGTTGCAACAATTAAGCCTTCCCATTTTGCATGATCCCCTTGATATCCATACATAAGCCTTTAGCATGTATTTTGTACCTACCAAGATATCATGGATATTAAAAGAATTACTTCAAAAGTAGATTCTTGACTAGATCATTAATAATTTTGCCTTTTGGCAGATCGGTAATTTTTAGTTCTGAATGCTCCCGTTTCAGACACACAAACTTACTCTTATTTCTAAAATAATATTCTGGAATGGTAACTTAAAATTGAGATGGAAAAAGCATACAAATGACTACCAAATGAAAGGTAACGTGGCAATCCTGTCTTGCTGGAAAAGCTCTGATGCCTCAGGTGACAAAACGGAGAATGTCCAGTTAGTGAATGTAGAGCACAACATTTCCTGGCTAGGCAGGATTAAAAATTAAATTTCCTTTAAAAGGTCACCAGAATTAGGTGGGGGGGGGGTATCACTATAAACCTCTTTCTAAAGGAAGAAGCTCTTACTTTTCCTTTTGTCCTTGGATGTGAAAGAAAGTGGCAAGTCCATCATCTTGTGTTTGTGGATAAGTTCAAACACTTGAAACAAAAGGAAAATTCCTAAGCATGCACTGCTGTCTTTTTCAGGTTACATTAACTGTGATTCATGCTGCTATCCTTCATTTTCTTGTACTGTACTCTTGGGTCTGCTGGAAAATTGCAAAGGGATGAATGAACATTACTTTGACAAAAAGGTGAAAGGCATATTGATCATAACCTGGTTGTTTTTTTTTTTTTTTTTTTTGATCAGATAATTTGTGAAGAGGGTGCAAAGTAGCAAGTGTTCTAGGTAGGTAGATTTCTTTTTTTCTTTTGAAGCTAAGAACAACTTGTTTCTATGTAATTATGTGTAAATGGCAAAAATACCAATTCATCTGAAAGAAAGGACACGCCATACTAATGTGCAGTGTAATATAATCAGGTGGGCATTGAATGAGGTCCCTAAGGGACAGGCATATAAAAGCAGTACTTCTGCTGAACCTTTGTTTCCAAGAACTTCTCTGACATGCATTTCCATCCAATAAAGGAATCCTAGCATATAAGAAAAGATGTGTCGAATACCAGTGAGTCAGGCAAAAGTTGTAACAAGGTTAACGTGTGTGTAGGCGGCAGAAGTCTTTTGGCTGTTTCCTCTTCTGGTTTCTGTTCAAATTGATTTCTGTTCTGCTCTGTTTTCCCATCAGAGTTTTGAAGGATAATTGTTCTAAAGAAAAGTAATATTGACTGTCAAAGAGCACCCACTGGTATGGAACGATCATCCACTGGATTTTATTTTCACCATCAACAGACATGCTAAGAACAGTAGGGACCCAGAAGTGACATCTATGCCAACAAATCAAACAGTTCTCTGGATCTGGGCATGGTGTTGGGAAACTGTTGTCTGTATGGCCTAATAACCACTACATGGTAATTGTTCATCCAATTCAGTAAATAAAATGCACAGATAAGATGTATACTGACGCTGTTAGGATCAAAACCGAGCACTGAATAAACCCATCTTGTCCCATTTGATTTAGCTACACATTTAATCTGTATATCGAGGCAGCATAGTTGCACAAAAAGTTGTTCAAATAATTATTCAGTTGTCTATCTACTATAATCACTTGAATTTTAGAAACCTAAAAATGGAAAATAAAAATTATTGTTTGAAGTTCTTCTGCAAACATTTCTGACAATGTCATGGGTACTGAAATTCTGAAACTACAGTCCTAGTGCCAGCCACTTCCATGTTCTACTGGTAGAAATCTTAGAATGCAAGAATAACCACATCATTTACTTACACACTGTGACAGATATTTTTTCCATTGTGTAAGTCCATGTAATCACACCAATCTCTTCTAGTGTTTGAAGATCAAAAGCAGATTGACCTTTGGTGAGCTTTTGGTGAAAATAGTTAAAGTAAAATTAGAACAGGCTTTAATCTGAACCATTATATCTGCTGAAATTTAATATTTCACACAAAAATATAATGTTACTTGTGAAATGTAAAATTTGTCTTATAAAAATGAAAGGAACTGTCTTAGTGTACAAGAAATTGTTTACCCAATTTATAGAAATTAATGAGCCTGGCTTTTGACTAACTCCACTGCAACCCAGGAATCACTTTCTAGACTCCAGGGAACTAACACTAGTGCATAAACAGTAAAAATGGAAAAGAAAACTTGGACAGTCCTCTAAAAAGAGAAAATAGAAAGGGGAAGTAGTAGAGCTGTGTGGGTAGACATTATTATTCCATGTTTTGTAGAAGCAAACGAGGAGCTGGAACCACAGCCCCTGTTCTTAGGAGTTTAATCTGGTCGGAGTGAATTGGGGAAAGATGGATTCAGAAAAATAAATTATTCTGGTTATCTATATACTGCGGTGCAGTTTTGTCAAACTATATGTAAATATTAACTACTTCCTAAATGTCATGCGTGCCTTTTTGGAAACTGAGGTAAATGTTAAAGTGAGATAAAAGTTGAAAGGGTCCTGAAAGATTGGTATCTTCTGGTCCAGTATTGCTTATAATTTGTAAGTTCCTTCCTCCCAAATTAATATGAAAATGTACCAAATCAGTCAGATTTTATAAAGGTTGTGTTTCATATGCGTTCTTAGCTTCTATAGTGTTATTGTTTGACACTTCTGGAGTACATCACTCCATCAGTCCAGTTTTGCAGTAAATAGTAGTTTCCTGCTCTGGAACTCTAGTCCATACTCACCATATATTTGCACTTATATTAAACCAGAAATTATGTCTTGATCATTTTATGTTAAAAATAAAAAACAAAGCCAGGTGTTTATTCCTCATTTGTGTTGTAAGCCCAAAAGAGGACATGCTGGTCCTGTCTCATAAAATACAGCATTTACAAGAACTCCTCCAGTTAAACATCACGGAAAGCACTGAGAATGTCAAAACTTTTCAGCTTATATGTTTTCTTGGGCCCTTGGTTACTGAAGGGTTGATGTTATCATTCAGGGGGTTTTGGTTGTTTTTAAGGTTTTGTTAATTAGTGTTTACAAAGCCCATAAAAGAGCCACAGCATTGTTTTAGTCTGTGACTCTCTGAGATCCAGGTGCTAAGCATGTACAATCCTTTGCCTGGATTTTGCAACCCTCTTTTCTATTCCCTCTCCTCTCCCTCTCCCCCTTTGCATTTTTGCTGCTCCATGGCACAGCAAAAAAAGGGTGAAGTAGGTTAACCTGCCAGCTTTATCTCTAGTTCTGATTATTTCTTGGAAATTGGTTTGCCCTCTCTGTGCTAGCAGGATATGAAGCTCTCAGCTTTTCCCAATCATTTTTGTCTTCCCAACCCCCCACTCCCAGAAATACAATATTAACAAGCAAGATCAGCATAGAAATGCAAAAGAGACTGTGGTATTCATTTTTTAAATATTATATTTAAAATGGTGATAATTTATCCATGAGTTTTTGAAAACTTTTTATTAAAGAAGATCATAGCAAGGAGCTCTTAGTCTAATATTTTATAGATTTTTCAATTTTTTAGAGAAAGGAACTGGAGAAAATTTGTACCTGGCTACCAAAAATTATTTTCTGTTTGTCATTTGCCATTTCAGATATGCAATCAATAGCAAGAATTTTATCTCTACCAAGATCATGCTGTAATTCCAATACTAACATCTTAAAATTCAAGTAATTTTTGTTTCTAGTAAAAGAGGATGCAAAAATCTCCAAGTTTACTATAAGAATTTGTTAGCCTTCTGGATTGTTTTCTGACATTATTAACAGTAGAGGATGCCTCAGGAATGTCACTGTAGCTGTTGGGCTTTCAACTGCTTATCTGCTCACCTGGAAAATCAGTAATTGCAGAACAAACTTCACAGAGAATTAATAGAGACACTAGGGTGATGGTGAGCTAGCTGCCAGTTATTCATTGTAAACATAATGTATTTAAATGAAACTATTATTGATAAGCAATTAATGTGCGTAACTGGCAGCCAGTTTCTTAGATCTAAATAATTCAATGCTTTTATACCTAAAAGCAATATCTGTGTTTGTGAGAGGTCTGAGATTGACAGGCACTAGAAAATGAAATTCCCTGTTTATCCATTGAACATGCACTGCATGTCCAGGACAGCTCTCCCATGCATGGGCTGTCAAGGTGCCTCACTCCTTTCCTGGAAGACCTGCTGTACCTAACAAAGCACCTATCCATTTCCATTTAGTTGCAAGTGAAAGTGCTGATGAGTAATTACTGTCATGTTCTTGCTATGTGTCTGAGCTGAGTCCTAACATGCTTTTTTTACTGCATTTATTATTATTCACCATTTCCCAAATTAATCAGTGGCTTGGCTCAGACACACTTCATTAATGTGAAGGTAGTCTGAGTCAATATTGCAGGGTATCATCACAACACACTTTGGACTACATTAACCACTATACTACAGTTGTTTTGCATCACTTGTAAAATACGAAGATAACACAAAACCTGGTTTGCTTGTTCTTGCCTTTGTATGTGTAAGCAAAAACTCAAGGATGACAAATCAGAAATATAAAGGATAACTGAGTGCCTTACAGCCAGATGCATGGCATTATTATGGTGCACAGGCTATACTCTGCCTCTAAGCGTGGAGGAATTAATTTAGAAATGAAGTTTCTCTCCTCTTGTCACGAAGCTCAACTCTGTTCCAGGTGTTGGTCTTGTTAGTGTCAATGGGAGTCCACACAGCTGGATTTTTGGTCTCTGGATTTACATCTCAGAGACTAAAACATTTTTAATTAATTAATGTTTTAATTACATATTTTAAATTTATTGTGTGGGACACACAAAATAAGGAAAACAAACCCCTCTGTCACTGAAATTTTAGGTGGAGAAATTCAGACTTGGAAAAAGATATGGATTTTTAACACAGATTGTCTAAGTCATGACTAGGACCATCTGCAAAGTCTTATATTATCTTTCACCAGCGATATAAGTTTTTTTCTAAAGAATTTAAAAGCATAATTGGGTTTAGATCACTGATGTCCTATTGGTTCTCTTTTGATGGAGATCACTGACGGTTTTATTCCGTTTTTAAACAGTTACACAATTTAAAAGTATTTTTGTAGTTGATTTAAGCCATATGTTATATTTTCTAATATACAGAAAATAACGAATCAGAAAGAAAGTAACTAAAAATATTAGGGATTGTTTAATTCCAGAATACAAAACCACATCTGTGTTATTAATGGTCTTAATATATATAAATATTACATTTTATTCAAGAGAAATATATAAATAATGCAATCTATTTTCAGATTTAGCTTGTTCTACACAAGGTTTACCCACAGTCTAGTTAATTTGCTCAGCATCTCAAACAGCATCCTTAGTGAAGACAGCAGCTGACCTTGTTTCCTTACATTCAGATTTGTACTCATTCTACTGTTTTAAGAATTCTTACAACAGTATGATGAGTCCAGGCCTCAAGACCCTTTAAAACAGTTAATACACCAGAAGAGGTTTTGAAAGGAGGGTTTTAAAAGGAAAGCGAAATAACTAGCTAGTTAGCTAGCTGTGGAGGGGGAAGAGAGCGGCAGACCTTGCGGCTACATCTGTACCAGGAAATTAAACAAGCACGGGACTGTTCTGTAGCACAGAATAGTCCAGATCTGTACTATTAAATCCTTTTACCCTTAAAAGCATGAAGACTCTGCATAGGAAGATCTGCCCAGCCACTGCTGTCTTCTGAGTAGTGCCCAAAATGGTCAGGGAGCAGCCCCACCGCAGGGTGATCCAGCCCCCACAACGTGTCCCAGCCCCCTCTCCTTTATTAGCAGAGACTTGCCTGTGGCTCTGCAAGAGGTGTTACTGCTCTGCAGCACGGGGGAGCAGCTCTGTATGTCATCAAGGCAGTATAGTCTGGTGAGACTCAGCACAGTGAAACACATGAGGAGCTCAGTATATTAGTGATTTAATTAATATGGACCAAATCACCTTCACATCTTGGCAAAGGTTAAAGCCATTGCATCAAATGGAATAGGCATACGCTGTGGCTACGGGAGGTTAAAGAGTTTCCTTTACATAATCTAACACCAACACATACTTGGTTTGTGTTTTGGCTTTGTGGAGTTCTTTTCCCTTTTTTTCCCCTGCGTTTTAAACCCCTAGTTGTTAAGTAACAGCTGTCAGTGTTCACCAATCCAGCACACCAGCTCGGCACCAGTGTGATGTCCCAAAGTGACCCAAGCTCCAGCTATATGTGACCACCTTTTCACACCTAATTACCCTCAGAGTTTGTAGCTGTATTCCAAAGTATGTGGTTGAGAATACCTGGACTACCAAATTTTTTCCAGTGAGCTTGAAAGCCAGATTTCTTTCTATGGCTTATTATAGCTAATTGGAAAGGTGTGTGCAGCTGGGTCTGGCCCAATTAAGAGGAAAATACAATATCTGTCCAGACATTTCTGTGCATACCAGTTCTTGTTCTCTAGTTCTTTCTCCTCCTCTTCAGTACTACTTATTTTAAAATATATCTAAGATTAGGCTGCTGTGATGAGGCAATTCCCATTTATACAGGAGCAATTTTGGGATCAGTATGAGAAGTGAGCACTGTCTTTTACACTGACAGACATAAATGCCCCTCAATAAGTAAATATAAAAGAAACAAGACAGCAGCTAAAGCTAAGAGTATATTCCCCCTTTCAAAAGAAGAGGAACAAATTCAGTCAAAAAACCATCTAAAATGCATTAAATGCTCCTCATTTAATCTAATTTAGATGGAAAACCAATAATCTTGAATATGAAAATCTTACATTACTAGAGGAATGGGTTTTTTTCGTATAAAGTTGAAGCTTCATGTGAGACTCACGAAATTTCAGTCTGATTCTCAGCCTAGCTCTGATGTGATTTTGATCCTACACCATAGATTAATATAATCCAGAAGAAAAAAATATTTCTACAGCCCACCTCTATTGTCCATGAATATATATAAATAAAAATATTATAACAAAGGAAGATTCTGGGTTGATGTGTCTGTAATACTGACATTGGTGAATCGAGGTCTTGCCTGTATTTGTATAGAAATGAGCAAGAGTGGCAGCACTCAAAGGGCTGCCAAGAGCCATGTTCATCTCTTTGCTCATCTCCTTGAGAAAGAAGATTAACATTGATCTTTTGAATGAACAAATGAATGAAAGAATCTGTCAGTACAAAATAAGTTTTTAGGAAGATGTGACACTTGAAGAAACAGTTTTGTTATCAGCTACTCCAGGACACCAAAGCAGATATTTCAGGTTCAGTTTTCAAAAAAATATTCCTGAGCTATATACACAAATCTGCAATTAGAGAACCAGGAAAAGAATATGCCATAGAATTCAAGACCTTGCAATTCAATTATTTTAGTGATGACCCTTCTTCAAATAACACTAAAATAAAATAAAACATGAAAGCATACATTTACAGACCAACACAAAAAGCTATTTGAGATTTTTTTACAGCATTTTATTAATTTAATTTCTTAGACTGCTCTGAAATGCAAGGTAAAATAAAATGCTTTTAAACTACTGTGACACAGTGCCCTTGCTCACTGGGTATTTATATATTAATTTTATTCATAGCTGAAAAAAGGAGACTTAGAAATTAATTTTAGCACTTAGTCTGTAAATTCCTCATAGCAAGAAGCCCCTGTATCTTCTGTGTTATCTTTTGTTGTGGCATTAGTAATACTTACATAAAATGGTCTTAATCATCAAGAAAATTATTCTGAAAGCAGCTGTTCTTCAAGACCCATCTCTAAATAGTATCATCAAAACATCCAAATATGTTTCCCCTGGTTAGCATTTATAACTGAACTCTTTGAATACGTATTTTTGATCTGTAGTACTATTATTTTAATGGCAACCCCTAAGTAGAGTTGGCATTTCACTAGCCTTATTTCATAATCTAGTTCATTCTGACCTCAGACAAGCTATTTAAAGATGCTGAGGTTCGGTTTATATCAAAAATGGTGCGCACATTCTTACTTTTTCAGAGCAGCTAACCCACTTGAAGTCTGTCTTCATTTACAGTGTTACTGCCCTTTTGAACTCTGTGTTAGGGCAGCATCGAGCATAAGTGATACACCAGGATCCCTGCAGCAATCCACAAAAGGAATTTATAACCTGCTAGACAGACCGTGCCAGACTTTGACCAGCTACTGGCCCATGGTGATGTTTACTAAAAGAAAACCAGTGATCTGGGGGAGTGCTGCTGCTGGGAGAATGGACTTGGTTCAGCCTGGAGAAGGGAAAGCTGATGTGGATGTGTCCTTGTTCGCCACGGCTGACGCCCAAGAGACATTTCTGGGCATGTAAGGACCAGAGTTGGGAAGGGAGTGGGTAGAAAGAGAACTGCCTGTATTTCAGCCTTACATCCTGTGTCCCATATTAAAAAATATGAGAAATACAGGAAAAAACCCTTCTTGCATGAGGTGTATAACAGACCATGCAGTTAGATAGGTGGGAATCACTTCCACTTAACTCTGTCATAACTGGTGCCCAGGTCAACAGGGGGCAAAAATACCAAGATATTTTCCCCAAATACCCAACTTTTGATCCATATCATGTCCTGAAGTAGGGCTATAACTACAGAGGGATAATGCAAGAAAGGGAGACACTCTGATGTTTATGGAAAAGTCCTATTTTCATCTACATAAGTCAAGAAAAGAGGTGCAAAACATGAAGAATAGGGTTGTTCAGGCTTGCATTTTGGCACCAGAATTTCTTAATCTGGAATGATGAAAATTTTGCACTTCAAAAGAAAGCATCAAAATAAAAAAAAAATCAATAAATATAGCTGTCTGGGTTTTATTACATGCCTTTTATTATACAAATTAATGTAATTCTCAAAGGACTAAGTCTTTGTCATTCACATGGACGGAAGGTAAAAAAACCCTAGAAGATTAGACGGAGTGGGAATGCTGATGCTAAATATGTTGTTTACAGTTCTGCCTTTCATTGTTGCACTGAGCTGTAGCAGCTTAAACAGCTTATTGACAAATATGTGCAAAAAAACTTCAAAGCTTAATTTAAACAGTTTAATGCTCCGAAAAGTGTAACAGCTTATCTACAGTGAAAACATGGTGCCTAAGTGTGTTCCTCAGGTCAGGGGCAATGCTTTTCCTTTCTGTCAGTGCGGCATAATGCATCATCCCACCTGACAATCCTATAAAAAAGAATTGTGCTGAAAATCTGTATTAAAATTTTGTTGTTCTTGTTTACATCTTATGGTATTTGGCAAGCATTTCTTTTTATAAGTTTCCGTGTTTGTTTGCAATTTGCATCATAAATCTGATAGCAATCAAAGGATTCACTTTAGAAATGTGAATATTGTGACTATTCTTGTAGTCAAAAGCCAATTCTGTGGCAGAAATATATGAAATTGAGCACCAAAATGACCAAGCAATGTTCCTTTCTGAAGATTTCACACGTACCGGCTTGTGAGTCATGAATACTCAGCTACAACTATCTTTCTAACAAAATCCCAGCTGTTCTATAGCTCTCTTGAGCAAAAATACATTTTATTTTGCCTTCTTTCCCTGTCTGCACTTTTGGTTTTTTCCCTTCTGTAATTTCTTTAACACAATATTCAGGTTTCTTGTGTCCTCTCCAGTGGAGTCATATTTGAAAGAACAGAGAGTGAGTGCCCTTTAGCCTTCAGGACAAACTCAGAGAAATTAATAAGAAAGTGCAAGATGCCTTCTCCTAGACAAAAAGGGTTTGGAAGGGATGAGTTTAGGATGAGAGGAATTCAGGAAACATTTTTTTCTGATTCTCTTTCCATTCCTTGAAACCAGCATTCTGTTTACCTCTGTATTTTCTCCTGGCTTTGGGGGAAGTCACACTGATCATCTGTCCCCTAGAGCATTTGTGTGCATCTACTGAGCTCCAGAAGCTCTGGCTTGAGTCTAGGTTTTAGGAGGCAGAGCTTGTAAGAAGTCAGTGCTTTATTAAAGCTTTGGAAGCAGACTTCTGCCTGCTTCTTTCTTATCTGTAGGGCTTGTGTACCTGAAAGCTTTTCTGCTTTTTCTGAGCATACCTGTTGGTCTAATAAAAACTATTAGCTTTTCCTATAATATTTATTTTGCCCTGGAGCATCACAGATGGAGCAACAGAACCTCTATAACATAGGTATAACGTAGCTATATCTATCCACAAAGGCAGATGTGCACACTCACCAATGTATTATTTCCTCTTTCCTTATGCTACATATTTTTCATCGTTTCTCTTTCTCAGATAGAGTGTTCCTTCATGGTTTATTTCTGCTTTCAGAATTATTTAAGAAATATAGAAAGTTGAAGAATGATATAATAATCTAAAAGTAGTAATACTTCATCATTCCCATTTTCCTGTATAATTCAGTGTGGTCTCAATAATATAAGTTTCATGTAGCACATTTTATGATCCCTAGTGCCCAAATATTGGGGTTTTATATAAAAGACATATGCAAATAATTATATGTCTCTTTTACCTCTCCACAAATATAAAATGCACATCTTATATATATTGAAAAAATGAGAACTAAAAAAAAGGCAAAATAAATCAAGAATATTAGGCAAGTCTTTTTTATTTAAATTAAATTAAAAATTGATTAACTCTTTAGTCTGATCTAAACTGCATAATATTACAGTCCAAAAGACTGAGTTCCTTTTAGGATTAAACACATACAGAAAGAGATAGTAAAGAGTTTATTAATCTGCACCGTCTCTGTGCCCTTTACGGGTTGTACAACAACTCTGTCATACTTTCCTAGGAAACCTTTTTTTCAGGTTTGAAGACCCCTAGCCTACTCAATCGTTCCCCATATGGAAAATTCCTCACCATTGATCATCCTTTTCTTTTTCTAAATATTTTCAAATTTGAATATAACCTTCCTTAGACAAGCAAACCAGAAATGCACACAGTGTTCCTGGATGAGTGAATAATGGATTTGTGTATCAGTATAGTGGTATTTGTTCTCTTATTTTTGGTTGTTCTACTACTAATTTTTAACAGTTGAGGCAGGTTTTGGTGGGGTTTGTGGGGTTTTTTTGACTGTTATTGAGTACTGAGCTGATGTTTTCAAGAAACTGTCCTATCATGATCCCAAGGTCTCACTCCTGAGCGGTAATGCTCAGCTGAGAGCCCATCATTTTTTATGAGAAACTAGGATTGTTATTCCCCAGGCTCATTGCTTTATGTTTATGTACACTGACCTTCATTCGCCATTTAATTGCATAGGTACTGATTGTTGTGAAGGCCTGTGTAAGTCTTCACAATTAGACCCTATTCTTCCTAGCATGAATAACTTTGTAACATCATGAAACTTTTTCATTGCACAGCTCACTTGCTTTTCCATTTTTAAAAATAAAACTATTGAACAGTGTAGCCCTCTATTACTGTTGAACTCTCTCCAGTATTAAGATTCCTTAACTGTTTCTTATCTTTTAACTAATTATTTAGCCTTATTAAATATCTAGCACATTTATTCTTCTGCTAGGAAATGCCACTTCTGTTATAAGTACTTAATTTCTTTAAAATATTTTTGTGATTCAAAAGGATTAGGGAAATTCAGATAATTCATCTTTATCCATGTGCTAGTTCAGCTGGCTCATTCAAATAACTGCAAGAGTTTGCAAGGAAAATGTTCCCTTTATAGGTGACTCTACTCAGAGCTTATTCTTCACATCTATTTTTTATTATAGCTTCTACTCTTTTGTCTTGTTCAGCTCTCATTTTATGTGCCCATAGTTCTCCTGACCTTCCCAGAAATTTCTTTTAAAGATTGGCATCATGTTTGCTTGCCTCCATTCTTCACGTATCAAGGAAGTTTCAGGGAAGTGGTTACACACTGCTGTTAGTACTTCAGCTGTTCCATCCTTCAGATCTTTTTGAATACTTTGATGAATTCCCTCTGGTTTTGGTGGATTACTGGAGTTCATTTGGTCTGCTTGAACCATACTCACTTCCACTGTTCCTTCAGTGTAAGTGAAATTCACTGCTCACTCCCTCCATCCTCCACAAGGATTCTTGTGTGGGAACCTACTCATTTTCTTCTACAGCAAAAAGTGATGCAAAAAATTCATTTGATTTCTTTGCAACACTTTTGTGTTCCTTTTATTCCTGGGATGTCAGCAGTATTCAGTTAAACAAAGGAATCTGAACACATTTAACCTGTTAGTGTCCGGTTGATTTTGACAGACATCTAGTAAGTCCCACGATTTCCGACACCATTTGGGAAGTAACACAGGACAAGAACTATTTTGCACAGTTTGGATGCATTACCCCACTATAAATGCTAAGATAATGTATGGACATGATCATGCTATACCAGTAAGGTAAAGGACCAGGGAACATGTCCTGGTGCAACTTTGTTTAGCAGAAGAGATGTAGACTGATTCTGTGCTCCATGGTCCTGTGTTGATCAGAACAGAAATGCTCAGAGTTTGCATTTTGTCTCTGATGTTAATCTTTTCTCTGTCGTCTTCTTCTAATGTAAGACAACAGTCTCTAGTTTTTATCCTGGCAAAGTATTTTCTTCCCGCCCCCTTCACTCAACTCTTGATGATACTAATGTGAATGCCTTCTTAGTTTCAAAATTTGAAAGACAGAAATTAAATTGGGATAACAGAGATACAGCGTTTTTTTCTAAAAGAAAACAAAGAAGCCACAACATACATATAAATATGTCTTAAAGGACATATTTCTCTGTAAAATAGACACTCAGGGCAGGATACAGGAGCCTAGGTGTTGGCATCTGGGGCTATCTGGGATGCTCTATGGAATCTTACCTGGTATCTGCTCAAGCAACCTTGCTTGGTCTGCTGCTCAAGGATAAAAGTGGTGTCTTGCAGATGCTTTGTCATATCTGACAGCCTAATGGCAATGTGTCTCACGTTCCTGAGAGCATCTAAAATAGCACTCAGTTCCTATGTTTTAGTCAATTGAATTAAGCTTCTTGTCAGCTGAATTTCTCTCTAGGCTCTACTGGCAGTACTAATTCAATTCATTGTCTATAATGGAAGCTTAGACACCTACCTCATACCTTCCCTCAGAAACAGATATTTAGGCAGCTTCTATTGACAACAATAACTTAATTTAGGTGTTATTGGAATGAGATGAATTGGGGAGACACTGGGATGAAACAGAAAGAAAAAGGGCAGCAGTTATTTATAGTGCATTTAGGAAGTTTACAGGTGAAAGGGAAAAGGAGGGCACTTGGAGAGGCAAGCACAGCACAGTGTGTCAGGCTTGTCTTAAATATGCCAGTTCTGTGAGAAAAAGTGCAGTGACTAAAAAATAAAGGCTGGATTCACATTCACTCTGTGGTGCCTTTAATACCTCTGGCTGTATAAAGGGACCTAAGGCAGGTATGATACCCCCACCTTGTATCAGTGTGAAAAGACCTCACTGTAGCTAAGAATTCAACCCCAGCTAGGTAACTGGCACTACTGAGTTCATGCTCGTTCTCTTTCAAGAGAAGTTACCTTGGGAAAAAAAGCAACCAATCACCATGAAACCCTCGAAGTCTTTATAGTAGCCATTAATAAAAGCTTTATCTGGGATACGAGAATTATATTAGATATGTATGAGCTTGTTTAATGTCATTGGAAATCAACATTTTGCAGAATGATTTCTGCATGCCTGCCCTACTGTGTGTATCAGGAGAAATAATGAAGATCCTCATTAATGTCTCTTCACAGCCCGTTCCTACACTGTCACCTCAGTCAATATCTAAAGGTCAGCTTCTGCTTTTGATCTCACTGTATGACAGTAAAAATCTGAAGAAACAGACTGTTGTTGAAGAAAATATATTGTCAGCTTAGAAATTGAAGATATGTGGGAGAAATTCCTCCATTAAGAGTTGTTTTATTCAAGTTCAGCTCACAGAAATGATATAGTTTGATTTGCTCTGAAGGGTTTGAATCCTGCTGTATCCCTCTAGCCTTGTGGCTGTGCTGCGTTTTCTTACATCTGACATTATTACCAGCACATCACACCTGCAGCACAGTTTGGCCCCAGAGCTTATGGTACCTAATTGTATCTATTCGACTACCAAGTGTGTTGTGATCAGAAGGACGCTTGTGTGATTGGAGAAGCAGCTGGAACAGAAGTAGAGGCAAAGAAAGGATTAACATTTTAAAAACATATGGCACAAACTTCTGATAGTTTCTCTATTACAAACAATCTACAGTCATCACAAGCCTTTCTGCTATAATAACCTGAATCCATTGAACATTTCCTGCTAGATACATTAAGCACCAATATATTAATTTCAGACCTTCTGACTCAGACCTTTTTTATGATAGTTTTGGTAAAATGCATCTCCATTCCCCTTGAGTTATTCCTGGGTCACATTGAAGGAAATGGGAGGAGAAGCAAACACTGGAATATTTACTTTGCAGCCCCTATTTTAGTTCAAAATATTTTCTTTCAAGTTGTAAAGTAGAGTTTTTAATGCCTTAAAAAGTGAGGTATAGCTTGAATGAAAGTTCATTCTTGATGTGCTTTAAAAAAATGCAAAAATCTGGGATCCAGAAAAATGGAGTGGGGAAGGCAAGCTGGAAATATTTTAGTTTGATTCATCTCTTTTGTAGAAAAAAATTATTGACAGAATAGAGTTCTTGCACGGTGATGACTGAGCACACAGGCAGAGCAGGGGAAAGCCTCCGTATCTTGACCCTTTTTTCTGCTTCTTCTCTGTATCTGGATGGAGTGTGTTCCCCATGAGCTGTCATGCTGATAAAAATTGAGTGGGGTCAAAGGGACGTCTTCATCAAGCTATAGCAAGACAGAATCGAAACACTTTGAAAAGCCATTTTGGCTGTACATGGGCATGTGCATTCTCTGTCTGTCCAGTGCTGTCTGAAAGGGGAATGTGTTGCTGTTTTGTTCAGAGTAGGCAAACAAGGAAATGCTCAGTTTTGGGAATGTCTTTTGGAAAGTCACCAAAACTCAGTGCAAAGAGATTTTCAGAGCTGGCTTGCTAATGATAATTTTGTTTTTGAAATTATAGTGTCTGGGATTTCTTCTGAGGAAGGAATGTTTCCTCGCTTCCACCTGGAAGCCAAATTAGCAAAGCTGCATGGCAGCATGGGCTCCTTGTTCAGAAGAGGCAGAGAGCAGTGCTTTTGTGTAGCATCAGCTAAAATTGTTATGCAGTCCCATCTGTTATATCTCATCACAGACCTTGCTGGAAATTTTTTTTTTTTGTTAACTCCAAAGAATTGTTATAGGAAGTATATTTAAAGGCACAACTGTCTAGAACAGAGTACCAATATCTATACATTTCTAGCTCATCAAAGACCACCTGATTTTTGTGGTCTTGCTTTCTCAGGTGTTGCGTACAGAAGACCATGAACAAGAGAAAACACATTCAGAGTTTTAAAACAGAAGTTTTATTTGTGTTAAGAGAATGTTTATCTTAGCATTATAGAACTGTTACAGAACGTATAGAACCCAAAACTGTTGGGTATTGTCTTAGATTTTTTTTATGGTGTTCCCAGAGGCTCACATTTCAACGTGGCTCAGATTTTAGTACACAGCTTTTCTTGTTTATCAGAATCTCACAAACTGCTTTTCCTTTATAGCCTTTTATAAAAGCTCTTTATAAAAGGCTGTAGAGGACTTGAGTTTACAGTATGCCTGAAGATAAGTCTGCAAAGGAACTTCAGCATTACAAAACAGTGCTAAAATGCTTAGTTCTTGGGTGTCCTGCTCTGGGGAAACCTTGATGTATAGCATCCAATGTCTTATATCTACAGGGAAAAGTCTAGGCAGAATAAAAGTAACAAAATGAGCGAAAATTTGCCAGAATTGCTTAGTGCTGCTGTTTAAAATTCTTCTGGAGTTCAATGTTCAAAGCAGGGGGAAGAAAAAAACCCCAAAAAACCCACAAAAACAAATCTTCCCCCAAGCAAAATCTGCACACAGCTAGTGGTTAGGAAGTTCATGGGGGATGATAAGAGACCTCTGTGTGTTATGACCAGACTTTCTGGACAGCTGAAATGAGTCTATGTAAGGAAGTGCTGTAAGTGCAGGGTTGCACAACACTCAACTCTATGGAAATTATTCTGCTTTGGGTATTTAATTAGTCCCTGGAACAGGGACTTGGATGTGATTCTTTTTTCTCAGTTTTCATAGTACTTCTAGACCAAGAGCCTAAAAAGTTGACCTTTCTCTCTGGCTCTATCAATAATCAAAGAAATTAAAGGAAATAATGTCAAAATGAAAGTTATGGAGTAATTTTCTCAGAAAAACAAGAATTTGGAGAATCTGTTCTAGTACGCATGGCCAAATCTCTGCTTTGAATCCAGCAGGGAGAAACGGAATAAAAACCTACCTGCCAGGTAAGTGCTTTGGCAATTGGATAAAATGGATACAGATGTGATCCTGGAAGGTTAGTTGTCATGACTTTTTGCAGAAAATTTAATCTGAGGAGTATTTTAAACCCCAGTTGACCTGACTTCACAGTGGAATAGGGCAGGGAGAATCCAGAATAAGGATTAATCATTTTTATGATTATAGCATTGACAAAGGAACCGGCAGGTCTCGGGGAAGTTGCAAGTGGAAGATTATACTGGGCTATAAATGTGGGGTTTTTTCTATGTCAGGTATGTGCTTAAAACTTTCGTTGAACTTAAACTTTTGAGATTAATTTTGGTTATCCTTCAGGTGTATTCTACTGACTTAAAAAAACTGGCCTTTCTGGAGGATCCTCTGATAACGTTGGGCTCTGAACGACACTTTGTTCCTGAGGGAAAGTGAATTTACTTGGTGAAGAGTTAGACATGATTTCTATCACTAGCAGCACCCATCAGACTAACGTACGTACTTGTATTTCTCATGGTGCTATAATGTTAGCTGTGTAGCGAGCCTTCACTCAACAGTACTTCTGCATGGTCTGGGGACACATTCTTGTAGCGTGGGTCAAAAGGAGAAGTGCCAGCACAGTTTGCTCTTCTTATGTACCCTTAAATCACCACATTCCTCACACCTTAGCATTCAAGCTTAGACAAGATTTCTCAAAGATATGTGTAAGATGTGCACATCAAAGCCATGTGCTGAAAAAAAAAAAAATAAACCAAACAAAAAGACTCCCAAACAGATATATTATGCCAGGACTGTGCTTAAGACTCTGAGAGAATAAATGAATCCAGAAGGATCTCCCCAACTCTGAAAATGGCTGGTTAACGGATGGGTAGTCAAATGTGGCACAGAATGCAACTAGTGTTCGTGCTGAGATGTCTTTATGGAATATTTAAGTAATATGGCCCGAATAAATCTCATCTAATATTAAACACAGCAATGTACTACTTAGTCTAGAAGTGTAGTTATCTGTTATCTGTCTCCCTCTATAGTCAACCAAGAGGGAAAAGCACTTAAAGATGACATTTCATACTGCATAGATCCAATAACTTTGGAAATTTCTCTTTGCTGCATGTGCATTTTGATTAGGTGGATGAACCTGGACATCTGCATGAAAAAGCTTGTAGAGCATGAGGTGTGGGTACAGAGATCCTGAGAAAAACTGAGAACAAATTGTTGGCTTTGGCCTTGTCAGGGTTGTCCTTGCTGAACAAGGGTTTGAATCTTGCTCTGCAGAGGGAACAAATAACTTCTGATGTTCAGCATGGGGTGAGAGGTTGGGGTGGATGATATGCAAAAATAGATTGAAGCACAGAGACCAGACAACTTCTGAGATCTGGGAATGGCCATAGCTAGACCTCAGGGATTGTCCAAAGACTGCAGAAGGGGCTGTGTCAAATTTGTTGCAGCTCAGGAAGCCTCCAAAAATTGCTGGACTCAAAATAAGACTGGAGAAACAGACACAACTTTCAAGGACATTGCAGACAGAGAAGAGATTTCTTTTAAAACTTTTTTTTTTTTTTCCCCCCTTGTCTGTCCCACTTTGGTTTTCTCTCTTTAAAAAGTCATAAATCATGACCTAGCAATTCATAGCTCTCTTGGTATTTTTGGTGTTCACTTAAGGAGAACAGCAAATCCCTTCCAAGCTCTGACTGGTTTGAATGTCCTGGCTCCCCATGCTAGAGTTGTAGAATTCTTTTTCCTGGGTACAGAAATTGAAGCTTCTGAAGAAGACAGATGTTACCTTTCTTGTTTGCCTCTGGGGCTCCTAAATTTCACTCCACTGAACAATGAATAAGGTTCTTGTTTCCCATCTGTTTTACAGCAATGACTTATCTTCCTATGATTTTTTGCAGCAAAACTAAGGGACAGTTGGAGGAAACAACTTCATCCCCTTCTCCCACCTCCCTGCCTACCCCTAGACTCTCAGTTTTTAGCAGACTGAGGCACAGGGTCTTTCATACACACTCTCTCTCTGCTGCAGAAAAACGTGTCTTTCTGAGTTGAAGTGGTTATACATTGCCTCGAAGCTCTGCAGTAATTCACTGCAGCCTTTGGGCTGCTGATAGTTGTGTTACAAGTGATACCAGAGGGCAAAGACATCCTTGGAGGCAACCCACCTGCTCAGACTGGCGGGAACTCCATGGGGCAGAGACCAGGAATAGCCAGTTTTTACGTCTTTAACACATGACCTTGGTCATGAGACAGAATCCACTGGTAATTCAGAAAGGCTTTAAAATTAGCTGAAGTTTCCATAAGCAGAATTTGTAGCCTTTCCCACTGCAGAAGTTATTATTCATTTTAAAATTCTGCAGGAACATATTTGCAGAGACTGTTTCATACTAGCATTAATTAGTGGCTGGGCCTTAAGGGAGCAATATACAAGTAGCAACTGAGCTTGGTTAACTCTTTTTTCATGTTTCCTGTCATTGTCTGTTCTGTGGCTAACTTTTGAGAATGATTTCTAACACCATTTTTGAGGCTAATGGAACGATATCAATAAACTTGTTATGTTTTATAAACCTCTTTTGCAAAGAGGTTAATTTATTCTTTTGCTAAAGACAGGCTGTGCAGAGGGAAAGTTTTTTCTTTTCCTTAGGCCTGCTATGAAATGCAGGCTGTTGAAGTAGAATTATCTGCCAAGTAAATTTCAGTCACACTTGCAAATGAATGTAGCCCCTGAATTGCAAATCAAGGCTGAGTTCAAGAGGTCTTTGAAAATATCTTTCTCAACTTTAAGGCATGGATTCCCTTCACTTAATTTTGCACCCTTTGGGGCCTAATCTGTAGTCATCTTCTCTCCTTCTCCAGTCGGCGGGAGAAACGGGTACTGCAGGATGCGCAGGAGGCTTTATGTGGGCTGCGTTGGCCTCCTGAGGCACACGTCTCTGCTGAGCATGGGAGACTGCTGGTGCTCCCAGGGCTCTGCAGAGCTCTGACACCTCAGCTGGCTGTACTTGCAGAGTAGTAAAAATGTGGCATAGAGGAGGAAAGAGAAAAGGCTGCTTTTATTTTATTTTTTCTTCGGTTACATGACCTGGCTAAAACCTAAGGAAGGTGGTAATCCTGCTGCATAGCTTACTTGGCTGTTTTCAGGCAGTCTAGTAAATAAGAGCCATCTCAAGACTTTCCCTGAGATCTGTCATTAAAACTAGAGATGGGTGTTCTCTATCCTTGCATTAGTTGATACCAAACTCCAGAATTGTTTCCACTGTAATTCACAGAAATGTTTACAGAATAAGTAGTTACTGACTGGAAATATCAGGAGTCCAAACAGAACTTCTAAATGAAAAACCATCTGTGATATGGTAAAACCCACAGGCTCCTCAAGTGCATATTTTTCTGCCTATCTTGAGAGAAGAAAAAGCTTCAGTAGTTCTGATATTTAATGAGTGACCTTTTGTGTTGGGACAGAGATCAAAAAGAACAAAAATCAAAGGAGATCACAGCCAGGGTTGGCCACAATATGTCCCCTTTTTCCACTAGAAATTTAAAAAACGAAATAAATGTTAACCAGTTCTCAGATGACAGTTTTAGCAAGTTATAGCTTTATCACTCCTCCCCAAGTCCTAGGTAGATGGTAAAGAGGGTCCAAATAAGACCGCCATAGAACATAGAACTTACTGGACAGCAACATCATCTTATAGTTATGACTTTGATTTTGTTCAGGTTGCGCTTCACAGAGCTGTGGGATGCACATTACTGAATAAGAACAGTTGGTCCAAGAAGAAACTGCAGCACAGGAGGCAGAGGAGGAGGTTAGATCAAGTAACATCTGCATAGCTGTAAAGTTGCACGCTATGGCTTTGTAAGGCTGTGCCGAAAGGATAAAAAGAGGGCTCAAAACACAGATATCTTGGAGGGGGGACACGACACCCCAACCACACAGCATTATGCTGACCCAAAAAGACTATTATGAGCTGCATGTGAAACAGGATTTAAACCATGACAGAATTCCAGAGAGCACCTTCAGCAGCACAGGGCTTGCTAAAAGCGTGCTGGAGCAGGCTGGCTTAGCACTGAGGAAAGCATATCCTCTCACCTGATCTGTGACAGGCTTTCCTACAGAAAATGGGGGTCCTCTTTCTTTCACTGAAGTGGCTGATCATGCCTCACTGCTTAGACGGACCGAGTTTATTTTTTCTTAGGCTAGCTTCTTTGCACAAAGGAGTGGTCAGACATCTAGCCATCTTGAGGATGTACATCACTATGCAAGAATGGACCACAAGGCTGCATTTCTCTTTCTTTAATGTAGTTAAGTGATAGGAATCTAATGTCATTCTGATGTTTTGCAGGGGAACTTAAGCCAGCAAAGCCCATGGGGCTGTATTAAAAAAGAGTTGTAGGCATTATTGCAGCGAAGTCCACCAGGCTTGGAGACCACCCGGCAGCCAGGCAGCAGGTGCTTACATGAAAGTGGGATTCATGGCTTGAACATCCACAGATACCTGTAAGATGGTGACAGCCACCTAAAGCTGTGCAGCCTGCTACTGAAACCACTTACCGGAATGTGAGACCTCCCTTTTAGATCTGTCTGAGATAAAGAACTTGCAGGAATTAAATGCAAAGTGCTTCTTTTGGAAAGGAATACACTAACCACCAGGAATTGAATGGGCTGTTCTCCCTCCATCTGTTGAAAGTAGGTCACTGACATCCGAAATGCAAAATAATGTAAGCAACGGGAGGGGCTTCTCTCCTTCCATGAGACAGGCAGAACAAGTGAAGGACAGAAAAGGGAAAGGAGAGATCCTAATGTTCAGGGAATGCCCATTATTTTGTGTTCTGGAGAGTTTATGTGTCCTGCAATGCCTTTGAAGATATGCATCAAGTAATTGCTAAGCAGTAGGTGTAAGTTCCCCTGGTCAACACACAAGCACTCTTTTATTAGCCCATAATTCAACTTAGCACCTCATCATAAAAATATTTATTAGTAATTAGATATCTATTTTAAGTGTAATGATTATATTCATAAGATATTAAGCACTACTCTCTGACACTCACAAAGTACTGTGGACTTTAACTCATCTAACACAATCTGGGAAAAAAAACCCCTACATTAAAATTTCCATTGCACAATCGAGAATTTCTGCAAGATTTATCCTTTAATTGTTGGTTGTCGCCCCCCCCGCACCCATGTAATTGAAGTAAGTTTTCACTACTTGAAAGTAAGTATGAAGGTCCTAAAGAAATTAAAAGCCTTCAGTCATATCTCTATATGTAATACTTTTTGTGAATTGCCTAGGAAATTGTTTATCCACATGTAGGAGAGATACCATTTTTAGTTTAGGATGCAGAACATTTATCACAGCTTTTTAAATATTCTTCTGCAAGAAGGCAAGAAACAGTCTCTTTAATCTTATCAATCAAGATGCAAGTCAATGCATATCCAAAAAGCAGTTGAAGTGTGGATTAGACTGTGTCCAAAATGATCAGATCTGTTTTATATATGTAAATTGAAATGACCAGACCTCACAGTATTAAGAAATACTTACTGAATCCTTTGGGAAACTAATTTCCAAGGTATTTTTTGGGAAATAACAGGAAATGGCAATCTTTGCAGGAGAGTAGTTCACTTTTTATTTAGGATTAGAATCTGCCAGGTACTTAAGCGTTTTACAGAAATATCAAAGCTGGGACAAATCCCACTGTCCTTTCATAACTTACATAAGACAGGGAGACATTGCACATCCTGCAGCTGAGAACACAATATTACATCATCTCAGCCTCATGGGTTTTGGTGCCATGAAAAATGCAGGGAAAGGACATGGACCTATGATGATAGAGTCCCATGTGAGTCTGTTCTGTTTCTAAAGCTCTAGGATGCATAGTGATTCAGACGTATATAGGGCATGGCAGTCAAATAATTAGAAAAATGGTTCTGACTCTGTTTTGCACATAAGCTCTTCAGCAGAGCTGTGCAGCTTTTCAAGAAAGCACAGGGGCATAAGGAATTACCTATAATGTGACTCCAGTGCTCAATCTATCTTATTTACAAGAGTGGCTATTGGAGATGCTGTTTGGGAAGAGAGAAGAGCATCCCCCGCTCTACAGGCCATCACCCCTGTGCCTCCCAAAATTAGATCAGGGATGTTACAGAGTCCATCCCTGCATATACCTTTTGCAATCTGACTATGCACTTATTGTCCATGAATTTGTCTAACAGTTTTTTGAACATGCTTAAGTTATGAGCCATAATCCATTATCCATAGCCCATCTTAACAGAAATTCTCATTAGTCTCTATGTAAAAAAGGATGCTTTTTCATATATTTTGAACTTATTGCCCATCAGTTTCAGTGCACCTTATTTGTAATGTTACTGGACTTGGTGAATGCCAGTTCTACACTCTACAACTAATCTACAACATTCTAAATTTGAAGTTGCCCTAATTTGAATAGGAGGTAGGGCTAGATGAGTTCCTGAAGTCAGAAGCTGACTTCCTGAGGTCTTCTATTTAGTTGATCTTCCATATTCTACTATTCATGTTTTTTATAAATGCTGACCATATCACTCTCCAGTCTTCCCCTTGCCAAACTGAAGTTTCAGCATTTCTTGTCTCTCCTCATAAGGCAGCTGCTTAATCATTTTAGATGCAGTTCTCTGTCGTTTCTTTAACTCCACTCATTCTTTCCCTCTTGAAATGTGTTTTTCTTGAGATGTGGAAACCAGAACTACACACCATAATCAAAATATGGGCACCCAAAAGTTTTATAAAGTATCTAATTTCATCTCAGTATCCTTCCTTACATTGCTCACTGTTCTGTTGTCCTAATCCAGCTGTTGCTACACACAGATCCAATGATTTCTGAGACCTGTCACTGATGACTCTAAGATCTCTTTTCCCGAGTTGTAAATTTTACACTCCCTAAAGCTGTATGACAGGGCTTTCTGTGGTTCATGCCCGTATAACACAACTCAATTTAGATATCTTGGCTTTGACTAGTGTCCTTGATAACCTTCAGATTTCCTGCTTGACATTTGTAAGACAACACAGAGTCAGGAATGTGGTGTAATAGTGGTCAGTTCATGTGTTTTTTTTTCAGCAAAAAAGGAAAAAGAAAAAAAAGATAAAGACCAACACCAGCTCCAGGGCTTCAAAATGATGGAGCAATATGAAGCAACAGCTTTGCTGTGCTCCAGTAATTGTAATGCTGTTGGCTTGTAACACATGTCTATTTATCTGATCAAACATTACACAGTCTCTGTGATGAGTTCATTACTATGCTGACTTTGCTTCTCCATACAGAGGCTTGCTCTGATTTTTGATCCAAGAGCAGGGTTCGATGTCTCTGCTATCCACGTCGAGTGCAGTAACATGCTCCAAATTACTGCTTTTATTCTTGGAACACACAATAGATTTTTAGAGCTTGTGTAAGTATGTTTGTTAATTAGTTCATGAATCAAATTTAATTAAAAATACCTTCTTAAAAGAATTAGTCTTGTGCAGGATTCCATTTATTTTGAATGATCTTGATAACTGGTGAACATGGGTTCTTCAAACATTCCTAAGTTTAAGTAATTAATTTCAATTAAGATGCTTACAACTGTCATATATAATTATTGTAACTGGTGAATAATAGATTAAACCAAGTCAGCAGCTCACATTTTCCAAGGTATAACCTGACATGTAGGTGTGATCTCTTACATCATTCTGATATCAGAGATGGCGCAAATGTTCGTTTTCCTTTCTCCCCACCTCATTTGTATTCTGCAGATCTCTTTTTGAAATGAATCCTCAATGAAAGGTACTTATGGAGTCAAGAATTCTTATCAATATCAGTAAATTAACTTATTTCAGTGAAGGTGCATCAGTTTTTTACCAATAGGTTTTCCCTTCCTGAACTAAATCACCTTAGTCTGTTTTCATCCTCCAGAGAACTAACAGAAAATGGAACATCAGTGTGTTTGGAAGAGCAATCTGAGATCATGAAGCAAGCAGGTGGTAAGGCTTTCACAGCTTTTCAATGGAGAGATGTGCTGGTGAAGGACCTCACGTGCTTTTGCCTGCCGAGTCAGAAGGATGTTGCTTGGTGAGTGCTGATGCAGGTTACAGGAACAGATGGCTTTTCTAAGCTTGAGTCTTACCTGCTGCCAGCTACGGCAGGGTGGTCCTTGTACAACATGTGCCACCACCTTCTAAAAATAGTACCCTTCAAGGAACATGGTGAACACATATCCTATAGCATAACATATCACGTTGCCAAGTTGTAGAAGTAATTTCTTACAATCATTTGTAGAAACATTACAGACTGAGACCATAGCACTAACATTTTAATTTCTAAGGAGTTTTTTTTTTCCATACTTCTGCTAATTTCACTGTTACTCTTTCTGTGGCCAGATTCTCATATCTTTCTTGCTGAATTCAGGGAAATGTCTTTGACAATCTTGGCCAGGAAAACCATGGGACTCTGGATCAAGCCAACAATAAAACTGTGATCAGGATGAGGATGTATTAAATGACAGCATACCAACACAGGTGAATGAGATCAGTGGCAAGTTTTTCTAAGAATGAGTCTTGTAATTTATTTAACTGGTGGTAGTATCACCATTGAAGTTTTCCAGTGGTTTACAACTGAGATTTGACTGCATGGCTAAGAGGGTAAAAGATTGTTCTAACAGGCCATACACCTTCTCCAGACTGTTTTGTCAAATTACCTACAATGTATGTTGTATTGGGTTTTCATGGCAAGGTTTTGGGAACAGGGGGACTACAGGGGTGCCTTCTGTGAGAAGCTGCTAGAAGCTTCCCCCATGTCTGATGCAGCCAGTGCCAGCTGGCTCCAAGATGGACCTGCTGCTGACCAAGGCTGAGCCCATCAGCAACATGATGTCATTATGTAAGTAATTATATCTCTGGAAAATTATTGATGAATGAATAGAGTTAGTGGACTTTCTCTTCTGAGAAGGAATTCAGCTGGAGTTTACCTGGACAAGCTAGTTTACCCTGGAAATTTATTAACTTGACTTGGTTATTCTTTGAAAGAACAAGCAGTTCCTATGGACAAATATGTAATAAAGCATTTTTCTAACATAGTGTGTTATTTAGATGAGAAATCAGAATGAAGGAAACAGATTAGTAAAAAGTTACATCCTTTTAAAAATCTTTTCCCTTTTATTGCAGAAAAAAACCACCCTAATTAAAATTCATATTATCTACTTAGAGTTCGTAAAGTGCATAATGTAGATGTGCTAATAACTAGGCTAGTTTTAAATTACAGTGTATTTAAAATGTATATTATGCAGTAAGTGTGTTTTTTAATGTGCACTGTTTACCTCAAAGATTTAACCAGCTCCAAAATATTTAAGGTAATTATAATGACACACAAATCTTCTATGAGAAACTCCTGTGTGTCACCTCATCACCACCTGTAATGAACATGCATGGATGGTGTGAAAGCAAACCAAGTTCCTTTGCCTTGCACGTGGAGGATGAAATGCATACTACTGCTGCTGCTGCTGAATATATGTCCATGCTTTGTTTAGTCTTTATAGGTTCTTAATGTTGTGCTTCAGCCCTGTAGCATGTAAGCACTTCCTAGTACTGTTTTAAAGGACTTGACTAACACCTGATATTCTTTCTTACAGTCTTCTCCAGGAGGCCATGGGTAATGGCAGCTGCTGGAAGCAAAGAATTGAGATGTTAAACATGACAAACTCGAGCTTTTATGCATGCTATAATTGTTAACCTTTTAGGGAGAAATTGTGCTAAGGACCAGCACTGAGCACAGGTGCAGTGTAGGTAAATGGGCTCTAGCAGCCTGCAGCTCGTGGGCTGCAGTGGGCAGCAAGGCAGGAGAATGAAGATGCTGGAGGAAGAGGGGAAAAGAGAAGGGCTGACATGCACCTTAAGAGAGTCTGACTAATTGGCTTTAGATTTACGGGAAAGTGAGTGCTGCCAAAGCTGTGCAATATGAACTTACCTGGGAAAAATTCATTTAATAAACCAAACAGAGAATCTTCCAATTGCTGAAGAAAAACAGATGTAAAAGATTCCTCTTCACTCTGGGAGAAATTACACAAATTTATTTATGTGTAGGACTGAGCATCTATCACTCCTGTATTTGTTTTCTACAAAATCAGTGCAATTAGCAGCAGCTGGATGATTCCAGGCAGGAGTCAAACATCCTAGTAGGGAAAGAAACAGAACCATTGGTACAAAACCTCCATCGTGGGGATTCAGTGCTTGTGCAATAGTGTTCTTTCTCAGTCACATGCCAGCGGTTCTGAACCACCGGCAGATTTTTCTATATGTCTGCTTTTCCGCAAGTACCTGAGGATTTTACCAGCTGCTGCAGCCAGAGTGCCCACAGCACAATGATGCTCCTGCGGCAACAGCCACAGCGCAGCTTCGGGGCGTGTGAATGCAGCACCTGCATCAGCTGCATCTGCATCTTCCTTAGATGTCCTTACACTGCTGGGGCCGCAGGGGCGGAGGTTTCTGCGTTTCTCTGGGATCACACTGAATAGATACTTCTGTCACAGTAATGCCAGGAAGTGTTTTAGAGAAATGTACAGGTTAGAGCAGCCGTTGTTAACCTGCTTCTGATTTTTTTCCCTTTGCTAGAGACCTGCTGTAAAGTAATGACACTTCTGTTGCTATTAATTACCCTTATTTTTTCACATTAGATATCAACCCTTTTCCTTTGAAGCAAAGATGAATATGAATAGGGATGGCTAATTTACCAATACTAGGAACTGTGATCTGAACCGGAACAATCAAGACAGGATATAAAACATATGAAATACCCCCTGAAGATATTTTTTTCGGAGAATTTGGAAATAATTAAAATTTCAAAAAGATCAGTGTTCTCTAAAACTGAATTTTGCATTCATGACTAGTATCCACAGATATAATTGCTATGATTTTTGTTCCTCATAACAACTCTTGATCTGCTGTACAGAAATACAGAAAGGGAAGCAATTATTATTCTTGTTGTGAAATTTCATAAGAAAATTATATTTATCATATATCATCAACATTATATAGTAAAATACAAAGCCACAGTTAAGAGCAGCTATTGAAAAAGGTTCAGCTAAGAGGAGCTTCATTATTAAACAAATGTGATAGAAAGATCAACTAGAATGGAAAGCATTTATGGCATTATATGGGCCTAAAATGTATTTGCAATGCTCTGGCAAAGCTAGACTGTTAAGTAGTGGCATATTACCATTCATGAGGACACATCACTCTGATGTTATTAAATGTAATTCTCTTTGTTCTACTATTTGTTGTTTAAAATGGAAAGAGAAATGATTGTTCTTTACTTATTCACCTTGTCACCTCAGATCTGAAGATTCATGTCAATTTTTCTTACTTTATTTTTTCCCCCAACCAATAGCAATGACAGGTGGGGACATGGGTTATGGCCCCTCACACTGACATTCGAGCACGTTTATAAAGAAAAGAGGGAAAATTAGGTAAAGGTGGCCATGGTTAAGCTGCTACGCTGGGCTGATTCCTCTGCTCTGCTGGAGACGTCCCATGTGGGTTAGGGGATATCTTCGAAGAACCTTTTGTGGATGTAAGATAAAGTGTGACAATACTTCCCTGCACCAGGTTTAAAATTCAAATATTCATGTTAAATGCCTAAAATCCATCTATGGAAAAGAGATTTACCTAGGTGCCCTGTGTAGGGACAGAACTGTAGAGCAGGAGGATATTTAAGCCTGCAAACAGTAAATGAAAAATGGAGAAGTGTTTCTGAGAGCCCTTCTCTGCTGCAGTTCACAGGGGCTAAAGCACTAGCCCAAGAAATAGAGAAACTGGGGTTTAGGTCTTAGTTTCAAAGGACTCAAACTCACCTATTTTTATTTAGAAAAACAAAACTAATGCCCTGTATAGGGCCATAAACAAAGCTATAGGTCTCTAGGCTAAGCTGAAATATAAATGTTCTCCACCTGTTTGGCTGAATCTGGCCCTCTGCTCTGAAGGGTAGGGAGGATGTGCAGAGGGCAATGCAGAAATACTTCATAGCCAGTTGGAAGAAACAACAGAGAGGTTTAACTATGGAAATGTAATGGTATTTTTTCATGTAATCTATATAGAAGCTGAAGTGCTTAGGGAACAAATGACCAAAGAGAACTAAGACTGTGTGATCCCTTAATTTCAGAAGAAATTAAGGATGTTTTAAACAACTAATTCACAAATAAGATCAAAAGTACCAAAATAATGGAAAACAATTTATTTAGTATAAAAATATATTCATTCAATAAGGGTGAAATATTTCAGTAGGGTGGCAAAACTTGTCTTCAGAACAGATCTGCTTGAGGAATGGGATCTCCACTGCAAATGCAATGAGTGAAGCTTGCAGAAGAATTATATACCTTTTGCTAAGCTTTGAATTGGGGATTGTATTGTAGAGAAAAATGGGGTGGAATTTACATTGCAAGAACCATTTCCACAGATGTTATTTAGCCCTAGGCAGTCCAACAGCTGCTTCACTTCTTCCTTTCTCTCACTTTACACAGTCATTTGGGGATCTTAGATCCCTCTTATGCTTAAGCTAAGAAAAATTAAGTGGAAGGTTGCAAAATTATGAAAAATAAATGCACGTAAGTGTTTAATTAAACTTACCCCCCTATACACAACAATACAATTTTTTAGAAGTGTTAAACTACATTGTACTGGTGCCTTCCCCCTTTCCAGTTCATAGGTATTGATTTTAATATATGTTTCAATAGTTAAAGAGCCATAAGTACATTTTAGGCATTTTTGCACACATATTGCATGTTCTGTGATGTTTCCCAGTGCCAGCAGTACCAAAGTGATAGGAAAGGGTGCCAGTTGTTTCATGGTCATAACCAAATCACTTCTACTTTTTAACCACAAATGATGTAAATGAATAACCATCTGGGACTGAGCTGACGAATGCGTGTGTGGTGGTTGTTATCACTTACAATAGATGTCACTTAGAGAAATTTACTGACTTATTAAATAAATATTTGTTGAGGATAGAAATATTCAAATTTTAAATGTAAGTTGTTCATTAATAATAAATATTAATAAACCATATTCCTGTTTCTAGCACAATATTTTTCATCTTTAGATTTCAAAGTACTTCTCACAGGGCAGTAATACTTCAGTCTGCCTTCCTCCTATAGTCAGCCTGGATGTGGAAAGCTGAGTTATGAGGAGGGAAATGCCAGGAGGACAGTGGCAGAGCCAGGGCTTGGTCTGGGGAAGCTGCTATCACCCAAGTGGGGAGTATGCTGCCTCCCACAGAAGCTGATAACTGTGGGTGAATCAAAGTTTTCTACCCTATATCCAGGTAGAAAGTCCCCTGAAGTGACTTGTGCTGACTGCCTCTGGTCACCACGCAGCCATGCGATGAGCCTACCTGCTTCTTCTTTTGTTTTGGCAGACTGTGATTAGATCACCCTGAACTCTGTCTTCTCGAGGCTGAACAACCCTACTCCTTCAGCCATTTTTCACATGTCAAGTTCTCCAACTCCTTGACCATTTTGGTAGCCCTCCTCTGGACCCTCTCCAGTTTTTCCATGTCTCTTTGGAACCCAGAAGACCAAAGGTGTGACCTGACAAGTGCTAAATAAAGAGTGTGAATCACACTCCTCGGTCTGTTGGCTGTACCCTCTGTGATGCAGCCTAGGACACGTTTTGCCTTCACTGTTGCTGCCAGGGCATGTAGCTGATTCGTGTTGAGTTTGCTGTTACACAAGACCCTGAGGGCCTTTTGGGCCAAGCTGCTCCCCAGGCAATCAGACCCCAGCCTGATAATCCCGTTTAGGTATTCTTCTGTCCCAGATATAGGACTTTACATTTATCTTTGTTAAACTTTACACAATTATTTTGGCACAATCTTCCAGTCAGGTATATGTTACATACAGAATATAACATATCTGTAACAGACTGCATTTGCGATTTAACAACTAAACCAGCAACTAAGCCTCACACAGCCACTTACTTACTCCACCCGCAGTGGGATGGGGAAGAGAATTGGAAGAGTGAATAAGAAAACTTGGGGGTTGAGATAAAGACAGTTTAATAGGTAAAGCAAAAGCTGCGTGCACAAGTGAAGCAAAATGAGGAATTCATTCCCCACTTCCCACCGGCAGACAGGTGTTCAGCCATCCCCAGGACAGCAGGGCTCTGTCAGACAGAACGGTTACTTAGGAAGACAAATGCCATAACTGTGAATGTCAGCCCCATTTCGTTCTTCTTCCTCCAGCTTTATATGCTGAGCATGATATTATATGGTATGGAATATCCTGGGGTCAGTTGGGGTCAGATGTCCTGGCTGTGCCCCCTCCCAGCTTCTTGTGCACCCCCAGCCTCCTGGCTGGTGGGGTGGGGTGAGGAGCAGCAAAGGCCTTGGCTCTGTGTAAGCGCTGCTCAGCAGTGACTGAAACATCCTTGTATTTTCAGCACTGTTTTCAGCACAAATCCAAACCACAAACCGTTTATATGAAGAAAATTAACTCTACCCCAGCGAAAACCAGCACAACTGCCTATCTTAATACCAGTTTTCACACTACTGTGGACATTTCTTTTTTGCTTGTCCCTGCGCTGTACTCCAATGTGTATTGCAGATGGTTCTAGTCTAGCTGTCTGTATCTATTGCTAGTGCACTGCCACAAAGCTACGCTAGACCTGGCTTCCAATTAGCTTGCTCAGATACCATTCAGTGGAGGCTGTCTGACAGGTGCGTAAATACTGAGCTACACTCCTGCCAGTACCTGAGCCCTCTCCAGCACCGTGAAAATGTTTTGCAGTCCCAGAAGCAAATGTAATTGTAGTCATGTTCCCATGCCTTTGCAGACAGGACTGAAATCCACAAGAGAGACTGTCTTAAAGCATATCAGGATCAATTTGACCTCCACTTGATGTTCTCTTGATGCTAGTGGCTTAGTGCCACCCACAGCAAGACTTGTTTCCCTTGTGCAATAATTCAAATGTATTTCCCACTTGGTGTTAGCCAGTAAAAGTAAAATGGAAGAAATCATGCTATTTAGCAAGCGTTCAAACATAGAGGACCTTCATGGATGACAACTGAGGAAAAAAGGAAGACCCCCCAGTCATGTTGATTCTGGAGGGATACAAACCTCTCCTAGTCAACAGCTTTCAAAGTACTGGCATGTGTGCTGGGTCTCTGGTAGACCCACAGGATCTGTGCATATTGGAGCACAGGAGTAAGGAGATGTGAGCACTGGAAAAACAAAACTTCCGTGGTAGCTTCTCCTTGATTTCTAAATAAAGTTTATTTTTCTTGTGCTTTCCCTGGTTTGTTGAATTAGTCCCAGTTACAGTGGGGAGATTAAGAGATCCTTGCTGTTTCACTGTGAAAGGTAGAGAATTTGCTGTCAAAAGAAGAGAATAAAATAAAAGGATACGTGCTTAATTCTCAGTTCCAAAACTTGCTGATTTTTTTCTGAAGCATGAGGAAATCCTTCCTGGCTTTACACAGCCTGTGGACATGATTAAAGCTGTGTTCCATATATAATGAAATAGGTCAACCAAGGTTTTCCCATATATCTTGTGCTGTTATCTTCTTGCTAGAACAGTAATCACAGGTGCCTCTACCTTTCTTTCCAAATGTGTTGTTCACACATTTTTGTTGTACTTCACACTGGCATAGAGCTTGGCAGCCACTCAGCTCTTGCTAGTGTTGTGTTTTCATGTAGTTTTGGCTGTCCTCACTACCTCCCAAGATGCCTTTTTAATTTACTTAATTTTATTATTGAAAATTAATTTGAACATAATAGACACAACCTTTAGAACAATTTGCCTACATTTGCCAAAGCTCTTTCATGATCCAAAATAGGGCATCATAATCATATTTGGCATAGCTCCATTTTATGTTTTTACAAATTACTTTTTGATCTTATTCCAATTTTTATGTATATAATATAAAAGTATGCTAGTATGTATAAATAAATATCTATGTATATGTGTATGTATTTATGTAGGTATAAAATTAATAAAATTAATAATTTTTAACAAAATAAAAGGTGTATATTTGCTCCCAGTTGCAGAAAAAGTTGTCACTTTTCTTGGGGCTGTATATAGTATTATGATTAAGAATTCTGGATTCGAGAAATGTGGATTCTCTTCCTAACTCTATCATAAGGTGTCTGCACAATCTTTTAATGTTGCTCCCAGTCTCAGTCCTCCACCTCAAAACCGAAGGTTGCATTATCTCCTTTGCTTGTCTAGCTTGTTCATTTTCTAGGCTTTTAGGGTGGAATAATCAGTTGACGTATCTGTAAATTATATACCACAATGAATTCTGTCTTTGCTTAAAACTGAACTGAGAAACAAGGGAGCAGGATAGAGTTTACAGGTGATTCCACTGAAAGCACATTTATTATACTTGGCTTTTTGAAATTAGAAAATGCTATTGATTTGCTTCTGTTTCTTGCTGGAAGCTTTCCAGAAAAGTGCACATTTTATGTAAGTATTGTATTATTTATAATGAAATGGAAACAGGAGTTTGAGACAGATGAAACACAACTTATTTCTTTATTTTGAAGGGAAATTAATCATTAATTGACAGATCACTGTATTACATTATTTATCCCCAATTTTTATTGATGCAGCCTGGCTAAATCATGTAAATATTTAGAGCTGAATTAACAATCTTCTTCAAAGGGAAAGGGAAATGGGAAACCTATGGTCTTTGAACTGTAAAATCTATGGCTTTTGGAGTCTTTGCTGTAAATAAGGATGCAAGACCCCAAGGAACAAAACTTCCTTTGTTTATCCAGACCAAACTCTACTTTAAAGACCTGTGCAGAACATTTAACTCTACTGTAGCCTTTAAAACACATTTACAGTGGCTTCCTATTCTTGGCAGTGTAAAAAAACTACATCAAGTTTGACCTTAAACCTCAGCAGTTTCTCAGACCAGGCCCCTTGCTCTTCTTCCACCCATGGGACTCTGTAGAACAGGTATCTTCAGGCCCCAGCTGGCAAACAGCCAACCAAACAGGTGGAAATAAGATTTCAGAGATTTTCTGGGTACATGTCATATTGAAAGTACAGCAGTTGAAGGGCTGAGGCTTTGGGTTTGGGAAGCTGTTTGTTACATCCCTACCTCTGGACTTGAATTTTATTTCACAAGCTGCTGCTACTGCACTGGCTTAAGAATGCTTTTCTTCCTATTTTCATAAGAAGGGTCTGATTTAATTCAGACAACTAGCTCCAGGAGAAGATCAGTGGCTGAAGCACTCCACCTCAGCATAGCATTCCTGTTTGACAGAAATTAAACCCTAGCACATACACTAGAAAACCAGTCCATCTCTCTTTGGCATCAGATCTTCAGCACAGCTTTAAAAATGCATTCATTTTGTATTTCTCACAGTCCTTCAAGGGAGACCATGAATGAAACCCGCTGGTCTACTCCACTGTAGCATCTAATGAAATCCTTCAACATTAATAATAATACAGAGGACAGAAGAGATTAGCTCCAAAGATAGATTCCAACTGGCTCACCTTCCTGACTTTCATATGAGCAGGGAGTCTGATCCTCATCCATGTCTGACTTGAAAGCCTAAGGCTTTAAAGTGGTCCCTTTTTCTAAGCTGCACTTACTGTTCTACCACCAGCAGAGAGAAATGTCAAGTCCTTGTACTTGGGTTGTCTTAATCTCCTGACCTCAGAGGTTTCTGCTGCTGTCTAAAAATATTTCCTAAATTGGCACATTGAACCCTCTTCTCAGTTCTTACTCTGCTACAAAGTTTTTTGGAATAACTTGCAACTCCAACAGATCTGAGAATGCATCCCTGAGCACCACATTGATGCCCAGCTATATACCTGAACCTGGCTCACACCATCATCTGGATGGCAGCCGTATCACCAGTAGGGCTGGGATTAAAGTCAAGTCCCAGTAAAGTACATCCACATTTTAACTGCTGTCCTCAGAAAGCTCTGCCAAGCAGCTGTCCCTTGTGATACAGAAGAATTGCAAACTTATTACTTTCTTCTGCTTTCTCTTCTCACAAAAGTGAGGCAAAATCACTATTTCTGAGATGTCCACCATTTGGTAAAGATCACTTTTCCTAACAGGTATTTTAAAATTAAGGTATTTAAAATATGTGCTCTAAGCACATATAACTAAGGCATAATAACACATGTATGTATGTACAAGACGTTGTCACACACTTCTTGATACCCTTGTAATATATTTTTTTAATTCTTTGTTATTATCTAGGATATATTTTATTTATATCTGTCTAAATCTCTGCCAAGACGATGGGTTAGATACCACCTGCTTTTCTGAACTAGTCCGGTCCCAGGCCATCTGGGCAACTCATCACGTAGCAAGATTAAAGGCATCTGGGACTGAAACAGAAATTAAGAGTAACTCCTCATGACTGATTCCCTTTGGTGGCACAACAGAGATTAGTGCAACAGCTTTCAAGTGCTAAAATAAAGACATAAATATGCTGCACACTTAAGCAACGCATATGATGAATGTTGGGTGGTTGTGAATCCTGATTTATTCATTAATGACATACAGATAATATGCTGTACCTTCTCTCACTTGTAGTATTTGTTGAAAACTGGTTTGTCAGCTGGCAGTTTATTTAAGGAAGAAGGTGACCTCATGAGAAATTAATAACATTGCCAATATTTTCTATTAGTTCTCATATATTACACAAAATCATCAAATTCATGGATACTAAAAATACTAGGACTGGTAGCACAGCAGCTCTTCTACATCTCGATCCCACAAAACATTGCTAGAAAAATTACATTGTTCCTCACAAACATAACAAAATGGTCTAGTTATTGAATGCACTGAAGTTCACAGATTCTGTGGCCAATGTGAGTGTTTAACACATGCAACACGGCGTCCCAAGCAGACATGGCCCTACTTAACTTCCCGTTCAGAGTTGAAAGACTTATTTTGTGAGTCAGGAGACTGAAAATATGAGGTCAGAGCAGAGGAAGGAATGGAGAGGCGAGGAAGGAATGGAGAGGCAAGAAAGAATATATGAAGAGAACTAGTAAACTGAAGCTATTTTTGAAGATGATTAAAGGAAAAATATCATCTAGGAACATTCATTTAATATCTAGAAAAATTAAAGAAGCAAAGTGATTTATTTTTTTTTAATAGCATGTGTTGAGATTTTATCTGAGAGATACAGCTTGGAGCCAATTTTATGCTGAACATACAGAAATATCGGCGTCAACTTAACTCCAGTAGCAGGCTGCCATAATGACTTCAGAAGAAAGAGAAATTCTTTTGGCTTTCATATGAGTATTTTGCTGTGTAGGAAATAAAGTCCAGTCTGTGTTTTAGCTTGGCCTGTCAAAACAGTCATGAAGACTTCATATTTTAAGCCATATGATCTATTCACTTCTTCTGTCACTTTTGTGACACTTTTTTAAATTATCACATTTGTGATATTAATAAGTTATATTATACTCTTTTTCTTTCTATGCTTAGGATAAAAAGACTTTGTAACTTGCCTCTCAAATAGATGCATATGATGGATTTTGTAGGAAAACGAGAATGGGTTCTGTTCTCTCACTGAAAGCTGAATTCTCATGCACTGTGTAATGAGAGTAAGACTGAGTGCAAAAAGGCTGAAAAATGTAAAGAATATGCAATCATGATAAAATGTATTAAGCACCTAGTAGACTGTACCAGAGCGAGTTTTAAAAGGTGAATTCCTATCCCTCAGGTAAAATTGGCATTTAAAAAAGTCACAACACAACTCTTTGATTTTGAACAAATGCCTGATTTTTAGACATTTTTAACATGTGACAGAAATTCTGGATAGTTCTGAATTTAAAAAGAAACTTTTTTATTACTGTATGAACACAAATTGATCTTTTTCTGAAAGTATTTATTTCCACACAGGGAGTTATAATGTTAACCTTAGGTGACTTTTTCAGATGTTCAAACCCACACTATAAGTCTGCTTCAAGGCCACATTATGTAAAAGTAGGGTTGACAAATATCTGCCCAAGATAATTAACTTTGTTTCACCTCTAAAAAGCTAAAACTAGAAGAATTTGAAGTATTTTGATGATATGAGATGAAACAGCAATGTTGAAATGCATCCATTAGAAACATCAGAAAAGTTATTAGAAGTCTAAAAAAATCCCTTGGTTTTGTTATGCATATTTTTAAGTCTGAAATCCCTCTACTGATTGATAATTAATGTTAGTCTCTTTTAACATTGGTAACCACTGTAAATGAGTCAATATAAAGGGATACTTTCTGTTAGTACTGTATAGAAGTAGGTTTTTCTTATAATTTGATTATGCAGTTGGATATCTGGGGAAGCTTCTCTCCAGCCATCCATTCTCTTAAGAATGAAACTTTGTTAAATATTGACTATAGACAATTTTGGCTTTTGTATCTGGGCATTTTCTCTAAAAAAACTACAGCAAACAAAAAAAGTCAATGCAAGGATTTTGAAACATTTGCAATGAGTGACTTCAAAGTGAACTCTAATAATTTGCAAACAGTGAAATCAAAGTATCTGTAAATCTAGTCCCTGAAAACAGCTTCTATTTTTTTGACACTTTAAAATTAATTTATTTTTTTAGAAATGTCTCCCTCCTTTCTTGCAGGGTCAAAGCTCTCCAACACCAACAGAAGTTTGTTTCATTGATATAAATGACCTTTATATAGTAAGTGCTATGGAGTATAACAAAATATGGAAACAGAGAACATTTCTCTTTCAGTAATGCTATTCTGAGATTTTTAAATATTTTTTTTAATTTTTTTTTTTTTTTGTAACAAGTGACAACTAACAGTACTTTATACTGTGGGGACTGTCACAAACCTCCAGAGATCATCTAGTCCAGCCTACAGGATGGAGGAGTACTGAGACTATTCTCACTGGATGTTTATTAAAACACTACTTAAAAATTAACCATGATAGTATTCTATAAACCAACTCACTAAACTGTTCCACATCTTAATTATGCTTAGTATCATGATAAATTGCAAGTGACATTCAGACCTTCCTGCTGAAGAAAGGGAAAGAACATTTGTTCATGGTAAAAATCTACAAGTATTTAGGGACTGAGATCTTATTGGATAAGATTAGTATTGGATAATTAGGAAAAAATCTTTTCTTCCATTGAGACTGATGAGCTGCCTGGGTCCATAACAAACCAGAGTGCAGATTTGTTTATAAAACAAAATGCAGTGCAGCTTCACTCATCTGGCATTTGTTTGTTTAGGAAGCTGATGCGTGAAAGGCCCACTGGTACAAGCCATCATGAAGAAAAAGAGTAATGTTTTTGTACAGTTGTGAAACAATTAATACAACCTCAACTTTACAGATCTATTAGACTTGAGATGAAATGAAAATGAACAAAAACACTACCTATATTGGAAATCTTTTCTTTGCAACTTCATTTCCATTGAAATGTCTAGGGAAATTTTTATTAAAAATCAATTTTGGAAAAAATTCAATCAGCTTTAACCATCTGTTGTTGTCTTACTGGAAAATCTATGTGCAACTTGCAGTTATCTGTATTTAAACAGGATGTTTCAAACCATCTAACTATTTAAACAATCAGCAATTCTGTATAATTTTTTACTTCTACAAAAACAGATGAAGCTGTAGGCTGAGCACTCTGCATTGTCCCTTCACTTAGTTTTCTCTGACCAGGAAGGCAGGCGACACAAGCAGTTTGCCCTCGTAACAAAGGGGATGGATTTTACCAGCTTGTTAGAGGTTGTCCTCCCAGCACATTTGCTTACGCCGCACTGCCAACTGCACGTTCTCACAATGATGAGTCAGCACTCCAAATGATTATAGCTGGCTTTTAAAAAATCATATTTAAAAATAGTATTTGTGCTTGCTTGCTTTTGAGTTCAGATCATTCATTTGTTCTGCCTGTACACGTCATTTTGATTAACCCTCAGTGCTCTGGTAGTTAAAGCCAATTTTGTAGATGAACACTGAGATCTCTCTTGAGATCTCTGGATGGGGATGGGAGCTGGTGCTGTGAGAAACCTAACACATACAGTGACATGCAAAAGAGTCTTGTGAACGGTAACACCGTGTGCAGCGTGTTCTCCAAGATTTTCCAATCTGATTTGTGCAAAGAATATTCTGGCCTATCACTTCTCAGCCTGTTTCTTGATAGACAGCCTACATTCCCCTTTCATCCTAATTATAGCCTCATATATCACCCCAAGTAATCTCCCCAGTTGGTAACAATTTATATTTTACACATCTCTCCCTTTTAACTTCAGGCTCCATTCAGCTTTGTGCCTGGAGTGACTAAGATATCAGTGTCAGCCACAGGTTCCACATTTTGAATGGAAAATAAATTAGCAATATCAAACCTGAAGGCAGCTTTGATTATCTTTGCCACCACTGTTGCTTTTTGGCTTTGCCACTTTGTTCATCCGTACTGTACCCACTCAGTTCCAGGGGTATCTTAGAGAAAAGAGAGGTTATAGCATCCAGATCTATTAAATAATTAAAAATGTGCTATATGGGCAATTTGTGTAGATTAATGACACAGTCTTTACAGAAAACTGATCCCTGTCTTCCTGGGTGATGGAGCTCTGTTATTCTGTTGGTCAGAAATGGGATCATGATAGAGACAGGAGAAAAGAATTCATGACTACTATTCTTTGAGAATTTTTACCACTGTCCATTTAAGCATCTTGAATTTTTATTTTTTTTTTTTCAAAAAAAATCTGGCAGCAGCTGACTTTAGGGAGCATCTGGCATCTCTCGTTCAGAGGAAAACTCTTGCTTGAGGCTTGGGTTTTGTTTTTTTGGTTTGAGATTTCTTTAAAATATCTGATTTCTCAAAAAACACCCAAAAACCCCAACAAAACACCAAAAAAACCCACAAAAAAACCCGCCTACATTTTTGAGCAGAAAGGTTATATAGATTATCCTATGGCTCTGGACTCACTAGACTCCTTGGGACTCCTGAAGGTGTTTAGCTAGAGGGAAATTTATGTGGATGCATGCATATGTGGAATGTGCAAAGCTCACAGAATACAGTTCCAGCCATTAGGCCTCCACTTATTGCTTTCCTGGGAAATAAAAATCTCAGAAACTAAATTGTAACTTCTAGGAGTAGGTAAGGTAGCTTTTTCTTCCTCCCTATAATTACTCATCATGTCTTTATCCCTGCACCTCTCTTTATAACTGAGAACTCCCTTTATACCTACCTGAGAAAGAACTGGCATCTCTCTGCCTCTATCCTGGCACTGCCACAATCCTAGATCCAAATTTAGCTCTCCGATATAATTTGTGGAATTCCTGAAAAGCTTCAGAAATTGTTTGTCTTGCAACAGCTCCACTCCCAGAGAGCCACATCCACCAGCCACCATGGGGCCAGGCTCATTTCTTTGTGCATAGCCTATGCGTCACTGTGGCTGTTCAAGCAGCAGGCAGAGATTTATGTGAGCGACTGCAGGATGAGCACATTGCAAACATTTCAGTGTACTGCAGTTTCTTGGCAAAAATCCAAGCCATGTCTCTTGGCCTAGTTATATGACTTTGTGAGTTCTCACTTCTTGTACTTCACTTCTCTTTACCAGAAATATGTTTTGTGTAGTACAACATACATTATGCATAGTACTATAAAGCAGAGAAAGGAGCTGTTAGTTTTTTTCCTCCCAGCTTTTTTACTGGAAGAAAATGTTCCCTCTAACACAGAAAAAGTAGCTACAAGAAAACAGTAAAATCTTTAGAGTTTCTTTACCTGCTTTGCTACGGATATTCTCCCTTGAACCTATTAGCTGCCCCCTATCCAGATTTCTTGCAGCGTATCTGATGAAATAGCACCTTTTAGCACAGTTTATTGGGAAAATCTCCTGATAACATTAGAGATAAATGTACCTTAGCCCCTCCCATGCTGTTCAATTTCTGCTATTTTAAAACTTCTCTTTAATTTGTTATACAAAGAAAACCAAAGACATTTTTGTTACATCAGCATTTCATACAGAAATCAAAGATTAAGGAAAAGAAAAGTTAACGCCAGTCACATGTTTTTGATATGGTGGGCTTCAGATTACTTCACTGAACCACCGAATTTATTCCTAATTCTTATATGCTTGGGTGAAATAATTCTTCTGAAGCACATCACTTTCTTCTGTAGATGTGGAAAGTCTCTTCAGGGGCAGCTAAAATTAAGAAAGAGAATCTTCCTCTATTACAAAAAAACAACTTCTCTTCATAGACCAGAGGACGCACACTTTAGGGAGATTGCTAAGAAGATACCTGAGCCTGAAATATAAGATATGGGCAGAGGGAATCCCATCTCCTGTATTTCTCTGGAGGACTTTCAAAAGATTTCTCTCTGGGAATAGATCTGCCATACTGAGCTATGGGTAAGCAGAACAAAAGAAAAAGCAAATTATTTCCTGAATGAGATGAAAAATCCTACCTCAGGATATCACAGATAAAAAAACACATAAAAGTGAGATTCTTATATGGAATTATAAAAATTTCTTATGAGTGATAAAAAAATCTATATTCTTTATTACAACTACCTTCAATACTGATAAAAGGGGAATAACTATTGAGTTTAGATCTTTTGAAGCTGAAGCATCCTTTTTAGCCTATAATATAATGGGAAACTTGTGAAAAGAAGCCTTGAGCAGGCAAAATAATGAAGATTAACAACTGGAGATTCAGATTAACCACTACCCTGCTCTTTCCATCTATTTATCATGATTAATCTGTGTCCTCTTTCCAGGAACATAGAAACTACCCAATCTGGTGCTAACAAGAAAGCTGTTGGTATCTTAAATGTCAACAAGCATTTCAATATCTGATTAATATTATTGCAGAGAAAACTGAAATCTGGACTGCTAGTGGTGCTTTTGCAAAATCCATCTATCAATGTTGAAGAAGTTGTTGATATAATGCTACAGAGGTAGCACTGAGCTGTAATACCACATCTTTGTACCCAGTTTTATAGCTTGTTCTTACTGTCGTGTTGCTGATGTTAGCTGGTTTTGTAACATTATTGGGTTTTTGCTAGCAGAGGTGACAGGAGCACAGGCTGAGCAGGCTGGTTGTGGCTGCTCCTAGTTCTTTGCTCAAAGAGCTGCCTGTGGCTCTCTGTGATCACACTGATTACATGTCTTTCATGCTTCGGTTTGAAATACTGGCTGCCGTTCACTGTAACTGAATAAGCACCTCCATGCCCTGTTCTTTTGTGTATTCATGGGCTGAATATTCAATTTGCTAATGTATATAGAGTGGAGTTGTAATTGCTTTTGCCCTTGTGATAGGAAATCCTCCACCTGTATCTTTAAGGTTACTTTCACCTTTTTTTTTTATTTAATCATTTTCGTTGGGTGTCATCTCAGTCCTTGGAGGGAGAAGGAGGAACTGAAATTCTATTTCAAAGGCTACTAAAAAACAATGAAACAATTTATTGAGACAAAAGAAAGCTTATTTTGCTCTCCAAAAAGAAGTGAATTATTTAGGAAAATATCTTAAGTGACACCTGAGTGAATATTTGTTGTATGATTGTAATATCTCATTCTTAAAATGGCAATATAATTTACCTGAAATTTTGATTATTTATTGAATTTACTAATTTGCAAAGGCATATTTCTAATAACTTTAATAATAATTGATGATTTGTTGTTTATATATTTTTGCAGCAACATTTGCGACTCTACTCCCTACAGAAAGAAAATGCATGGAGGTGGAAAATATGAGCAACAAATATTTTGCTTCTAGCCACATGGAAATTGTTCTTAACAGAACTCCACATGCATGGAGTTCCTATATGTGTATCTATATGACCCTCTTTCTTCCTGAGGATCTCATGTGTAATTGGTTTTGGAAAGCATCTGTACAAAAAAAATTATCTAACTCATTGTCAGCTCATACTTCTGAATTCAGATTTTTCTAGAGAAAACGCTTTTCCAAATGAAATGCAAGTGCATTAATTCAGAGCTACTTCTTGAAGAATAAGATTTCCTTGAGGAAGCCGTGTGCAAGTAAAGCTCCAAAAAATCAATAGCAGATGGTTTGATTAAAATTTCAATTCCCTTTATTAAATATATGTAATAGATTATTTCCCACAATTATTCCCAAAGACTTTCATTCACATCATTTCTATGAGAAGCTGTTATTTGATATATGCAAACTGCATGTAAGATACCTTTGAAAAACAGAGCAGTGACTATATGTTCTATTTTTTATTATTATGTTTTATTGTTATGTTATTAGATTTGTAACTACCTGCTTTTCTATGTATGATACTTTCCCGAAGAAACTTCAGAGGGGGAAAAAAGGCAAAAAGGGAGGGGTAATAAATGCTAACAAGGTGGCAACTTAGTGATTAGGGCAGTTGCATGGAGACTGCATGTGACTTTCATGTCTCTAAGGAAGGATTTGAGTACAAATCACAGTCTCTGTTTACTGCATGCATTCAAATATTACATGAGAAGAATAGGTATCTTCTATGGACTTGTTGATAAAAAAATAATTCAGCTGCGGTATCATTCTTGGAATTACTTGTGTTCCATGAGCAGTGTTAATTTCATGTGTCATGCCGCTTTCTTCAGAGTGCTTCATTTTTTATCTCGTTTAGGTTTAATAGTCCTATACATGAGCAGGACTGAAACAACTGATGCTGAGGGACATTTCAAGTTAGGTTGGGTTGTACCTGGTGAATTTAAGTCCCGATTAAATTATGCAAGAACTCAGCAGGTGTTTTCTGGATCATGACAGTGGACAGAAGTTTCCAAATTTTGTCTATGTCCTCGTTTGCTGTTGAATTATTATTTTTTTTTCACATCCATCCATTAAGTTCATGAAACACGTAATACTACCAAATAACTACATTTAGAGGGTATTAAGGTGGAAGCTGAAGCTGCCTATATGGTCAAGAGAGGTCTCTGGAAGGCAAATCAGGGTGCCTAAATTTGAAAGTATGTTTCTAATTTAGGAGCTCTAATTGCTGTGTGGAAGCACACACTTCTCTCTACTGACTGTAGAGGGAACCTAGGCACCAAAGGTAGGTGCTTGCAGAGGTGGTGTCAGTATTCTCCATTGTCTGGAGACTGTATCGAATGGCAATTAAATTGTATGGTATATGTTAGTTTCCTGGATTATTCTAAAGTGTGTGGCCATACGATCTTTCCTGTACTTTTTCCTGTCAGTTTACTTTGGAAGTAGAATTTGCATTGCACACAAACAGGTATGTGAGTGCTCATTGTTTGCAACTATTAGAATCAAACATTCATCTTTGAAGTTAATTCTTAGGTTTATGTTTTAATATTAGAAATTAGTATAGCTTCTCTGCAAATTTGTTTGGAAATTTTAGCCCTTACTGTAAGTGGTAATAGGAAACATTTCTTCATATTTCCAATACATGTGTACAGACTAAAAATGTGCACAAACAACAAAAAAAAATTGATAAGGCTGAAAAAGATTGTCCTGACACTATTTATCTAGTGTTACAGCTACAAAAAAATTTCCACAATATAGTCATTAATATGATTGTACTGAAGCATTAGAGAAACAGTAATTTCTTTCTTTTACCACTGAATAGGGAATGCATGATAAAATAGTCTTTTCTTTTAAAACGTTGCTTCCTTTTCACATGCTGCACATGAATGTGGATTTGCCTGGATTTCTGCTGTAGATTTTTTTTTTATTATTTACACATATTTCTTCCTACCTTCCACTTTTCTCTGTGTAAACAACATTTCATGGAAATGGGTGAATCCAAGTCCCATTCAGATGAATGCCTCAAAGACAGCTCTTCCCATCTTATTCTCTTCGGCTCCAGCAGTATTTTCCAGCTCAAATTCAGCTTGTTTTGCTCATTTTTTGAGCAAACAGGAATCTGTGAAACAGGAATAGTGTTAAGCTGAACGGGAGCTAACAAACCCCACATCCCAGAAGGATTTGTTTTGTTTGGGGTGGGTTTATTCCCCACTAATGCAGCCACAACCTTTGACTAGTCAGCAGGAGGGAACGAGGAAAAGAATAAACCTGTGAGCCTTAAGACATTCTTGCCAAATCTTGCTCAGCAACATTCAAGCTGATGCACCATGATTAGCTGAGTAACTTTTCCCTCTCAGAGATATTAAAAAACTGTCTAGGCATGGTCCTGGGCAACTGGCTCTAGCTGGCCCTGCTGAGCAAGGAGGTTGGACAAGATGACCTCCAAAGGCCCCTCCCAACCTCAACCATTCTGTCGTAATGTGAACTTCATGCCTATGCATTTTTAGCTTTTTTTTTTTCATAGCATGAAAAATGTGTTTTCTTGATAGGTCAAGTGTAATAATGACAAAAATGTGGCATAATTATTTGCTAGGGAAATTAACTATGCATAATGCCTATATCTTGACCTTTGGTTTGAGCTACAACAGCTTATACCTAGGGTAAAAGGAAATTTACATTTAGCATCAAGAGTAACAGCCTCTGATAAAATGGAAAAATAAGTCTTAATAATACTTTCAGTAACTGAGACTATGCGTTTGTTTTGCTTTATTGTTACTTATTCTTTCATAAATGCTAAAAAGCCAGCTGAGAAATCTCTAGGTTCCCATTTACCTCTAGATAACTGATGGGACATGAAATGATTTGAATAAGAACTGTCATACTCAATTAATTGGACATGGCTAATATACAATGTAATACAACAGCAAAACATTTGCAGGCTATGCCAGATAGCTATCTAAAAGAACCACTTTACACAGTATTTCTTGGAGAGATGACAGTTTGGCCTTCCTCTTGTAAGGTCTTGCCAGTCTGCTTAGGTTTCAGAGCACACTTCTGAGTGGACCTGGATGTGACACCTTCAATGGGTAGAGCAAACACCCCTCCCACCACACAGAACATGCAACGATCTTTTGAATTTTAGTCACCCATGGAAAATGGTTTTGTGAAGGGCAGGCAAAAGCCTTCGCATTCAGAAGATGAAAGACCTGTGCTACTTTTCTGCAGATTCAAGGCAGCAGCTGATGGAGAAGGAGCTAAGAGTGTGCCAGATATCAGATAACTATCCAAGCGAGGTGGAGGGGCTGGATGAGCAGTGACCTAGAAGGGAATATACAGGTGCATCATTGTCTGCCACATGCTTGAAGACCAGTTTGAGTGAGACTCGGTTCTGGATTCAGATGGCTAAATAGAGGGGTTAACATGTAGGGGTTCACATGCAGCTGCAGAGTAGGTGAATTAAATCTTGGCTAGATCTCCACTGACTACCACGGCAGCTTAGGCATCAGTGTGCCCACAGATACTTACATTCAGCTCCAAGCTTGGAACTGAAATCTGGCCATTTGAGAGGCAGATGTCCCCAGCGCTGGGCGAGGACAGCTGTATTTTGGTGGTTGCCATGGACTGCCCTTATGCACCAGGCATCTGTTGGCCATTATTCCCATAGCTACATATGAAATATGACATCAGGTGCAGCATCTTTGAAGACTTGACTGTCATAGCTGTGAAAATTACACAACTTTGCAATTTCTGACATCCCACATCTTTTACTCTGGTTCAGTGTGCTCCAGCTGGTGACTTCTCTGCCAGCTCTGCTTCAGGGGAGGTTTCTGTCTGGCCCGTGCCATCCTCTTGGTTGTCTTTCCATGGGAACAGGAGGGAAATGAGTGCATTAAGCAGTGACTGTGGGTCTCATATTATAGGGTTTCTTAAGATGGTGGTCTTCACTGGGGGGCTTGGCTTCAGCAAGGTGCCACACCGCCTGCGAGGGAGAAGGACCTGAGAGCAACTTGTGGCAACTTGGAGGCTGGCTGCAGCCCAAAGCCTGTGTGTGACTCAGCACTGAAAAGGGTATTCCTGCCGTGGTTTGTTTGTAAAACGCCCTTGGATATGATGGCTGCTATAGAAATGGCAAGTAATAAAATACCATTATAGAGTAATTAGCTATTATTACCTCAGATGGCTAAAATTTGGCTTCTTGATCCCTCCTGCCACAGTTTATTATAGAACAGGAAAATACAGGGAAGGAGAAAGTGGAAGACAACAACAGTGACAGGGCAGTGTGACTTGCAATCTATTATTTCTGAAAAGAAGCAAGATTTGAGGCAGCATCAAGCCAGATGCACCAAAAATGACCAAGACTGTGCAGAAGTGGCTTTAGGGTTAATCTGTGTGACCGAACATGTAACTTAATTCAGCACCTCCTGTCCAGTTCTTGGGGGGCTTCACCACCTCAGTCTGAACTTATTCTGTAAAATAGTTTTATTTGCTATTTTTTCCAAAACAGACTGACAGCAACTTTATTTGTTACAGTAAGGAAGAAATCTAATACAACTTTGATTGATTTGTGCAGATGCTTCTTTGGGCTGCTAATCGTGACTGTACTGAGGAGGTGAGGGTACATGAGGCTTGCTGCTCCCTTTCTGAGGCCAGGACATGAAGGTGGCACTTGTCTTATGAAAATGTTTGTTCCTTGGCAGGTTTCTTTATGCTATCAGCTTCAGCTTCACTGCTTGGTGCCTTATATTGGAGCAGCTTTTAAGCAGGTTGCTAGTTTATTTGGCAGGTTCATTGGAATGAGCACTGTGTTGTGGCCCATTACTTCTCATTCTCTGCTTACATACAACATAATGCAAAGTGCACTTGTGAGGTGTAGTTCTCCTTCTATCATTACTGTCAAGGGAAAAAATTTACTAGCTTTGTCGAAAAAGACTGGGAACCATTCAAAATTTAACTCTTCATACTATTACCATACACAGGACAAGTTCCCGTTACAGGTTTATAGTCTGAGTGTGAAGATGACTTCACCTGAAATTGAGAGTTTCTGTATGTTATAAACTTTGAACATGCTGGGCAGCATGCATTTGAATATGTGGTTAATTGGGCAGAAAAAGTGTTAGGTAGTAAACAATCATAACTTGTTTCAGTTTTCATTCTGTGTGCCTAGATGATGCCCAGACTGATGCACAACTCCGTAATGTGCAAAGGCTTGAAATTTGTCACAGTACCAAAGACCTAGTGTCTACCACTATTTGGGGCACATTCTCCAAGCAGAGCTGAACAGTAAACTTCTGCCATCTTTAGGGAAAGCTGAGGACAATCTGTGTGAGAGAACTTTAAGAAAAGGCATAAATTTTTTTGCTGTGCCTCAGTTTCCCATTAAGGATTGTGGGGACAGGAAATCTCCTTTTCCTTTCCTCACAGTTTAAATATTTACTTTGTGAAATGTTGCTTCGATGTTTCACATAGATTGTAGTTGTCATTGTTGACCTCTCCAGGGCTTACTTAATGTGCACTAACTTGTGACCTGACCAGCCCTGGTGGTGTGCAGAAAGTGCATGTGACAGCGACTTCAAGTCTAGCCAGTGTATGCAGAAGGAATGGGCCTGAGCTAAAGTGCACAGAGGTACCATAACAACTTCAGAGTTAACTTCATTCAATTTTCACCTCATTTTTAATTTTTCTTTTTCTTTTCTTGAAAAGGTTGTTTGGAAAAGACCTGTAATTTGATGAAAAATTTTCAACAGTCTCTGTTCAAACTCTCATGGCATCAGCCCTTAATTCTTTCCATTGTTATCTTTGCAGTGCCTTCTGAGTAACCAGATTTAATAAATTGCTGTATTTTTAGGTGCTTAATAGCAGGTTACCTGTGATTCAACAACTATGTGAATTATGTAAGTGAGGATAATGCAAGTTAGCCCCAGAACGTCATCTCATAACCCACCTATTTCTGATCTTTTACAGACTACTTTTTCCTAAAAAATCCTTGTTCTTTGGAAACATTATCTACACAGTTTGACCTTACTGTCTCTCACTAATTCTGTCTTGTCCCAGGTGCTGACTTTATGCTGATTACCTGATGATACAAACCAAGTGAGGACTAATTTTCCATTCTTATAATTTTTAAAAGAATATACATTAGCTGGTGCAGGTTGGTCACAGAGTAGCATAATAGCATTGGTGTCTATGAGCAGAAAAAGACTGAATGGTCTAATGAAAATTTAAAAATAGAATCTATACAACAAAGTGTTTATTCATTTGTGTTTTTATTGCCCTTTATGTAAAAAGTAATACTAAGCATATTATGGAATTAAAATACCAAAGGAGGAACACGATGTAAGGGAGAGAAATGAAGATGCAGAGAAAAGGGAAGCTTGTTTTTTGAGGTCAGAAGAGAGCTAGCAAATCAATGAACCTGTGGGATAAAGGAAGGTACCTTCAGATGTCAGGAGCTGCACTGACCTGTTTGAATGATGAATTGTAGCACAGAGAACATCATGGCACGGGGCATGTAACAATATGCCAGTGCAAGAAAGGTTGCAGAAATGTGACCTGTCAACAAATTGCACTACACAGCTTCGTTACTGGAGTCATCTAGTATCGTGACCTTTTTGCATGCAATGTTAGCCACTGTGTTGAAAACACACACTTAACATACAGAATCATAAAATCATGTAGGTTGGAAAAGACTTTGAGATCATCAAGTCCAACCATTAATCCAGGGCTGCCAAATCCACCACTAAACCATGTCACTAAGCACCACATCTATGTGTTTTTTAAGTACCTCCAGGGATGGTGATTCCACTGCCTGCATGGGCAGCCTGTTCCAATGCCTGACCACCCTTTCAGTGAAGAAATGTTTCCTAATATTCATCTAAACCTTACCTGGTGCAACTTGAGGCCATTTCCTCTTGTCCTGTCACTAGCTACCTGTGAGCAGAGACTGACCCCCACCTGACTACTACCTGCTTTCAGGTAGTTGTAGTGAGCAATAAGATCCTCCCTGAGTGTCCGCCCCCCCAGATTAAACAACTCCAGTTCCCTCAGCTGCTCCTTATAAGACTTATACTCCAGACCCTTCCCCAGCTTTGCTGTCCTTCTCTGGACATGCTTCATCACCTTAATGTCTTTCTTGTAGTGAGGAACCCAAACCTGAACACAGCATTTGAGATGTGGCCTCACCAGTGCTGAGTACAAAGGACAATCACTTCCCTTGTCCTGCTGGCCACACTGTTTCTGACAGAAGCCAGCATGATGTTGGCCTTCTTGGCCACCTGGGCACACTGCTGGATCATCTTCAGTTGGCCATCAACCAGCACCCCCATGTCCTTTTCTACCGGGCAACTTTCCAGCCACTCTTCCCCAAGCCTGTAGCATTGCATGGGGCTGTTGTGAATCAGGTGCAGGACCTGCAGTTGTCCTTGTTGAACCTCATACAATTGGCCTCAGCTCATTGATCCAGCTTGTCCAGATCCTTCTGCAGAGCCTTCCTGCCTTCAAGCAGATCAATGCTTCCCAACAACTTGATGTCATTTGCAAAATTACTGAGGGTGCAATTGGTACCCTTGTCCAGATCATTGATAAAGATATTAAACAGAACTGGTCCCAATACTGAGGCCTAGGGAACACCACCTATGACCGGCCACCAGATAGATGTAAATCCATTTACTACCACTCTTTGAGCTTAGCCAAACAACCAGTTTTTTACTGAGCGTAGAGTACACCTGTCCAAGCCATGAGCAGCCAGATTCTGCAGAAGAATGCTGTGGGGAATTATGTCAAAGGCTTTACTAAAATCTAGGTAGACAATAGTCACAGCCTTTCATTCACCCACTATAAACACGTCACCTTGTCATGGAAGTCGATCAGGTTCATCAAGCAGGACCTGCTTTTCATAAACCCATGTTGGGCGGTTTTAATACCCTGGCTGTCCTGCACATGCCACGTGATGGCACTCAGGATGGTCTGCTCCATAACCTTCCCTGGCACCGAGGTCAGGCTGACAGGTCTGTAGTTCTCTGGATCCTCCTTCCTGCCCTTGTAGATAGGCATCATGTTGGCTAACCTCCAGTCTTCAGGCTCCTCTCCAGTTTGCCAAGTCTGTTGAAAAATGATGGAGAAAAACTTGGTGAGTTCCTTCACCAGCTCCCTCAGTACCCTCAGGTGGATGCCATCTGGCACCATAGACTTGTCCATGTCTAAGTGGAGCAGTAGGTCACCTCACCATTTCCTCTTGGACTGTGGGGACTTCATTCTGCTCCTCCTTGTCCCTGTCTCCCAGCTCAGGGGGCTGAGTACCCAAAGGGAAGCTGGTCTTGCTATCAAAGACTGAGGCAAAGGAAGCATTGAGTACCTCAGCCTTTTCCTCATCCTTCGTGGCAATGTTCCCCACCACATCCAATAAAGGCTGCAGATCATCCTTGCCCCTTCTTTTATTTCTAAAGTATTTTTAAAAACGCTTTTTATTATCTTTTACAGCAGTGGCCAGCCTGAGTTCTAGCTGGGCTTTTACGTCTTTAATCTTCACCCTGCATAACCTCGCCACATCCTTATAGTCATCCAGAGCTGCCTGCCCCTACTTCCAAAGGTGGTAAACTCTCCTTTTTTCCCTGAGTTCTAGCCAAAGTTCTTGTTCATCCAGGGTGGTCTTCTCCCCAGCTGGTTTGTCTTTTGGCACATGGGGATGATCTGCCCCTGTGCCTTTAAGACTACCTTCTTGAGAATGTCCAGCCTTCCTGGACCCCTTGGCCCTTCAGAACTATCTCCCAAGGCACTCTGTCGACCAGGCTCTTAAACAGGCCAAAGTCAGCCCTCCAGTAGGCCAAGGTAGTGGCTCTGCTGACCCTCCTTACTTCTCTTAGAACTGAAAACCTGTCATCTCGTGATCGCAGTGCCCCTGGCATCCTCTGACCACCACATCACCCACCAGTCCTTCGCTGTTTGCAAACAGCAATTCCAGCAGGGTATTCCCTTTTGGTTGGCTCGCTGACCAGCTGTGTCAGGAAGTTCTCTTCCACACATTCCAGAACCTCCTAGACTTTTTCCTCTCTGCTTTGTTGTATTTCAAGTGGGTATCCAGCAGGTTGAAGTCCCCCATGAGAACAAGGGCTAGCGATCTTGAGACTTCTCCCAGCTGCTTGTAGAGTGTTCCATCTGTCTCTTCATCCTGGTGGGGTAGTCTATAACAGACTCTCACCAGAATATCTGCCTTGTTGGCCCTCCCCCTGCTTCTTACTCCTAAACACTCAAGCCTACTGTCACCATCATTGAGCTCTGGGCAGTTGAAACACTCCCTGACATACAGAGATACTCCACCGCCTCTCCCTCCTTGCCTATCCCTTCCAAAGAGTTTGTAGCCATCCATTGCATTACTCCAGTCATGCGAGTTATCCCACCATGTTTCCATGATGGCAATCATGTCACAGCCTTCCTGCTGTATTATGGCTTCCAGCTCCTCCTGTTTGTTGCCCATGCTTCAGGCATTGGCATAGATGCACTTCAGCTGTGCTATTGATCTTGCCTGCAGCTCTGGCATGCTGCCCCCAGGCTCATCTCTAACAAGCTTGGTTTTATTCCCTTCCCCCTTCAAATCTAGTTTAAAGCTCTCTGTGAGCCCTGTTAACTCCTGACCTGGAATCCTTTTCCTGCTTTGAGACAGGTGAACCCAACCTGTTGCTAGCAGGCCTGGTGCTGTGTAAACTGGGCCATGATCAACCCCCCCAAATTTTACCTGTTGACACCAGGCCTGGAGCTGGGTACTAATGTGTGTGATCTTCCAGTTAGATGCCTCATCATTGCCTGCAGCTGGCAGGACAGAGGAAAACACTGCTTGCGCTCCTGATCCCTCAACCAGTCACCCCAAGGCCCTGAGGTCTCTCTTTATTGCTTCCAAATTTATTGCCATTTGGACTTCATCATTGTCCATTTGGAAGACCAGTGATGGGTAGTGATCAGAGGGCCATGCCAGACAAGGGAGTTTTCGAGTAACATCCCTTACTCGGGCCCCAGGGAGGCAGCAGGCTTCCCTATGGGTCCGGTATCAGGCCCTCCATTCCTCTCTGAGTGGAGTCACTAATGAGAACCCCATTTCTTTTCTTCCTAGCGGAGCTGATCATGATGCATGGGGTTGATGGACTCTCCCTAGGCAGGTCCTCCAACCTGGACAGGCTTTTGTCTACACCATCATTTTCCTGGCCTTCAGGCTCCAGAGCCACACACCTGTTGGACAGGGGCACCTGGGAAGGTGAATCAGGCCAGGGGGTGATTCACCTGCTGCCCCAAGCAGGGGCCTGTTTCCACTGTTCTCCATCACTTAAGAAAGAGCCCTCCATCTGCCTGATGGCAAGCAGGTAAGGGAGTCTCTGCTTCTCATGTGTCCTTATGGTGCATTTGGCTCAGTGATGGTAGTGAGTGGCTCCACCAGCCTCTCCCTCTCACACACTCCCTGATACTCCTTAACCTTTCTATTTCCTCTTTCAGCTCTGCCACCAGGCTGAGCAGGTCATCCCCCTGGTCACACCTGACACAGGTGTTATCTCTGCTGCCCTCTTGTACCAGTGACAGGCTCAGGCACTGTCTGCAGCCTGTGACCTGGGCAGTTGGGGCTATGTCTGGGTCGCCACATGCCTTCTGGCGCTGGCTTTTAGCTGAGTGGAAACCATGGCTGGGTTTCTTCTGGGGGGGCAATGACCACTACTGGAGCTCACCTCTGAGCCATCAGGGGGACCGGCCTTCCCTGCATTCCCTCCCTGTGTGCACTGTGGTGCAAACCACTGTGCCATGCCCTGGCCAATGTGCCAGGCCCTATTTGCCTGCTCTGGTCACTGCTCTTCTGGTCACTTATGGTCCCTGGTAGCTACTTTTGTACATGTGGGGGGTTGGTTGGCCACCTTCACTCCTGGCCCTGCCTATGCCGAGTCAGAGCTGCCGCTTGTCAGGGCCTCAACACTTCCCGCTATGGGCGGGGGGCTGGGGCACCCCCCCTCTCTCTCTGCCCTCACTGCTCATTTTTTCCAGGTCACAGAAAGCTCCCCACAGTCCCTCAGTGCAATCCTCTACTCTGGAGCACCTCTGCCAGAGTTGCATGCCTCAGAGACTGTGCTGATATGTGTTTTGGTAAATATTAATCTCTGAAAACATTACTTTAACACAACAAATACAGTGACAAAAATACAGAATGAGTGATCATGAAGTGTCTGAGCAAACTGAGAGAGTGTGATATCTAAGTAAAAAGCATGTTTTTGTTCATGTGTTCTTCAAAATCTAAGTATCAGTTTGGGAAAGTTTGGGGGTTGGGCTCCACTGGCAACTCTTTTTTAAAAGGAGTGTTCTGATAATCTTAGCATTGCATGGCATTGCAAATTAGCTGCATTTCACCTGAGTGGTGATGGAGCTTGTGCAGGTGTGACACAGCCTAAGGAAAGCTTTGGAGCAGGTAACATGTGTGGTACCCACAGCTCTGTGTGTAGTTTTGATCTCTCTCCAGGAACACATTTGCACAGGTACCCGGTGGTCACCAGCACAATCACAAATCACAGTTATTTTGAGAGGTGGTTTAGGTCCCACTAGGAAAAGTCTCAGAAGTCACCCTGAAAAGCGTATGCCAACTTTTCCAGTTAATTTTGCCACCTAGCTGAAACAGAAAATCAGTAATAACCAATATGTAGAAGAAAACTGACAAAGTTAAGGAAAAAAAATGCCAGTTTTTCTTACTTCAAGATTTATTTATTTATGTAATCCTCATGGGACATTTTTTTTGTGATCAGACAAGCCCCTCTGGTTGCAGGTAAAGGGCAAAAGTTTTCTGCTTCCTTTACCCTTCTTCCCCTTTGACTGATTGCTGCCACTTCAAATCTTCTAGTAGATATAGCCTGTGCAAAAGATGGGCTTAGAAACGTAAAGCTCTTGGTGTCATCCTGCCAGCGCTCCATGAGGCAGCAGTAGTATGGGCAGTTGTGTCAGGAGATGGCAGGTGAACAGCCCCTTGGATGGGGGGACGTGAAGTGAACTGATGAGCAGTAACACTTCATGAAAACCAGAGGGTGAACCCAGAAAAGAGCAGCTTACAGACAATGGTCTTACATCAGCCAGGGATTTTATTTTTCCACTTTACATTGAGTAGTCTCCTAGGGAATGGCAGTAAATTGTTACACTCTATCCTGCTCCACTCATGGATGAAAGTTCTTAAATAAACAAACTTTGAAGAAAACTACCTTCACAGCACACTACTGTTTTCTGCCTAGTTTGCAGTTTCCCCAGTGCTTCTGCAGGTAATGCTGAACAATTCCGCCTCATTCTGCTAGGTGTGGGAGACATCCACAACTATTCATGGAAAGACACAAAAATTGATGAAAGAGACAAAGATGTCTTAACCAATGTAAGACATGCAGGCTAGATACCTGAAAAGGCCAGTAGCTATCCTCTTTGCCCATAGCTGTTCTGTCACCGATTTCCTTCTCTCAGACAGCTGTTTATGATATTCTTTAGACCCTTGTCTGAGGTGGAGCTCCTGAAAAGTAATAGACTAGAGAGTCTTGATGTCCTTAGGGACCATGGTATTATTACTTACAGAGCTGCATAAGCTGGCAAGTGAATAGGGAGAGCGTTGCACTGCGGGTAGTTCTGCTGAACACTTTAAATACAGCCACGAGCACAAATTGCACACACTCAAGAATATTCCTGGGAAGCATAACTCAGCCAATATGTGACATTATATGTAATAGTATTTCTCTGTGAGCTCCTTCTTGCTTTCAAGGCGTAATGTTATACTTCTAATAGCAGAAAAACGGTTAAACAACAATCCCATCAAACATGTACTAAAGTGCACTTTTCCAGCCTATCCTTACTTTCTGTTTTAGGGGTCTGTTCCTGGCAAGCTGTAACAGGAATCAGAACAGAGAAACAGGTAATACATTTGGATGTGTATGCATCATGCTTACTTCCCTGTGCAGGCAAAACAGCAGACCTCACAGGGATCAGGAGATCTCATGCTGACAAGCTAAGGCTTTCTCAGGAGTGGAAAGCAGCCAAATGTCTGATACAAAGTCCACAAAATATTATAGCTTCATTTTTCCTCTCTGAATCTCAGAAAACCATCTTACTTTGAGATGGGAGTTACATGCCTTGGAATAAAGAAAGATACTAAAATATATTCTTTTATTTCCATTTTCTTTTTGCTAGAAAAAAGGAGGTCTCAGCCCATACGTGCTCTTCTTCCATTGCTCAGCTCTATCCTTTCCATCTCTACCTATATCTGCTTAAGCTTTACGTCTTGATTTAAAAAAGTAATCATATTCAGAATGTGGTACTAAGTTGTCTGTTGTATTGAGACCCCTACTTCTTCAGATTTGTTGACTGTCATGCTCAGGAAGCTTTTATTCATTCCCAGCTTAGCCTGTGTGCTTTGTTTGCAGTGTGTTAATTTGTCACTTCTTGGTCAGAGCACACAGTTAACATGTCCAGGCTTGTGAAAAAAAATAAGCTTAAAGACCAAAGTGTGAGAAGGTGTTATTTTTTCAGAGCTCTTATCTCCTAATCTGATCTGTGGATTAACAGTTTTTTACAGGTATGCAATTGAAATCTTGGATAGTGAGGATAAAAAGAAAGAAGGCTAGATATTGAAAGTATTTAAAGCGTCAACCTCCCACTGAATTCAGTAGACACTATCTGAGTTAAACCTTTGGACATCTAGACCAGCGAGTGCTGCAGAGATTCCCACTGTTTGTAAAGAAATGTGTGTTTCTGTAGATACGGAACTTGGGTCCTGTAGGATCAGAACTCATTTGGAGATGAAAGTGAGCAGTTTTATTAAATTAAAGGAATAGCTTTGTCCTAAAGTTCTGGTTTTCAGTTTGAGAAGAATTTGAACTTCCTGTGACTCTTAAGTGTTTCCTTGTGTAAGGGCTCTCTCTGAAATCTGTGCAGGCTTTTCCTACTTGCTCCTGAGCCCTGGATGTGGAGATAAGAAAAGGCTTTTCTGGGTGCCAGGCTGCAGAGTGATTATGCCTTAAAATGTGGTGAGGAAGCAATTAGCACTAAATCTGGCTCTCTGAGCTCACCTGCAAATCAGTTCTGTGCACACCTGTCTGCAATGTGGGGAGTGCCCAAAGCCTCCCACAACTTAAATAGGGGGGGGGAAGAAGAGCTCTCCTTAGATGAGTATGGAGGGAGTAAACAGCTTGGTGGAGTGTGAGCTGGCAGCAAAGGTGCTTTGCTGCACATAGGCGTGTTTTTGGGGTAGAACTTGTGTGGATAAGTGATTATGTACAACCACCATTTATGTATGCAATGGGGGCTCTCATATGGGGTCTGTGCTGCATGTGCCACACCTTGTACCATTTTCAAATGTTGACTAATTTCAAACTAAAGCCAGTAAGATATGAAAAAAATACTAAAATGTAATACTTTCAGTTATGTGGTTTGATAACTTAGCACTCACTGAGTTCCCACAGGGACTGGATAACCCTATAGGGAGTAGGTACAGCTTCTCATCAAATTTGGTACTGCTAGAAACATCACAGAAAGTGACAAAAGTAAAATTTTGTTTTATTTTATTTGATTTAATTATATCATCAAGATGGAAGACCATACAGCTTAATGGCAGAAGAATGTAAAAATAAAACCAAGGACCTTATTTCTGAAGGAGTTATTCTATAAAAACAGGTATGCTGTTATGACAGTGCATAATGTAAGAGAATGTGTGAACTTTAAGGGCCCTGTACTGACAGAGTATGTTACTTCTAATAAGTATGAAGAAGAGTATTTTCTATAGAGGCTACCTGGTAACTAGGAGCTTTTAGTGGTATATGAAAAAGCTGCACATTCGTTGAGCTACTTCTGGGTACTAACGTTACAGCCTAGATGCTACTGTGAGCTTTTAAACCTGCAAGACAAGTAAAGAGATACTGAAAGCCCAGGGTTCAAAACAGATGGAGGTTTGCTAAGAAGTCATTCACCTTTAAATATGATGCTACAAGCTTTGAGAGTCTTTGGAAGAAATGTAGTTGATGGAAGAAAAGGACAGCATGAGGCAGCTACAGTATGCATGGTGACAGCGAATGTGCAGAGTAGACATTTATATATTGAGTAAATGTTCCGAAGAATCTCTGAGAGAATAGCAGTGGTCTGTTTCCTAGGCTTTGTATTTCCCTTTTTGTGAAGTACTTGGCTTTTCAATTCTACAACGCTGAAATTGCAGTCTTAATGTCATATTTGCAGATACCTACACTCAAACAGAATTTTAAGGGGTTGATTCCTAACTCTCCTGGCTAGTTAAGTGATTTGGTAGCCACAGTTAGGAGAAACCCTAAGTTCACTGAAAATCAGTGCCCATCATGTAATTTGACCATTCCTAAAATTTATCTGGGCAAAAGTCAACTTTCAGTCAACACTTGGCACAGTCTGAGGGAAGGTCAGAATTTATCCAATGATACAGCAAAAAGGAATGGTCAGAGGAAGAAACACTCAATCTGGATGAACACTGCAGTTTAGATACATGCTCACCTACTGGGTTTTCACAATTCTACATTTGTTTCTTACTGACCATAATGGAAGAGCAGAGTACCTGCCAACCCACAGGACAGAGCTTCTGCTTTCCAGGTCTTGCGCAAGGTCACCTTCTTTGGCTTAAAGCTCATGTAATTCCTCTATCTGCCTCTTTTCTGACTGACTTTCTTCTGTGGTAAGGCTGAAAGCCTGGGATACCTTTATTTAGAAAATGCTGCTAATGGTTGTGGACTCATCTGGATATCACTGACCTGGACTCTGACATTCCCAAGGCCTATTGCCAGAGTGAGATAAGGGAACCTAATGTCCTTCCTCTAAGCAAGAATTGGACCAATAATTGCACTAGTACTATTCACTCAAATTTAAGCTTTTTTAATAAAGAAAGGGAGACAAGAAGAGGTTGTGGGAAATACATTTGCTGATGTATTTTTTTTTATCGGAATTAAGAGAGTGGCTCAAAAAGAACCATGCAAAAGGAAAGATGAAAAGTTCACAACAGTCTGTTTTCCTTTGTTCTCACAGAGCTCCATATTTGATAATAAGGGAAACCACCATGCTGTGATCTGTTTCTTACAGTTATCACGTACAGAAAAGATGACAACAGGTGTCTGAGGTGAAAGGGCACAGTTCCTATAACTGGTGTTTCTGAAGACATTACTGATGTCCCTGATAAAAGGGAGTCTTCTGTCCCAGCCATATATCACCATCCAAAAGCTTGCAAAGCTTAACATCTCATTTCTTTGCTATTATTGTTTAAGACCAAAAAAACAGTAATATTGCTGAAACCCAAATATTAGCCAACAACTGTTGGAGTCTGTCTATACCTTTTACCAGAATGATGCACAGTTGTTTTTTTTTTTTTTTGATTGATTCTCATTCTGAATGCAGGCGAATCATCTGGTGAAGAGCAAAATTACCCAGTGACCTAATGTCCTGTCACTGATACACAACTAATTATATGAGCACTGATCCGCATAACATCCGTTATGTGAATTTGAATGCCCATCTGTTCACTCCAGATTAATTGTGACACTGATAGCTCCACGTTATGAAACTGTTACTTTATTAAAACCTTCCATGAAAAGCAAAAACCCCTTTCAATCCTCCCAAATCCAAAGAAAACAATACCCCAAACCCAAGCAAAACCAAAAGATGACCACTTTTCAAAAAAATACGGGTTCATAAGTTCAAATATTCTCTTCACTGCCAGACAAAACATACCAGGACCCAAGGGAATAGGTCATAGCATGAAACATGCCTAGCAGTTAGAAAGAAGATATTATTCTTTACCCAACCTTTTGATCCTAAGTAAGGTTTAAAGAAATACTGAAAGGTTCAATTCATCTTGCTTAACATTAGATGTCAACAATGTACGTGCCTGTATCTATGCTAATGATCCTATCAGGGAATGATTCCCTTGACCTATTTTGGATTTGTACTTTAAGGCAAGACAGATTTCCTCTAGAAATGTTTATTTTTCTCTGCTTCATGCTCTAAGGCAGCTTAGTTGTTGAGATATGATATAGATATACTGTAGGTGTCTATATTTGGTGAGATCAATTGCACTCTCAACTAGTTTGCAGATAAATTGATTAATTTTGTATGTTGCATCTCTTTTAGATACATTTTCTCTTTGTTGCTACCTAATTATTTTCAGATATTTTGATTCTTGTATCTTTTGATAGTTCCTTGCAAATCTGTACAATTACAATTTCTGCTAGCACTGTCCTATTGAGTCAGAGCAAACAATCCGAAGAATTAGCACTATTTAGTGTATCACTGTGATTCCACTTGCAACATGTGTCCCAAGACCATTTCTAGTGAAATCTCCTCCCAGATCTTACAGATGTGCTCTTAAAAAACATGTTTCTGATATTTTACAATATATCTGTTAATTTCAGAGTCATGCACTTTTAAAATAGTGTCATTAATTTGTGTATATACTTGTGGTTTAATAGTCTTTCGTGTAGCAAATTGAGGAACATATTTTAATCCATTGGCCATTGGCTGGTGGCTTGTGTGAAGCTTATTATATATTAGACTGCACCATTTTGCTTCCACTGCTAAGTTACATTAACAGGCACTCAAAATGGACGAATGAAGCCAATGGAGTCATATTAAGGACACACCTTAGCTTTGATAAGAGCAAAACAAGACACTGCACTCTGTTTCATAAAGGGAATTCACAGTGCTATTTATTACTGCATTATTTCAAATGATACATAATGATCCTATTATTTATATATGAAATATGAAATTTCTGTTCTCTGAACTATGATGCACAGTTCATTATTTCCATGCAGTGTGTTTCTATGGAAAGCAAACTTTAATTCTTCCTGTTTTTTGCAAGAAAAATATTGATAATATCATACTTGGAGCAAGAAATTGTGATAGCTGGACACATATCTGCGATACTGTCCCTATGTAGATGATTACATTTTAGTTACACTTTCATATTCCCACAATTTTTGGGTGCTCAGTTGCATAGTAAGGCAGGGATTTAATTTGCCTGATTTAGGAATGCCACCAAATTTTAGTATTCTTGGATTTGTCCCACTTAATTCTAGATGTTTAAAATGTGCATTTTTATTTTTTTTTAAATCTGGTCTAGTCATTCTATACTTCTTTTATTGTCAATGGAGAGAAACAGGTAGTTCTGTGGCACAAACTGTCTCATCCTAACTCAGACAGCAACATCAGATGATATGAACCATTTACTTGGTGCGTTTGTTTCTGCACTGATCATCATGGGAATCCCATTCCTAATGAGCTGGTTTGCCAAAGGTAAGTACTTAATTCCTTGCATAGTAAACTGAGAGAAATAGTTGTATTTGACAGTGCTTTAAGATCCACATCTGAATGTAGGTATACATCTGGTATAAATGTGAAACTCCAGGAATATGCATTGTACAGAAGACTGACTATACAGAAGTCAATAAGATAAAGAGATTTTATGGGACAGAAGAAGGACATTGCTGCCTGGCCTTAAAATGGAGTCTAGTTTTATATGCAGTGCAAAATGTTTATATATAAGCCATATATACACAGGAAACATCTTGAAAGAGCTCAATTTAAGACCTCCATTCATGATTATACTAAGGGGCCAGGTGCTATGTATGCAATTAATCTCATCTGTCTTGTATAATAAGCATGTACAATGTCTAAAGATGAGCCATCATCTAGGTTGTCTTTTTAATTAACCAAGAGAGGAAGGCATTTTTCTACACACCTAAGCATTTCTGCAATTCATCTGATCTATTTAAATACCTACCTTAGCATGAGATACACCATTCTCTAGAAGCTCATTTACTTCTTACGCAGCTCAGACGCAAAGGTTTACATTAGAGACATCTACGTTAGATGCAGTGGATCCCATCCAATTCATCCCTGGAAAAAGATGTCTGAGGCTACAAAGAATGTATAATTTTACTTTTGTTCAAAAAATGTGAACCTCGTTAAAGGAAAAATGAAGTACACCAGGGTAAGTACAATAGAGATTCATTGACTCCAGAACTCAGAAAAGGAGTTGCCCCAACATGTATTAGGACACAGTACATACTTTCCTGAACACCTACGCAGGCTTTCATGGTGTAATCAGATTGATGACTATTCAAAAAATAACTTCTTTTACTGAAACCTGAAATCAAAGTAGCTGGAAATCTTAGTACATATTTTGTTTTTAGCCTAAATTACTGGAACAAATCTCAGTTTGAGTTTCATATTTTGTTCTGAACATATGGTCTCATGACGTTGCCTGTCATGTTGCCTCTGTTTTTCCTTTAGACATCTATATTATTTGACATAGGGGAAATAATAGCAAATCTATATCCAAAATTAGATTATTTCACAGAGAATAACCCACATACTAATTTTTTGGATGATCACACACTAGAAAGACAGGTTGTGGCTGTACTTTTTCAGAAAACTTGTGTTATTGGAAAGCTTAATATTGTTGCAATATCAATTCATAAATTTGTGTTTCCTTCTGACTGTACCTTATATCATCTTGGGTTTCTGTGATATGAAGTTATCTACACTTGGGTTTCTTTCTGAGTATTGTTAGGACATATTTGCTAGAGAAATGACCAGTATTGTTCATAATAAGTATTTTTTGACTCAGTGAGGGTTCCTTTTAACAGCCATTGACGTTAGCTATTTACTATTTCAAATTGTATGCAATAACTTGAGTCAGTTATTGAAACAAGAGATTAAATCTAGAGAATTAAAGTAGGTATGATATTTTTATATGATATTTTCTGTAAAAAACCCCCCACAAAACCATGAGATACTGAAGCTAAGTTTTTCCCACGTTTATGACTCTAATATAAGACAACCTATTTACTGCTGACAAATGGTTTAACAGCATCGTGTTCTTAATGAACTTCTATGATCATAATTTATTATTGTAGAAAGTCATAGTGCTTAATTTCTTACAGAAATGACAGAAATTAAGTTTCATGTTTAATAGTGCTTCCTTTTCCTTGTCTTTGAAAGATTATTCAATTTACATATAGATAAAGCCCAACACTTCAGCTGGAAATTTTATTGTGGGAACACAAATTAAAACAGCAATTTCAGGAAATGAGATAGTAAGTACACAAGCCAGGTAGTTTATGTTTTCATGTGTCAAGTTGAAAGTTTAAGATCTGTTTTATAAATGAATTAAAAACCATAAGCAATACCAAAAAGTATTTACACATTATTTAAAATTGTCACTTACTGTACTTCTTGTGAAAGACAAGGAAACACCACTATTCAAGCAAAGTGTTGTCTAAGTTGTAACATGAGTGTGTCTTGAAATTTATATTTTGAAACATGTAAACAAAATTACTGATTAGGAGACTTATATTCAAAGCAAAGCTGATGAGGAAAATTTTCACTTCAGTAAATTCTGAGACTGCATATGTAGCCTGAAAACAAGTTTAGTTGCTAATAAAATCTATCTGAATGGGGGCTCAAGCCACATCTTTGTAGATATACAAAGAACTAATGTACTGCAACTAATAAATCACAAATCTCTGTAAGTGAAAAGCAGTATAAAAAAGCTGTAATAGATGTTTTTATAATTATGTCTAGGCTTTTCCAATAAAAGTTGTGAATTTTTATTGTGATCATTATCTCAGCCAAGCTGAAATATAATGTCATTAAACTTTTGTGGAATGGCCTGGAGTCACCATGTGTCTTGAACTGATTATTTTTATTATACTGTGCACTATGTTAGTCAAAAGAAAAGCTGAAATTGTCATATAGAGGGGTATAAAGGTTAAAAGAAGAAAGCTGCCTTTCACAACAGACTTTCTGTATGGCTTTGGCAATGAGTCTGTCAACTGCTCACAAGAGATCAAATCAGTTAGCGATGTAGGCTTTATATTCACTGAGTTTAGATTAAGTAACTAATAAACAAATTTTGGCTCAACCCCCCCCCCCCAATTTTGGTTTCAATTACATATGTAACTAAAGATACAGTAACAAAAAAAATAAGAAAACATATTTTACCTGTCAGATCTGTTCTACATAGTAATAATTGCAACCAGACTAGTTTTAAGATTTCTTAAAAGAAGTCAACAATTATTTTTTAATCAATACTTAACATAATAGCTTCCTTACAAAAGTAATAAATGTTCATCTTTTTGTAGTGGCATGAATAGCTTAGAAAAATCTGGCAAATTCCATTATTAATTCTGAATGATTTAGTAATTTTAGTTCCTTCTGTGTGTAGGAGTTTATGCATAACCAAGTTGATGGAGACCTAAAATACAATATAGAATAAATTCATATAAAGGAAGCCTAATGCACCAATCAAATGAATGAGAATGAGTATAATATAGGACAGATATTTTAAAATATCCCTACCTACCTGGAAAACATTATCCCAAGGAAGTATTTCACAAGCTTTATGGTTACCTAAACATTGTTTTTCAGTGTTTTTTTCAGGTGCTGTGGATGCTTTGGCATAGACTCCAGCTGTCTCTCTAGAGATGCACAGAGCTACTACAGGCTGTGTCCTCTGCAAAGTCAGTGGGATCTTACTTGTGGGCAACAGGAGTGAGGCTCTTTAATCTAACAGGCTGAGCTGAAAGCCTACCTAGTTTTGTTAAATGTGTTGTCTAGATCTCTGCAGACCGTAATGGGAGCTGGGATTGTTGCTGCTTTGGCATATAACAAAAATTTAGATGGGTTATGTTTGAGCCACATTGTGCTGTGTCTTATGTCATATGCTGAATGTAGTGTAGGAGGTAGGAATGTAAATGTATGTATTAATCCCATCAAGGATACACCGGGACAGAAGCTATGGGAGACCAGTGCTCTTCTGGAGCAGCAGCTGGCAGGTACATTGGGGTGTCACTTGGGGGATGGCACTAGAGGACCATGTTCAGGAATGTGAATTTTTCCTGAATACCTCACAATCTTCATTTCAAAGACAATCTGTTTGATTTTCTGTGTACACCGTGCTTAACACAATGGTACCCAGGTAACAAGTAGTTCGCGCGTTCCTTTAGACACTGTTGTCATACAAGCATATATTAAATATTCATTTTTCTGTTTAGCAATGGGACAGATTTTCTTAATCTCATGAAGTTAAGTAAGCAATACCCAAGCATTTTAAATTGTTGTTGTTGGCTTTAAATACAGGAGTATTGGCAGGAAACAAAAATTACATATATATATAAAAAAATTAAAAATCCTAGGCCCTTCTAGAAAACTCTTCACCTATTTAACTTCTTTTTGAATATCTCATCTGTCACATCTGTAGATCAAGAAGTATCATCTGTATTCACTAACATCCTGAGGGGAAAAAAAAGGAAACCTGTAGTTCTTAAATAGAGTACACTATAGTACTTAACACAGTATATCAACCAGTAAGATCATTCTGCCAAGGACAAATTGTATAATTTGTTTGATTTGAATCTACCAAGTGATAGCAACTTGGATCATCTAGTTGAGTTATATTGTTTACAAGACTATTAAGCTGCAAGTGCAATCGCTGTTTGTTTGCTATACCTTTTGGGTTGACAAGGGAAAAATGCATTTAGCAGGAGAAAAAACCAATAGTGCTTTCTAGTGCTGATCACAACTTTTCCAATCAAATTTATTTCAGTCAGACAAATTCAGTATTCCCAGATCCCTATACATACCAGAAGGTAGAAAAGAGGGACAGAGACAACAGCTGTGAAAAAGCAGTTTAGGGACCACCCAGAGAAGCTGTTTGTATTGAAATCCATGGGCTGTAGGAGATTCCCCAAGGGTGCTGAAAGCACTGGCTGACATGATTGTGCAGGCTCTGACTATAGTCTGTGCAAAATCATTGAGACTGAGGGAAGTCCCATGAGGGCTGTGAAATGGACAAGGGAAGACTAGACCTTAGCAGTGCTTTTGACACCACCCCCACCCCCCGCTGTCTGCCCTGTATTCATGTTTGGAAGCTGAAGAGGTGAGTGGATTGGTGGATAGATGGGTTTAAAATTGTCTAAACAGCTGGACATCTCTTTGGAAGCTGCTAACAGGAGAAGTACCCCAATGGTCCACACTGAGGCTGATGTTCAATAGCTTCATAAATGGCCTGGATGATGAGAGAACATCCCTCAGCAGATTACAGAGGGTGACTGGCACACCACAGAGTAGAGCTTCAATTCACAGGTTCCTTGAGAAACTTGAGGAGAGGGCTACAAAGTTCAAGAGAGAGAAGTATGAAGTTTTTAACATATAGAGGAATAGGTCCATACATTAGGAACTGACTGGATGGAGAACACTCTACTAAAAGCACCTGAAGGTTACAGTGAAGCTTAGCATGAGCCAACAGTGTGCTTTCACCACAAGTAAGTGAAACTACATATTAGTATTAATTAGGAAGATCATGGCAGGTAAGGCAGGAGAAGATATTGTATGCCACAAAGTACTGGTGAAGTCATTTAAGTCTCTGTCTGCTTTCTGGTCACCCCCATTCAGGAGTGACTTGGAGAAAAGGGAAGAGTGCAGGGAAGTGAGGCTGATCTGGAAGATGTAGTCTACTGCAATGTGACCTACCAGGCTGAGGGAGCTACCTGTGTCTAGTCAGGTGAAGATGAGGCTAAGGAGAGATCTATTAGCAGCCAACAGCTACTTGGAGGGTACTTACTTCTTGGTAGTGGCAGATGAGACAGCATCCAATGAATCTAGTTAGCTTAAGAGATGTAAAATTAGTGATCTGAACCTGCCATTGAATACCTTCATTGGAAAAGGTATCTGTGAGTATTGCCTATCTCTAACCATTCCACTTTCCTTCTCACTTGGCTAGGATTGCTCTCTTGAGAGGAATTAGTACGAAGTCAGCAGAGTTTAAACTGAAAATATGATACGTGTTTTAACAGTGACAGTAATATTACAATGCGAGAGAATAAACACTTGTACAGCTTCCCAAAAGACATAAAATTCATTTGAAATCTTTATGATTCAATACCTATCTATAAATAAATGTTCTAGTTTAATTAGGAGCAGCAGGTTCAATTCAGAGATTGCATAACTGAAGTCTACGATTTTTCCTATAGTCATGTTAAATGGTCATCATCATTCCAGCTGGCCCTGAAGTGGAAGATGGATTCCTCTTTATAAAAAAGTCTTTTTTCAACACTGCCATTGTGCAAAGTAATCTTAAAAACCAGGCATAAGGCTCTGAACATATGCAAATAGACAGCACTTGTCAGCACATGTGGCAAATCAGCATTTTTAGTCTATTGAGTTTCAAAATTTTTTACAATGTTTCAGTCTGAGGTTCAGTCTACAGTAAAAGTTTCACAGTCTTCTGAGAAAGCAAAGAGCTTATCAGGAAATGCACAGTGTAAAAAAAAAAAGTCAGAGACTTTGGAAGTAATTTTTCTTTTTATTAGAAGAGAGAGAAAGTATTATTAAATAAAGCAAAGCAAAAACACCCCAAAAAGTCAATGTAAATGTTAGATAATTCAAAAGCACCTACTTCCCTTGTGGCTAGTCTTCCAATGATTTGAAGAATCATAAAGAATAGTTATGAAAGGTTTATTTTCTGCAGCCTGGAAAAAGGAAGTAGGAGGAAAATGCTGTCAAAGTAGGTTTAATAAATATCTGGTAAATAAACAGTGTCAAATATCCATATAGATTGGAAAAAGCACATTGATTCATTCCTTAAACAGGCTGTTCAGTGTAAACAGTCTGGCCGTGTTAAAATGTCATGCTGTCTGGCAGAGTCACGAACAAAGACCCCAGCAAAATTTCCAGCTGTCCTTCCCCGAAGGGTTCTTTGAATCTAACTAAAATGGTGTGTGGGTGCATGAGCATTTCTTGGGGCATTCGTAAAATGCTGCCACTGGTGCAGATGAGGGTATTTAAGTGAAAGGGTGTTCAGAGAACACACATGTGTTAGCCCAGAGCAAACGTCACCCCTGCAAACAAATTATGAGAATGACTAATTATGACATAAATAGTTGGATTTACTGATGATCTACAGAAAGCACACTAGGAATGTACAGTTATACTATGTACTTATATACATAACCAAAAATATTTGTACATATGCACAGAATCAATCTGCAGCAAAAATACTGCTGGTCAAAATCTTTGTTGTAAGAAAACTGTGAGACTGTAATGAAGAATTATGAGTTACTGTTTTGAGCAGTTAATTGTAAAGTATTAACATTTAAGCAATGTAATTTATTTTCTGAAGTACATTTTAAAAGAGAGGACCTGAGGTTTTACAGCAGTTATTTACTTCACATGATGAAGTTAATCTCTGAAGTTTTACGTAAATATGTGAAAAATATAAAATGCTCCTAAAACTGCTTTCTAGAAAATGCAGATCGCTGATGTGTTCTGTCAGTGCGAACGCTAGGCAAAGCTAGGCAAACACTACCTTTCTGGGATACAGACTGTGCTTTCTGAGCAACACATATGAAAGTCACATAAGGATGCTGTGCAACTTTTCCTTGTGTTCAGTATCTCAGTTTTAGACAACATAGGTGGAAAGTGGAAATTACTGTTAAATTACACCATTTCTTTCCCTCTCCCACCCCAGGAAACCATTGCCTTTTGTTTAGCTTTTGTTTGGTTTGGGCTTTTTTGCTTGTTTTGTTTTTGTTTGGTTTGTTATTGAGAAGAACGCAAGGCACCACACAAAGGCCGTAGGATGACTGGCAGAGAGCTTTCATACTGATACTTCCTCTAGGGGCTTGCCCCAGACTACAAAAACCGGGTCTCTTCCAAATTTTTTATGGTCAAATGAGAAATATAGTTCTTATGTTTTATAAAGGTATGAATTTTCACCCTCAGAGAAGTAGTTGGAAGGAATTTCTGGGTATGAAATTAAAACTGTATAATCAGTTGTATGTTGTGATTGATGGAGCCAGTTGACTGGAGGGTTGTTTATTAGAGGTAGGTCATCATAGACCCACCATTCTAGATATTAATTTGTGTGACTTTAGTTCTTGATAATTTTAATTAATCAAAACTTACCTCTGTTAGCAAATATCACATATACTAACCGTTACTATGTGATGAGAGCTTGTGAAGCCTGTTGCCTTTGTTCCTTCTCATTGCTAACAAGACTGTAACCCTTTAAGAATAAAAAAATTCTACTGCACTTGCATGAAAGCTTGATAAAATTGTGTTTTAAAGCATGACTATACTAAATGCATTTAATTTTACTGTAAGTAGTTTAACCAGAATTGCTTATAATGCATTGACTAGAACAGATGATCCAAATCTGTATCTGCCTGTCACTTTTGTTCTATAAATTACAGGAAGCATTTCAAATACTAGAAAATATTTATAGAGCATCTCTGACTTGCCTTATCACCTCAATTTCTTGCACAATCTCCAACCCCACCCCCCCCCACGCCCCCAAAGCCTATTAACTGTAGTTAGCATGAGACCTAATGAAAGGTGAGTGGTGGTTAGAGTCTACAAAAGGTGACATCTAAGGGCATAAAGGTTATAAAACATGGCTTGTTTTATAAAAGTATTGACTCTTTAAATGAAAATCTCTATGGCTATCTTCACTACTAACAAGAGCTCCTGATAAGAATGCACAATATTATTTAATTTTTCTCTTTTTCATTGCTCTTGAATTTTTCTTTTCCATTGCTCTTGTAAATTGTACAAAAAGTCATGACAATGGTTAACCTTTTATTTTGCTGAGACTAAGGTCTATCCTGCTGATCAATATTGTCTCCCTCTTCTGCCTCAACTGCTTGTTTTAATTTATTCTCAGTTGCTTTGGGGGAAAAAGACAGTTTTGTTCTGGGTTTGCAGAATTTCTATCAGAATGCAGGCCAGCTATGCAGTCGTGGCTCTTAGTTATAGCAATGATGCAAATTATCACCACAGAAAGAAGGAGGTTTTCCTCTTCCTCCGTGAATCATCACTAGATGCAGGAGCATGAATCTGTCTTGACATAGTTCATTGTGTAAATGAAGATAATTGAGAGAATCAGCATAGGAATTTTCATAGCTGCCCTTAATCAATGTAAATAAGTCTGTAAGGAGATTCAGGGTGCATTTACATTGACATTTGGGTCAGGAATGTGATTCTAAAGTGAATGTATTGATTATCATGCATAGGCTGGCATCATAGAGTGGTCTCAGCACAGGAACAGAATTTCCTTGAGGTGAAATTAATCCAGGAAAGGTGCACCAGGGCATCCCTGGAGTGCCTTTCCTGGATTAATTTCACCCAGGCTTCTAATGGACATTTAGTTCATGTGACCAAAGTAACCGTAGCCTGACGTAAAACCTTCAAAACACACACACCGTGGATGCTGAGTTCTTGCAACTGTTTCACTGTGCAGACTTACTGCTATCGAATAATGGTATTTTTTATTCTATACATAGTTCCAGATGAAAAAACCTCAATAAACATCAGTGATATCTAGGGACATGAAAAAGTACTTAGAGAAACTTCTGATCTTGCTACTCAGTAATATAAAAGAGAAATAGGAATTGAATATACATTAAGTGCGTGCTGATGATGCTAAACAAGGAGGAGCTGTGGACTCCTTCAAGAGAGGCCATACAGAGTCATCTGGATAGACAAGTGAGCTGAGCAACTACCATCCATATGAAATTTAACAAAAGCAAGTGCCAGATTCTCCACCTGGCATGGGGTTATACTGGTTGAACATACAAACAGGGGGACAAGTGGCTAGAAAGCAGCCCCATGGAAAGAGATCTGGGGGGCTGGGTTGATGGCAAGTTGAATATCAGCCAGAAGGAGGCCAGAAGGACCAACCGTGCCCTGGTGCATTAAGCACAGCATGGTTAACCAGCCAAGGGAGGTGATTGTCCCACTCTACACTGCACAGGTGCAGCCCCACCTTGAGTACTGTTTGCAGTTTTGGGCACTTCAGTATAAGAAGGGGCATCTAACTACTGGACTGTGTCCAGAGGAGGGCAACCAACATGGTGAAAGGCCTCGAGGGCAGAACTTATGAGAAGCAGCTGAGGTCACTTGGCTTGTTCAACTTGGAGAAGAGAAGGCTGAGGAGTGATCTCATGGCAGTCTACAGCTTCCTCAAGGAGGGCAGCAGAGGAGATGCTGATCTCCTCTCTCTGGTAACCAGTGATGGGATGCAAGAAAATGGAATGAAGCTGCATCAGGAAAAGTTCGGTTTGGACATAAGGAAAAGATTCTTCACTGAGAAGGTGGTCAGTCACTGCAATAGGCTCCTTGGGGAAGTGGTCATGGCACCAAGCCTGTCAGAGTTCAATAAGTGCCTGGATGACACTCTTAGTCATATGGTTTATTTTTAGGTAGTGCTGTGAGGAGCGGGAGTTAGACTTGATGATCCTTATGGGTCCCTTCCAACTTGAGATATTCTATGGTTCTTTGATTTTGTGATTTTGATTGAAACTGTGATGCTTCTCTTTGTCCTTATTCCTAATCTGACAGTGTCATATGAACAGTGTAAGTCAGATATCTTCAGAAAATTGGGGTTTTCTTATTAATTCAGGTGGTTTTGCAGTATGCACATAGCTTTACAATCAACTTGCAAATGGAGAGAGAGATAGATTAACAATAGAATTTAAGGCTTTATAGCTTCTAACACCTACAGTTTTCATTTAGTGTCATATCTATGAACAGAGTTGCCCTCTCCTAGTTAAGTGTATTTGTCAGACTTCCCCTTCCTCCCATCTATGCATTTATAGTAGGGTTTGGTAGGGTTTTTTTTTCCCCACTATGATATCCTTGCTTCACCTATAGGACAGGTAGAGCAACATCAGCAATACTTGATCTTGCTGTATCTCAATTCTAATTTGGAAGGACTGGCTTCAGAAGGATGAATACGTTGTAAGGGCTGTATATAATTTCAATTCTTAGTATAATTCCTAATTTTGTAAGTATATATATTTATAAGTCTCTCTAGGTATCAGTATAGATATACATGGAAGCAGGAAGTCCTAGTCCCTTTCTGCTTTAAAACTGACCATCTGGACATTTGACCATTGTCCAGAGCAGATGCCATGTTTCTTTTAAATTACCATTTTAATTACTATGTGATCAAAAGACTGTCCTGGAACAGCAAATCATGAACTATTTCTAGCAACATATGAAGTGTAAGGTTGCTATACAATGATGTTAACTTTTTACATAAAACCATCCATTAGTCTATTGATTTTTATTCATAGTCCATTAAGAAGGTTTTGTTGAACTTCTATTGTCTGTCCAAGGGCCTTATTCAAGGCGAATTTGTTGTCCTTATCTTTCATTTCATTGATTGCTCTCTGCAAAGCATTTCAAGAGAACAAACCCAGAGGTTACAAAGAACTTCCCACAGCACTTATTTGGACTATGGTGAATGCGACACCTTCTGTTTAGTGCGTATTTTCCTTCCATTTTGAGAGGAGACAAGAATTATTAGTTCCTTATCTGAATACGAAATTATTGTGCTTGCTGGAATGCACATTTGACAAAAGTTCTGAAGCCATTTTTGTCAAAAAAAATCCTCCTGAAATGGAGGCATAATTCTAGATTTAATATTCACTGCAGTGCAATATGTGTCTATAAACACATGACCTGAGCATGCTGAGCTCAGTTACCCTCATCTTGCATACAAATGTTCCTCTTGACAACTCTTTCCCAAGAGAATCTGTTATCAGTCAGGGCAAGTTGGAAATCTTACAGAAATTTGACCTGAATGAACTTGCAAATTAGGTCATGGGCAGGTTCAGTACACAAGCAACAGTGATCAGAAATTAATTATAAGGTCCTATTGATTTAATCTTTACTCTTTTTGGATTTTGAGCCCATGGAAAATGAATATTTACATTTTCCCATGGCCATGATAGCTAAAAAATTATGTATATGAAACATAAAAGTCATTATTATTTTCCATGTAAACTTCACCCAAGAACTGTGATCTGGAAAGAGATTACCAACTACCCTAAAATTATGATTAAACATTGACTATTGAAAATAAAAGTACAAGGATAAGAAAGGGAGGTGATAGTCACAAAGAGGTTGCCAATGCCCCCAGCATCTATAGCAAGTATGGTAAGCACAGCAGAAGGAAGGTCAGACTTATTGAGAAATGCATGAAAAGGATATGATAGATATGTGTGCAACCCCTGCTACAAAAGCTCTGAGAGAGCTCCAGCATGACATGGATGGACACGGGTTGTCTGATTTCAAATATACCTAACATCAATGAACTGAGCAATGAATGCAAGGCAAGTGTTTTAACAGAGGTGTTTGTCAAGAAATTCCCTGAATGTAAGAGAGCAGCAGGTGGTGGTTCTGTCCTCTTGGTGCGTGCTGTGGGAATTGGAGAGCAAATCGACCTAACTGTTCTGGTTTTGCCATCTCTGTAATGTATTTACTTATTTGTCTCTAGGATTCTAGAGGTAAATCCAGATACACTATTGACTTAAAAAATTGACAAGGGTATCCAATAAGTGGGCAAGCTGGGGTCAGGATTTTCATTATCCTTTTTATACAGATGGGGTGAATAAAAAGTATCTGTTCTGCCACAAGGTCTTTTGTTGCAGCACTTCTGCATATATGAACCTTTCTGAGTAAATAAAACTTGCATAAATAAAAGGTTTCACAAATTCTTTTGGTGTCACACTTCCCCAAACCCTCTGAGGGCACAGATGTCCATTGGCCTAGGGAAAGCCACTGGCTCTGTTGCTTTACAGCAGCATACAGAAGACCTTTGCAGAGTGGCTGCTGCTCTTGTTATCTATACAATGAAGAAATACTGTCATTCTCTGTGAAGTTTGAAATTAAATCTTTCTATGGTAAATCAAGAAAGGATCCAAAAACCTCCTGGCCATTTCACTCCTCCTAGCTTCTGATAGTGTATTTTCAGGGTCTCTGGATGCAACCCAATCTTTCCATCCCCAGATCCTACATAGTTCTTGTGTCCCTGTTAGACTGAGGCAGGGATAAAGTCCAGGTGGAAGTGCTCCAAGCCCTGTTATGTTGTTTATGCAGGCTGTTGCAGAAAGGATTTGTGGCTAAATGTCACTTCTGTTTAAAAGTACCAAGGGGTTAAAGCTGGTATTATAAATGTCATTTTCAGGGGAAGCATGCCAGATAAATGCTAATCTGCTCCTCAAGCACTCTCCAGTGATTTTCATAAGCACTTTTCAAAGAGTAAAAGTAAAAATATCATGGCACAATATAGGAATTACAGTGCAGACAGTCTTCAGGCAGTTAGTTCATGGCCTGAAGCTATAAAAATCAAGGGAGTCCCTGCCACCATCTATGGATAAGCAGAAGGAAGGACAGATACTCAGTTTTCTTTCTACCTAGAAATCTTCCAAGCAACATTTTGGGAAGCTGGCAATTTGTACAGAAGGTTGGTAATAGTAAGGTGGTGAATTTGAATTGAGGCACAGAGAGAGGGAGAGAGACTTTCCTAGGCGGAAAGGTCTGTTTATTCCTTTTCAATAAGGATGTCATAGAAATGTGCTATAGAGAGATTTTTCTTGAAAGGGAGTTCTCATACAGATCTTTGCTGAAGTTACAGGTGGCAACAATAGAAGTCAGGAATCTCAGATGAGGTCTCCTTCATAGCAGAGCCTCATGAGAAAAATTAATTCTATAGCTGGTTTATGGATGCAGTAAAATTTGGGGGTTTCAGAATACAGCAGATAGTTTTTCCCACAGGGGAAGACACATCATTCCACTCCACCATAGGACTATGGTTCTTTTGCTCACTAAAAATTTCATGTTCAATTAAGTACTTGTTTAAAGGCCCTGACCTGCTTTTCCCTGTGCCATAACTGTGGCCAGCACATCAAAACAGGATAGGGAATTTGTTCAGTTGTACTTGGAAATAAAAGGATGATTCAAGGGGCTTCTTGCATGCCACAGCTGTCTCAACACCCCGTACACTCTCACTCCTCTCAATTTTTGAAGTGCTTTTGCTATTGTATGTAAAGACAATAAAAAGTAAGAGGTGGTTACAGGGTGCTGCTGAGGGGTCTGTGGGCTGCACCACAGCTGTGATCCTTTAACAGTCAATGGGAAAATATTTTAATTTGTTACAGAGTCCAGGACAACCCTCCTAGTCACAGGTGTATCCCTCATATGTCACCTCTGGGTCCCTCAGGAGTGCCACATTACAATTACAGCAATTCAGCACACCAAGCAGCTGGGTATGCCACAAGAGTCCTGAAGAAAACCAGAAACTACGATGCTTCTCAACAGCCAGGAACCACCACCCTGGAGTCCAGCGCTGACTTGGCAAAGTCCTGCTAGAAACACACACATTCCTTGGCTTAAACCTTGTGCCACACAGGTGTGATGTGTACAACATGGATGGATGCTCTGTCATATAGCCTGATGTGAACATCCCCCTCATCATACAGTAAACCACTATATAACATTTCACAATGGGGAGAAGAACGATAAATAGACGAAATGTTGAAAGGACACTAGGTAACTTCTGGTTTGTATAAACAGCCTGGGAGTAGAGAGACTTCTGCCATTAAGTGACATTGAATGTTACACCCTCATCCATTATGAAATAATTTGTGGTACAGTAGTCAAAGCCACAGCTTTGACGGAGGGAAAGTGTTGCCTTGTGAAGACTGCCTGGACTTCTAGCTAGAGTTTTGTGTTGGAAAGGTCTGTGAATTTTCGGATATCTTAGCCATTTGAATTAAGCAGTTTCCACAGCTGAGATCACCTGCTTTCTGCAATAACAAAAGCAAGAAATCATTGTTGAAGACAAACCCAGAAATGATAAGATTTGCTGAACTGCCTGCCCACTCCTGTATCCTCCATTAATCTTAATCTATTTTGAAGAAGATTGGATTTATCGGTCTATTGTGACGTTACTTTCATTATAATATCAGAGGCCTGGTTCTTTCCCTGCTGTGAGTAGATGGGTCTGGACCTTGCTTATCCTAAACCAAAGTACTGATTTTGCATAGAAGAGATGCAATAATTTAGCAAAGCATCAATATCCATCTTAGAAGACATAACTCCATTGGTCATTGAGAGTTCACCAGCAGTTCTGCACCTCCGCCAATGCTAGAGAAGTAAAATCCAGAAGCTCTCAAAGGTAAGGACAGCTCGAGGTCCACTTAGATAAAGGTGGCATTATCTTACCTTTATAAAAGCTAGGTATCCAGTTAAATAAAGCTGATAGTCCAGATTTTCTGAGCAACGAAAGAAAAAAAGTAGATTTCCCAAGAATACAATTCAGCCTAATGCAAGCTGGAATGAGCCTTGCCCTATGGCAGATGCTCTCTCTCCTCAAAGACAGAATTTAGACTAGACACTCAGCTTTTAGACAAGTAAAGACTATTATTCATTGAGGTGTACAATTCTTGCATCTTTTTTCTTAACCACAGAATGTGTTATTGATAACATGCACGTATATGTCTTTTTAACTTCTTTTGCCTTATCTGAAAATGTATTGATTTTCTTAGTTTGTCATTTTCAATAGCTGTCCATTTCTGTGAATAATTTCTCTTTTTGAAATTTTTGTCTCATGTTTTTTGTGAGAATTGTCAAGGTTACAGAAAAATGTTCCTGTGCTGAAGTGAGATGAAAGATAAAACTCTCAGAAATGTTCAGTAAACAGGAGAGTTTGTGTTGGTCAATCAAAACATTTCATTTTTCGTTTTGAACAATCCCGTTTTGAATTTTAGATTTTTCTTTTATTATTTCATTGCAATATTTTAAATTGAAAAGTAATTTAAGAGCAAAACCTCATAGTTTTTTATTTTGACAGTATAAATGCAGGCTTTTTGGAGTTTAAAGCTTTTAAAACATTTTTGTTTCAACATTTTTCAGAACATTGTTTTGGCTGTTCATAGAAAGAGCTCTTTCTTATTAACACTTTTTTTTAAATGAATCTCTTTTTTCCAACTTTTTTTTTTACAAAATTAATATTTAAGAGCAATTTTTGACATAATATTTCTTTTTTGTATATGTATCTAAAGTTCACTTTGTAACTTTCTTTTTAGTTTTTTGAAAATACATCAATCTTTCATAAATACTTTGATCCGTAAATTAATTCAGAAAAATACTTCTTAAAGAGGAAAACTTTATTGATCAAAATATATTAAAACTGAATTATTGCTCTATTTAAAAGATATTTTACTAATTTAAAATATTTGCAATATTCCAAAATATCTGTGGTAAACAACAAAATGCATTGACATCATGAGCAGTATAAAAAATGTGCAATTATCTTCACGGAATGATAAAGAAGAAAGAAAATGAGAAAAGAAATCAGAACAAGGGACATTTTTAAAAAATAGCTTATTACTTGCTAAATGTACAAATAGCTTTTGGCAGCTTATTCATGGGTAAATATATTCCAGAAAATTTTTTTAAAAAATAAAAAAATCAGAAGGTATAAAGGAAAACTCCACAAAGAAACAAGTTTAATTAATCTTTTAAAAGTTTACTGCTTATTCAAGAGTAAGAATTAAAAATCTTAAGTCTTAAATTGAAAAATATCATAAGTAATGATTTCATAACCTCAAGGAAGTAATACAGTTATGCTGAGGATTTGAATTCCATCTTGCCTAGGATAGGAGAGACAAGTGAACAGGTGAACAGGATGACAGAGAAGGTGTTTTGGTGGGTTTTTTTTGGTACTAATACTAATATCTTCCACAGCATGTAATACGAGGCTACTTTTTAACCTTTTTGTTATATTCTGGGCATACTTTCATGGCTTCATACACTGGATAGTCGTTTGCATGCGCTGGAATTTCAGTAGTGTGTTGCAGCTGCTCCTCGAGAGCAGCAGATAAAATATACGGTAACTCCTGCAGCTGTGCCTGGAACCCTGCTAATGGTAAGTAATGATGATTAAACAGTAAGAGACTACTAAAAATGAGAAGCACTCCAAGGACCTGTTTTTTATGATCTGAAATGTTTGATTGATTTCACTTAACTTTAGACTCACATAGTATAACCTATACCTTTGGTAACAGCTAGGCTGTCTTCACGGAGAGTGATAAGACGTATGCCTATCTATAGTATAGCTCACCATAACTCTCCACTTCAGACATCTCCTTCAAGATGAGATGAAATATTTTTTGGGAAAGTGTTTCCTCTCCATTTAGGGAAGCTGGGGATGACTAGCTCAGGATTAAAGTCTTTCTTTGGTAAGATGATTCCCATCCAAAGCAGATGGGGACCTTAAATTTTTGAAAGCATTGACACCCATATAAATTTGTACTTTATATAGAGAAGTAATAATTTTTGCATTTGAAGGAATATTCATGTACACAGACATTAGTCATGCACTTTCCAGTGCTCTGAGTCATTCTCTGGTGGCACTTACTGCCTTTTTGGTCAGATTAGAAAAAATTTCTCATCCTGGGTGCTCTGATTTGCTCTATGGGTGACTGAGACAGGCTATGAGTGTGGTCTCATGAGTGTATAATTGTCCTCGGACTTACATCTATGTGCAATAGGTGATGTTTTGACAGAAACAGGTTCTTAGTTATCTTTTCCTGCATCCTTTTTCACATGAATGAGTGTAAATGAGATGAAGTACTACCCTAGGCTAGTGTCTATAATTTATTTATTTGTGTAAGTCAAAATAGGTAGTGATTTTCTTGTATAAATCTGCTACTAAGAATATATTATCAGTATACTTCATTTATATCTTCACTGCAAATGAACAAAGGATGGAGGTGGAAAAAACCCAGACTGAACATCTCATGAAGAACTTACAAATAACACCGGAAAAACAGTTTCTGTCTAATCACAGGAAAAAAGATAGCAAGATATTAAAAAAAAAAAAGGAGCAGGGAAGAGATACCCAAGACTGCTGAATTCATAATAACCCTGTTATAAGCCAGGAACAGAATCATACCACCTGATACCTGTATAAGACACTAAAGAAACGGACACAAAGCCTTCATAAAACTTGGTCTTGGGCTCCCTACCCTACTGAAGACAACTGTAATTAAAGGTTACCTCTGTCCTTTAGCTATTACCTCTCACAGTTGCTTCACCATTTGTTTTTGCAAATATATTTACATATCTTGTGTCTTCTAATTTTTTAAATAAAGCACAGCAGACTGTAGAGTTTTATGGACTGCACTGATGTATTATTAAAAATAATAAAAATAATATATGCAAATCAGACCTGGTAAGGCTGGTTTTTCTCCTACAGGGGGAAGCAGAGAGCTTCTGTTCCTTCTCTTTTTTGGGGCTTGCCCATACTCAGCTTCCCATGACTTTGGGAGCTCCCTTGTAATCTCTTTCCTCTTCCTCTTCTCTGTGTTTGGCTATTGACCATCTACATTGACTATTTTTGTAGTTAACCCTTTGAGACATATGTCTGCACATTTGCCTGTATACGTTTAGCAAGATATGTCTCCTATAAATAAAATGGATAATTTGTTCACTGAAAAGTAGGTCTCCTAGAGACTTCAGGACATCAGCTGATCATATCTCCACTGTATGACTGTGGAGCATGCAAATAGCAGCACAGCAATAACGTGTTATCAGCAGCTGTCATCTTATGTGTGTGTCTTCGTTGTACCCTGTATAACATGTAAAACTGCTGTTTATTAATATTTAACTATGCATATGTATTTGTATATGTGTAAGTGTATATTACAAACACTATCTTATCTGTACGTGGATAATGTGTGACTAGTCAGTAACTAAGGTATTTATTTCTTTTCCATACAGCAAACATATACCAAATCGTTAAAACTCAAGTAATTCTGAGTAGTGAGAAAGCATCTCAAAAACCTTCTTGGCTGCTATTAATGGTATAAAACTCAAAACATAGTGACCTAAATAACGTATGTAGCTTTTACTCTTTATGTAACCACCATGCCTTATAGCAGTATATTATATATACTGTTGTCACCTACCTTTACCATCCGTTTCCTTTACAAATTATAATGGCTAACATCTCTATGCTCCCATGTGAAGCTTAATTTCTTTTACTTCTCCAACCATGCTATTTTTTCAGAAAACCTTTCTAAACCTTCTCTTCAAAGTACAAGAGACCTTAAAAAACATTAGCTATCACAAGCATTTGGACTCTATGCCGCAGTCTCTAGGTCTGTAGCTACTTAGCACTGTCCTTTACTTCATTTCTTGGAGAGTAAACAAAATACTGCATTGCAGCAAATCAAATTTAAAGAGACACGATAGAGCAGAGGTCTGGATGAGAAAGGATCAGTTTTGTTTGCCCCCTAGCAAATATTAAAGAAACAAGAGACACAGAGAAGCAGCCTATTTGTTATTTAGTCTCTTTTTTCATTATCAAAACTTAAATAGAGCCTGTCAGATACATCGCATTATGACTGAGAAAGCCAGCAATATGCATTGTTGGAGGAATACCACAATGCTGCTGTTTAATATTACTATAGTGAATACAGAAGGTATGAAAAACAAAGATGTATATTAAAAAGGCAAAAAATTATAACTGCTGCTTGTAGGGTTCTTTTCTTAAAAGAATCAGAAAGGTTTAATAGTTAAAAAGTAAGCAATATTCTCCACTTCAAAAAAGAGCACTGGAAATTAGATGGGTCATAGCTATCATATCATATCATATGAGGGGTTTACCGAGTTTTATGTAGTACTCAGAGGCAGCATGCACATTACTGGAGGAGTGAGAAAAGAAATTAAGTTAAATAAGAATTATTTCTGCTTCAAGTTTGTAACAGTTGTGGTCCAGTGGACAGGGGTATCATGTGGAAATAGGTCAGCGTTCCTCTCATATGGAGGTTCTCGCTGTGGTTTTCTGCTCCTTTTCCTTAGCAACAGCATGCAGAAAATGTGCTCTGGACTGACAGCTTCTCTATAGAAGCCACCATCCTACTTCTGTATGCTGTGATGGAGATATCCCCTAAAACCTGCTGCTGTTATTGGGTGACACAGGGCAAGGTCTGGGTCCAGACAAACACATCTTTTTGAAGCTTACATCAGGACCAAAAGAGGTATCTCGAGCTATGTTTCTCCAACATGCACTCAGAGAGCTTGGAGCAGCTAAGCCATTAGGGTCTCTGGTGGCTATCTCAACAGCAGTGAGATTTCCTTCATCCCCCAGCCTTTCTGCTTCTGTTAACCTCAGCATAACTTTGCATGGTGGTATCACAAAGACACCTGTTTCCTTCAGAAGCACCTACAGACCCTACCTTCCAATCCACATCCTTGAAATACCTGATTAGATGTGAGCTACTGCTGCCTCTCTAGCTTATTTGGAAACCATTTGCACTTTTAGCTCTCAGGCTGGAAGTTTAATACCTTGTATGGTGCTTGTTCCTTATGAATTCACTTATATTTCCTTCCAAAAGAAAGTGACCTGTTCTGAATCCTTCTGTCTCCTCTCGCATTCACACAGAAAATACACAGATTGCCAGAGGTAGTCTCCATTTACACATTAATTGTGCTCAGACCCTCGCTACAGTTATCTACTGGATGAATAACAAATACTTATTTGGGTCTGACCCCTCTTGTCAGTACAAAGCAATATGAGGGTGGACAGTCGGACGGGCATTCCCACCCATGTACGTTGTCCAGTGTGTTGAATGTTCCAAGTATTTTTCCAGTAACACAGAAATTGAACTGCAGCTTCTTAAAAGCAAGTTCAGCATCTTGTACTTGAAATCAAAGTGGCATTTACCCACATGCCATTCTGTTTGCAGATCATGGACCTTAATTTCTGCACAGCTTAATGTGTATGTCTGTACACGTCAGCTTCTTAAAGGTGAACACTTTACAGTGATATGATTGCTTTTAAGGTTTTCTGTTGCTTTTGGAGCCCAGACCTGCAAAGAGTTGAACCTTCATCTAAGGGGGTAGGTACAGAACAAGATGGAAGTTTCTTGATTTATTATCTTTGTGTGTGGCAGTTACGTTTCTTGAAAAGCATGTTGTGCTTTGCATAGGTGATGAAGAGTTTTATCTATACAGGTGGCAGGAATCTTGATCTCTAAATATAGCCTACACGCTGTGGTAGCAGTTTTGTTGATGTTTTGGTAGGGACTAAATAAAATTCTTTTTGGTGTTAGTATGTTGAATATCAGCCTTTCAGGCAGACCAAATGTAAAAGCAATTAAACTCCTTTATGCAACAGAGGTTTATGAAATTATAAGAAAAGCTGCCCAAAATACAAGCTGGAGTAGGAGCTAAGCCAAGTGTTGTCTCCAGAGTCTGAATCCAAATGAATGTTTATTTTTTCAGACCAAAGCACTTCCAAACTATACTTTGCCTTAAACAGAAGGATATAAAGTAATGATTATATAGCATTTCACCACTTTGACTGGGGTAAGTCTCCTCATCCACTAGGATGCAACGGGGCCGCTAAGCTTATGTCAGACCTGTGGGCATCAAGTACCTGCAAAAAATCAAACCTATTTGAGCATTCAGCCTGTTTAATGTTTACACCTTCCTTGCATCAGCCAAGCTTCCTTGTTTCCTGATAGAACAGAGAAAGATCTTTCTACCTTCTTATATGGCTCTAGACATACACTCACATTCTTTTCAGCAAAATTTCACATCCTAGAGCAATCTCTGTTTGTGGGTGGGCATTTACTATGGTGTGCTATGGATTTTGCTTCCCTATTGTCACACACACAACCTCAGTAGGAACCAGTGGGTAAGAAAGTGGATGTAGGGGGGAACATTGCCACAAAGGATGAGGAAAAGACTGAGGCACTTGATGACTTTGCTTCAGTTTTTAATAGTAAGACCAGTTATCCTCAAGGTACTCAGCTCCCTAAGCTGGAAGACAGGGATGAGGAGGAGCAGAATGAAGCCCCCACAGCCCAGGAGGAAACATGAGTGACCTGCTGCTCCACTTAGACATGCACAAGTCCATAGGGCTGGATGGGATCCACCTGAGGGTGCTGAGGCAGCTGGCAGAACAGCTCACCAAGCCACTGTCTGTCATTTATCAGCAGTATAGGCTAACTGGGGAGGTCCCAGTTGAGTGGAGGTTAGCCCATGTGATGCTCATCTACAAGAAGGGCAGGAAGGAGGACAGCCGGGGAACTACAGGCCTGTAAGTCTGACCTTCGTGCTGGGGACATGCAGGACAACTGGGAGATCAGGCCCAGCCAGCATGGGTTTATGAAAGGCAGGTCCTGCTTGATGAGCCTGATCTATGAAAAGTTGATGCACCTAGGAGATGAGGGAAAAGCTGTGGATTTTGTCTACCTGTATCTTAGTAAAACCTTTAATACTGTCCCCTACAGCATTCTCCTGGAGAAACTGGCTGATCAAGGCTTATACGAGTGTACTCTATGCTGGGTCAAAAGCTGTCTGGATGGCCAAGCCCAAAGAGTGGTGGTGAATGGTGTTATATCAGCTGGCAGCCCGTAACAAGTGGTGTCCTGCCACGGGCTTAGTGTTGAGTCCAGTTCTGTTTAATATCTTTGTCAATGATATGGACAATGGGATCAAGTGCATCCTCAGTAGGTTTGCAGAACACACCAAGTTGGGAAGAAGTGTTGATCTGCTTGAGGGCAGGAAGGCTCTGCAGAGGGACCTGGACAGGCTGGATTGATGGGCTGAGTCCAATTGTATGAGGTTCAACAAGAACAACTGCCAGGTCCTGCACCTGGGTCACAACAACCCCAGGTTGTGCTACAGGCTTGGGGAAGAGTGGCTGGAAAGCTGCCCGGTGGAAAAAGACCTGGGGATGCTGGTTGATGGCCAACTGAAGATGATTCAGCATTGTGCCCAGGTGGCCAAGAAGGCCAACATCATGCTGGCTTCTGTCAGAAACAGTGTGGCCAGCAGGACTAGGGCAGTGATCGTCCCCCTGAACTCGGCACTGGTGAGGCTGCACCTCAAATACTGTGTTCAGGTTTGGGTTCCTCACTCCAAAAAAGACACTGAGGTGCTGCAGAGTGTCCACAGAAGGCCAATGAAGCTACTTATAAGGAATGGCTGAGGCAATTGGGGTTTTTTAGCCTGAAGAGGAGGATACTTGGGGAGGATCTTATTGCTCTCTACAACTGCCTGAAAGGAGGTTGCAGACAGATGAGGGTCAGTCTATTCTCCCAAGTAACAGGTGACAGGTCAAGAGGAAATGGCCTTAAGTTATGCCAGGGGAGGTTTAGATTGGATATTAGGAAAAAAATCTTTACTGTAAGGGTGGTGAAGCATTGGATCAGGCTTCCCAGGGAGGTGGTGGAATCACCATCTCTGGAAGTGTCCAAAAAACACATAGATGCGGTGCTTATAGACATAGTTTAGTGGTGGGCTTCGCAGTCCTGGGTTGATGGTTGAACTTAATGATATTAAAGGTCTTTTCCAACCTAAATGATTCCATGAATCTATTATTCTATGAAAGATTAGAAAACCCCAAAATACACTCCTGAAATCATGTAAAGCTTGTGCAACAGTGCTAAGATATGTCCAAACAAATGTTTTCAACAGCAAAATGAAAAAATCATTGCAAAGAACTGTGTGAATAAGTCACAGTAAAATGGACAAATTTCTAATAAAAAAGGAACTGTCTTCAAATAGACAACTCAGAGTTTGAGGCCACTGAGGTTCAATTTGTATTTAGAAATATCTTTAGGTATTCTATTAGATTTGGATTAGCTTTCTTGGCTTTAGGCTTGCTTCTGACAGTCTTAACTGAACTTTTGTGTATTGAATATTCCCAAAATACTTGTTACAACTTTTTGTTGTAATTCTTGTTAACGAATGATTCAAAAGGCTTTTTAATATGCTTTGTGAATTGCAAATGACAAAAAATATTTTTAATTCCAGAGAAAAGGAGTAAATAGGTTGAATAGAGATGATAACCTGGGTTGACTTGGTGATACTGTAATAATTGTTTTCATTCTAAGGGGTAACAGCAGCAGGATTTGTAGTGAAAGGTTTCTTTCTATAGTTGCTTTCTCATGTCCTGTCTTCGTTGTTGTTTTTTGTTTTGTCTTAAGTCTTATGTATGCTTCAAAATCATATGTATTTGTGCAGACAGGAAAAGATAATGTGTCACAAGAGAAGCAGCAACTCAGGAAACATTGAGGGCCCAACAGTGAAGATGCTGTCTTTGGACTAAAATAGCCCAGGACCAATTCCCTGTTTTGCAACAAATTCAGCATACTGCGACTTTGAGCAAGACATTTCCAGCTATATTAATGAAATAGTTTTTGGTGCCAATGATTGTTGCTTAAATCCAAAATATTGGTCCTCATAATCCTGCTGCTGTCTAAACACAGAACCAACTGGGTTTTCTTGGTCCCTGTAAATTTTATCAGTGGTGTTCTGAAGGCATCCACCTTTCCTCTGCTGTCAAAGCTGATATACACTGTGCTGAATACTGAAATAATCTTTTAAGGCAGATGGTGAGCAGGAGATTGATTCTGCAGTCTGATGTCATAGCGCTTAAATGAGGATGTAAAAAGACCTTAATTCTAGTCTCCGTGGTCATGGGTTTAGTATTTACATGAACTAGAACAGCTTCAATAGCAAACTGAGGGAGTTGTTCTTTCTCACCAATAAGATTTCATGGTCTGAAGGTAGGAAGAGTCATGTGGGAGATGAGGAATAAAGAGAGATTTGAAGTGTTTTCACCAACCCAGCTGGTGTGCAAGTAATGTGCTTATCATGAGAACTGAAGGGAACAGAAGAGACAGTGTTTTGTGACCTATATGCAGAGGGGACAAATTGATCTCTGGTAGTTCCAGTTTCACCTCCCAACTAAAAAAGGATTAGGTTAGCCTGGGAACCTAAGTTTTGGATGGTTGACATTAGGTAACTCAGTCCCTTTTCCTCATTGTAAGAAACAGTATGCTTTGCGGGTTGCACACTGAGATGCCCACGGTTTCTCACTGTGACAACTATGTATTCCAGATTCTCTATTTTAACAAAAGCATCATTTGTTTTGGTATAAATTTATGTCCAACCTTGTCTTTCCTATATTCTGGTTTGTTATGCTACAGTGACAGTACAACTAAGTCTTCACGCCCCTTGTATAGGGACTCAGCCTATCTAAACCAGGCTTGTGGATTCCACAAGGTGGCTGGATAACTGGAAATCTGGTGCTTCAATGCTCAATGCCAAATGTGTGCACCTAGATCCCTGGTTGTGAAACATGAGTAGTTATGTTCCTCCAAAGGATGCTGTGACCTAAGGGGATAAATATTTTAATGACTGTGAGGCACTCTCATATTAGGGCAATGTGAGCTGTATGAATATCTTTAAAATAGAAATGTTACTGAATCAGTACATTGTCTTTTATTATTTTGTAGAAAGATTCGTATATTCTTAGAGTTCTCCTTTTCACAGTCCATTATTTTTTCTTACATAAAAAATGCATTAAAATATAGAAGATGTTTCCAATTTGACTTTGAGAGCAGAAAAGTTACTCTGATGCAGAAAGTAGCTAAGGTAACATGGTTCAGAAGGTCCAGTTAGACAACAGTGCTGATAGGTAATGGTTTGGTTTACTCTTAAAATGCTTTTGAAGAGAACTGTTTGAGGCTGAAAGATCTTACACAAACATTGCAAAACCGGAAATTCAGCTTTTTACTGTTTTTTTTTTTTAAGTTCTAACCTACTATGAAATTACTATGGAGTGCGATATTCAAGTTGTCTAAATGAGGGATTTGATGTTAAAGAATATTGGGCTGTTAAAACATGCTGACTCTAGTTTAGGATGAATTTTAAACTTTGATTTGTATTTATTAAGATTAAATAGCGATAAAAGAACACAAAGAATATTTGGCATTAACTAAAGTTATTCACTTCTCTTAAGTGTTTGAGAGATGTACGTGACATCTCTGTGGACTCCAATCCTGATTTCCATGAGAGAAAATTTTTAAGGCTCAGTTTTATACATAGGCAAGGTCAAATCGCACTGTCAGTGTTACTTGGTTTCATAGCAACAGGTAGCATCGCAGTCTAGCGTGTTTAAGCTATAAAGGGTTGTCTCCACAAAATCGGTATCAATTTCAATACACACATTTGCCATTTTTCATTGCTCTTCCAGCAGGGTAGCTGATGGTTTTTACTGGTATGCTTTCTAGTGTGAGGAGTTAAAGTTTGTAAGATAGAATAGTCTAAGCAGCTTGTAATGGCAGCTATAAAACTGCTTGCTGATTAGTAAGTTTCTTACAGGATTTGTGACTAGTATGTCTGCGTCTCACATAAATCAAAGGAAACAGGACTGGAAGGGCTCAGAGAGCACTGCTGCATTCCTCTGTCCCAGTGAGCTGCACCCTAACATGTCTGACCCACTGAAAGGCAAGGGCATTGCCATCCTATCCCAATGAGTACTTGGAATATTTCATAATTTCCCCCTTTCTAGCAACATTTGACATATTTGAATCTTCTTTTGTCATCTCCTTTCCTTTCCTCTTCATCTGACTTTCACACTGTAATGTTTTCAAGATCTCTTCTCATTTTTGTTTCTTTTTTCTGGATACCCTTGTGCTTGATTAGTTGTTCCCCAGTAGGCATTCACGTTGTTAATCATTCCTCTACTATTTCATTCAATTGCCTTGAATTGCACCGTATGTTTTTACATTTTCCAGCTTAGTAAGATGATTATGAAATGTAATCCTGCCTTCCAAATCGGTAGCCCTCCCTCCAAACTCAAAATGTCAATATTATGAAGCTCAGTAAGTAAAATACGATGTAGTAGTGGATCTATGACAGACCTGTGTCAAATCCATCTTGCTACCTTCTTCCATTTTGTCAATAAACAACGAATATCTTCTTGTCAAGTAGCATTTTCAAGCCAGCTGCATACCGACCTTACAGCTTTCTCACCCACACTCTAGTGCTCTTGTTCTCTTATTGAAATGTCATGTCAGACAGTGTCAAAAGTCATATTAAAGTCGTATGTTGCATTCACTGCTCTTCTATCCACAAGGGCTGTTACCTTGTCATAGAAAGAAATTAGGTTGTTTTGACATCGTTTGTTTCTGACAATTCCATGTTACCTTTAGCAGGTTCTTACAAATAGACCGATTACTCTGTAGAAACATCCAGACTGCATGAATTAACTTTAATTGCAGCCATTTACTTTTCATAGAGGTTACTCTGTCCAGAAATTGCATAACAAAAAGGTGGTATTGCTTTGTGGCCCCAGACTTTGCATTTGTCACTCTAAGAAATCGGTTTTGAATGGCTATAGGTAGGTAGAATACAAGTTGAGGCTTTCCCTGTGTTATCTGCTTTATCACACCGCTCTAAGCACCTTAGAAAAACAGGCAGCACAGTGATAAAAGTAATTTCTGGACTACCCTGAGGATAAATAGAAAAGGTGTGTTTTGCTACTAGCTAAGAACTGTATCTGGTCTACTCAAAAATATAAACATATTTTTATTTCTCTTCCTCTTCAGCTGTTTGTTCTAGACTCTGAGGGCAGAGTCTTATGTAGTATGTATTTGACAATTGCTTCTCCAGTGCATACTCAGCCCTGCAGCTGGATACTCTTTCCCTTTTTCACTGAGAACTGTCAGTATTACGAACTGTAAAACATCTTTCAAAATTAAGAAAGAAATCTACAATTTGTGGTATCTTATATATATATATATATAAAAAAATAATATGCATACACACACACTGTGGGTTGTTTAGTGGGTTTTTTTCCCTGTTCATGTTCTCCAACTAGAAAGACTTTGACTTACTTTATTTTCTACTTAAGTGAAGGCTGAAAGAATTATTCTCAGCTCCTGGAGGCTGTATGGAAGATTATGGAAGATTCTGTGTGGGATTAAACCATGAGAGCTGTTGATACTGTGCTGAGATGCTGCAGTAGGAAATGTTTTTGCTCTTACCTGGGACATTTATGTTCACAAAGCATCTAAAAATAGATATATTTTAAGTCATTAATGAATCAAATATAATTCTTTGTTAATGTATGCACACGGGATTTTGGATGGCCAGCCTTGAAGCACAAGTTGCTGGTTTTGTGATCCAGAGAACAGATGAAAAAAAGAGGAAAACATTTATTTTGTGCATATTGCAACTGATTTTTAGTGTCTTCTCAAATGTAAATGAGTCTTTATCGCATCTGCAGTCCGTTCACAAACACGTATCTCTTGCTGGTGAACTGAGAATGTCCAATTAGGATGCTATAAACTGGAAACGTTCATCTCCTGCTTTCACAGCTGAGTATATTTGACTCTTTCCTCTGATGTGAAGATGAGTGATGTACTGTACTTTATCAAATAGAATAACAAAAGAAACAAGAAATCTTATGATGTAATTATTCTGGGGGGAGGAGCAAATGAATAATTTCAATAACTACTGAGCTGTAATGACAAAAATGTGGAGATTTTGGCCTGTGCTTTGTAAAGCTCTTCTCTTGCTGTCAGCAAACCAAGTGGAGAACAGAGTAAGTGCCTTTTAAAGTATCTCCTGAAAATGGGATCTCAGGTTATAAACTGACCCTTCCTAAAATAAACAAGTATTCTGAAAGAGACCTGCTACTTTAGGAATATTTTACAAAAAAAAAAAATTAAATTGGCTCCTTTTTCAGTGTCATTAAATAATTTTTGCTGAACTCAGAGTTGCGCTGTCCTGTGTACAGAATATTGTCCCTTCCCAGAAACCCAAAGGCCTTAGAAAGAAAGAGAATGCAAACCTTTCTCCTGACTGCAGACCGTGAGGATCAGGAAACTGACCTACACTGTCTTAAATGTTCACCTGTTTTTACACAGACATCTGCAAATTTCAGAGGAAGAACAATTATTTTGCTTCCATCCCTTAAAAAAACCCCCTAAAAACCAACACAGCAAAACAATACAAACAAACCCCATTACCTTATACCGAATCTCCACTAATCTTGAAATATTTTTCCTCTCCGTTCTGCAGAAAGAGGCTTTTAGGTATTCAACTGAACAGCATCAAAACAGTATTTTACAATCTTTAAGTTCTTTTTATTTTGTAGAAAAGGATAAAAATATCATCAAACTCATTATGCCTGTCCCTAAAGCCTTGATCCTGAAAAATCCATGACATGCCCTAAAACCCCAAATTATTATGCCTATAAAGCTGTGCAACAAATTGCCTTTAGCAGAGATGTGACTATGCATTCTCTACACGGTAATTTAATAAAATATGTCTCAATTAAACACACATGTTTGAGGAAATAATCCTGTCTCAAAACAAATACTGGAAGAGAAATGTGACGAGATTTGAGTTTGTGGTTTACTAGACCTGCATTTAGTTCAGTAGAAAATAAATTCATCTGAGTCCTTTTGGAGGAGGCTTGCAAATATACTTTTGATGGGTTTTTATCACTTATGATAGTAAAGACAACTTTGTAGTTCTAAGAAAGAGGTCAGGCACTACAGTACATTAGATAGCAGAAACAACAAATGAGGGATGATACTAAACAGTGAAAACTGCCGGAACTCCATGTTCTCCTTGGTCCTGCAGCAGATGCTGAACCCCACTGAACACTCACCTTTAGGGGCATCCCTCTTAGCCAGGGTAAAAACATGAATCATGACTGTGGCTTTTCTGATATGATTTGGGTGCATTACCTACATGTCATTTTTGTGGATGCAGTCTAACTAATGTCCAAAGCTACACTGGAGAGATTTTTTTTTTTTTTAATCAATCTACTGTTCTGATTAAGTGCAACAACCCTTTCCAGAACTGAGCAAATTTCAGATAGCTACAACTCCGTGATTGCTGGAGGCCAGATAGCTAAACTTATCACGCGTTGCAGAGGCCTTTTCTTCAAACTTTTCAGAAAATTCAGGAGGTACGAAAGGTCATGAAGCTCTTCTGTGCTCAGCAAAAGGGCTAACAGATTGCACTGCAAAGCCAGGCAAACTGGGACGCTCAGTCTTTTTATGCCCTTGAACTGGGACAGTGTGTTTCAACTAAGGATATATCACCAGCGGGAATCAACAAGTTTTCTATTATATGACATCTATATTTAAGAAACAGATTGGAATAAAGGTTATTGGTTTGGTTTATATTCGAAAAAATAAGAGGATCCAAACTGTTTGGCCAAAAGTGTTTAAAAATGTAGGCAATAAAGAGATAAAATAATCTAATGATACATTAGCGATCCACTGATTGCAAGTTTATGAAATTTTAATAGATGCTGGATTTAGACTGCTTGATAGCTTGCCTGTACAATCCTATAACACTTGATAGTAAATATTATCTTCTATTGCTGTGTGAAGAATCTACTATACTGTGTAATAAGTGTAACAAATTTGAGACACATATCAGTATTTTACAAACTTGTTATCTGTTCTTCTTTTAAAACTTAGTATGAAATGCACTGCATTATTAAAAAAGGAGATGGGGTGTATGTACAAAGTTAGGGGAATGGGGTGGGATGTTGGAGGTAGACTACCTGAAGATGTTCTGTCACAAATTTCTACCACTATAAATTGGTTTTAACATTTCTGAAACAAAGAAGTGCAATATTTTGGGGGCTGTGAAAGATTATACAGATGAAAAATCATTTTATATTCTGTTTCCTCACGGTGTTGGGATTTCCATTTACTATAAGCATATTGGATGGCCTAGGGCTACCCAAAACCACAAGGTAAGCTTTATTGTCCAGGAAGGGAGAGGGACAAAACCAGAAATACACTGATTTCTCTTATAGATGTAAAGAAGCAAAACAGAGCTGGTGATGAAAGCGAAGTGGCATCATACACAAAACTAAAAGGTGCAAACATTGTATAGCACATGGTGGACAGGAGGGCTCTGCCAAGTGATTGCCATTGTGGTGAGACACAGAGCGGGGGGAGAAATGTACCAGAACCCTGGTGGGAGATTCTGGGCAATTGTAGTTTGCAGAAGTTGCTGTGAAAAGGGCAGCATTATCTCCCTCATGCACAGGATGGCTAGAGAGGAATACAGTGGGTCATCTTCAGCCCACCCATGCACATAACTCTCTGCAAGAGCTGTCACACCATGTTTCCGACAGCTCATGGGATAACACTGCGCAAAAATTGTCCCGGTAGGACTGCTTGTATTCATTCCACTGTGGATGGGGGCTCTCAGCCCTGGGGACAGAGACAAGAAAGTAGTTCTCATGCTTGCAGATCTGTAGTCTGAGTATTGAAGTTCAAACACTGACTGTGTTTTGAAACAAATTTAGACAGCACATTGATAAAAGCTGTGTGGAAGGGAGGTTTGAGAGGAAAGAGTCTTGGAAACTGGTTCTGGAGGAACCAAGAGCTCTGTTCCTATCATCCCTCCCCATCTCATCAAGTTAAAAACTCTCATTCATTCTCTGAATTCCAGGAGACTGCTAGCAAAGCCGGTGAAAGGAATTCACAGCTGACAGTATGCAAATTGTGGAGCCCTGTGAAACATAAGAATGTGAGCAAAGACCAAAGATTTTTTCATGAGACACTTTTTTCTCAACAGAACTCCTCCCTTAGAAGAGTTAGGTCTTGTAAATTTGCCGTATGCCATATGTTAGAAGTGATAAAGTAAAAGAAAATGAAAATTATGAAAAAAAGAGATCTTTCGGGCTTTTAGTTACAAAATCGGAATCAGATTTTTTTGTGACAGAACTGCTTTTTCCTATGTATTTATAGGCCATCTGACACAATGACTTCCTTATGGCATAAACACCACCACCCCCACCCCCCCCCCAAACGAAAGATGAATCTTCAGGTCTTGGGCTGAACAAGTCTGGTTACAGTGCCTCTGTGCTGAAAGGGATTTTCCTCCTGGGCATTTCTCACACAAAACCAGTGCAAAGTTTGCATTATTAAAATGCAACTAAACTGCTTAACAGCAAATATCTGTAGAAAACCTCTGTGGAAGGTTGTGTAAGCGATGGCTTTATGCCCTATTAAGCCTTCAAACTCGGACGCTTTGATTATTTTTTTAAAGAACCTAAAAAGAAAAGGCCCAAATTCTTTCATCACCTCCTTCTAGATCAGGACTGACAGGATTCCTTATAAAACTGGACGTGTCACTTTATAACTTTTTTCACTCTTTCTAATAAGAACAGCTTCTATAGTGAGCTCAGAGATCCTTTAGGAAGGATAAAAAAGAAGATGGGAGAAAGATAATGAAACTATGAATATGATATATATATATGTAAACATTTTTCAACATTAGAGGAACAGAGGTCCCTTTCAATTGGTTATTTATGCTTCTGCTTTTTATGTTGAAGAAGAACAGATCTTTTCTTCCAAACTGGTGTCTCGGTGAGGGGAACCAAGCTGCAGTTATTTATTTGTCTTTGCTATGGTGTGAAAGCATCTTTTGTACCAAGTGCAGGCATTTCCTTTAGTCTCCAGAGGAGTTCAAAGATGATTTGTTTTCTACATAGCCAGAATTCATTAGACAAGAGGAGGGGGGAGTAGGTTATAGTACTGCTGCAAAAATCATGTATGTTCAATCTAAATCTACCTATATTTTAGGACTATAGCTACAAATTGCAATCAGATTATAGGAAAAGAAATAGGCTAACTGTTCTCTGTGTCTGACAGATCCTGGGTAGAAAGGCAGATAGGAGGCTCTGGGGGTTGTACCCTTGAGGTCATTTTCACAGGGTTGCTGGGGGAAATCTGTCTGAAAGCCTTGCTGGGACCATCAACACTGCCTGTAACCATGGATGCTCAGTATAGTCTTTGTTCTTCAGCTTCTCGTCTCCATGCTGTCACTGCCTTCACTGCTCTGCTTTGAGAGGATAGGAAGAGAAAGTGCAGCAGTGGGTATTCTTTATGCTTTTATCTCCTTCTTGGCCTTATGGATTGTGGAGCATCATGCAGTTGACAGCTTTTCTCTGGATTGTAAAAGCATAAGTATAGTTTCAGTGGAAGTGCTTTCTCAAGGTCAGCTGTATCAATGAGATCTGAGACTCTGGAAATGGCAAGTTCAGAACAGTGACTAGCAATCACTGTGTTTGTTTACAAGTGGAGGACAGTATTTTTGCTTACAAGTGTGTTTCAGTGTTTCCCAAAAAGCTCTTTGTTTGCAGTGGTCCTCTGAGAAGGAAAACTGAGAATCTACATGGTGTTTGACTTCTGTACAGGTAAAGTTTTGTGCTCAAGGTATGATGAAATGTAACTGGGTGTGCATAAGAGGCAGCTTTTGGCAGCAAACCATAAAACATACCAGTGAGGGGATGCCACTACTTTAGCTTTGGGCAGAGGGTGGAACAAGAGGAAAATACAGTATATCACTTTTAACTTTAATAATTATTAGGGGGTATCACTGCAGTTTTTAATAAAAACTCCTTCCTGACCAAATAGGCAAAAGCAGTCTGGGACAATGTTTCCGGCTCCGAGCACATCGACTCTGACTATGGTGGTAAGCCCCATGTTTCCATCACTCCTCATGGACATGTTCCTTCACATTGACCTGACTTCAGTAGCTGGTACAGAAGATAGGGCAACCCTGGATTTTGAGAAAGGGTGTTCAGTAATATCTGGGACTTGCTTTTATGTTTTAGGTACCAGTGGCTATACATGGCACTGACATAATGCCTATAGGGGACAGAGGCAGTGTCTAAAAATGTCTTCCAATCCTTGCTCTTCCAGATTTGGTCAGTAATGCTAGAATAAGCAGTGGCAGGGACCTTTTTCAGTGTTTTTTCCACCTGACAAGGAAGCATTCAGCTCTTGGAACTTATTGCCATCTTTTGTTATTTATTCCAGGTCAGCTCATTTCTTCTTACAAATTCCCTTACTTACCCTCTTCATGGCTCTGTATGATGGTGAAATAGGTTTGCAGAACTGGTTGGCTCAAGGCAAACGGAATGAATTTTAAAAAATATCTCATTTCTGGAAACTTTCACTATTGGTGATTATTTTCTGTAGGTCTACTATGTTTACACTCATTTAGAAATACAAGATAAATAGCACTTCATGTTTCCATGTATTTTTACAGTTGCTATCTGGCAGAGAGACACTCAAACAGAACTATTGTATTCTAGACTGCAGAAACATCGGCCAGACTTACATCTTTCTGGAAAGTGTCACACCACACTAAACATTGGGGTGCTGTGTATAAAATCTTCATAAATACATGTTAATTATTCTAAGTCAAATTTCTGAGATACAGCACCATGCAATTTCTGAGTAAAACAAATATGTGATGCATGCAAAACTGAAGTAGTAGAACCCTTTGAATACCTTTTAAACAAAAAAACTATTACTAGGTATTTGCTACTGTATCTTATGCAGATTTTCTCATTTAGTTGCTGCTAATACATAATGGAAACATCACATTTCAGTGTAAGTACCCACATTTTAGTACATATTGATTAAGATTTCCCCCTGAATTTTCTCATAGAGGTGATCTGTCAATGTGACTGCAATACCCAGTTCATACTTCTGACCTCCTTAGAACATCACCAATCATTTATTTTCCCCAGGTTTTCCATGAATTCTGTCATTGAAATTCTAAAGGTTCTCCATAACTACCCAGGGTTCAATCTTTGATAGTGGACTGGTTTCAGGACATGGCAAAATGCATCCAGAGTCCCAGTCTGTGGAGTAGGCATTTATTTAGGCATTGGGTTTCATAACAGTCTTCAGTTATACAATAAGCACTCGCTGGAATGCAGAATTCCTTCAAAGCATCATTTCCCCTGTGCAGGAGGCACCTCTCTGGCTAAAAATAAACACACAAACCAGGCAGTTTTAAATAGGTTAAAAATAGCACTCTTCCATTTCTTCCAAGTAGAAAAATTTTGTAAGAGCATTGCAACTGAAGTAAGGTAGCTGTATCATGTAACAGGGGCCTTGAAAGTAGTCAGATGCCACAATGATAAAGGCCAATTAAGAATATAAATAGAACATTATAGAGACTGCTCTAAAGACCTGGAAGAACGTTCCTTAGCTTTAGAGGGTTTGAAAATGGCAAGATGCTGAACTAGTAGTAGGGGCACACTTTTATAAAACTTCTCATTACACTTTCCAATTACCCAGGGAAATTAACGGAGAGACTTGTAATGTAAAAAACTATTCCACAAATAGTGATTAGTCATAGCTGTATGACTATTTTAACATGTCAGAATTAATAAAATATATACTTTAATACAGAGGGAAGATGCATCTTCAGAAACTGTAAAAAGAAAATGCTGTGGTCTCTAGAAAGAAACTTTTCTGGCATACAAATGAAAATTTTATCTTTGCAAATTATAAGCCTCAGCTAGAACCAGCTTCCTTCTCTGCTAGAAAATCTGGTGTATACTGTGATCTCCATGTTAACTGCTGCATCCACACCTGTCAGCTTTTCTAATCTTAAATATTGCTTTCAAAAAGACTCCATCACAGTTTGTTTATATCACGGCAACACCACAACATAGACCAAATATCATAGCTTCCCTTTCAGGTCTACTGCACCCTCATTCACTTTTAAATGTTCCTTTAAGTATACAAGGATGTGATGTGTCTGCTGGATGTTCCTACCTCTAAACTCTCTTTTGTCTCCTAGCTTGCAGCAGAAATTCCACATACTTCTCACAGATTTTGCTGTCATATTGCTTGTCTGACATCCACATGGAGCTCAAGGCTTTAATTAACTCATAGAACTTAAATTGCCTGTGGTGCCATCTTACCTCATTATGCTTTTACCCAAACTGAGCATTCCCCATGTAATTAGAAGATAAACTGTTACACAAACCCAAATGCCAGAGTAGGTGCACTGCACAGGTGGTAAGTCGATGCTTGTTTTTAATTTCTCCTCAAAATAAATCCTACAAATGGCTGCAACATTGCACTTAAAACGTTCAGTTGAGGCACTGTTTTGTTTTTAACATCTGTCTGATTAGCACTCTGACAGTGTCAAGAACAGAAAACTGAAATGAAATATCCTCAATATTACTAGCTACATGATGTAATTCAGTTTATGCACATTCTTTGTTCTGTTTATTTCCTTCTGCTTAAATTCCTTGAAAGAATTTAAATGGTACTTTAAATGGCTTGCTGCTTTTCTGCCAAGTGTCATATTAAGTCAGCTATACCTCAGCAAATCTGTGTATCAGATAGGAACCATGCAGCAGCCTCCCTGTGCATTACTGTAATATTTCTTCACAAGAAGGTCTACTTAAATGACAGTTTGGATTCCCCTATTTACTGTTTAATTCATTTTATCATTAAAATTCTCTTTCCTCATATGCCTCACTGCACAGAACAGATAAATGCTTTAAGACATTTTCCTGTATCTGCATTGATTCAGTTGATGTAGGAGTATTTAAATATAGACAGCCTACATTAATAAATATATAGTGAGCATTTTCTTTATAATCATGGTTCTTGCCCAAGATATTGTAAATAAGGTGTTTCATACCAAATGAGATAGCAGACAGAAAGAGGTAGAAAAAGGAAGAGGCAAGTGGCAGATATTCAAGATGTAGTAATGATTTAATGGAAATACAACCAGATGCCACTGGGAATTCCATAAAAAAAATTCCATCCCTCTCCTTGTTTGGGTAAATGTTGAAAAGGAGAACTTTTTGAAAGGGAAAAGGGAGAACAATTTGACACAGTCAGTATTCAGAAGTCCCTGCCAGAATCACAGGTAAACTTTTACATTTTTCCTTGGTAAAGTTAACTTTGTGAGCAAATCTGTTTTTCCTTCATTGTTGCAGAAATAGTATCTCCTGTGAGTAATGCCGTTCTGCCCTTCTCACCCAACCATTTAAAAAAAGTAGGAAGGGCAAAATTACTTCATTTGCTGCTTTGATGAAAAGCAGCCTTCTGTTCCCAGGGGGCAAAGAAAAAAAAGAGAAAGAAAAAGGAAATTTTGAGCTTTTTAGTAAGATGTCATCTAGTTGTTTTCAGAACATTCTAATTTTATCTTCAATAAGATTTAGAAAATTTTTTGTCTATGATTTTTAATGAGCTCTATGGTTTCAAGAAATCTATAATCAATAAGCCAGTGGCTTTGTGTTCCTTTCTATTTTCTTCTTACAGATCTTGTTTTTTTCAATTTCTTTGGTAGTGTCCTTGCATGACCTCACAGAGAAAGGAAGATATATCCGTCTTTAGATCTGCCTACTCACAGTTGTGCTGTCAATGCACATCTTGAGTTCCTCTAGCCACAGTTTGATTTTTCCTTTCCCTGTGTTAGCTACTGAATTTTCATTGGCACTCTGACTCTGCACAGCTTGAGTGACTTATGTATTGCTTTCCTCTGTAAGCTTTTTTTCACCTGTGCCTTCTTGTGTTAATTACCAGTATTGTGTTTTCATGCTCCAATTACTTGATTTTTTTTTTTCTCAGAACCTTTCATCTTCTTTATTTTGCTGTCCAATTTCTTTCTTGTGGCATTCATTTGTACATTTCCCACAAGTTAAAGTGCTAACTACAGTTATTTCTTTTTCTCCATTACACTTGATATGTTGTTGATCTTTTTATTTTATTCTTAAAGTCTGTGTGCTTATAGACTGTCTCTTCCTACATTTGGTTGTATTAGGGATACCTAACAGACCACAGTCTGTTTTTCAGTCTTTAAAAAGCCACTTTACATAAATAGCAAGTGATAACTGCTAGTAATAAACCTGCTTCTTCCAGCCTTTTGAGAGAGCTATTCAAGTTTCCTGTAATACCCTATTTCTAAGATGTCTCAGACTTACCTGATGGAGAACCACTGCCTTTCCCCATCACTGGAATCCACATGTCAATGGGACATTTCCCTTCCTGGGTCTTCAGATGAAAGCCACGGACTACATGATCACACTGAGCAGACTTCCCACAGACCTTCCAAGCTCGTGAGCCACAAAATCAGCTGTACTCTATACTGGAGAATTATTGTGTGGGAACCCATAACTCAACTAGATTTATTGTTAAGGGCTCTTGGATTCTTGCCTGAACAGGTCTGGTGGTAACACCTCAGCAGAAAGGCTTCAACCTGTTCATTGCAAAAGGCCAACATAGCGTCATCTGCTCTTTTACTGCTCAACACAGTGTTACATAGAAATACTGACGATGGGCAGATATACCTTAAATGAAGCTACTCTTCAGGCATAGGTTGTCCAGGCTGGTCAGAAGATAAGCTGACTCGAATAACCAATGACAAGCTCTCCACCCTGCTGCTGGCCAACATCCCTAGATGGTGAGGACTTTATGGGCAGGTAACTTATTTCAACTCAGCATCAACACCCAGATGTCACTAGGTTCATAAAGAATCCCAGGCTGGATGTTTTGCTATGTCTTGTTGGCAAGATAAAGGAAGAAACCTGCAAAATAGTAAGCAATAATGCTTAATAAAACAGCTGCATCTGAACTCCTGAGAAAGCTGTTAAGGTCTTTCAAACACAGTAGTTCTGAAAGACACCCAGCTTACACAGATGAACAAAGCTGCATTCATATTCTTGCTACCACTATGAATGGTGATTATCCCATTTTCTCCCGCTACTTTTAAAATCCACCTCCTCAAGCTGTGGTATTTCTAGTCTTGTGATTAGTACTAGAATATTACAAGAACATGGATGCCCTGATTCCCTGGCACCAAACCAAAGACTATTGATGGCATTTCTGTAATGCTGTGACTCTACGCTACAGCTTTCCATTAAATAGAACTTCTTGCATGGGTGTTTAATACTTCCTCCCAGCCTTTAAATAGTAGGTAATCTCAAAATAAATATGCAATTTGCCATAATACTTCTCTGCTCAAATCTTTTAAGAATCATAGAATCATAGAATGGTTTGGGTCAGAAGGGACCTTAAAGATCACCTAGTTCCAACTTCCCTGCCATGAGCTGTGACAACTTCCACTAAACTCAGACTCAAACTAGACATCTTCTGCTTGCTCAAAGCCCTATTCAACCTGGTCTTCAACATTTCCATGGATGTAGCATCCACAGCTTCTCTGGGCGACCTTGTCCAATGCATCACCACCCTCACAGTAAAGAATTTCTTCCTAATATCTCATCTAAATTCACCCTCGTTCACTTTAAAGCAATTACCTCTTGTCCTATCACTACACACCCTTGTAAAAAGTCCCTCTCCAGCATTCTTGTAGGCCCCCTTTAGGTATGGCACGCTGTGATAAGGTCTCCCAGGAGCCTTCTCCTCTCCAGGCTGAACAAGCCCAGCTCTCTCAGCCTGTCTTCACAGGAGAGGTCTTCCAGCCCTCTGATCATCATCCATGGCCCTCCTCTGGACTTGTTTCAACAGGTCCACGTCCTTCTTATGTTGGAGGCTCCAGAGCTGGATGCAGTACTCCACGGGGGGTCTCATGAGAGCAGAGTAGAGGGGGAGAATCATCTCCCTTGACTTCTTTTGATGCAGCCCAGGTTTCAGTTGGCTTTCTGAGCTGCAAGTGTATATTGCCAGCTCATACTGAGCTTCCTGACAAGCAGCACCCCGAAGTCTTTCTCCTCAGGGTTGTTCTCAATGCATTCTCCGCCCAGCCTGTGTTTGTGCTTGGGATTGCCCTGACCCATGTGCAGAACCTTGGCCTTGGCCTTGTTGAACTTCATGAGGTTCACATGGACCCACCCCTTAAGCCTGTCACGGTCTCTCTGGATGGCATCCCTTCCTTCCAGCATGTTGACTGCACCACACAGCTTGGTGTCATCAGCAACCTTGCTGAGGATGCACTTGATCCCACTGTCTATGTTGCTGACAAAGATGTTGAACAGCACTACTGGTCCCACTACTAACCCCTGAGGAACACCACTCATTACTGGTCTCCACTTGGACGCTGAGCTGTTGACTGCAATTCCTTTGAGTGTGACCATCCAGCCAATTCCTTATCCACTAAGTGGTCCATCCTTGAAATCCGTGTCTCTTCAGCTTAGTGTCAAAGATGTCATTCATGTCAACATCAAGTGCTATTGAAGAAACTATTGTAAACACCTATTTTTATAATGTCTCTGGTTGTAAAGAAACTTAAGGTAGACCAGTAGAGTACAAAACTTCCAAGACATTAAAAATTATTACAGAAATTATCAGGGTTTTCAGATTATGCAAACAGTTTATGAAATATCACAAATATGAGCATACTGGAAAGATAAGCACAGTGGTGTGTAATGACAGGGACAGAGTGGCCCAAGAACATGCTCACCTGTTTGAGGAGAGGCTGTAGCTACAAAAGTGAATTTCTCCTGGAAGGAGAGTGTTTCTAACCCAGTGACCACAGTGAAAAAATAACTCACCCTGAGATCTGTCAGGCACTAACAGAAGATTATAAACCCTTATTATGTAATAAATAGTTATTCGGTATAAATGGGATTTGGGGAGTATAGTATTTCCTTTCTCCACAGTTTTGCGAATGTCTTGTGACTTACTAGGAAAAATAAAATAAAATAGAGGGCAAGCAGAAGAAGTTTGAAACACAATTTTAAGTAGGTCTGAGAAAATACCTTACGGGAAGACTTAAAGAGTTGGATCTGTTTAACTTACATGAAATTAGACCGAGATGGGAACTAACTATATTAGATATTTATGGGAGAAAATAGCAAACATAATGCTATGTTGGCCCTTGAAAATAATTGTAATCGGGAAATAAGTGGTATAGAGTCTGGGTTTTCTAGCACTTAGACTAAGTGGCAGTCTGGCCAAGCTCATGCTATTTCACTTTTCAGGCTTCCAATATAGGATGACAGCACCCAGGCTGCCTGCTGTGAAAGTACCTGGATTGTGCCTGGGAGATGCTTGGTCACTGGAAGATTTGATGAGGGCCAGCTAACACTACCACTCAAACAGGTTAGCTGTGCAGGTGATGAAATTTCAGAACTGGTGTTCAGGTAGTGTAATCATTTAATTTACCAGTAAAGACAAAGTTTTCTGCCTCCCCACCCCCGATTTGAGTGCAAATGTATTGTAACTGCTTTTTGGGACTTAGAATGTATGATCCTTTTTTTTTTTTTTTTTTGTATGCATATATCTTGGTTTGTTGTTGTCAAATATAGTCTTAAGTCTTAGTGACAAGTAATATTGAAACTTTCAGGAGAATAAGTTTTCTAGTGATTTCTCCATTAATTCTTGGTTTTAACCAGACTGAGGAAACATAACAGTTCACTCATAAGTCTAACCTGGTACTTGGGAATCCATGAAATCATGCCATCTTTTTAACTCAGGGAGCTCTTCCTAACACCAATAAAAAAGACAAAAAACAGCTTACCAGTCCACCTATGGAATTAAGTTTGGATCATTTCTAGCTTTCAAATATACTCACTAGGCATTTGCTTAAAAAATGCTGTTTATTTGGAAAGTGTTTTTAATCTGCAGACAAGGTCCTGTGTGACTGCATCAGCTACTGACTGTTGCTGAGTAACAGAGCAAAGAATGTAGCTCACTGCTGCAGGATCCTGCACGGTGCTGCTGAGCTATTTGCACTTATGAGTTCAATGGGGCTAGAATATGATCTGAAGCTCTGGTGTATACAGCCCAGCTTGTGCATGTAAGGTAAAATGGAAAAGCTTTAGAGGTGTAAATAGTGTAGCCACACCCCACAATCCATAATGATGAAGCTGTGCTGCTGGCAGGTGCAGTTTGCACCAGATTTGCACTGATATGGGTACTGTGTTTGATATCTCACTATATCTCATAATCAGTAAAGAGGCCATTAAGAGAGAACAGGGACTGTTCTGCCAGGTGGCTCCAAGGCTGACAGATTTGCTTTATTTAATCAGTAGGAAAAATTACTTTTGCTGTTCAGAGATTTAGGAAGGTGAAAAGAAGTCTTTTTTGCAGTTAGAGGTGAGACACTTTTGTCTTACAGTGTCCACTAAAGGCAAAGAGGAAAGTACTTGTCAATGCAAAGCAGAAGTGCAGGTTTTTGCCTGCAGGATATATGTGTGTGTTAGCCATGACAGGCAGCGCACTTGAAAGAGCAGGCAGAAATGTTAAAACAGAGGAAAAAAAGTGAACAACATGCAGAGGAGGTGAGAAAAAGGGACTGCAGTCACTTAAAGAATAAAAATTGAATCCATGGAGGGGAGCGCACAATATACAATTTTTCACACTCAGTGCCTTAGGTGCCTTCACATTTGTAGTGCAAAGGCACTTTTAGCTGCAGTTCTGTAGCATGCCTTCTCTGCAGGTTTCACCCAGGCTTCTGTGGCAGTGCTTTTCCCTTGTTGTTCGCATGCTGTTATCCTCATGCTATTATTCTCAAAGCCTTATTTCTGCAAACCCTGATAGCACTGTTATGGTGGGTTCTCTTGGGAAACAAATTGCTTCCAGCATCAGAATCACTCTTTTCCCTTTTCTTTCCCTGACCTTTGGTTGTATCTTTCGCATTATGTTATGAGGACCCACTAATATGCAAGCACATACCTTATCAATGACCTAGTAGTGTGCAGCATGAGCCCCAGGTGAAAGCATGCCCTAGCCAGCACTAACAGCACCATAAGCAAAAACCAGCAGGAGGGTTTAGTGGGTCCTGATGAATATTATATAGTCCCTATGGAAAAAGGTTGCTGGGGTTTGCTCGCTGTGATGGAGAGGAGCCAAGGGGAGATGCTCATTGGGGATGCCAATTGCTACACTTCCCAGGTAGCCACCTGGGGGAGTTTTCTTTTTTCTTGTTTTCTTTCTCTCTCTCTCCCTTATTTTTTATTTTTCCCCGAATTAACTTTACTATAGAGTTGGTGTGTACCATCAGTTAAGAGCCATACTAATAAATCTTTGTGCGTGTAAGCCTGTCTCCCAGCACAAGGCAAACGTGTATTTAATGAAGCTTTCAAAGGAAAAAAACATTGCTATATTTTTAAAGAAGATAAAGCCAAGATGTTTCAATCATCATTTAAAGTCTTTCGCAACAGGAACCTCTTCTAGCAAGGCACACAAAAGAGTCTTTCAGTGCTTTTTCAAATCTGATACCTTTAACAATGTTGGAGTTTGTATCTAGCATAAATACCAATGTTGAGTGGCAGACTCCTAGGAAACCCAAAGCTGGGAAGGAATATTATGATGTCCATCCAGTCCCTAGTGGGGAAGATGGACCCAGTACACGTAAATAATGGGATAGGAAAGCTTCCTAAAGAAGTCATAATCTAGCAGATGTAATAGGCTGTGGAATAAGATGCAACATGATTAATGGAAGCATTTATGAAAAAAGAGCAACCACCAGGGAGGAAAGCTGCCTTCAGGAATTCTTGCAGCTTCTGCTAAATAACATGCCTGAGAAATGCAAAGCAGCTGGCATGGCACTGAAGTTGGATTGCCCCTGAGATCTCAGATTAAACACAAGGAATCTATTAATGATGAGACGTTGATGGCTGGATGATGTGGGGCCCTGCCTGGTGACTACTCTCTGTGAATCAGTGAGGGTAGTAAGAAATCCTGGAAGGTTCCCCTTGATTCTTCCTCCTCCTACTCTTCTTCCAGCCTTGTGTAGATCCTGTCTGAGGAGCATGCCAACGGGCCCTTGTGTATTGGGAAAGGCATGCTGGAGTCCTGTGCTTAGTAAAGCCCACAGCTCCTCTGACGGAGGAAAAAACCCCTGACAAAAGCACTGGGTGGAGGAGTGGGAAATCTTCAGTAACATTGAGCCATGTGATGCACACAGACACCAATCTGGACAGCTGCTGCTGCTATTGTTTCCAAGAAAGCCTACCATCTGTGTATGTAGAAGGTGTCAGTTTGAAAGGGTCATTTGTGGCAGTTGGTCTGGCTAGGGCGAGGGCCAGGTCTGTGTCCATGCTTGGACATGAATGCCAAGGTGCTTAAAATGGTGCTGTCAGCTCTGGGACCAGGCAGCATCTATCTGAATTTTGCCTTGCACTTCCCTCATTTGCTGCTATCTTGTGATCTGCTGTCTCACCAGTAGAATTAAACCAAGACCTGGCACATTTCTCATGCTTATGCAAAGTTGTTTTCAGTCACAAAGCAAATATTACCATGTCAGTTATTGTAATAATTTGGGTTTGAAGCTGAATTCAAAAAATTTGTTTCTTACTCAGCAATGTATGTCTAGGATAAATCACTGTATAGAAAGAAGCTTGTAAAAATGTTTCTTCTTTTCCACAGCCATGTCTACAAGGAAGGCCAGACTGACCCTGCCTTGCTGAAGAGGGAGAGACCCAGTGCCCCTTCTGAGGTTCTTCCTAGTTCCAATTTCTGATTCTCTTATTCAGCTCTCATGTGTTCAAAAGTAACCCTGGACTTGAGGTCATGGTAAATATTCTGAATTCTCATAATTTCTCCTAAAATTGAAACTCTGTGTTTTGTTTTGATAAGTCTCATGCTATTCTAGAAGCCAGGTTGTTAAGAAAATAATGGAAAAATTTCCTCCCTGTTGAACTTTGCATACACGCGTACATGATTTTCTATTGTTCACTTAAACCAAAGTATATTAAACTGCCATCATCAACAGCAGCCTTGTATTTTTTATTTATGTGAATAAAATATGAAGAAGAGAAAAAATATTTCCCGTCACACTGTTGAAGGGTGAGATGTGAAAAACCTGACAAATGCTGAACGGTTTTATAAAATTATTGAATAACTGCTGAACAATAGGCCTGGAAAACTAATGTAAATAGGTGCAATCATGTAAGATAGAGCTCCATAAAATGAAAACTAAATATATATGCATTAGTTCCATCATGTGAGAAGTATTTTTAATGATAAAAGTAAGCAGAACAGGCAAACTTCTGTAGAATGGCATACAATTATACTTGGAGACACACTTTCAGCAATGGAGAAAGAATCCACTTTACACCAAGATTTCACCCCCCCCACACACACACACACCCACACACCCCCACCCCACCCCCACCCCCCTTTGGTAGAGTATGCATCAGAGGATCTTAATCTGCCATTTGCTGTGCATCCCTAAAAATCCTTTCCCTGTTATGAACTCCAGCAGCAGCTGGTGAAAACTGATGGTCCAGTGCATCTTTCAGCTTTTTTACCAGCCAGCATAGTCAGTCCCAATCTTTTTATTCACAATGAATTAAAGAACTGCTGTAGAAGAATAATAGCTTTGTGTCTGATGTCTGGGACAGCCTGCTCATAATCTAACAATTTTGACATTAGTGAGTTGCTGCTTCTGTCTGTGTTCTACCTCAACAACAAATGGAAAACATGTACTGGCTCTGATGCTAGATTTATGCTTCCTAGGTGTCTGTAAAGCACATGGATGAAAAATACTGCCCATGTACAAAGAATGAGCTTGAACTAAATTTTCCGTTGTTAATATGGACCCTGTTTTTCTCAGTTTTACTGCTCTGATGACAATGAAATTCATGTGAAAGCACATACAGCAGCAGGAGGAGCATGTCAGTTCAATTAGTAGACTGAAAAAAAAAATAACATTTTCCCCTGCTGTTTCTACAAACAATTTTAGGTTTTATTTTGATGACAGTCGAACTGTGTATGGCCAGATGGGATTCCATTTGCCGTTTGTCAATACACTTTTGAATTTCTCAGCTGCTTTGAAACGAGAAGTTGAGGGCTAATTCAGTGCTTGTAAAAGGGGAATTCACATGTCTATAATGACTTTCATCAAAGAGCTTATCATCATGGGACAGTTAATAAAGATCACTTGATGAGACTTCACATGACCCCTTTGAGGCTGATACATTAATATGATAAGCCTTTGGAAGATGAGGCAAGTAGGATGGTAAAATTCATACATGCTGTGCAAAATCAGAGGCTCTGAAAGATTCATTGTTACATTCTGCATTCTCAAACCTCTGATTTAAACCAACTGACAAATGTGTTCATCCAGAACACTTTAGTGAGGAGTAGTTTTTGGCAACATTGCCTCTGACACCATTTTTACAAATTCCTTTACCTCCATTCAGTCAGCTAATAGGTTGAAAAGCAGTGAATCACAGAAACTCAGGTGACATTCCTAAAAGCTATCAGCTCTCTGCATACCAACTTCCCATTACATTCTCCAGGCTTTATATATGCAGGTATTAGTGTAAATAAAATTTCATGGAGGAAGAGTGAGTATTCATCACATTTCCAGCTTTGAAAATGAAATGTCAAAGAGAGTTCTGTGGAAATGTCAAGAAGAAATGAGGAAAATTTCAGTGTGCTAAGATTTTGCATTCATTTGTCTTAGTTTAATAGCTTGTATTTGAATGCTGTGCCAAGAACCCAGACCCTGTTGCAGCTGGCAGTGAAATTTCTATGGTAAACCCCTTAATTACCGTAAGCACAATTACATATGAAGCCAGTGTTTCTCCTACAAGTGTGTGCTGGTGTTGCATGATCATGATTTGAATACATGCCAAAGCTCAGTGCAAATCTTTACAAAATTCTTTAAAATAGACTTTAAATCAGGGAGAAAGTACCTCAGAGGTTTAACTATTTTAGTGATATGCCATAATTAAAAAAAAAAAATATGAAAGAAGGTAAACTGACAATCAATGCACTAGACATCCATCCAGGAACCTGAAAGGATTTTGAAAGCCTGTAAAAATGAAGTAATACAAACGTACCTAAGTGGATAGAAGAAGGAGTCATAACCAAAAGAAAACAAAAGAGAAGAAGAACAACAGAACTCTGGTTGCACAATTCTTGCAGAGAATAAATAACACCTTAAAAACTGTTACTACCAATAAGACAGGATAAGTAATGAGAGATTTGTGCTATCATTATACTAGCAAATGGAAATGACTTCTCACCTAGAAGAGTCAGAGAACACATTGATTCTTACACAGCAGATATAGAAAAGGGAATTTGTTTTAGAGAAATGAGAATGGTTTTCGTGGTTATCACGGCTGCCTTTTAATGTTCTTTTTCTCCAGGGATGCAGTCCTTAGGCCAGGAATCAAAGTTCTTGCATTTTCTTCCCAATATTTACATCCAGATGATCTAACCACCCTATGTCTGACTTAGTGGATACAGGGGCACATCCTGAGTCCCAATTCCACCTAAAGGAGACATGGAAGCATGACCCAGCCCTTTTCTGTCATGTGTTCTCTTTTATGGACAGGAATGTGATGCCCAGGTGGGATCCAAAGTGTCTAGTAGGTATGGATGATCAGTGGGCCAAGAATCTCAGCTATGCTTTAGCATCTATGCAGGTCAGATAAGACAAAGATTTGGCTCCTCATCTCAGGCCTCCCAACATATGTAAATGTTGAACAGCCAGTGGTCTACAAATTAATTTACGAGACTTGGCAGTGACAAAAGCATTTTCAAAATAAAGATAAATTATCCTCAGATTTATAATTTTACAGCACGTACAGGAAAGAACTACTAGAATAGAAATACTAAATATTTGTTTACTAAATACTCTTGGTAAAGTCTGTAAAGCATGTGTAAGATCCTGTTTTCCAAAGTAACTAGAATTTCTGGCTTGAGAAGGCAGGTTTTAATATCCAGAAAAAGCTCTGGTTTGGTGTTTATTTGGCCTACATACTTACTAACTTCCTGAGTACCAACACTTCCCTCCAGCATCAAATTGAAGGTCAACGATTCACCCTCATCTTGCTTTTCACAAGCCTGAAAACTCAAATCATATTGCCTTGGTGTGATTTAAGTTGGGACTTTTCCCGGCTGATGGTTCCACTGTTTTGTTTCCTAAGGAGATTATGTCATTGGTTTACCTTTTCCACTAGTCACTTCTAAGAAGTTCTTGGATTCAGCCAGTACACTAGAACATGAGTATCAGGAGGGTTTTACAGAAATTAAACTGTAAAAGGGTAGATTTAGATTAGATATTAGGAAGAAATTCTTCACTATGAGGGTGGAAAGGGCACTGGCACAGGCTGCTCAGAGAAGCTGTGGATGCCCCATCCCTGGCAGTGCTCAAGGCCAGGCTGGACGGGGCTTTGGGCAACCTGGTCTAGTGGAAGGTGTCCCTGCCCATGGCAGGGGGGTTGGAACTAAATGATCTTTAAGGTCCCTTCCCATCCAAACATTCTATGATTCTATGAAATTCTCTCCTTTCTCACAAGGACAGATAAATGTTTTGCTTTAGAGCTAATCTTAACTGTCCAATGCAAGCATCACAATTTGTGATAAAGGACCTACCTTAACACGGATATTAGAGATTTGTGATTAGGAGAAGGGAGTTAAAACATGTCTATTTATGGTGCTGTGTAGCAGTCAAGTGTCCTGGTTTCAGCTGAGACAGAGTTAATTTTCTTCTTAGTAGCTGGTGCGGTGCTGTGTTTTGGATTTGGTGTGAGAACAGTGCTGGTAGCACTCTGATGGCTTTGGTTGTTGCTGGGGCTTTTCACTTTCTTGGGCCCTGCCAGTGAGAGGGCTGGGGGGGCACCAGAAATGGGGAGGGGACACAGCCAGAACAGCTGACCTGAACTAGCCAAAGGGATATCATACCGTATGACGTCATGTTGAGTATATAAACTGGGGGAAGAAGAAAAAGGAGGGGGGAGGGGCCACATGTCCGGCATTACAATGTTTGTCTTCCTGAGTAACCGTTACATGTGATGGAGCCCGGCTTCCCTGGAAATGGCTGAACACCTGACTGCTGGTGGGAAGTGGTGAATGAATTCCTTGCTTTGCTTTGCTTGCATGTGCAGCTTTTGCTTTACCTATTAAATTGTTCTTACCTTAACCCTTGAGTTTCGCATTTCTTTTCCAGTCCTCCTCCCCATCCCTCTGGGTGAGGGGGAGTGAGCAAGCAGATGCCTGGTGCTTGGTTGCTAGCTGGGGTTAAACCACAACCTCAAGTGATAGACTTTATATAAAGAACCACTAATGCAAAAAACATTCTGAGTTTTCCAAAGGAAACTGCCAACCAATGACACAGGAACAAACCACACGGGAATATTTACAGAAGCAAAATGCTCTTGAATCTCGAATGCGGCTATTTAAGTTACACCACTGACTTTCAGAGATCGAGTCTTTGAGGAAGAACAGGCAGATACTTGACCTTGGACAGTCAATTACACCAACAGGGTAGGAGCAAAACGCTATCAGATAAGAGGATGAGATTTTATACTCATTCATTCATACTTACAAAAGAACCTATTCTAAACCCAGCAAAGGGCATTGGAATTCTTTACAAAGATTGTAATTTTGTTTATGTCCTCCAGGCTTCAATTCAACAAAATACTTAAGCACATGGCTAACAGCCATGAACTTCAATTGAGGCTGGCAGGTTTAAAAGAAGTCCCTAAACTTCAGAACAGATTGAAGTAGCTCACTGAGGCAAAGCTTAAATTCACTGACTCTGAGAGTGTAGAGGACTGTTGGTTTTGTCTACCTCTTACATGTTTCCACTTAGAATTTAATGCTTTTGTTATCTACAAAAATACTTGATCTCATGCCATGCAGTTCAGATCACAATCTTCAGAAGCCCAAAGTATAGGACTAATAAGCTAGATTCAGTGCTCTGTTCCAAACTATTTGCAATTTTAAGTCAAATTATGGCAATGGGGGGGGAGTCAATTCAGATCTCTGCCATTTTATTAAAGATTCATTCTTTTTGAAAAGTGCAGGAAAAATCCCAGAAAAGTCCATTGAACTGACTGTCTGCTAACAATTGCATTAGTTCACTTATCTGTTTTAATTTCCTAGTTTTATGGGAACAGCTTTGAATTTAACTTGCCCAGGGTACTTAAGAAAGAAAAAGGTCAGTGATACTGAGTTGGGAAAAGTTTTAAAATTTGATATTCTTCTGTAGAAGCTTTCTCTCGCATCATGGCTATTCACACCTTTCAGTCTGTGACATTTTTATTTGTCCTGGGCTCTGAACAGCTGATGTTTCTTTTGTTTTACCTTTCTGTAGCCTGGGAGGTCAAGCAGAGCAGCATTTAGCCAGAGTGCTGAGATGCAAACCTCTTGCAACAATATCTCGCTCCTTCAGCTTTAGGTTGCACCATGCTACAGTTTTGACACCTTTTTGTAGCAGTGACAGAGTTTCCATCTCTGTTAATTCCTCAAGAACACTTGCTAGCAGCTCTAGTGCAATATCTGCATCTACAGCAATGAACAACGGAGAGGGGTAGAGGTGATCTGAAACAGTCCGAGAAGATCTAGAAGTACCTTTTCTTGGCTCTGAAAATAGATGCTCTGTCTTGGGTGGAATGACACAGTGGTACAATCCTTGTCTGGGCAAGGCCATCACTTGTCCAGATATATTTTAAGGGCCATTTGGTCCTTAAGGTCTGTTTGCTTGCTTTCCCCCCTTAGGTTATGATATAATCAGATATAATCTGACCTCTTCAGAAGACCCATTCCTTAATGTCTTGATAAGCAACCTGATTAATATGTTGCTTTAAAATTTCTTGAGGAAAAAAGTGTCATCGTATTTTAGCAAAACAATTAGTAGAGAAGGAAAAAAAAACCTACTGATATTTGGACAGATATTTCCTACTCAGCTTCAATAGGAAAACCCTTTTAAATGTTGCCTTAGAAGGATATTAAAGTTTTTTCTTACTTTTCACTTTTTATGCTCTTTCATGTTTTGTGTTACCCATGTTACTGCTTCTAGGCTTTATCATTGTACAAGAGAAAAATAAAACAAGGAAATAATCTGTTGACATTCTGGTTCTCATTTTAGAGGATTTGCTGGCCAGTGAGTCAGCAACAGAAACAGCTGTCTTCATTCTTCCTTCCTTTGTAACTAACTTTTCTCTCCCACCTCAGTATGGTTTAGGTGTTTGTTCCAGATCATTAGCCCTTCAAACAAATTTTTGATGGAGGAACACAGAAATATCTATACAAAAGAAAATGAGAAGATGCTACTGGCATTTAGTTATGAGCCAAAATAAAAAAATCTGTCCCCAGAGAATTCAGTGGTCTTATATTGCACTCCAAATATCCTTCCTGACCACTAAATAAATAGATGGTAAGAGAAGAAAAAAGAAGCTAGAAGGCAAGTGCATTGACCTTGACTTTAGGACAACTGAAATGACTATAAATAGGCAAAATAACCATCTGAGCATTGGAAGATTAATGGATAGCTCTTGCCCTTAGTAACAGAGACTTCTATATACATTCAGACTGTCTGACTGCACTTTTAAATTTTTATTGAATGTCTAGTTTCTTTTTCTTTAGCACTTAGATCCACAGTCAACATTATAGATAATGCCCAGGTACCTGAAACTCATTGTTTTGAGTGAGAAGCATGAAGTAGAAATTAATTCCAAATAGTAGTATCAAACTCCTCCGATTATTTCCACCCGAGGAACTGGATAAAGTAGGTAACCAGCCAGTCCACTTGCCTGTATGCTTATTTTTTTAATATTCCAGCCATTCAGTGAACAGAGAGGGGAACTGCCAGAAAGACCATTTAGATGAGCAGGCTGTGATGAGTTTAATCAGATATTTTTTGCATGGAATGTTTGGATTATTCTACCTTTTCATGTTTCTGGGAAAAAAACCTGCTGTGTTGTCAATACTTTTATATAAACTAGCAATGTGCACCACGCAGGATATTAGCACCTTTCACAGTACTAAATCATGAACCAAGAGAATAGCACTTGCTATATTTGTTGAATGGTAAATTTTAGTGGGTTTTTTGCCATATAGATGGTTGCTGAGAATGTCAACAGATATATAGCCCAGAAGCTATATAAAATGTTTGCATAAACACAAATTGTGTTTATTTTTGGTTGTCTCAGCTGATAATTCAATGGCAAAATTGCAGTGGTCAGTAAGAAAACCTGTATTTTTAGTAAAACAAACAAAATAAAAAAGGCATTTTCCATTGCTGTGGATAGAAGTAATTTTTGCCCTTACTGTGAACATTTCCACTGGTTTCAATTGGTTCAATTCCTAAGGCCAAAGAACCAGACCCTTCCGCATTTCCAGCAGAGGTGTGAACCTCAGTTTGAGTATAAACTTACCTTGTTCCAAGCTGACTGACACAAAACTACCTTCTGGCACTGGCTTTAGCTGAACCTGGAGAACAAGGTAAGACAACACACCTGAAGTGCGCACAGGGGTGCACAGCCATGGACATCCCCCTTTGGCTTCCACTCAGGTGTCCCATGCATCCTTGAGGAGGCAGAGAGGTTGACTGGGACCCTTCCTTGAAGAAGTCAGCTCATATGCATAAAGGCAATTTGTAGCAGCTCAGCCAAAAGTTTGCTGGCAGCTTAGACAGTCAATGACAGAGAGGAAATCTTGCCTTCACCCTCTCCCTCACAAATGTTCCTATGAAGGCTGCAGCTGTAGCTCTATCATTAAATGAGGTTTGGTTTTTTCTTCTTTCACCGGTCAGACCCCTTCTTCTAAGCAGCCCAACTGAACTATATGGGACCTACTCATCTTGTATGTGACTGTGCAGTGTAAGGGAATAAGAACATCATCAACAGGGATAACTGAACCATCTTGCTGTTCTGAATTAGCAAATACATAAAATGGTGTGATGGGTTGACCTTGGCTAGCAACCAGGTGCCCACCAAACCATCCTATCCCTCGCCCTCCTCAATAGGACAGTGGGAGAAAATACAACAAAAAGCTCATGGGTCAAGATAAGATCAGGGAGATCATTTACCAGTTACCATCAGGGGCAAAACGGGTTTGTCTTTTTTCAGGGGAATTAATTTAATTTATTGCCAATTAAACAGAGTAGGCTAGTGAGGAATAAGAACAAATCTAAAACCACATTCCCCCTAACCCTCCTTTCTCCCCAGGCTCAGCTTTACTCCTGGTTCTTCTACCTCCTTCCCCCAAGTGGTCAGTGGGACAGGGAAGAGTTCATGTTCACAGTGCTTCATCTCTTCACTCCTTCCTCCTTGCACTGTTCCCCTGCTCCAGCACAGGGTCCCTTCCACAGGATACAGTATTTCAAGAACTGCCATAGCATGAGTCATTTCCACAGGGTGCAGTCCTTCAGGAACAGACTGCTCCAATGTGGATCCCGCCAGGAGCCTGATCCAGTCCACACGGGGTCACAGCTTCCTTCAGGGCACATCCACCTGCTCCTCCATGGGGTCCTTCATGGGATGCAGGTGGGGATCTACTCCACCATTAACCTCCATGGGCTGAGGGGGACAGTCTGCCTTACCACAGGCTTCACCATGGGCTACAGGGACATCTCTGCTCCAGTGCCTGGAGCCCCTCCTGCCCTCTTCTGCACTGACCTGGGGGTCTGCAGAGTTGTTGCTCTCACATGTTCTCACTCGTCTCTCCCAGCTGTCATGCAGTACTTTTTACCCTTTCTTAAATATGTTACCACAAATGTTCTACCAATACTGCTGATTGGCTCAGCTTTGGGCACCAGCAAGTCCACCTTAAAGAAGGCTGGGATTGGCTTTGTCTGACGCGGGTGCAGCTTTTGATGTCTTCTCACAAAGCCACTTCTACAGTATCCCTGCTTCCAAAACCTTGCCACATAAACCCAACACAAATGGTCATGGACCTATGGCTGAGTGCTAAACACCATAGCAGGGTGTTCATGATCGAGCACATAGGCAGCTACACCTCCTGCAGTGCTGTCCCCTGGTTTTGCCTGCTCTGCTCTTTGCAGTGTCTCATTAATCCTTTCGGAGCATCACTGACTTGCTCCTTTCCAGCCTGGACCTTTTCACATCACCCTTTGCATGTGCATCTGCAAAATGCATCCCTTCTGTGATGGTCTTTGTGTTTCCCAGCTTTCTATTGGTGTAACATGTGAAGTCTGATTATCCCTTGAATGAGGGAAATTTGTCGGTAGAAACAGTTTCTTTAGTTAAAATACTTGTTTGGGTTGACTGAAACAGCCTCTCAGTTCATTTAAGTGTTTCAACTGGAAAAAAGGTTTTTATGTCAAAACACGTTAGTTGAGAAAACACTTTTTTTTTTTTTAACAGATACTTGAATATTAAATGTATATACATTTAATTTTAATAAAGGCTACAAAATAGTAACTTGTATTGCTTTGATAGAAACTATTCTGCACAAGCAATTTCAACAAACTTTTCTTTCCAGTGTCTAGACCAAATGAAAAATAATTTTGGATCCATCTAAATATTTTCATTATGTGGTGTGACCATTGATACCCAAGCATATTACAGTTCTGTAATCATAACTTTAATGGGTGGAGTGTATTGTTACTGGTAGCACAGAAAATTATTACTACAGCATTGTTCACTAAAACATATAATAGCAGTAAGAGGACTGTTTTGATAAAGGAAGACTTTCATTGCTGTCGTGAGCCATATTAGCAATGAAGACTGTGTGCTCCATCGTACAGATGTAAGACAAGGAGGGAGCATCACCGTATCCAAGGTCCCCGCTAATTCTAATCATCAGTTCCGGAGTATCTGTCCCACCACCAAGCACACTGTCACTGTTTAACCCCAGCCAGCAACTAAGCTCCACACAGCCCCTCACTCACTCCCCCCATAGTGGGATGGGGTAGAGAATCAGAAGGGTAGAAGTGAGAAAACTCGTGGGTTGAGATAAAAACAGTTTAATAGGTGAAGCAAAAGCTGCATGTGCAAGCAAAGCAAAACAAGGAATTCATTCACCACTTCCCACCTGGCAAGCAGGTGTTCAGCCATCCCCAGGGAAGCAGGGCTCCGTCATGAGGAATGGTGACTCGGGAAGACAAACGCTATCACTCTGAACTTCCCCCCTTTCCTTCTTCTTCCCCCAGATTTGTATGCTGAGCATAATGCCACATGGTATGGAATATCTCTTGGGTCAGTTGGGGTCATCTCTCCCAGCTGTGTCCCCTCCCAGATTCTTGGGCACCCTCAGCCTCCTGGCTGGCAGCGTGGGGTGAGGAGCAGCAAACGCCTTGGCTCTGTGTAAGTGCTACTCAGCAGTGACGAATACATCTCTGTATTATGAAGATTGTTTTCAACACAAATACAAAACACAGCCCCTTCTGTGAAGAAAATTAACTCTGTCCCAGCCAAAATCAGCACACACAGAGACACTCTCTGCAAGATGCAGTTTCCTGATAGCTCTTAAAAGCCAACATTAGCAAAGTCTAAAATATCCTGCTGGAAGACAGAAGATAAGATAAATACCCTTCAGTGAGATCTCTTCTCTCATTTACAAATCAGTCCTGTTCCCTGAGTTTTTAAAAAGCTCAAACTGGTACAATCAAGGTTCCTGTAGGTAAATATGAGCAGCCTTAATAACCTTCCCTTCTGCATAGAAACTGCAGGGCAGGTTTGGCAAATGCAGCCTCAACACTTCCTTCAGTGTGTGCTTGGACCAACAAATCTTGTCTGAATTTTGTGGGTAAAAATAATAAACCATTCATTAATGGAATATTTCACTCAAAAATTTAAATCATAGTAGCTCACAAAGATACTCATAGGTGTATTTGGCTCTTTATGAGTTTATATAGTAAAAACATTCACCAAAATGGTGTGTTAGATCATGGTCCTTTCTGTAATTACTTTTGTCCGTGGTATCTGTCTCCCTCACTTTCTAATGTTTGTCTACAGTGCCTTCATCCTCATGGATATAGGTGGCATCACAAGGCTGTAATTACTATTATATTTGAATTTATAAATATCTTTGTACCTGGTTTACATATTCCAAGACATCATTTGAGGTATTTAACAAAGAAAAGGCGTTCTTGTGTCTTCATAAAACCAGTTTGTTGATAACAAACATATTTTAACTAACATTTGGACTATCCATGATTTTGAAAAACCAGATGGAATCAATAACTGTTACACAGCACACATAGCTGTTTGCTGTGTAACAGAGTATGTCTAACATAACAAATATGCCCAGAGTGTAAAAACAAGAAGAGAAAGAAAAGACTGTAGAGAATGAATTTGAATGAATCAGATAATAATGTTTATATTCCACTATGTGATTGTCTTAATTCCTGTAATCAATAAGAACATTTCCATGAGGAAAACTTCCACGTAAATGGAATTTACAAAGTAAGCTAAAGAGAAGAATCATGGTAACATCCACATATAGTGCCTTATAAGTAAGCATCTGTGGATCCTTGTTTGCTGAACTTCAAACAAACAAACAAAAAACCACCACAAAACCTCCCTACTTTTGTGCACAAAGCTTCGAATTTCTGTTCAGGCTTCTTATTATATTTTGGTACATTTGTTGGGAAGGTGATTCTATCCTCTAGACCCTAGACTAGTCTACATATTTGGAGTAGCTGAACCCTCTGTAGTCTGATTTCAGTGTTGGAGGGACTCTTGACTTTGACTTTTTACCATAAGTGGATGAAATTCAATTACATGGATCTGAACTCCTCCCAGCACTTGCAGGTACTTGGAATGAAATGTTCTGATTTCACCAACATGTACTAACAGACCTAATTGTTTCAGGGACTTGAGAATTTTTCTTTTATTGGTACTCATATAAATGAATGTTTCACAAGAAGTATGTATTCAAGAATTTGATTTTTGTTTGTTGATGAATTCACAGAAACAATATAAAAATGTTATTAAATTTTTATAGAAGTGTCTTTTCCACAGGCAGAGCTAGGATGTCTACAGCTTAATGTAACACCTCTGCAGCTTATTGTACCCCAAGATGAGCAATGACAATGCAGCTTGAGGGTTTTTTTTCCTAGACTTTCAGGCATAAGACACCATAGCTGCCTCTTACTGGTTATGGTAAGCAGAAAGAAACTTTGAAAATGAACATTCAAAGACATAAAAGTGCCTTTTAATGGCTTCATTTTGAAGGAATGTTCACATTTAATATATAGAAAGAAAGAAGCTGGGGTTTTATGATGCATTCTCCACTACAAGTAAGTCTCGGCATGATTTTCTAGTGAAAAAATAAAAGCATGTAACATAATGAATATATAACATTTGTAAAGTTGTGGTAATGCTTACATTTCAAATTTAAAGTGTCCTTTAGATTGTAGGGACACAAGATAGCAGAATTCAGTTTTTACTTTCAGATGTAAATAACTGCTTGACTCAAGTATCTAAGTTTGCCATTACTTTCTAGAAGATAGTCAAATAGGAAAATTCCAGGATCCTGTTTCTTTCACTTTTATATGTTTCCTTAGCAATTTCAGATATAAATAGCTAACATATATATGAGGGTTAAAACCAGTTTAAAACAAATACCGGGCTGAATCCATTTGCAAAATAACCACATACAATAATTTGTAGTACTACTTAATTTGTAGTACTACTCCTGATATAAAAATCTAGTCAGATTTGTCACAATTTAATTTTCTTTGCTTTTGTGGCATTTAAAAAATTCCTCCGTCTTCTTGGCCTGGGGGAGAATAAAAGATCATATTTACTTTGTCTTTAGAACAGTAATATCCTTTGCCATTTTCACAATTAAACATAGTACGTATCAAAGTATGTAGGATTAAAGTTTTAGAAACAATCTGATGAAATTTGATTTTTCTAGAGCATATTTTGTACTGTGTACTACTGAAAAGTTGTATCCCTCTTTTCTTTCTAGGCACCAGAATTCCTTTTCCTGATGTTTTCTGTTCAGGGAAATACAAACACGTATTTTCTATGTAGGCACTTCAGCAGTTACTGACATCTTCAAAAAATTTCCAAACCATCAATTATCTCCTTGAGATATTGGACTCATCAGTATTATAGTGTCTGGGCTAAAGGCAACAGGTGAGCTGTACACACTGCATGGCTGAAACACAGACCTGGATCTAGCTTGGTGGAACTGGAATGGAACCCTCATGTGAATAGTAGCTACTATGTGAGATAAACCTTACAGACTCCAGAGGACCCTAGGTATGTATCCCTTGCTGCTGTCCTTAAAGGCCCAAGATAGCCCGTAAGAATCTAATTAGTTTTTAAAAGCTCAGCTTCATTTTTTAAGAAACGGGGTTTAAATTAAACAGTGTGCTAAGGTAGACCAAAGGAATGGGACTTTTTTGTTGTTTTGGAGATGAGCATATATTTGAATATGCTATTGGACTGAAGGCTAATGAAAGACAATCCCTCTCCATTTAAAATTGCTTGGAAAAAGGTATCTTCTAAATTTCCTATTCTTTCTTCTTCTTCAGTATCTCCCAAACTGTATTACTGGTCTGTGTAAAGAGTCTGAGCATTTAGAAGAATGAAGGAAGCTACATGAAATAATACTGTAGGGAGTTTTTAATTTTTTTTTTTTAGCTGCCTTCTTTTCTTTCTGTCCTTAACAGACACTGAAAAACCCACTGATTTTTACTTTTTTTTTACTTTAAAACTTCATTAAACTACAATGAGAATTTCTCCAACTTAAACCTGAGATTACTAAAACCGATCTTTGATTTTTTTCACTCGGTTTTATGACACCAAAAATCCATACAAAAGGCTGTAAGGTTATGCTTATTTAGCAGGTACCTCTTCCAATAGACTTAATTATGTTATTTTCCTATTTCAATATAGTATTTTAAGCTTCCATAACATTAAAAAATGTTAAGGCACCATTTTCAGATGTCACTATGACCTTTAAAAATACCTAATCTAGCTTTTTAGAAGCTTTATAACTCATAGGCCTATTTTAAAAGAAGTGTGGGAGGATAATCAAAGAAAGTAATTTTGTACTGAGTAAAAAGAGGAGTGCACTAATACTACATTGGTAAGCATACTTTGTATAGAAAGTTGGCCTTCAGTACGACTGAATACCACTGAATATTGTGGTACCACAATACCACCAAAGTGTCCCTCAAGGTAGCTTTATTTGAGGTTAGTCATCCAGTTTAAAATTCCTTCCCATCAGAATATGGGGGTTTTTGGATTTATTTTTATGACATATACACATACATCTGCAACCTTATTTTCCTGATTATGTGAAATATATGTCTGGTCTCAGTACCTTTTTCTGCATGTATACGGTAAAAGATAGCTGTATACTTGGACAGTGTGTGCTGCCCAGACACACGCATTTTGGAGTCATAGCCATGGGACCTACATAGCTGCAAGCAACTTGCAGACACACACATAGATGTCACATGTAAAAAATCTTGCCTCATGGACTTTGAATCAGATCAGAATTGGAATTTTATTGATTTATCAATAACATAACTTGCAATTAATGACCCGTGTATTCAGGATCCATTTTGGTGGTAAAACAGATAAACCACAGGATGAGATACAAGATGTGGACAAACAGCTACAGATTGTGAAATACCTGCTGTAAATAAACTCCCAAAATTTCAATCACACGCACACACACAGAGAGGCTGTATGAGTTTCAGGCACATGTATGTCTCTGGGCAGTCCCTACTTGTATACCCCTTCCACGGAGTGCTACATGTGCCCAGGATGCTCCCTGCAACACACGAGCACATGCAGGAGAGACACACCCCCCCCCTTGAGGTAGCACCTGGGGGTCCCTTCTGGCCCCTAGCTGTCCCTCATTCACTGGGCGCCTGTTCCCTGTGCCATCCCAGGGAAAGATGCTCAACTCAGCCTGGGCAAGTTGTTGTTATGAATTTTCATGCTGTTATCCACCTGTTGGTGGAAGTTTTCACTTCCGATCACATGTCTGAAGTTCAGCTAAGAGCTATTGTAGAATGTTGCCACTGAATATGAAATACAACTACCCTGTGCACGTTCACAAAGTGTAAGAACAAAAGGAATCCAGTTAAGCTTAAATATTGGAAGCTCTTAGGTTTTACCTAAATGCTGCCTGTACAGATTAATAATCTCAGTTTGAAAAAAATGTATCACACCAAGGTGCATCTGATCTTGCTGTGAAGACATGAAGCGGTGGGAAATCTCTTCAGAAGTTTGTTTCTACCTGCAGGTTCATTTTGTATATGATATATATACAACGTACATATACATGTATTAAACAAATGCATGTATATGCGTATTTACCTGTACACATTGCACCCCTAAAACAGCATGTGCTTTGTTCCTAACTACTCAGCACCCAGCATTAGGTGGTATATTCTTCAAATCCTGAGTGTTTTAGCATTACAAAGGCATGCATCATTGGTAAACTCAGCTCTTTAAGTGTCACACTAGGAGGCAGTTTCTTCTATCACCCAATCATTTGCACACTTTTTTTTCCTGTATCCTTTCTTAGTTTTGTTTTTCTCAATGTTATAAAAAGAGGAAAGATTACCTCCTGGTTCTTATTTAGTTTTTTGCTGGTTTTCTATGATTGTGCTATACCTTTGAAGCACAAAAGTGCAGTGCAAGCTCATTCTGAACTGTCTGCAAAATATACAAGTCCTTTTCCCAGTAGCTGTTTTCCAAATTGTCACAGGTAAGAGGAAGCAAACCTATCCTGGTTTTGGCTGGAATGAGTTAATTTTCTTCTTAGTAGCTGGTGCAGTGCTGTGTTTTGGATTTGGTGTGAGAACAGTGCTGACAGCACACTGATGGCTTTGGTTGTTGCTGGGTGATGTTTGTGCCAAGTCAAGGACTTTTCAGTTTCTCAGGCCCTGCCAGTGAGAGGGCTGGAGGGGCACAAGAAATAGGGAGGGGACACAGCCAGGACAGCTGACCTGAACCAGCCAAAGGGATCTATATTTCATGGGACATCATGCTCAATATATAAACTCGGGGGGGTTGGCCAGGGCCTGCCTATCTCTGCTCGGGGACTGGCTGGGAATCAGCCAGTGGGTGGTGAGCAACTGTGTTGTGCATCACTTGTTTTCTTTTCTCCCTTCCCTTTTGATTTTATTCCTCTCCCCTTCTCCCTCCTCTCCATTGTAACTGTTGCTATTATTATTATTGTTATTATTATTATTACATTGTTGTTGTTGTTATCATAATTATTATTATTACTGGTTTTGGTTTATTTTATTTCAATTATTAAATTGTTCATGTCTCAACCCTTGAGTTTTACATCTCTTTCCAATTCTCATCCCCAGCCCTGTGGGTGCGGGGAAGTGAGTGAGCTCCTGTGTGGTACTTAGTTACTGTCTGGGGTTAAACTATGCCAAAATCCACAACCTGAAGTGGCCCTAGATGCTGACATTCATTTAAGAACCAACCAGAGTACAGTTTTTGATATGGTTTAGTTTTAGGTAGACCCGCAAGGAGTGGAGAGTTGGACTTGATGATTCTTATGGGTCCCTTCCAACCTGAGATATTCTATGATTCTCTGAATTCTTATTTCATGTGTTCACTCATTCCTTCCCACAACACTGTGCTCATAGGTCTTGGCTTCTCTCTCAGTCAGGGAGATCACTGTTGGTCTGGGAAGGTCGGGCAGGAAGACATGTTGGTTCCTGCTGTGCAGCTGCTCAGTTACCAGTTTGAAGAGTTATTGGCCAAAATCCCTGGGCATCCCTAGCATTTGACTCCATACATCTCCATGACCTTTCCACCAGCCAACATTCTTCACCTTCTTTCCAAGCTCCCTTCTGCTTTCTAAGGCTACCTCTTCAAGAAACTTTTGTTTCAGCATTGCCTCTGCCTTTCAGACCCCTAGCCCCCAGTTTCCCCAGTTTAAGTAGAAAAGCTTTGCAGAAGCAAATGTCTGATCAGCCTCATAATTAAATTGACAATTCTATCTCATGCCTCTTCATTAACTGGAGGATTTAGGATGTGTATGCTACATTTGTCCAAGTGTTATAAAAATTTAGAGTCAGTCCCTACCAATTGCCCCTAGTAAGTAGCAGGCTTGTGCCTGAGAGTTCAAAGAGTCGGTTTTGGACATTCACCAAATTCCAGACATACATCCAACTATATGCTACCTGTTAGCATTCACCATTTAGGCTGTTTTTTTCCACTAGGACAGAAAGCAGCACCTGTAGTCATCATGCAATATATATGGCTGGTGCTCCTCACTCTCAGGTATCTAAATTTGCTACTAGTTGCCTTCAAACTTAATTTTCCTTAAATAGGTGAGTTTCCCAAAGCAATCCAATCCACTTTACGTGATCCATCTCACCTAGTTTTAGCTATTTAAAAAGGCAGTGACAAGGTTTAGTATGAGACTGCACCTTCTTGTCTCTCTCTATGTATTCATACGTAAACCATGTGTCTAAGCTGCCATTATCATTTATAGAGATCTAGTTAATAAAGTCAGAGGAGACCAGACAAATATTTACTCAATCTGCTGTTGACACCTTCACTTGGTCAGCTGAATTTGCTCTAGACCATCGTGTCTGTGTTGATTGTATCTTCATTGACTGTAATGAGAGCCTAGACAGCTTTTATGCTTCTGGACATGCTAAATTTAGTCTGGCAAGTTAATTTATGTTGACAACTAAATTTAAATGTCTTGAATTGAATCCTGTCCCAACAGCCTAGTCTATGTTTATTATATATCGTCATTCTCTAGTCTGGATAGGAAGAGGTGCCCCCAGAGGGTGATTCATCCCACTTGTTAAAGGATGAAAACACCATTGCCTCTCCCTTTCTTTTAATTGCGGAGAATCTGAAATAATTATCTGACACTATATAGTCAATTCTTAAATAATTGAAATTAGGTGAGGTGGGTTCCTCTCTGTTCTGAAAGCACTGTCCTCCCAATTATTTACCAATTTCTCATTTGTTGTATTATTATCAGATTAGTTAGCCATAATTCATATATATATATATATATATATATATATGTGTGTGTGTGTGTATATTTCTGTATTTTTACAATTCTATATTTCAAGTGTGTGGTTTTTTTCTTATTCAGGCAGTTCTAGCTTCTAGGAAAAGATTTTAATTGTAGGCAGACAGGTAGATTACATAGGCTTGGAAGACTTCCCAATGCAAACACACTCATCCTGCAGATTATTTATATTCTTGACAAGCACACTTTGCCCAAGGGGATCTTATCAGGGAATTTGCAAGTGGTTACAGTACAAATTCATAGCAATGCTGGTTTTCCATGTCGTACAATATCCTGATACTAGAACCCATTTGGATTGTAATTCATAGGACTGATTAAATGTATGCTTTAAAATGTCCCATATATAAATCCTGTATTACATGGAAGAAAACTGTACTAATGATGCCATTTTTTGTTTGTTCTGGTTTAGTTTGTTTTTAAGGCTGATAAATAAGGATATTAGGTTTGACACTTTTTACTGTATCTCTTTCCTTAATAGACTTCCCCGTGGACAAGTTTGTTATTTAGAGCAAACATCGTACTAAAGCAAGATATAGATAAGAAATAAAGCCAAATATTAAACTGTCCAAGAAGGTGAACAACAGTCCTTAAATAGGCACTTCTAAAATGAGAGACTTTGTGTCTTTAAAATCAGGTTGAAATTTAGTTTGGCTGCTGTTCTTAAAGAAGTAAGCAATGTCATCTTAGCTTCTGCTTTAGATTTGTCTAGGACCCCGAGCTGACATATTTCATTTTAATTAGGTATACTATATCTGCTGTCCTTACTCAAAGAAACATCAGTCCTCTACACACCCCAACAATCTGTTCAGGTTACCTTGAGGTTGGCACCATAAATGTAGTGAGGGAAGAGCCACGACCTACATACAGAGCTGGCTCACTGCCAGCAGCACTGCAAACAAAACCGAATCTTGCAGAACTGAATCGTGCTGCTCCAGGCATGATGATCCAGGGCCTGATCAGAGCTGGGTCTTCCTCCCACACAGGCTAAAGAGGACTGATAGAAAAAGAGGGAGGAATAGGGCTGAGGGAGGGAGGAAGGTCCTGGAGAGGCTTGTTTCTCTCTTTTGGTGACTAGACTGAGAGAGTTAGAGAGTGACTATTTCTGTGGGATGCCACCAGCTCTAGACAGCAATACTTAGCCTGAGCTTGGGCATGCTTCAGCCCTATTTTTTTTTTTTTTTGTGTACACCATAGCCTGCTGATTGAGGTGAATGTTAACTCCACGTGTGTCTGGAGCTGGCCCTTGTCAGCATCTGCATAGTAAGCAGCTATCACGATGGCTAACTGTGTTACATTTTACAAAAAAACATACAAGCAACCTTTTTCCTTTTGATTTCATTTACACAATATCACAGTGTTTCATATTGTAAGAATGGAAAGTTAGAGCAAAGTCTTTCCTGAGGAGATGGTTATGTTATTTTGGTGGCAGATACTAGCGAGGATGAAACAAGTCTCAGTTTTCCATGCCTATAGCTTTAAAAATGGCTGTAACTGGATTTGAAACCCAAAGTCAAATATCAATTAATGGTTTTGTGAAATAGTCTCTAGGATGAAAAATTAATAAACTTATTAAATGTTTTCCAGAAATTAAATATTCAGAAATAACAAATTACCAGCGGTCTTTTGAAATTATCCAGTATGTAACAAACAAACACTTATAATTTTGAACAGTGAAGAAAAAGAAAAGATTATGCTGTGAGTCAAAAAAATATAATACAGTTTCAGGGCCAGACACCAACTGGACATCAGGAAACATGAGCTTAAGTTGAACCAGGAGAAGTTCATACTTTATAAGTAAAAAATGAAAACTTTTTGCCCTGGAAGAAAGCCAAGCAATGGAGCAGGTTGCCCAAAGAGGTCATGGCATCCCTGCCTTTGGAGATAGGGATGAAACCTTGAGCAACATGGTCTTACCCCATAGCTGACCTGCTTTGGTGCAGATGGTTGGATTATAGTCCTCCCAAGTTCCTTGCCTACTTGAGGGATGTCATGATCCTATGAACTCATGGCTATGTTTTACAGCATATGCTGAACTCATGTGACCATAGCTGCACAGTTATGACTACCTTTCTAATTTAAGTATGTTTATCTTCATTTGTGCCTATGGTGCAATGTAACCAAATCTCCAATAAACACAGAGTTAGAAGAGGAGGGGGAAAACTTAATTTGTATGATAATTTTAACCATTTCTGCCTCAAAGGACATGAGATATAGATAAAATGTGGTCCAGATTTTCCAAATACAAATAAGGATAGAAATACCAACAGTTTGCATGGTTACTAGACAAGGTGGAGTAATTACCTGGAATAAAAATCCATTTGGTTTACTAAATGTATAAAACCATCTCCATTTATTAAAATCCCTGTGCTGTAAGCAAAGACTGGGAAAATGTTAGGCAGAAGTTCTCTGTGCACTTGCTTTGTGTTTATACTCAGCATGAGTCTGTCTTAGTCAACTTTTGAAAACAGGATAGACCTCTAGTCTGAATCAGGCTGAATCGTTCCAAATGAGTCACGATCCTAAAGGAATCTCAGGTTTTGCAACACACAGGCTGAATGACACCAATAGAAGGGGTACTGTGACTCAACATTAATTCTCTTTGACCTTGCTTACTTTCATTCTGAATATATTACAGAAAGAATCCAGATCAGAGCATTGTGTCCCCAGCCTAGTTATTTGAAATCCAGAACTGAGTGCATACTTGCTTAAATTCTAATATGTTTGGACTTAATTCATTATACTAAATTAAAATTAAGCAAGCCCTATGGCATGCAAGAATATCAAAGTTAAATTTCATAAGCAGAAAAACAGTTCTGACATATGAGGAGCATGATAATTAAAAAGCCAGCCCTCTAAAACAAAGAATGTGTTTAGGTTTTGTCCTGGTGGCTACTAAAAGAAAGCTTCACCCAAAAAGGTGGTCACATCCTCCAGCACTAATACTCTAAGTATAAACTGTAGAGTGTTTGGATGCTGTTGGATTATTGGGATTGTGATGGTTCACAAACTCGTCATTATAGCAGGAGAATAAAAGGTAAGAAGATTCTCAATGCAGACTGTACAAGTGGTAAAGAGAGCTGCAGAATTAATATTACATAGTAATGAGTACCATGGGATAAAGTGCTGAAGAGAAGAGGGGCTCAAGAAAGCTGGTTGATATTCAAGAATCACCTCCTCCAAGCTCTGGAGTGATGCATCCAAAAAAAGAGGAAGTGAGGAAAAAAGACCAGGAGGCCTGCATGGATGAACAAGAAGATCCTGGACAAACTCAAACACAAAAAAGAAGCCTAGAGGGTGGAAGCAAGGACAAGCAGCCTGGGAGGAATACAGATAAATTGCCCAAGCATCCAGGGATCAGATTAAGAAAGCTAAAGCCATGATAGAATTAAATCCGTAAAGGGACATCAAAGGCAACAGGAAAAGCTTCTATATGTACATCAGTGATAAGAGGTAGACTAGGGAAAATGTGGGCTCTCTGCAGAAGGGAACAGGAGACCTGGTTACCCAGGACATGGAGAAGGCTGAGTACACAATGATGCTTTTGTCTCGGTCTTCACTGACCGCTGCTCCACCTACTCTGCCCAAGTTGCAGAATGCAAACACAGCAACTGGGAGAATGAAGAACTGCCTGCTGTAGGAGAGAATTTGAGACTTGAGAACACCTAAGGAACCTGAAGGTGCACAAGTCCTTGGGACCAGATGAGATGCATGGGTTCTGAGGGAACTGGTGGATGAAATTGCTAAGCCACTATCTGTCATTTTCGAGAAGTTCTGGCAGTCCAGTGAAGTTCCCACTGACTGGAAAAGGGGAAACATAACCAACATTTTCAAAAAGGGAAAAAAGGAAGATCTGGGGAACTACAGGCCGACCAGTCTCACCTCTGTGCCTGGCAAGATCATGGAGCAGATCTACCTGGAAACAATGCTAAGGCACATGGAAAATAAGGTGATTGGTGACAGTCAACAGGGCTTCACTAAGGGCAAATCGTGTCTGAAAAATCTGGTGGCTTTCTACGATGAAGTTACAGCACTGACGGATAACGGAAGAGCAATTGATGTTAATCTACCTGGATTTGTGCAAAGTATTTGACATTCTCCCGCATGACATCTGTGTTTCTAAACTGAAAAGACATGGATTTGATGGATGGATGGCTGCACTCAGTGGTCAAAGGCTCAATGTCCAAGTGGAGAGCAGTGACTAGTGGGGGTTCTGTGGGGGTCGGTGTTGGGATCGGCAGAGCTGTTTAACATCTTTGTTGGTGACAGGCACAGTGGGATCAAGCGCATCCTCAGCAAGGTTGCTGATGACACCAAGCTGTGTGGTGCAGTCAACATGCTGGAAGGAAGGGATGCCATCCAGAGAGACCGTGACAGGCTTAAGGGGTGGGTCCATGTGAACCTCATGAAGTTCAACAAGGCCAAGGCCAAGGTTCTGCACATGGGTCAGGGCAATCCCAAGCACAAACACAGGCTGGGCAGAGAATGCATTGAGAACAGCCCTGAGGGGAAAGACTTCAGGGTGCTGCTTCTCAGGAAGCTCAGTATGAGCTGGCAATATGCACTTGCAGCCCAGAAAGCCAACTGAATCCTGGGCTGCATCAAAAGAAGTGTGACCAGCAGGTCAAGGGAGATGATTCTCCCCCTCTACTCTGCTCTCATGAGACCCCACGTGGAGTACTGCATCCAGCTCTGGGGCCTCCAACATAAGAAGGACGTGGACCTGTTGAAACAAGTCCAGAGGAGGGCCATGGATGATGATCAGAGGGCTGGAAGACCTCTCCTGTGAAGACAGGCTGAGAGAGCTGGGCTTGTTCAGCCTGGAGAGGAGAAGGCTCCTGGGAGACCTTATCACAGCGTGCCATACCTAAAGGGGGCCTACAAGAATGCTGGAGAGGGACTTTTTACAAGGGTGTGTAGTGATAGGACAAGAGGTAATTGCTTTAAAGTGAACGAGGGTGAATTTAGATGAGATATTAGGAAGAAATTCTTTACTGTGAGGGTGGTGAGGCACTGGCAGAGGCTGCCCAGAAAAGTGAATGCCCCATCCCTGAAAGTGTTCAAGGCCAGGCTGGATGGGGCTTTGAGCAACCTGGTCTAGTGGAAGGTGCCCTTGCCCATGGCAGGGGGGTTGGAACTAGGTGATCTTCGACGTGACTTCCAACTCAACCCATTCTACAATTCTGTGATTCTAAATTCTCTAAAGCTAAGAAAGTAGACTTTGTAGGAGCTAGCTTTATACTATATGTCAACTAACTTTCATCTGTGTAGATGTTGCTAGGTATAAGCAAAGCTTTCTTTTCATTAGAAACTACTTTCACTTCTGTCTTTCTAATGTGCATTGATTTTCTTAAAGTCTCTGACTCAATAAGCCATTCTTTTATTCGTGAAATATTTTACATAATTACTTGGGAACAATGTTAATGAGGCTCATGGAGCTATTTTAAGGCATCAGCGGTACAGCTAGCTGTTGAGTACTGCAATGCAGAAATCCAGCCAGCAATGGACTGAATGATAGTCTCTGATTATTTAGTGTCAATTTAAAAAAAGCCTTACCAGCAAGATATGTACAGTTCAGCCCTTCAAGAGAAGTTGGCTTTTGTTTGTTTATTTGTTTGTTTGTTGTTTCTTCCAGATTACTCCTCTGAAGTATATACAAGGTAATTAACAATGAGGAATTAGTTTCTTTGTTCATGTATATCCCTTTAGGCTCTTTTCACCTCATTATGGAGATGTAGCTTTCTCCAGGCTTGGAGACTACAGATCACTTGTATTCCAAATATGGACTGTACATGGTTTTCTGTTAAGGTAACTTCCTCAAATGTCTTTATTTTTCAGTTGCAACTGTAAGCATGTGTTGAATATGTTGAAGGTACCTCCTTTATAGGGATTGTGCCATTAAATTCTGCTAGTCATCTTAATCCTTGGACTTTTTACATATCTTTCTTTCAGGGATTGACTACTTTCCTGGAAGGAAAGGATGTTTTGGATGGAAATGGAATATTAAAGAGGAACAAATCACCTGCGTATGCCACATAACTGAATTTTTTACAGAAAATACTAATAACAGATTCAGTATTGGATAACACAATTTGTAGTTGTCTTCAAGAAAGATCTTAGGGTTAATTTGAATTCTGGGGACTTGCAGATCATCTTTGTAGCGGTTGGTATTATGGAATATGTCAACAGGGTTAAGGATAAGAGTTTCCTTATATGGAACTGAATGCATGAGTTATATCTCAGTTAACTTTGTCTTAAAATTAAATGCTTAGGCTAAGGTTGTTGTCTCTGTTTCATCTGCTGTCAGGAAAGAGTAAGAGGATTTCCAAAGCATCATCCTGGGTTTCTTAAGAGAGGTAGGATATATTGTTATGTAGAGGTTCTTGTATCTTCCAAAGCACCTAGATGAAATATAGCTTAAACCAGACACCTGCTTTTTAGGTGGCTGAAAGAAAATGAAGTGAATCTGACTGTAAGATTCCTTCTTCTCTGAAGAACTTTTTTAAAATTCTCCTGAAAACATGAAAACATGATTTTAATGCCTTTCACTGTATTTTGTAGTCTGTCTGATGAGGACAGCCATATAAGGTTAAAGGTTTTTTTTCATGCTGTTTGTAAAGATGGAAGCATGCTTTAATGTTTTAGATGCACCTGGGAAGTTGTTTTGTTTAAATTCATATATATTTCTTAGACCAGAGTGACTGAAAAACACTGTGCAAAGAGTCTCTTAAATGAGGAGCTAAGCCCAACTCCACAGCCTAAGGTCTAAGGAGCTGATTCCAGCCAGAGACCGATTTTGATGTTACTTTCATGGTCTTACTGCTCATCAACCTGCACAGCAAAACTGAAAATACCATACCATATATCTTCACAAACCTGAATATTAATTTTCAGATTATGTATGTAAATTCTACACCAGCTGAAAAATGCATACTGTCCTTATGATTTCTTTGGTTAATGAAAGGGAGGCAGGGATCATCACGGGGTGTCACAATCTTTAAACTTGTAAATTCAGGGACAGATTTTGTTGATTATGTACTGTTGCCATAAAAGCATGGTGTGGCTCAGGGCACATGATGGTCTTTTTGGACATCTATTCAGCAACTATTCATATCTTTCTCAACAGAGGGAGGGGACAACCTCTTCTGCAGCTTTCATATAAGATGATTCACTGTATGCAGAGATGATTCACTAAAGCTGAAGACCCACACAGTACCAGTAAGAGTTATAAAATCAAGCCTGAAAAAGTTCATTTTTCTAAGCAGGAAAATGAACAGCGAAGTCTTATGTCTGCAGCTCTTGGGACACTTGTATTTCTGTGCCACAAATAACATCATCAAAGATCGTATCTTGTAGTAAAACTGCTGGTCTCTGGCTCTTATCACAAGAGAATTTCCCAGTGGCATTAAAGGAAATTGTGTTATAAATGTATGCATAATCTTTAGGAGACATTCTTCAAGTCCTTTTAGTCATTTTACATCTTGAAATTTTCAGCCTAAAGCTGATTTGTATCTTTTATGCCTTTACATTTCTTGAAACAAGTAGTTATTTAGTATAAACCAACTTAATAAGAAAGAGACCATATACACATTGCAAACTATTTAAGTCTACCTATACTGTTTTATTTAGAATCATTAGTTACATCCTCCCTGATTCTACTAGAATGTAGAATGAATTAAAAGAATGCTGTTGCCTCCAGAGGACTGCAACGAAAAAAATAGAGTAATGCAGAATATACCTGTAAACATACCCAAATCCTTTGAATCATGTAAAAGGACTTCTTAGCAAAGAACTCCACAAAAGGCAGAATCTCTAAATGAGTCACCTTCACCTTCAAAATGTGAAGATGCTTTATTTGGGTACCCCATGCTTCCCATGTTTATAGTTTTCCATCTGCTTTAATTTGCTAGTCTATTTCATAGTATTGATTCTGCAAGTGCATAATTGCTCTGGGTTTCACAGTACTGCTTATATTACAGTAAGACAGCCGACAGTGACTGCGAGTGGTGTGCAAGAGGATCCTGAACAGTTTTGGAATGTATGTGTCTAAGTCAGATCACTCAATTTACATACCTCCACTTTGTTTTACCACTCAGGAGTGTGTAGTTAGCTCTAGAAGATTGTTTCAGCACACTTGAGCTCTACAGGAAAAAGGAAGTTCTCCTGAAGAGCACGATGTAATACCCCTGGAAGTTGCCTACCTTTTCCTGTTGTCTGAGTATGGACACTGGCACCGATTGATTTTGGGGGTTACCTAATACATGGAAATGAACAGTATGAGTTGTTCTGAGGGCTGAGACTTTTACAGGTGAATTATGTTGATTTTATTATCTCTGTATTTCAGATGTCAGTAATATTACTACCAGATGCTTAAAGAAACAACCCAAGAACCTCTGTGGTCCAGTGCCCTGTGGTAATGAGCAACACAGGTTGCAGGGAAGTCTGGAGCAGGCAACTCACTACTGAGACATTGCATTGCAGTAGACTCCAGGTTTCTTGATGTACATAGGGTTAAATTAGGTACAGATTGGTATTATTTGCTTTATATAATATTTTTCAAGATTACTGTATGAGTAATGTTTACAGCAAGGCACAATCCTATTTGAACCTTCACTAATTAATAACTTGGGAGTCATTAAATATTTTAATGAGACATAATCAACTGCTATCTGCAGAATGGACACAGATGGCAAGGCACTAAGAAGAAGAGGTATGGAAGAAGTATTATTGTGTAGCCATGGAAACAACGTCTCTCTCTCTACCCCCTTCTCCCTTCCTTCTCCCTTTTAGGTTCAGCAATGCTGCACATCATTAGGGTGCCTGCCTCTCCTGACAATGGCAACTTTGCAGTGTCAGTCAGTAAATCTTTGCACCCATTCATGCTGTCAGCACTAAGTGATAGAAAGCCTGGGGAAGATGCGAGATGCATACCAAACAGGCTTCCCCAATGTGACAGTCTAGTCATGTATACTTATGCAACTGCCAACTTTGAGGCTCAGTTCAATAAAGAACAAAATGGAACAGGCCTGGCCACACTTGGGTCTGTTAGTGTGGTTTCTAGAGTTAATTTCATTGCTCATGTAAGTTAAAAAGCTGAGAAATGGGACTTTACTGGGTAGTAACATAGGTGAGCACAGCGCGCACATGGAATAAGGCTATGGCTGAACTCCGATTAGAGCAGTTTTGCTAATCCACTGCAATCAGACCTTAGTATGGGTGTTTAATTGCGCTAAACTGGATGGTGATATGCTTTTGAACTGGTAACAAGAAAGAAAATGTTAAAACCCTTGAATGTCAGTTATTCTCACACACAGTTGTTCCCACGTGTACTGAGAGCTTTTATTTATGCCTTGCAAAAAGCCCCATAATTATAAGAAGCTGAAGCAGAAACAAAAAAGGGGAGTAAAAATAGAATAGAAATTCAGTTTAAAAGCACTGGAAGAAAATTCAGCATGAGTGTTATCCTTAACCTTTTCCCTTGGTCTCAGCAGTAATTAAACCGATTCTAAATGCCTTAACTCATTTGTGGTTAGAGATTCCAGAAGGGGGTGGAAAGGCATGAATTTAAGGATCTTTATTGCCACAGATTTGTGTTTCTTAAACCTTTTAGCCCCAAAGAAGTGTGAGGCACAAATGACAGCATCATAAGTGACAAACATCAATTAGGAGTAGTTGGCAGCTATTCTAATGGAAACAAAGGAGTCACTTGTGGCTTCATTTACACAGGCAATTGCAGAAATACATCCCTTCCTTGCACTGTATACACTACTTACATTGAACATAGGGAAAGGATGTTTTCTGCAGAACTTGTCTCTACATCTTCCTCTCTGGATAGGAGTCAGTCCCCTTAGGAATGGATGTGCTCCTGAGGGGAGTGTTTCTGTCACCTCAGACACAGGATGCTAAGACAATGTCTGAGACACTGCTTCCTGGTTACCTTCTGGGTCAGCATGAAAACACACAAACAACCCCAAAAGCACTGATTTATCCCAAAAAAGTAAAACCTAAATAAGGCACAGGACACTTCTCATAGATCAGAATATGTAAGGGCCCTTTCTGAGAAAAGGCTTTGTTCATTGTCTAGGTGCCAGGCTGCAGAGTGATTATGCCTTAAAATGTGGTGAGGAAGCAATTAGCACTAAATCTGGCTCTCTGAGCTCACCTGCAAATCAATTCTGTGCACACCTGTCTGCAATGTGGGGGGAGTGCCCAAAACCTCCCACAGCTTAAATGTTGGGGAAGAAGAGCTCTCCTTAGTTGAGTATGGAGGGACTAAGCAGCTTGGTGGGGTGTGAATGGATTGTAAATGTGCTTTGCTGCATGTAGGCACTTTCCAGGGCAGAACTTGGGTCAGTAAGTGATTGTATCTAGCTAGCAGCTATGTATGCAAAGGGGGATCTTACAGGGGTTCTGTGCCTTCATATGCCACAAGAGTACCCTGCATTTCTGAACCAATTAGTCTCAGGTCAGTATCTTCTCCTGGCCAAGAGGAATGGTACATACTTCAGATCTTCAAGGACAAGCCATGATCCAGGAGCGACTCCCATCAGGCAACGACAGCAAGCAGCCCTGTGGGTATGGAGTGCAGGTTGGTGCTGGGCTTGATGCTGTGTATTCCAATATAATCAATGATTTTTGCCTGAGTGGTCCCTGGTGACTTTCCCTGAAGGATCTGGATTACAAAACAGCAAAGCAACCACATGGAGTTGTGCTTTGGGATGCTTGCTCAAGAAGAAAATTTAAGGGGTTATTATGCATCTCACATGGGGATCTTTAGATCTAGATTTTACTGTGGAGCTCTAAGGTTGGGCCAAAAAATGGGAACTGCCAGATAAATTGTCTGTGAGGGTGTCTTCCATCCAAAGGGCTTATTTATTTTTTTCTGTCCTGATCAAAAAACACAATTCAGACTCTCATGCAAGCTTCTAGTCACCCTATAGCTTAAATGCTGTGCATTTTCCTTGGTATATTTGTTAAAATAGAAGACAAAAAGATCCACACAATTTAGAAAAAGTTGGCTGTTACATACTTAGTTTACATGAGCACAAATGCTTCCAACTTATTTCCACTGTTCAAGCATTTGTCTTTAGGAATCACATTTTTCTCTGCTATGCTTGCGTCAATTACAACAGACTAGGTAAATTTAGAATACCCTATGTTCATGCTTGTTTTAACTTTGAGAGATGCTTCGCTTAGCTATCTGAATATAATTTAATTAGTAAATGTTTTTTTGACAATTGAAATTCAAATTTTAGGTATTGCACTTTGATTTCCTCAGTTGTAGCTCCTTTATATTTCAGAGCTTGGGAATTCCATCCCATGTGACTTTTCTCCCCTGGCTGGTCAAACTTTGAGAAATGACAAACAGCAGGGCACATGAACAACTAGTCAAACTGTAATTTCCATTGTGATATTAATGCTTAATGCAGGCCTACAAAGTCAAACCCACTGCATGACTGTCTAGTTACTTATAACACGAAATCTATTTTGATAGAGCCATTAAAGCAAAAATAATTTTAAACAAAAAGGTTAATAGTAGTCAATCTTCAGAAACTGCAGTTTAGATGTTCCAGAATAGAAGATCCAGGGCTCTTTTAAATAAATAAAAATCTGTAAGATTTTGAGTTTTTGGCAAAACTGAAATGTTAACTAGTTGGAAAAAAAATCCTATAAACTGACTAAAAATATATTGTTTCTATTTTTCTGTTCAAATATTATGTGTTGAGTTTCTTTTGTTTTTTTTCTAAAGCATGATGTTTGTGAATATGAGTTTGGATCACCAAAAAAACCCCATCCACCTTAAAAATTTACTTTGAAAATTATGTTTTTGAATGAAACTCTTCCTGTGAAGGCTCACCAATTTTTTTTTTTAAATTAAAATTATTTCAAATCTGAACACAGTGATCTTGCAAGGCAGTCACTGTATCAGGAAGGAAGGACAGCCTTGTGCTTAAAGCATTGGACTGAGACTTAGAGAAATGGGTTAAACTTTTGAATCTGTTTGAGTCTTTCTTCTTAATTTGCTTCTCTTAAGGAAGATTACACAGACTGGGGCTGTGCAGAATAACAAGGTGAAAACTATGCTGGAGCCATGCTAACAATTTTCAAGTGTGTATAAACCTCCAATAAAAAGGAGGTGAATAACTTGTTTTCCATTTGCATGGTGGAAAGAAATAACAGATTTGAATATGGTAATGGCTCAGCTTAGAGGCTACAAAAAAATAGGGACAATAACAGATGACAGGAATAAGAGGAGCCAATGGAAGCCATGGAGTGTTTAAGAATATATTAAGTGTATCTGCCAGAAATTACCTAGATATAGTTGATCCTGCTCTTAAAGAAGGAGCATTTTAGACAATGTCTTGAGTGATCCAGAATCAGCTCTGGCTATGTCTACAGTAGGAACAGATCCAAGGGGTGATGCAGCTGGACCATACATTTACACTGTATGTGGTTTGGGGGATTTGATTCATTCTGAATTAAATCAGAACCAAACATTCTTACCATGCATGGGGAAAGCTGACTCAGCTTATCAACTATTAGTTCAAATCCTTATGTTTCCTTTGGGATTTGGAGCATATTTCATGCGTAGCTGTAGAGTTTCTGGTATAGTTGCCTTTTGAAATGAACCTACTTTGCATATATCAAAACTGCTATGCTAACTGAATTAATATGAAATAAGGGTGATTGGTTTCCTGACCTTGCTACCACTTCCAACCAACATGCTAATGTATTTACAGTCTCAGTTATCTGAAAGGGGATTATCTGGACTGTACGTTAGCCGGGTGTTGCCCTCACTCAATACCCTGGGTAAGGCACAGGGCCAGAGAGGGAGTGTTGCAAGGCACATGCTGCTCACATCAGGGCTGGTTGTGCAGAATGCTGTTTAAAAGACTTATACAAAACCTTTTTATATTTTTTAAAGGGAGAATTTACTAAACAGATGCTTATAGCATAATATGCATATGAATTAACCATGGTTTTGCCTTTATCTGAGTTATCTTGTAGTTTTTTGGGTTTTTTTCCCCAGAGTTAACTACCACTGCCATCTGTAAAATGATGGTAACAATAGCTCTTTGCTCTGCATTCGATATTAAGGATATAAGCTTTTCAGATTTTATTCTTATGTTTATGCAAGCATAGGACAGTCCACATGGAGAACTTAACTGAGATTTCTGGGTGCTTATATGCACATAATAGACAATAATATGTGGTGGGTTAAGTTGCATCTTACTTAACTCCCACTCTATAAAATGCAGTTGCCTACAATTAAATTAGTCCTCCGGATAAGCTTTTTAGTCACTTGAGACCAATGCCTTGAAGGCATGATTCATTGCATCCTATGGTAGCCATCTAAGGTAGGTTAGGTGAATGCAGGACATGCCAAGGTCTCCAGTGACTATAGAAGGCGCTTTGACTTCTAGTGTAAACTAAGATGACAAGCTTTGAGACAGTGGTAGAGCCTGTAGGGGGTCGATCTGTCTTTCTGGATGGTTACACAGTCATGGGGCTCATAAGCATACCTAAGTATGTTCACTCAAACTTAACTCTCTTGCCTCATATCTATTGTTAGCATCATATTAATTAAGGCACCAATAGATATATTTGTCAATAAATCCAATTCCCAAGCACACATCTAACAATTTTTATGTGTAGAGATATTCTATTCACTTTATCTTTGACCTTTATTTTTCCAAATTTGCTTCCAACATTGGAAATTTACATAAACTGATATTTTTTCTCACCTTCATTTCTCCTTACATAATTTCAGATTTTACTTTAAAATCATCATTTTGGTTGTAGCATTCAAAGTAAATTAATTGCCCAGTTTGTTTCCCTCAAGAATATTATAGCTTCATCTTTCAGAGGAATTACTACACAAAGCATAAACTAAACAATAATCAACCTGAATAATGTGCATGGAGATGGGATTGTTTTGATTTCTCTTTCACTAATTAACACTTAAGCTGCTTATATTGGTCAATACACTCTTCATTCAGCAGACACAAAAATATCTATATTAGCTCCTGTTATACCCAAGATCTCTGAGCTAAACAGATAAAGTTCAGAGAAATAAAATGGCTATGTTATTTATACAGCCCTTCCCTTTCATTTCTGGATTAGGGACATTGCCAACTTGGAAATTCAGGGTGTCACACTGCAAATATCACCTTTGATGTCACCAATGGTCTCCAGAAGATACTTCTCCATGTACTGACTTGTGTGGGTTTTGTTTTTGGTTTTTTTTCCAACAGATCTATGCAACTCAGACTCTGTTCTTTGTATCCTTTGGGCACTCTTTAGTTGTTGCAGTAGACAACAGCCTGTGAAGGTGTCCTGGAGCCTCGATTTATAAAGCCGCTACACTATTAGGTGGGAAATACATTGCTGCCTGGAGAATTTGAATTGTATGTACTTTAAAATTACTTAAGAAAATTAGAAGATAAGCAATAGTGTCCGAAACTGATAAAACAGATCTGAAATGAAACAAAGCCAACATATAATCTGATTATGCTTAAATGACTGCGGAGAGATGCCCCCTCTCTCTACACTTTGTTCTTCTGTGTAGCTGTCTCCTGGCACAGTGGTAGATGGAGTCTGTGATTATCTGAATCCTCAGGTTACATCTATCTGAAGGCTTTGTTGGAGAATTTACCTGTAAAACAGACCTGTTAGACACTGCTTATCAGCAAAGACCTCGGAGTATGCTTCCAGATTGGTTCAGGTCTCACATTGCCTTTCTCTTCTATTCCTTCTTATCAGACATATCATTCTTTCAACTAATCTCTTCTTTGAAATATTTCAAAGGATCTAGAGAAGCTTAATTTTTTCAGCATGAAATTCATTCTGTTCCCTCTCTGATCTGAAGGCAGTCCAGCCCTCTTAAATATTTTTTTCAAAAACAACTTTTATTTTAATTTAAGTCTTTTTCTGCAGGACTAGTAGTCATGTCTCCCTTTATCCAGCTGTTAAACAACATTTTACTACATCAAATGTCAACCTTGCTTCCAGTGGTGGGCTGCTCAGCATATTTTAGTTATACTTCTCATTGGAATTTACAGTTATGTGTATCTCAGCATGAAAGACATGTGAGGTATCAACATCCAAACACTATAATTCAACACCAGACACCAGTAATTAATTCCTGGCTTCTGACTGAGGATGTACGTGGAGGATGTCCTAATTATTAGTCAGAGCATAAGACACCATAAGAGGTAGGTGTGCCATAAAATATGTCCAAAGCTTAAGATGAGGGATCACCAGCTCTCCAGAGCAGTTTTTTTGCTGCTCATGGTAACTAGACCTTCCTCCAGAGTTGTGAGAACAGTGTGTTTAAATCTGACCAAGATGTCAGTTCAGTCTCAGGTTTTCTGCTAAATGCTCTTAAACCTGTGACTTTTTTTGCAAAGAATACCTTCTTGAGTAGTCTGAAGGGCTTGATGTAAGCCAGTTTGGCCTGGGTTGAGATTTGAGTTCCACAGACACAAGGGTGTCCTCTAAGTCCTAAAGAGCTTTAAAAAAACAAATGGTTGCTTAGGTCTTCAGCCAAGCATTGTAAGGAAGCTTGCCAGGCATATCAGCTACACACATTTTTTTTCTCTTGAAACAAGAATTGTGCATAGTAGCGTTAAGAATCAGTTTTGCTTGCTTTCCTGAATTGTAGCTCTCAAAATACAATGAACTGGTTTCTTATGCCTCATTGTTTTCTGATCCCTCAAAGTTCTGTTGAAAGCCTGATCCAGTGCTAATATTTCTTAGCTGCCCTTATAATTGATTCCCTGGCTCCTGCTTTGCAGACCCCTATAGCCACATGCATTCCCATTGGAAAAGGTGAGGAGTAATTATCCAACCTGTAATGGGAAGGGGAAAGGGGAGAAAGTTCCTTTGCCATATCTATCATGCATAGCCCTGAGCCAAAATGAAGTCATTTCATCTTTGGTTTCAACACACATTTATGTGTATAAAGACAGCAGTTTTCTGAAATTCACAAAATCTGAATGTGACAAGAACATCAGGACTCTGAACATTTCCCCATGTCATGAAGTTGCAGTAGTGAGGTTAAAGGGAGGAGAAGGAACGTGACAGTAACAAATAGTATGAGCTGAGTTACTGTAGCCACTAAATGCCATTGGCCAAACATCTGGCCAACTGTTCCAGAGGTGTGCTTGGACCAGTGCAGAGCAGAGAGCATCAGTCAGCCTCTATGCCTAGAAAACTGTCATGTGCTCTGTTTTTCTCTTTTAAACACTAGTAATGTAGATTTTTGCTGAGATGGAGTTCAGTGACTATCATCTTTGTTAGTCAAATACTGTTAATTTGATTTCAAATGTGTTGAGACAAGAATTAAAATCTAGTCCTTCAGGAGAGCTGGGAAGAGTCACTAACCTGTCAACTTTACTGATTTTTTCCTAGTAGATAGAGAAATGCCATTACTATAGAAAAAAGAGACAAAGTAACCATGTTAGAAATGGAAGAATGAGTATGCTGTTCAGAATATCTATAAAACCACTGGAAATGGTTCTTAATATAGGTTAGCCTATTACAGACCACAGACATCAACACCTAACACAGTTAGTGTATTGCCATTAGACTGCAGCAAACTTTGGTATGTATGCAAAATCTTGGGTAGGATACAGCACAGTACATGGAGTCTTGAATGCATCATCCTCCAATGGCAACTCTGAGGAGTTCTTATGTTCCTTATCTTTAAAAGCACTCTATGACTTACGTTAAATATTGTTTTAAGTTTAAATTGCTAGTAATTTGACAAATTATAATTTTTTATCTGTTTTTATGTATGAGTTGTTTTCTGTGATATCAAGTTAGTAATTACCATATTCAGTAATAATAATAAAAAAATCTAGGAAACTTTTAGTTGTATATTCAGTATTCTAAATAAAATATTTAGTTTTAATCACACCACATTCTATAATAACATGATGCAAACAGCAGATGTGTGATATTTGAAATGGTGCAAAACCTTTGGCCTTAGATCATAGTAAAATTTCAAGAAACTTCTCAACATGAAATACATTGTTTTAATAGAAATAAAATTTTCTGGAATATATTTGTTTCCTAAAAAAATCTGGGGTTTATGGTTTTCTTTATCTGAAAAATTCCCTGGGGATAAGCTCTGCTTTTGGAGAAATAGAACTCATGAATGTTAGCTTTTTCTGATCAGAGATAGCCTTTTTAGTTTCTTCGTGTAATAATAGTAAACATTAGGTTACTGGGGCAAACACTATTTTGTAAGTTCAAAATCTCTAATATTTTAGAATAGGCTGAAAATAGAATATAGGCTGAAGATTGCCTATAAACTTGCTTTGTATTTTTGTTTTCCAGAAAGTGGAACAGAAAAGAGATGTGAGAAAAGATTTGGTAAATCCATCTTTTTACTCACATTACAATACATACAACTGTGAAGTTATTAGTAAGTTAAATTTCAGTTTTCTCTTGGAACTTTACATTTTAGGTACAGATTTAAATGTTTATCAAATGAGAAGTATGAGAAAGAATGAAACTGCAGAGCAAATTTCTGGTCTACAGGTTCTGAGCTATTCCTTGCTGGTATACAGGCATATCTGAAATCCTATAATTTTCTGCATGTAATGAGAATACTTTTTTTATGATTGTAGAAACTTTGAGTGGATAGGAAAGCTGGTTTGCCCATAGTTTTAAATGCTCAGAATAAAACAACACAGAAGTAAGAATCACCACGCAGAATAAGAAGTAACAGCTTTGCAGAATCGCTCTAATTAATTGGGACTTAAGCAATAAATGACAAAACCTTGTCCAATCTCTTTCTGATTTGCTACATTATACTATTACTTTTCCCTGAAGTGATATTTTCTTTGAGAGAAGTGAAACAGGAAAATGTGATAGATCCTGAGAAGCAAATATGCTCTGTTCTGGGCTGTACCTGTCAAACCACAGGTGATGGCAGGATGAGATGTCCCCAGGATATCTGATGAATGATCATTTCAGTGTTTCTTGTTTCTACATAGTTCATGAATCAGTCACCTCTGCTGCGTTGTGTGTTTATCCTTTGTCATCTTTTCTCAAGAACTTCTTCCCAGTGTTAGAAAACTAAATTTCCGGTTATTAAGCAATTCATGCCGATGTGTGCCTGCTGGGCAGCTGCTTAGGGAATGTGAATGGATCTTAGAAAAACAGTGCTTTTGCAGGGTGATATGATATTGCGGTAACAATGTGAAGTGAAAAGCTGAAAGAGACATAATGACTGAAGGGGTGCTGGCTGAGGGAGACTGCATATCAGTGCAAAGGGCACAGTGCCGTGGATGGAGCCAGTACCTCAGAAGAGCTGAAATTAGTGGTAACCAGGGATGGGGTATGAGGGGGATGTACAGGAAAGGGGGAATAAAGTGATTCAGACAAACCCCTGCACATAGGTATTTTAGTCTATGAGAATGTAAATAAAGGATATCAGCAACTGACAATTTTGAGGTCAGCATCAGTGTATGATCAGCCTTATTTAAGAGGGCTGAAGTGCACACTTCAGAGCCAGCATTAACTTACAGGGATCATGGGATGTCACTCAGCCAGGATGCCAGAAGCTCTCCTGCTATGCTACCTGTCTCACTTCTCAGGCTGTTCCTGTCTGCAAAAAAGAGAGAACCTGCTGTTGCTAAGGCACCCTTGTACTTGCATTGGATTTATGTAGTCAGTATGTAAGCAATGACAAAGAATGATGGACACCACATCCCCAGCTCTCAGTGAAAATGCAGCCTGGGGTATGACCATTTCAAGGTTCTCTGTGTGCTAGGGCTAAGAGGTGCATGAACATTTCACGTATCAATACAAATTAATAGCATTAGATGGGTGAGTCAAACAACAATTCATGTCTGTATGCTGCTAAATGACATTGTAATTCATCAAATCAAGGGTGAATGGAAAATAACCAGCCTCTGAGCTCCAGCTCACTGCATCTCCACCAAAAGCGAGACTGTCTCCTAAGGCTTCTGATATCTTATACATACAGATTTGTATTTGAGACAGCACCTTTATCCTCTGATACTACTGATAAGTGGGCTGCTCAAACCCCAGTTATACTCTCATCTAAACAAAACATTGGGGATTTAAAAGTCGATGCAGATTGCACGCTGTGTCTTCCCTGAATACTGCCTAATTTCTCATCCTTCTGACAACAAAGACAGCAATTGACTGAGCACTGGCACAAGGTTGGTACACAATCAGCCCAGGGTGTCTCTCACGTGGGTGCTGCTCAGTAATGCACTGCAGACTGTTGTGAGTGAGGACCATAGCTGTTTGTACAGTGGTGTGTGGTCCAAAAAATAACTGCCTTTCCAGCATGGCTCCTGAATTGCCCATAAGAGATGTTACCGTACAGGGCAATTGAAGGGTTGACTACTCAAACAAGGGGTCAGGAAACAAATTAGGTTAGCTAGCGTGAAGCTACTAAACACACCAATACCCCATGGCAGCTGTAAGGCAGCACACAATTTAATAGTGAGGAAAACTACTTATAATTTATCATGGGGCAGGCGTGGGTATCGAAGCAGTCATGGCTTAGAAGAAAGTTGAAGTCTTCCAAAGGCAGCTAGATCTACTTTTCCTCAATCTGTAAGGAACTTGCAATGTGTTTTAAGACTTGGGAACCTTGGGATCTTTGGTCCTGAACTGACTGCAGGATGCAGCCTACACTCACTGGTTACTCTAGCTGTGATGCATAGGATTTTTAGTTTTTCAAAAGCCGTTAGGTGAATAGATAAATATGGGCACCCTAAGATTTCTGAAAGAGTTAAAAATATTGTACTTCACAGAAATCAAAGTTCAGACTGTACTAAGTGGAGGATAACAGATTTTTTGTTACATTGCTGTACTTCCAGAAAGACAAAGCTGAATTCAGCAAAACCACCAAAAATTTAGCCCAGTGACAAGGACAGAAAAATTGTATACTAGTAAGAGAAAAGATTACTTTATTTGCCTCCAGTTTGAATGCGAGTAATTTGTAGTATTTGTTGGCTATTTTTTCATTGCCCCTGTGGAATAACATGAAATTGCATTTGTGAAACAGGAGCTTCTGGCAAAGAATGGACAATCTTTCAAAAGAGGGCAAAAAATAGCACTGAGAATGCAACACTCCCAAAGGTGTATGGGATAAATATACCCAGTGGAAAACCGATCAGAGTGTTTCTTATAAGGGGGTTACTTAGTCAAAGTCACTGCATTGCTATGCTGAAATAAATTCCTTTTTTTTTATTTTTTTTTTATTTTATTTTATTTCATAGCACTCAGGAGTAATTGAGAAGCAAACAGATTATAAATTGAAAAGGACATCTATAAATTGAAAAGGACATCAACATATGATAAAATTTTATTTATCCCAATGGATAATAAATACGAACAGCTTGAATTTCTGAATTCCCCTTTACATGTTACAAACCACAGAACAAATGGTGTTTTACTCTAACATTTTGGTCCAGAGGGAAAGTTCCTAAATTAGCCAGTATAAGCTATAGTTCCTTCTCTCACCTTGATTTTCTACTGCTCTTTCTTTTTTGTTACTTTTGTTTCAGATATCAATTGCTTACCTAACTTTGCCTGACTGAAAATGATTAAATAACCTGTTTACTTCAGGCTGATGGTCTGTTCACCTTCTCCTGAAATATTGTCCAATAATTTCATAAGGAAGTCATCCAATCCAGAGATGTTGTTACCATCCTCTCCATCCCTGCTGCGTATGTTATGCTGGCTCCTGCAAAGCATTGTAGTCCACTGGGTTCTTGCAGCTTTTTCCAATGCCAAGAATCAAACTGAGTTCTGATATTTGCTGTTGTTTTCGAACTGACAGTGAGTCCATTTACTTTTCAGGCTCAAATCATTCACTGTAATGCTATGGATATTTCACAACATCCATAGTGTCAAAGAATTCCCTTTCCCTTTTGAACATCACTTGCTGATTTCTCTGCTATCAAAGTTCTAATTGTTTTGTTAAGGGCATATTCTGTGCCTTTAAGTAGTCTAAGTGCTGTTTTCAAAATTCAGTTACAATGTTTCCATTAAGAGCTCTGGGTTGAAATATGACTGGAGAATTCTAGTTAAAATAAAAAGCCATTATCAGCCGAAATTAGCCACTGCAATGCTTGTTCCTTTATTACATGCTCTTTCCTCTAATGATTGTTATTTTATCTATTTTTAAAGACTCAGTTACTTGCTTCAGTGCTAACAATCATAACAGTCAAGGCCTCAGTAAGTCCTCCCAAACAGTGAAATTTATAGTATTATAAGCATTTTATTCTAAGACCTTTCATGGTCTTTTCTATCTTATGTTTTTTTGTTGCTGTTGGTTTTTCCCTTTCTGAAAAAAAGAGGAAACATTTTGCTTATACCGTCATCCTCACTTGTAGACAACCACTGTTCAAACATCTCTAATTCCATTTCAAATTATCTGAATTAAAAGGAAATGGAAATCAACTGAATATTTAGTGAAGTTTTTTCCAGTTTTCTAATTGGTGATCATTATTTACAGTTGTGGAATGAAGCACAAATTTAACTGGCTCCTTCCTCACATTTTCAAACAAGTGAATTACTGTATTCATCTTTTGAGTGTAATGGCATATTTTACTTTTAGCACCATATGCTGTTCAGAAATCAGTGAAAAAGTGGCCAGCCTTTTGTGCAATAACCCTTAGTTATTGCACACAGAACTTCTGCATGTCCTAGTAGCTTTGTGCAAAAGACCTGCAAAGCCCCCTCCTAAAGAAACACTTCCCTAACTCCAAGGACTTTAAAAAAATCACTTTAGGAGTAATGCGAAAAGAAAAAGAACATGGATAATACTGCTCTGGGAGAACTTATTCCATGTAAGGGTCCCTTCCCAGGATGCAATCCCTTGTGCCTGTAAGGCTGACTGCTCTGCATAAGCCATGCCAGTGAGTCTTGGGGCCAGAGAATTGTCTCTGTCTTATTTTGTCCAATAGCCAGCGAAGCTGGAAAAACAACTGCCATGGCACAGGACTTAACCCAAACGACTGGCTTCATAATGCCCACAATAGCCTCCAAAATGACTATTTTTTTCATGCTTCTGACAGAAAGTGAAAATGTTATTGGATGTTATTTGAAGATGTGCTAAAGGGCATTGCAAGTAATTCCCATGAGTGACAGATTTAGGACAAAAAAAGTACGTTGAAGCATGAAGTCCTTTGGGATGAGTGTGAAAACTCCTAATAACACTGCAGGTATTTAGATATTAACCTTTTTCCTAGCCATACCCTGCAAGTAATTCAAAGTATTTTTTTAATAGTGATATTTTCTCCCACTGACATTATTTCTTTCTCTGTTTTTGTCTCTTTTGGTTCAATTTCTTACATTTCTAGTGTCATCATGGTATCTGGCCACTTCTTATTCCTCATAAAAAATGGGAACTGGCATTTTATTAATGTGCTGTTCATTCTTCCAATTCCTTTCTTCCACTATGACTTTTGGAAACACAAAAACGTTGCCTGATTATGGTCTGGGTTATTTTGAACTGCACAATTTCACTTCAAATAGACAACAGTGAAGTTTATCCTGTGGGAAATAATTTCAAGATGTGGGGCCAGTTTCAGAGATATTTCTGATGTAAGCTCAGAGTTTGTTTCAGAAGGAGCTCAAGAAATTGATAGTTATTGTCAAGGGCTCCAGAATATGAATGTATCATATATTTTCTGTACTTTTTTTTTTTTTTTTTTAAAAAAAAAGCTGCTTTGGGATCTTTTAATGCCTGGGATTCAGAGTGAATAGTGATATGATATAAGTGGAAAGGGGGATTGTTAAATGCCCAGCATTGTAAAGTCTTTGTTCATAGACTGGAGAGTCTTCTGAACTATCATAATCAAATTGCTGCCATTACTACCACTGCAAGAACTACAAACCGATATTTTATTGCTAATAATTATGTACTTTTACAGTTTTTGAGTGTGAGATTCCATATGGTTTTACTTTTGTACATTATTTTCAAGCTTGTAGATGCTGATGAAGTTCTTGGGTATTCAGAAAAATAAGTATATATTACAAGGAAGATCCTGTCTAATTAGATCCATTAATTTCTGACTTGGCAAATTCCACGGGATGAGTGGTTTGAAGGTATTTCTGGAGGGATCAAATAAAAAGATGGAGAATTCCCCCCAGTTCAATAGAAATGACTCCTCCTTTCTTTGTGTTCCCAATGTTAAGAGAGAAACGTTCAGCAAAGTCCCATTTTAAATGAGCGATTTCACATCAAGTTTTCAACATTTTAAAGGCAGATGAATAAAACTGGTTTGAATTCCAACAGTTATGAATTCTAAAGATGTCTAGACCAGCAGGGAGCTGAGCTGAATTTCTATATATCAAAAGCAGTAACAGAGCAGTCTCATTCTCATCTTGACATGTATTTAAAACAGTCCTATGAGACATACAGGTTTAATCTTGGAGGCCAAATATGATTGACCATGGCACATTTATGGTTACAAATGTACTGACATTTGTGCTGCAAAACAGTTTTAGATGCTGCTGATGAACTGCTGATTATGAATTGAAATTCAGGTGCATAGAGTCCCTTCACTGATTTTTATATGGCATTTATCTTTTTAAATTTGAGCTAATCAGTGTTTTCCATAGCATTTTAATTAGCACAAAATTTTTTATTCATTTATTAAGCCAATGTCTTCTAGGTGTTGGGCCCACCAAACCCCACATCTTTATTTATTTATGTTTATATAATGACATTTTCCAGTATTCTATGTTAGAAACCAGACTACTGTTTCATTAGCCCATATTAAAGTACAGTTTAAAAAGGTAATTTCTATGTCAAAGACAAAGTAACTGGAAGCATCAGCACACAGTACTTGAAATCAAATGGTTTGTAAGAAATCTCTCACCTCAGGATTTCTACTATATGATATCTGAATAGTGAACATAGTGTATTTCAGTAAAAGTAAGAAGCAATGAATCAGCCATTGTCAATTATTTTCTCCATATGATTCAAGCTCTTTTTTACCTTGTGACTGTATTTTAAAACTTGATGCTCCATGCAGGTCTAAAAGTCATAAGACTTCATCCTAATTCATGCAGCTACAGGAATTTTAGTTTTATTTTTATTTTTGTTGAGTAACGCCTGTCTGCCCAAACATGGAGACGGTAGAACATGCTAGGTACCTAAGAGAGGAGAACTTCCGATGACTATGATGATGTGAAGTGGGACTCAGCTGTGGAAGATCAATCAATGACAAAGACAAAACAACATTTGGAAACTGTTGTTGGGAGTTTTCTTTCTGTAAGCACAAGCAAAACAGCACAGATGCTGTGAGAAATATGGTGGCTGGGTGCTTCTGCTAGTCAGGAAAATGGCTTTATTTTGGTAATAGAAAATCTGGGGTTTGTGGGTGAGGAACAAACAGGTTTATGAATGCATCCAAATCTGAGGTGACAAAGAACAAATTCTGTTGTCATCATCTTGCATCGTAGACTTGATATATATAAAACAAGACAGATGATGGCAAATTACAAATAGGGGATCAGAAGGAAACAAACTAATATCATTAGCGTGGAAAAGGATGGCTTAAATGTACCTGCAATCTTATTTCAGTCAAGTTTTTTTGAAGTATAAGAGAGAAGATGCATTTAGGGAATATATGTGTTGTTTCTAGGGTCAGTTGGAAGTTCTACCTGAACATAAAGACTATCCTGAAAAACATGAGAAAGTCTGCTTGAAAATTCAAGTACGGAATGTTGCTATGAAAAGCGCAGTGCAGATTTGGTAAGAGCTTGAGAAAAGTTAACTAATTAGAAGAACAAGTGATACTCATGAAAAATAAACCCAGCATGGGTTCTTAGTCACTAGGTAAAGTTCTGAATTTATCCTAGTTCTCTAGTTCTGTGTTTTCTAGAGAAACAATGAGGAGAATGCAAGCTTATATACAATATTGTTGATTAGGTCACTAGAAAATCTTTGAAAAAGTGCAGTTTTTTGCTGATTATGAGCGTTATGCATATTATGTCACACAGTAGCAAGAGATTCCTGTTATCAGCACAAACTCCTCAAGTAGTCTAAAATGGGAAATTTGGTAAAAGTGTTTATTCAGTGTTCTAAATTTCCACAATGATCTTAGGTTCTACAGCTTTTCTGCTGTAGAGGTGAACCATAATGTTTGTGCTGAGTACTGAAAGCATTTTTGCATTGAAAGGAAATGCAAAACTAACCTGATTTTAAAAATAAAATAAAATTAAAACCATGCTGGAAAAAAAACCCTGTTTATTTATTTTTCTCAACATTGACAGTATCTGACAGCATTTGCATCTTGTTAATTTTTTTTTTTTTTAAGAAAGGGCCATCCAGGGGAAAAAGAGATGAATAAAATGTCACAGAAGAACATGATATAAACTTCTAATCTAGCAATACATCCTGGATATCTATTATGTCCAGCCAAGTCTTTTCTACCTAATTCCAGGAAAGGAACAACAACCACAATGAAGATCAAAAGTAATGGAGAAGTTAAAATTATTTATTTTTGTTTCAGTTTTAAGAAAGTGACAACTTCACCTTTACTTTTTGCCTTGCTTTTTAGCATGTAAACTGTGTATAAGTGTGAGAGTTTACAGGGACACCACATTTAATAGGTTCTTGTTTACTTTGAGACATCTGCCTTCATGTTAAGTAGTTGATTCTTCTGGGCTAAAGTATTACTCATAAATCGCTATTTTGTCTAGTTGAAACCTTCCTATATGTGTTTAGTCAGTGTGGGGAGTCTGTGCTATTAAGGGAAGAGGGCAAATAAGAACAACTAATGATGTATGGTAACAATAAGATTTAGAGATGAAACATTTAAGTGGATTCACTGTAGGTACTCGGATTGCTTTTCTTCCTGTACCTTTCAAGCTGTGATTATCACCTGCTTGGGTGATTTAGTTTCACTAGCTAAATCAGGAGACTGTTTTGATGATTTGTGTTCTGTGTTTCATTAGGTAAACAGAACTACTACAGCAATACAGTGTGTGCTTGGCTAAGTATGTATTTCATCATTGTTATACACCTCTTTACCTCTTCATTTGAATTAAGAAAATGAGCTCCAAAAGATAGTACATTTTCATATTACACTGAAAGGATCACTAATGTAGAATGCAAGTCTCAGTTCATTAAGTGTCCCTGCCACCAGGACCCCTTGCAGGGCAAGGTGCTAAAGAATGCAAAACAAATGTTTCAGTGCTTAAGCTAGATTTTCTCACTCCTTGACAAATTTGTATTAACTGACAAAAGACTTAAGCGTTTCTCATCAATTAAAATGCCAGGATTTTTTAATGTAAGTGTATTTTACAAAGTGCATTTGAGCAATGAGGGATTTTTTGATTTATTTTTTTTTTTTAGGCATTCTGAGATACAGCAAATGCTAACCTCCATGCACTCTGAGGAGGTTTGTCCAAGCTCACAGTTGCCAGCTTTACACAGGCATTTTTTAAATCAAAGCTTTACTTTAAATGACTAAAATTTTCACTTGTTGACAGGTTCTGAGTTCTGACGTACAAGGTTCCCAGAGAAAGCAGAAAACATAGTGGAAATGTGAAAAATCATGACTTACAGTGACACGGAAATGTTAACCTCCTTATAGACAGGGTAACATGTGTTACTTGCCTTTCAAACAGCTTTTCATATAAACTGAGAGAACTTAATGTGCTAGTTTAGATGACCTTATAAAAGGTGTTTCTAAACCTTAATTGAAGACACATACTAGCCTACAAACCTCTAAAGTGAATAGGTAAGGTACTTCTGGAAATATCAATACTACATTGTCAATTTGGGGACATCATTGTTTGGTTTTTTTCTTTATTTAAGCACATAGAGGAAGATTTTTTTTTTTATTTAAGTACTTTTAATTACTTAAAAAGAAAGTACTTTAAGTACTTCTTTTCCTTTTTCTTCAAGTTCAAGGATAAAGGAATTTTGGAAACCCTGCTTCTTTTAGGCCTGACTGCAGGAAAAGCATATGCAACAGGATTATAATAGAAAAATGTGTATTAGTGATGTTCAGAAGGAGTTAGCCCTTGAGGAGGAGGGAAGAAATGCAAAAGCACTAGTTTTGCAGCTCAATATACTTTGTTTAGAAAAAATAGTGGGTTTGCTCCTTATATACAATGTTTTCATTTTCCAGGTCAGTTTATATATATAAACTAAAATGTTAACAAAGGTAGTTGATTTTCTTTGAGCTGCAAGATTAACCCCTTCAGATTGCTCATTTGTGTTTCAATTAGCTGATTAGAAATGCAGACATTAGCTTCTCATCTTGGAAGTAGTGGAAGGCAGGAGCAGTTCATGTCCAGCCTGCCCGCTTGGCTCCATTCTTGAGTTTTAGAAATGGAGGCAGAAAAGATGGACTCAGGGGAATCAATGAGCAGAAATTATTTGTTGTTGTATTTTCAGATTTAATCTTCCTGCTTTTGCTTTTGGTTAATTATGCTTTAAGTATCATAACCAGGACTTCTAAAGTATATCTATGTTAGTAAATTAAATTGGGCATGTGCACAGGTTTTAGCATTGGCAGAAGTGATCTGAGCTATAAGATTGTCTGCATGGTTCTTGTGATTTAAACCTCTGCCAGACATGGTTCAAGCCCATGGGGATAGCACGAACCATGGATCATTCTCACAGAAAAACCTGGATGTAATTATTCTGGAGGCAAGGTGAGGAACTTAAGCTGTAAAGAGGCAAACAATGTTCAGTTGAAAAGGGTTGAAATTGGTTGAAATGCATTGGAACTATTTTTTAGCTGAATGCTGGAGTCTATGATACCTTAGAAGTCTTGGTATTATTCCATTTCTCTCATATTTGGTCTTACATATATCATTATATATGTATATATCTTACATATAAACTTACATACATATGACACCAGTATTAGGAAAATGTTAAAATGAAGATACAGGAACACAAATCTTCAGAAGTGGATGATAACTGGTTAGACAACATTAGAAAAGTTGGTTTTCATTGTGTTATTATGAAGAGTAAATATAGACAATGATATCTATTTTATTTTGTTTAGTTTGCCATTTTAAAATGAAGAAATTGAAATATTCAGCTGATATTTATTATCAAAGAAAAACTCAGTTTAAAGGGTTCTTTAAAGGTTATCCAGTCCAAGCCTCTGATGAAAGCGGTGACAAATTTGCAGTTAGATCAAGCTTTAAAGTTAAATCTGATTGCCCAAGGAACTGTGAAATTGAGTTTTAAATATCACTAAGGATGGAGATTCTTACAAAAATATTACATAGCTACTCTTCCTCTTTTTCCTCTAGAACAGCTGTTCAAGAAATGCCTAGAGTGTTGTACTGGACCATAGTTGGCTTCTGAAGAAAAAAAGGCTACGTACAGTCTTTTGATGTATTGACCTTGGCAATGCTTATTTGGGTTATTGCCACTGAGGTTGAGACAGTTGCTGCCTGAAGAGGACTATTATGATATTGTGATACTACTAGATAAAGTATTACTTGTCTTGTAATAGTTGCATTGGAACTGTGATAGACAAAGAATACAGTAGAAGGAGGGCTTGCACAGAGGTGATCTAGTAGATCACCTGATGACCCTGGTGTTATATGGGAGAAACAAACCAATAACACATGTGCAAACCCAAAAAACTTTCTTCTATTTTTGCTGAACTCAAAACCACTCAGTTTCACTGACATGGGAATATATCAGCTAATAACTTTGTTCTGGTAAAACCTGAAGCATAGAAAAATAGTTGCGAACATCTCATAAAAACTAAGTTAAAAATAAGCCAAAATAAAGTATAAAACCCCCAAAATAAAATACAAACAAAACTAAGTAGTCCCAAGTGCAATTTCTCATAACCTAGGAAAATGTGTGAGCTTCATCAGGTAAGAAGCCTCTGTATTTAGACGTGTGGAAATTTCCCAGTGTACCTTTGTTGACCTACTAGGAACACCCTTCAGAAACAAGACCATCCGAAATGTAAATATATCCTGGCACAACAAAAATGGTTGATGTCCTTTTCATTTTCAATTTTTGAATAGTTAAGGACTGAATTCATACTGTATAGAATAAATTTGAATAATTCATCACTTACAAAAATATCACATGAACTCCTGTAGAGCTCTGTGGAGGACCCAGTAGAGAGTGAACTGTGTTTTACAAATCTGTTACATTTCAGACACTTTTTTTTATCTCTTTGTGTGTGTGTGTGTCCTAAATTCCATCTATATGCATAGATTAGAAAACCCGTCATCATATAGTTTGTTGATCAGCTAAAATTAATGCATTTTTATTTACCTGAAAAGACACTTCTTTGTTTCTAAGACATTTTTTGAGCTTTATTCCTTCTCACAATCTCTTACTCAAATGGACAAGGCCCTTGAAATCAAGTCTAGCTGGCAATATTGATGATAAAATCAACAGGAAAACAGGGATGTACATAACAATTACAACTGCCGCTGCTGAATTAATAGGCTCTTGTCATCGATGTTAACCTCCAGCCTTACCCACAGCAGTCTTCAGTAACAAATTCCAGTTGGTTTAAATAAGTTTGAAGAATATCTAGGTGTTATAGTTCACTTGGCCATTTACTTCTTTCTTTAATGTGTTTTTCATCTACTGCTCTAATGAGAAGCAAAATTAATTTGAATTCTTTCTTCCCAATGTCAGTCTGTACTCAGTTCTTCCTCTGGTAGGCCTCTCTCATGAAATACAATATAACCCAAAATTTATATTTGGATCCCAGTGGGTGAATTCAAGTTCATACAGTTTAAATGAGATCTGACTTGACTTTCTGTTTTGTTGAAATTGTGCAAACTTCTGAGTCACAAACTATGCAAGTGATGGAAGATTCATCTACAACCCTTAGTATCTCAAAATGTGCAGCATCCCATTTACACATGTGCTAGAGTTAACAGACCTAATCCTGAGGTGCTTGCATAAAGCTGTATAATTTCTTCTTTCAGAATTAACAGCAGAAGTGTGGGATGAAAATGAATGGACGAAAATTAAATTTTCACTTCAAATTTTTTCATCGTCTTTCTTCTTCCTGTCTTTTCCCTTTGTCTCCTACAGTTGCAGTTTCTCTCTCCAGTATTTTCTATTGATTTTTGTCTCATCAGTTTTCTATGTTGTTCTTTTTGGTCCCCATTCTTTCCTGATTTGATTATTTTTTACTTTCTTACAATTTCTTGTCTCTTTCCTCTGCTTTAAACCAGCACTGTAGAAGGCCATAGCTGCCATAAAAAAGCTTACGAAGTTTTACATAAGGAAACCACTGTTAAGAAAATATCTAGGGATGCACGGGTGATAGAATGACAGTTCTTACCTTTAAATCAATACTGCAAAAAGACATTATATGGATTGGTCCTGCTGGAGACCTGCAAATCTCTTCAAAGAATCTTCTGCTGGAAGATAAGGGATTTTATATTTTTTTCCCCTTACTCATAGAGGTATAGTTGCAGTTAGAAATTAGAGCTGTGTTCTCCAAACATGGCAGGATGACCCCCACAAGCTGCCAGCAGGAATTCTAAGACTCTGAAGATATCTCTGTTTTTGCTGGTGATGTTACTCACATCTTTGCAATACCATTACCAGGCAGTAGTGCTGCCAAGTGAAGTCTCTCAGTTCTTGTCTCATATCTATTGACAAATGAGATGTACAAAACAGCAAAATTTCAGCTGAACCTCCCCATTCTAGGAGACAGCACCAGATTCACTAGTCAGAGCTACTTCCATCAACGAGTCAGCAAAATTACACCAGAGATGTCAAGGTGGTTGCACAGGAGGAAGGACATTTGAGCTCCCTGATTTATTCCATTTAAGGTGGGTTAATAATGTATTTACCTCCTTATGGGAGCTCTCACTGCCTAAGCAGTATGCAGTATTTTCTAGCCCTGTAGTTGACGCTATGCCAGCATGTAGGAAGGAAGGCAAAGTTTGATGTAGAAAGGGGAACCAGGCACCTGCGGCACTGTTTGGTGACACAGATTCTCCTTGGAAGTCTGAGGCAGGTGGAAGGAAGTCCTGGGTTTTCTGTTGGGAGCTGCACAATTTGGATAAAGGGGTTGTTGGAAAAAAAAAAAAAAACAACATTAAAAAAGAGACTAGGTCTTGATCATAAAACATTTCCATGTATGTTTATCCCCCTACTCAGCCTGCTTTCTTCTTCATCTAGACAGTGGGGGAAAATGAACAAAAAAATATTCTTTTGCAGTTTTTAAATGTTATTATTTTTATAATATTAATGTCATATTTACACAGAGAATCTCCATCTGTATTTCAAGCCCATTGTGCTAAGGAGTGCACAACCTACAGAAAAGCTAAAGCTCATAACTCAAACAGATAAAAATGACTAGTTTAAAAGCAGAAGCAGAATAACTTTTCAAATTAGGCAGACATTCTCTGAGAAACATAGAACTGTATGAAATGTGTTCTGACTTCACTGTCTTACCAGTGTACCCTTCTTTGCCACTAATGCTAATTATTTTAATACAACTCCTAAAACCTCTGTGTAACTGAAAAAGCTAATATACCTAAGAACAACCAGTTATGTACTATAAATCTATTTTAGCAGAAGGCAATTGAAACCAAAATATTTTAAAGTCATTGCTCCTTGTTTAAAAAGATTTAATTCTGTAGAATGCACATTAATTTTGTAGCAAGTATGTGTGTAATACTGGTAGGAATTCCTATGTATATATTACATTTCTTTCAAAGATTAATTTAATATATTGAGTCCTTGTTTGTTCTGAGAGGGAATAAATAACACCCTTAATTTTTAAAATCAATAGCTATCAAACTAAATCTGGAAGTCATGCATTTAATGTATCCTGACATTAATGATATCATGCTGTCACAAGAAAAAAAACAAAAAAGTCTAGAATCACTAACAGCTTTTAAAATGTTAATCTAATTCCTTAAAAAAAACCTGAATTTATGAGCAGTCTCCAGTGTAATATTTGCTGCATTTCTGCATTCACACAACAGACTGACTTTGCACTAGAACAACAACCAAATGTGCCTGAAAAAAGTAGGACAGGTGAAATCATTGCTTTATTGGCTGCAATGTTGCCCTTTCATCACCTTTAAAAAACAAAAATAAAAAATAAACCAATTCTGTCTCCTTTTAAAGGAAAGTTGGTTGTATTTTACTTTCTCTATTTTTCTTCATTGTCAGCTGTATTTTAAAAAACTCAGCATAGTGATAAAATGCATATCTATAATTTCTAAGCAAATATCTTGTCACTAGATAGCTCCCCTTGTCTGAATGGTGGTATAGTTTTGGCGTGGCAGTGCTGTTCAGTGCTGTGAAGTTACTGTGTCATGTTTGGGGGTGTAAAGTAATTTCAAGGGATACTTTCAAAACTGAGTGGAGAATAAACCTCCAGTGTTCTTTTGCTCTTGGGTAATTAGACAGTTATGGCAGGAGTAGACTAACAGCTAGACAGCTGACTTGAGATGTTCATAATGTACTTATCCACTTTAAAGGTAGTCCTGTTAGTCTCTAGAGGAGATCTTCATCTGATCTGGTCTCCTCGTCTACCTTTTAAAGTGAATTTAAAGTGATAAAGTATTTTGAAGTGACCCTCTCTTTGAAATGGCTTTAAAGAGAGACACATTAATTAGCTTACAAGTAGGCAACTACATTGTAGAGTCAGCTAGACCTTCAAACTCAAGGATAACAAGGAGTTCATTAACAGACAATGAAGCCACACAAAGCCAGTATGACTCTTACAGCTAATGAAGTGGTGATGGTGGTGGAGAAAGTAAATGTGCCAGTGCCACACACCCTTGATATTACCTAGTAGCACCTGGCCTGCCTTGTGACAGATACAAGGAGGAAAAGAGGACAAGCTCTTCTGTCAACTCATTTTGCTCTCAGCAACCCAGCAATGTACTACTTTAAGCCTGCATGCACCCACCAAGACATCAGTGCTGTTGTTATTTACAATGTTAACATCTTAAAACCCCCACAGCTTAACAGAGTCAATGGAGCAATGCCAATACTCCAGGTGGAGATTTGGCCATGAACCTGTGCGCTCATACAGGACAGAGTAAATTCATCAAACCAACCTTATCTTTCCTTCTCCTGTTGAAAAACTTAGAAAAGCTCATACAAGTTCATAAGAAAACTAATTTTTTAAGGTGTTAAAATACAGGGAAATTTTTAATTTAGATACAGTCTGATGGAAAAAAATTTACGATTTTGCCACACTTTTGCCTTATTTTGATATATGTATACTTCGCTTTGGTGTTGTAAAGCAGCATATGTAATAAAGGATATCATAAAAACTTTTTGAAATACTAATGCTGGGTAGCCTGAATTTATATAATACCTCTAATAAGGGGATCAAGCAAAAAGGTAGGATATAGATACTGCAAACTCGGTTGACAGACTAGGGAGGACTGCATTTTCAAAGGGGTATTAAAAGGAAAACAGAATAAGGCAGTGTTAAACAAAGGGGACTTTTGCTAAGTGTGCAGCAATGCATACTGAGGGGGAAATTAAATTACTTGTGTTAAATATACAGGCAATAGATTAGGGAGAGTGTCACCTCAGAGTTTCAAAAGTTTAAAAGAAAATATATGTAAGTCTAAGACAGTTTCCTAGGGTCTTTCTTTTTTACCAGTTAAAATCACCTCCACACAGTGATTTATTCCCTGTTAAGAAATGTTTAAGGTTCGTTAGTACCTTAGGAGTGGATCAGCCTAAAGGCATGACATAGATAACCACACATTTGTCACACATCTGCAATTATCCAAGAAATCTACATGACCATGGAGGGTACCCTGCAATTTGTATAACAAACCAGTGTCTGATGTCTTGGAAGATATCAAATGGCAATGGTCTCTTCCATATTGATTGCTGAATTGAGCTCTGAAGGTCCAGCCACCGTTCTGATTCTAACTTTGTCCAGAAGTGGATGCCTAGGGAAAAGCATATGACACACTTCTCTCTCACATCCTCCCAAGCTCCATTTTTTAGGTCAGGAACTTTGATGCTGGTTGTATTTTTACTCATGGAGGGTGCATTCCTAAACATGTAACTGGCAATGATTTAACAGGGAGCAGCACGTGTTTTTTTCCCCATAAAGATTAATTTAATTGAAAGGAGTTTTATGTAGGGACTACAGAAACACACCTAGTTTAAATACATGAGGACAATGTATGTGACATCGAAGACTGAGAAACACGTACAGGACCATCAGAATCACCAGCTGTAGGAAAGGCTGGCATTGCGCAAACAGCTTTTTGGAGGCTGGAGTGCTGATTATTTTTAAAATAAAAATCAGTACATGACTGCTTGCTGGCTTCAGATTTTGATTGGTATGTTACTTTATCAGACAAGACCAAATGGTATCAACATTTTACTGTTCTTGCTGCCTCTTTCTGTACAGTTAGTTTTCCAGTATTGTCATACTCAGATTCCTGCTGCTCATCAAAGTCAATCAAGTCAACCATGGGCAAAGGGAGGAAAAGTGGAGTAGTGATGATGGTTATCAGAGCAGGTATTAAATGATTGGCAATGGAAATCTGAAATGGTGGCTAGAGTTGCAATGAGGTGTTACTGTATTTAGTAACCTGGATTTTTTCCTCCCTTAGCTTTTGTCTTTTTGCTTTTGGAAGCAAAAAGCAGAAAACATTTATTGTTTACCACACCCACTGGCAAAGGCATCCACAGTTTAATCACGTGTGACAAGCTACAACGTTTTGTACACCAGATATGTCTCTTCAGCTGATTCATTTTATGCCCCTTGTTCATGCATGGAACAGTTCCCTATGGAGCAGGGAGAATTCTCTCCATGCTGCTCACAATTACATACCACCAATCAGGTGTCCCTTTTCCAGGCTGAAGAGTTCTATCTTAAATATTCATTTCCTAAATAGAAGATGTTCTGTACTTTGATTACCCTAGCTACCTTTTTCTGAACTTTTGCTGATTATACTTAATCTTTATAGGAGTGGGACAGCAAGGACTGCCCACAATATTCAAGATGCAGACAAACCCTGTCTGGAACACTGATATAATGCTAATTTTTCAAAGAATTCCTAACAATTACTTTTTACAGAGCATTGGGCTGATTTTTCATGGGTCTATCTTATACAGTATTTTTTTTTTTAGAGCATAGCATTTTGCATGGGAAGTTAGGTTTGCTTGAATTTTTTCCCCTGTGAATTTCTATAATTATCACTCTTAAATTTAATCTGCCCAGTTATTGCCCAGTTGGTGAGCTTCATTAAATCCTTTTGCAGTTCTCCACAGCTGGTCCACAATTTAAGTATACTGATTAATTTAGTATTATTAAAAAAATATTGTCTTCCCCTGTTCAATGCTTTCCTAAGCATAAGTAAATGTGTTAAAAGCACAGGTCTCTGCATTGTTTCTGAGGAACGCAACTGAAAGAACTCACCATGTGCTCCTATTCTCTGTTTCATACTCTTTAAGTGATTATTTATCTTTATAAGGAACTTCTCTTTCATCTCAGTTTTGTTTTTTTAAACAGTTTGGTGAGATAAGATGTCCTTTCTATGTGACTGTTTCAGTTTTGGTTACAGACAGGTGTAATAGCTATATAAAACTATGCACCTAATATTCAGGCAGCAGAAATCAGGTAGAAGTAACCTCATTTTTAAATCATAGAATTAAAATATACAGGTGTATACAAAGGATCCTGGTATTATTATTGTTGGCAGGTCAGCAAAAACCTGTCTGTAGCGCTTCTCTCTGATTGAAAGACCAAAAAAAAGAATGAGGTACTAGGAAAATTACTAAAATTCTATCTTCCTTTATGAGTTGTGCAGAACCATTTAGAGAGATTTTCTACAGATCATTTAAAGTGAGATTATGTAAGATTAAAGGTGGCTCAGGAAAGGAAGTAACGTACAAAGATATGAAAGACTTTCTAATGTGGAGAGAATTAAAGATTAAGGATTGTTTGTATTATAATAGGTAGGATGTGCAAAGTAGTAATAATAATAATATTATTATAATAATGTGTTGGAGAAATAAATTATCCTTCCATTTCTCAGGATAGAATACAAAGAGAAGTTTTAATGGCATTAAAAGTGTAAATATTCATTTAATTCTCCACATAACATGTAAGGTGGCTGCCAAACTTTTTGGCATGGGAGTTCACTGGGGTCCAGGTTTTTGTAGTCTTGGAAAAGGTTATCAATGACCTTTCATCTGGATCTGTCTCTACACTCCACTAGGTTTGACCCACCTGCTTGTACATGGGCATGTAGTACCAGTAGAAAGATCCCTGGGTACTGCCCTCAAATACAGTGATCTTTCCAAAAAGGTATCAGACATACTATCTGTGTTGTATCTGCCACCCATGAAAGGATCCCTTCAGGCTTTTATGAGTCTGTGGATAACAAACAGCAGTAGACACGTGTATGTAGACAGCTGAATCAAGTCCACTGAGTAAGAATGTGATCTAATTAACTAAACACAAGTCTCCAGAAGGTTTTGTGATACCTAGTGGTAATCACAGCTTCCAGCTCCCATTTGGGAAGCACATGGATTTCCTGAGACATTAAAGTGCTGGAGTGCATCTAAAGAGAAATGAAGTTAGTGAAAGGTCTGAAGAATACATCTTAGCAGGAGCAGCTGAGGGAACTGGCGTTGTTTAGCCTGGAGAAAAGGAGACTGAGGGGAGACCTTATTGCTCTCTACAGCTTCCTGAAAGGAGGTTGTAGGCAGGTGGGGGTAGGTCTTTTCTCCCAGGTAACAAAGAATAGATCAAGAGGAAATGGCCTCAAGTTGCACCAGGGGAGGTTTAGACTGGACATTAGGAAAAATTTCTTCCCCGAGAAAGTTGTCAAGTATTGGAACAGGCTGCCCAGGGAAGTGGTTGAGTGGTGGACTGGCTATAATACAGCAATATCCCTTTGGAAAGTTATGAGAAAAATCAAAAAAAGTTTATGAAATAAATGGTGGTGATTTTACTTTGTGGATTGCCTTGCTTGGAATATACACCAAAACATCCACAAAGAGGTGGCAGATTTAACAAAGGACTTCTAAGAATCATAGAATCATTGAGGTTGGAAAAGACCCTTGAGACCATCAGGTCCAACCATTAACCTAACACTGTAAAGTCCACCACTAAGCCATGTCCCCGAGCACCACATCTACATGACTTTTAAATACCTCCAGGGATGGTAACTCAACCACACAGTACTGGAGGTGAGGCTGCACCAATACTAAATACATTGGGACAGTCACCTCTTCTGACCAGCTGGTTATGCCGTGTTTGATGCCCCCCAGGATGTGATTTGCCCCCTTGACTGCCAGGGCACACTGCCGACTCATACTGAGCCTGCTGTTGACCAGCACCCCCAGATCCCTTTCTTCAGGACTGCTCTCCAGCCACTCCTCTCCCAGTTTATACTTGTGTCCAGCGTTACTCCACCCTAGGTGCAGGATCTGGTGTCTGCACTTGTTGAATTTCATCCCATTAATCATAGCCCAATGCTGCGATCTCCCTAGATCCCTCTACAGTGCCTCTTGTCCCCCAGGAGACTCAACAGCACCCCCCAGCTTAGTATTGTTTGCAAACTTGTTAATGGTGCATTCAACTCCTGCATCCAGATTGTTGATAAAAATATTGAACAGGACTGGCCCTAGAACTGAGCCCTGAGGAACACCGCTGGTGACTGGTTACCAGCCAGATGTAGGCCAAATCGTTGCAACCCTTTCAGCCCTGCTCTTCAGCCAGTTCTTCACCCAGAATACCATGTACCTGCTCATCCCACAGTTGGACAACTCCTCCAGAAGGATCCTGTGAGGAACGGTATGAAAAGCCTTACTAAAATCCAGAAAAACTACATCCACCACCTTCCCTTCATCCACTAGGTGGGTTACTTTATCATAGAAGGATCATCTTGCATTAATACTTCATCTTGATCCATACAGAAGAAATTTTTCTTACATCTCATCTGGTCAGTAGTATTTGAATATGTCAGCAAAGATTTACTAAGCACAATTTTTTTTTGCAGAAATCTGATTACCATTTCTGACTCGTCTGCTGCCTATTGATAGATGGGTAGCTGTATACTTGTCCATATTATCGCTGAAAGGACAGGATTAGGAAACTTGCTTTTTGCATAGTGATCAAGATATACTTTCTTCAGTAAGCAAGCCAGTATGGAACCCTTGCGCATCTTGAGAAACGGCATTTGTTTAACTAACTGCATTATATTGCAGTACTGTTAACCTCTGTCATCATTTTAGACACTGTCAGTCAACAGTTTGGTTTATTACAGCCAAATGACTCCTTCAAAGCTGTCATACATGTACAGCACTTTCTCGGGGCAGAGAGGTTAACTGACAGATGACAAAGGATTCTGGTCATTCTAGACATCTTCGTGATTTTTACAAAGCTAGAACTGGCTGTAGACATCAAGTAGATATATGCTTTAACCTTTATATTGACAGCATGTTGTCACAAGATGCAGAAAAAACCATCATGGTCTTGGTGACCTCCTTGCTATGTGAAAATCTCAGGAAACCTGGCTTGTTGTGCCGGGAGAGCAGTGTGGGTGTCACAGGCAATAACATCTGCTACAGGTGTAAATAATTTCTTAGAAGCAATGATTACTATTTCCACTCCTCTCACTATAAGAAGAGTCCACCCTCCATACTTGAGGGAGCTAAATTAAATTTTCCTTGCACAGTTGAGAAACCTGAGCTGGTCTGGACAATTCATACAACAGAAAGCCAAGCAAAATAACTCCTACTAGAGAGATTTTCTTTTAACACACTTTCTCTGTACCTTCTCAGCTGTGGTCCTCTAAGTGAATCAGTCTACTCTGTGGGAAAGTGCAGAGTAGAAATAAGTATATGGGAAATAGAAATAATGGTACAAAAATCCAAAGTGAAGTGAAAAGTTCATTACACTGAACGGTATTTTTTCACATTGTTTTGCTTTATCAAGAAAGCAATTGTTTTGCTGCTAAAATTATTTTACTTCCTTAGCAGGTTGCCAGAGAAACTAAATTTTTTTAAGGGACAAAACATTGTATTTTCCAATAAAAACAGTGTGGAGGATTGTTGGATATTTTTTAATTATAGTTACATATTATGAACTGAATATTTCAGGGTATATAGAAAAGTTGTGAAAGCTTGTCTATGAAAATGATTCATAAAACCTGTGATAAAACAGCTTGGAATATTTCAACTCCACAATAGTGTTTTTAATGAGATCGTTTAGAAAACCAACATTTTCTGGTCTGATTTATTTTCCTAGCTTTATGAAACCTAGATTTAGTTTTATGAAACCATTTTTCCAAGAAGTTGCACATCTGGTTTAAAATGCTTAGAAGCCTTATCTCTAAGGAAGACAATCTTGTGCAGTTGGTCAGTGTCCAGAATAGCCCCACAAGCGTAGGCATTCACAACTCTAGCTCTGCAGAACCATTCTGAAGGTAATACTGAGAATGAATAGCTTCTACTAGGTATCAAACCACTGTACTCTGAATCAGAAGGAACAAATAAACTGTATTTCCTCTCTCAGTGCCTACCTAGTGATGTCTCCAAGTCAAAGCTCCTATATTGACACAGAAAAGCTGTTATAGCAAAAAGCAGAATTTCCATAGTTACGGACCTATTGCTGGCTTTACGTAAAGTGAAATTTATGGTCTGTGATATAGATGTGATCGGAATAGATATCAAATGTCCTCATCATTGTTAAACTCTGGCTGAGTATGTATTTATTTAATTTATTTTTAGTTGACAGGCCTTCAGTGTAAGTCTCCTAAGCTATGTCCATAGTAAAAAGAGAGATTCACCAGAAGATGATTGCTTGAGTCACCTGCATGTACCTATGTCTGTTTACTGAGGACATTAAGGTTTGGCTGGCAAGAGAACCAACATAAACTATTTTAACTGAAAAAAACAGCAAAAGAAAGAAAAATTACCTGTAATGTGCAGTTCTTATGAAAAAGAATTCAAGCTGTTGATCTCAGAAGGTTCCCACAGCCCTGTGTTGCTGTAAGACCACTGTCTAGTTTTTCCCATGCAACTAACTCTTGAATTCAGTGTGTAACTGAAGCTTTCCTAGAAATTAAGGTAGAGCTGTTTCTGAAAACCATTGCAAATATTTTGACATTATTTCTTTATTTAAAAAAAAACCAAAACATTTTTATTTAATTAAAAAAACCCCAAAGACTATCTCAACTGTGTTATAGATACTTCAGATACTACAGTGTCTATTAGTAGGAATGAGCTACAGAAATGGGCATGGGCATTTGTAAGCAATTCTGCAGGACCACAGCAGAACCAGAGTTCTGCATTCAGATCTGTGCTACTGTCTGCTATGAGGCAATTCATTTTAAAATAAAGCCTTGTAAGAGTACTCAACCATTTTGAAATTTCTGTGAGGTCCTAGATAAGCAGTATTCTACGCTGATTCAATGTCAGGTGTTGATTTCTGTTATAAGCAAAGGAACTACATAGCAATGGTCTCTTGTTTTGTAACCAAAGGATGTAGTGAAATTAGTGAATCTCCCATTAAAGAAACAAGCTGTGGACCTAGGCTGTTTACTAAGAAAAGGTTTTTTCCACCCCCATGCAGACTATTAATATGTTCATTAGAATCCAAAAGTCCCCAGTTCCTGTTTAAATGAAGACCCTTTAGGGATCTAAAGCACAAATTTGCTTTAGGGATGGCAGAATTGACTTCAGATAAAGGGATCTGTGGTAATATGTGGAAACGATGCTGGAAGGTTGAGATTCATCTCACTTAAGATGTCGAAAGATTGTACATCTAGTCTAAGCCCTTAGCTCTTTCTGTCTTCTGTGGAAAGAGCTGGGGGCTCCTCAGAATGATTAATCTCAGCTGTCCTAGACATATGTCATGGTGAGATGAACCACACTCTGAAGGTGCCTGTTCTTTCCTGTGACTATAAATGAATCACAATGTGACTAAATCAGATTTAAAAACTTGGACTTAAAACTAATTTTCTGATACCTAACCAGGAGTAGATGAATCCCACTTCAAGTGTCTTTTTGTTTTAACCTTTTTTCAATGTGAAGAAAATAAACTATGACAATATAATCTTTCAAAGAACACAACTGTCATCAAAGGAAAATGGAGCAATGATTAGAGATAGAACAATTTTGATAGATCTTTATTGGTATGTTTAGCCTAGAGATAAGAATTTTGTGTGTGTGTGTGGTATAATGTAAAGTGAATACAAAGAATAAATCTTTAAGTGATTAATAGCTGCACACTTTCAGCATAATCTACCATAATTTATTTCCTGCTGTGCTCATCATTAGATTAATCACACTTAACTTCACCAAAGCTAAAAGTTAACTGCCTAAAAGCTATAAATCTATAAGTTAAACACTTAAACTATTTATGTAGACCCTAGTGAAAGTCTGTGTTGAAATAAAAGCACTTCCAGGAGATTTATCATGCTATCCTAACATATATACCCATAGTAGGCAGAATAAATTGTCATTTCTTATGACAGTTCCAGAGAGGGTTTAAATAACTAGATTAGAATGGATTATCACAAGAGGAGGTAGTTTAAGCCTTTTTTGGGCAGCTGGAGAATGTCTCATAACCACTGGCCTTGGCACTTGTGGGCATCTTTAACCACACCAGTTCCTGCCAGAAGAGCAATATGTCTGGGCACAATCTAGGAGATATTTGAAATCTATTAATACAATTTCTTGATACAGATGAACAGATACAGACATGCACAAATTAATGGGACACAGTGAGATGCATCCAAGGTGTCTGATGTCATTACACGACTGCTATCATCACAAATAGTCCTGTCAATCAGAGGAGATTCCTGATAACTGGAAAAAAATCAAATGCCTTGCCTATCTTTGGGAGAGAGAATCCAGGGAACTACAGGTTGGTCAGCCTCACCTTAGTTCCTTGGGAGGTGATGGAGCAAATCCTCTTAGAAACCATTTCTCAAAATATGAAGGACAAGAAGCTATCAGCATGGATTTAAGAAGAGCCTGATAATCCTTATTTCTTTCCATGACAAAGTGACTAGCTCTGTGGACATAGGGAAGGCAGTGGATCTTTTATACCTTGACTTTAGGAAGGCCTTTGACAGTCTCCCACAGTCCACAATGGTGGCAAGGCTGGAGCACAGGCTGTGCAAAGAGTGTCTGTGAAAGCTGGGTCTGTTCGGCATGTAGAAGAGAAAGCTCAGGGAAACATTATTGCTGTCTGCAACGACCTGATCAAAGCATACACAAAAGAGAGGCAGACTCTTCTGGAGGTGTCCAGCAATAGGACAAGAGGCAATGGATACAAGCTGGAACACAGCAGATACTGATAGTGATGTAAGGAAAAATGCTTGTGACTGCCCAGAGAACCTGGGGAAATCTCTACCTCTGGAGATGTTCAACAAGACTTGAACAGACATGTCTCTGAGTACCCTGATATGATTAAACTTCCTTTGAAGACCAGGTTGGACTAGATAAGCTCTGGATGTCCCTTACAACCTACATTATTCTGAGTCAACGATTCCATTCAATTTCTACATGTTTAAATTCAGGTGAAATAAATTCCAATCCTAGGTAGAAATCAACTTGAGAATTACTTTTAAAATTTACAGACTATCTGTGTAATAGATGCCTGAACTCCCATTATAGTAAATGAGGATCTAATTAGTACAATGGAGCCTACAGAGCCATGTCTTGAGGCTGAAGTCTAGTCTTTGGGGGCCTGGTATGTAAGGACACAACACATTGCATGCAGGAGTGTAATACCCACAATGCGGGCTATCTAAGATGAGAAGGTGGAAGCCCATTCCTGTCACACCTGAAGATTCAGATAAGCGAAGTAAACAAACAGAATCACCTGTTATGAAATAAGTGACAGAAGGCCTAGACTAGCTTCAGAAATTGATAAACATGTATTGTTGTTTCAGAATATCAGTGCAATGAAAACATAACTGTGTTAAGACAAAAAAGATTTTACAGACCTTTCTTCTATTTAGACTAGCATAAATCCCATATTTAGGCATTTTGCTCCCTTTAGGATCAGTGCCAAAACAAACCCAAACTGTAACTGAATTAAATTTGAATTAAACTTGACTTTACAACTCTGCCATTTTGAACTGAGATTCCAGGCAGGAATTTTTTGAGATTAGTTCAAAGTTTAGAGAAGCTATGGAAAAGATTAGATTAACTAGAAATAAAGAAATTAACTACCTGAAATAAAATCTTTTTAATCATATTTTTTTAAGTTTGGGCACCGTGGCATTTTCATCCCTCAAAACAATCATCCCACAGTGGGATCCCTCTGCTTTTAAAGTTTTAACTTTGCATACTTTCAAATATGTGGTAGCATGTGAGCTAGTTGTAAGGCTTCTCATGTAAGCTAACATTTTAGTGAGAACTAGTAAATTCTGGCCATGTAGGCCATGGATTTATTTCCCCCAGTTCTGTCCTAGTTGTGATGAATATCAAGAATTCTTTTTCCACTCATATGTGGCAACTATAATTATTGTTTTTTTCTTAAAAAACTTTTAGCCATACCTTTGGAAATGCTTCTTTAATGAAAGTCTTCATAAGACCTACCAAAACTCCGTTTCTGCTCATGCCTGTATCCAGTTGGGTTTTGAGTATCTCCAAGGGTGGAGGTTCCACAACCTCACAGAGAACCTGTTCCAGTGTCTGCCCCACCTCACAGTAAGTTTTATGTGTAAATTGAATTTCCTGTGTTTCAGTTTGTGCCTGTTTCCTGTTGTCATGTGACTGGGCACCACTTCATTCCCTCTCACCAGATTTGTATGTACATTGGTAAGATTCTCTCTGAGCCTTCTGCTCTGCAGCAGGGAGCTGTGACTCTTCCGCCTGTCCTCAAGTGACAGATGTTTCATTTTGTTGATCACTTTCATGGCTTTTAGCTGGACTCACTTCAGTACGTCTGTATCTCCTTTGTACTCAGGAGGCCAGAACTGGGCCCAGCACTCCAGATGTATCTCACCAGTGAGGAGCAGAGGGGAAGGATCACCTCTCCTAACCTGCTGATAACACTCTACCTAATGAAGTCCAGGATGCTGTGCCTTTTGGTTTTTGTTTTTTTTTATGGTCACAGAGGTTCACTGCTGGCTCATATTCACCTTTTCCACCAGGACCACCAGGTTTTTCTCTGTGGAGCTGCTTCCAACATGTCTGATCCCCAGCCTCTACATGTACAGGACTTTGCTTTGCCCTTTATTGAATTTCATAAGGTACCGCTCAATTCATTTCTCCAACCTGTTGAGGCACCTCCACATGACAGTGCAATGATCTGGTGCATCAACCACACCTCCCAGTTTTGAATCATCTGCAAAATTGCTGAGGGTGCACTTTGTTCCAGATGTCTACTTATCTATTCTGTACATCCTCAGTTTGTCTGTGAGAAAGACAGTCTTGAAAACCATACTGAAGTTGAAATAAATAATATCTACTGCTCCCTCCTAATTCACCAAGTCAGTCATCTCATCATAGAAGGCTATCAGTTTGGTCAAGCATGATCTCCCCTGTGTAAATCCAGGCTGACTACTGCCAGTCACCTTCTTGTCTGTGCTTCATATATTTTGGAATTGTTTTCAGGATGATTTACTCCATCAGCTTCCAAGGGCTGGCTCCCTTCAGCCCTGCTTTATGGTTTTCAAGGTCTCTCCTGTTCACATCACCCTGTGTCTTTTGCTTGCCAACCTGGTCCACTACTTTCTCACTTGACTTTGAGTCATCATGTCTCTCCTCCACTGTTTCTAGTTTAAAGCTGTCTTTACCAGGTTGGCCACCCTTTGAGTAAAGATGCTTTTGTCCTGTGTGGTCACATGGTTCTGATTTCTTCCTAGCAGCCCTTCATCCTCAAATTGGATCTCATAGTTGTAAAACCTGAATTCCTATTGTCCATACCAGTTATGCAAACAGTTCCAATTAAGAATAATCACAGTTTCAACTAATTTGTAGATATTTAATCTATCCTACACAGTGCCTTGTTCATACAAGGATTAGCTTCCTTTCCAAGAAGAGACTTCACAGTAAAAAAAGTATAAAAATATGGGGGTTTTATTCTTGTAACTGGCAGTTGACATTAACTGTGGAATATTTCTTAGAAATTCATGAGAGTCTCCCAGAGGTCAATGCTCCTTTAGTACAAAAAGACAAGAAAGAAAGAAAGTCTTCAAAAGCCAAACTAACATGTGTGTGCTTCCCACTGGGCTTGCGAATGCTTTGCTTGCTGTACCTTGTTAAATGTAAATTTAAAATAAGTCAAGTAGATGCCTGCTGAGAAACATGTAGCTTCACTGTCTGAGTCATACCCAAATCTGTCACAAAGGGCATGACTGCTAAATAATCTAAAAATGATGTTCATGATGACTGCTCTGCCCCTAAACTTCCCAGAACAGCCTCACCATTGGCCTTAGAAGGCATCAGAAAGGCTGAGTTCGACCTTTATAATGAAGAGGGTTTATCTCTGGTGATGGTTTTACACTGGTTTTACAATGACTTTTCTTATGTAAAATCACCTAAATTTAGAGGTAGGACTTAGCTGAAGGTGAAGACACCTGCGTTTTGATATCTGTGTATAATTGTCTCTATGGTGTTATAGGTGTCTAAACTCTTTGCCAAAGGAAACCATAGCTTTACCATCAGTGAATTTTAGGAAATGGTTCAGCTTGCTAAAAGCCTAATACGTTATTCAGTTGCCCTAGGCTATGCAGGTACCTAACCTGCACAGGGCTGCCTAACCAGAGGTACCAAATGAAAAGGCTGGCAGTTATGGCATAGCAAATACATGAGGCCCGTGTTCTTTTGCAACGGCAGCTGAAAGATGGGACTGCCCCATATGGGTGTCCTGTGAGCGTGCTGATGTTAAGGAGAGGAGATGGGTAATTTTCCTGCCTAAACTTGCATGGGGTAAACAGATCCCAGAATATGGTTTCACTGATAGACTTATTTTATTTCTCTCTTCCACAATTTTCATTTCTACCGGACAAAATAGGCACCTGCAACGATCCATCCTTTCCTTGTCATATGGTAGAAAGTGCCCTGCAAGAACCAGCACTAATGAGATATTTACCCCTCCTTCTCCCCAAGCCTTGTAAACCTTCCCTTGCTGAGCATGCATGAATGGATAAAAGCAGGGTTCAGAATTTCATTTTGTACTGATAGCTTTCAAGCACTATGAACCTTGATCCATTGTTAAGGATGCTAATTACTGTATAGTGTATATCAATACTACCACCAAAGGCACATGCAGATATTTCCATTACATAGGCATTACATTATGAAAATTATTGGATTTATTCTGAACAGTGCACAATAAACCAAATTACAGTTCTTTTTCAAATATGCTCTGCTTCAGCAATTCTTCATTGACAGACCTAAAAGGAACACTTACTGAATTCACAATCAAAAGAAGACAATATATCTATTTGAATATGAAAATCACTGGTTTTACAATGACTTTCCTTATGTAAAATCATGATTAAGCAAAATACTTCCATCTATTCAAGCAATGTGAAATTTCAGATAACAGTAATTCTTACATTTGTTCACCGCTTCCCATCAGTTGTCTTAAGTAAGCCTTGCCATCTAGTGTGTAGAATTCTAATAATACCATTATTCAGTTAATGAAATTGAGGAAGAAATTATATAATTTGCCACAGCTACAAATGGAGTTACTTTAAAACCAGGAGACCTGAATAAATAATTACACGAATGTGGAAGCAGAACAGCTGTAACGTTTATAATGTTTACTAGTGGGTATGTACACCAAATGCTCTTAATGTACTTCAACTTTGGTTAAAAAATATTTTAAAAAACTTTTTCAAAGTAATAAAATTTAATTTTGTTTTTTACAAGTATGCGAAATACTCAGGGCACCTACACATTTGTTTTCCTGTATTTTTTTTTCTACATTCCATCAGTCCATGGAATTTTTCCTGCATTTACGTTAATTGAGAATGAAATACTGAACACAGGGAGTGTTTCTTTCAGGTGACTGATGTAACAAAAATGATTAGGGTGAAACAATGTCTTCAGTGCTCTGTTCTGCACCTCTAGTAGGTTTGCACAGCAAGGTTGGGTAGCCGGGGGCTACAGGGGTGGCTTCTGTGAGATGACGCCAGAAGCTTCCCCCATGATGATGGAGCCAGCGCCAGCCGGCTGCAGGATGGCCCCGCCGCTGGCCAAGGCCCAGCCCGTCAGTGACGGTGGCAGCGCCCCTGGGGCAGCAGATTTCAGAAGGGGAAAAAATATCTGCGCAGCTTTTAGAATATGTGAGAAACGCCTGTGCAGCCCCCAGGGCAGGGCAGGAGGAGGCCGGGGGGCTCCAGGCGCCGCGGCAGAGGCTCCCCCCAGCCCGCGGCGCAGCCCCCGGCGGGGCAGGCTGTGCCCCCAGCCCACGGAGCCCCCGGGGGGCAGCTCCCCCCCCGCAGCCCGGCAGGGCCCCACGCCGGGGCAGGGGGTGCCCGAGGGAGGCTGTGACCCGCGGGCAGCCCGCGCTGGAGCAGCTCCGGGCAGGGCCCGCGGCCCCGCGGGGAGAGGAGCCCGGGCCGGGGCCGGGCTGCGGGCAGGGCCGGTGCCCCCGCGGGGACCCGCGCCGGGGCCGGCCGGGCCTGAGGGGCTGCGCCCCGCGGGGGGACCCACGGCGGGGCCGGGCGTGGGGAACCGCAGCCCGGCAGGGCCCCAGGCTGGGGCAGCCCGTGGAGGGCCCCCTGCCCTGGCAGGGCCCCGCGCTGGGGCAGGGCAGGCTGTGAGGAGCCTCCCCCGGAGGGGCAGGAGCGGCAGGGACAGCGCGGGAGGGACTGACCCAGCCCCGGGCCCGCCCTGTGCTGCTGGGGAGAGGAGGGAGAGAAATTGTGAATAAAGTTAAGCCCAGGAAGAAGTTTGGGGGGGAAGTTATTTTTAAGTCTTAATTTTAGTTCTCATTATCCTACTCTGATTTGAATGGTAATAAATTAAACTATTTCCTCAAGTCAAGTCTGTTTGCCCGTGACAGTAATTGCTGAGCGCTCTCTCTGTCCTTACCCCAACCCACCAGCCTTTTGTTCTATTTTCTCCCCCTGCCCAGCTGAGGGGAGCAGTGACAGAGCAGCTTTAGTGGGCTCTTGGCATCCAGCCAGGGTCAGCCTACCACAGCACCAAACACAGAAATCTCCACTGTTCACAGAGGCCAAACTGATGAGCTTACCAGTCGTGCACATGCAATGTTAAAACACGGTATTCTTAAAACCAGGGAGATGTATTTGATAAATCAACAGTTTTCAGCATGCCACTGCAGTTCTTGACTCCTACTCATGTGTTATATTTTACACTCTCTTTCCTGTTTGGTGAACCACTCCAGTCTGCTCAAAGGAAAAATAGACATACTTTGAGTTACTAAATAATAAATGAAAATCATCTAGTTTTTTAATATGGAATATTGTACAGGTTATGAATCATCAAGGTAACTAAAGGCTGGGCTTTAAATAATGGGTAAATGTAGACTTGTTTGAAACGTAAAACTGGTTCCAGACCAAACCTGTGAGTATTACTATTAACAAACAAGTGAGAGGGCCTGGCACGTCAGCTGAGGCTGGGCCTCCACTTTGCCAGGTTTGCTGAGCTCACTGGAGATGGCTTGGCTTCTGTAGGATGTCTCAAATGACAACAATGTCCTCTGTTGGACACCTGAGTCCTGCTCTCATGTCTAGTGATTTTAATCCCCCTCTGGACACCTCTGACTACATGCATTCAATATCAATTGACTGCACTGGAGATTTTAAGACATAGACCAATGAATGTCTTACTCTTTCTCAAGGCGAATCTTCCTTCATGTTCACTATTTAGGGTATAAAAAGTCTAGAGAAATATGGTTGTAAGAGATTACACTTTGTACACATCTGAGATGACTGTCAGAGGTAGCGTGGACAATGAAGATTCCTCAGAAGAACTGCAGCAAAGTGAGGCCAAGCAATTTGTCATTGTCATAATCAGCCTAAGACAGTATGATGTCCTTGTAGTCTCAACATGGAGCATTCACCACAAAGACACCTGTCTTCTCAAATAAGAGCACAGGTTAGAAGTATAATTAGCAAAAGAAAAATTGGCTGTGTTGACAGATACGGAAAGCTGTTACCCATCTATTTTCAAATAGCAGTGGGAAGGGGCTGGAGCATGTCTTCCTGGCAGTTGATGTCATGCAGGCATATTCTTCTCCATCTGGCAAGCTAAGCATGCTAATTCAGTCCCTGAAAACAGAAAATGGCAGCAACTCAGAAAAGACATTTCTTTGTTCCACAGATGATGTGTTTATGATGTGGCTGTAGGCTACAGAAGATCACAGGAAATTCCATGTACCCCTTTTTCAAGGAAAACAATACATTTAGATAATTTGATATGAATTATAGCAAGATCTAATGTTAAAGAGAAAGGAAGATGTTTGTTTTCAAGCAGTAGTTTAGGAAACAGATACTAAATATTTAAGTTAAAACTAGGCTTCTTTGATGCTATTGCAAACAAAAGAAAGCCTGTACTGGCAGAATATTAATCCTGATTTTAAAACACAAATCAGGTGAATTATCTTTACCATTCTTTGCATTTTACTTGAATGTAGCATTTTCATAATTTGGCGATCCTGTCATTTTCTTACCAGAAGACAATGCAAGAAAATAAGTCACCCATAGCAACATTTATCTTGCTCTGTTTTGTTACTACACATGGTCCATAGCTTTATGTTCTGAGCTCAGGTTATGTTGTCTAACTGAAATAATTTCAAACTTCATTTTGATTTCAGGTTTTCAAACTCTGTTGTTTTGCTCATAAATTCAATATTCTTGTATCCATGGCAACAAGAAGATGTGCATACTGTATCTTAAATATTATCTCACTAAAAAGTCAAACACTTGAAATGGAAAGCACTTTCCATGTCAGAACTTCATTGTATTTCACATAGACAATTATGAACAAGAAATCAAATGTGTAGTGACTTTGCTGCAGGATGTACTGTAATTATGTCTTTGTTTCACAATGTACTTTTATAGCTCAAGTTTCTTCGAAATGAAAAAGTGCTGCATTTTTATTATTAAATGCTAATGCATTCTTAACGGGAAAACTTAAATCTACCAATGTTTAACAATTATGCAGAATGCACTAAAGTGCTCTCAGCTTAATCAGTTTGTTTGCATCTAATAAAAAGTTGTAATTGTCACTGGAATTCAACAGCAAGAGATTGGTCTAAACAAAAATACAGGGATAGAAATCAGCATATTTCATACAGACTTCAACTCGCCTCCAAGTTTTGGTTAGCCAGAACAGTAAAGACCAGTATAGGCAGTGAAGAGAAAAGTGCTCCTTCAATGTGATCTTCCCACCCAAAATAAGTTCCTAAATTTAGTTAAACAAATTCAGCTTTAGGAATAAATTCTGACATATCACCAGTAATTGCAAACAAAATTTTTTTATGAGTGTTGGCTTCCCAGGACCCTAAAATGTGCTTGGGAGATAGCTACAAAAACCCCACAACCATTAGAACCAAAGTTGGAATCCAAACAGCTACAAATTCCAGAATAGGTTAGAAAGGCCAGTTTTGTATCAGTTGCTACTGTCCAAATACCTTCAAGAAGAGTTAGGACAGACACTTAATCATCAAAGTTCAAAATCTCCATGTTTGAAAATACCACCTTCACTTGTTTCTTATCTAGCAGTAGTAGAACAGAGAATAAATTGTCAGATGTGAATTACTTTAAAAAAAAACTGGTTAGAATTATTTCTAGTAAAACACAAACAAGCAGATTCTGAGATAAAGAAGAATTTAATTGAACATTGCAAGGAATTACCTATATTGAATTTTTAAGGGGAAATACAGGAAAACATGCCACAATTAGTACTTGTTACATATCAAACCCTGTTTTAAGAACATACAGATCTTCAGCATTGTTTCTATTTGAATAAACAGACTGCAAAATGTGCAAATTTTCTATTTTTTTTTCTGATGATGTATTTGAATAAAAAGGTACACCTTCGGTTCAGATGAGTATACATTACGCCAACACATCAATTTGGATTTGCAGTTCTGTTTTCCATAATGAATTTGAGGGCCACCACTTCACAGTGCTGTCCTATACCTCAGACTGAAAATAAATTGGCATGTTCAAACAAGCAATTATTCCTCAGTTTGAAGAAACTTCAAGGGAGCTTGAAGGAACCTGTGTTGGAAACCCTTTATTCTTTGTGAGTCTAGGGGAAAGAAACAGGAGATGTTGGCATTGTAATTTCTTTTCCATGTTTATAATCTTTCCTTTAAATGACAGCTCTCAGATGGAGACAGAAACATTTGGAGCAGCTCATTGTTAATGAGATTTCTCTCTTACCAAGTGTCTGATTCCTCCTTTGTTTTTCTCTTTGTTCTCATTTCTTTTCTACTTTTCTATTATTCTTCTCTTTGGGTCTTTGGTTTTTTAATGTTTAAAATGCATGTAAAACACAAATTGAATGCCAAGGAAAGGTCAACAGTTCCAAATGATGTCTGCAATAGTTTCTTTAATTTAATTTTCTCTTTATGCTTTAGCTACAGATAAATCCTGACTTTCATAGGTGCTGACTTCTCACAACTTCCACTAGCTGGTTTTAAAATTGCTATGGAGTCAGGTCTTGAAAAAACCCTAACAACTCAAAGGTATCTTGAGTTTGGATTGACACCTAAAAAACCCTCAGCAACCTGACACTCAGTCAATAAATGATTTTGGATAACAACCTTCTGACATTAAAATCATAAAAATATATTTTCAAGAAAAGAAAATTTCACACAGCTGGTTTCACTGGATCTGAATTGGACATTCAAGGTCACAAATTGCTTCTGAAAATCTTGGGGTTAGCTCCCAAAAGAAGAGGAGCACATGATCAAGGACTGAAACTTTCCATTCCTTAGCAAAGACTAGGCATGATTATACCTTGCACCTAATAATACAGAATGCTCTTTTAAACTCCTCGGGTGAGTGCTTTCCAGAGGACCATATTCAAAATACAGGGGGTTGCTCTAAACCTAGGAGTCCTATGTGTTACAATAAAGAAGCAAATAAAAAATTATCATAAATACTTTCTACATGCTTGCATAGAAATATAGGGTATATCCAGACTATTTTCTAATTTTCTCATTTTTCCCTACTCTTCCTAGTTACAGAGTTCTAAAAGGAAGAGAAATTAACAGAAGAAAAATTCAATAATAGATGTACCCGTTGACTGTTCTTTAGTGTAGCTTTCCTATGCTTATAGGACAGATTGCAAATTTCTACAGGCAAGGACAGGCAATATTTAGAAATTCAGAAATTAGCTCTTAGATTACCTCATGAAAGCTATTGTAGAAAAGCTTGGCATTACTTATTTGCAGTAACACTTTTAAAAAGCATTGTAATATTCTCTTTCACTTCTGTCCTTCTGCCCTCTCTTCTAACAGTAATCTCATTCTGTCATGTTGCTTTTTCCATGTTTTTCTCAGTTTAGAGTACTTTAACATCATCTTAAGTCTACAGTTTAATTAGAATTCTAAACAATCACTGTAGGAATCAATTGAACTAATGATTTTTTATACAACTTCTTCTTTGACTGACAAAACTTTCACCAAAACTCGGGACTTCAGTAAACATCAGCTTTGACACATACATTGTCCTTTACTTGATTAGAGCACTGTGTGCATAGTGACATGAGATTTGCTTTGTTTTGTTTTCTGGTTGAAGTAAGCCTCTCGAGAGCTGATATACCATAAATAATTTGCTCCTTACATTGCTTGTTTGAACCTTGGCTCTGAATGAAGGACAGCATCTAGAATATTCATACTTGGTTCTTGTACCTTCAAAAATGGGTTTCCTACTAGAATCTTAGACTAAAGTGAAAACTCGTCCTACCCCTTGTTTATTCCTTTCTCTAACCCCATTTGAAACATCACCGCAACCATTTTAACCACTCCTTAGCCTGAAGCTCCCACCCTCCTTATGCCCCATGCCCCCTAGCTTAACTTGCTCATTCAATTTTTTGATGTAGCCCTGTGAATATTTTTCTAAAATACAAAATTCCTTTCCCTTTAAGACTGTGATGTCACGGCTTGAAGGTAAGATGGCCCTTCCAAAGATTTTTTCCAGTCCCTGAGGCATACTCTTTTCAAAATAAAAGGCTATGGCTCCACACCTTTTTGAAGTGATGTTCTGTTCTACTGCTGTTCTGAAGAGGCTTGGCATATAGAAAAAAAGGTATTATACCCATTTGATGCTGCAAGTGATGGAAAATGAAAAAAAATGTGGGCAGGTGAAGGACAGCCACAGATTTCCAGAATTCACTGCTGCAGAAACTTATATTTTGTGGAATTTATGCTTTCTGCTTACAAATATTTTTGAAAGTTGAATCATAGAATTGCAGAACCATTTATATTGGAAAAGACCTTGAGATCAAGTCTAGCCTTCTACCCAGAACTGCCAAGTCCATCACTGAACCATGTCACTAAGCACTGCATCTGCATGTTTTTTAAATGCCTCCAGGAATGGTGGTGTCACCACTTCCCTGAGCAGCCTGGTCCAAGCTTGACCACCCTTTCAGTGAATAATTTTTTTCTAATGTCCAGTCTAAACCTCCCTTGGCATAAGTGGAGGCAATTTCCTCTTGTCCTGTTGCTTGTTACCTGGAAGAAGAGACCAACTCCCATGTGCCTACAGCCTCCTTTCAAGCAGCTGTAGAGAGCAATAAGGTGTCCCCCCCACCCAAGTCTTCCCCTGTCCAGATTAAACAACCCCAATTTGTTCAGCCTCTTTTCATGGAACTTGTACTGTAGACCCTTCACCAGCTTCATTGCCCTTCTCTGGACATGGTTCAGCACCTCAATGTCCCTCTTGAATTGAGAGACCCAAAATTTAACACAGTATTCAAGGTGCAGCCTCACCAGTGCCAAGTATAGGGGGACAACCACTTCCCTAGTCCTGCTGGTCACACTGTTTTGGATACAAGTCAGGATGCTGTTGGCCTTCTTGGCCATGGGCACCCTGATGACTCATGTTCAGCTGGCCATCAACCAGCACCCCCAGGTCCTTTTCAACCAGGTGGCTTTCCAGCCACTCTTCCCCAAGCCTGTAGCACAACCTGGGGTTGTTGTGACCCAGGTGCAGGACACGGCATTTCTTCTTGTTGAACCTCATACAACTGTCCTTGGCCCATTGGTCCAGCCTGTGCAGGTCCCTCTGCAAAGCCTTCCTACCCTCAAGCAGATCAACACTTCTTCCCAACTTGATGTCATCTGGAAACTTACTGAAGGCACACCCAACCCCATTGTCCAGATTGTTGATAAAGATATTAAACAGAACTGGACTCAATACTGAGCTTTGGGGAACACCACTTGTGACCAGCTGCCAGCTGGATGTAACACCATTTACTACCACTCTTTGGGCTCAGCCAGACAACCAGAATTTTATTGAGTGTAGAGTACACCCATCCAAGCCATGATTCTCCAGTTTCTCCAGGAGAATGCTGTGGGAGATGGTGTCAAAGACTACTAAATTCTAGGTAGACAACATGCACAGCCTTTCCCCTCACCCACTATAAACACGTCACCTTGTCATGGAAGTCGATCAGGTTCATCAAGCAGGACCTGCCTTTCGTAAACCCATGTTGGGCAGTTTTAAAACCCTGGCTGTCCTGCACATGCCACGTGATGGCACTCAGGATGGTCTGCTCCATAACCTTCCCTGGCACCGAGGTCAGGCTGACAGGCCTGTAGTTCTCTGGATCCTCCTTCCTGCCCTTCTTGTAGATGAGCTAACCTCCATGTTCTGGGACCTCTCCAGTTTGCCAAGTCTGTTGAAAAATGATGGAGAAAAACTTGGTGAGTTCCTTCACCAGCTCCCTCAGTACCCTCAGGTGGATGCCATCTAGCACCATAGACTTGTCCATGTCTAAGTGGAGCAGTAGGTCACCTCACCATTTCCTCTTGGACTGTGGGGACTTCATTCTGCTCCTCCTTGTCCCTGTCTCCCAGCTCAGGGGGCTGAGTACCCAAAGAGAAGCTGGTCTTGCTGTCAAAGACTGAGGCAAAGGAAGCATTAAGTACCTCAGCCTTTTCCTCATCCTTCGTGGCAATGTTCCCCACCACATCCAATAAAGGCTGCAGATCATCCTTGCCCCTTCTTTTATTTCTAAAGTATTTTTAAAAACGCTTTTTATTATCTTTTACAGCAGTGGCCAGCCTGAGTTCTAGCTGGGCTTTCACGTCTTTAATCTTCACCCTGCATAACCTCGCCACATCCTTATAGTCATCCAGAGCTGCCTGCCCCTACTTCCAAAGGTGGTAAACTCTCCTTTTTTCCCTGAGTTCTAGCCAAAGTTCTTGTTCATCCAGGGTGGTCTTCTCCCCAGCTGGTTTGTCTTTTGGCACATGGGGATGATCTGCCCCTGTGCCTTTAAGACTACCTTCTTGAGAATGTCCAGCCTTCCTGGACCCCTTGGCCCTTCAGAACTATCTCCCAAGGCACTCTGTCGACCAGGCTCTTAAACAGGCCAAAGTCAGCCCTCCAGTAGGCCAAGGTAGTGGCTCTGCTGACCCTCCTTCTTACTTCTCTTAGAACTGAAAACCTGTCATCTCGTGATTGCAGTGCCCCTGGCATCCTCTGACCACCACATCACCCACCAGTCCTTCGCTGTTTGCAAACAGCAATTCCAGCAGGGTATTCCCTTTTGGTTGGCTCGCTGACCAGCTGTGTCAGGAAGTTCTCTTCCACACATTCCAGAACCTCCTAGACTTTTTCCTCTCTGCTTTGTTGTATTTCAAGTGGGTATCCAGCAGGTTGAAGTCCCCCATGAGAACAAGGGCTAGCAATCTTGAGACTTCTCCCAGCTGCTTGTAGAGTGTTCCATCTGTCTCTTCATCCTGGTGGGGTAGTCTATAACAGACTCCCACCAGAATATCTGCCTTGTTGGCCCTCCCTCTGATTCTTAGCCATAAACAACTCAAGCTCTGGGCAGTTGAAACACTCCCTGACATACAGAGATACTCCACCGCCTCTCCCTCCTTGCCTATCCCTTCCAAAGAGTTTGTAGCCATCCATTGCATTACTCCAGTCATGCGAGTTATCCCACCATGTTTCCATGATGGCAATCATGTCACAGCCTTCCTGCTGTATTATGGCTTCCAGCTCCTCCTGTTTGTTGCCCATGCTTCAGGCATTGGCATAGATGCACTTCAGCTGTGCTATTGATCTTGCCTGCAGCTCTGGCATGCTGCCCCCAGGCTCATCTCTAACAAGTTTGTTCTTATTCCCTTCCCCCTTCAAATTTATTTTAAAGCTCTCTCAATGAGTGCTATAAGATATTTTTAAAAAGTTACCATTTTTTCTCCTCTCTACAATCATTGATACTTTACAAAAATGAGCGTATGTGATGTAACTTTACCATGAACTTATATGCACGAAAAGATAAGAGAAACAAAATCACAGTGGGACTGGAGTTTTCAAAACTACTCCCCAGTGGATAAGCAGCAGGACCAGAAGGAAAGCAGGAAGCTGACCAAGGATTTGGGAGTTTACTGGGAAAAGAAGATAAACTTCCTGCTCCCTGGACTTTGTTTTGTATTTTGCTCTGATGATCTGGTAAAAATGATTATACACCTTGAAGAAAGAAATGTGAAAGCAAGGTTTTGCCTCATCCAGATAATTACCTAAATAACCAGGGATAGAAATCTGAAATATAGGTACACTGCATCTAATATAAACTAAATCCAGGCCCATACTTCTAGCCTTAGGGCAAAACAAGGAATAGGATCTATATATAATAGCTATTAGACTTTCTAGTTTGTGTTGGGATATTTAGTGCTTTGGCTGTTTTATTTCCTCTTTTGATTCCTTAACACTCCTATAATAATATATTTGTTAGCAGGGAAACCATTGGAAAACTATATTGCATTACACATATCTTAATTTTTATGCAGATATTGTGGATTTAACAGTGTGTCATGGTTTAACCCCAGCTGGCAGCTAAGTACCATGCAGCCCCTCACTCAGTCCCCTCGGAATGGGATGAGGAGGAGAGTCAGGGGAAAAGAAAAGGTAAAACTTGTGGGTTGAGGTAAGAACAGTTTAATAATTGAAATAAAATTTAATAATAATAATAGTAATATTAATAAAAATAAAAAGAGAAAAGAAAAAAGGAATAAAACTCAAGGGAAAAAAAAAGAACAAGTGATGCACAATACAATTGCTCACCAACGACTGACCAATGCCCAGCCAGTCCCCGAGCAGCGGTCAGTGGCTCCTGGCCAACTCCCTAGTTTATACACTGAGCATGACGTTCTGTGATATGGAATATCCCTTTGACTAGTTTGGGTCAGCTGGCTCTTCTCCCTCCAGGCTTCTTGTGCACCTGCTCACAGGCAGAGCATGGGAAACTGAAAATCCTTGATTTAGAGTAAACACTACTTAGCAACAACTAAAACATCAGGGTGTTGTCAACGTTATTCTCATCTGAAATCCAAAACGCAGCATTGTACTAGGTACTAAGAAGAAAATTAATTCTATCCTAGCCAAAATCAGGAAACTGTGAGTAATAAGTAAAATACAGACATTTTCCACACATCTGAGAGTAAAAGATATTTCTTTCCTTCCCCCCAAGCCCCTCCCCCCCCCCCCCCCCCCGCCTTTTTCTTGGCGTGTGTGTAGGGTGGGGTGGTGGTTCTCACACAGTGCTTCGCACTTTACACTAGCAATAGTCTCACTTGTCTTCTGGAATATATGAATTTCCTAAAGATAAAAGATCACAGTCTGCACGTGAGTGATAGAAACAATGTATTGCACTGTAATGCTGATATCCCAGTTCCCTTTGGGATTTCACACATTCTTCACAGAGAATGTGTAACTCTCTATGGCCTTTTTCCTGATGCATAACCTAATTGAAAGAATTCTAGAAATCAGATGGAAGTTTGAGTTCAAAGATTCCCATTATTATGGGGCTTATGATATTATTCTTGTCTGTAACTAGTTGTAATACTGTTTAAAGTACAAAACATTTGCTTACAGATGCAAAGGTAAAGCGTTAGTTTTAGTAATGGCATGGGTCAGCCTGGTCTGAAATTTAGTATCTGAGATGCTTGTGTGTTTGTTGGGTTTTATTTGGTCATGTAGATTCAGCCTTTCTCATCCAAATCAAGTTGATGTCTGGAAAATACCAAGTATATTCTTGTGTCTAAAATACATCAAATTAAGTCTAATTTAAATACAGATAAACCCAGCTGTTTTAGTAGTAATGATTAAGAATAAGAAAAAAGAAATTAACTTCAAAGAAGATACATGGTTTTAATGGTTATCACTAAATAGGAAAAAAGCCCCACATCTAAACCCCAGAAATGGAAGTTAATGATTATGGAGAGAATAAAAAACTAAATTGCATTGTAAGGGAGCTTTATTCCAGCCCCTTGCTTTGGCCACAGATTTTTTAAATGAAATTTAGGTAATGGAGGCACGTATTAACCAGAAATACAGGATACTCTCCTTATTCTACCCATCTGAAAGCTTAAGTTCTGATCCAGGCTAGTCATCCAGGTTCTCTGAAGTCAGGACAGGACAGACTATTCCTTTGGATGTATAGAAATGGTTAGAGCCAATTTAGGCACTTTTCCTTGAATGAGTGAAATTGTTCCCTTAATAATGATTCTGAGACTAGATAGTTCAGGTTATCTCTGACCAGTGTGTTCAAAAAATTGTGATAACCTGAAAACCCTCTAGTTTCAGCAGACTTTCAAAGTGTTCACTGTGCAGTGAAGTAGCTCACAGACTCCATGGAGATCTGACCTGTGACCCTTACTGTTCAATATATTCATGAATATTAATAATAAGGTGACAAAATTTGCTTATGAAACTTGATTAATTGGGATAACAAAGATGATAGCTAATGGTGGAGAACTGCAGACATTTACAATATTGAATCACTAGGCAACAGACTGATGACAAAACTAAAATGTAACGTGTCACAAAGGAAAAAATAAAAGTACTATTTTATAATTTGTATTGCAAGCCAGAGATGAGATCTTTGAGTCACAAATCATTATTGCATAGAAAATCATCTCAGTGCATAGCAACACTCAAAAAGCAAGTGAAACCATGAATTTATAGGAAAGGATTAGACAGCTTGTCAGAAAGCATCACCATGGTGGTGTATAACTCCATGGTGCACCTGCATTTGGAGGCAGGTATGTTTCCTACTTCTCAGAAGAAATGCATCCCCGCCAGAAAGATGACATGGAGGATCAAAAGTTTGGAAGGGTCTTTGACTGAGTAAGCACTAAATGGACTAGGACACTTCAGCTAGGATGAGATAACTGAAGTAGTTTGATAGATAAAGAACAGAAAGAAGATGAGTAAGAATTGATTGTTCACTGCCTTTTCCACAAGAAGCAGAATGAATCAAAAATATCTGCATACAGACTCAAAACAAGCAGAAGATGGTACTTCTGATAGGCATGGTTACATTACAAAACTTTCTTGGATGTGCAGAGATTAAAACCTAAAATAAAAGTTCAAAACATTTCTTTTGAAATCATGGAGGTAAAAGATATGAGAGGACATTAAATAAAAAGACAATAGCAGTAGATTAGGCAGCTCTTGAAGCGCAGTCCACTGCATGATGAGAAAATGTACTAGGAGGTCTCACGTTGTGCTTGGTTGTAATCCTTCTCAGCATCTGTTACTTGTCCAGTACCAGGGACAAGATACTTTTCTAGGTGACCTGTTGATCCTATATTCTTTCCTGCACACTCATTTCCCTACCACGTTCAGCATGAGTGTATTTTGAGTCTTACAAGTTTCATAGAATTTCATTAAACATAACTTTTGAGATTTTAAAGAAAGGTTTTTTCAACTGAAAAATCCATTCTCTTCCCATTTTATCACTCTCTTTGCTGTTTCACATCCAGTTTTATATATATAACACAGTATTGAGCTTAGAGGACTGTTGCAAGTTTACTGTTCAAGATCGTTAGTGATTAACTGTGGAATTAAGTTTGACTTTTGAAGTTCTCCACACGCAGTACTTGTGCAGGATTCTGTACCCTACCAAATTTATTGGACTTCAGAAAACTGACTAATGTATTTAATTAATTTTTAATCAATATATATATTTTTCCTATTTCATGCCTTTACAATATTTCATTTAATATTTTGTCCGGTAAAGCATTATCTTCATCCAGGTTTCAACAATTTATATACAGTTAGCAACTCAACTGCTTCTGTTATTGGCCCAGTAGAACTCTGGGCCAGTTATAGTCTTTCCTACATTTTCCTGGCTTTATGGTGAATTAGAAACTCTTTATTCAGATATGGTTTTTGTACCTTGCCTTGCTGTAAGTTCACAACCACATGTATATCCAAATATCCCATGTCAGAACTTTCTTTGACAAATATTTTAGAACATTCAACAGACAAATTCTTTGTTTCTTATATAGAACAAAAAACAGGTTTTGTGCCTGTTTTAGACAGTGTAATACACCCTTTATATGTTCATCTGAGTTTGCCATATCCACATATTTGATGAACCAATATTAGAAATAATTACGGTCACATTCAGGTATGTTTTTATACTTATGTTGGATCCAGTCTCCATCACCTGCTGAATTTGTGATACAGTAGCTTGTAAATTTTACTTCTCAAACTAGAAGTAGAGATTAGCATGAATGGAACAATAGGAGTTGGCTGATACTGTACTAAATATTCTTCCAATTTTCACCTCATAATGTCCTTTTAAATTCAGTTTCACATTTAATTTTCACTTGAATTCAAGTGAGCTAAGTCTCTAACTCTCTCTCTCCAACTCTCATTATCTGTCAATTCTGCTTAATCATCATCCTTTATTGTGGAAAATAAATTAACTCCACAAATAATCCCTCAGGATCTCTAGGTTTCTAAAGGAATCCTCTCTATTTCTCCTTGTATTGTTCTCCCATCTGTTCATTTACCCCTTTGCACACTAATAACAGTCACATTTGCAGGAAACAAGTGTAATCCTTCAGTGTGAAACATGTACTAGAAGCTACAGAGGCAAATCCCTGCTGAAGTATACGGTGTCCTATTTAGAAGCATTGTCAGGCTTTGTGGGAATAAACGAAGGAATTTTATTGCAGTAACTTCTTTTGGGGAGTGCATGGGCAAAACAAAGTTAATACAAGCCTTCTATCTTTAAGTAGTTTATATCTTTTCCCTTCTGGCTCATTGCCCTACCTACCAAGCTGTGTCCACAATTTCTTATTTGCTTTCCTTCTGTGCCATGACTCTTGCATTCTTGGTTGCAGAGTCCCTGAGGCTCAGGGAGAAGGGTGAAAGATAACTTTCTTGTCCTTCCACCATTATATAATAGGCTTTGAAGAATGGATGAACAGAGATTTGAATTTCTTTTGATTGCAGATGTATTTGATCCATAGCGGATGAGCGCTGTTGGCCTTGAGCTTTTTCACAGGCTGTTCTGCTGCTCCCTGTCTGTGTATGCATGTGCTTGTTGAAGCCAACCTGACACTGAATCCTCAGCGGAAGGTGTCAAACCATTATGTGGCAAATTTTTTGCTCCCTCTAAAAGAAGCAAGTGATCCAACACATTGCTATATATCTCATTGGACAGCTTTAAGCACTGCTCTTAAAGTTCAAGATCATCAGTATAAAGCCAAAGCCTCTCCAAGGAATGTGCAGGAAAGTTAAGCAGTCATTTAGGTAATTCTCTCTGAATCACCCTGCTAGCTCCAGATACCTATTTTTGGTTCACTGCGTCACCTAAGTTGGTCAATTGAATAAGGTGGTCTGACTCTGCCCTATAGTCTCCGTGCTTACTGCAATCACTTCCTAGTGCTAGAATATGACATTTTAATTTTATTCAAGTGCCTATAGCCAAAAGAACCACACTACTTAGTGAGCAGTGGAGCATCTGTGAAAAGTCAAAAATACTCATGTTGAGAGGTATCCTAAATTAACCGCTCTTCTAATGCCTTCCCTTTGCACAAAAGCGCACCTCCTACTCTATCATGTTGCTCTGCTGAAGGTCATTCAATCCTCAACTGGATCACAAGCTTAAAGCACCCTAAAGGCTTCACTTAATATATGTAAACAGAAATAATAGCTTCATTGAATTACTACATCCTGGTAACTTGCTTTTAATATTTAGCTTTTAGAGTACAAGCTAGTTGGAACTAATGCATGCGGTTGTGTTTTCCTTTTGTAAAGCAATGGAAGTGATTACATGCTCAGTAAAGAAACAATCTATCGTCTTTTACCATAGTGTTATTGTAATCAGAGTCAGTATATTCCATAAGTTGACAAAACAGAGAGTCATTCATTATTTATGTTTGTAAATCATTTGCATTTAGACAGTACAACAGACTGGTGGGGGTTCCATACTGTGAAATAACAACTTAGCATCGTTTGGGGGCAAGAACTGTTTTGCATGCTGTGCCATCAGAAAATGCATTGCAACGGTTCATTTGAGGGCAGGGTATGAATAATATGAATCCCAAAACTGCTCTGTGTCTTCAGTGGATTCTTTCTGCCAAAATTTTTTATCTGATCTATTAAGTGTACTAATTTCTGTAATGTCTCCAGATACATTATTCATTAACAATTAACACCTCTAAATTGTACTCTAAAAGGAATATTAGAAAAAAATTCTCTATACATATATATATATGGAGTGAATTGTGTTGGGATTTAAAAAAAACTGTCAAGAAAATTGCAGGCAAGTGAAAATGACTCTTACTGCATTGCAGATCCTAACAACTACTTCATGAAAAACAACAGACTGCAATGAGCAGTGTAGAAACAGGCACCATCCAAACATTAACCAGTGTACTGTTAAATTAGATTTCATAAATGATCCCTGCCTGCTACTTTCTGTGTGTTCTACATACAGGCCACTGTGCATCTTCATCTATTTTAGGATTGCTGTGTGCAAATATTCAAAGATCATCATCCAAGGAAACCCACTAGATGTATGGCATAACTGAAATAAATCAAATAAGGAAAGTAGCAATGAGAAATGCTGGTGCTTGAAGGAAATATATCTGATTGCTCAAACTGAAAAGAATATTATGTCCAAATGATGCAATCAATAGGGAAAAGACTTAAAATATTTTCAAGAAAAATATAAGAATGGATGTTCCTTTCTTGTTGAACAGGTTAGATAAAAAGATATACCTGGGATGTTTTACTGGAATTAGCTGGACTTTCATCTCTGTGAGCTGTTATTTAATTAAAAAATCAACCTTGTGCTCCAAAATGACCTGAAATTATGATATCTCATTTTATAGAGATGGACAAAATTCTATTTCATTCCCATTTCTGACAGAAATTTTATATATATGCCCTCAGAATGCAACTGTTATTCAGTATTGGAGGTTTCCTGTAACATTAGAGCAAACTTACAAGTGACAAGTAATGCTGTTAAAGTTACAGTCATAAACCAGTATCTAATTTTGAGTGCATGTTATTTCTTTTATAGTTGTTTCCAAAACTGTCCATTGCTCATTGCAATGGGCCATATTCAACCCAGGAATTTCCCTTAGGTGCTAACACTGGAAGGTGCCAGAGGTGAGATGAGAAGCTGTGACAAGAGACGTACAGACTGTATTAGGTCACCTGTGTCCTAATGGATGCAAGCACACTGTAACTGGGGAAAGGACTTCCTATTCTGGGGTCAGGATCCAATGAGCCATCTCACCCCCTGCTGCAGTGCTGGCAGAGGACCTGTTCCCATCCCTTGCTCTCTTTGGGAACTAAGCCCTCCTGGAGCCCAAAGCAGCAGGTTCTTGCTCCATCTTCAGTGAATATTAGCACAATGTATTATTTATTCTGAGCACCTTCAGGCATTACTGTAATTCAGTTAAGGACTCTGCTGTTGCAAGAACAGTATATGTGGAACAGACCATTTGAGCCTAAATGTCATGGTGGGTGGAGGGTGCAAACCAAACCTGATATAATGCAAAAAACATTAGAAGCCTGAAGCTGATCCATAGTGGGAGTTTCAGGTGCCAAAACATAGTTTATCATTACATGAGATGCTCTAGGATAGCTCCCTCGCCTTGCACTCTACCTTCAGAAGACAGGTTTTGTGTCAAGCCCTATAAAAATGTTTCAGATACCCTAGGTCACATGAAAAGACAAGGACTACCATACTTGGGCTGCAAAATACCATTTATGGTGTTATTCTTGGTTCTAGCAAAATCTATGAATATGATAGAAGTGTTTCTTCTGTGGAAAGGGTGAGTAAGAAGCAACAGCAAGAAGTGAGAGGCTGAGAGTTATCCATCTTTGCAGAGTAAAGGTCGGATGCTGATGTTTCATCTCTTTAATTGAAATGTCAGAGGCACAGGATCCTTCACAGAAATGGCATATCATATCTAGGAAACTGAATTAAGACTAATTTTTTGAATAACCACTGAACAATCTGGACAGGGCAAAGTGTCAGGAGCTGGCAGGTGTGATAGGAAATGAAGTAGCCAGAGGGATTGTTTTCCAATACAGTTTTTCCCTGCAAACTGTAGAAATTCACGTGTTTGATTAAACAAAGGACAGTTACAATTCACCAGAGCTTCACAGCTATAATTACCTTTGCTCTGCTATGTTTGAGAGCTTTAGCAAAGACAAACTGTTAACCAAGGAAAACAATCTTCATGGCTTTGCAAGTCTGCTAAAAGAAAACATGCTCAATGAGTCCCCATATGTCTTCCTGCTCCACTGGGAGAAACTGAACCATTGTACAGCAAGGGACTTCAGTTCCACACAAATCTTGCACTTGCTGAGGAACAGGCAGTGTGAAAATAAAAGGAAATAGTGCTTCCAAACTTGGCATTTTGGGGTATTAAAGAGAAAAATCCAAAATCATAGAAATCTGGGATGCTGTTCCAAAGTGTAAATGGCTTGGGGGGTTGTTACTCGTACAGTATGAGTGTTTTGCTATACCTAGGAAAGTCACTTCCCCGAAAGTGCTGACTCTGTGGAAGACAACATCTACACTAGCTTTGACAGTTCAAGACTGTTCTGAACATATTCATTTATTAATTTATTATCAGCAGCATTTTCTTACAGAAAGCAACATTTCTACTAATTTGATCCAATTGTATAGAGCTGCCAATCAAACCCTAAACAAAGAAAATGCCTTCTGTCACAATTTTAAAGGGAAGGTACACCTGACTGTCAGCTAGTAGAGGCCAGGTACATTTCAGAAACATTTATAAAGATAGTCCAAGTCCCAAGTGGGCCTTCATCTATCTGTGAGTTCATGATCATCACCTATATTTCTGACTGTCAACTTGATTCAAACGCAGTAATCCATCTTTCTAACTAGATGTCTGCGCCTGAGAAGGTCATCTGTTCTCTCTTAAGATCAAGGCACAAGTATTTTAGGTATCTCTAATGACATGTTTGTGCGCTAGGAAACGTCTATTGATGACTATAACAAGTTTTCACCTCAGATTAGTCTAATGGTAGCGTATGTGTATAGCTACATATAGCTGCAGTGTAAATGTATGGTACAACTGAATACCTTTAAAGCACAGCAAAAGTTGGACTCTTTTGGTCCCATCCACATAGGAGCCATTCCAAGTGCATAAAAAGGGAGTCTGGGCTTGTGCAAAGGCACCAGTCTAGAGTCAGAGGGTTTCCTCTGCTGTTGCTCCAGATCTTGTTATTCCAAATAATCCTGTGTATTGGGTTTACAGGTCAAGGGTTTGGTAGCAGGGACAGGGGCTGTCCCGATGTCAGACAGAGCCAGTTCCAGCTGGATCCTCCCATGGAGGACCCCACTGGAGCAGGTGAATGTGCCCTGAAGGAAGCTGCAGCCCATGGAGAGCCCACGCTGGAGCAGACTCCTGGCAGGAGCTGTGGCCTGTGAAGAGGAGCCCACACAGGAGTGGGTTTGCTGGTAGAACCTGTGGCTTGTTGGGGACCCGCACTGGACCAGTCTGTTCCTGATGAATCATACCACATGGAATGGACCTATGCTGGGGCAGTTCTTGAAGAACTGCAGCCCATGGGGAGCACCCACGTCAGAGAAGTCTGGAAAGGACTGTACCTCATGGGAGACACCCAACAGTGGAACAGGGGAACAGTGTGAGGGCGAAGGAGCAGCAGACATGAAGTGCCATGGGCTGACCACAACCCCCATTCCCCAGCCCTCTGAGCTGCTCAGGGGGGGAGAGGTGGAAGAGTTAGAAGGGAAGCTGAGCCTGGGAAGGAGATGTTGTGGAAAGAAGGGGTTTTAAGTTCATTTTAGTTTTTACTTTTAGCCAAAAGGTCTAGAATGCAGGTGTAGTATCTAACATGTATATTGTGACTATTGTTTATAGTTATCCTGGGTCTTTACACAGAAGGTCTGTACTGTTATGCTTATCTGTAAGGCAAAAAAAGAGGAGATAATGTATGGGAAGGTCACTGCAGCAGCAGATACAGGAGTAAGACTCAAAGTCCTCACTTGCTTGGTTTGATCTTTTTTTCAAGTATGTTTATGCATAGTGAAAAACAGTAATGATACTAAAAATTGCAATAATTCTTATTTATCAATATTGTAAAAAGGGTATCTTCAGTCTAAAATGCTGTAATACTGGAGTGTATTAGCATGATTGAAAATTCACTTTACACCAAACCTGGCAAGCAGGACTAGAAGTTAGACATGAACAGGAAAGGCACGGAGAGATATGGAAGTGATTTTGGATTCCTTATTGACAGCCACTAGTCCATTCACCTTTGTCAGAAATAACGGGAGAAGCACAAAGGAAATGACGAGTCATTTTATAATAAGATTCTTATAGGCAGTCTGCCCATGTGCAGCATGCCTCTCAGCTCTCACACAACACAAGCATACTGCAGTGCAGGTCTGGAGAAAGCTCACAGCGGTGCTGCATGCCATTATACATACCACAAAACTACATCAAGCTGAGTTTAAAGCAGAGGCAAAAGATCCAAAATATTCAGTGGGAAAACTTATATTTTTTATTTATTTTTCATGAGCCGTTTCAGAAAAGAACTCGTAAGTACTTAACTTAGGTGCTTAATTATACCATTAGAGCCAAAAGTTCCAGGAGGGAAAAGAAAGCACTGGTGTGGATTTACAAGACACCTTTTGAACTGAAAGTAATGGTGTTTTTTCTTCCTGCAGATTTAGCAGTCTAGAAGCAAGCCAGATAATTACATGTTAGACTGAGACAGATCCTTTGCAGTCCTCAGTAATCATAACAGCTACAATCTCAGTGAGATTTAATGTGTATTTAATATCTTACAATGCCCTTAAATCAGCACTTTACTTATTTTGTAATATAATTAAAAAAATAAAGTTGGAGCTGGGGGTGGGGGGTGAGGTTGCAAGGAAATGACTACTTCTTTTGGCCAAGAAATGGCTTGTTTGTGGTTTGTGTTTTTTTAAGGTAAAACTTTTCACAGGAATGGATTAACTACTATAAGCTTTCTTACACAGCGGTGGTAGAGTGATTTAGTTCAGAATAAAATTCCCTCATTCTACAGTAATTTCTATTTCTTTCTTTATAAGGTCAGAAGAAAATTCCTGTTGAATAGAATTGTCATGGTTTAACCGCAGCCAGCAACTAAGCCCCCACGCAGCCACTCGGTCACTCCCCCCACAGCGGGATGGGGGAGATGATCAGAAGAGTAAAAGTGAGAAAACTTGTGGGTTGAGATAAAGACAGTTTAATGGGTAAAGCAAAAGCCAGGCATGCAAGCAAAGCAAAACAAAGAATTCATTTACTACTTTCCATGGGTAGGCAGGTGTTCAGCCATCCCCAGGACAGCAGAGATCCGTCACGCATAACGGTTACTTGGGAAGACAAATGCCATAACGCTGAATGCCCACCCCTTCCTTCTTCCTCTGCTTATGTATACTCAGCGTGATGTCCCATGGTATGAAATATCCCTTTGGCTGGTTCAGGTCAGCTTCCCTGGCTGTGTCCCCTCCCAATTTCTTGTGCCCCTCCAGCCCTCCCACTGGCAGGGCCTGAGAAACTGAAAAGTCCTTGACTTATCATAAACATTGCCCAGAAACAAGTGAAAACACCAGTGTGCTATCAACATTGTTCTCATGACAAATCCAAAACAGCACTGCACCAGCTACTAAGAAGAAAATTAACTCTGTCCCAGCCAAAACCAGGACAAGTGCAAGAATAGATCTATTAAGTAACGACAATAATGGGTTTGCTTAAAACTTCTGTGAAAAAGCAAGGCCATCTGACACATGCAACACTGGAGGAAATACATCACGTTATGCAGATACCTAAGCTTTAAAGATGCATGAAGTCAGTTTACTGTAAAAACAACCTCTTTTCTTTACCTTTGAAGATGAGCTTTTAATACTGGTACAGCAAGAACTTGCCATAGGAGGCAACCTGAAGAAAATACATATTTTGTGCCCTTAAAGGGTCCTTTACATTAATGTCATTGTAACCTGGAAAGCCAGACATAAAAATTAAGAGAAATACCCTACCCTTCATGCTCATTTGCATCAAATACTTTCTTTGATCTCTTTGTCTAAGCTTTGATAGCTTCCCCATAGAACAGATCATTGTATAACATGCACAGCATTCAGAATTAATAAATTTGTGTGAAAGATAAGCCACTAGCATCAAACATGTCTACAGCTTTGATGCTGGATTTGTGTTGCTAAGGCCATTGTTGAAATTTTGCTAATAGTTTTCTTTTTTCTTCTCTCTCTCTGAACATGTTATTTGTCCATTACTAGGAGAGAAACAACTTCATCCTCCGAGTCTGAAATGCTGGAGAACTTTGGAGAGGTTTGAATCCCAAACTGAGATCTAGGATGTTACTTGTGCTTAGCTCCCTTCTGCCCCACTGACTGATTTATTGCCTGGCTGATAAACTGATAAGCATAATCAGAGATTTGCCTTTCAGACAGACCTACCTCTAAATTCCAATGGATGGACACTGTATCCACACTGTGGCATTTAGATCTCAGTTTCACCTATGGATCTTCACTTTCCAAAAATCATTAGACTAATTCTGTGCATAAGGATAGATCTTAACTGTGGAAATTTGAAACTCCTGCTCATGTTCATGCCAAGTAATCTTAATTGCATGAATATTTGTAGGAAGTGAACAAGGGTACAAGGAAGACCACAGAAATTTACACCTAATCTGAAATGAGGAGGGAATCTTCAGTGAGGTGTTCATATTGCAGTGATTTTTTTTTTTACTTCCAAACATCAACTTTGTGGAAAGGTTGGTCTTGAAATACTGTGCTTGAAGATGCAGCTTAAGCTGCACTACCTACATTTTTACAACACATAATGATTCACATGCATAAATATTAATAATTTTAATTCATAACAAAAGATGAATGTATTCTATCTTTTCTTCTGTTTGTTTAATGATGATACACACCTCAAAAATTCCCTGAAAGATCCTCCTGCTCTATATCACTTTGGGTAGGGCTTTGGTCACTTAACTTTAGCCCTTTAGACTCAACTGACCAATGAAGTTCCCTCTAAGGGCAACGGGAATAGGTAGGACCAGCTTTGAAAGTGAGTATCTAAAATAAGCAGAAGTTACTGTACAGAGTCTCAGTTGTCCACAGAGGAGTGTCCTGTGGGATCTGAGATATCCTAGGATTTACAAGACACATGCAGCCACAGTATCTGGAAGCATTCAACTGGTTCAGCCTAGTCGTGGTGTCCTAAGACACCCAAGTGGTATTAGACACCTATATTTAAGCAACTGAACTGAGTCCTATTTCTACATACCTATACACTATGTCACTGGGTCCCAGATGATGGACCTTGAGGAAGTGCTTAAATTTCTACAGTTAGGAAAATCTAATTCCATTTCTTACATTGGCCTAAGTCTATGTTCTATATCCTCATTCTCACAAGGGACTATACAATTTTAGATACTTCTTCTTGCTCTTAATAAAACATCAAAATTAGTTCGAGGACTTTTTACAAGGGTGTGTAGTGATAGGACCAGGGCAATGGCTTTAAACTGAAAGAGGGTAGATTTAGATGAGATATAAGGAAGAAATTGTTCACTGTGAGGGTGGTGCGGCACTGGCACAGGTTGCCCAGAGAAGCTGTGGGTGCCCCATCCCTGGCAGTGCTCAAGGCCAGGCTGGATGGGGCTTTGAGCAATGTGGTCTAGTGGAAGGTGTCCCTGCCCGTGGCAGGGGGGTTGGAGCTAGATAAACTTCAATGTCCCTTCTAACACAAACCATTCTATGAGTCTGTGATCTCTGCACACTTTGAAGGGCAAGTGGTATTTCAGAAGTGGTTCTTACCTGCTGCATGTCACAGAACCACCTAATGCAGTCATATTTAGTGAAATGTGACAGAAATACAGGTTATTACTGATGATACAGGTAACATTCCTGTCTTTGATATTCTCTAAATAGCCCTTTTTTACCATGGGACCCACTTCTTTGACTACAAGAATTGAAAATATTTTCTACATAAGATAGCTGTAATATTGACTATGAGGAAGGTCTGACTCTCTTCTCACAGCTTCCACCAAATTTTTAACTTCCTAAATAATGTTGCTTTTGAACTTCACTATTGACCTCTTTCTGAGCCCTCTGCTCACCCAAGTGGCACAGAGTTCTTGCTGCAGGACAGCTTTAGCTTCTGAGAAAATGGCAAAATTCACTCCAGGTAAATAAAAATGAACATTCTTTCACAGTAATACTGTGAGTGAGGAGAAAGTGTTTGTCAGGCTGTAGGTGTGATTTTTCTGCTTAGCTGCTCTATGTAGTTTTTTAAATATATATATTAAAAAAAAACAAAACTGAAAATGCTTTTGAGTAAATTATAAACCAATAGGAGAAAAATATACATAAAAGTATGCATACATAAGCTATACTTACAATGAACAGCAAAGTAGCAAGTTTTAACATGACTGAAGCTTATTTTGCAGTTTATTCTTTCTTATATTGCTTTACAGTTTATTCTGTCCCCTTAGATGTATTTATACCACTCTGGTGGTTCCAAGTCAGCATTTGCAAACATTGACTAGTACTGATGGGCTGATTTGGCACTGGTAACCACATTTGCAATACAAACTGAACCACTAGACTAACTCGAGAAGGTTTTGACCTGACCAAAGATGCAGTGCTTATATAACCTGATTACTAATTTTATAAACTGAAATGTAGCAGCCAGATTAATGTTTTCCACCATGACTGAATGTACTGTTTATGATTTAACTGTCTTGAATATCACTGAAAAAAGAATTTTGAAAAGGAGATACTTGCTTCTTACATACGATGAGAGGTTTCCTACAGCCACAAAGCCACTTGGGCAGAACCTCAGAAGAGCTGAATTTTTGCTCTGCAGTCCTTTGCAAGGATGGGTAATTAAAAGTAAGGCATATCATAAGCTGTCAACTTAAACTTTCTCTGTAGCCCGTGGGAGAGAGAGGCATCTTCAGTAACTCATCGCTCCAGCTTGAGAAATCTGTCATCAGATGGCAAGAATTGTCCCCCAGGAGATTTTGTCTGTTCATTGATGCAGAACAGCTAATTGTCAAAGACCTGAGTATGGTGATTAGGTGGAGGGTGCTTTTCCATACTGCAGATTATGAGTGCCACTGGGAGTGTTTTGCCACGAACGAGACTGAGCCATAGTCTAAGACAATGTAGCAAAATTTCAGTTGTGCTTTGGTAAAATCTGGAGACTCTTGTCTGACTTTTTATTAGCACAGTAGCTGCCATTAAACAGCCTATATCAGCCCACAGGTACCACACGTCTATACTTGGCAAAAGATTATGTTATTGCAAATATCAGTGAGTGATGAATGCAGTTAAATTTTGACCTTTCAAGATCACTGTCTTACATTATCCTGTGAAAAAGGCTTCTCAAATGTTAATAAGATTAAATATTTTGTATTCTTTCCTTTGCAAACTTTTTGGTAGTGATCTGGTAAACAGTTTTGGAAAATATTGTCTTATCTTCATGAAATTTCATGTAAAAAATTACTAAACAACCTATTTTAAAATTTTTTATTTTCATGTTATTTAACACTTCAAAATTTTTTTCTCTCTTTTCATTTAGGCTATTATAACATGAAAAATAGCATCTCAAAATAATAAGAATCCAGATAATGAAATTAAATTGCTGCCCTTTTCAATATCACTTTATTCTGTAATTATTAAATTTAATTTTGTAAATAGTTTTGCTTATCTGAAATAATAATTTTCCAAGAATTTTCTCTGTGTTGAACATGTTGATGGCTTATATGTCCTTTGTGGACTTTTAAAAACCACTACATGGCCTAGAAAATTGTAGAAGAACATTTTGAGATAAAATGATAGTGGAGGGATCAATAGAAATGCAAAATATTGCAATCATTACTTTATATAACACCTTTAGTTAATGTAATTATAAGATGCTGGGATGGTTTTTGGTATGCTTGCTAGAATTATTTTCAAAATCCACAGTGAAAAATGTCTCTACATCCCCTTTTGGAAAAAACTGTACATCAGTTATGTTTTCCTCATATTATCTTTCCGGTGGCTGTAAAGAAAGCTGGTCAACTTCAAAATGGCCCCATTGTTCTTCTACAAGTATTACAGTTACATTTTTGTCAGCTGAAACAATGATTTTTATTGATTTTAGGGTTTCTTGGGATTTAGATTTGCCACTGGAGGACTGTAGAAATAGGATAGAGTTTGCAAAGCGCTGCATGATTTCCCTTTATGACAGATGTTTTACTTTTTCATCATTTTTTCTGTGTGGGTGTGTGTATAGTAAAAAAAACCTGTAAGAAATTGCTTCTGCTTTCTGTCTATTTACTTGTTCCAGGACTCTGAACAGTTTAAAAATCCCTTCAATTTACATCCTCTGACAGACAGCTGCAAGTCTAAGGCTCACATTTCAATGTGTTAGGATTTTTTATAGCATTGTAAAGGGAACTTTTGTGACTTTCCAAAGTAAAAAATACATCACCTGTTTCAGCTCTGATGAGTGGGCTTACTCAGAACAGCACTTGGTTTTGTCTGCAAAATACAAGCCACTTGAGTTATTCCCAGTGGTGCCTACTGCAACATAAAAAAAAATAGATTTAGGAGCCTGAGTTGCCAAATGGAATCTGGAAAACTATTAGGCTCATTGCACTGGCTTATTCAGTAGGGTTGTTGTGTGTGTGTGATATGTTTTCCTCATTTTTGTCAAGCAGTTCCCACTCATTCAGTTTATGACTGTTGAGAAAAGGAACTGACACAGTGGAGAGGTTTAGTAAAGCCCTGAAAAGGGCCCAGATTATGGCTCTACTGTTTTGTTTGACTGAAGTGAGGTAGGGTTTAGATTCCTTACTTTCTCTGCACTAGTTGGCTGTGTAAGTACCCTTGCTCAGCAATAAATGCAAGTGGATTTATTTAATTTTTGCTGAAGATGAAACTACTCTCCACTTGGCATAGTACTAATGGTGTGACTTTGAATTGACATGTCCTTGGATGTGATGCCATTCAATAATATAGGGTTAGATATACCCTAAAAGATTAATTGATATAAACTGATGCAGGATAAAGACTGGGAAATAAAATAGAGGGCGTGAAATAAACACTGGGGGGCAACAATTTTTATTTTTTTTTACATCTTTCTGAAAGAATTAAACAGCTTTGATTTGGTTAATTTCAGACAATGTTGCTAACACAGCATCTCTCAATATTATTAGTCAGCCTGAGAGAGGTCTGTTAGAACCATATATTTCAAGGTGTTTCATATTCTACAATTGCCTCTTTTTTATCCTGGTGTCAGAGAACCAAAATGGGAATGGAGATTGTTATGGGAATGATGGGAAGAATTAAGGGAATATGAAAACTTGTTTGTATATTTGTTTGGAGAAGAAATTATTATTAAAACAAAACATGAATGTAATTAGAACATTGCAGCCTTTCCTTAAACTAACTGCAAGCTGAGTTTATTTGCTTAACACAAAAAGATTTCTGTTAGGATTTTTTACAACAGACTGGGATCAGCTGCTCAGCCTGTCTCACCACTACCTTTTCCCACTGACGTCAGTGCCTGCCTGCAGTAGCTGAAAGCACAGCCACCAAAGCAAGTGTGAGTATAGCATGTGTGACCTGTCCGGTGGTCAGTCCTCAATGGTGCAACACCTCAAGACTCCCTCTGTCTTAATGAGTCAGATCAGAAAGGAGGCATACTTTTATTTCTTGTTAATGCTAGGCAAAGGAAGACAAGGGTAGAATGGCAGTTTTTATGACTTGAGGAATCAGCTTTGAGATAGAAAACATCCATTGCGGAATGTTATTTTCAAAGAAAAACTTAATACAATAATTTTTGTCATAATTTTCTTTTCTGAACAGAAGTAGAATGCCTCAAGTAAATGTTAAAATGAAATGACAGTTTATTTGAGGCTGTTCCTCACTGTCATTTCTCATTTTTTAGTTATGGTTCATTTTTTTTTAAATTAGAAGGAAAAGCAAGGAGGAAGACATTTATAAGATTCCAAACTTTGGGGCAAGTATGTTTTCAAGTTTCCAGTTTTTGATTCTGGGCATACATGTTGTTCCTCTGCTCCATTTTACTTGATCAACAAACACAGCACATGTGTCTATATTACTGACTCGTGTGGCACAGGGATGGGAGGAAAGAGCTCCAGTTTGCTGTGATACATTATGGTATCTGCATTGTGGACATGTCTTTGCCATCAGTGAAGTTCTTTCCAGTCCTCCAAGAAAGGTAACTGCCTACAGAGGGTTGTATTCCCATTGCAAATGAGAAGTCCTTGACGGTGTGTCCATGCATGAGTTCATGTGTGGTTACACCATAGGGGAAACTGCATACCGCAAGTCGGACATTAGGCACAGTCATACCTAAAACCAACACTTCCAGGGCATCGCATGAGAAATACAGATATGCCTAAGGTTTCTTGGGAAAGTGCTGTCCTGAATTGCTATGAAATGCTTTTTCATGATGTTAGTGAGACCAGCTGAGCATGCTATGGAGATGTTACAAAAATCTCCAAATGCATACCAGGATAGGTTAATTATGATCAAAATCAGATACACTCGAGTTGGTCTTTCTAGGCTCTGTGGCATAGCTATAGCTGATTCTTACCTAAGTCTGTGCTATCCATTTGCACAGAAACAGTTAATATATGGGCAATATAGCTTTTGATGGACACAGTTAAGAAGCTGTGAGACAATTTGCAGGATGATTTGAAAGGCAGAACATTGTTCAGGGGAAAACTTGGAGCAGCACAAGCGGTGATTTAATTTCCTCTGAAGAAAACACATATTCTTTGCTAAGCCAGCATACCCAGCAGGACTAGAATAGGTTGCTAGGGAACATGATGCTGTAGTGAAATTAAGTAGGTTATTCAAACTAATTAGGCTAGGGAACAGTGTGTGTTTTTTAAAATTGGTAAGATGGCAGTTACAAATAAAAAGATGACAGTCAATTATATTTAAAAAGATCATTAATGTTGAGAGAGGTGGGTCAGATTCTCTGCAAATAAAAAGGTGTGTGAAAGTGATTCAAACTGAAAATGATCTGAATTCCTTTGGAAGAAAATTAAAAAGGTAAATTTATCTCATGTAAGTTTAGCAATGAAGTTAGAGACCAAGCATAAGTTATCTGTCTGGGTCCCTTGTATAGTCTGTGGAGACAGAGAGGTATCTTCGAGGATGATTCATTCCATTCTATCTTAACCATTTCTTTAAAGGTGCCGGTATCTCTTTCTAAAGTTAGGTGATGGGAATACTTATTATGTCCACAAAGGAAGTCTTCTAAGAAGAAAGATGCTTCCATTCCTATCTGTAAAACTTCTGCAATTTTATTCTTTGTCACTTACGGGTATACTGCTGCTCTTCTGCTTGGGAAATCCAGAAATAAATTTTTCACCTTTTATCTTCCCTTTCACAGATTTACCACCTTTTCTAAACTGCAAGACACCAAGGTTTCCTTGCTTTATCAGCTGTTATCAGCTGACACCAGCTAGATATCAGAAAAGATGGACAGTAAGCTTTGCTCCTTTGGGCCAGCTTCTGTCTTCCTATCTGCCCAAATTCATTTAGTCTGCTAGACTGAATTGCCTTCATCTAGGGAGACCGTGTTCATGAATCAGTCACCATAAAGCGTACACAGCAAAATTGATGGGGCTAGGGTAGATATACACTAACAATAAATATCAGTTGGTTGAGAAGGCCCTCAGAATAGCACGTGGGATGCAAATGTTGAGTTGATGCCTCCAATGAAATGTGGATCCTCAGTAGAGAGTTTTCATTCTCCTCATGAAGAATATTTTAATTGATCTCTCATGTAAACAATAAAATCTTTAAGACATTAAAATTATTCCTATTGTTCATAAACTAAACGGCAAATACAGAGAAAATTAAGCCAAAGGGAAATAATGGTCCCATAATGTGTTTGTGCTGTCATTTAATGTTTACATCTGTCTTGGGATAATAATAATATCTTTTAAGTAAGCTGTATGTTTTAGTGAGATAAAACAATGCTGGCACTAAGAAAAGAAATTCAAATTTAAGAAAAAAAAATACAGGAGGATGTGTGAATAAGCTTGGGGTAGAGATTTCATTTTTAAAAAGGATTGACATCTTTATTAAATGCTTCATCACATAGTCTGTTAACATTTGCACTCTTTCCATTTGCACAGTCTGCTGTGTAGGGTAGAACACTGGTAACTCAGGTTTTACCCAGAGCTCAGATATATTTTTCTCCATTTGTGTTGCTGCCGTCTGTCATTAGTTCGGCAGGCTGTGCTTTAGCACCCTTTTCTCTTCCTGTTCTGCTGCTGACAGCAGCAGCAGCAGCAAAGTTAAACTTGGCAGTTGCCCATTCCAGAGGCTAAGTTCGTGGTTATATATTTCACTAGTAGTTTTTGTTTTTAAAATTCGCCTCACATGCAGGTCAACTTCTCTGCAAAGTAGCTAATGGAGGTCAGATTGGTACCTATGAAACTGTCAGATTTTACCTTTTGAGTAGTCACACTTGAAAATGGACATTCTATAACTTCTCTCCAGTACCTGTGAATTACTTCACAGCACAGAAGACCTGTAAGTAAATATAGCTGTTGGTTAAGAAAAATGCGAAAGAGTTCATGTCCAGATAAAGAGTTCACTTCCAGATAAAACTAAAAAGTTTCAAGGAAAAATTCAGAGGTCAGTAACAATTTTCAGAGTCATCCTTTTGAAGTTAGTGAAAACAAACTTGATAATACTACACTAACCAATGCATGCAATAAAGAAAGTAAACTCAGCATACCTTTTTGTCCTTTCTCAGAAAAAAACACAAAACCAATGGGAAGATATAACAGTTGCTGCCGAGTGTCACTGAGGATAACAGCCTAACAGAAAGGTTATTGCATTTACACTGGCCATGACCGCATGCACAATTAAAATAGAAAGGCCCACAGTACAAAGGAATCAAAGCCTTTGTGCTTTGGAGACTTAATGATACTGATTAAAAGGAGACTTGCCTTTGGACAGGTTATTCCCTAAGTGCTTACTATGACCTTTCTTTTACCTCATTCTTGCACTGGGTTTTATCTCCTGTCTTCATATTAGTTCACTTGGTTGAACCAGTCTACCAATTCCTACGTGAATGAACTCCAGCTGAATTTTAGAGTTGCTCTCTGTTATTAGCACTAGGAATGATGTTTTCCTTTTTCTGTAAGGAAATGTATCTCATATACTTTCCTTTATATATCTCATACATGTGAAAATCTTCAAAACAGACTGTGTTACTAGATAAGAATTGTTGGATTTTGCTTTTGATAAACACATTTTCTCCTTATCTCCTACCATGTACTTCCTTATTAGTTTCTTTTTGGACTATCAAGGAATGTTCCTGAAACCAATTTTTGACCATAAATGGTAGCTTCCTTTGATGAAAATAAGGATGTATAACAGCTGGAGAAGTAAATAAGAAAATAAGAATATTCTAAATGGCAGGTACAAATCTCATCTGAAAACTCTACTCAGAGATTTTCATCAGATACAACTGGGTTATCTAGTGGGATATAGAGCCATTGCGCATGAATGATGACCAGAGGATTTTTGAGCTTGTTGTTTATTACTACCTGTATTTTTCTATATGTCTATTTCTGTACTATGGATATATCTAGGCACATTCAATTACATAATGAACATATATCTTGGACAATAGAGAAGAATCATAACATAAAACAACTTATTCTTTTATATGTTGTACTTCCTCAAAACTATATCTATAAAGATAACAGTTAAGCAATGTCGACAGATTATGTAGATAGTCAAAGATAAACAATATAAATGCAGATATAGATAAAAGTAGACAGTAATTTACAGCTGAACACAACCATGAAAACTGGCTTCTTAGTGAAAAGTAGATCAAATTATTTTGAATCATATCTCACTTCTTTTCAAGTGAGAGTATGAGAAATGTAACAAGTAAAAATTCAGTATGATGATAGTAACCAGTAAAAATTCAATAAGGCAGTATCAAAACTGAGAAACATTTAAATAGCTGATTATGATAGAACGTGACCCAATAAAAAAAAAAATTATAATAATTACCCTCAAATAACAAATTATTTCAGGCAAATTCTGCTCTCAGTTGGGAATTATGAACTCAGATAAGACCCTTTGACTCATATTTGAAATTATCTGAAATGTAAAAGAAAAAGGGAGGTGGGCTATCAAAACAGTCTTGGAACTTCATTAATTTAGGAGAAGAATCAAATGTAACCAGCAGTTGAAACAGCAGAGTTGTGGGATTTTTCTTACTAGGGAGTGTGGACAAATACAAAGGCTGATTCTGGAATCTGTGGAAACATTTGCAGATGAATTTTTCCTATAAATAAAACCATTTCATCATAATTTCGCAGTTTATGTAAACCTAATTTGTTTTTTGTTTATTTAGTTCCTTGCTTGCTTGGCTGTTTTGAAGCTGAGAAAAGTCCTAGAAAAGTTATTCTTCTCTTTCCCACTTGGATTATGATGCATCTCCTTCTCCTTGAGGACTTACTGCTGCTTCTGTACTCCTACATTGTGATACTGGAGACCACTCTTTGGTCCTGGAACCAAATGGCAAATGTCATCATGACTGTGCTGCTAAACTCATAGTCTCCAAAAGAAGGTAAGAGCAGCCAAGGTGGTTACTGTAGACATTTCCTTTGGCCATGTCAACTGCCAAGGTGTGCCAGGAGCTGCTCCGGGCAGTATTTGTCAGCCTCTGCCGACAGCATGCGGGACAGGGCTGGAATGCTCCTTGGCCCTCTTTAATTCACTGTAGACTCACCTGTGACAGTCCACAACATGCTGCAGTCACCCACCAGTGAGCCTGTTACCAGAGAGGACTGAAGCAGGGGTGCTTGCCTGCAATGGTGCAGCTATAGTCCTACACAATAAATAGCTTAGCAAGCTGTTGTGTGCCTCATGGGAGCTGCATCGTAAGGGGTGAAAATCACATTCAGTGGACTTTTTTACAGATAACAAGGAGTTACTGGAAAGTGTTACTTTTTCTTGGATAGGGCTGCTTTGTTTTTTGTTAAAACAAACATGAAGAGACCCAGGTCTAAGTTTCTAACATTTTTAAAGAAAATGCATGCCTATAAAGTGTGTCCTCACTTGACGGCTGAGATGCCATCAAGAGGGATGAATAAGATGTTATAAGAAGTGGTGTTAGTGGGTGAGGTAAACACTGATTACAAAGGCAGTTTGCTTAATTTTTAAGTTAGTGGGTGAGTGTAAACACTGATTACAAAGGCAGTTTGCTTAATTTTTTTTTTCATTGGGAAGCTCAATCCTGTCCTCAAGTTTAGAACAAAATAAACACAGAACCCTTTTTTGATTAGAATTGAATTTTATTCATGAAACCAAACATGAGGGGGAAATCTTATAATGCCTTGATGTTACAACACACCTATTCCACTTTATTTATTTATTTTATAGGGGGTGGGATGCTATATGCTTCAGGGAACTGACAATTTAGGGATCCTGAAGAAGGAACAGGATAAGATAAAAGGAATGAAGGGGAAGATCTCTCAGCTCTGTAAGGGCTGGATGAGTATCAACATGGGTAGAAGCATGAATTAGAAAAATCTGTGTGTTCACTGACATTACCACCAAGGTTTAGAAATCCCTGCCACTAAAGCTGAAAACAGCGTAAACACGGGAAAAAAAATTTTTCTCTGTTTTGTCATTGTCCTGAAGCTACAAAAGACATTTTTTTGGTTGGCTTTTAATCACACAGAGTGGAAGGAGCGTAGCCAGCAGATCAGGAAGGTGAGCTTTCCCCTCTGGCAGTGCTAAGACCAGGTCTGGAGTGCTGCATTTAGGTTTGGGCTGTCCAGTACGAGAAAGATACTGATATTCTGCAATGAGTCCAGTGGAGGCCACCAGAGCTAAAACCAGGACAGACACTGACCAGGGAGCTGGATGAAACATATTGTGTATGGGGAGAGGCTGCAAGAGCTGGGTCAGTTCATTCTGGAGAAGAGAAGGCTCAGGAGACCTTAATGCTCTCTGCAACTATGTGCTGTAAGGACACAGAGGCAGAGACAGATTATTTTCTCATTAGACAGAAGGAAAAATATTTTTACTTTGAAGGGGGTCAAATTCTGGACCACATTGCCTAGAAAGCGTGTGAAGGGAACCATCCTGGGAGATGTTCAAGGCTTGGTGAGACACAGCCTTGAGAAAACTGCTTTGGTTAGCTCTGCTTCAAGCAGTGGGTTGGACTAAGTGACCTCTGGAGGTCCTTCTCAACCCAATTTGTTCCATGGCTTATTATAAGTAAAATCAGAGTGCTCTGCTAGCAATGCAAGGTCTGCCAAGGCAGACAAACAGTACTCAAAGTGGGGAAAGTAAAGCAAGAAGCATGTGAGAACTGGGAACTCGCACCATGCAGAGACAAGTTGCCCCATGCAAAACAGTAGCTTCCTCCCATTTGCAGAACTGAGTGAGATTTGGGTCCTGTTACCTTATACAGGAGGAAATGGAGGCAATATTCCCTAGGAAGGAGCAGCTCTCATCTTTTGCTGCAAGGCAGGCTGCCCATCAGCAGCATCTTGCTGCATGCAAGCAGCAGCTGCTGATCCAGCCTGCTCTGCAGCACCCACTGGATATGGGAGCTGCCTCCCTCAGGGACACCCATGGCTTCTGTACAAGGCAGCAGCTTCTGCTGAGGAATACACCCACAGGCCACCAAGATGTGTCAGTCCAGTAACAGACTAAGGCATATATGTTATAAAATATCAGCTGTCTCTAGATACTCCGTCTCAGACAGCTGTGAAGTGGGATTCATTTAATCACCTTCGTTAACCACTGGATACCTTTTGTATTAAACGAGAAGAAATCAGGGTAGGGTAGGGTTTTGTTTTGTTTTGTTTTTCCTATTGTAATTTTCCTAACTGACTTTAGTATCAGCTTCACAGTAGACCGAATTTCCCCGTGCTGTAGGCCTCTGTACTATAGCTGTCCAGATACGATCAGACTACTCTCACCTAAAATGCTATGAAGTGCCCACAGTTCTACTGGAGCTGCTGGGAGTTACTGGTGCCCAATACCCCTGAAAATCACAGTTCAAAATGTCACAAGAGGGCATCAATACCAATTGAATAACTTACACTACAGCAAATAAAGAACATGTATTACAGAGGAATGCATACGTCGGTGTGCACAAATACACGAGGGACAGCTGGACTCTGTGCCATGTTTGCTATCTCTGTGCTCCTGCCTTTTATGGGAAAAGTGATAGAAAAATTTGTACTAGACTTACAAAGTACACAGAGGGAATTGGAGGGGTTTTTCTTCTGCTTAATTTTAAACCACATTTTTTTATCCTATAACAGCATGGCACAGGAAATCATGCGACAGAGGATTGAATGAGGTCTGCATCCTACTATTATTGCTGCTGGCTTCATAGCGCTAAAATGTTCCCTGTGCTTCTGATAGCTCTGCAGATTGGTGCAGTGTTCTCCATGGCCAGTATGTAAAACACTGCTGCAAAAAATAGTCTCTCCAATGAGTTTCTTTTAATAGGTGCAGCAAAGGTATTCACACTAACTGCACTGCTCCTTTATGTTTTTTGGTATGAGCTGAACATGTATCTGAGAGGCTATTTCAGCCTATAGGTTTCAAAATGCTTTAAAACACTGTGTCCTTGAAAAGTCCTGAGTCTGGTCTGTCTAATGGAAAACTTACAACTCTTATGAAAGCAGTCAGTGGTGTAGCACATCTGCAAATAAACATCTAGGCTGGTCGGCAGCCAACAGTCTGCGCTAGCAAGGTGCTGGGTGTCCTTTGATCCCATTTAGTTTCTATGGGAACTGAAGGTGCTTAGCACATTGCAAGATGTACCCAGCACCCTTCAAGATAAGAGTATATGATTCTTAATTGTAAAGACTTACTTTTTCACAGCTGGTGCAATAAGTTGTTGCCAGAAATGATTCCTTTACTTCCACTTGAACAGGGAATCTCATGTGAGATCAGGTTAAAAAATAAAGAAGCTGGATGTTATTTTTAGGTTATTTTTCTTATACCCCTATCATGATTCCAAATCAAAAGGAAATTGTCACAATGTTAATTTACTCTTGAACCATGGGATGGACACTTTCATAGAGGATGGTAACAGTTAACTCTTATGATCCTAAAGCAGTACAAGTCATTTGATGCATTTCAGCAGGACTGGACAATATTTGCAAAAAAACAACCACCAAGCCAACGAAAAAATCAATTTGCTGTTAAGAAGTTTTCTCTACTACCAGGACATTAAATGCCAATGTAACACACTGTGGAAAACTTTCAATGGCACAACCAGCACTCTATTAGGAAAGGACAAAGCAGTTCAGAGTAGCAGAACACCCACCTTACTGTCTTCCTATACTGCAAAAAAACTTCAAGATCCAAATATTTTTTCTGAAAATTAAGCAAGTTGGGTATCTAACTGGGAATGTCTAAACATACATTAATACCTTGTGGCAGCCCCCAAAACAGGATGATGTGCAATTCACATATTCCAAAATGACAGTCCTTTCTTATTTGAACTTTGGGAAACTCAGTGTTGCTTGATTTCATTACAGCAATTTTGGACTGTTTCTTTGCCTTCTGAAAGTGAAATGTGGCACGTGCTTCTCTGCACACAACCTTTCACAAACACTGGTTTGTTAAATCTTGTTCTGGCTTTATCTAGAAAATTTGACCCCCCAAAAATCAAATCTCTTCCTAGAGGAGATACCCAACTGTATGAGAAATCTCCCAGGAACAAATGCTCTTTTGTGTAACCTTTACCTTAAGAGATTTAGTGTGAATATTAATGTCCAGTTTTCACTCAGTGCTCATGTTGATTTTAGTGTAATTATTCCTCAGTGAGCTCTCTGCAGAATTTTGTATCCAAAGCTTGCTGCTTTGTGAAGAACCCACTAGAAATGGAAGTGCAGACAGGAGCTATTAGTCAGGTATGGAAATTAAATTCCTTTGAGTGTGATCCTCTGGCTTAAATCGGATAATCGCAGACATTGTGAAACTGCAGAAAAGGCAATTTCCAGATATGCCCTTTTCAGCAGGGTGAGCTGCCAAATGATTTCAAGAGGTAATTACAGTAGCTGCAAGAATTAACTGCAGAGTCATGCAGGCTGCTAAGTGGGGTGCAGTAGGCTGAGATGGAAGCACTCTTACATAATTTAAATGCAGCAAGGGAGTGAGAAATAGCAGACGATGAAGCTTTTCCCACGTTATCACCACACTGCGGGTGTTTTCTCCTTATCAGACCTGCCAAAGCAACACAATTCAAGAACTCAAATCCATTTTTCTATTAAAAGGATTCTGCTTAACATGTCTGTCTCTTGGCAGCGGAACTATTTGGACAAAAGGGCTGTGGGGGTGAAACAGAGAGCCAAGCCAAACAATCTACAAACAGATAGGAAGCAATCTATAGTAATTGTAATAAAAAACAATGAAAAAGTTAAATGAAGGCATTTTGAAGATGTTCACTACATTTTGGGAGAGAAAATAATATTAAGAGTCTTGTGGCCTGCTGAGGAATGCTGGACCAAAGGAAGCTAGAACAACTCCTTCAGGTCATGAAAGCAGAAGGGATGCCCTACATTTGCCACTTCAGGTAGGCCATGCCATGCACAACACCAATGTCTTGGAAGAAGGAAAAAGGAAAGGCAAAAACAAACATGGGCATTTGGTGCTGTTTTTCACTCTTGTTTGTGGAAATAAAATAACAGGAACGTATCCATATCAAATATTTCAGCCACCCTGAAGGTGATTGCAGTTTATCTGGTCTGTGGATGCTGTTACTTGTGTGACAGATTTCTTTTTGTCATGTGCAAGTGGCTGCACTTAAAATTGCACTCCCAGGCATCAAAACCTTGTCATATTCCTGAAAATTAGATGCAACAAATGCATGGGTTACAGTTGGAGGCTTTCACCTGGATATAAGTTCTGAAGCTTTCCATAGGGACAGTTGTAGATAATTAGACAATAAGGAGTATCTTCAGATGCCCTGCAACCTAGAAAAGTATCAAATTATTTCAGTAAAATACATGCTTCAAAAGGGGTGCAGCCACAGTCCCAAATCACTCCATTAATTCTTCTCCCACTCTTTGTAGGCTGGATGTCAGACCATTTGTTTTGCAAAATATTTGCATTTTTGTGAGATTCTGGATCTAGATTTAAGCAAAGGAGAGAGAATTGTAGTGTTCAAAATTATATAGATGAAATTCTATTTCTTCAAACTGTAATGCTTCCCCCTGTAATTTTGTATATAACTTGTATATAAGATGACATTAAGGAGCTCGTATACAGGAGGCCTTGGGGAGTGCAAGCAAGTTTGGCATTGTTATCTGTAAAACCATGAACCTTATTTGATGACAAAAAGAATAAAAATCTTCCAAGAGTCTTTTCCGGGAGCCAGTCTTTTCCTCTTTATGAAACACACTTGTACAAAACATAGCTAACAGCATTTATTGCAAAAGCTGCTGGCATAAAACTTCTGCCCTCTTGATACGTGTTTAAGAAGATTTACATGACATTTTTGTAAGCTAAGGTCATTGTTACCATGTACCTAAAGTTAGTGTCACCATGCTCCTTATCTTGTAAGGACACACAGAGCAAATATCATCAATATAACCTTTTCTATATGCAACCCACTTAAGGGTATCACCTAGTAACTAGCAATCACTGTAATAATATTAACTCTCTGTAGAAGGGGAGGTGGCAGCAGTGAAGGACACTGACCCACTGGCAAGCTCACCTAGTCAAGAGCAGATGAAGGTGACACCACCACTTTTATCACCACCTCTCAGTTCCCAGCTTCTTAACATATTTCCCAGCACAAGGATATGAATGTTGCTTCTGCCTGTTTCCTACTACTTCCTCAGCAATATTCTGCACGATATTTTTAGGGTGGATGTGAATGAACTGTATCCATCCCACTCTGAATATCAGCATATGTTCAAACTGCCTTTCACTAGGCACAAGTTGACTTTTGTGTAATACTGCAGTCTCTCCACTTCTTGCATTTCTTCGTTTTGAGAAGAGCCATTTTCACACATGGTAAATCAGATAATTCCCTAGGCAGCAGCACAATTTTGTTTTGTTTTCGCTTGATCCTTTTCAGGAAGCCCTCTGTATAGATGAAGGGCTATGTCTTATAGCTATGTCTGTAAGTAATCCCTCTGCACATTGCAGCTTTTTAGGAGTGAAAGGAAGTCAAGTCACAGTGAATCCACGCAATAAATGCTGTTTCCGAACCACATCATTTAATGCTGGTAGATATCTTGACTGTGGGTTTTAGGTATCATTCAACAGATGAAAAGAAGAGAGATTTCATTTCTGCATACAGCAACTTATTCCTGTCTCAATTCCTGATTTTTGGAGCATCGTGAGTGATAGAGTGTGGCACGATCTGGTCTATTTCAGAATCTGATCATCTTTCTGACAGTCAAGCAGTGGATCCATATTTTAGCATGTGAATGGTATTTTCTACTAATATTTACTTCCCTCCCACCCCCATTAAATTTTCCTTGAGGACCTTGAAGTTCGCTCTTTTGTTAATTCTCTGTATTATTTATCTCTGTCATGACAAGCAGCCCACGTGGATATTTGCCAAAAAATTACAATGACAATAATACACGTGCTAATGTCTTTGAAAAATAGCTTTGGAAATTATCCAGCTTCTAGTTAACAGGAATCCATATAAGGATGGTCAAGCCTATTGATGAGCATGGTGTTTGTCAGCCTTAGGATGTAAAGTAAGGATGAAGACATCATGAAGGCTATAAAAGGTTTACTGATGGAGGGCAGACGCACTCTGGAGAAACAGCTTGAAAAGAAGCTGAAGCATTGGTTATGGCTTTGATAGGAGGGAGATCACAGGAGCCAGCTAAAACAATTTTTAAAATGCAGTTTGAGTCATTTTTGTGCTATTACCAAAATTTCTGGGTTATCAAATTATGTCAGAAAGAACTATCTGTGGTGGAGACAAAAAGGTTGATGTGTATGTTAATCACAGACTGGGCTTGTAATCCATTAAGAATTTATTTATTTATTTATTTAGTATTCTTTAATCCTACCTATTCCCAAGTAATGGAAAAAACCAGTTAGAACGTTTCGTCAAAAGTATTCTGGAGATTTTGATAACTTATTAAGGAGGATTTTCATTTATTTTGCTTCATATTATAGGCACATTTTTCATCCTCCAAGTGGGAAGTGGGGAAAGAAGAAAATACTCATTTTTATTTAATTTCCTAAAGGTCAGAAGAAAAGGTTGTGCTTTAGAGGATGAATCTTTCAGATGGGAAAAATATGAAAGAGAAACAGAAGAAGATGTGAGAAACAGAAGATGTGACATATGGTTACTTTAGCAATTATTTTTTAATTTATTTATTCTGTTTTCCTACAAGAGAATGTTGTTCTTCTAAAATGCTAGGAACCTAGAAATCAACATCAGTCAACCACAAAAAATGGACTGCAGCAGAGCAAACCTTTCTAGTACCTGGTGATACATCTCCTATATGACCTTTCAAATGACTGGTTTGTTTACTTATTTCCTGCCATTTCTGCTGAAGGCATAAAGGCAGAAAATAATTCTGTGAAAAAGAGATGGACAAATCTTAAATTTTGTCATAGATTCTATGTGGTTTACTTTTGCAGCACACAGGTGCACAGGAGTTCCTTAAGCTTGTTTCACAAAGGTTATGTAAGACCATCTTGGCTTCATCCAAGAAACTGTAATGTGAGCAATTGGTCTCTAAAATCTTAAATTTAACCTCTCGGGAATATTAATAAAGCTGATAGCTACAATAGTATTTTTGGTGGTACTTTGATGTTTTCCTGAAGGAAAAGTTGCATTTATTTACTAATATTTACTAACATAATCGATGTAGCCATGACTATTTTGTTTATTGAGAGGTGATTTCAATTACAGTAACCTCAAAACATTTTAAACTGAAGTGAAACAAATCTTTAGTCTCTAGCACATTATGAAAGGCAGGGCAACCTGTCAATATTTTTCAGAACTGAGTTACCATTTCAAGCCAATGTTGTTGCTTATGCTAGAAAATATAATCCTTCCTATGTTTTTCCATTGCATTTGGTAATTTTATTTCAGACCAATAAATTATCATAACTAAAAGTTTCATATTAGGGCATTTTCAAAATTGAAAGCAACCATCAAAAGGATTATAATGTGGTTTACATCAAAGAGAAAACCTCACAATTTCTTCCCATATGAAAAGAAATCAAGTCAGTATATTATAGCCTACTAACAGCAGCTACAAAACTGTCCAACAAGATTTTTTTCAAACTAAATACTTAGTTGACACAAGATGGAATTTCTGTAGTACATGACAATCTCTACCATTTTGTTCTCAAATGGTATTTTGCAGGTTGACCCCTAGCCTGCTTGTTCAATGTGGCAGCTATTACAAAGAGCAGAAAGTTGATTAAACTGCATCTATGAAATTGGACAACTTGAGAAGACATATCACTAGCATTCTGAGCACTTTCAAAATTATAATGTTTCAGTTCTGCGGTGGGGTGATATACATACTGACATCAGAAATACTGAGCTGCAGCTGCAAAGGAGAGAATAGAGAGCCAGCTCTGCAGAGTTCCCATGGCAGAGTTAAAGCCACTTAATGAGAATAAAACTATCATACTGAAATAAGAAAAACATCTGCCCAGCTTCTTTCTGAGTTATTTTACAAATTCATTAATTAGGGTAGAGTTGTAACGAAAAACAAAAGAACTGACTCAGAACAGTCAACCTGAGAGACAAGAATGGGGGGATTACTCATGAATAGACAATACAGTATAAAACTATAAAAAGAATTATGAACTTCCTCTAATACATTTTTAACTTGTGGAACTCGCTGCCCTGAGAACCTGTTCAGGTAAGAAAAAAAAAAAAATTACCAGTTTGCTACTAAAAAGAAGATGTACTAACAGATGAGATTTTAAGAATCAGGAAATTAAATACTCCCAGTCACAGCTGCCAGCAAGAACAACAAAAATTAGATATTCCAATACATTTGCCTAGCCTTCCTGTGCTATACCTGTGCATGACACATGGTGCTGCAATCCTTTGGGTGCCTTAAAGTGATGTGCCTAAGGCAATTTATTCTGTAAACATCTAAGGCAGTGGATCAGTCACTGGTTAGGTGTGCTCTGCTCTCCCATTTGATTCTAGCTGGAGACAATGTTGCCCTAATGTTTCGTGTTTTTCACCTGGATATCCCCCTTGTCCAGGCACTGGTGTTCTACTCTTTCCAGCTTGCCTCTCCTTTTATTAACCTTCCTCACTATTCTTCTCATATCTTGCATCTCTCTACCAATAATGAATAAATAAAAAATAAATGGAGCAAGTAAATGCCATGAATTAGACAGATGTCTCTCACCTCCCTGCATTTAGCTCTCTTAACCCTGAGTTTCTCCAGAGAATGTAGTTTTCTTTAAGCACCGGAATCAAGGCGATTTTGATCTTGACAGCGGTCTGTGGGATACCCCACAATAGTATTCCAAGAAGTAGCTAACACCTCTGTGAAAAGTTCTGGTATCTTCTCAAGCACACTTATCTAGGAACATTAGCTCAATTTGTAAAAGGAATAATTACAGAGAGGTTACAGAGCTGCCAGTTTTATTAGTTCAGTGCGGTTGTGCTGGGATAGAACTTTGTGGTCCTCCTTTGCTTTACAAGAACTACATGCAGATAAAATAGGCTGTCCTCTACCAAGGTTTTAATACTGGCAGGCCTGCGTGTTATCTAAATCCCACCTCAAAGATGTTTACCCCACTTATTTTATTCTTCTGTACTTAACCTGTCAGAAGCAGCTATCAAATAAATCCCAAGCACTCTTTTGAGATCAGTATGTAAATAACACATTCAGTCCCAGGTAAGCTTTGCTTGGTCTGACAGATAGGGTTTTCCTCTGTCCAATTAAATAAAGTGATAAAATTTGTAGTTAGGTGCTTGAAGCTGCAAATTCGTACCTAGTTTCCCAAAACTCCCTGAAACTTCCCTGCATATATAACCTCAGTCTTCAGCCTGCATATATAACCTCAGAAATTTAGGTCATGAAAGTTCACAGAGAGATTCTTAAAGTTGCCCACAGAACTGAGGGGCAAGTAATTCCATTGATTTCACTGAGATTTGTGCTTCTTTTTTCTTTTTTTTTTCTTTTTTTTTTCTTTTTTTTTTTTTTAATAATCTCTAACTGAAGACACTTGCTCAGTCTTACGGAAATGTTTTTCTAATCTCATCAGCATTTAACTTTCCACCCATATAAAAAAAAACTGTTTAAGTTTGGTGATGTAATGGCCACGTTCATCTGTGGTCTGAAAGAGGGAGAAAGAAGGACATCTCTATAGCACATAGCCTGGAGAACACACTCCTTGTGAGTGAGCAGGTAACAACTGCTTTTACCCTCTCCTGGAAAACAGACCTGTTTTTTCCCAGCAGACTGGCTGCATCACTTTGAGACATCCCATACTTCTCACACAGCTTCCTCAGCACCCTGAAAAAATTATTCTACTTGAAGCCCATGGAACAGGTTTTCTTCACTGTCATGGAATCAAACCTGCCTGCCACCTCATGAAGAATGCATTGCTTGGTAAACAAAAGTCTACCATCAATTACAGATCCTATCACCGCTGTTTCAACCTGTTCTACCTGTCTTAGAAACTCAAAGGATTGCATGTGAACAGCTGCAATTATTTCTTTGCAAAACTGATCACAATTTTTATTTTTTTTTTAGTTTAACTTTACTCCCTGGCATATTAATTAAACTGTCATTGGGAAGATCTTTAGCAACATTTTTTGTCAGGTTGATGTTGGCATGAGTTCATTTTTAGTTTTATTAAGGCTGGCTTGTGATAATCCTGATATAATTGAATTGCTTATCTCGGGAGCTTCTGCCACTATGTTAATAATTGCCACTTTGGATGCAGAGAAAGGTGCAGTTTGGATCCATTTGAGTTCTGCAGGTCCAATAAGGGATCTCAGAACTTTGTTCTGGCCTTATATCCTTTTATTTCCTACAAGCCATTTGGATCACAAAATTTCAGTAACTTGAACTTTTAAAAATAGGATAAGTATTCCTTGTAAGGGTGCAAAACTCCTTGAGCCAAAATATGGATTAACACTAGCTTAAGTTTCATTTCTAGGTTCCATTTCTACTCAGGAGAGTTAACTTCTGCTCAGCTTTACTTTTAACTGGCACAAACACACAGGGTAAAGTGTGTAAAGCTATCCTCTTGGGAAACGTAAATGGGCAAATGGTTTACAGAAAGTCAAGTGAACACCTCTTGTGCCCATGGAGCTGTGCTAAATTGCAGGCTGAGCTTTCCCAGTGTGTTGGACTTGTCTTTTCTTTCCGTGGTTGTGATAACACCCTAGAGTGTTGAGAGGTCTGCCTGCATCTTTTCCTTAAAAAGAGCAAAAGTGATAAAAATACTCTCTGACAACTTTAATAAGTTTTATTAAAACAAGGTGATCTTAAAATAGAAAAAGATCAGATTGTCTCAGTGAGAGAATACATCTGGTCTTGAAAGGCACTTCATGCTTCCTGCCATCTCCATCCCCTAAAGTTCCTTCCTCCCTTGAGTCTCGCTCCCTTTCAGTCACCACAAAGTTTGCCTGTTTATTTCTGGTTACAAGACATTCTTCTTTACACAGATTTGGCTTAGTTTTATCTGGTTGTCAAACCTGCTCATCTCAAGCATCTCCCAGTGTCTTCCTGTGCTCCACGTTCCCTGCTCGCTCTAATTCTGTCTCTGCATTGCAGCAGGAGCACCCTCGCCTTCTTTTCCCCCAGGTTTTCCTCCTGGAAGATACAATCTACACATCCCTCAGCAGAGTTTGCATGGCACAGTAGCACAGCCAGAACAAGGTGTCTCCTTGCTACCCAGGCAACCCTTCAGCAAGACTAAATGCAGAAATGTGTTCAACATGTGGTGAACAAACCAACAAAACAAATTCTAGGTATAACAACTGTGAACACCCTCTGTAAGAACCCAGGATCTATTTTGAGGAGGAAATCTTACCAGAGATCATAGTCAGAAGTAGGTTCTTTCTTACATTCCACAAACTTTCTCCCAAAGACAGCTTTAGTGTTGTCCATAGTATGGAATGGGTTCCAGTGTCCTGAAATATATTGGTAAAAAGTAAAAAAGAAAATAAAGTGCCAGGTAGAGGGGGACAATCACCTCCCTTGTCCTGCTGGCCACACTGTTTCGGATACAAGTCAGGATCCTCTTGGCTTTCTTGGCCACGTGGGCACAGTGCTGGCTCATGTTCATCTGGCCATCAACCAGCACCCCCAGGTCCGTTTCCCACCAGGCAGCTTCCCAGCCACTCTTTCCCAGCCTGTAGCACTGTGTGGGGTTGTTGTGACCCAAGTACAGGACATGCATTTCTTCTTGTTAAACCTCATACAGCTGGCCTCAGTCCATCAGTCCAGCCTGCCCAGATCCCTCTGCAGAGCCTTCCTGCCCTCAAGCAGAGCAACACTCCCCCCAAACTTGGTGTCATGTGCAGACTTCCTGAGGGTGCCCTCAATACCCTCATCCAGACCATCAATAAAGATATTAAACAGAACTGGTCCCACCCAATACTGAGCCTTGGGGAACACCACTTGTGACTAGCTGCCAGCTGGATGTAACTCCATTCAATACCACTCTTACTTCTGGAGTAGCCAGCCAATGCAAGAAACAGCCAGGGTCCTTAGTATGGAATTTAGCCTGCCTTCCTTAGAGTTATGCAGACTTACTTATAAGCTTCATACTGTGTCTTGCATGTCTATTTTGCAGTTCCAGCAGGTGGAGGTTTTTCAGATGCTGCAGAAGACAGTAGAGGACATTAACTTGTTCAGAGAAAATCCTCAAATCCTTTGTTCTTCTCTCTTTACTTGGGCCATATTGCAATGGAAGTTTTAGCCTGGTTAATGGATTCATACTTCAGTACTGGCTGGACCACAACTTTCATCCTCGCCTGCATCCTTACAACTTCCCAGGTGAGAAGCAGTAGGCACCGAGCATACTGGCTACACAAATCACTCAGGAGAAGGCCAGTGTGTGCTGAACTTTTCAGATTAGATTAATTACCAGTGCAAAACATTCACACCAGTGAAAAATGTTCACAACATAGCTGCCACTGTGGTGCCTTCTGGCCACCCCTGTCCACTGCTGATGGTGGCTCACATATTTTTCTCACCTTTTTGGCTTTTCCTTCCATGTGTTGGTGGGCTTGGTAGTGTTAAGTTTACACTTGGACTTGGTGATCTTAACAGTCTTTTCCAACTTGAATAATTATATGATTCTAAGGCAAGGATTCCAACTTCAGCCCATCACAACGAGAATTTTCTGGTTCCTCCTAAAACACTAGGCTTTGACAATATAGCTATTATTTTGAACTGTACTCATTTCAATGACCGGTGTCTTTGCTTTCATATGGTTTGTGTTAGTCTTATGAAAGAGCTGCATATTCCATATTTTCTCTACCAAACAGTGGATTCACTGTGCATATGCAGTAAGACAGGTTTCAAGAACTGTAACGTAGGCCTACAACTTTCACAGATGCTGTGGGCTTAATGTATGTATAAGACAGAACTCCAGTGCAAGCCTTGTGCATCTTACATCCTCAAGAAGTAGGTTTACAGTGCCTGTTCAGCATTCAACAGGATCCAGAGAAAATCTGGTGCTCAGAAGTGACAGATTTCCTTCCCACACCCAGACCGATACGTTCTTCTCATGCTTGTGTAGGGTGCGGCAGGGAAAGGTCACTAAGAATAAGGATGGCACAAAAGACGTGCTGCTGTTCTTCAGGAATCTCCTCTGGACTATATTTTACAGCCATTTCTGTGTTGCCTCCAGAAGGCAAGACAAGAGGTGACATGTACTGCTTCAGCGGGTTGTGCACAGGTGTTGGACCGCAGGCTCAGATTCTTCATCCTAAACTGTCAGACAACAAAAGTCACCTAAAGCCATTGGGACATCTTTTCTTTTTTTTCTGCTGTTTTTGGATGAAACTTGATGGAAATGCTTCAGTAATAATAGTGCCAGATGCAATAACAGAAGCTGCGATAATGGCCCATTTTTTTCTCTTGAGGAAAATCCCAAGTACTTAAAGGAACGTGAAAACGAACCTCATGGCGGTAATAACTGAGATGTGCCACCATACCAACAACAAACTTGACAAGCAATCACTCCACATTACATTCAGTAGAATTCCAACCTGCAGCAGCTTTGTATCCAGATAGAAAGAGAGCCATGTAAATGACTAGAGAAGTCAGAACAAAACAGGGAAAGACGGATAGATTTCTGGGACTTCCCCAATATTCCTTCAAACTGACATGAATACCACTACTCAGAATAAACCAATCTATTGTTTGTCATGTTTAGCTGGGGCAGGGTACAGAGCTGTTCTTCACTGTCAAGTCTGTCATTCTAATGTACTTCACTGAAGTTTGGAGATCGGATGTTGTATTTTAATTTCAACTTTTCTAATTGCATTTCTCTGTTTTCCCTTGCTCAGGCTATCTCCTGTCTGTTAATCCCTAGTTTTTTCCTCCATGATGATGTATGTAAAACCAAAGCTAGGTGCTCTCTCAGACTTTCAGATTCTGAAAATAACTACAGAACTGCAAAGGAAATATGAAAATAGTAAGCCAAGCTTGTAATTTCATATTTATGTTAGGACTGCAATTGCATTGAGCATTATGGAATATGACTAGGTGATGTGAGAGAATGCTGGAATGATTTCATCAATGTATTTTCAACACAAATGAACTTTGAACTCACATGAAACAAAACACCTGAAGTATTTTTAAGATATAAAGCTCAATAAAAAAGTTTTAAGTAAAAGCCTGGTTTTGTCAGGCTTTTTTATTTTTAAAAATATAGTGGCGTGTTCATTTTGTAAGCTGAACATTTTGAGTCCTGAAAACTAGTTCTTGTCTTTGACAAATGCATAAAGATTCTTGTTCACTTCATTGGATTTTTGAAAAATATTAACACATCTTTCACTGATTTTTAACAAAATGCTACGTTATATTCATGGGGAGTTTAGAAATAAAAAAAAATGTTTTGTGCCCTTCTTGATAAATGAAATGTAGTCATGACTATTTTTATTATATAAGCTAGTGTAAATTACCTATAAATAATAAGTAATAAGCGTCTATGCTGAGCACAATAGGAAAAAAAAGAGCTGAAAGTTTGTGGTAATAAGAAATTATCCTTCTCAAAATAAACTATAATGATCGTACACATTCATTATTTGGCAATTGCCAAGAGAGGGAGAGAAAGAAAGAGAAGAAGGAAGGAAGGAAGGAAGGCAGGGAAGGAGGGAGGGAGGAAGGAAGGAAGGAAGGAAGGAAGGAAGGAAAGAGGGGAGGGAGGGAGGGAGGGAGGGAGGGAGGGAGGAAGGAAGGAAGGAAGGAAGGAAGGAAGGAAGGAAGGAAGGAAGGAAGGAAGGAGGGAAGGAAGGGAGGTGACTAGTAAGACTTTTACAGTATTTGATTGCATAAACATCACCAGATCACATCGCACTGAGCTCCCTTGGAAACTCTAAGCTATGTAACTTAATTCCCATGTGCATTTCTGAACAGCTGGTTCTTGGTATTTTTTTACTGAGGTCTGTGTCATCAGGCCTGAGCTGTAGGGAAGATATTCATAAGATTATTCATCATATATCCTTAAATTATGGGTTAAAGACAGTGCTGTCATCTTCTAATTTTTCATCTTGTATTCTTTTTCTTTTTAACTGCCATATACTGTTAGGGACTGCTGAATCTGGTCACCTATAGATGTGAGGCTCCATGTTCTCAGGTCCAGCCAGCAATGAAGATGTGCTTGTACTCCTAAAAAGCACACATACTAACACGTGTACAACGCATATATACATACTATGGATACATACATATACATATCAATGCACAAACACTCTTTCAAACACAGATGGCACCAGTGGCCTTGGCCACTGGGTCCACTGCTCATTCTTCTGTGACCACCCTGGTTATTAACATTACCCTACTTGTCACTGTTTTTCTGTGCATCTCTCTGTGGAAGTAAGTCCTCAGTCACAAACCAAAACTCGTATCATTAAAGAAAGCCCTGGTTAAAATATTTTAAGTGGTAGAGAATCCACTGCAGAAGTTATTAAAAACTGGCGTGTATGTCATTTATACTCACAAGTAACAGGGACATGTTTCTGTCTTATACCTATATAGTTTCTTCTATATTAAACCTATCTAGTTTGAACTTCCAGCCACTGGATATATTACCTTGGTGAATTATACAATAGAAACTTTTGCTTTCAAATGACCTGTCCACAAGCAGCTACTTACAAAGATATCAAGCTGTTTCATATTTTTGTTTCTCTAAATACACCAGTGTGTTTTAATTGAGGTGAAATGCTGTTTTGAAGGAAATATCTGTCATCTCCACTTACAACTTTAGTTTCTCCTCATGACACAGCCTTGAATTTCACAGACAGGACTATAGATGAACACAAATCTGCATGAGTACATGGTTCAGGAGACTTCTTAATGTGATCCTGTCATTTATAAGCATACAAATAACAAGACCAGACTAGAAATAGTATCAGATAAAGCTTTCACCCATTTGTAACATGGACATTTGGCATCCAGCAGTAGCTGTATTATTCTCCAGATTCACTGCTACAACTTGCGTATTACTACTTGCCAATATAAACTCAGACAAGTCTAAGTCTCTCAATTTAAGACATTGGCACCTCATCCCCATTGGTCTCTTCCAAACTAATTACTAATTTTCACTGCTTGTGGAATGGGTACAACCATTTTTCTTAGTGGCATCCACATGAAGGAAAATGCCTTACACTTAACACAGAGCTTACTGTCTCTTTCAGGCAAAAATTTTGTCCTAACTGATCGTATGGAAATCCTGGTTCCCTGGACTTTAAAATCATTCTCTAAGATCTTTCTTTCCAGAATAGTTTTCCATCCTTTAAAATAATTGGTTTTACAGATGACCAATTTAAATTAAAAAATCCTATTTGCCTATATTAAATAAAACATCCCATTTAGCCGCTGATCCCAATGTGCTACTTCTTCAGTAAACCATTGTCTTCATGGCTTATTGCAGCCTCGACCTATGTGTCATCTCCAGCTCTTTACCAAAAGTGTTTTTCCCCTTTAATCCAAGTCACTGATAGAGATAACAAATAATGTAGAATGAAGAATTGACTGCTAGAGGACACCATTAGAAAAAGATTTTCTCAACAAGCCAATAAAAAACAACAAAGAATCCCCCTTCCCCTTATAACACACTATTAATTAATCATTTAGTATTTATCATGTACTGTGTTTGTAAAGTTTTGTTGGTCTTTTAGTTAAATGACGTGTCACCCTAATCTAGATGCATCACAGAAGTATCCGTTAACAGTGTTATTGCCTGCATGGTTAATGATTTACACTTGGCCCACTCTGTTAGGTTAAGTGCAGTGTCCTGGCTCCTGACTCAGATCGTTTATGAGAAAAGTCCAATAAGTCATAAACTTTCCATCTTCATCCTGTTCATCATGGCTGGATCCTCTTAAAAGAAATGAAAAAGAGGTATGTACTAGCCGCAGCTGATTAACAAAGTAGGAATAAAACTTAGGGTTTTATGAATTGAACATTAAGCAATGTTAGGTTTTCAGTGTTATATAAATTGTTAACACAAGAGAGTTTTTTAACTGATTGATAAAGACATCTGTGGCTGTAGCATCTGTGCTGCATCTCAGTTCAGATTTGCCTGAAGGACTACTTCATGGGACAGATCGTGGCATATTCTGTCTGTGGGTTATGATTTTGTCACAGTGATGGTGCTTTGCGCTGGATTGTTAGAAAACTTTTTGAGTTCCCTAGGGTCTTAATCCCTTTGCATCAAGCTTGTTATTCAAAGTTTGCAGCAATCTAATAGGTTTTCCATTAACAAAATGACCTCAACTAGCTTGTAAAATCCTGCCAAGATATTAGAAGGTTAATAATTTGATTTGAACTTATTTGCCATTTTTGGAAGAGTGGCTGTGTGTGCATGTATATTTTTTCCTTTCAGGCTCGATAACACAACAACTTGCAAAATTGTTTGACAAGAGGAATGTGAGCTGTTGCTTAGTTACAGTTGGTCACCGGTAATACAGGATCATTCCTGCTCTGTGGCTGGATATATCTCCCCACCACCACCCCCTACTGAATCTGATATGAAGGTGAATCCACCTTTTAGTGAGATGCCATGTCAAAAGCTCTGCTTGGGATGAGAAAGAAATGGAAGGGAAAGCAAATCAATGAATTTTCCACTCCTCCTTTTCTGTGTCTAGTGAGATTTAGTCAGCCTGAAAATATTTTGTACTAGGTACAGAATAACTCAATATTTAGGTGGTTTTGGGTTTTGTTTTTTTCCAAAGCATTGAAAAAAATTAATTGCAAAAGGGGTCCGAGTGATGAAGGACCATATCAATTCTGCTCCGTTCTCTATCAGTGGGTTGCTGTGGGAACTTGGGGAATATGAATCCTTGGTATAATAATAACATCCTACCCGTATAAAACATGTCATTGCTGCTTGGTTTCTATGAGCATTCAGGAAGTTAAAACAAATAATAGTGGAGAGTGAACACAAACCCCCCAGATGTCACGAAATTCAAGCAAAAACACTTTATATGACTTATTTCATTGGCTTTGATTTTCACGCATGCCTTTTCTTCAAGCATAACAAATCTTAACTGCAGAGACTGAAGGAAAGGTTGAGGTTTCAAAACACGAGCACAGAAATATTCACTTGGCTTTCTGCCATGTTGACAGAAAGTGAAATTCACCAAATTTCAGTGATCTAAAAGACATACTGTGTAAGCAAGGGATCTAGCAGATCGGTGAAGAGTGATAAGCATAGTCAAAGGCAGTTCATCCCACTCTTAAGATACGTGACAAAACAAATGGGATGAATCATCCTCTGGTGTACCCTTTTTTCTCCACTGACTTTAGTGGGAACCTCGAAGGCTAAGTAGACATTTATCTTGGCTTAAATTAGGTGAGGTGAATTCCACCCCAATTTACCAAACGCCTGTGATGCAGAACTATATTTTCAAGCTGTTCGTATACAAATTAAAATCTATAATGTGGTGATATTAAAAGCTTACAATTCTGGCAATCCATGTCTACAGCGCTGCAGAAGTTACAGCTGACAGCCTAAGACAAGGGAAATCAGACTTCATTCTCAGTTGCTATCATTTTCCCTAGGGAAATACATCCCATCATAAAAACTTTCCTAGACATGTGACTAAGAAATACAGGACTTAGAAATCTTTTACATTTAAGATTCTTCATTTACTTAGTAAGACTAGAAGGATTTTAAAGTGGATGTACTAACAGCAAATCTGATTTGATTGTTTTTTTGATTGCAAAGGCCATGTTCGACTTTAGATATTAGGTGAGACCACACTGTCTCTAATAGTGTGGATACAATAATGAATAAATACCATAATTATTTTTTAGCTCAGGCATAACATTATTAATACCAGCAGATTATCTAAACTGAAATTAGAGAAGGTAAATAAAGAATAATACCGGTATATTCAATGAAGGAATGAAGTAAACTGGGATTAAGCACACAGCCACATAGGAAAGATGGTGAAATTTTATTACCTGGGAAATAACACACTCATCATCCATTGATACCTGTACTTTGTTTTCAAGACAGTTACTTTGAAGATATACAAGGACAACAGAACTGAGAAACAAGTTGTAGCAATTTTGTCATAGGGCCAGAACAGAACAGTTTCAGAAAACTTGAAAGCACATCTTTAGACAGAGACTGATCAATGTTCTTAGTTTAGTTGAACTGTGCTCCTTGCGCTGTTGACTCTATTGATTAATAAAACAGCTTCATCTTCATCTTACTTATTCAGTGAATACTAACTTCATAAAAAAAAAAAAATCTTAAAATGTCTCATAAAGAGATGACTTACAAAACAGTATGCACAACTTTTTCCCTCAGGTTTTAAGACCAATACTATTTGCATGAAACAAAGGTAATTTTCCAGAACGATACTGGTGAAACTAGAGAAAAGATAGCATGGCTCTACAAAGATTGGCATTTTGTGCTAAACCATGTGAGAGAAGGAACTGGCAGAAGAATAGATGCAGACTATGGCATTTCCAAGTACTGACACATGCAAAATATCCGTTCTGCTCAGTTAATCAATCATATTCTGCTAGATGAACATATTATCCTTCCAAGGAAAGGATGCAAATAACAGATGCCAAGGAGAAGGCTGAAATGCTTACTAAGATATTTTTCTGTGATCTCCTCTCTCACTCACTCTCTCTATATACAGACACATGTTAAAATACTGGCAGAACACTTTGTGTAATGATTCCTTAGAAAGCTAAAAAGAGAAAGGAGTGGTCACGTTAGAAGAAAGTGAAGGCAAAGCATAGGCATAAGTGCATCGCTATGAACATTGAATGAAGTACATTGTGCAGCTATGAGGAATGACCTTGTTTCTCCAAAAATTCTGTGAGAAGTTACTGTAATGCAGGAAGGAACTATCTAAATAAGTTCTTTAATTGTCAGACATTTTCAGAAATACATGGGGAAAGCTATTCAGTAGAATAGTCAGTAGTTATTTTTAAGAAAAAAGAATAGAGAAATAGCAGTAGTGTTGGAGTCCCATTGGTTCACTAGGATTAACATTGTTCGTATAATTAGCCCCAAGATAATTACCGGGCAGTACATTTAAATGCAATACTTTCTAATAGAGTAAGGAGCTTTTGTGTGTTATCAAGGAAAATGGGGAACTAGTAATATAAAGCCAAGATCTGAAATTACTATGACTCAGTCAAAGCCAACTTAACTTTGGTAACAACATTACTCTTTCCATTTTTATGTATGAAAAATTCCTCAGAAAAGATTATGCAGTGTGACTACACAAAGAGTGTAGGACTGAGCTTTGTCAATTTGTTTCCATGCAAAGTTAATGAAGATTGGATACTAAAATAGACCAAAAACCATGAGTATGATATTATTATTGTTCATAATTAACATAGCAAATTCTTTCAAGTCTAGTCTTTTAGAAATCATTAATAAAGATTTCCTCCCATTTTTCAGTGACAATATTGATCACAATTTTGTGAGCTGATAAGAAGTCAAAAGAGACAATAAATACTCATCAAATTACAGTTCTGTAAACCTCAATGCATAATAGAAATGGTAGAAAATGAGATTCAGTGAAGACAAAGTGTTTTACACAAGGAACAGCTCTACTCAGCTGTTTTTCACATCAACCTCATTTCTATATATGTACACCCAGATTTCATTTTATTAATAATTTTGTGCTGATATAATTTTCTAAAGCTGAACTGTTTTTCAAAAACTGACAATCATTTTGTAAAATAAACTTTACAGCATGAATGTGGGAAATGCATACAGGTAAAGAACAAAACTATGCCTCCACAGTCAATTAAGTTTTCCTCAAAAAATTAGTGATGGTTTTAGCATTAATAAATAATTAACATCCTGAAAAAAACCCCTAGAATTTCCCACATTTTCCTGAGTTTTTCCTTTTAGATTTAGAATATAAAATCAGACATGTTTCTCACAGTGAAAACAGGTAATTGTGCACTTCTGTGGACATTTCAATTTGCTTAGATTACCATCTGCATTATTTAACTGTTTATTGATGCTACTTACCACCTCAACTGTTATTGTACAGTATACATACTGTACTTAAGCACCAGCAAAGCACAGCAGAGTGAATATCCTCCAGGGCTGTTGTTAGTTTGAGAACTTGGGAGTGCTGTGATGACGCTGGCCAGGTTACTCATCCAGCCAGCTGTATTAGCTTGTAGAAGGGTTGTAAAAACAATGTGGTGTGGGTGATTTCAGAAACTACTTAGTTATCTGGTCCTGATCCCCCACTTGCTTGTGACAGCCCTGCCTGGGGCATCCAGCAAGTTTTGTTTCTCCCACTCATTAGGACTCATTGCCATTAATCAGTCACTGGTGTGTATACACAAAATCAGAAAGGACAGGCAGCTCCCAAGAATAGTTCTTGGGAAACCATATATCTCAATGGATCCCTTGAAAAAGACAACAAAATGACTGTTCTAACTAGTCAGTGCACATTGGTAGTGCCGAAAGTCAGTTCTCTAGCACGTAAACAAGAGAAGAGAAACATACATCTGTGGTTGATATTTGATGAACCAATAGATGCAGCCAAGCATATAGACTTTTTATGGTTTTACATTTTCCCGTTGAGCACTTTCCTCTAGCTGAGTTTGACATAAGTTCTTAATACCACTGCTTAATGCTGTTTATTCGTGAAATTGTTGGAATTTTAGTTTAGTCCCATATATTGACCCTTCCTCATGACATTTTTGCATAATATCAAAAGCCTGAAGAACTAGTAGAGAAGAAATGTAGCCAAAACTCCTTCACAGTGAAGCAATCATTGGCATTTATTACCCTTATAAAGGCAGAAATTTAAAATCAAAATTTAAATCTTCCCGCTTTTTTGCCTTGTCAGGCACAACATTTAAGAAAGTAGAAACTAAAAGCTATGGTAAGCCAATCACGATTGCAAGCCATTTCTCAGATGAAGCATGAATGGTTAAGCATCCCCATCATTTCGGTAGACTTTGTTTTGCTGAGTACAGTGATGTACTTTTTTAGTCTTGGGCTTAATGGCTTAGCACAAGTAAAGTGTCTAGAAATGTAGTATAACACTGAAAAAGATGATAGTGTTTAATAAAGAGAAGGAATTATTTGCCAAGTCTACACTTCTTACAAAAATGACAAAGCTCACATAAGTAGAATCCACTTCTACAAAAGAAGAAATATTAGGTTTGGCTTTAGTTTGTTGGGTTGAGTCCCACCAAACAAAAATATAGTTACTCCTTGACATTCCTAGTGGAATAACTTTTACTATTGTGACTTCGCAACAAATGTTCATGAAATATGAATATGACAGCTTCACTCATTCTGCTGTACAGATCAAGAGTAGTCAAGATTCCCTTGATCAGTGGTTCAGAAACCTTTAAGGGTAATAAATGCGCAGATTTTTTGCAGGCTTTCTTTCAGATGAGGCTAAATTTCAGGAAGAAATAGTCTTCCACTACTGCAGCCCTGGTCATTAGGAAAGACTGCATGGGAAACTTATAATTTCTTCCTATATGACAGATGCACAGCCTTCCTAAAGGCCAGCTCTGAACCAAACTCTTTTAAAAAAATGTAATCTGTATTTGTGTTCTGTATCACAGTCATGTTCGGTATAAAACTGATTTATAACAACAGTGATACCATCCTAATTGGATCTTTCCAGAATACCCTACCTCCAGCACCATTTTTGAATGTAAATACATTGCATACATACAGTACTTTGAAAACAAGAGTAAAGACTGAAATTTTCCACACGTGTAGGAGATGTGAAGGTGGTGTGATTCATGGTAGGCTTCCACTGTCAGCCTCAGCTGCTGCAGAGGCTCTGAAAAGTAATGGGGAGAGGTAAAATCCTAACTGCAGTAGCTTTGCTTCACATATTTTCTCAGACTGTCATGCTACAACAACAGCACAACTTTACAAGAGATTAGATTTATTTTATAACTTCTTCTGGGAAGGTAAACAAAGGACTTCATATGTTTCATCTTGTATCTGACCTTTCCTTGAGAGGAGGTATGATTATATCTCTCTTTCACTACAGTGGAGTTTTTGCTGGGGGTTTCTGTTTTATCAAACTCACTTCTGTATTTATCTCTCACAAACTCGGCTTCTATGCAGCTGTGCCTACAAAAAAGATCCATTACAACATCTCAGCTTCTGCAAATGTGTACAGCGAGGGTGCTATACTATACAAAGAATAACTTACATCTTCCCTTTCATAATTTGTATTTCTTACCTATTAAAAAGAAGGTTGTCTTTTCAGACCTTTTGCTGAGCTATTGGTCTTTCCCTAACCTGATATTTTAGTATGTATTTTTCAATGCAATTTTTCATATCAGCTAATGTATTTTAGCAAAGTCTTCAGTGACCATACTGATAATATATCACTTGATTCCTTCCCCTTACAGATGATTCTTTTAGATGGGTTATTGTGCTGCCTCAAGAATGGTTTCTGCTGACTGATCATAGTGATATGCACCAGTGTGACAAAGGGATTTAAATTGGTTAATCTGCCTATCCATATAGCAGAACAGAACTAATTGCCTTCAGTTTGGAAATTCAAAATGCTTTTATTGCCTATGAAAGCCACCAAAGCCAAAACACAGCTTTGGGGGAAGGGGAGGGGGGCTGCAGTCAGCAAATTTTGGAAGTGAAATGGGGATTGAAGGTGCTTTGAAGCTTACTATTATAGGAAAGTGGTTCTGTTTTGTAAATTATGTTGATTGACTGAAGAAGTGAAAGTAATGCAACCTTCCTCCCGAAGGTGAAAATCTGCGGTCTATTTTCAGGCTGAGTGAAATGTGAAAGAGGAAGTAAAAAGCTATGTTGTAAACATCATGTCTGATAGCATTTCCAGTCAGAAGACTCAAGATAAATGTAGTAAAAGAAATACTAGAATTTAGATTTGACAGGGAAATAAAACATTATTTTCTATTAAATCGGAAGGCATATATCTTGAACCTTGAGGTTAAAAATAAATACTGCAGTTGCATCAGCCACTGAATGCCATCTTGTGACTTTTCATGAATGACATTATTACTGCTTTTTACAAAGTATCAAGACTTTTTATAGATAGTTGAAGAATAAGACATTCAACAAGATCTTAATGCATGAAGTAAATGTACTGTGTCAGTACATACTATGTAAATTCCAGTAGCTCTCACCTTAAGAGTATTTTAAGGAAGGATTAAATATGTTTAGATCTGTCAACAGCATCTGTGTTTAAATTGCTCAAAAATCTCTAAAATTTATAAAACTTTTTTTTTTTTTCTTTTTTCTTTTCCCCCAGAACACTGTTCTAGAGTATTTTTCCTGGGGTTAAGAAGAAGCATCCCCACAGAGGACTTATTTCCTATTATGGGAGTTCCTCATCTGTTTGTGTTGAAGACTGAGTGCCCAGATTCAATATGACAATTTATGTGTTTCATTTATTTTCATGCCTATTTGCCTGTCCCTGTTTTTCTCAGAATTCTTCTAGCTATGGCTGCACATGTGCTATTGTGTCTCACTAATGCAGCTTATTACCTACATCTTTACTGAACTACCAGACTCTTTTTTCCTCTTATACATTATATATACTCTACTATGGCTTTTCTCCTTCCTTATTTTACTGAAGCATATTTCCTCTATGCAGCATGGGAACCACCAAGATTTTCTATGACCCATGAAGAGAATAGATTGCAGTTTTGCGTTCTCTGAAAATCTTCCTGTTTTCTCTTCCAGTCAGTGCACAGCTATGTTTTGTATTGAGGAATATTGGTTAGCCACATGTGATTACCTTAGATACGCTGAGGAATTTCAGATTTTTCTAGCTGCTTATGAATAGGGGTTTAGAGGGCTGAAGTAAAAGGCATTAGGATGCCAAATGACTTACATTCAAAGTGAAAAGTCTGTAATCACCAACCAGATGAGAAAGCAATTGATGACATTTATGGGAGGTACGTGGCAATGTTTTAGCGGAGGAAGCGGGAGAGGTGCAGTGTGGCCTCCTGGAGGAGGTCAGCTCCCTGAACAGGTTACCTGTCTGGCCATCCAGCCGCAAGAGACTTACTGTGGGTCAGAGCCGGGTCCATCTGTGAAGTTCACGTGGCCTTTGTGAAAACATGTTTGAGAAAGGGAAGGGGGGGGGGGGGGGGGGGGGGGGGGGCGGGAAAGAGCAGATATTGCAAAGACAAGGGGAGGAAAGAGCGAGAAACAGAGTGAACACCGAAATTATAGAACGAGGAGGAGAAAGTGCTCCAGGTATGGGATAAGATATTCCCTGCAGGCCATGGAGAACCCATGCTGAAGAAGGTGTCCTGCAGGACTGCAGCTTGTGGAGAGCCCATGCCAGAGCAGGTGAAGAGACAAAGAGAAACTGCTATGCACTGCCCATAACCTCTCCTTCCTGCCCTCTGGGCCATCTGGGTTGGAGACAGAGGAGTCTGGAGCAAGGGAACGGGGCTGAACCTGGCAAAAGGGGAGACAAAAGGTGTTATTTAATGTTTGTCTTTTTGTTTCTCACTACCTGAATCTATTTTAATTGGCAGTAAGTTAAGTTTATTTTCCCCAAGTGTGGTTTGTCAGTGACAGTAATTGCTGAGCACTCGCCCTGTCTTTATCTTAACCCAGGAACTTTCTCCCTCCTGTTTTTTCCTATTGTCTCCCCCTGTGCTGCTAAGGAAAGGGAGGGAGGGAGCAGCTGGCCAGGAGTTTGACTGTTAGACCCACCACAGAAATATATCATTTGTATAAAGACAGAATGAAAAGGTGAAGGATCCTCATTTCATATAGTCTTGGACAGAGATTAGGAAAAAAGGAATTATAGGAAGTATGAATTACTTAAATTTATATTTGCTTATTTTCATCATTAAAAAACCAATGAAAACAAACTAAAAAAAAACCAAATAGAGATTCAATAGCACTGACAGTAATATTTAAAGCTATTCAAAGAACATACTTTCCTAACACTGCCCAATCAACTTGTGGAACTCATTGCTATGAATGTTAATGAGACTAAGACTAAAGCAGATTTATAAGAAAAGTTAAGGATTTGCATAGATGATGAGAAACTCCACATTTTAGTTTGGAAAGATTAAGAGAAGATCAGAAGAGGATGGCTGAAAGTGTATAACTGTTGATGCTCTGTGTCTCTATCTAAGGCTAAGGAGACAGCACGAGAGTACATGTCATCATACCAGCCCCCACAAGATTTCTTGCACTTTTCTTTGAAGAAGCTTATACTGGTGTCTGTACGTGACAAGTTAATATCTCTGTTAATGCTCTGGTTTGCTCTGGTTGTTTCTGTATTCCTTATCACTTGGTGAATATCTAAAAATTCATTTGCAAGAACAGGATTGAGTTCCAAATGGCTTACCAGGTTGATTATCTAATGAAGACAATTATTCTTTAATCAGCATGATGCAGTTAGAAGTATAAGACTTTGGAAAGGCAAGTCTGGAAAAGGAATTTGGAAGAAGCCTGTCACCGATGGTGACAACTAACCACTTCACAGAATCAGAACAAAGGTTGGTTAAAAAGGGTCAAAAAAGAACATTCTCAATCATTTGGAACCAAATCAGTCCAGAGAGACATCTATCTGACCTGTTCCCTGTATGGCCTGTGTGTGTGTTTCACTGGCCTTGCCATGTCTAATGACATCACCTCCCATAGCATCCTAACACCCAACCTCATTTCCTTATGTTCTGCCTTCAATGAGTCAGGAGAAAAAATATTCACGAGCCTTTAGCTAATGATGTTTCACATACTGCAAGTTATCTCAGGCTGTTCTTTTATAGTCTAGAAAGGCCAGTCCCTTCAGCATTTTCTCATGGGTTGAGATTTCTGTACCTGTTATTCTTGTGCTCCCCTGAACTCTTCCTGATTTGCCTGAATTTTATTTAAAAGTGCAGTGTCCAGACTGAGCAGATGTTTTCACTACCAGAGAGAAGTACAGTGGATAAAATGACCTCTATCATATACATAAAATGCTCATTAATATTCCAAATTAGGCTAAGTTAAGATATATTCATTCTTTTAACAATTCACTGCCCTGGTAGAACAGACTTCAGGAACATGAAGGACAGTTCCATTCACAGTGCAGTTTTCACATATTTAGTAACCAATTTTAAACATTCTTTTTTAAAGAATACCACCTTGCCTCATTGTATTGGTCAGCAACACTCTCTAAGCAACACTTAGCTTTGTGTGTCTGAGTAAGCCTAACATGGCTGACTTTCAAAACTTGAATTTTGACTGAAGATTCTAGTTAGATGAAAATATTATTTATTAATATACTAAGGAAAGCATATTTATGAGAGGTAAAAAGAATTAAAACTTTCAGGATCCCCAAATTTCAGGGTCATTTTTAAACAATTATGATATCAGGTATTTCATTCAGTAGCATACGCATCCAAACATAACCTTTTTTTTTTTGGGGGGGGGGGGGGGAAGGTGCTTTTTCAGCATTTTTCTGAAAACAGAAAATGCCTTGCTTAATAAAAATCTTTACTTTCTCTTGCACTTTCCCCTTCTTTGTCTCACAGGGCTCATAGGTGGGAGAAGGTGAAATTTGCGGCCCACAGCGATGATTTATTATTATCTAGGTTGCAGTTCTGACCTCTGACACTCACATCTGCAAAAGCAGTGTTTGTTATAAATTCCAGTAATCAAAATAAAAAAAGAAGCAGTGTTTGTTATAAATTCCAGTAATCAAAATAAAAAAAGAAGCAGGAATCTTATGGCTACATATTTATTGAATAGAGTTACCATACAATAGATGCCAAGAACACTGATACATGTGAAAATACCAAGGGATGTTGTTATTCAGACATAACACAACCATGAATCAAGTTTTCTGCCTTCCTGCAGATTCAAGTTGTAGTAGGAATATTTCTGTACAGTTGAGCTTGTACAACAGAGAATTGAGACTATTCTATAATTCACTGTAACAATTTAGCCTTCATGTTTTTGTATTTGAAGATTGATTTCCTGTAGAAAGAAAGTTTATGTGATCATGTTGACTGTGTATACATTTGTGTCCTAGATAATTTCTAAACCTCTTAGCCAGTGTCAAAAAAACCACAGACCCCAGAATAGTTCATTTCCTACAATTTCTGAGAAACGGGTGGCTGGGAAGAAGACAGAGACCTTGCAAACATCACCTTTAATGAAAAGGCTGTAGAACGGGCAGGAAAGATTACTGACAGATTACATTATCAAATCAATAACTAAACTGCCTCGATTCTTCCTCTGTGCTACAGCCTAGCTCCAGGTCTGCAGTTATCCAGTGTGGCAGCACGAGGGAAAGGGACACAAATTTGTCCTGTGTAATGGCATGGATCTCTTTTACAGCTCTACAGCATCGTAAATGTGTTTTGGTGAATATTAATGCAACAGGCATTTGTGACTAGGCTACAGACATACTTCTGCACAGCCAGCCTCTTGCCTGTCTTTGGAAGGTATGATCATTTCTTGTGGAGATGCTCCTGATGGCTTCATATCCTACTGTGCAACTTAATGGATTATCTGCTATACTGCATAGGAGAGCAGTGATTTCCTGCTATTCAGTGTACAGTAAATTAGGTAGTAATTAGTTTTTTTAAAGAACTTACTGAATGAGTGATGTGGGAAAAGAAAATACTATATATTTTAAAGGGTTTATCCATTGTTATTAGTTTTAAAAACCTCATATAAGATGTAATTTTTCTCAAGTGTCTTATTAAAAAATTATGTCATTTAAATTTTTTACCAGTGAAGCTCTTGGACCTGTTTCCCATTTTCAGTGAGAGAAAAAAAGGCTAAATTATTTAAAATGTTAAAGATAAAGCAATAAGAGATGACAAAAAATTGATCACCTTATTAAATATGAAGACAGGGCCTTATTTTTTCTACAGTATGTTTTATTGCTGCTTGTTTGTAAATGTCCTTGTCTTTGGAATATCACCTATAAAGATAAGATTAAAATTTAATTTGTATCAATCATTGAGGTAGTGACTCTTTTACTCTGGCAACTATAATGCAATTTTTTTTAGAAGAAAGCAATCGTGAGGATGCCATACTGCAAGCTAAAGGCAGACAGAAATACCAGATATTCTGAAGGTGTTTGAGATATTGAATGAAAAATGGTCACAGATTATAAACATTAAAATTATTAAAACATATTAGCATTATAAAACATAGCTGAAAGGGGAAAGAATGACCTCACTTGACAAAAAAAAAAAAAAAAAAAGCAAGTCTTGAAGGAATGGAGAAACTGTTTACAGAAACACTGCTCTGGCTTATGCAACAAGGTAAATATACTAATTAATTTCTTGGAACATCGTATTAGTATTTCTGCATTATCAGTTAGATAAGGGATATACAGTATGTTACATACAATACTTACAATGTGCAACAGTGCTGTGAAACAAGCTAATATTTTATATGGAGAAACAGTACACAGATTAAACTACTTATCTTACTGTAACAGAGTCAGTGATGCAGATGAGAAGAAACAAACAAAAAGATAATTCCTGACTCCAGCTCCTAGGTGGTAATTGCTAGCAAGATGAATTTCCAGCTTTATAAAACTGTGATGAAATTAGGTGGCACCTTTGTAATCAAATTTTTTTCACCATCCATATTTCCCTAATGAAACTTCAGACCCAGGGAACCTCCCAATTTGTAAGCATGTCATATCTCTTCTTCTAACATCTCTAGATATACAGACTATATTTTCATATTAGTACCATAGGAAATATAGGAAAGGCCTTTAGATATGAAACTAAGAAATTTCTAACTGTCAAAAGAGCTGCTATAGCAAACAAACAAACAAAAAAAGAATATGAAGTGCATCAAACAGGGGAAAAGTGATTGCATGAAAATGTAAATAAAACTACAGAGGTGGTGTGTGTTTCTATATTCATTAGTTATGTCTTCCGTATGTTCCATGATAGAAATTGCCCATGCAAGTTTTGTAATGCTTTTAATGAAAATTTAGTATGCCCACAGTGAGAGCAATACAAGGCTATACACAAGCAGAATACAAGGTTACAGCACAGGTCTTTTTGTTCTGCAAGACGTAAAAAAATCATACAGAGCCCCAAAATACAAATAAACAACTGAAAGGAATCAGTTATTTTGGAGATTCCTGGTGGCTCCTTTTTAGTTTCTAAATACACTGGATTACCGTATACAGTCATCTCCTTTGGGAACAGTAGAAATAATTTTTTCTAGCACTGTTGTGCTGCAACTCCTCCATGTTAGTGCTGGTCATATTCTTAGTCCACCTTCTTTTTTTCACATTTTCAATTACAGGACTTTTTTCTCCTTACGTGGTAATGGGAAAAATGTTTTAAATCTTTACATTGTTCACAGAAAGAAAAAGAACAAAAAAAAACCCCAACAGGTTCTTTTCCCTCCATCAAGATGCTATATTGCTATCTCCACTTCTTCACAATAAGATAACCTTTACACAATAGTATAGTAATGCACCACTTCTTTCACATTTCAGGTCTGCCTGTGTGGCACAATGTAAAGAAGTGCAGATAACTAAAGCAGCTCTAACCAGCTATCTCATGTCATCACTGAGTTATTCAGTCAAGGTTGATGGACATGCTAGTACTGCTAATAAGGCTCAATTCAGTTCTGAGCATCAGCTGCTGTATCAGAACTAGCCTGTATCAGGATCTAAATTATTACTTTGCTAGAACAGAAACATATACTTTCTTGATCTCCTCAAATATTGCTGATAATTGAATGTATTCTAAAAAAATAATGCATCTTTTCCTATAGCTATAGTTACAACAGCAAAATGCATAGACATAACATGAAAGTCCCTATGAGACTGTGTCTATTTGCATGTTGTCAAATACCTTTGCCAGGATCAGATACCCCGTCATCCATTTTAAGAATCTACCTTACTCATTTCTTCATCTGGCAGCATTTCTCTTTTTCCATGGTTACAATTATAACAGAACCATTCATAAACTTAATATAACCTTAGTAATGACAATTTTTATAAATTCTGCTGCTTTAAGTTTTTCAAAGTAATTTCTTTCAAATGTCTGATTGCTTTGAATAGATTAAAAATAAGTGGAAGTGGCAAGAGAACTCATTTCTCAACCATGCCAGAAATTTTAAGTATTTAAACTTCTCCCTGAAGACTTTCCTTCATTAGTGTGTTGTGGGTTTGTAGCCAGATCTCTCTGCTCTAGGATTTGTGAAAGGCAGAATTCTGTATATTGAGTGTCAAAGAAATTTCATCCTGGCACAGTCAATAAAAATAAATACATAAACCCCCTAAGATATTTCTGTTGCTAAATCTCTTTCCTTTCCTCAGAATTATGGCAATGCCACCACTTTAATGCAAATGCTGGGTTTGCTTGTTTTTATGCTTCTGTTTCTGACAGCTTTATGGCAACTTGTATTATTCTAGCTCTCGTGAAGAAGGCAAAGAATCTCTTTGAATATGGCTCAGGACAGTAAGTAATATTTCTGTCTATTCGCTTGTGTTCGGTTAGAAACAAATCCTGGATTCAACATTTGTAAAACCAAGACGTGCCCGTGAGGGAGTCCTACCTGACAACCTTTCCCCAGTGTCTCCATAGTCACCCAGAGGCAGCAGTTCCCTCCCCTGGTGCTCCACAGCTACAGGGGAGCCTCCTACGCAATCACCTTCCCATGAGTGAAACCAAGGACAGAGCAAACCTTCAGGCTGGGAGAACTTCCATTGCACTGATTTCACTAATCAACGACTCCTGTTTCAGCCCTCAAGGTGCATGCCATGTTATATCAAATGCATTAAATTTCTCACAAATTAAAATTCAGTAGCTGCTCTTTAAGGCATTATCTGCATGTGTTAGCTATGAAGAAGCTCTAAGAGCCTTCCCCTGTGTGGGAAACAAAATTTTCAGAACCTGTCTTGCAAAAGTTCCCTTTTTTGATATAGACTATGGTGCATAATAAAAAGATTACCTTTTCTGAAGCTTGTAATTTTATTAGCCTTCATTGCCCTTTACCCTGGGGAGTAAAGATAGGAAATTCAAGCTAAGGTTCATGTGAAAATCTGTAGCAGAGCTTGATACCACATGTCAATACAAGAACTACAAGAACCGTGTTCAGAAATGATGACACCAATCAAGATACTGAATTTCTGAAATGAAGTATTTCTGAAGAAGCTGCTGAACAAGGATAAAGGTTCTGGGAAACTTTCTTGTAGCATTTTTCAAGAGAATCCTTGTAATTCAGCATGGTTTTAAAATACATGCTCACAGCACTGTACCCCATAAATGGCCAGACTGTCAAATGTGGGCACAAAACCTGTCACTAATGACCCTGAATGTGGGGAAAATGATGGGTCTGATTGGAGTCTTTGTAAGTGCTTGGTGCAAGGGCACATAGATATGAATGTGAATCAGTCATGAATAGGTTCAGTCTTTTGTCCATGATACATTGGGAACTCACTCATTTGCAGTTTCTGTCCATCATTTTTTTTGGAAATCAGTAGAAGTAATGTCTGGGGGTAGGAGTGCTTCTGCTCAGCTGAGGTTGTGTGTTGCAGCGTGTCTTTCTGTTTCACAGGCATCAAAGAAAGAAAGGAAAGGACATGGGAGGAGTGGACCTGCAATTCATATAAAAACTGTCATGCATCCCCTTTAGATGATTTTACTTGAAAGCCTATGTATGTGTTGATTTAGAACTTACATATTTGATCAACAACAGGAATTCATTCATCCAATGAGTATAAAAACAAAAACATTTCAGGCCACATAAATAGGATTTGACATGGAAAGGAGTGGTAAATTAATTTTGAATCTGAGATATTGTCAAATTTTCCATACAGATTGCAGGAACCTTGCATTAAAAATATTCTCTCCTGAGTTTCAGCTTTCAGGTGTAGAAGTCCAGCAGTTCTCAGACAGAAAGGAGTAAGATCAGAGGATGAAAACCGTAAGTCACTCTTTTATATTTCTCTTCAAAAGATGAAAATAATTGTGAGTTATTGTGGATACACATGGTCAACTTCCAGCATGACTTGTTTCTTTTTTGTAAACTATCATTTTTTTAGGTTGTGTAATATTTTCTAAAGATATCAGTGATTTTTGCACATTAAATGAGATTTAAGTAAAGCCTCATTTTGACATAGATGTCATTACACTTGAATAAGTGGAGATGGGCGACATTTTTTTAACAAATTCATCCAGTGGTCTGGTAACAAACATGGAAAGCTAGGAGCTTGGATTCTGAATCTCCCTCCTGGGGTATTCTAAGTATAAGAAAAAATAAAATACAGTCTTACAAGTGATCTATGATCCTTTCTTTCCCTGAGAAAGATCAAAATTAATGAAAAGGGGTTTTTCCTCTTTTTGGTTTGTAAAGCAGCATCTGTTCTTGTTTGGTCAAGATTGTAGGACAAGTGCATTCTGCTGTTGAGATGGTCTTTGAGATTCTCTGTGGGGTGAACAGTTCCATCCCATTCACCATCTACAAATCCTAAACTGATCCTAACTATGAGTATTTCCTATTTCATGTAAACATATCCTGGCTTTTGAGGCAGGATTTCTGGGTATTCAGCATTAACTTCAGTGGGACCCTATTTTGACACATTTAGTCCATCAAAAGAAAGTTCAGCTGGAATTGTGGTATAGTATACAAATGCTGATTGAGTATTAACGTATTTTTCCTCATCTTTCGTGAAGAAACTTGTCCGGTTGGCACAGCATTGCAGTGATGTTTTGCACGTGAACCCGAGATCTGCAAGAAATCCTGAGTTCTCTGATCTCAAGAAGGCAATGTTATTTTTGGAATGCAGCAATAAAGATCTAAATACAAGTATGTAATCCAAGTTAGTCACAACTTGGGGATTTTTGCTTCCTTTCTTTTGTCAAAACTTAATGAAAACGTTTAACGAGCAGGTTCAACTTCTCTTGTCACAAATGGGACATCTACTTAGATTACTGATGGCATTATTGTATTGTAGGAAATTTGTATCTCACTGAATGAACTCACTCATGAAATATTGCTGCATGAGACTAAAATATCTTTTTCCGTTAGTTCACAGCTACTCTAGTAGTATTTTGCATATTTTGCATTTGACACTTAAGTTCTGAAAGATATAGAAATAGATCTTTCTCTGGTTAGCTGTTTGTTGTTAACAGCAAGGTTTGTATGACTTTAAAAAGTTAAAATTGAAAGTGCATTTTACTTCAGCCACAAGAATAACATTTTACAGTGCCTCATTTTTTATTTGCTTGTTAGTTATACCTCTTACATTTAAGTTATTTCACTGTATTTTCCTAGATTTCTGAATGAGAGAACACATTATTAATAATCCTATGTTTGATATATATTTTTTTAATTAATTTCTCTCTGCCAAAATGAAGCTTGCTGCACCTAGCCTCTTATCCTGAAAGACAGGAACATGGGCATGTCCCTGCTCTATGACTGGAATATAGGTTTGGACAAATTTGGCAGACTCTAGACAGAAGCCCTTTCACAAACAGGTATATTCCCAACATATATTATGTAGTGGCAAGCTGTGAAAATACCCAATGATTTAAATGACTGTTACCATAAAGGATTTCTGGACTAAAATTTTGTGAGATGAGTTCACTAAACAAATATTGAATGCATTTTGTGGCTTTAATCCTTGTGAATGATGCTTTGAAAATGCAAAAACTTTTGTTTGCTTTGCCTGTGTATTTGGACTGGGTTGCAATTAGCCAAATATTTAAGGATGTTATGTACATTTAAAATATATTATTGAAATATATAGAAATAAATACACTCCAGTATGACAAAAATTCAATAATGATCACATAAATGTCAATTGCAAGGACCAGTATTGACCAAATATTTCATTTTTTTCTGCTTGGAACAGAACAAATTTATGCCATTGTATCATTCAGAATTGAGGAAACTCTTCTTAATTACTGATCATAGAAATTTTGTGAAGTAACTATCAAAGTTTAAAAAAATACCATTTGATTTGACAGATTGAAAAGTGAGCAGACTAACTTTTCAAAGACTAAAGAGTGTCTTCTCTAAAAGGTAAAAAGCATATCACATGGTTAGAATATTAAAGCAGAAATTGTGCCTTAGTTTTGTGACATCTTGTGTCTATTTTTATTGTGAGAGTATTCAGTGAGCAGTAAACAGGACAATTACTGGAATAACTCATTGGTCACCCCATTGGAGTAAGTATCATGAGATATGGCAGGTTGTCCATTACTTGAAGACTTTAAATCAAAATTTTATTTTGTTTTAAAAAGCTCTTTCCGCAAATCACAGTCCTATAGCTTTGGTTATGCTTAAAGTTGCTTGAGATTATTGCAGTATTTCTGAGCTTTTTTTTCTAGATTTCATGATAAATACAGCATGAACAAATGAAGACAACGTGAAGAGATATGTCTTAACCTCCATATGAAATTAACTTTGAGTTTCAAACAGAACAAATTGCATTCTTCTAATGAGTGTAAAATTAGCTGTTCGTGAGTCAGCACTACTATCTCACTCACTTGATATAAGGTTTTAGTTTCCAGGCTAGCTGTATCAATAAATATTCAATATAATGTCATTGAAAAATAAGTTTTATGTGATAAACTAAAGTAAATTTGACAACACCAATGTAAACATGACAGGGTCATAGCAACAATACTATTTTCAGTATAGCAGGTCTTTAAAATATTTTTTCTGCTCTAGGATTATGGTCCTAAATTCATCACCTGTTGAATTTTCTATTTCAAATGTCTTCAAAACATTCATAGTTCTAAAAAAAATATGTATTAACTGTATCTCTTTTTTTAACCCCAGGGAATTACGAGCTACCATCTGTATCTAACACAAAACCTCCACTACAGAACTGCCTTCAAAATATTTCAGAAAGTCAGAAGCTGAAATCTGAACTTTATCAAATACCTATGAATGGAGGGCAAGCAACCAGCATCTGTTCCTGGGGAAATCTGGTTTTATTGTGGCTTCTGTGATCTGATCAATGGCCTTGAACATACCTGAGCCTATTCACCTCAGTGCACTGGTTACCTTACCTTTTGAAATCATACATTCCCAGCAGCACAAATCCCTTTGTCGTGGTACCTGACACTGTGTAATCATATGCTGATCTACAGGAAAATAATTGCGTTTTAGCTGACATATTTCAAATATTTCACCTCTATTCCTTGTTTAAATTTTCTGGATCAAATAATATTTGGAAAAGGTAAACTGATGTCACAAAAAAAAAAAAAATATTTAAAGAGCAGTACAAAAATACCTTGTCTGAAGAGAACGCCTTTACAAATATTGACAATGAGAGTCCCGAGTGCAGTTGATTTTACTTTTTGACAGATGGTTTACCTTTGCAGTGTCACAAATCCAAGAAGTATTCCCTCAGAGTGAAACGAAATAGTTCAAAAGAGCCAGACAGGCTGGTAACAGCACACGCATTCCCAAATGCTGTTTCCCACCCTCCCTTCAAAGACATCTGAGAGAAAGTGTTCCTTTCTCTCTCCTTTAAGATCAATATCATCAATCACACCAACATGGAAACAAACTTAGAAATCCAAGTGTTTGAGCTGTTTCCCAGCAAATACCCAACATTTTTTCAAACTGACCAGCAATGAGTTGGCAGAAATTGCTGATTGAATTTAGGGCAGTGAAAGAGCAGGAGGTTTGTTATGTATTAATGAATTCCATGTCATTCTCTTGTGTGAGACAAGTTTATTCAGATTAGGCAGTGGCTTTCTAGATTAATCTTGCTGAATGTATGCATTGAAATTTATTAAAGCATCATATGGTTGCCATGGCCAAAATCAGAATGAAAACTGAGATGTTCCAGTATGTACCTTTCCCATCAGACAAAAATGGCAGTATTTTCATTACATTAGAGTATGTATTTACATCACATTTTATATAATGCCATCCAACCTGTTATACCACCTGTGACTGAACCATTTTGACCCCTTTTTGTGTCAAAATGCTCCCAGGATCCCAGAGAGGTTTAGTGACCTGTCATTTAATAACAAAACACTGAAGAATTCAGATGGTCATGGAAGTCTGTCTTAAGAAAATACTTTTCTGGGCTCCATACCTCAGCTCCAAGGAGAAACACAGCAAGGACACAGTGAGAGATTTCTGACACAAGTGATTGCCAGAAAGTGTACCCAAACAAAAGGGTCAGGGGGGTATCCTGTTAGCTGTTCTTGATGCTCAGGACTAGAAATTTTAGGTTAATTAGTATGGAAAAATTACTCCGGGGGTGGGGTGGGGGTGGGATTAGAGACAACTGGGGCCTAATAGAAGCATAGTATTATAAAAGCTTTTTAGGGTAAAATACAGCTATTGCTTTCAGGGTGGTTGGCATGCATGGAATCTGCCTTACCATGGCTCCCTACATCACACACCCTGCCAGCTCAGCTCCTGCTGACAGGAGTGACGGAGGGTGGAGCGGAGTGGAGACCCTGCGGCCAGGCTCTTGTGCTCTCTGCAGGAATGGTAACTTGGTACCACACAGCTGATAAGCTGTATAGCAGCTGTCACATGAAGCATTTGTGAGAGGATGTCTGCTGCTGAGCCAACCACTGTGGTGAAATTACTTCCCTCAAATGAAATAATCTCATTGTAACACCAACACACACCTCCATCTCAAAGTTACCTGTCTCCAAGGTACTGCCACATCTCACTGGGCATGTGATACCAATCCGTAACAAAAATATGTATGACTAGAGTCACTCAAGCTCCACCTAAATGTAAAGAAAACGGACTAGTCTTGGTCTGAAATAGTCCAAGGGGGTGGGGGTGGGGGTGGGGGGGGTGGGGGGAATAATTATCTAAACTCCCAAATTACCACGCACTGATTCAGTGTTTCTCTAAAGTTGTTTAGGAGTGAAGGGACCCCTAATCAAGGTCATCGGCCTTGGGAAGGACAGGAAACAAAGAGTGGATGGTGAAAAGAATACTTATCTAAGTTATGCAGAAAGAAACCTTCAAGTGAGGAAGTTCTGGCTGCAAGAGGAGACAAGCTGATAAGGTGTTGAATCCACAGAAATTTGGTTGAAAGTAGGACAAAGGTAATTTTGGCAGTGGGAGATCGTGACCTCCAGCTCAAATAGCCCCCCTGAAAGAGGGCAAAATCCCGCCTGGAGAGCGTGCAAGGTTAGTGAAACACTTCATTAGTGCTGTCTGAGGATGCGTACCAATTTACATTAGAATCAAGAAACTTGTATCCATTCCTGTGTACGATGATGAATATGCATTGCGCTATGAAGCATTTAAAGTGGACAAAGGAGGGGAGAAGTTAGGGAAGACTCCATTGTGACTTTTGGGATCGGTCGATGGGCTGAACCTGCCTTCTCCCCCATAGGGATGCCTGCTGGGTAAGAACTTTATTCTATGACTAACTCATGCTGGCTGTGAATAAGCGTGTTGTTTTAAGCTTGTTTTGCAGTGTATTATCACCAGCAGTCTTTGAACCTTATTCTGTCACAAACTTGCATTTTGTATAATAAAAATCTTCAGCAGAAGTTCATTTTGTACAAATCTCTGGAGATTTGAGTAGTTGTGGTAAGGGATTTGACTCATTGACACTGTCAGCAGGGGACCGTCAACAGGTTAGTCGAATCACATACACAACCCTCCCCCCCCCACCCCCCACCCCCGATACAGTGGGATGTCAAAACGCAGGTAGCAGACAGACTGGTCGGACACAAGGGTCTTGTCTTTCTTGGGAAAGGGACAGGTTGATCAAATTACAAAAGGTTTGAGGGAACCCTCCTTCTTAACGTGACGATTAGGAAGCACAAAGAATAAAGAGGACACAGGAATGAAGGAACAGGTGTGACCAAGACCTTAAATGCCCCAAGTGGCTGCAGAAGTTTGATCCAGCTCTATTCCTCATCCTGTCTTAATCAGGTAGGGATTAGTGTCTTCTAAAAAAAAAAAAAAAGTGTTAGTAAAGGGATACATATTTCTAAAATTTCAAAAGATATAGTTTGAAGTGATTGCTTAAAATCTTGGTTGAGTGATAATATAAACAAGGAGAGCTAATTCTCAGATTTTGCTTCCATATAGAATTTTGAGTCAGTTGTATTTACTTCTTTCACATATCAGATGTTTTTTAGGTAGTAGCTGCTTCGCTTCTATGCACAAACTGTTTTCTGTCAGGAGTCTTTAGTTATATAAATAAGAAAACAAATTCAGTTTAGTTTTTCAAAGCTTGTATTCTTCATGGGACTGGATTAATGCATTGATATAAGGTTCATTTTGATCAATGCCTTAATAGATTATGAGAGACTGCATGTAGCAAAATCTTTTAATGTGTTCTCCGAATTTCCCTTTTGTGAAGTAAAAAATGTTAGAGAGTTTAGGGCTTTCCAAGTTGTATGTGGTGTTTATTTATATTATTCCCATTTATAACTGACATAAATGGAAAAAATTAAAAATCTCATGGATTTCATGTGCCCTTTATTTAAAGCTATGAGAACATACATCTACAATATTTCTGACTCAAACCTCACTGAAAATCAGTTAAACCATTTTTCTCCAAATGAACATGGCCAGGGCAGAATGGGTTGTTGAAGAATTATAATAAATGATAATTTGTATAGCAAGCGGGGCAAACAACAACAGTTATCACAGGTGCATTTTAACCAGGTTATCCCAACTCACTAGCTCTAAAGGAAGCCTACAGAGATAGAGGCTGATTGGATGTAAATTCCTGGTGTAGACTCAAGGCATAAAACATTCATATCTGCCCTTTAATTAGGTGTAATCTAATGGCTTCTTTTTTTGCTTTCAACCCATCACACTGATAAACCCAGTTAAAACCTGCCCAGGATGTCCAGATCGTCAAGCAGGTAGCTTCCATGCCAGGCTTTTATGGAGAGATTGAAAAAGTGATTATTCCTGCGTACCGTATCTGCAGTCAGCAGCAGCAGTGCAGCAAGAATATTCAGGAGAGTTTGGAGTTGCATGGCCATGAATCAAAGGATGCTTGGAGCAGGGGGTTCATCTGTTTCTACCTTGACTGGTACCAAAAACAGTGCTTTAAGGTCTAAGGACACTCTCAGGAGCTAGTGGAAAGTTGCCTTTGTGACCTACATGAGTAGACAAAAGGGATGCTACTGTTGAAAAGATCAGGCTTTGTGCCTTCTACTTCTGCAAATAATGCTGACTCCCTGGACTGATTTGACTTTCCCTGTTTGTCCAGTTCAGGGCACAGATGCATTCATGACAGCACACAAACCTCATGGGAATACGGAGGACAGGGAGGTGGAAGGAGACGAGCTCTTCTGCCCCTGCTCAGAGTGGATATGCAGATGCTGCCACAGAGATACTTTATGAACTGGTGTGACCAGAGATGTTCAGGCACTGGACTACCAACCAGTACTGTACATACCTGACTTCAAGCATGCAGATAATTTCCAAGAGTCACCTATGGATACAATAAGCTATTGGGTTTATGATATTTCATATTGGCATAGGTAAATTCTGATGATTAAAAAAGAATCATCTTGCCCTTTGTCACACTACTGCTGTCTTGTTATATCCCTTCATTAGTCTTATAAAGGACAATTTTCCTTGAGTTTTTTAGTGCCAGAATTTGATTGCATTAACCTCTTCAACAGCAGAGCTGTCACAATGTTCGTCACCTGTCACCACTTTTTCCTCTTAGGACTGAAACAACATGTCTGTCTTCTACACTAAGTTCTTAAAGCAGCACCACATCTATGATTTAATAGAAAGACTGACATGTTGTCAAGACCTCATATTGTAACTGTAATTTGAATTAAACCTGATTATCAGTTTACTATTTAAGCACTTGTTTCAGGATGTTTGCTGTAAGTGACAGGCACTTGTTTGCTGGCTCTTGCTTACACATATATGTAAGTGAAACTCAGATAAACTAAGTAACTTCAGTTTATTATCAAGGCAACTTCAAGATCTATGAGTTTTGAAAGGATATCCCACCAGACTAAATTTTAATGAACAAAATGTGACAAAAAATTTCATTTTCTTCACTTAATAATTAACCTCTGAAACAAATTCAAAGTAATTTCTCTTTCTTAAAGTCAGCAACCATACAAAAGACTGATTTCAAATGGTGATTCTTTGTCCCCATACTTTATTATGTTTTATTCACCTGATATATTGTGCAGAATATTTACATTCCTCCTTTTGGAAAATGTTATATTTCTTAATTTCAAATCCCTAAAAGTAATAATTAACAAAACTCTATTTTCCCCCAAAGTAGGAAAATTTCCAAATCTCCACAGTAAAACATAAAAATGATAATAAAAAAGAAATATTTTCCTTTTTCATTACTTTTATATACTCTTATTTTTCTTATTTGGACAAACCAATGAAAGCAAAGCAGTTCTTGAAGGAGGAAGAAAACAAGGAATATGAATTGAAGGTGGATTTCTTCAAGTCTCTGACTGATTATCATGGGGGAAAGAGGAAGATTTTTTTCCTTCTACAAAATAGAAAATGTTATTCTTCATATTCTTTGAGTGAAGAACCTTAGCCTTGTGCTTTTGTTTTCTCTTTAATGCTGTCAGGTTTTGACAAAGACAGAAAGAGACAGAGCTTGTATACACACACATTGTCCCTATAGAGTTAATGAATTTTCTGTTATTGGATATACGAGTATTGCTTAGATGATTAAACCAACCATTTGAGATGCCCTTCGCAGAGTACTATTGATCTCATGAATGGATTAAAAGTTAAATGAATTCTTTTACCTGATATCTACCAATATGCTTTGCCTTCTCTCTACATCACTTTAGTTAGCGTTTTTGCACTATGTATTATACTGCAGGCAACACCAAAAAATGGGAACTATAAATATCTTTCACTTATGCAACACAGTGTCTGAATTTTTATTGTATGTGCTAAACTTCAGAAAACTGGAAACCTGTTTATCCTTGTGGAACAGCTATATTTGAATGGCTCTGCAGACTTGAGTGTATAAAAAGAGCCTTGTTACATTTCAGGCACGAGATCTTGTACTGCTTCTCCGTGTGACCTGTACTAAACCAGCTTCCCCAGAAAAGGGACAGCCAAGGTAGTAATCAAACATCAATATAGTCCTCTGTCTCCTGGGTTGTTTTTAAATCTTGTTAATTCCTACAACACTTTGAGCCAAATGGATCTGCTCAAAACAACAGGCTGCCTTATGAATTGCTTAGAAACTCTACAGTAGTTTGCCCTGCAACCTGCCTGACCCCGATCAACGGGGTTCTCTGATCTGGGAGTTGTGAGTTAACCTTATGAATCAGCCTTATCTCCTGCAGTTTTTACTCAGAATAGGTGTTGTCACAGAGAGACAAAGCTCTTGCAACACTTTATTTGGGGAAAAACAAAACAAAACAAAACACATGATAAGAAGAGAAAATAAAGAATAATGCCCGGTGAAGGAGGCACAAGGAACACATGCATATAATTCTGTTGGCCATTAAAAGATACATTTATTTAAAGGGAAGTATACAGCCCCTCTTTTAAAAATAAGTGACAGGAGATCAAATCTACTAGGGGTGGAAACTTCCCTAATTTACAGTTTAGCTCAGTTCAGTCGACCTTGCATAGAGATCCTCTAGAGTACTGTGCCTGGTGTCCTGTTGCTCCTCCGGAATACCTTGATTCTTCAACAAGTCCCATATTACACCTGTTAGCAGCTTGTGAATACTTCTAGCTATCTCAAATCATCTGGGTGGTGATACATGGGCAAATGAATGGAGCTCTGCAGGTGGGAACCATCTCTGGACAAAGAAGTTTAAACAGGGGTGTCCAGGTTGGCAGTACAGGCAGTAAAGATCTAGGCAGCAGTCAGCTGAGTCTAGAAAGCAATTAGCTGACCTGCTGCTAGAGGCTTAAATCAGTTTCTTAAATGTAGGTGTCCAGTGCCATTTGTCATGTTCTTTCACATTTGAAAAATTAGCCCAAAGCTGATAAATGTGACATAGGACCCACAAGAGACCTGTATCTTTCTAGAGCATTAAGTGGAAACCACACACAATATGCTTATGTTTTTTAAGGCACTAAACAGCTGAACTGAGACCTGGTTTATCTACAGTGCATTGAATCCTCCTCTAGCTTCAATTGACTGTGTTGACTTAATTGCATCAGTAATACAATTTATACACTTGGATCATGTGTAGACACTCAAGTATGTCTTAACATGGACCTACATCCCACTCTAGACATTCTGTCAAGGTCTTCAGGCTCCTACAGAGGAAAAAGTGAACAGAAGTTTAATAGAAAGAATATTTCCATTCTTTCAATACATTATTTTACCTCTCATGCCTACTTGTTATAGTATAGAAGTCTGTTTTCCACCCTCTGCTGCTGGGAAGTCTTAGTCCACTTCTTGTTTCTGATACCTAATTGTTGTACAGGTTTCTGGTTTTGTTTTACTTCTTGCTAGCCTGACTTGGTCCACATGATGAGAAAATCAAGACTATGCGGACTAGAATTCTATTCTTTACATATTCCTTTGTACAAAATTAACAAAACATCATCCTTAGGTGACTGTTGGAATAGATCAAAATTTAAAAGGGCTGGGAGCATAACGGGAAAATTTTAATACTAGCCTGAAACTTGTAAAGTATCTTTCCTTCAAAAGAAAGAATAAGATGAGTTATTTCTGACAACTGGAGGATGTCACACCCTTGAACATCCACTAAGAAGGCTTACAAAAAAAGATGACCTTTGGACACCTCAGAACATAAAGCTACTCATAGCTTAATACTATTTCATGGATTCTGCTAAACCTTAGAAAAGGACTAAGGACCTGTGCACTGTAAAAGATGACAGAAGATGAAGAAATTGCTACATTTCCTATTCGGGCTTGTGAAGATCATTTCAAGAAAAACAGTAAGATGACAAGTTTTATCTTCCAGAATTTCAGATAGGTAATCTCATCAAATCCATGAGCAAAACTGTAGCATCAGAACCATATTTCCAAATCAATGTCATTGAAAGCAAGATTTCACCAACAAGAAAATACAGAATAAAACCTTCCCCCTGCATAAGTCTCTGTATTATTTACAACCAAGTACAACCAGTTAAACAGCTTTTCAGTAAGTCTGTTCAGAGTAGGTATTTGTTAGAAATACGATTGAAATTGTACAGATACGTATTTTTTTCCCCCCTTTTTTTTTTTTGGTTGGTTTGTTTGTTTGTTTGTTTAATTGGCAGTAACAGTTCACTGAGATCATGGTCGTTGATTTATATTAGGGAAGGTGATTTCCATAGCATAGTGATTTACTTCATTCTATAATCAATTATTCAATGAGTTTAATATGGAAAGCTAACTAATGGCTTTGAATACAGAAAAGTAAACATAACAAAACACAGGTGCATGTTGATTTATATTTTTTCTAATAGGGTTAAAACTGATAGAAAAAGTACATCTAAGCACAACATGGGTGTGTTTCACAGAATCTCTCTCACTGCTTGCTTGCAGTGCCTGCAAATCTCTATCCTATGCTTGAAGAAACTTGTTTTGGAAGAGATAGAAACATTTATTTTTGTTTGCCTCTGTCTTCCTTAAAAGAACAAGAGATACTAAACAGAAAAGCTATGTGTATGCTGACAGATATATACAGGAGGAGATGAGACAAAAACCAAATGTAGACTAGTGTGAACGAATGTGTGTTTTCAGGTATTCACATTTAAACTTATTGGCAGTTTCCTTCTTCAGTCACGAAGCAATAGCTTCCTTTCAATCTTATTCCACTTTTGTTAATTACAGAGTGGCTTGTTTATGCAATGCTGTTAAAATTTGTCATGGTAGGGCAAACCTTTACCAGGTAGTCTTACAGGTAAGTACTGAGCTTTCCGGGGAGAGATCCAAGGTGGAGAAACTTCCTCTTATCAGTGCTAAAAGGAGAGGTGGCATGGGAACACTTTAAGAAATACAACACTGTTTGTTGTTTTTTTTTTTTCCAAAGATAAGTGCAAGATCACCATCTGAGCCTCCTCAGAGTACCCAGAGCAACCAGACACCAAAACCGGCACTAAAGCAGTTTCCACTGCAAAAAGGAAAGGGCAAGAGCAAGATGAATGCTGTAGAAAACTGTGTTCAGGAATGTTCACCATGATAAAAATAGTCCTGCCTGTTCTTGTTGATAGGATGCTTATAGCCTGTTTTCATTTAAAAACGTGGGAAATATTTTAGGGAGCTAAATTTCTTATCACTGGTTATTTCCTTACAGAGAATTGCATGACTGTTAAATTTCTTCCCGGAAATCTTTTTGTTGCCATTTCAGATGGTTTTGCATCCTTGGATCTCAGATTAATTTTCTAGTACAAGCTGGCAGTTTGCATGCAAGCAGGTAACTTTACGATGACTGCATGATCAATGTATCAAGTACGTGCTCAGGGAAATGAGCAGCAGGGAAAGAAGTCTAGAAATTTCTAAGAAAGGATTTGTAAGAAATGTATCATCTATTAAAAGATACTTAGAAAGTCAGAATATGTATCACTGTACCCCAAAATCAATGAAAAGGTAGTTTTGGACATTGTGGGTTATATCCAAGGAATTTCTGTTTATTTAGAGTTTGATGTAGCTGTGTGCACATGAAAAGCCAAGTGCACATGAAAAGCCGATTGTAGTAAAAATGGTTAAAAAAAAAGGTTTATTTTATATGCTGAAAAAAAAATCTAAACAAGTAATTAATTAACAGGGGAAACACACAAGATGATCTCTGGATGAATGGTTCACAGGGTATCACCACTCTGCACTATGAAAAAAGTAGGGGCAGTTTTGAACAGAAATAAAGGTGACCAAAACTGAACTGGGAATAATAATCTTTCTGTCCTGTTGTTTGTCATGAGTAAAACATAACTTGCACTGCTGTGGGATTAAAAGAATTTGTCTTGTTAGATCAACAACTGGAGTACTGGTGTGTGATGGAGAAGCATGAGCTGTAAATCTCAAGTTCCTTTGTTTCTCCTGACTTGAAGTAATTTACTGTAAAGGCTAAATGCTCTATAACATTGGATTGGGACTTGGGGTTTGACTCCTGGATCTGCCCATGGTATGCCTGAAACCTCTGAGAAATTCATTCCTCCCTTTTCTTCCCTGGGTCTTGAAGCATCTATTCTGTAATCTGGGAATTTTCAGAATATACAGATAGTGTTTACCACATCTTTTATGAAAAAAGCACATGAAAGCACACTATATTGGAAGTTTTAATACCAAGAAATGTTAGAAATTGGAATCAGTTATATAACAAGACTATCTGAAGCACATACATCCTTACACAAATTACATTTAAATGCAGTTTTGGAATACTGAATATGGAACAGCAAAGCCAAAGGGCCTCCCTGAATTTAATATTAGACAACAATCAGCTTAAAAAAAAAAAACAACCCTGTTAACCTTTTAAATCATTAAAAAGTGGTTTTCTTTGATCTTCATTTCATTGACTACCTTTACTTTTTCAGTTTTATTTTCTACCTGTCTTTTTTTCCTGTTTTCTTTTTCAATTGTAACAAGCACACAGAATGAGTTTGGTCTTGACTTGCAAATCTGCAATATTAAGTAGATTTAAATCAGGCAGCACAATTACACCCACCCTTCCCTGAAGTCATGCTGCTATGCAAGTAAAGAACATTACTGTAGTGACATGGATTTACTTTTGTGTCATGTTGTTTTCAGTTTGGTGGACAATCACTGGTCAAGACTTGATAATCATACCCCAAATGTGACTTCGTAGTTTGCTGGAAAATAGACTCTAATCTCAGCATTTCCCAGACTTGTATTGGTTTTAATTTGCAAGTATTCTGAAAAGCTGATCTGGAAAACACTTTACTGATAATTGTCACTTTCAGAAATTAGCATGCTTTGTGGTTGTTAGATCCGATTAAGATCACAAAGTAGACAAGTCAGAATTAAAACCCAACATGTTAACAAAATGAAGGCTTAAGTTCTTGACTTTAAAGTAGGAAGTTGATGTAAAAAATGCACTCAAAAAAAGATACTCTATATTTTAATGTCTGAGTCAAATCTCTTCAACCTCATATAGAATGTTTCTTAAAAGTAGCGTCTCAGAGCTGACTTACTGTTAGCTACCATTATTCTAACTATTGTTGCAGTCTGTTAGAGTGCCATTGTATACTAATTAATGATTAAGGCATTCCTGTTCCTTCCAGTTTTTCTTTCTTCATTACTAGATTAAATTAACAAAACTCACAGGTTTTGTAGTTTGTATTTACAAATCTATTAAAAAAAAAAAATCTAGTGAAAAATAGTGTTCAGCCGAGCAGAAATATGCACACAGCATCTGTGATAAGTTTTCTTACATCAGGATCTTCTTCCTAGCAGGGAAAGCTGATGCACCTGAAATCCTTCTGACTGCCCTATTTCCAGACAATTTCTCTTAATCTACCAACCTGTTTAAGATTTCCTTTAACTGGGAGTTTTAATATTACAAAAAATATATACTATATATATATATATATATTTATGCTTCCATGATACAAAGTATTTTCATTTCTAGAGAGATCCCATGAAGTATAATGATACAAATGAGAACTTTACTGCCAGCTGAAGTGCCTCACTTTCCTTCATTTGTGATTTGGAGAAGTTAAGGCACTCACACATTCTCCATGTTCCATAAGGCCTTGGTTTTCTTTCAAGTTCACTCAACTGTGAGTTGTTGACACTACCTGTAACCCTTGACACTGGACACTTAATAGTGGCATCACCTGTAGGAGCACATGTTGTCTTCCTTGGCCCTTCCTCTCCAATTACTAAGTGAACGGCTTCACTTGCTCCTGGTTCGCATTTGGATACTTTATCAAACAGACTCATCACTGTCAAGGTTTCTATATGAAAAATTCTATTGCTTTTCTGTGGTCTTCCCAGATGTTGTTTAAAATTGGAATATTGAATGTTGGCAGGAGTCTACATGCATTTGACCAACCTCTGAAAAATATTTCCTGAATTAATTAGTAGAAAAGGTAAGAAGCTGAATTGTAAAAAGTTCTATACTTGTCCTAAGTGCTCTCTGCTTCTGCATTATGACCAAGGGGATCTGGCAGTATCTCTCTTGCTCAAATTTAAGGTGAGACATGCAACACACTAATTAGAGCACAATATCTATCTTTGCATGACCTTGCAGGGTTTTTCATATGTCTTGTATTCAGTTCTCTTCTCCTAGGTTTAGGGCTGATACCTAAGCACAGATGAAGCTGGGTGAGTTAAATCTCGCTTTTAGTTGCCACAGACCTTCTGCTCTATTTACTTACTGTGGGATGCTTAGGAGATGAAACTTGCATTGTAAAGCTTTGCAGCATTGCAAAAAGCATTACCTATGCAACCTTGATAGTTTCAGGATCCAAGATTTCTGGCTATTTTTCTATGAAACACCATGTACTATGTACATCAATCCAAACTCAGTGACTAGGAAAACACAGGTTTCTCCTCTTGCCTATTATTACAGTTGCCCCTAATTAAAACCATACTGTTTGAACCTTCTGAGCGCTGTCCTGTATCATTTGATCACCTAGACACTTAGGTCTTTTCATTAGTTTTGCGGTCACCTGCTTTCCTGATCTGCTGCTCCTTTTATTTTTTTCCAGTTTAAAGGCAGGCTAAAAGGTGCAAGGATGGCTAATTTAGGTCCCAATTATGTCTAGCTTCCCTCAGTTCCTGTGGAGTACTGATTCCTGATTAGTCTCTCTTTCATCTTGACCTTTATAACTCCCTTAGGTGCTGACCCAGAAAAGGGATCTTCGGGCAGAGATGCTAAGGCCTGTGAGAATTCTGCAGTAAGAAGTAACAAATATTGTTCCACTGGATCTGTTTCGCTAGAATAATGGTATGCACAGGTACTTGCAGAAATGGCTGAGACGTTAAATAATAATGGAGATATTGTTTTCTTAAGGAACAAAAATGTGGCAAGAAAGTTCATCAGGCAGCATAGTAGGAAATGTTCTTTAAGGTGATTTTATTTCATCAGTGGCCATATGTTGTTTTAAAGTCTTAGAAACTCCATAATTATGTAACATATTAAGAAAATATGCATCATCTGCCATATAAATCATTCTACATCATATATCTATAGCATTTTACTTCTGTGTGAACTGAATAGCAACAATTGTTTCTGGCATGAGAAGAAGATTGTTGGCTCAACTTGGGTCAGGGCATTATTCTGAAAATGTTCATTATCATTGACTCAAATATATTGAGATTGCGTGCCAAGCCTCAGTAGTTTGGATTTAACATCGAAAGTATTTGTTGAAAGCAACATAGCATACCTCGTTTTAAGCCAGATACGCTCCAGAAAACACTAAATTATCTGAATTTGCTGAAATATCTGCTGATGTTTGATATCTTTGCAACATGATCCAGCATCAAATGATGCCTCAAAAATTGTTTAATTATTTTTGAACAGTCAACCCAAAACTTTGCATGTTCATTTTTTGACAAAACAGCAAAATAGCTAGAGACACCAGACAGTTCCTCATAGGAAAAGGACATCTCAGAAAATCCAATTTGCAGTCATACTCAGCTTTTGACAAGCAATTAACAGAAATAATATGTGAATTAAAAGCATATAGTAAAAGCATGATAGCAGTTGTGTATGCTGTTGACTTTGAACTATTTTTGATCTGAAATTTGCATGCTGTTTTTTAAATATTAGCCCTAATGACAGGGAAGAATTTATCTGATGGGGGGAATGGGATGATATACAGTCAGTGTTACCAATTAAGTAAGTTTAATTGTTTTCAAATTTAATTACTAATTTCAAAGGCAAGACAACTGAGCTAAGAAACTAATGTGTGGTTACACAGAGGAGCTTAAACTGGATTTGATCACAGTCATTTTATAAATTATGTGGTCCTCGAATTAAGAACCATTATGCAGTCAGTTTGGAGTGTTGCAATATTCAGATACAATACTGTTTATATTAGAATTCAGAATATGATTACCGACTCTAGTTGATAAATACTGAGCAACAATAAAGATGACCAACTAATCAACGTAGACGACAGGTTGTAATGACTGTGATACATTTTTCTGTCAACCTCTCATTTGAAATCTAATTTCATATCCCAAACAGTGTTTCACATTGTTTGCCTTACTCAAAGTTAAGGAAGTTTATCACCCTAATACCTCAGTTTCAGATGGCAGCTTCTAGTTGCTAGAAATCAAACAACTTTTTCACTTTTCAGTGCCTTATTAGTTTTCAGGCAATATTACTAAGGCTTGCAGCACCTGGTTTCATGATCTGAGCCTCGAGTTAAGATTACAGAACTATATTTTTAGAATTAGTAAAGTCAATTTCTTCCCTAAAGCCTTTATTCATGAAGACTGGAAAAAGAATGTTATCCAGTGCCAAGAAAAAGCTGGTTACGTTTTCCTGGTCAGGTGAAACTGATCTTAACAAAGAATAAAGCAGTCTACACCAGTACATCATGATACAAGATACAGGGTTAAGATAGAACTCTTCACTCAGAGAAGGTAATGCACATAAAAATAAAGCTTACCATAAGCTAGAAGGATTCACAACACCCTGTTTTATTCAGGAAAAGGAAAAATAGCAACTGCAGTTTAATTGTTTCAGGTAGTATTAAGTACTATTTGTGTGATAATTTCTTGCTTATGGAATCATTTAGTATATTACAGGTGTAGGTGGACCTAGACAGTGTTCTATAATAATTTAAATAAACTCATTGAGACATCTTTAATTGCTATATACATCTGAAAAAAAAAAAAAACATGATTAGATTAACAATGGGTAGGTTAATGAATAAGAAACAAACTTTGTGTGTGTGTGTGTTTATTTTATTATTAAATATTAATTTTATTTTATATATTTTTATTATTAAATATTGGAATTTCAGTGTTTAATCACTAAAATACTTTTGTTGTAACAGGTATTTTTCTTGATGCCTACGTTTTCGTTTAGAACTAAGAAATGTCCCCCTATATATTTGGAGGTCCTACGGCATGGTTAAGAAAGGTATCATCCATCAATTTTACCAGATAGTACAACATTTCAAAAGGCGGTTCAGCTGGTTTAAAAAAAAAAAAAACACACACACCTGTTTTGAGTATAAACCCAACTGCCTTGAAAGTTCTGAACAGATTGAAGACTATATTGAGAGCATTTTGTTGTGAAAATTTTGTTATTCATCAGAGACTCAAGAATCTTGAGATCTTCAGAGACTCACAATATTCTGAAATGAATATTGTTCATTCTCTATGTTATCTTGTTACCAGAAAATTAAACTTCATGTTTAACAATTAAAAATAGATAGGAGTTAATAAAACTTTTTCTGGAGCCATATAATATTCAAAGTCCAAAGTTAAAGTATGAACAGTTGAGCTACTTTCATCAAATACTAGTAGGCAGTGCTTTAATGAACCAAAAATCATTGTGGTTCAGTTTCTAATAAAGTCCAAAGTTATTAGAGACAATACTAGAGAAATATTCACTCGGGGTGGGGGGGAAGATATATTCCTTACTGATGTGGCTATAATCTAGCTTAGATGTACCAAAGGTACATTATAATGGTTAAATGTGAAACGCTTTAGGTCAGCATTCACCTTTTCTCTACACCAGGATTTTTCCACCTGTCATTCATTGTTTGATCTTCCTTCATTTGTTCAGGTTACATGTTAAAACCTTATTATTTGGGTCCATTGAGTACCTTCTTTCTGCGATATCACGCGTGCCTGGTGGAACCTTCACTAGCTTGATTGTGTACTATAATTTCATGTTATTATAAAGATGTTAATTTTCCATTTTCTCAAAGTCTTCTATATTCAAGTTATGCCATTGCAACAGTGGATTTCTGTGTCCTTGGGGCTTGCATGGCTTTGCTTGAATATCCAGGTGGAGTTTTCTAAATTTCTGTCATTGGTTGCTGTTGAAAGGTTTCTGGCTCAATGAAGTAGAAAGTTAAGATTTTCATTGATTGTCTGATATACCACAAATATTCCTACAACACCCCACAGGTTACTGAGATTTTTTTGTGAGCAGCTGATTGCCACAACTTAGATGTCTGCTGTAACTTCTCTAGCTCCACTGAGTTTGTCTACAGTACAAAGAATTCAGCTGTTTTAAGTGTTGTTCTGTTGGAAAATGTCCTATATTGCTTCCGTGAAGACTTTTAAGAGTTTTCATTTTCTTACAAAAATTGAATACTGTTTCCTTTAACGGCAGAAATATATTGATTCAATAGTAATTTGGATAGTCACCAAATAGCCTGGAATTTCTAGGTTACTTCCAGATTCAGTATTTGTAATGACAGTCTCACACAGATGGCTATATTTTCATAAAGGCATTTCAGCTTCTTGCTGAAGTTAGTCACAGAGCTCAGATTATTTTAATGCTTTCATATCATCTCTCTCCTGATTTTATTTCTCACCTCACTAATATAATGTGACCTCTAAGACACTGAGAAAGAAAACAATATTGTTTTTATTAGTCAGTCAGAAGAAATACTGCAGTTGTCCTACTTTCATGTCTTTCTAAAGGTGTTGAGTAGACTGCCATCAAGATCTTTGGCAAATACAGGCTGCCCTGAGCATTCTCACAGTCCCTGGATTCCTACCCAAAGATAAGGTCGTAGCTTGACTGCACTTACATAAACTTTATGGCTCTATTTGGTGTACAGTGATGTTTCTGAGTGTACAAGCAAGATATTTTCCATAGTCTTCTAAACGAAAGTGCCAATTATTTAGAAAATGTTTTCTTAGAAACAGTCGTTCATCGGGCTTAAATATAGCTGTGATCACTACACATTGCACAGGTTTTGTGACCTAGGCAACTACTCATATTTTGCAACCCTGTTCCCAGAATAGGAAAATAACAATGACAACATCAAGGCAAGAGTTTGTCACCTTCTTATGCAGCTGAAACAGGCAGGAAGAAAAGTGAAGGAAGCAGAATGGCAGTTGCAGTTGAAGTGCATACAGGATAAATAAAGCATAAAATCATTCTGAGGAGTAACAATGCAGCTTTTGGGAAAACCTTTGAATTAATTCCTTTTCTCCCAAATGCTCAGCAAAATGTGGACTTTATCAGAGTATATAAAAAAAAAAAAAAAAAACAAAACCAAACTGCAAAACAAAACAAAAAGACCAAAAAAACCCAACAAAACCCCCCAAACTAAAAGAAAAAAAAAAAAAAAAACAAAACCCGAAAAAACAGAACTGATTTCAAAAGCTCCATAAACTGACTTGAAAAGCTGCCTTGAGAACAAGGACATATTCTGTCAAAAAATAAAAAGCTTGTAAGAAAAAAGTGCAGCTGTATGGCTGACTATTATCAAAAGTCAGGAGAAAAAACTAAAGAGAGATAAACAAGAAATTATCATTCCCTTTTGCTTTACTACTTGCCAGCCACTGCCAGAGATAATTTCTTCTGGCTTCCACAATTGTTTTTAGATTTCTGTTTACCAGAGTTTTGAAAAAAAGAGCGATTTGAAAGAAAATGGTTTGAAATCTACTAAATCAGCTGAAGTAAAAATGTAAATACTCTTTCATTAAACTGGAAAATATAATTAGCTAATGTAATATTTTTCATCTGAAGAACATTGACTTTGGGTGTCTGCCAATGACAGTCACAACAAAGATGTTAAAGAAAAGGCATAAACAGTCCCTTGTTTATACTGACACAAATTTCTTGCTTGTCTTTGTATTCATTGAAGAGATTATGAGAAGACAGGAAACATACACATCCAGGACATGGTTTAAACACTTAGTTTCATTAAGCTAAGCAACTGGTAAGAGCAACATTATTGTGGTGCTAATACAGAGAAATGTATGTATATGTTCTTTACATGAAGATAAATACATTACTTACATGAAGATAAATACATCACAATTACTGTGATAATTGAAATTTGATATATAACATCAGCAAAGTACTTTCACCGTCACCGTTTTAATAGTAATAACATGTACATCCTTTGATTATACAGACCACTTGGGGCATTTGTTTGCAAGCATTAGTTTAGAAATAACTTATCTGAAGGAGAGAGTAAGGTCTGTCTTACCTTTTGGGTAGTGTGAATTGGTTTACCAATGCTACTAGCTAATCACAGCTAGATTGACATGCACAGCCTCAAAGTCAGAGGGGAATGTGGCCTGTCCTTATCAGGAGGTGATGCTTTTCACTGTGGCTGTCTTACAGTCCAGTGCTAACAGCTTTGCATACAGATATCACCTAGATAAATTTTTGGGACAAAATCTACACCCAAGCTATAGAATACCGCAAACATGATTACTTCAAAGTCCTGTGCACATTCATTTATATATCTCAAATCAAATAGCTAGGGTTTTTTGTGTGCTGTCCCTATGACATTGTACAAAACATTATTCAGTGTGAGACAGATGCAGGTCATTTTTTTAAAAGTATGAGTGCACTATTTGCATTGCTTTAGCTGGGAGAGTCGGTGGCTCTGCAGCGGTGCTGCCCTGGAGGCTCTGATCAAAAAGCACACACTCTGAGGGTTTTTGTGGGAAGGGTTCTCTCCAGCCCAGCAGTTAATCCGGGGAACAATAATGACAAAAAATAAACCCCAATGTAATCAGTTGATTTATGCCACATTTGAGCTTAGCATTGTGAGATTTCTTGTACAGTTTGTATAAGTATAGTGGGTAGATTTCCTTCTAGAATGACACGGCCTCTTCATAGTTCGTGTCAAACATAAATGAACCTACTTGGATTTGATTCACTCTCATTAAGCTTCTCTGCAAGGTTTTAATTATTGATTACCATGCGTAATCATTCAGATTTTTATGTCTTCCTCCTAGATCATACGTTTTCTGTCAGAAATCCATGTGTGGAATGTGTGCATTTATTTTAGCTACAGTCAGAAAATGCATCATTCAGGAATGGAAAAATACTGAACTATGTGATCTATTGGTCGATATGCCTATCCAGCCTTCCGTCCACTATACATCTTAATTCAGGATTTTGCAAAACCATGTAGTAACAAACTCTTCCTTCTATCTCACTGCCAGGGGTTCTGCTGTCTCACTGTTGGGGGCCTACGTATCCTCGTATCTGATGGACCAAAGCGATCTACAACAGTATACCCTTAACTAGCAGCCTGAAAAGTGGCACACCTGCTCTGCTGGAGAACTGCCAGTAAACAGATGCAGTGCTATGCATTTTGGTGACACTGAACATGGTCATAGCAGCACATGCATCCTGCTCTGACAAGTAAAACAGGTGCTATCTACAATTTTAGCCACCATCATTAACAGATGTGGACGGGTGTTTTACTGGCGTAAGTGTCATGACTTTTATTATCACCAATCAAAACAAGCCCTGTTCTTGATTTTTTACGATGTTTGAGGGCTCATCCAATGTTTGGCTGACTGCCCATCTCTGCAATTCTGAGACATGAGTGTGCAAGAAATACAGTATTGGTCCACCAATAAGGAACTGAATTACAGGGCTGAATTCTACAGGACTGATTTTAAGCACAGCTCCCATTGAACCAGAAGTTATTTAACTGAAAAAAAATATTATTTTACAATTCAAAAAAAGGCATAAGAGGACAAGACCTGACCCCTGGGACTAAGCTTTCAGAGTAATGCTCACATAACCCACCAGGTGTGCTCAGTATAGGTACTGTGCTCTATATGGCATATACATCCAGGAGAGCCATGCGTGACTCAGAGTGCTTTCTCTCCTAGGCTCCCAGATTGCATCCCAGGACTTCAGGTATTGGGAAAGAAAAGAGATTAAGTCTAGTCCATGTAGACCCTCAAGCAGCTGACCATATGGATGATGTGAAATCCATCAGAGCATGGTCTGCATCTGTCTGCACAGGCTCTGCAGCAGGGGATTGCTGCACTCCAGGCACAGCACCAAATTTGTGATGGGTTGCATTGGCTGACACGAAAGACAGAGCCAGATGATAACTTTGCTCAACAAATATATCCTCCACAGTGAAACTCCACAGAGTTCCTCTCTGAAGGTGTCTATATATGCCTCACGGGCAAAGTCTCCTCCATCCTTCCCCTGCACCTCAGTTACTAGCAGGTGATCTGTGCCAAGTCTAGAGATCTAAGGCAGACACAGCAAAAGGACCTTCAACAAGTTGTGCATGATGCAGACAAGTGTGGTGTAGCACCAAGTGCAATAAGGAATGTTTACTGGGAAATGGCAACTTGGAAAGGGGAAAAATCTTGTTTGGAGTTGAATGGAGCTAGGGACCCTTAGACATGCCTTCAAGGCCAAGGCTAGGAATGCAGAAATGGTACTCCAGTATGGACAATCCTCCCCAACAGACCAGGATAGAAGTGGTCATTGATATGTTCAGAGCAACTTGAGCTATGAAAATTAGACTGAAGAAGTATTGTTTTAATTACTTTTAAGCTTTTTACAGTGGTGCAATCCACTTATTTCTCAGAGATAAAGACTGATAGGGAAAAGTTGCATTACAGCCTGACTTCAGAATAAAAAACGTGCACTATATTATCCTGATTAATCATGAAGAAGGAAAAAAAAAAAAAAAAAGAAAAAAAACCCACCTGGATTCTGTCTTTCTTTAAAAAAAATATCACATTTTAAATGTGTATAAAACGCCATTTACAATTCCTCACACATAAGAGCTTCTTTAGCAACTTTGAGAGCTCATATGTTACCATGAAACAGTGTGAATTGAAAACATTAAGAGCTAACTATAGATTAATCCTGAACATAGAAATTTAGAGTTTCTGACCTGTGTGATAAGTGATTATCAAGGGCTTTTAAATTTTTTTATCAAATATGAAAAAGGATATCTAACTCAAAGCCATGCAATTTCACTGTAGAAGGCTGAAAACTCTCTAATTTAAAGAAATGTGGTTTAAAACTAATTATAGCGCATAGGAAAATGAAGAGGGACACAAAGAGCTTCTCAATAGATAGAACGAAAAATACTGTTTGAGAAAGAATAATGTAACAGTCAGAAAGGAATTAATGAATAGGACAGGTACATACATGCCTAGAAATAGCTATTAATACCACAGAATTATACACTACTCAGTCATTAACATCACATTGCACCTGGCAGTTTAACAGGCAGATTTTAGTTCTTTGAGAAAAGAAATTAAGGGCTCAATTATGGATCTAAGCCATGCTGAGAAGTGAGAAAGATAAATACTGTTCCATGGTGTGCTGGGAAGGCATATGCCTGTGGAAGGTACAAAAAGTGGTCTGTCACCACACCTGCAATGAACAAGCCATGCTGACGGACCAGCCCATTCATGGAAAAATATGGTTTCCAGAGAAACTCATTAAACCTCATTCTGAGTGTATGGAAACAACCTCAGATGTAAGTAAAGTTGTTCTTGGCCTTCTTCTAATGACTGCTCAGGGACAATCCTGCTCTATGAGATGTAATGGTAGTTCCAAGTGAAGTTTCAGTGTAAATTATGTGAGATTAGGAACTGAATATTCAGATGAGCATCCTTGGAGCCCTATAGAAGGCAGATCTATGTCTGGTTTTAGTCCAGTGGTGTCTGAGTTGGCCATTTGAAGGCATTGGCTTGCCTGCAAGGAGTGTTTTGAAAATGGGTAGCTTTGATGATTTTATTAGACCACATGATTCTGTTATCTTATTAGGCTGGCCACACTGAAAATATGTCCCTGATTCTTGTGATCAAAACCACACTGTATGTTCTGTATCTGAGCTTTGCATTGATGCACCTAGATATGATTTTTGGTGTTCTGCCCTGTGAATTAAAAGCAATTCCTGATACACCTTTAACTTTCTTTCTTTTTGTAGTATAGAATGTATTTGATGATCCACACTGCTCTTGTGCTTGGTATAGGCAAAATATTCCCTCACATGGGCCCTATCACTTCTAAGTAAATTTTTCATGACTACTTTTTTACTTCTGTATTACTCATCCACATAACTTTTGTACTATCAAACTTATTTTTCTTTTTACTTCTTATAAATACTTGTATTGATACCATCATCTCAATTCTTAATCACTAGAATGCTTTTCTTTATTTATTTAATAATTACAGATATTATGTATTCAATGAAGTGTTATTTAAGCAATTTGGTTTTATCTTTGTCATTTATTCTTTTTCTCCTACTTTCTTGTGCTCACATTTCCATCTTTGTGAAGTTTGCCTTTCCGAAGTACTGAGAATACATATATGGGTTCTCAAACCATATTTTTGTATATAATAGATGCAACTTTATCATGATCACATACAATCACAGAATTATTATTATGAAAATGACCTGTGGGTTTTATCTCTGGGAAATGCATTTTTAATAAGTAAAATACTTCTAAGATATCAAATCTTCCTTTTGGAATGCTACAATCTGTTTTGTGCTTTTTATTCTTTTTTTTTAAGCAAGTCACGAATGTTTTAGTAGTGATGACACAGAATTTTAGAATGAGTTTTTCATTTTATGCTTTGGAAAGGGTTGCTTGTGTTGTTCTAGCCTTGTGACTGATCCATATTAGTCACCTGTACTGTAACTCATCAGTCAGAAAATCAATCCCTAAACATCCAAGATCTAACATTCTGAAATGTCAGTAACTCAGAAAACAAGCTATGACATTTTTTCAGGTGGAGTGCACTCTCCCCATTTCCAAAGTAGGGAATGTCCATAATATAACGGTATTGTGAAAGAGCATGTGAAATTATGGCTGATATCTAAATTTAATTATTACATTTCCTGATGAATAAATTATATAACAATCCTTGGGCTAAGTCAAAACTGTATTTTGTATTTATTCCAGAATTATAAATGTACTGCCATTGTTGCCATTGCTCTTCCTAGGCTCTGTTAGAAATCGAATTTCCTGATGTACATATCCTTTCCACTATCAAGCCCTCTATAGTATTAATTCTAGCATCACACTGATTTTCGGTTGTACTTCAAAGTATTATTTCTCAATCAGTAGAAAATGGGGCATATAAGTTTTATCCTCACAAACCTTCAGATTTTCGCATGAATTTGTCAACCCTTCCCTATGTGTCAAAGCTCATATCCTCAAAACCTCAATTCAATAATCATATAATGCTGTGTATTACCCCCAAAATAATAGCAAAGATCTGTAAACTTCTGATATTTGCTTTTTGGCATGAGAAGAACTGCTCAGATCTTGACAATACTGAGCAGCAAGATACACCAAGCATTCACCTGCATAGTTCCTTACCTGACTGCAGCCCTGGGGCACAGCTACCAGATCAGCCCCTGTACAGAGGAGACCTCTATCCATACACTTTTAATTTGGAGACTCCGTGTTTTGAGCATTCATCTAGGATATAAAGACCCACAGCTCCATCTCCCACTGCTCACATGAATGCTAACTAACACAGGGACAATTGTTTTGGGGTTCTCTGCATTCCAGATTTGGCATTCACTAACTTGCATTTAACATGGCTCCCCTTTATGAAAAAGACTTGTATGTTCTTGAGCCAGGCGAAAAGGGAGATGAGCCTATAACATAGGTGATATCTCAATTAATCTGAAATATCCGCATCTACTTTCAGTTGCCAACAATGATTTATTTCTGGAACTCCTAAATGATGGGTGTGCTGTACTAGGACTTAAGAAAAAGATGGGTTTTTTTATTTCTTGTTTTGTGATAAAAAATTATTTGGACATTTTGCTGCAGGGGAAGATTCAGGATGATGATTACAGATAGGAAATAAAGTACTTCTGGGTTGTTTGTTTGTTTGTTTGTTTTTCAGAAAAAGACACCAAAGTTACAGCATTGGCCATATTTCATCTCAAGTTTTGCTTCAGCATTCTCTGTCCACTAGCTTATATAATCCTCCAGTTGTTCTGGTAACTTACAGTCTATATACACTGCCCACAAAATGAAAACCAGCATGACTTTTAGAAGTATTCAAGTACCTCCATATAAGAAGGTGTGTTTGTACAAGATCTAAGATAGGTGCTAGCACAAGCTACCCTATAGCAGCGTAGCCATTCCATACAGTGTTGTATTCAGCCAGACTGACCATATTGACAATGTCTTTAGTTTTGGAGCTTGAACAGCATTGCACTACAAGGGAAAACCTATCCTAAATCACTCTTTATATCATTCACAGAATGTAAGCACTTAAGCCTAAAGCTTGCATTGGGCAAAAAAACCCTAAAAATTCCTGCACAGCAGTTTTAGGAGATTAAGATCGCTTTGTCCTTCTATGGGTCTTGTTTCAAGCCATCTTAAGAGTGGCAGGTGAAACGTTTTGAAGCATAACTGAGGTTGGAAGGAAGCTGGAGAAAGTGGGCTGGTTTTCTCTTAAAGAGTTCAAAACACAGCCTCAAACATCAGACTGCTTCAGGGATCATGATTTGCAAATTCTTAGTGGGAAAAAAAATCTGTCTGAGAATCTGAGTAGCAAGTATTCAACAGATATATGATTTAAAAGTTTCACTGGAGTTTGAAAATTCTAACAAAGAATATCTAAATCTTACAAAAGGATTTTAGTTACTGACAATTTTAGTCCCATCTAGTGATGATTCTGATAATAGTGTTTATTTAGGAATATTTGCTATACTATTTTTAGTAAATTATTATAGACATGATGTAAAAATATTTGTAGGAGTCAGTTAAAAGAAATAAGTGAATTCATAGTCTAAAGAATATGGATACTGTTTTTAAATTCAAGTATTAGAAAATGCCTATAACTGAGTTAAAGACTGATTTCATTGGGTGCATGCCATAAAAAATTAACAATTGCCATTAATGCTATTAACTTCTTGAAAGGGTATCCTATTTCTCAATAGTAAAAGAATACTTTATGTTGGACTTCTGTCCCCAAACTTTTGTTGTACAAAAATTTCTCATTTAAACTAAACTAATTATCTGTTTTCCTTCTTTAGGGAATGGAGAGAGAAAGTTTGCCCCATGAGATGATTTATCTTTTCCTAAAATAATGTTCCAGGAAGCTGCATCATCTCCTATAGGATGTGGACTTTTCTTCTTTGACTGTAAACAGGTGGAGGTGTGAGGTGTGAAAGAAAGATTTTATCTATAAATTTTGTCTTCAGTGGTTAAAACAGCTGCGTACAGAACATTTTTGTAGGCTTTTAAGTCATCTCTCTGGTCTGTGTGTTTCCTTTTCTTACCCTTCCCACACACGGTGTAGGGATCTGAGGTGCCTATCGTACCCTTCTGCTGTGTTGTGGATTGCAGCACCCACCTTTTGGTTAAGTTATTCAGCTAGTCTAGGCTTCAGTGGTTTACATGATGCTCAAAGAGCAGTAGGTGTAATAGTAATTGGTCTGCTTGCCCATTTTCCTGTAAACATGAAGTGATTTACCCTATGTCACCTTTACCAGCCACTTGCTTAAAGGTAACTGAATCCCTGCTGTGAAAATATAAGGCAATTATTCATAGTTACAGCATCCCTAAGTTACTGCAGCATAAAATTAATTACAAACACACATGATTTGGTTGGCCCAATCCTAGTCCGTATGTCATGAATGGGAAAATCAGTAACCCTATGAATAAATCTTCCACTGACATGATCAACAAACCTGTGACTGAGATGACAAAAGACCTTTAAAGGCCTGTTTTGACTAGAGCTATTTATTTCTATTACTATTACTATTACTATTACTATTACTATTACTATTACTATTACTATTACTATTACTATTTATTACTATTACTATTTATTTCTAGTCATGACCTAGTGTCAAACCCAGAACACGGAAAAAGGTAAGCTTTCCTACCTAACCAGATCCCCTATGTCTTATCTTCACCTCTGCTTGGGAACAAGTTTGTGAACAAGTCAATACAAGTTACTATTAATTAAGCGTGGATGAAGCTCAAATCCTTTAGATCCTTTCAGTTACCTACCTATGGGTGTACTCTAGCCCTTCACTAAGTGCATGGTAACTCATTCCTTAATGAAAAGTTATTTCAGGGTTGCTGAGGAAACAGTGTTTGAGCACTGGAAGTTACCAAGTGAACTGATTTACTGAAAGATTTTAGCTTAGCTGATAGTACATTCACTTGCCTTACTATTTCTTAAACAATACTAAAAATAACAGCACTCTTCAGTTCACCTCCTTTCTTGCTTCTGGCAGGTTTCCCTTTTTTCTGCTCTGACTCTTGCCTTCTTGTAGGATCAGTACTATCCTGCTTTCTTCACTTTTGATCTTAATGACACTTCAGCAGAGTATACAATTCCAATTGTTCATGCATAGAAAAGGGAAACTTAAATTCAAACAGATGTAAAGATGGTTCGCGGGGATTTTTATTTCTTTTCCTGCTCATAATCTGTTTATACAGGACCACTAAATGAGTCTTTTTGCTGTTATCGGTCCACATTCTTTGTGGTTGGGGCCATCAGCCAGCAGATGGGAGCCCCTGATTTCAGTCCCAGAGGCAACTTTAGGTAGTATACTATCAACAAACCATTACCCACACAACTAAAACAAGATGTGTTTTTCCCAATAGTCCTCTTTACTGGCAGTTTTGTTAACAAAGTAGCCATTTTTCCTCCAGTCTCCAACTCACTTTACCTGCCTTAAACCTGCCTTCAGTTGATCTAGCCTAGCTTTGCAGCAACAAAATAAGTAGAAATCAGACCAATTCTTCTCCAATTTCTTTCAGCATGGTGTTCCTTCCTTCTCTAGGGAAGGGAGTCAGTGACAAAAAGCTGTGCTGCTTCTCCATAAAAAATACCCTGTTCAAATAAACCAATGTCTTTTTACTGAATCTATTTCCTGATGTCTCATCCTTAGTGAGGAAAATATCCATCCTAGGATATTATTCCTTATCTATCTCTTTATAGACTGTTTTCCACATTATTTAATTGTTTCTTGAGTTCTCACATCTCCAAACTGTAATGACCCACTATGTCAATGGAAGAAACTAAAAAGTTGCTCTGAAGTCTGTGTCTTTTATGCTTTGTTAGACTTCACTATTCAAATCTTTTTCTCTTCAAATATACTTCAGCTATGAAAGAAATATGAGAGCTCTTCTGCTGCGGAATATGTGTTTATTGCCATAACCCACCTGGTACTCTATTAAAATTCTTCAGCTATGAGAATTTGCTACTGCAAGTATATTCACTCAAAACCTCTATGTAAAAGCATTTAACATTCTCATTTGATTCTCTTGACTCTTTGTACTTCAGCATGTTCACTGTAAGGCTGCTGGCTTTTGTGCCCAGCTTTGCTTCATCTCTTTTGTTATTACCACTTGCTTTCTACTTCAAGCTTTCATCCCAGGCACTGCAATGAATTGGAAAAAGCGCCCTGCAAAATAGCTCCACCTCCATTGCTGGGAATAAATAGTGCTCAGGAGACTACCTACGCAGCTGACAGGTCTTGACCATTGGGTTTTTATGCTATTTACGAATTGTCCCTCATGTTCTGCTGCTTTTTGATGCTGAGTGTCACGCCTTGGGATCAGACCTTTCATTATGTGTGACACTTTTCATTACGAATGACAATGCTCAGCAGAATAGGGTATGAGTGAGATTGTGTGCTACAATTAAACGACACCTTGATGGCAGTGTGGCTAGCAGAGCATTAGCTCCTCCTGTTATGAAAGCTGCTGCTGTGGCCCTCATTTAAGCAGTCAGAAGTGTTTGGAAGCAGTCCACTAGCAACTTTTTGTTTAAAGGCAGAGCTCTAGACCTGAAATCAGTGCAGCAAACAACCATTTTATAACCACATTTATTGCCTTTAAAAGACCAGGACAGAAGCATAAGTACCATTTCTGTGCTCTTTTCACAGGGGAAAGGAGCTCATTTGCTCTGAAAAATGGGGCCCCAATGCTTTGTCTTTGTTTCTGGCAAGTGGAGACCTTTCAGCCTACCAGACATAGGATGCTCTCTGGCAGGAGCTGCCAGCTCACAGGATCTGATAGGGCTTGTCTTCTGGATTTATTGGCTGGGAAAGCTACTTGCAGCATTTTCTGTAAAATATAAAAAAAGTCTTGTTTTCTTGGACATATGTAGGAAGATGAATCCCAGTCTACATTTCACATTTCTGTTGGTCTTAAGATCTTATGCAGCTGTTCTGTTAATGGACCCATTTAATATCATATATTATAGTGATTATTCTAGAAGTGCTTACCCTGTATGAACAAATGTAAGGCTCATCTACATAGTGTAGTATGATAAATGCAGACTTTATAATAGAAAACTTAATGGCTGTTGGGCTATAAAGTTAAACAATTGGAAACTAGTCATCTTTTTTCCCAATAAGTAAGTTTGAAGGATCAAAGAAATCCAAGTGTGTAATAATACATGAGGTTGGTTATCACCCACTGTTTCAAAGCTCCTAAATATGACAACGAATGTCAACAGATTCAAAAAAGAATTATGACTGTGGAGAACAGAACAATAACAATAAAAAAAAATATTAACTTTATCCATTTTATCTAAATTTCAGAACTAGGCTTACTTCATTAGGTTTATCAGCATGTCCTCTACCATTTCCTTTCATGAATACATGGAATATATCAGAATCTCTGTCTTCATAGAATCATTTAGGTTGGAAAAGATCTTGAGATCATAGAGTCCAACTGTTAACCCAGGACTGCCAAATCCGTCACTAAGCCATGTGGCTAAGCAGTGCATCTACATGTTTTTTGAATACCTCCAGGGATGGTGACTCAATAGCTTCCCTGGGCAGCCTGTTCCAATGCTTGACAACCCTTTCAGGGAAGATATTATTCCTAATATCCAACCTAAACCTGCCCTGGTGCAACTTGAGGCTGTTTCCTCTTGTTCTGTCACTTGTTACCTGGGAGAAGAGACTGACCCCCACTCGCCTACAGCCTCCTTTCAGGTAGCTGTAGAGAGCGATAAGATACTGAGTCTCCTTTTCTCCAGGCTAAACCAGCTCAGTTTCCTCAGCTGCTCCTCATGAGACTTATGCCCCAGACCCTTCACCAGCTTCATTGCCCTTCTCTGGACAAAATCTTGATTTTTCTCTTCAGAAAGATGGGGCAAACCCAAATACAAATAGAGGCTGAGTGGAGAATTAATTGAAAACAGCCCCAAGGAGAAGGACTTGGGGGTGTCGGTGGGCAAGAAGCTCAACATGACCTGGTAATGTGAGCTCACAACCCAGAAAGCCAGCCATATCCTGGGCTGCATCAAAAGAAGCGTGACCAGCAGGTTGAGGGAGGGGATTCTCCGCCTCTACTCTATCCTCATGTGACCCCACCTGGAGTACTGCATCCAGGTCTGGGGCCCCCAGCATAAGACATGGACCTGTTGGAGCCAGTCTGAAGGAGGGCCACAAAAATGGTCAGACGGCTGAAACAGCTATCCTGTGAGGAAAGGCGAGAGCTGGGGTTGTTCAGCCCGGAGAAGAAAAGGCTCCAGGGAGACCTTATAGCAGCCTGCTGGTACCTGAAGGGGGACTACAGGAAAGCTGGAGAGGGAATTCTTACAAGGGCAGGTAGTGATAGGACAAGAGATAATTGCTTTTAACTAGAAGAGTGTAGATTTAGATGAGATATAAGGAAGAAATTCTTTACTATGGGAGTGGTGAGACACCGGAACAAGTTGCCCAGAGAAGCTGTGGATGCACCATCCCTGACAGGTTTCAAGGCCAGGATGGATGGAGCTTTGAGAAACCATGGCAGGGGATTGGAACTAGATGATGTTTAAGGTTCTTTCCAACCCAAACCATTACATGATTCTATGAAGAGACCACATAGCCAAGAGAAGAAAGAAACTGTTGAAGGAATAACTTGGGAGTATTTAGCATTCATTTTAATATATATGTGAACATATTCCACATTGCTATATTAGCTCTTCTGAAAGAAAGAATTCTGTGATAACAAGGAATGGCTCTGGGAGAAGTTCTACTTTGTGTTTTGTCGTCTGCAAACAACCATAACTGAATGGAGTATGTGTTATGGTAGCAATCACCTTTTAGTGTTCATATGTGCCTGTCAGGAAGATCTCCAGTTTATCATCTGATGAAGACACTGCTTTCACGTCATATTTGGAAGTGACTGGGCTTTTTAGGGGTTCCTCCCCACTGCACTTCTGGTAAGAAGATTGTAAAGCATTGAGCTAGGTTAGAGTAATTTCTTCATTTGGTTCAGACTAGGGATTTGAACTAGGGTTTCCTATTCTCTTGGGAACAGCGAAGACGCAAGGAACCACTTTTCTTAAAATCAATCCTTACTCCCCCCAAAAGATATTAATGTTAAAATTGCACTGAATTTTCAAAATCTGAATACTCTATCGAAAGTAGCACTGGCATGGTGTCCGCCTTTCAGAGTACATTGTGATTTGCATCTTATCAGCAATATTTCCCGTCTATTTTCTAACCCTCTCTTTTCACAGCTTTTCTTTTTAGTATTTTTTCTTAGTTCCATGTTCCTAATGCCGACACTCTTTTTTTTTTCTTTTCCACTTATTTTGCTCAGTTTTCTTACTCATTTTCTTACTGTATTTAATACTGTTTTAAATATCCCCTGTCTTGCTGCTACAGCTCTGCAGGGTCCTGCTGTGCAAATTGGCAATTTAAGTGAAGGCACTTCATGTGCGCAACTAACAGCCACCCCAGTGAGATACTTAAAGAAACAATTGCACTGAACTGTACCTCTTGCTTTGAAGAAAAATTAGATAGAAGGGAAAGAACTCCAGCTAACAGGAGATTATAATTCAAGTTTCATAGAAATTACAAAACTATGTAAAGCCTTCAAGACCTGTAAAACTGCAAGAGGCTTTTCACAGTCAAATCTTTACTTGGGTACCAGGGCTCAAAGTCAGTGAAGCCCCACAGTGTTATTAAAATTTTAAAACTCGTAAGATGTCTGCCTTGTCATTGTTAAAGATCTTTTGTACTGACTGAAGTATTATCCTGTTCTATTTTACTTGGAGTAGCCCTTAAAATGGACTTAATTTTGTTATTTTTTATGCCTTTATCCCCCAGGACAGACAACAAAACTGTTATGTTTCTTATTCGGGATCAGTCATCATTGCCTGGGACCTTTTTGACAAAATCATTTTTCATTGGAAAAGGACAGTTTGACACACTTAGACTGATGGCTTTTGAGAAAGATTTTTAATTTTATTTCCATTAAAACCAGGTTTTTGGGCTCACTATTTTTTCAGGTCAAAATGAGGACGTATCGTGTAGGTCAGTAAATTGGATCATTGCCCACAATGTTCAGTGGTTGATGGTCAAATCCATCATCTGAAACCAACACTGGATTAATTGTTGCTTCGTGATGCTTCAATATCTGGTTTTTTTCTTTTGTTGTTTGGTTGTTTTTTTCTGAATACCCTTAAACTTTCCCTGCTGTGGAATTAGATAATGTTCTCTGTATATGGCTCAGAAATTAGAGTACTTTGCTGACCTAATTCCATTGTCCAATTTTATCTAGTGATTCCTAAATGGAAAATGCAAACATTATCCCATGGCAGAAGCATAGGTATGGACTGGCTCCTAGGGAAGGCAATCAGTTATTGCTGTGCTAAAGAAAGATCCCCTTTTTTCTCAGATATTTTTAAGTGCCCCATCCCTTCTTTCCCTTCTTACTTGGTATTCTGGACCCTTAGTAGATGGAAGCCCAGACTCCACAGCTTGAGATATTTCCTTAAGTTAGGCAGAGTATAGCTATTGTTTTCTTTAGTTGTTATAGACACTAGGATAGTTATTTCTTAAGCATTTGTATTTGTATACTTTAAGAGTCCAAGTGTAATGCTATTGAACTATCAAGTTATTCTCCTTGAGGTTAATTCACTTACCTAGTTAAAGCCACCCAGTCAGGATGGAAATGAGGTTTTCCTCCTCTGAGACAAAATCCTGGTTCCATTGAAATTTGTGGAAAAAACTTCTGCAGTCTTCAGCAGAGCTATGATTTCACTTCTAATTAGAAAGTGCTATTTTAAAATTACATATTAGAGTTGGAGAGGGGGGCAGGAGTGTAGGAACTTTCACTGAATAGAATTACTACTCAGTAGCCAAATCAGCAGACTGGAGAAATATTTTTTTTCTTGATGATTTTATATTTTAATATTATTTTATATAAAATATAGATAATATGAAAATAAAAAATTGTTTTTTTCCCCTAGAGTTTTCAAAGCAATGGAATAGATATTTTTCTTTACAGCTTTGTGTGCCAACTAATCAATTGACAATCTGTTTACAATGCTTTCTGCCAATATGAATATTTAGATCATATAATTTTTCCATTTCATTCGTAGCATAAAAAATAAGGAAGAAATACAGAAATAAAAAAGCATATTAAGGTAGAGAAGAAAGGAAATAGGAGAGGTTCATACTGATTATAAGCAGCTTGCTAGCAATACAGCAAATAGTCTTTGATTTATGTGGCTGAAGGTAAGGGACATTTTCAATATTTCTCATAGCATTATGAGGATGATGGATTACCTGTTTTGCTGTTGCAATGTTAGCAATTGCAGAAAGCTACGGTAAAATCCATTCCCCTTGTCTCACTCTGGAGATAAAGGCATGAATAACTGTGGCCATTTTGACATTGCAGAAGAAGTGCTGTTTTATCCTTTCTTTATGAAGAGGAACCCGAACTCATTTTTGTTCAGAGCCACCCATTTTCTTTCTAAATTAACCCAAGCTTCTACACAACTTACAAAATTAACATCTGAGTAGCACATAGTAGGCAGACCACAATCCATGAGGAAAGCAGCTAGTCTATAAATTTTTACTTTATATATCTGACAAGAATAACAATATTTCATTATAAGCTTGGAGGTGGACTCCCAAAGGAGGGGAAGAAGGATTTGTTTAATCCATATATTTTTATGCTAAACTGCTTGTTTATTTTTAAGGTTTGTTGTTCTGAAGTTGAAAAATAGAATAAAAATATGCAGTCCATTTTTATAATAAAAATACATTTCTTGGAATACAAATTTGGGGGAAATATGCAATAATAGCACTAACAATTAAGTCATATAAAAATTTGCAAGTTATTTTCTAGTATTTGACTGACATAAATGAAGCTTAGAGAAAAAAATGTGTAACTAGAGAAAAACAAGGAATATAAGCATGCCATGATGATTTGTGATAGTAACATAAAAAAGTGATAAGAAAGAAATGTAGGCAATATTTTAATTTTTTTTCCAAATTATGTTAAATATGAACAGCCTTGATTTCATAAGAATGATAAAATAAACAACATTCTAAAGAAGATAATGTAATTACCAATATTCACTAAAAAAGATTTCTTCTTAAATTCCATTGCAGAAACTGATTTGGCAAAAGTGAATAAAACTCCATTTAAAATAGGATATAACTTCAGCTAAAGCAAGGAAGTATTTATCTTGGATTGCTTCAAAGTTGCTAAAGGGTCAAAAATAAGAATATCAGAACTCAAGTGACTTTTTGAAGGTAGATTGGAAGAGCATTGAGGACCAAGACAAACTCAGCATTATTGATTTCATGATGGGATAGGCTGCCAGCTAGCTCTATCAGTTGGCCTCTGTATTGTTAGTGTGCATGCAACGTATGAAACTTTTAAATATATATTGCGTTTGGAGGATAGTGGGCAAATCACTTATAGCCCATAATCTGTGTAAATATGTACACATGATTTTCCTCTGAGGTAGGTGTTTGTACAGTGTCATTTCTAATTACAGGTATTTGTAAGGTTTTCCACCTCCCTAGCATGTTCTGTAGCTTAGAAGCAGCCAACGTGAGACAATTTGTTTGAATCAGTTCATCTTTAGAAGAGTCATAGGTATCCTTGCCTGGTGTGAAGGTTCATTGACAATTGCCAAGCTTGTTAAAAAGCAAAGGGGAATTATTATGCATTAATCACGTCAAATCATTTCCTGACAACTCTTGCGAATGTCAGGAGCCATTAGGACACTGTTAATTCACAGAGCTGTCTGTCATGATATTGAACTCCTGGTGACGTGAACGACATAGTATGACAGTCCAAAGAGCAGGGGCTTAGTTCGGCGTGCGGAGAGGTGACTAACAAAGCCCTGGAGTCACCCTGCTGGCATTCACCAGGGTTCTCCAGCTGGGCCAAAGATCCAGACCTGTGTAGCTCTGCCTGCCTCTGTAATCAGTGAAACTCCCTCTGAGATGGGGGGTGGTGGTGAATGGGAGAGGAAGAGGCAAGAGCAACGTACAGTCTAGGCTGTGTGTGATTTGTACTGACAGAGGCTTTTCTGAATCTCGGTTTTGGTGAGTGTGAATGGTGCAACACCTTGTAAGTACGATGGGCCCCATTATTAACTTTTTGCTGCAGTGCAGTGCCATTCTGGGTAGCAAGATCGGCCCAAAAACTGGTACCCAGGTGCAGTGCTGTGCTTAGTTCTACTACAGAAGGGAGGCAGCCAGCTGCTCAGGAGTCTCTGAACTGCCTCCAGTCTTGTCACTGGAATAGGCTCCTGCTGTCTCTTCTAAAGTCTGCTAAAGGTTTAAATTGTTTGTATAGGCCTGAGATTAAGCCTTAAATTTGAGGTAATGTGAAAGCACAGACTTAACAAGTTGTTGACATTTAAAACAGATTCTTTTTGTAATAAAAATATGTCATAACTCTCTTGGCATTGTTGCTGCAATGAGCTTCGATAACTAGATGTTTCAGACACTTTCAAAATCAAGTAACTCAAAGAGAGTTCAAGATGTGTACTCTTATTTCTACTTCTTTTCATCCTAAATTTCAGTTTCTTAAACAAAAAAAAAAAAAACACCAAAAAAAGCTGATTCTGAACAGTTCCATTAGCCTGAATGATACGGATGCTTACTGGACAAATTGCAGATGAAGACAGAATGAAAAGCAGTGAGTATTAGGCAGGAGAAACACTCAGCAAAGAAATACAGTGATGGAACTTCCCAATCAGATCAGGTACAAAAGGAAGAATGGATGTAATTTTCTTCTGTAGCCAGGAAACAAATGTAATTGAGCTAAATTGATCCTGCAGAATTTTTTTTTATGATATTTTTTTTTTTTTAATCAGAACTGTGTACTCATTCACTTACTTCTAGTATCTGTTTTCTATTGCAAGCAGTGCGTGCCAGGTACCACAACTGAAATATGGGGACTGCAGTCCCTTCATTAGGACTGCCTGGTATGCCCTCTTCTCCTGGTGAAGTGGTGGGGAAACCTCAATTCTTCCTGCAGGCATGCAGGGGTTTTGTGTAGACCTGAATACATGTATATATGGGCTTGTGTGTCGACCTGAATACATATATATATATATATATATATATATATTTATATATATTTATATATTCATATAAAAATAGATAGATAGATATGTACCAGAGACATATATATTTTTATATATATATGTATACATAAAAATAAATTCAGGTAGCTGAAGACTTAACTGTAGAATGGTTTATTTTGCTTATAAATTTTTTCATATTTGAGCTCTGAAAGCCCCTAGAAACTGAGCTTCCTTGTTAACGTTTTCATTGCAAGAAAAATATACTTTCTCTAAAGAATATGTAATACATGCTATTAAAGAAAAACCCCTCTGAAGTAAATGCGACTTTTTTTGTAGTTCAGTTGCAAACAGAGAGGATCAAGTCCCGGTCAAGTGCAGATCAGTAAATTATAGCAGAGCATGACTAATTATTTTTTTTTTCTGCAGATGGAAATCAGTTGTTGGATAATAATAATTATGAATAGATTTGCGTTTAACAGCTCTATTAAGGCACTACCAAACCCCTCAATTCCTTTCCTATGTAGCGTATAAGTACTGGTGGCAGATTATGGTTCAGAAAAAATAGAGTGCAGTGGATAACTAAGCCATGGCAGCACTCCATTTTAGCATGAGGATTAAAACTGAAGATGTTTCAGCTTTGGGTTCTTGGTAAATTATGATTTCTTATTCACCGAGTATGGAATCTGCAAACAGCAGTTGTCAGCTAAAATACAACAGGATCTAAATGTCTTCAACAGAGGCCTGAATGTGGATCTAAACTCCCTGTATGGGCAGAGATGATGACCTAAAAATGTCATAAATGACAGCAAACACAAGTGGTGAGTGTCAGAAGTCACTTAAGAGGTAGAAATAAGGGTAAAAGGTCATAAGCCATTTCCAAACAGATTCTTTTCCCTCTCTCTTAGGTGCTGGTGGCCCTGTCTTTCAAAACCCAGCATTTTCAATTAGGGGGAAGGGGAGGTAATGATGTTTGCCACTTTATCTAGTGTCTCAGGAGTTAAAAGGTACACAAGGTTAACGTACATTTTCATATAAGAATTTAAAATTAATGTCACAATATCTGGTGGGGGTAGCTCAGGAATTTCAGATTTTCTGTTAATAATATCCAGATATGCTCAAAAGTCATAGATTGTCAGCTCTCTCTCTTCAGCTTAGTTGTATATGTTTAAATAGATGAAATTTTCAAAAACACCTGTTTTTCACTATAGATTATACAGTCATTTTGGCATTTGCTTTAAGGAGAGTTGTACATTATAGGACTAAAATTTAAGCATATCCTGGATTCCAGAAATTTTACCCTCTCCAGAATAGGAAGCAACTGATCAGATTTTACAAGAGTAAGAGTTTTGACTCTAAGCTCCTAAAGTGTGAGTAAAAAAGAAAAGGCAATTTTGCACTGCCTTGTATAAATGGATTGAGCCCACAGTTTTAGCACTTATTTCAAAGACCTGTCTGAGGCTCTGCACTCCATGCCAGTTGCAGACATAACTGAGAGGAACCGAAAAGAGCTGGAAGTGATTTCAGTGATGACAATTGCCTTACAATCAAAGCAGTTTTCCTTCAGTTACTTAAATGCCTGCTCCCATATTAAATTTCCGTGGGAATTAGAGCAAATCGTAGGTTCATGATGTGATTCTAACCTAGAATTCTCCATTTTTATTATTTCTTTTCTGTGGCAAGTAATAGCACTTTCTGCTTTTTACCTTTGTGCTATATCTTTCTCCCAGCCTGTTCACCAGAAGTCTGCAGCTGTTTTCTCACATGCTGACCTTGAGCTACAGAGGACCAGAACTGGCTGTATCAGTGGGCTTTATGTGAGTTTATTACTGGACAAAACTTACAGATATGCTAAGGACAAAAGGTTCCCCAACCCACTAATTCTGCAGCATTCAGCATCCATGAATATAAGCAAGCAACATAGAACTGACCTTAGGGACAAGTAAAACACTTGGTTTTCTCTTTCTAAAACCTTCCAAGGTAAAAGGCTTCAAAAAGAAAATGTTTCAAAACTATCTTGGAATAGGATCTCAGAGGAAAGATGTTACTTTTACAGTCATGAGTTCCATACACTGCATCACTCCAAAATGACTCGTACAGCATCTGCTGTCCTGGCACAGGCTGTGAATCAGATGCTTTCAGTCAAGCATATGCTGACAGAAAAACCCACACCTGCAAGAAGACACTCATGGTTACATTAGGTTAACCACGGGGACATTGAAAGAGGTGTTGAACTCTAGGCAGGTATTAACAAAGTCTTTCTATCACCTAGAGCCCGAGTAATGCTCTTTATTCCTAAAAATGCAGCTTGACAAGTTTTCCCTTAGTGTAACTAATTTCAGAACTTCAATGGGAACTCCTTATGGTCTACTAAGAGAACAAAATAATAAAAACACCCTCCATGTTGAATAGCGAAGTACTTTTTTAATAATGAAAGCAAGTTACCACTTCTTCTTGAAGACCTAATCTAACTGGATTCAGAGTGTAAGAGAATGATAGATATTCAAAAGTTCAAAAAAAGGTTTTCTGTTTTGTGGATTGTGAAAGATTACAGGAAATTGAAACAAAGAGAATCTTCCTGATGGAAAACAAACAAACAAAAACAAAATTCACAGCAGTATTCAAAGAATTTTACATTTATGAATATGAGTAATTTGAAGGATTTGAGGATTTAAATCAACACATCCTAAAGGGATTCAGGTTTCTGTCATTGATACATGTTGAGCGTGTCACAGTGCCACTGTCACAGACATTCACTTTCCTGCATATATAGTTTACAGAGTCACTTCTATGGTATATACATTTTATTGCAAATGTACATTCAAATTTCAGTTTTTGCAGAATCGCCTAGAGTCATAACTTCTATTCTTATTGTTTTAATTGTTTGCTTATATTCTTGTCTGAATAGTGATGTATTTTATAGGACTTGATTTTAGCAAGATTTGATGGCATTACTTAAAAAATTTAGAGAATTTGATATTATTCTGACAATAAATTTAGGTCTACATTCTGAAACTTTAGCTCATTTTGCTCCTTTAACTGACCCTTTTTGAATACTCTCAGCCTCCTTGAAGCCCCAAAGACTCAAGGATATAGATTGCTTCTGTATTTGGCAAAACACCGTGAAAGACAAGGCAGAGTCCGATTTCCACCAGTAATATAACTTTACGGTGTATTTCTGTCTTAAATTTAGGGTAAGAATACGATTTTGTGCTAGGGCTTCAACACTGCACTGAATTTTTTGTGAGACCAACCAGGCAGCTTCCTCCTATGTGTCACAACAAAGTATCAAATTTCTCTAAGATGAAGATTTTTTGCCCAATACTTCAAATTAATGTTCCACTCTTTCATGTAACACCTCAAAATTGGGACTTTGCAGTTAGAGTCCTAGCTTTTTATTTAAAGTATCCTTCTAGTATTAAAATATATTTTGGCTTCCACCAGTCCCCCTCAAATAACTTAATATATTTATTTAATGACCTCCCAGTAATGGGCACGGTTGCACTGTAGTTCAGAGCAACACCCCAGGGGCTTGTGCCACTGACTCACATCAGAGCATGTACAGAACACATCAGTTGAGGTGGTGCTCACCATCCAAACAAGCAAGCAAGATGTAGCATACTGTGCTGCAAACACACAGTTTGTATTCATTCCGCTGTCACCTCCTGTTGAAAATTAACTTCACTAATAATACGCTTGCCATAACTCCTCTGTTCAGTCTCCTTGCAATGGAGAGCAAGGAATTTTAGCCAGGAACTCTTCAATCAAAGTAAACCAAGAGCTTCTGTCAGGACCCTTTCGACAAAGCTACCGTTGCTTTAGTGTTTGTTTCAAACTTCTCTCTGAAATAACTCTACTTTTCATGCTAATTGTGGCTTGCAGCTCATTGTTTTCAGGGGTGTTTAAAATAGGCTGCTGCTATATAAAAGGGTCATTTTGAAGGAGGAGCTATCATCTTCTGTGCTCTCTGCCTTACTACTCCCAATTATTTTGTTGTCATTCTAATTGGTTATTACTCAGAGATAGAAAATCTGCTGCTGTTTGATCTTTTGCTTGTTTGAGTTTATTCTAGTGTTCCAGGTGCTCTAAAAATGGTTGATAACATCTAGAGATCAGGAGAGATGTCCTGTTCTGCCTGTTGCTGCTTGCAGCTGTGCAGAGCACAGGCAACCTCCCAGGTTCAGAGACCGCTTGTGCCTTCTGCACCATGGCAATAGCCATCACTTTTCTCCACTAAATCTGCTCAGTACTGGATTTTGACTCCCTCCAGCTGCCCAGATGAAGATATGAGGAGAAAAATCTTTTTAATTTATCCAGCTACCACCTAAACTCTGTGTGCAGGATTATAGATGCTGTATGCTCCTTCATTCTCTGCCTTCCGTGAGTGGCATAATAGTGAAAATAGATTGGCATTCAGTGTCGACAAAGGGAATGAAATGAGTGTGGAATAGCTCAGTGGCAAATCATGAGCCTTTAGGAACAGCACAGGGTCAGAGTAACTTTCCAGTAAAGGATTAACAACCATGAGATAAGCACTTTTAGGGCAAACTGCTTTCCCAGGGTTCATGGGAAGGTTGAGTTTCTTCTTGGTGTTCTTTCCCACCCCTTCTTACATTTGGTTTAAACTTCGGTAATCTGGACATGATGAAATGCTTTCCCACCCAGCCACTCGCTCCTAGTAATAACATTGTACTACAGCAACATTCTAATCCTCATTTTTTTGACAGAGATAGCTGCTTAAAACAGGACATTAGTTTCAAAGCTGTCTTAATTGAGAAATTACACTCATAGTTTTTTATGTCATTAAACTATGCATGGGCAGCAGGATTACAAGAGTGTTGAGCAGTATGAAGCAGAAATGTAGAGCTCGGTAGAGAGGGAGCTGCAAGGCAGTGCTTATTTACAAGGAATTACGGGACTAATTCTTGCAGCCCTCCCACAGACATAAGTGGATGTGGTTGACAAGTAGCCAGTAATAAATGCATCTAGTAAGACAGAGTGGGAGTGGACCACCTGCATGTCTTTTGTGGTGGCACAGTGGTGACAGCAAAGTTAGGACTTCAGATATAAATTGGTAAAAATTTCTTTAAAATTAGCTGTATTTTTCTCCATTAAAAAAGAATATGGAGTCTTGTGGGGAAAGTAAGAAGACAGGGAGTTTTAAGAGGAAAATGTTCTGGGTAACTTGTAACAGAATTGGAGGAATCCTGGATAAGGCAAAAGAAATCTGTGGTGGCTCCTGTTCTCTTCAAGAGGAAGAAATGTTGTGGAAGGAAGGAATAGGAGTATCCAATGCCTTTTCTGAACAAAACCATCCAGCTAACCTTCCTTTCTGAGTGAGGTAACAGGGAACTTGGAAGTGGGTCTATGATCTTGGTCTTACTACCATAAAGGTACCTTGGGACTTTAGGCCATTTCATAAAAACAAAGACAACAAATTTTGCAAACATTGTTTGTCACCAAATGTTTAACTTGAGTTCACGATGTCAAGTGATGCAGAATGCAATGATAAATCAAACTGGGACTCCTCCCCACCCTTGCAGGTATATGTGAAACACTCATTTTCTCTATTTAAATGCCTGACAGCTACCCAATGTCACCATACATTTCCAAACACATTTTCCAAATGATTCCTCAGTAATATGTTGTAAAAATGTGTTGTAAATTAGAATGAAGAATTGCAGAAATAGAATAAAACTCCTACTTGCAGGATTGCAAGAGAAACAAGTTGTCAGGAAAGGACCATTTCATATAGGCCTTTTGGCACAATGTTGCTTAATCCTGGATCTTTCAGAGGTCTCATCATGTTTTTGTCACAGACAGCATGCTCTTTCCCTTAAGAAGTGATGCTATAAGAGTGCTAAAGATTTTTTTTCTACCTGACCCAAATATCAGCACAAGACAATGCCCTTTGAAATGGCTAGTTACTCGGTAAAAAGCATGAAACCTGCTGTTCCTAAAGAGTTGGTCTGTGCTGCTTATTATTACACAAAATACACATTACATACATACGTGTAAAATTATAATGTCAATTTACTGAGAAAAAAAAGACATCCAAATCTTTAGCAATGAAATAGAGAACGAAAGCTTGAGAGAGAACATTTTAAGAAGCAATGTATACTTTTCTAAAATGGGGACTACAAACAAAAATATGTGGTTAGGGATATGCTTTCATAGGTATTAGAAAAGTCATAGTGTTCTCAAAAGGAAGATTCACCTTTGACCCAGGACTGTGAGGTTCTTGCTGCATCCAGTCCCATGCTCATCACTGAAACCCTCCTTTACATATGCCCACTACTACTCTCCCTCTACACTGGTAGTAACTCATGTCATCTCTGTTTCAACCATTTTTTCATCTGTTTCCCTCTTCTCCCATTTGCATCATCTTAGGTCTCTTTGTAAGGTCCTGGTGAATTAAAACACGTACATATCGCATCATTAAAAAACATTTATCAAGGAACAATATTGGATTGATTTAGCATGGTATAACTTTGGTAATGCAATAATATACCTGATTCCATTTACCTGCATCCCTTGATTCTTTTTTCAAAATTTATCCCAAAGTCACATGTTTTCTCTTTCTTACATAAAGTTACTTGCTATTTTTCAGTCAGCTTTTATATTCAAACTGTATGGCTCTGGTATCTATGGCTTTTAATATCTAATGAAGGCTTATTTGTGTTGTGTTCTTATGTAAGGAAATTAAGAAATTAAAACCCCCAATCAATCATCCTCAGATTAAAGTGATAAAGGTTTTTTTAAATTTAATTGATGTTATTTGGTTCTCATAAAAACAAATATCTTCACTTCTACGGTGCTTGAGACAAACCTCAATTTCTTTGGGAAAAAAAACCTCTTTGAATTACTGAATTGACATGCTTATAGCCATATGGAGACTTTTTAAATAGATGCTCCTGAATCTGTGTCTCCATTTCCTCTGACCTGAGCAGTTTTAATCAAATGTATTAAAATCTGATGGACTTAGTCTTGATCTAACAGTCAAGCCTCCAAAACTAATTAAAGACTGGTAGAACAAGCTTTCAGAAGATGTAGTGAGTTATTTCAAACAATGTGACTGGGCACATACAGCACCTGTTTGTGACAAACTCAATATAATAGAAAATGCATTACAAAGATTTGACTGGCATCACATTAAACTGCAGCAGGTCAATGGGCGTTTTACTATTTCCTTAGGTCACAATGCTGGTGGTGTGCAAAATTTCTTGAAAAAGCTGTATCTTTACTCATATTTCTAACTGCTAACAAGTTTCAAGGTAGCCAAGGCACTATTAATGTTTTTCATGTTTTTGAAAAATTATTTGATTTAGAACTGGTTGCTTCTTACGAAAATGTAATAATAGCAACATTACAAAAGTATAGTATCAGCTGCCCTGAAATGGACAGTAACTTTACATCAAGCTGCTTCTGTGATTGTATTCCTGAAACTATAGAAGAAAGCAAGAGTCTGCCTTTTGAATGCCACTGCTTTTGAACACTCATTGTATCCAGCTTTGCTCCGTGTTATGTGACATGAATTCACTTCTGACACTTTCCACAGCTATTCTGTATTAGTTTAATCATTATTTGAACTCAGTTTATGGTAAAAGATCTGAACTGGAGCCTCCTACCTATTGAGCAAATGCTGTAGTCATCACAGCACAGGATATGTTGAGGTTTGTGTCCTTGGCTGCAGTTCCTTCACACCTGTCGAATATGTTTCTCACTGCATGCTGTTCTTCTGTCTGAGCAGCTAAGACTCCAAACTTGCAGTTTAAACACTTTCAATTGCTGTTCTAGACAATGAGGGGTCTTTAGGTAAACCAGAATAACACCAAAACAAGGAAAAGGTGCTAGACCATTAGGAGCTCCGTAGGAGACCTTGGTCCATTTTCCTCAGGCAGACAGGGAACTTTAACTGGGACTCCCGACAAAACTGCTTTAGCCCCTAAGCTTTGTCAGCTCCACCCTTGGTGAATCTAGTCCCTTCATTCCTGTTTTCTATTTAATTATGAGTCAACTGATACTTTCTGTTCATAAAATACTATTTTGGAATTTAATTTCATAAACAACAAAAACTCTATTATAGCTACACAAAAGGACTATTTTTTGTTGTTGTTGTTCGCATGTTTTGTTTCACTTCTTGGCTGCCTGATCCCTCCTAACCAACCAACCAACCAAAACAGCTTACATTTTTCCTACAGTCTTTGTCATAACCATTTTAGTCAAAGTACATCCTCAGGTCTGAATACATCATATCCAGGCTGAAGTGTTCCAAGATGATGCAGCTGTGTCCATAACAGATAAAATCTAGAAAACTTTGACCGATGAAGAATGGATTAATTTGCTCACATTTAGGTAGCTCATCAGAAGGTGAATTGACATCTCACTCATTGTAGCTTGGCACATCCTGTGGCTTCATCTCAGCTCATCTCTCACTGGCTCTTGCCCTAGTAACATTAATACAAAGTCCTGCTATTAATGTTTCTGTGACCTAACATTAAAATGAATAACACTTTGAATAAAATGTTCCAGTAGTCATGCATATACTACCACAAGTGAGAAAGTTTAGAAATATGTTCCTATGCTCAAAGTAAGACCTGACCACAGGAAACAGAGAAGGAACCCAAACATGTTGTAAAAGATATTCTGTAGTTGTATATTTAAAAGATATTCTAAGACACTGACTTGAGTTAGTAAGAAAACAGTTCCTGTGATCACCTCAATATAACTGTGTAGCTGAACCAGCATGGTCTGGCCGAATAACCTGTGCAAGATCCAGCAGGGTGCCCAGGTGGCCAAGAAGGCCAACAGCATCCTGGCTTGTGTCCAAAAAGTGTGGCCAGCAGGACAAGGGAAGTGACCGTTCCCCTGTACTTGGCACTGGTGAGGCCACACCTCGAATCCTGTGTTCAGGTTTGGGCCCCTCACTGCAAGAGGGACACAGAGGTGCTGGACGTGTCCAGAGAAGGGCAACGGGGCTGGGGAAGGGTCTGGAGCACAAGTCTGATGAGGAGCAGCTGAGGGAACTGGGGTTGTTCAGCCTGGAGAAAAGGAAACTCAGTGAGACCTTGTCACTCTCTACAACTACCAGAAAGGAGGCTGTGGGCAAGTGGGGATTGGTCTCTTCTCCCAAGTAACAAGCAACAAGACAAGAGGAAATGGCCTCAAGTTTTGCCAGGTAAGATTTAGATTAGATATTAGTAAAAATTTCTTCACTGAAAGGGTGGTGAAACATTGGACTAGGCTGCCCAGGGAGGTGGTGGAATCACCACTCCTGGAGGTGTTTAGGGACATGGTTTAGTGATGGACTTGGCAGTTCTGGGTTAACAGTTGGACTTGATGACCTTAGAAGTCTCTTCCAACCCAAATTATTCTGATTCTATGACTCTTTGATTCTGTTAGTATGTCCTATAAACAATCATAATTATTGCCCTACCAGTTCTCTGCAAGGTTCCCCAGTACTTAGCCTTACCTTGTTATTTTATCATTTGCAAATAAAAATCATTTGATATTACCTCTGTGACCAATTCACGGTAGTCTCTCAGTACCACATAACTGTCTTTCTGCTCGAATTAAAATTGTAATGTCTTTCATGTTTTTTCATCATGTAGCCAGGAGCTCAGATTCAACAAAAAGTTTCTTATCCTAAGCTTTCTCCTACCTCGTTTTCTTAAATGTGTACCACTTACTGTATGGAGTGATTATGCAGCCCAGTAATTTGAGCATCCTATTCAGCTCTGAATTTAATGTTTTTAGATGGAAACTATGCTGTATTTTTGTGTATTTTCTATACAAAACTTCTTTTAGATACAGTTTTTCATTGTCACCTATGCATACATCTACACATATTCTCACGTTAAATTAGAACATCCATTTCTCTGAACTTAGCGGATGTTGTACTGTGGCTACAGGCATCCTCATATCCAGCTCATTTCTTTAAATGACTATTCTGTAGCTCTCTCACACTTCACATGCAATTTCAGAAACTGTCACACTCATCTTCTTCTAATCACAATTGGAAAGTGGACTCTTGCCTCTGGTAGATCTGTGGTGTCAGGCTCCTCTGCCCATGCTTTACATTTTCAGACACGTGTCATCAGACTTTTTATCAATTTCACAGTCAGGCGGATATCTCTGTAAGCATCAACAGTGCTAGCTACCTTCAGAAATGGGGTTGAAAACCCATCCATTACTGTGATGCCCACGAAAATATACAACAGTGAGAGGTTGCTGTCGTGCCACTGCCAGGATTAGCAATGCCTACTGATATTATCTCATGGGTTCTTCATGCTCCTTATATGTGTCTGTGCTTGCTTAGAAATGTAAGCTTTTTACAGCAGGCACCATCCCCTTACATTCTGCAAATCCAGTCCTGTTCCACAGTAACCATATGCTTATACATATAATAATTATAATACATTAGTCTATCTTAGAGACATTCCAAAGCTTCCTCTGTCCTCATGTTGAACTGTAGCAGATTGTAATGTGTTTCCCTATTGCCAGGTAGTGGTGGTTGGCTGGCATATGAGTAAAATGCTGTTTGGAAGATCTCTGTTTTGCCCAGGGATCTAGCTGTGGAATGTTATCCAGGCAATTACTTTAATTGGAGATAATCACTTGGGAAATGGATGGATGAATTAATCAATTCCAGTTAATTGGGAAAATGACATTATTTATGCTGGTCACCTTTTTTTACCACCATCTATAGGAAGCTTTCCAACTGCAGGGCCAATTTCTTCCATGATACAGATCCATGGAGGCTACTGCAATTAAAGCAGGAATGAATCTGGTGCGTTGCAAGTATAGAATAAATTGCCTCACTTACTTATTTTTGGAGAAACCATGTGTGCAGCTGACCTGGGAATACTACAAATTACTCTCTTTATTCCACTGTTGCTATCCTGTCATTAGCAGTGTTGCAACAGGAGGTGTTCTTGGCACTTGTTCTAACAGAAATATATAACTTTTGTTTTGTTTGCATACTTATGCAGCTCATTACTATGTTAAAAACAATCTGCAGCTTAGCATTTGTTAATGGGATATGGAACAAGGAAACAGCAGATGGAGTATTGGGATACTGAATGCATAATAAGTTTGATCCTGAAAGTCCTTGTGTGATTTTTCAGCTCAAGATGGTTGTTAAATTCCACTGCAAAGCTGAGCAGAAACCATGCCTGTGTTCAAGCAGTGAAGGTATAGTCCTCCACACTAAACAGACTTAAGGGTCAGGTATTCTCTGTACCTGATCACCTTTTAAAGGGAAGCAAAAGACAAATTTTGCTTTGTGATTAATTCTTTGGTTTCTTTTATTGTTCAGACAGGAGCTCTGACAATAAGACACTGTCATGGTTTAACCCCAGTTGGCAAATAAGCCTCACACAGCTGCTCACTCACTCCCTCCATGTTGGGATGGGGGAGAGAATCAGAAGAGTAAAAGTGAGAATGCTTGTGGGGTGAGATGAAAACAGTTTAACAGGAAAAGCAAAAGCCATGCAAGCAGCAAAGCAAAATGATGAATTTATTTGCCAGTTCCCACCAGCAGGCAGGTGTTCAGCCATCCCCAGGAAAGCAGGGCTCCATCACGCACAACAGGTACTTGGAAAGACAAATGCCATAACTCTGAACATCTCCCTAATTTATATACTGAGCGTGATGCCATATGGTATGGAATATCCTTTGTGCCACTGGGGGGTCAGTTGGCCCAGCTGTGCCTCCTCCCAGCTTCTTGTGTACCCCCAGCCTCCTCACTGGTGGGGTTTGGTGAGGAGCTGAAAAGTCCTTGACTTAGTGTAAACACTGCTTAGCAACAACTAAAACATCAGTGTGTTATCAACATTATTCTCATCGCAAATCCAAAACACAGCACCATACCAGCTTACTAGGAAGAAATTTAACTCTATTCCAACCAAAACCAGGAGAGATGGCTGATTGTCCTTCAAATGATTGAAGATAACCTTTGCTGTGATATTGTCCTATAGATATTTCTATCTTCAGCTGAAGAGTTTTGAATATAATTCTTTACTCACCTGTATGTCCAATGCTGACTAGTGCCTATGATGCTCACCAATCTGAGGACAAGTAAGCAAGGCTATAATCACTTTGTACTAAGCTGCATCTTCATTTAATGTGTTACAGCACCTTTGCATCTCTCAGAATAAGATTTTGAGGCAAAATGATCTCTGTATAATCTGTTTGCCACCCTCATCTCCATGCCAGACTGAGTGGCTCTTCAGTTCTGATGAAACAGACCCAAATCTTTTGTCTTGCAAAGATAAGGATCTAATCATTCTGCGACGCTCATTGGTTCAGAATACATTGAGCCATGGGTACTGTCTGTGACCACAGCATGGATTAGACATATCTGCCAGGCTGCAGTGAGTTAGCTTAGATTTTAAGAGCCTTTCTGCAGCTGAATGACTCTCCGACTCATCTAACACAGACTTGTTTAGTAAATCATAACCTTTCAAACTTCTGTAAAATGGCAAGGTGTGGCAAATGAGTTAACAGTCTTAGGATCATTACAACTGAATCCCAAGTAGACACAATACAGTTTACTGCAAATACTATGTGAGATGAGAACATGAAATGAGAAATCTTAATGTTTTCGACAGCAAGTGAATGTACCACTCCAGCAAACTGATTTATTTTATTTTTTTTTTTTTTGGGGGGGGGGGGGGAGAAAAGGTTGGGAAATGTTAGGGCAGGATTCAAAACTGGAATTTCTCACAGCCTTTTGTTTACTTTACTTCAGCAGCCCCCTGTCTTCAAGCATGGTGTCCTGTGTGACCACAAAAGGGAAAGCATCATTTGTGAAAAGTCAGTGCCTTGGGGTTCTTTTATTTTTTCACTAGGCTGAATTCAACTCACCTGCCTTCCTGAAAGGCCTTCCAGCAAAAACAACTTCTGTGACCCACTGCATAAGCAGCTCTGGAGGGAGATAAAATTTACACTTAAATGGGACCTAACAGGCTCCTGTGCACATGACTCTTGTTTTCATATTCATACTGATCCTCCATCCAGCAGGGCACAAGAACAGGACACTGTAAGAGACCACCTGAGGCACTGCATGCAGGCCCTAACTTCAGTGTTAAAAAACAAGTAACAGCTAGGTCAGGGGGACCACACAACATTATCCCACACATATGCAAATGGTGCGGGTCAGGAAATGCTTCCTGACACCTACAAAATGCTATGGCGTTCCACAGGAAGAAAGAACATTATCTGCATACTAGATTCCTGGACCTTTTTCTGTAAAATTCCCAGATGATGATGGTGCTCCAGCCTACAGAAAAAGGAGATTCTTCCTCTGCAGAAATTCTTCCTAATTAGGAGAAAAAAATTCCTCTGGACCCCATATCTGATGATTGATTTAACACTTTAGGCTGGGTGAGCAGATGAATGAACACTTGTAGGTATTTAATGTTACTAAGATTTAAGTAAATTAAGTCCTACAAATGCTTGTAGTTTTTAAATTACTTAAAGTAATTGAAGTTTTTATTTATAAAGAATCAGTATATCTCATCTTAACCTTTGCTTGACCAAACTAAACAAATCAAGCTTATTCAGTGTCTCATAATACATTTCCAAAATCATTTTAGCACTCTGTTGGCATCTTTTTTCCACTTTTAGTCCATTTCACTGTTGGTGACTAGAAAAGTCTGAAATATGTAAAATTAAGTTTAATCAGTATTTTCTATTAAAGTACTAATAATTCCTAGTTTTGCTAAAAAATGCCTTAAAGAAGCCAAGATACAGTTTTAACATTAACTTTAATGAGGTCAGGATATTACTCCAACATTCATAAAGAACCTTCTTTTTTACCTGCCTATGGTATATGAAGCACACCCTAAAGTTTAATGCCAAAGACTTTCTCCTCGGAGCATCTTGTTCCAACAAGTGTTGTGGGATGAGGCATGGTTTGGATACCACAATAAAACAAAAAACTGAATATCTGCATCTTGAAATACATTTCCATTTGTTTTTTCTCCTCTCAACTCATTAACTTTGATTAAGTTAACATGTACATTCAAATGAAAAAAAATAAGAAAAATTCAATCCAAATAAAACATACAAAATTTTCAATCATAATTATACATTTCAAACACCATTCTGTGATAAGAAACTAATTCACAAGTAAAAGTGCTTACATAAAGCACTCACGTTCTAATATTCCACAAAGTATCATTTTTATCTGAATGCAAAGGAGTTAATGAGTTGCAGTCATCTCATGCTAAAGAAGACAGTATTTGTTTGGTTTTAGATCTAGAAATAAATAAATCTGAAATCCAAATAAAGTCCAAACTCAAAAAAGAGGATCTCAACTACACAGGGCTTTCAAGTTTCCTCAAGCATCACCAGAATATTGTGAAATCTGTGTGAAATGCGTGTGTGTGTGTGTGTGTGTTTTCCCCCTTGTGTACTTTACAGTTTTACAGTTTCTTTAGGAAATCAGCATTTAACTTCTAGCAAAAGGAAATTCCTAAAGAAGGGACATGCCTTCGTTGTTCACTCCATCAGTCACACAAGCAAACACGGTACCCGTGGCAGGGCTGTAACATGCATCTCAGCCACCGGCTGCTGTGCTCAGCTATGCCCTGTCTCCATGGAAACATTTCAGCAGATGGGGTACCTACTGGCAACCAAACAAAGATTTTCGTTTTGCTCTGCAGAAGAGACAAAATGCAAGCTGCAATGAATATAGCATCTTCCTTTGACCCTGGATCTGTAAGCACTGGCCAGAGACATCAGGTCTGCCTTCTTTTCTTTTCCCCCCTGAAAAACAAGCAGCAATTGAGGAAGAATGGGAATTGGTAGTTTTTAACAAAAAACCCATATATTTACAGCAGGATGCAAAATCTCTAAGTCAAATTCAAAGTCATAGCTCTTCTTTTAGAGAAACAAAGAGAAGCCCTCAAATCAGCCACTTGTAGTGTTCAGAGAAGGGTGTTTCAAATTGCAATGATGTGCTTGGTGAAATTAAGGTTGTAAGAGAAAGAAAGAACAGTGAATATGTCATTATATGAAAGAACAGTAACCTCCATTTTCATTTCAGCTACTTTGAGGTGAATAATTGTACAGTTGAGGAACAATCTTTTTCCAACACTGAAGTGACAAAGTGGCTAGTGCTTTTGAATAGAGCGTGCAGTTTGAGATAGCACAGGGCTGCATTAGAAGAGTAGGAAAAGACTATCTATAGCTGATCAGGAAAAATACAGAAAGAGGCCAACCAAAATAACCTTGTCTTTTCTTCCAAGTTACAAAACAAAGAACTCAGACTTAAAGCATACTTAGTTCAGCCTTTGGGATGACTCCGTTAGGGATTTGCAAGTTTGAATGAGATAAAACTAATTAATAACCAGGATTTTCTGCATATTTCTCTCAAAGCCTTGTGCTGATCACATGGGATGGAGTATTCATTGTCCTTTTTTCTGTATCTTCTACTTACATATGAAAAGCATATGCAACCACAAGAGGAATTCAAAATTTGCACTGATAAGTAAGACATGGGTAAATATCTGCCTTCTTTTCAGTTTCTGAGTACTGTTTGGATAGGGAGATTATGACAAAATAAAAATTTCCACAGTGTTCTCATCCTTCTGTATAGGAAGGATATCAATATCATCTGCATTCTGATATAGATGCCAGTAGTATGCCTACTGTGCTACCTTTATGTTTGCACTGACACAAAATAAACCTTGCTAAGTGGCAAGGACAAATCATTAGTTTGATTACCGCTAGCAGTCTGCAACCTCTGCATATAAAAAACATCCCACAATTAAATTTGTCAAGCATGACAGAACATGTTTTATTTATTTTTTAAAATAATTATCACACTGATATTGTCAGCTTTGTTTACCACAACATTGGTATTTTAGCAATTTATGATGATTATATTTTCTTCTAATTATAATAGAGATTTTATTTAAAGGTCTCTGCTCAAATGATTTAGAGCAAAAGCTGATGTTGATTGCAGCTGATGTTAGATTGTTCTCATCCACAAACTTATAACTATAGTGCTGGCATTCTTTCTGAACTCATGTTTTGTTATGTTTTTCTTAGACCAGAACAAGTTCAGACTTCCAGAACTAAATTATTATAATAGATGTGTGATGCCAAAAGCTGGGTGTGCCCGTGTTCCCTCGTGAGCAGGCAGTAGCTAGCTTGGAGCTGCACTGCTGGTGGTGGTATGGATTGAACTGTGAAGTCCTGCTGAAGGCTTCTTATCTGCAACTTAATGCCACAGATACTGTGACTTTGCATCAAACCTGTGTCCTATGTCTGGTCGTATCAGACAGCATTGGATTTGTGAACATTTGCTTGCAGAAAAGAGTGTTGATAAAGCTTGATACAAGAGCACAGTCAGCTGCTTCACACACCTAAACAGGAAAAGGAAACCTTCTAAAATTCAAATTCAAAACATGTTTTCTTGGTATGCCTCACATTACCTGGGACCCTGATGAACTGAGATTTGGCTAAGGCGAGAACTTAGTGAGGATGCTCACATTTGGTTTTAAAGAAGAATTAGTGATAGTGCTCAGTGTTTTAATGTGAAAAGATACAGAAATATTATAAAACTTTTCTAGCTGTCTTTATCTATATCTCTGTCAGGAAGGCATTTCCTTCAAGAATGAACCAAACATGCAGTCCAGAAAGTTTCTGCAGAGCATCAGTGATAAGTTTTTTATGCAGGTGGTGGAGAACCCAGTGAAGTGAGGTGCGCTTCTGGACCTTGTCTTCACAAACAAAGAAGGACTGATTAGGGTTGGGGTGGCCTTGGCTGCAGTGACCATAAGATGATGGAGTTCAGGATCCTGCGTGGAGGAACCAGGGCAATAAGCTGGATTGCAAGCCTGGACTTCAGGAGAGCAAACTCTGGCCTCTTCAAGGACCTACTTGGAGGAATGCCATGGGTTAGGGCTCTGAAAGATAGGTGGGTCCAAGAGAGCTAGCTAATATTCAAGCATCACTTCCTCCAAGCTCAAGATCGAAGCATCCCCATGAGTAAGAAATCAAGCAAAGGAGGCAGGAAACCTGCATGGATGAGCAAGGAACTTCCGGAAAAAAAACAGAAAAAGGAAGTCTATGGTATATGGAAAAAGGGACAGGCCACTTGCGAGGAATATAGGGATGCCAGAACATGCAAGGATGTAAAAAGGAAGGCTAAGGTCCATTTGGAATTAAATTGGGTCATGAATGTCAAGGACAAGAAGAAGAGCTTCTTCGAGTACATCAGCAAGAAAATGACTAGAGAAAATGTGGGCCCACTGCTGAATGAGGTGGGTGCCCTGGTGATGAAGGACACAGAGAAGGTGGAGTTACTAAATGCCTTCTTTGCTTCTTTCATTACTGCTAAGGCTGGCCCTCCAGTTTCCCAGACCCTGGAGGCAAGAGGGAAAGTCTGGAGAAAGGAAGACATTCCCTTGATTGAGCATGATCATGTTAGAGATCATTCAGGCAAACCTGACACCCACAAACCCTTGCACCCCAATGAGATGAACCCCTGAGTACTGAGGGAGACGGCAGATGTGGCAGAGCCACTGTCCATCTTTGAAAGGTCATGGAGGACAGAAGGACAGGTGTCTGAGGACTGGAGGAAAGCCAGTGTCACTCCGATCTTCAAAAAGGGCAAGAAGGAGGACCCAGGAAACTACAAGCAGGTCTGTCTCACTTCCATCCCTGGAAAGATGATGGAACTGATCATCCTGGAGGTCATCTCCAAGCATGTGGAGGAAAAGAAGGTTATCAGGAGTAGTTAACATGGATTCACCAAGGGGAAATGATGCCTGACCATCCTAATAGCCTTATATGACAGAATGACTGGCCGGGCAGATGAGGGGAGAGTGGTAGACTTTGTCTACTTTGACCTTAGCAAGGCTTTTGACACTGTCTCCAGTAACATCCTCACAGGTAAGCTCAGGTAGTGTGGGTTAGGTGACTTGTCATTGAGGTGGACTGAGTGGTGGCTGAATGGCAGAGCTCAGCGGCCTGTAGTCAGTGACACAGAATCAAGCTGGAGGCCTATAGCTCATGCTGTTCCACACGGGTCAGTACAGGGTCCAGTCTTGTTCAACTGACTCATCACTGACCTGGATGCAGGGACAGAGTGCACCTTCAGCAAGTTTGCTGATCATACAAAACTGGGGGGAGCAGCTGATAACCCAAAAGTTTGCGCTGCCATTCAACGAGGCTTGGACAGGCTGGAGAGTTGGGTGGAGAGGAACCTAATGAAGGCAAGTGTAAGGTCCTGCACCTCAGGAGGAACAACTCCACACACCAGCGCAGGCTGGGGCTTTGCTTGCTGGAAGGCAGCTCTGTGGAGAAGGACCTGGGAGTTCTGGTGGACAGCAAGTTGCCCATGAGCCAGCAGTGTGCCCTGGTAGCCAAGAAGGCCAATGGGACCCTGGAGTGCATGAGGAGGAGCATGGCCAGCGGGATAAGGGAGGATAAGGGAGGTGATCCTCCCCTCTGCTCTGCCCTAGTGAGGCCACATCTGGGCTGCTATGTCCAGTGCTGGGCTCCCCAGTTCAAGAGAGACAGGGAATACTGGAGAGGGTCCAGTGGAGGGTTGTGAAGATGATGAGGGGACTGGAGCATCTCCCTTGTGAGGGAAGACTGCGAGCTGGGCTTGTTTAGCCTGGACAAGAGAAGACTGAGAGGGGATCTTAGCAATGTCTACAAATATGTTACAGGAGAGTGCCAAGAGGATGGGGCCGGGCTCTTTTCAGTGGTTCCCAGCAACAGGACAAGGGGCAACGGGCACAAACTGCAACACAAGAAGTTCCATCTGACTATGAGGAAAAACAACTTTTCTTTGAGGGTGTCAGAGCACTGGCAGAGGCTGCCCAGAGAAACTGTGGACTCTCCTTCTCTGGAGATGTTCAAAACCTGCCTGGACATGACTATGTGCAACCTGCTTTAGGATAACCTGGTTTAGCAGGGGATTGGACTAGATTGTTTCCAGAGATCCCTTCCAACCCTGACCATTCTGTAACTTTGTTGTGCTTCCTGACCTCATGGTGGATTTGTTGCTGCCTTCATGACCTGGAAAATACATTGTATTAACTCCCCTGACCAAACAGAATGGTCCCTAGTTTCTAATTTCTGTAGGCCATGAAAAGCAGAAATAAATAAGAAAAACTGCTCCTTAAAGCAATCTTGCAAACAATTACTGTGGAGTATAATACCTAATCCTAAGAGTAGGATAACAATTTGGTTATTATTGCATTAATTTTCCTTTTTGTGCCTACACAACAGTCAGCAATTATTTGTTCCTTTGATATTTTCCCCCAAATTGGGTTTAATTCTTCAAAATGTAATGGCTGTTGTTCCCTCCATATGAATAATTTTAGATCACTATATTTTGCTGCAATATAATGGAGAGAAAGTGAGGAAAAAAGGGTTCACCTGCTCCCACTTTTGGAACTCCTAAAGAAACCCAAAATGTTTGCCTTTATTTCTGAATAGGAAAATGATTTTCAAATAATTTAAAATACTATCAAAAGGGGGATATACTTCCCAAATATGTATCTGAAGGAAAAATTTTTAAAAGTATTTAGATTTCATTACTATTCTGTGGTTAGCATTGACATTTGAAAATTAATTTCTTACTAATATTCCAGACAGTTTGTCACAGACAAAAGAGTTTTTTTTCAAAAAAATTGCATATAACAAAAATTGAGTTTCCATTTCAATGATCAGCAATATTTTGGAAAAAGCAGACATAATTTTTCTTTTGTTTTTGAAATAAAAGAAGGAAATTTTGCATTTACATATTCATCTTTTCATTTGGGTTTTGTTGGGGTTTTTTTCTGTAAAATGGAAAAATCAGCAAAAAAATGTGGGGGAAGAATAAAAAATTGAAAGTGAAGCAGAATTATGAATCAAAATGACAGAAAATTTAGGTATGTTCATTTGAAACATTTGTATGTTACTGAGTATTTTTTTTGCCAATGAAATTAGTTTGATAAAAGTAAGTTTAATATTTTATTTCCAAACATGCTGATTTTGATAGAAATATCTTTTCAGAGAAATCTTTTAAAATCAACATTCTTTGACAATTTCCAATTCTTCTGCAGTTTACTGTATCTTGACATAAGGGTAAAAAGAAATAAGGAGAATTAGAAACCATTGAGCAGCTTTTTTTTTTAATATAAAAATCTTATTCGTAACTGTTCTGAATATTTTTCCCCCTGAACTCAACAGTTATTTAACCATTAAAGTAGAAATATCCTTTCTATAGACCACGGAATGTGTTTATTAGTTATAATTTACATGAAGCTAGTTAACTCATTACTCTTTGCTGGACATACTATTTTTTTTTAATTGTAATTTTTTATTTAAACTTAAAATATGCAGTTTGCTTGATAGCCTCATCTTCATTTAGAGAACAAGAAAGGAGATTTTAAATGCTGTTGCTCTAAACAAGACAATCACCGAAAGACACTAAGCAACTTAGAAATTTAACAGCTACTTCTTACTGAAAAAACTCCAAAACTTTAAAAAAACAAGTAATCTTAATGCATATATAAAAAGCATCTGGTGTGTTATAGGTTGAACAGCAAGAAGCACAGCCCTAAGGCTTCACCAGAGGACACAAAGATTTTTTAAGGTTCAAACAAAACCAGAAAACCAAGCCTGTCTTCAGGTTCAGGCTGTTTAACAAAATTAACTTATGTCCTTTGACAAGTCTTCTTAGGTCCTTACAGAGATGGGAGTTGTCGAATATGAATTTTCTAAGATTTCTTAAAAAGAAATGATAAAAATTTGATAAATATAGGTTTCTCCATGTGCTGTAGAAAGGCAGCTACTTTTTTGTTTCCTTCATTTTTTGTCTTGTTTTGCCAACAGCTAGAACAACTAGTATGTCTACAATTATACACTGTAATTCCCAGTCTTCATCTATGTACTCATCTCTTCACGTCACCTGTGTCATTTCCTTCCCAACTGAATTCTTTGCAAGTCTTTCTTGAGTGCAGGATAAGATTCTTAAACCTGGGAGCCTTTACCCAAGTTACTGAAAAAAAGAGAAATAAAAAAGCCCTGCTTCATTCTATCAAATCCAAATCCATTTTTATCTAACTTAGATAACTACTCACAAGTCTGTAATGTTCATACTCTTTCAGCTCAAGACAGAAAAATGTTTAAAGACAGAATTGAGTGTTTTTCTTAAAATTATTTTATACTGAAGTGATTCATCTTCTGGGGAAATGTTGTGATATTTTCCCAAGAATTATAAGTGGACAGCATCTTTATCTGAGAGGAGCAGACACCAAAGATTTGAAGGTCCTCAGCAGGACAGAGGAAGCTTTTTTCTGGCCCCTTGCTGCAGTCAAAGCTACAAATTTGTTGTCCTGTAAACCTGTTCAGCCATGTACTACAAACACTGCTACTATTTTTGGATTTCCTTTAAATCTTGATGACAAGGATTTTGTCATATGCAAGCATTCTGCATATACAAGTTTAACTGGTTAACTATAGTGTCATCATCAAATTATGGGGGAATGATGACAGAACTGTAAGAAAGACAATTTGGAACAGTTGTACAAAACATTATTGGTTGTTGGAAAGCTAGAATATATTTAAGTATTGCACATGATACTTTGAACAATGTTGGAATTCCTAAAGTAGGTTTAAAGACTTTTTCTAAAAATGTATGAAACAGAAAATGATTAACTGATGGAATACCTTTCAAAGATGCTGTACCTGAGTTTGGAGACAAAAGCTAGTCTAGATTCAAGTAACTGGGTAGAACTCTATTGACTTCCAGAACACCTTAGCTACATACCTTAGGGTTCTGTAAGGTTTTAAATGTTTATCTTCTACAGTTGAAAAATGCCATCTTTCCATTATTCATTCATTCATTACAGCTGGGTACACCCAAGAACACCTTGGAAAACCTCAGTGTTCAAAAAGTGTTTGCTAATAAAGATAGTTTGCATCTGCTAGTAACCTGGAATTTAAGTTAACTAAAAATATTTCACCACTGTTCTCTTTTTTCTTTTTTTTTCTTTTCTTTTTTTTTTTTTTTTTAATTGGCAGACCAAATATAATTATATTCCTTGTGTTTCAAAGTTTTTGAATCTATAGTTCTTTACTTCTGAAGTACACAGAAATTTAATTTCCTCTTCAATTTCCTACTTTAGAATTTCTTTTGAAATGAAGCTTGGTACATTTTATCTTTTCATCTACGTCCTGAGCTGAGGTAATTTGAGGCAGAATTGAGCACTATCCTAAAATAAACAAGTGTTCTTCCTAAGGTCTCTTTTGTTCTCTGTCTCTTTATTTCACTGAACCGGGAAACGATCATGTCTGAATGAGATACAGCCTAATGAGCCTGTACATTTTAGTACTCAGAATTAGAAATAAAGGAAAAATACTAGTTAAAACCATCTTTAGTTCAGCAGTGAGATTGAGACATATACTGTAAATAAGCAAAGACTGTTCTAATATTTTTTTGTAAAGTCTTTCATCTGTTGATGAATTTCAACAATATGTTGGTTAAAACCTGGAGCTATTTTATGGAAATTCTTTCATGACATTATCCATACCTGTCATCTGAGCAGTTATTGCGGTTTTTACCTCTTCTGACCAAGCACTCTGATAGGAATTTGCCTTTAGGCTAGTCCTGGATTGTCTTACTTAACCTTTATCAAATGGAGCCACCTTCAGGAAGGCCTGTGGATCTGTGAATATTTGTCATTCCACATGTCCAGAGAAGCACCCTGGCATCTTCAGTTGTGAGAAACTTTCAGCAACTTAAAACAAAAGAAAACAATGGAAGACAGTTGCTAATCTGTAACCATATTTCAGCATTTCATATATCATAACTCTGTGCTTATATGCATTACAGCAATTTAAAATTAAAATTCCACACACTTTGTTATTCCTTATTATCCAGGCTTTGCTTATACAAGCATAAATATAAATTCTTGAAGGAAATGGGATCTAGTACTAGACCTATACAAAAGGAAATTAAAAAATGTAAATCTTTAAATGAGATGTCAGGATTGTTTTTATGGCAAGAGCTTTTATGTTTTTACAAGCAGAAATAGAAATGGCATTGCACCTCTCCATAAATATATACAGAAAATATTATGTTGATGGAGACACAGTTACTATTAATTTAATAGATTCATTTCTTCATACATTCCAGCTGCTCCTGTGTTTCACAGAACAATCTCAATATTTAGATAGATGTTGCCTAAAAGAATAATTCTCATCAGCTCTTCCTTAGCAGTTAGCTGTGAATGGCTTCTCGTGCCACTGAGTATTGTCATTGGATAGTGACTGAGGGCTATTTATCATGTAAAAACTTTCCCTGCTCACAGTTAATTTCCTTGGAACAAATGATGCTTCATGAAAACCTTTCATAATTGTCTTCCCAAGTAAACCTAATTAAAACTAAGAAAACCATTTTTCCACCAAGAAGGAGCTGGGAGTTACTGATGGGGTAACACATGGTACCCTTCCTTATCTACAAGAATTTAATTCTTCTTCTGTAGTTACAATTACAGAAAAGTAACTTTTTCTTCATTTTTACTCAAAAAAGTACTGACTGCCTTCCTGTAGCTCTAAATTTAAAAAAGAAAATCATGTGTCTTTCAATAGCTTTAATCCTGTATTTGATGCCTGTATGCTACAAGTTGGCACAAGCTGGCATGATGTAAGGAAGAGCTAAAAAAGACAGAAAGAATAAGAATGGAGAAAATGGTATCTGACTGCAGATATGCCAAACCAGGATCTCAGTCATTGTAAATGTGCAAACAACAGGAACAGTGGAAGACTTACGGTAATCTTGTAAATTAGAAGCCATCAATATAGTCTGATTTCTTGTAACTTCAGGTAAATGGAGGAAGCAAGGTGATCATCATGAACTTATCAGTACTGTAAAACTGAAGGAATTAAGAATATAGGAATATGGGGGAAAACTAATTGGTTTAGCAGTATGCAGACCAGGGAACAGAGAGGGCGTTTTTAGTTATTTCCCAGAAATGATGGCCAAAAGGAGTATCTTGATGATATTTTCTGCTGTTCTTTGTATTTCTGTAGTATTATAGGGATACCACAGTGGGCAAGACCTCAATGTGTTAATCCCTACAGAAAGAACAAAAAGATGTTCCATATCTCTGAGTGTTAACAAACAAAAAGTAGCAGAAAATACAAGAGTAAGTATGAGCAGAAAGATGAATGAGTCCAGTGAAATATCGAAACAAAGTTAATCAGGAACAAACAACAAGAAGGACAGTGACTGTACTGGGTCTGGCTGAGCCCCATAGCAGCCCCCATAGCGCTGTGCTTGCACTGGTAGCCAGAGAGGGGGGGGTAACACACCGGTGTGTGGCTACTGCCCAGCAGCGCTCGCACAGCACCAAGGCTGTCTCTCCAGCCTTCCCCCCACCTCACCAGTGGGTTGGGGGTGGGCAAGGTCTTGGGAGGGGACAGAGCCCAATGTGACCAGTGGGATATTCCATACAATATGATGTCTGCTCAGATATAAAAGCCAAGAGAAAGGATAAGGAAGGGAGGGGCATTCATTATTTATATTTGTCTTCTAGAGCAGTCGCTAGGCATATCGAAGCCCTGCTTCCCAGGAAGTGGCCAAATATCACCTGCTGATGAGAAGTAGAGGATAACATCTTTTGGTTTCCTTTGCTTCCACATGTGTGAGACCTTTGCTACTGCTTCATTAAACTGTCTTCACCTTGACCCACAAGTATTTTTAAATCTTGTTTTCTTCCCCTCACCCTTTTCTGCTGAGGAAGGGAGAGAGAGAGCAGCTTGGTGGGCACCTGGCATCCAGCCAAGGTCAACCCACCACAGTGACCTATGTAGGGTGTGAATTGCCTGTTGTTATATGACCTGGGCACACATTCTGTCCTGAGCTGTACTGCACGAAATCTCATACCAGGACCTTTAGCAGTCTTTTCCAAAGGAAGTGGGTAAAACTTGAAGGAAGAAGCATTAATGCCAGCACCATCTGGCTTCCATATAAATTAAAAGTAATTTAAAAGAAGAGAATGTCTCAAAAACTTTCTTCAGTTGATCAAAGAACAACAGATAGGTCTAAAAGCAGCAGTTCCTTGTAGAGGAAAGAGGATATGAGGAAACAGAATAAAACTGAACAGATGGGAACAACAGTGCCCTCAGTACCACAACGAGCAAAGTGTAACCAAAACATTTTATGAATACTTTGCTATTAAAGTGAAATGCTCTTACAGTGCTGCTTCAAGAGGTAGCTGCCATATCTGAAACAACTACAAAAATAAATACAGATTTAATACCTAAGTACTTCAAAAATTTATTATGTCTGTACAAAAATTGATCAGAAATTTAGTGTCATGTCTTTGTCATGCAGTATGAAAAATTTTCTAAATTATTATAGAATAAGGACCAATAAAAGTCTCATCATTCTTTAAAAATGTTATTGTTCTTCCATTTCCTTCTATGTCAAACATTTCCATTTCATTATCATTATATGTTTCATACAGATAAATCTCTTGAAATGGTTGTGAGCTCTATTACAGGTTTTGATGACTCATTTCCATACCCATTTCCATTACCTGAGAAAAGAAGGAATAGCAAGTGTTTCACAACAGTTCCATCAGATACTACAAACCTTTCAGCAGAGGTCATGATGATGAAGTGAACATGGATGTAACCCAATCCAGAAAATAAGAAAAATAAATTCATGACACTAAGTGTCACAAATATCAGTCTGAAATGGACAGTGAGTTAGTTCATCTTGTGTGTCTGCCTTGTTGAGTGCTTAATTTTTTATTATGCTGCTTTTTAGCTTTCTTCCTGAGATACACTATCAAATTATTTTATTCTGTTGCAGAACATGATTTTCTCCTGTTATTTGCACTTGAACTGTGTGAGTACCTTAATTAACCTCTTGCTAAGTAAAGATGCTCTTCTTTCCTGATCAAGATTTCATTTATTTTCTACCCACAACATAAAACATAAAATTCTGACTTTAAACATTGATGGTCTGATTATTGCTAAAATAAAAAGAAACATTAAAATAATAGATTTTTTTTTCAGTTCAGACTATTTTGTATGCTTTCTTCTTTACATCTTTCAATGTGCCATTGAAGGATACTCTTACATCTTATGATACAATTAACCAGAAGTAATTTCATACAACACATTATTTCACAACATGTATTGACACTATAGTTATTCTGATATTTCTTTTTGAGCAAGTGTCTTGCTCATGGATGGTGACCCACTGAAAAGAAAGCACAGCCAGATGAAAACACAGCAGCATCTAATGTATGAATGAGCAATGTATTGAACAGAATTCATTTGAGACAGACCTTCAGAAAAAAACAGCACATATAATGCCATAACTTACATCACACATTATGTTCCAGGAGAACACATTACACAATACTGGAGTCTGAACTATTACATAAGAAGAATGAACTCCCACCAACTCTTTTCTCACAGGGAGTAAATCTGTGCATGCATCACACTGACTAGATATTTAAGGCTGGTTTATTAGCAGGATTCTGTCCATCTGCCTCACCTAGCATGGGGCAATGGATTAAGCTCTTCTGCAATATGGTGTCTAGATTTCTTTTCAATCCTACCAGACTGAGATGACAGAGTTGGGTCCATTCATTACACATAAAGGAATTAAAGACCTCTGAAGCTTCATAGGTTCTTTAAAATATTACAATTCTTCCCTCTCACCCTCATGGACAGCTTTGCAAAGGGCTTTCAAAATGGTCACGAGCAAGAGCAAACTGAATCATTTAGTACATCTTGTACTGTGCCCTAGTGAAAGTAAATACGTTTGCCAGTTTCTCCTATTAAGATGGGTGGAAGTATTCCATATAAAGGTACTTTTTACTTCTCAGCCTTCAGCTTTCTGCAGAGGAGATCAAGATATAATAAGAGGAGTGATTCAGCAAATTTCCACCTGTCTCTCTCTGTCCACATCCCTTCTGCAAGCTCCAGAGCATTACCATTCAAGACCAAGTGAACCTCAGTTGGCTTAAGGTAATTACTTTAGAGCTGGGTCACAAAATCTTACATAAAGTCTGGAAGAGGATCTTGTGCCCTCTCAAGTTTGGCTTATATTCCCACGCTCTGGCCAGGCTACAGTTCAGCACCAAAATGCTTTTGTTCATCTGGCCCTTGTGTGCTTCTTGATAGAGCTATCAGTGTTTCAGCTGGAAAGCAACTGGAACTTTGAGATAACTGATGCTGCGATAAAATGAATTTTGCTGTTTAGCAGCTTAGAAATTCATTGATTATTTCCTGCAAAAAAAACCCCACACAATTTCCTATGTATCACTTGCAGTTAAATAGGAAATGTAGATGTTACAGAAAACTAGCCATCTGAAAATATTATAAACAATATTAAGTGTTAGCCCTACTGCTTTCAAAACAAAGGTAACTGCTTACCTTGACCGGGTAGCCTGTAACTAATAAATAACTAGTAAGGTGAAGCTCAGTGGGCTCAAGACAACAAGTAGCAAACTCCTTTATGGATGATGGAAATTGCTTGTCCATTTGAGAATACACAGGACCTACCTCCTGCTTCCATGCCTTTCTGTCCTTGTCGCTGCTGAGGGTCTCGAGAAAGGGAAGGTATACAGAAAAGTGATTTATCAGATGCCTAATTTGGCCAGACTAGATCCCTTCTTTGGTCACACCTGAAATATTGAGCTAAATCCTTAAATTAAATAAGACAATTAAATAATTTATTTATTCCTTAGTTAAGTTCTTCAGGGACATATCAGAATTCCAGGTATTTGGTCCTTTAATTACAAAAGATTAAAAATAATGTGGCATATAGTTCTCACAGAATCATTATTTCAAATGAGGTATCTGCCTTATTTTCTTCAAGATATTGGTCCTTCATAAAATGTGATATTATTTCCTGCTTTCCTACATTTGCTGTTCCCCAGATTTAGGCACACCATGTCCTTCATATCCCTCTCTGAAAGTGTATTTACTGTACACCAATCAATCAAACAATCAAATAATAACATCTTTCATAAAACCCCAGAATATTAGTACAAAAGGCCAGCCAGCAAAAAGATCCCACTAGACAAAATGAGTAGGTGCAATTTCTCTACCTGACAAGCTATTTAGCTAGCTTGACCTTTACTGGAAGTAAATGATCATAACAGCTAAAGGAAGCCTGGAAAAATGTAATTAAAAAAAATCAAATACTGTATGTAAGAAGGAGGTGAACTCCGTCTCTGCTGAAGTCATCAGCACTTCTAAACACTTTTTTTTTTCTTTGTAAACAATCTGAAATGAAGATGTACAGGAAAATGCATTATTCAGCAGGTACAAATTATTAAAACTGTCCCAAAAGGTCAGCATTTTATAGTTCTATATGCTGTAGATTCTAATAAGGAGAAGGTCTATTTTAAACAGTATTGCTAATACTTATCACTCATAAGTCTGAATACAAAAGCAATATTATTTCTTACCATAAACCTCCTATAGTCTTGGGGTGGGGAAGGATGTCGGTGGTGATCCTGAAGCAGACATTAATAAACCTGAATATTTTTTTTACCGTTCATTCAAAAATACATATGCAAGAAAGTTCAGAACTATGAAGAATACAAAAAATTTTTCTAATTGCCTTCTTCTATACCAAATGGAGTGACTATCCTTAGGCTCACCATTATTGACTCTTCCGATTAGAATAAAGATAAATTTCATTACATTAGCTTTATTTCCTCTGCTGCTTTAGTTTGAGCTCTTTTAATCTAGAACAGGGGTCCTCAAACTATGGCCCACAGGCTGGATACAGCCCCCCAGGGTCCTCAATCCAGCCCTCGGTATTTACAGAACCCCCCCGCCCCCCCCCTTCCCCGCCGGGGGTTGGGAGGGAAAACCAAGCAGCCACAGATGACTGCCTGCCACTTCATCTGCGCACCAGACCCTTGTTTAAAAAGTCTGAGGACCCCTGCTCTAGAATCTAGAACTTGAGAAAAGGAAGCTGTGTGAGCTTGCAAATCAAAGTATGACAACGCTCTATGGCTAAAGATTGGAGGGAAAATCTCCAAAGAAAAAACTCATTAACAATCTATAACCATTACAGAAGTGAGAGTTTGTCTGAAAGATATTTCAGTTTAACTGCTAAGTTAAGTGCAGATGCACTTAATGATGTCTAATCAACAAATGGGTCTATTCATATAAGTGACTACACGAAACTGTCATAGTTGTCTGTCTCTTCTAGTCCATACACTACAAATCAACTTTCTCCTAGAAAATGGAACAAAGTTTATGTTTCAGTTAAAGGCATTAATCCTTTCTATGGAGCATTTTGAGTAGTGATGAAGAATAGATGAAAGATATGAGGAAATCAAATGACAGATACAGCAGAATAGATATCTCGTTACAAGGGCTAGAAGTAAAGTCCATCACAATAACTGTGAAACAGGTAAATAACTTCAACAAATTCTTTCTGAAGTATGCTATCTGGTCAGAATGTAGATGGAGTCCATCAAACATATATTTTCTGATTTATATTTCCTCCTTTTCTTTTCTTTAGAGAAGGACAAAAGGTCCAGTAAAACCAGTTATTTTCTAATTACCCAAGACCATAGTTTTATTAATTTTGAAAAGAACAATTAGAAATAATACAATCATATTTTGATAATGTTTCCACTTGTGGCTAATTTTATCCCCATAACGAAAAAAGTTTTCAGGTTCATAGGCATTTTTTTCCATAGAGGAACAAAAAAATTTCAAATTTAACAAAGTTCTGTGTGATTAACTGGGGAAACAGGTTTTTCTGGTAGTGTATAAGAAAGCAGATCAAACCCTGCAAAACCCATTAGAGTCACATATCATCATGTGCAAGGGTCCAGGCCAATATGCAGGGTGTGGAAAAGGAAGGACAACACAAACTCCAGAAAAGTGATTTGCAGATACTTGTCCCTGGAAATGTGAAAGGGCTCACATTGCCCAAGTAGTATATCCCAGGCAACCACTCCTTAGACAGAAATAACAGCAAATACAAGATGATGCTATCTATCACATATTGAGATAACATTCTATTTCTTTATTAATTTATCTGGCTAAAATATGTATTCCTGCTGGAAACATGAACATGACTTGTAATTGCTAGATACTTAACTATCTGGATATAGAGTACAGATAGACCTCATCCAGCTGTATACAAATTACAACATTTTATAATTCCCCTAGAAAACTATTATCCAGTCTAAAATGTAAATGGGAGAAAAAAGTTCATATACATATGGAATAATGAATACAATATGTGTATATGTGTGTACATGTATAAGACTATATCTAAGATATAGATATATCAGAGATACAGACTCGTATATATATTTTTTTACTTACGCATGTGCTCATTCAAGTTAGTCATATGTGAACATGTACACATGTGTACACACACACACATATATAAACCTATATATATTTACCACATAATCACAAATTAGTTGAGGTTGGAATGGAGATCATCTTTTTCAACTCTCTTTCTAAAGTAAGACCTCTCAAAGCCAGCTGATCAGGACCATGTCCAGGTGGCTCTTGAATACCTCCAAGGAGGTTCCACCACCTCCCTAGGTAACCTGCACCAGTACTTGGTCATCCTCACAGGGAAAAATTTTTTCCTGATGTTTAGAAGGAGCCTCCTGTGTTTCAGTTTGTGCTGATTGCCTCTGGTCTTGTCACTTGGCTCTACTGAAAAGAGCCTGACTCAATCTTCTTTGCAACCTTCCTTCAGGTGATTTGGATGACATTGATGAGATCCCTCTTAAACTTCTCTCTTCCAGGCTGAACAGTCCCAGCTCTCTCAGCCTTTCCTTGTATGTGAGGTGCTTTATCCCTTAATCATCTTTGTGGTCCTTCATTAGACTCTCTCCAGTATGTCTTTGTCTCTTCTTGTACTGAGGAGCCCAGAACTGGACACCATACTCCATATGTGGCCTCACCAGTGATTAGCAGAGATGAAGGGGATCACCTTCTCCAACCTGCTGGCAATACTTTGCCTAATACAGCCCAGGATACCTTTTTGCCTTCTTTACTGCAAGGGTACATTGCTGGCTCATGTAAGTATATACATACTTCCATGCATATGTCTTGATTTAGCTTGTCCTTGATAGAAAGGGGGAAAAAAAGGATTAAAAAAAATTAAATCTTACATGGAATAATGTGCAGTATTTTTCTCTTCTTGAGGTATAGGACAGTTTGCTATGCCCTTACTGTTTTCCAAGTGCCAGTTCTTATATAGATGTATGTATATACCCTGGTTTTACTTCACCACATTTTAACTCAGTGACAGTCTGAAGTTTAATAGCAGTTTTAATATTCAGTTTCAATAAAACAGGCTAAAATATCCTTTGGGCAATAGAAATCTAAAGGGAATAATATGTAACTATCAATTTTTCAACCTTGTTGGAACTTGGAACCCAGCCCAGATTTATAGTGATTAATTCTGCACATCTAAAAGTGCCTCAGTTTCACTTTAGCTAAAATCATGGATTCATATTCTCAATGGCACTTAGGAGCTTGCATCCAGTTTTAATTAAACCTAAATGGGATTTAGGGGTCTAAGTGACTTGGTAAGCCTGCTAGTAGTTACGTTACATGGAGACCAAGAAGGTGAAATCCCTGCCTGCCTGTCTAAATACCCCAGCGCCAAAGATGCTGTATTTATATTAGAAGACTTAGCAGAGTGAAATTCTGCTACATCTTTACATTTTGAGACATGCCAACACGTCAGTTTATTCAAGTTTAATAACCTGCATATTCCTAACACAATTCCCCACCTAGACTGCCACTGCTTGAGCTGCCAGTGCAAAGCCCCTCAGCTTGAGTGAAAGATGAATGAAGGAGCAAAAGGCCTAAATTTCAGACTTCCAGCAGCAGGAGGGCCTCCGAACCCTGATCTTCTGGTCACCAGGACTGTGACTAAAGAAAGGCTAATAAGAAAAAAAAGCTTCATTCAAAGATAGTGTCAAAAGAGATGGTTCTTGGTTTTTTAGATAATGATTCAGCAGAGGAGCCTGTGGAGCAGGGAGCCTGGATTTTAAACTTGTTTTGTACACTTGGACTTTTCACAGCCACTGCTCCTAGGAGACAGGACACTGTCCAGACTCACCCATTAGTCTTGTATGGGACCTCTGCAGGCCCATCAGCACACTTGTGAAGAAAGGAATGAAAGACACCTGGGACAGGGAGTGGTTAGGCAAGGGTTAGCTTAGTTCTACAACCAAGGTGGTACTACATCTTGCCTTGCAACCCTGGGGGACAATCTCTCTTTAAGGAAGAGAACTTAAGACTTTCTCACCACCAACAGCCCCTTAGTAACTGCAACTGGACTTAACATCAGACTTTTTCCTTTTTTTCAAGGAGAATAATCTCACAGTTTGTGCTAAGTGGTAGCCTCCAGAGATCTGACAGAAAATATTCTAATCCTAGCTTTTCTGAAAGCCCGATAGTTGATGTTGTGATGGACTCCACCTCGGTATGGTGAAGTTCTAGCTTCACAAAACCCCAAGCTGAGGTGAGCCTGGATCTTGTGTCCACTTCTTGCAAGGGTGTTCTGACCAGAGGGGTTTAAGTAAAAGACAGGGTCTGCTGCTGAAGTTACATGCACAACTAAGTTCTAAGGTGATTTCAAACTGAAGTGTTTCATAGATGTGCTTCACTGTACCCCAGATAAACATGTGAATCTAGGCAAATGGTGGATGTCCAGATACAGTCCTCTCATCTATTCTTATTCCACATCTACCTACTTAGTATATAGATATGTTTTATCCCCTTCAATAAATGTTAAACTTTCCCTCACTGACTATGGAAGACTTGAAGACCTGGCACAAAAATTTTACTGTCAGTCCAAACCCAGAGGTTTCATTTTCAGCTGTAGTAATACTCAATGGGTGAACATCTGAACTGAAAAACTCTTACTGTATGTGGAAACTTTCCTACATGTAAGATGAGATTGTGATTTTAGTTCAGTTCCTGGAAATTACACCTGCTCAAAAGTAACATAACATTTGTTTCCCCTTTCTTTATAACTCTAAGAAAGGCCTGTTCATTTTGCAAGTCTCATGGGAAGATCAAAGATGGATCAAACTTAACGGACTGTTTTCCAGCTGAAGATGAAACTTAGAGAAAACAAACAAAAAAGAAGCTAATGTTTTCAGACTGGAACCATTCACAAACAGTAAACTTCCTTATTAAATCCCTTTGTAGTTCAGGTTTGTGTTTAATTCAGTGAAGTGTAAGGTGAATCCTTTTGTTTATTTCTTTTGACCTTTATGGTTTTAATAAATGAAGATCTATTGTGTTCATCTAGCTAAATACAGTGCCCACAGTGTACAGGTGTGTAAGTTAATTAACTTCCATGGTTTAAAATCAGGTGTCCTTATAAATCTGCTTTTGTTTCTATTTGTCATACTACAAAGTATTCACAAAGTGACCATATCTTTCATGCCAAGCGTTTCTTTTAAGTGGCTTTATGGAATTTGCCCTGTGTGGAGTATGTGATGAAGGTTGGACACAGAATTGAGTGGTTGCAGTAGAGCTAGAAACAATGCTCGTGGCTGTCCAAATAACATTGACAGGACTAAATGGATTAAACAAATTTATAAACTTTTGTCTCATTTTTGGCTGAAAACTCTGTAATATAAATATTTCCCACAGGGTGGATATGCTGATTTTTACTTATTCCAAGGTACAGCTACAATGATAATTCATGGCAGCAATCCAAGCTGAAGTAAACTGGGTAGTCAGAGAGAAAGTATCACTATAAAATCCCACAAGGCTGTACGCAGCATGTTAAAACACACAAGCATGGTAGATAAATGAATTTCAGCATCAGAGACTGTTGCTCATATTTGATTGAAGCCCTGTATTCCCTAGGGACCTTGTGTATTTTACAGGACAGACAACATGCCAGATCTCTGGCCATCATCATTGCTACCTTTTTGCAGCTATGGGTAGGAGAAAAAAAGTCTCTTGAATAATGTTACCTTTTCAAGATGTAAGGCAGAGGGGAACATCGAAAGCTGAGTGGGACATCCCAGCATAGTTTACTGTTCCAGAGTAAATGTCTGAGTGTACCATCTCTTGCAGAAAGAAACTGGAAATGAATGCAGAGACCTCAAAAATAGTGTCTTTAATCAGTTTTTAAATAACATGTAGGTGTTTCAATATCCGAAGTACACCTAGTGGATCATAGGAGTAAATCTGCTCACAGGCAATTGTGTAGCTGAGTAACAACAGCAGCAACAGTGAAACAGCAGTAAACTAACAGAGACGCAGAGTAACACATTGCCCAGGACCTCTTCTGCCAGTGCTGGCATCCTGGCAAGCAGGGTTGCTGCTACTGAAACAGGACACTATGGACCTGTGGTTACCTCTAAACTTTGATCAGTAAACAGAATTCAGTTTCTATCCCTCAGTTCTGTTATGACATTAAGCCCTAGTCTGCCCCTTCCCTCCACGCCAACAGCTCAGTCCTGTCTAGGTGCTTGCTTTTCATCTTTAGAATGGCAAAACTCAGCTTGGTCTTCAATGCTGAGAAGCTTAAAGTGCTGGTGAGCACTTCCGCCCACACACCTGAGCCTAATAGTTCTTTTATTCACTGCACAACACTTTTCTGTCTCCCTTTTATTTTTTTTTCAATCATAAAGCATAGTAGCTTTGACAACTACATAATATTCCTAAGTGTTTAAAAGTGCTCATTACAGACTTCCTTTGGGAATTGCCAAGTTTTATTCTTGCTAGTCACTTACTGCCATTAAACATTCAGTGTCTTTTGATGAAAAGGGAGTCTTTGAGGTAATGGGGGAAAAAAATCTCTCCAGCTTTATTTGCAGCTTTCTCAAATTCATCAAGATGCCATTGCAGTTTTTCACTTGAAATGTTTGGAATTCATTCTTTCTGTCATTAGAAATAAAAATCAAGGACTCATATGACTAGACTTTACTAGTATGATCAGGAGTTCCACAACCGGACCTTTATTTTTCAACAAAGCTTGAGAAACTCAGATACAGCTTCTCATGTATCCTATGCTTCTCTCCACCCATCATTTTAGTGGCCCTTTGCTGGACTCTGCAGTTTCTCAGTGTCTCTTCTATACTCAGAGAGGAGAGGACCAAGCTGGACATTTTTCCTGGTGCACCCACATGAGTGTAAAATAAAGGGGGGAAATCTTCTCCCCTGACTGTCTGTCTATGAATTTCAGCTCACTACATATTTAGCCTTTACTGCTCCCAGGGCACATCACTGACACATCCACCAGGTCCTTTTCTGCAGATTTGCCACTAGGTCGGTAAGCTCACAGCCTGCAGCAGAGCACAGCGTGCTCCCAGCCCAGGCGCAGGACCTTACCTCTGGAGCTCTTGAACTTTATGTAGTTCTGCTGGCCATTCTTCCAGCTTGCTGAAGTTCCTCTGGATGGCACCTATGTCCTCCAGTATATCACTTGCTCCTCCAGGAGGGAATGCTGGAAATGGATTCTTAATTGTTTCAAAAAGACCAGGCTTTTAGTATTGAGGTCAGAAGATACTGCTTGTATAGGCAGATCTTGTCTTACAGGATGATTAATAGGTAGCTTCATTAAATAAGTCTTTTCTTTGTGATTTGCTCATGTACTGTTTTTGTAAAATTCAGAAGCAGGGACTCTTAAGAGCTGCCAAATCAACAGACTAATACTACCCAGGAGTATTCCTCCCCAGCTGGCATGCTGGATGTGAGGCAGATGCTTTTCTTTACTCCCAAGCGTAGCCAACAGTGATATCGAACACATATGTCAAGGATGTAAATATGCCTTAGAAAGCTTTACCCAAGGACTGACCAGCCTATGCCTTTCAGTGGATGTCAGAGTAAAGACATGCAGAACTAGCTGGTACAGAGCAAGCACAGCACTGTGCACAGAGTCCTAAGAGTGTTAGCTTCCCAACACGAGCCGTCGCTGAAACAACCCTTGCTGTTTCTACAGTGATGGATATATACAGCTAGCTAAAGGACCCGTATGCATTACCTACTATATTGTGCATATTGCCTTACATTATCTGCCTACTTCTTCTAAACTGTCAAGCATTCATTTCTGTAGTATGCTTTTTGTGCCAATTATTTAACTGGTAACTCTTATAAAACTTTAATTCTAAAATGCTTTAGAATTTACAGTGCTTTAAAATGTCCCACTGAAAATAAATGGGTCATATGCATGCTTCAAGTAACCTCAGTGAAAGTAGTGACACCGGGACTTAACTTTGGCCAGTATTTCAGTTGCTTTCCAAAGTGAAGGAAATAATAGTCTTCCACTTACAGGCATAACTGAAATTAAGTATCACCCCAGTTTAAATGTTACTGAATGTCTTTAAGAAGCACGCTCTCTGTAACAGAGCCTTACTGTTTAGATCATCTAGGATATATGCAATCTATGAAGATTAAATGGAATTTTAAAACTTGAAATCTAGGAGTTTCACTAAGCATTTAGCCTGCAGTTTTATCTTTCCAATAATACACTTTTTTGTAACTCTAAATTCCTGGATAATAATTTTATTTTGTGAAACAGAGAAATGCATCATTTACTAGAATAACAATAGTAATAATTTTTATTATTGTCTGAAGATATTAGAAGTAAGCTTAGATTCATACAAACATGAAAATTGTCTGGATTTTGTTTGGAGTACCATGTCCCAAAATAACAACTCAGGTAAAATTGCAAATGATTAATACAAATAATTGTGTGGGTAACATGGAAGGTTTTAGTCATTGCAGAGAAGTTAGGAGAAAGCTGTCGGCACAGCTGCATGGCTGTTGTGTTTCTTGGAATAGTAGCAGGAGGAATGATGAGCCTTTGACACAAGAGAAACCTTTTTGTATTAATTAGGTAATAAGCGGAAAGGTAGTGTGCAGTGTCAATCTGTAGTACTAATGACTTTGTTCAAAGGAATCTGATGATTTGCGATGACATCAATCATGATCAGTTAAGTCACTGTGACCCTAAAAGGCTTTGATAAAATATTTGGCACGTCATTGTGACCCTTTTTCTATTTTAAATACATGAAAATAAAAAGTAATTGAAGTTTAAACAGACAAAAAGGTAGACAGACTGTATTGCATAGCATGTAAATGTGCACAAACTGCATGAACACATGGTTAGAGGTCTTGTAATATCAAAAGTAATTTATAACTGATGGCTTTAATATTTTTGAGAAATACTTTTGGCAATACTTACATTTAACACCTGTTAGTGATTTTTTTTTGCAGTCTATGACTTAAGAAAGCAAACAGGTAGTAACTCTTTGCTTTTCAGGAGCAACAAAAATAATTACCTTTGCCACTGAATCAGTGAAATTAATCTTGCAGCTTAGATTCATGAATATTCTTCTCAGTAACCAAAGAGAAATGGGACTCATGAAGCTTAGTAAAACTTAGTAAATGCTTTTGTTTCATTGGGTTGTTTCTCTTCATACTGATCAATTATCAAAATTTTGCTAATGGAGTTTACCTGGGTTATCTGAGTAAACCCCCTAATTCTTTAGCAAAACACTTCAAAAAAGAACAAACCAGAGAACTAGTGAATTGAAATCATTAACAACTCAATAGTATTCAGATAAATAGCAAAGGGATTTCCACACATGAAAATATCTTTAATATGCCATCTCAACACACCTCTTCACGTTAATGCACACATTGTTGCTTTGTTCTTGCTCTTCAGGGACCATGCAACAGTGATCTAAGTACCCTGACAGCGAGCAGCCTTCACACAGTTATTTTTTAGGAATTATACAGGGCAAAGTACAATCAACTATTTTATCTATAGTGCCACTTAATAAAACACAGGTTTATTTCAAGCTCCATTCTGTTCAGTACAGCTTGTCAATCATGTTAGATTATGGTACTCCTGGAAATGTCAAACAGAAATTTGAATATGCCTGAGGCATTTCACATGCTAAAAGGTTTACATCATGAACCTTTCATAATAGCTGGGAGGTTTTCTTAGAACAAAATTTAACTATTACTTTAAGACTTAAAAAAGCCCTTTTTAATCCTGAAGTTTATAGATAAACAACTATGCCATAGCTGCACATTCCTTCCTTTCTTCTGAGGATTAAGACAAACATATATTGTATAAGAAATTACCTATTTCTTAATGTGAAATGGAGCACAAACATCAGTTTGTATTGTCACTTCAGATTATCTCACATTCATTGACTTCTTATTATCTGATGAACTGCGGTATACAATATCCACCATCTGCAAAGCTATTGCACTTATTTAAAATGCTGCCCGCTCTGCTCTTTCATCCAGGAAATATAATCCTCCTTTTGCAGTACATCTTGACAGTTGTACAAATAAGTCAGCTGAGTTTTGGAAACTTTTTGGTCAATCACTTTGTTTTTGCAGAATCTTTGAAACCTCTTGGGTATCCAGATTTTAGAAGCCAATCCTCTTGGCTGGATTTAGAAGAAAACTCTGCTATTATCACAGCCTGCTGGAATTCCCATGCTCTCACAGGCTCAGGACTAGGCTGCAGCTGCTTAGATTGAGATTATTAGAGCTAGGAGAGTTAAAAACAGCTCCCTGAGCATCTGGTAGAAAGTACTTAGCAATGTGCGCTTCCTGAGAGTGTTGCCACTCCTAGGAGTTGTGTCACCAACACTAGCATGTACTCCTCCAGGATCACTGGTGGCCTCTCCATACCTACCCTTTCAGATGTGGTTGGTTCGTTTGCAGAGCAGCCCAGCAATGAATCAGATGGGCCAGGAAGGCCTTTCTTACTGAGTAAATATCAAAGCAAGAGACAGAATTTCCATGTTTTATTTTAACATATTAATTAAGCACATATTTAATTGTATGTGATGGATCCTGAGGGCTTCAGTGTAGCTTCCTAAATGGGAATGTTATCACTTAAACCTTTAGAGCTGTTCCTTGTTTAACCTTTCTTGGTTTCTTGTTGCATTCTGGTAGCTGACAAATCTATTTGATGTGAATTATAGTTATTGTATAAGCATAAACTGTCAATCTGTCATTGTGATGAGTAGATGTTACTGTTATCAGTGGTGTCTTACACCTGCATTTTAAAGCAAAATCCCTTGTCCAGTTCCTAGTTGAGGCAGGATCCACTAATTTATTCATTGCACTTAATCTATTCCTTATGTTTTCCCGACTTTTTGCCTTACCTTGTTGCCCTTGATATTCCTTGCACATTTTGACTCCAGCTGAGTTTTGGCTTTTGTTGGGACATTCATATTTGAGGTGAAATAAATGCATGCTTGTGCTTATATATATATATTTTTTATATATATATACATATAAAAAAAGTAAAGAACAATGCATTGGACAGAGTCTTACTGCCATAAGTGGTTCTTACAAGGAGTCTGCAAAGATGTATCATGAGCCAATTCCTTATACACACACCTGCATCTATCTACCATGTGAGCGTGAGTATCAACATCTGGCACCTCGACCCGGTGTTGGGTTCATCCCCCAGCCCAGTTCTGCTGCCCAAAGGTGGCCCCTGAGTGCTTGCATTCCAGGATTGCTGCAAGGCAGTGCCTTGGCGATTTCTTATCTCATCAGTAAGGGAAAATTTACTCCTTTACATGAAATCATTCTGTCTCTGGCATTTCTGCTTCTAGCCAACTTAGCTTGTTCTGTAATTGGGGTTTCTTGCCCTCCATGTCGGATCATTCCTTGGTCACAAGTTACCACTGCTGAGCAGTTATAATTTGAATTTCTCCTTCACTTTCCTGACAACAACTCCCCAGCCATCTTCAGCCTGGAGAAGAGACATCTGGTGGATGGGTCTTGTTGGAAGGCTGCCATTACCTATAAAGATGTTATCAGGAAGATGAAGCCAGGCTTTTCACAGCAGCACATCCTGGGAGGATGAGTGACAATGGGCATAAACTGAAACAATAGAGGTTGGGTATGAGGAAAAGCTCATAAGGCCAGTCAAGCAATGAAACAGGTTGCCCAAAAATGTTTGGTCTCCATCCTTGGAGGTTTTAAAGATCTGACAAGACAAAACTTAAGCAACCTGTTCCGATCTCACAGCTGACTGTGCTGTGAGCAGGAGGTTGGACTAGAGACCTCCAGAGGTCGCTTTCAATATGAAATATGTTATGATGCCGTGATCCTATGTAAAAATAAAGATAGGATAAGATGATCTATATTTCTGTTCCTTCAGCATACAGGAGAACCCTAAATGTGGAATATTTGTGTTCCAGGGTGTGGTAGCAGACTGCCAAAGGACTTTGGTGGAACTTCTTTATATCTCAGGTATATATTTGAGATTATACTATATCTCCAAAATCTTGAAATGAAACCCTCCTTTTTGTGCAAGGACTCATTTTTTTTGTATTACCCTATGGCCACTTCGGACCTAAATTTTTGTTTCTTCTAGAGGAATACCCTTTCTGTTTCTGCTACAGAAATTTCTAAGAAAAAAACTCCAACAAAACAACCAGAATCTTTTTGTCCCTGAGCATTTAACTAGTAAAAATAAATTGGGTCCTTATGTATGCCTCCTATTAAAGAAGTGCTTAAAATTCTTCAAACACTGTGTATTCAGTTTGATCTTTCAGAGGAGTATTATGACAAGAAAATCTACACTGTTGACAACGTTCATTAACTTTCTTCACAACTTGCTTAAATTCCCTCCCCTGGGTAATGAGAAAATAGCCAGTGAATGTTCTGATCGACACATAAATCCAGAAGCTACTGACAAGGAGGAAAGAGGATGTTTTTAAAAGACAAAAATTGGTGTGCACTGTCTCTGGGAGTCTCAGGATTGTTCCCAGATAAGGATAGACAAAATGTTGTCTGAGCCAAAAAAGATCTTTTTAATGACAGTCACTTTATGTATCTTCATGACATTTAATCAGTTTGTTTATCTTTTGGTTGCATAAAGATCTGTAATGGTCCTCTACTCCGTAGAACTGCATTTGTTCTTTTACTATTGCAATACAAAAATAGTCTCTTTGTCACAGTATTTCTATACTATGCATTCCTGTAGCTTTCTTTTTTCTTCTTCTTTAACATCACTGCAATGACAAATATGAAGGCTAGTCTTTATTTTCATGTATCCCAGCGTGAAAACTACACTCAGAATGAACTTATTTTAGTTACATTTATTTTCTCCTGCTTTATTCATGGAGGAAGACATCTGTCTTAAAACTGAAGTGTTCTTGGTCACAGTTCTGGTGCCTAAGTCAACAAGTAAGAAAGAGACTGTTTTGGTAGGAAGGTTAAATTTGCAGAGTTGGTGTGAATGAAGGTAAGGAAGAGTATGTTTCTGTAACTGTTCAAGTCATGAGATGGTATAGCTCTGACCATACCAGGGTGGGGGTTTTTTGTAGCAATAAGAAGATAAGGTAGAAGGGAAAGAAAGTGTAGTTAGAGAGGCAAATATCCAGGGCATCTCCAATCCAAAGTCTAGCTATGAGCATGGAAAGACTAACTTTATCTTAAAAATAAAATAAAACAATAGATTAAGTACCTTGTTATAGCATTTTAACATGTCACTGCAGGAAAAGAAGACAAGAGTGGAAAAGATGACTCTTGAAGTGCTGTATTTAAAAAAATATTTACTATAAATATATACCTAAGGGGTGTGTGTGTGGGGGGGGGGGGGGGGGGGGAGGGAACAAAGAAAGCCTTGGTGCCCTGGAAAAAAAAAGATGATATTGTATGGTATGGGTGAAAGATATTTGGAAAACAATTTGTATTTAAGATGATTGTCTCATTTTCACGAAGTAGCTGGAGCTCAGTGCACATACAGATAAAGACAAAAAGTAACATTTATTTTCCCCCGGTAGAAATGAAAAATTCAAAACACTCTTAACAGTTACTATCTTTTAAGTCTTTAATATCTCAGCAAGACTGTTAAGTAAACTGATAGATCAATATATTGATCAGTAATAAAAAAGGTTCCGTTTTCCTTTTGATCTTTCTCTGATAAGAACTGCATATTCCTTTCTTAAAACTTTCCCATGTTTAATATTAAATACTACCAGACCATGGAGTTTTATTCTTCCCTCTGCACTGTTTAACCATACAAAATTCTACAGCCAGCCAGATCCAGAAGGAGTGTAGGTCTCTCAGAAGGTTTCTAGTGGATTTCATGCCTCATAACTCATATTTGAGCTAGTTAGATGCCTTGTTGCACCTGAGGTTGATGTCCTTGGACTCTGAAGATTCTGCAATGTAGACATCGGCATCCACGGTCAGGACTGCTGCCTCTTATCATACAGTAAAACATTTTGAAAGTGCCATTCTTCAGAAATTGTAAATACATCTTACATTAGGTTTGTCAGACAAGTAAGAGGAATCATCTTATTCCTATTTGCCTACATTGACTGTAGAAAAGACCCGGGTAACTTAAAGAACAGGCTTATTTTTAAAGGTGGATACAATACATCCAACCATTGCTTTTTTATCTTTATCTTGTCTTTATCTGAGAGGCAGGATATCCAGCTCCTAACTTGAACTCTGCTTTCATCTACTAACTAGGTAGAGCAATGTGGGTTTTTTAAATACATTAAGGCCTTTGGATGAAAGGTACTACAAAAGTGCAAAGCTGTTATCATCCTTGACTACAAGTCTGCAGCTCCTTATAACATATTTGGTATGTTATTATTTCTAATGTCATTGCTTTTTTAGTTTCAGATTACATCTTTGATGTTAACGTGATTTACATCCCAATGTTATTTTATTTAATACACATGTCTTTGTGCTACCTTTTAAAAACAACCAATTGATTTCATGGTGTTCTTTGATCAGTGTTCTTTTGTCAATAGTTAAATTATTAACTTTATTAGACTGATTAATTTTATGAGAAACAGTTTTCTAAGTTCTTTCTTCATGCCTGTATGTGTTGACCTATTAAGACAATCTTTATTACCATCAAAGTATATTCTGGAAAGTCTGTCATGACTTCAGGCTAGATAGGGACAGAAGTTACAGTGAGCAGAAACAGCCTTTCACTGTATCTTAAACTAGATACTTCATCTTGCTTTGAAACTGAATTTATGCCAGATAACAAAAAGAGCTGAACATCTTGAAATGTTTCATTGAACAAAGAATGCTCTGTAAGGACAGAGTACTCACTTCAATATTTCACCCTGGTGTTTGCTTCTCATAGCATTTATTGGGTTTTCTAACCTTTACAATATTCTGACAGTAACTGGTATTTGAAAGCTAAAAACATGATAGTTTTATCCAAATTTATCAGTAATTTTTGGTATTTTTAATATACGAGACCCTAGCTGTTTTCAGACAAGCTATGAGTGTTTACAGAGACTCCACATACACAGGATCCTATATAACATATATTATTTTTTTTCCTTTTGATATTAGTTCTGAACCCCCATAAAAATATTTCACAAAGTGTCAGGGATATATAAATCCAAAGTTGAAAACAATAAAGTTACATTTATGATTATTAAGAATTTAACAATATGCATCATTGCCCAGTAGTGGATAGAAATTTTTTAGAGAACTACTTAAGAGTTAAGTAAGAAGATATTTAAGCATTTACTTTATCCTTCACAAGGGTGTTACAGTACTGATTGCTAGAGCTTGTTGCAATACAGAATTTCTATTCTTCAGAATACTTGGATTTTATTTTTAATGACCTGTGTCCTCCAAGCTGGGACAAAAGGTCAAATTAAGTGGCGGGGGGAAGAAACATAAAAAGAATTCCAATTCTGAAAATGTTTAAATTTTTTAGCCTGAATTTGTCTGCCAGTTCCCCAACCTTCAGATACTTGAAAAGGCAGGCAACCTAGAGAGATTGGATGCTTGTGGTACCAGGAAAATCCTGAATGAGGTCCTGCACACTGTTTAATTCCCAAAAGGCTGGAAAGTTGGTCAATGAGGTAGGTGGCTGTGGGGAAATCTTTACATGATGGCCAAGGAAAAACAGCAGAAGGCAAATCAACAGCTAATGTACTCTCAAACAACAAATATAGGTGCATTCCTGTAGGACCTGATAATTCTATCATTCTATTATTATGCTACAGGGGGAAATGTTCAATGAATATTGGGTTTTGACCTTCGAAAGCTGGAGATCTTTATGATTTCTGAGGAGGGACAGGTTCCATCCTTTTTCCACTATGAAAACTGTGAAGTTCTTTACCAGCCATGGAGACATGAAAACACTTACTGTTCACACAGTGATGTAATCCTTAAGTCATTATCAAAGCTGACATCCATATCTAACATGAAGACACATTACTCACATTTTAAATGCAGAAAGAACTAGGTAGATCAATGGAATCTGGTAATGCATCAGTTGAAGCACTTATTGTCCTTTCAGATGAAATAGTTACTAATATGCTATGATTGGATGAGTGAATGCTGAAATCCCTTGGCTGTATCTGAGCATCTGTTGAGCTCCAGAATGACTTCATTGTTAAAAAAAAAAAACAAAAAAAAAACAAACAAACAAACACACAAACCAAAACCAAACAAACCACAAAAACAAACCAAAGAAACATCCAACCACCATTCCATACAGGTCCAGGAAAAACAGCAACTATGCAAAATGAAAATGCAGCATTTTGGGTACTGCTTAGGTCCTAAAATAATGCAGTACCCTATTCTTTGCCTTCAGTGAAGCAAGTCAGGAGCTAGATGAGACAATGAGCAATCTTTTATTCAAACTGGCTTTGCTTCTCCAGGTTGCTGACGAGATCAAACATGCTCACTTGCCCAGGTTTTCAAGAGCACTGAATGATGGCAGATGTTCTTATGGTGGACCCATTCATTGGCACCTTTTTAATGTGGAAAGGGCCCACCTGCAGCTCTAATTACGAAATGCTGTATCAATCTGAAAAGACATTGGGACCTGGAGTTGTAGAAGGGAGTAGCAAGAAGGAAAAATTGCTTCAGGACTTTTGCAAAGCAGTATGGCAGTCTCTTCAGCTTGCTAATATTTTGAGAAAATGTATAAGAGAAAGGTACTGCACAGTTTGGGAGTAGCATAGTGCAGAAACCAATGGCTTAGGTCTTGAGAATTAGACTCAGTTGTGAATTTCCAAGCGTCATGGCCTGGTTCCCTCCTGTCTAACATTACACTTTTTAGAATAGTGCCTAGATAAGCATCATAATTTCTTATAGGTTGTTCCTAAACTCAGTGGGAAAAGGGGAAACATTTCAGCTGCCTTTTGGATATTACCAGCCTGATTATCTGACTGCAGCATATGCATAGGATCATCCTCATTTAGAATTCTAACTGAGGTTTCTCATACAAGCATGTAACACTGGGTAGATTATCCAGGGGTTTGTTCCCAATATGGATTTCACACCTACATGTCACATAGCTACCTATGCTTCATATAAAACACATGGAAGAGGTAACGTCTCAGAAGGGCAGTTCAAAAATATCAATTATGTGAGGAACAGCCAAACAACAATGAAGGTGGATAAAGCCACACCAGAAGACATGGCAGTGGTGCCACCACAACACAAAAATGAGAGACTGTGTCTGTGTTTCCAACTTGAGAAGGCTCAAACCTATGTCCTCTGCTTTCTGGCAGAATATCCCATCCATCAGGGTGCAGAAAGGACAGGAGGGCTGGTGAAAGGGTGCTTCACCCAGATTCTCAGGGCTTGGAGTCAACAGAAAGCCAAGCCAGAAAAAGCTTGATGCCAGAAGAGCAAAAACAAACCAGGGACTGTAGCTTAGTGACTGCACTGCAATTCCATCAGAAGCCACTTGTAGAAGTGGATCAAAACTGATGTATGGGAAAGGGTTTCTGCTTCCTCCACCTGTCCTCCAGAACTTCACATGACTTTATTAATTAAACTGGAGTCCAAAAAAAGACTCTGCAATGCAGAATTATGCTAATAGCACAGGGGCACAGGGACCTCCTCATACTTTTGGTATGCAGCAGCCATTTTCCAGTGCTCTCAAACTACAGGGTGCTGAGTTATGAGGAACTGAAGAATTGCAGCGTTTGCCAACACTGTGCCTTAAGTCTGGTTTATGTTTCCTTCACTCCAGAAATAAAGGGAATTTAACAGTGATAAATGGTCACAATGTATCAAGGTCTTATTTTTTCTGGAGGCAAACTGCAATTATACAGGTTTTAAACCTTGGCTGCAGTGAACAGCCTTTCTGAATATTAATGAGAACACAAGCAAAAGTGAGATTTCGGATAGAAGTTATGATTGGGCTAAAATGAAAGAAAATAATCCTTTTACTACAAACAATGAACAAGCTGACCATGTCCCATGGTTTATAATAAATAAACAAATAACCAAATGTAATAGATGACTGATTTAAAAAGTATTATTTAGGAAGAAGTAGAAACCCTAGGTAAATAAGTTCATGTTATACAAAATTATGTGCTACTTCTACTAGCAAAATGAACCATGAGAAAGTTTACTGCAAAATACAGATTCCTACGCTAAGCAAGCATCATGACACTGAATCAGGACAGCAATGACACATTGCCCATAGTGGCAAACTTGCTTGGGGTAATGTTGCAGGTTAGGGCAGCTATAGGAGCGACACCACCTCATTTACTGTCTGCTTTTCCTACAGCTATAGATCCTGGGATTCCAAGTGGCTATTTGGTGAAACAGCCAAAAATATGTTTCATTGGAACAGCTGCAGAGAGCCCTGGGATTACATTTCCTTTCAGAATTACTGTTTTTGTGAAATTTCATAAATTTTTATTTTGATATGATTCGGACTGAACAGGTAATACTGCTTTCTGGTCAGCTATAGCCTGTAATGGCATGTTGCAATACATCAGTATTTTCTTGGCTTTTTACCAGTACAGGCAACAGAGTTTTTAAGGATATGAAAGATAATGTAAATTAAACAGATTATTCCCATGTCATTTATTAAATAATATCCTACTAAAGTGTTCAACTTCTATAGAGATACTGTGCAGTCTTATTTATTTTATATATACTATTTTGTTAATCCTTGGCCAATGTGGATGAATACAAAAGGTAGTTTGGGCATCTGTAATTTAATGTTGACATGATTACATGTGACTACAGTGAATGAAGTCAAGGGAAAAAAGTTGTTGATATTAAACAAAAGAGAAATTCTTCTAGCAACATCTGGGATAAAGTGAAGATTGCATAACTTAGAGCCGCATACGGTCACACTGAATTTTCATTTTGTCTGCCAAAAACAGTTGATCACCCTGTAGTGAATTTTGTGAATCCTGCTGGGCTCTGTAGATTGGCTATAAAAATATTTAGACATTTGTCAGCACATTACATGTTACCCAAGATCTGAATCTAACAGAGATGCCCCCACCATGATTATCATCTTCTGCAACTTTTCATACAGAAACCAGATATTTTTTTTCTTACTTCATATTGCTTTCATAATGCTGATGCAGTTTCATGTGGTACATCCCTGCAGATGTTGATAGCTGCACTAAAACTTGGCTTTCTAGAGCACACCTATTTATATATTTCAATATTAAGAGGTACTTCCCTGGCTTTGGCACAATAAGTTGTGTTTTTGTAGAGTAAATCCCATTTTCCTGTATTTTTTTTCATTTTGGAACCATTTTATGAAAGTACACTTTTCTAAAAATAGTACTGTACCATGAAATTAAAAGAAAAGGAAAAGTATCATGGAGGGAAAAATAAAATATGTATTTTTTCTGATGAAAACACATGAAATTTAGAATAAAGACATTTTGTTTGGGGGGAAAAAACAAACAAACAAAAGAAATAAAAACAAAACCCACAAACCACCAACCCTGAAAATGAATCTGAGACAACTATTTTGTAGTGTAAAACCAGGCATTTCACTGGTGCTATTAAAACAATTTTTCTATACTCTTTGGCCAAATAGCAAATTCATTCCTTTCTAGGGAACAGTGAGAAATGGTGTAGAAAGGAAGGATGGAGAGGGACAAAATTCAGTGACACAAAACATGCTGTGCACAATGCTTTATACTTTGGTGGGTTGTGTAACTTGTCAGTTTACGGCATGACAGCAAAACTGAATCTTTCAGCGGACAATGGAGAGAGGTTGCTCCTTTTATACATCTTCGCAAAACACTTTGGAAAAAAACCTCAGAGGTACTCCAAGGGCCACTGAAGTTAATCATGAGAAATGTATGAACAGTTGCTCTGCTCCAGCCAATCTGTTCCAAGCCCACTCTTCAACCTTTTGCCTTGCTGCATCAGGAATAAAAAGGTACATCCCACTCTTGCATGGGAGCTGAGGACTGCATGAAGGTGCGGCCTCGTGTTATTCTTTCCCTCACATCAATGAAGAGGAGGTGGAGAGCCTTTGAACTGACCAAAAGTGCAAGAAGACAGTAGATTTACACATTGAAGAAGGACAGCTGTCCCAGGAGGCTTGCTGGGTGGTTTTACTTGTGAGTTGGTTTTCCTTTAACTTGAAATCAGGATAGTCAGCGCTGGAGGCACTTTTGCAAAGCAGGTTGGTATCAAAAGGACAAGAAAAAACTAACACATGTAATCGGTGATGTGACGTTTTCATAGTTGACTCAGTTCTTTCTGCATTTCTCATAAAACATGCCAAAACTCACCTTTTTTGTTAAAAACTCAGATCTGTTGAACTTTAGTTATATATTCTAGCCCTAGGGCTGGGAAATGTCCAGTAATGAACAGGTTAGGGGTAAGAAAACAAGAACAAGAAAGTTTCCATGATAACCTGTTGCCTCAGTGCTCAATTTCTTCAGCAGTTCTTCACAGGCAAGGAGCCAGCTTTGTGCCGTGTCTGATCAGCAATCCACAGAAGTCCTTTGCATTACATGGGAACTAGTTTCTTACTGGTGTCAAAAGTACAGTACTCTTAGCTACTTTTCTAGTGATCACAAAAGGAGGACTAAGAGCAGGGATGGTACATTTCATTCCTCTTTTTAGATGCAAGATGCTGGTGCCTTCATGTGGAACGAATCTCTCCACACACTTGGCCAGTTTAGGAATACTGGCGTTTAGGCACCTCTGTTTAGCTGTGTTAAGCTAAACTCACTACTTCAACACAGGAGCTTAATGCCATTATAAATACTTGACGGCATCTCTTCAGGTCTACAGCAACCTCCCAGACAGACTCAGGCACTCCACACACCCAGCCTCAGGGAGGTGAGCACGTTACAGCAGCTGAATTGAGCCTCTTGTTGCTGGTATACAAGCTGAATGCATTATCTGTATTGACTATTGACTGATCACTTGTGAATGCTGATGTCTGTTTCTAGTTGTCCATGCAAACACTTCCAATGCCACATGAAATGCCCTCAACTGTCCAGATGGGACTGGCAAATATGACACAGGACTTGTGGGAAACCAGCTGGAAGTCAGGTGAGCTACTTGGTGCAGAGCAAGTGAACAACACAGCTGTGTATGGGCTGCTGAATCATACTTTCAGGTGGCTTTGTGGAGAGCTAAGCCACATGAGACTCGGCAAGGAAGAAAACAATTACATTATAATTCAAATATCTTTTGGTATCCTTTCATGCTTAATTGGAAAAGTAGACTTTGTTCAGCAGTCTCTGAAAGCATCCTCATTTTAGAGGCATAGTTTGGTACAAAAGATTGGGATATCTGAGTAATAAGATTTTTTTGTCAGGAACTACATGACATTTTATTTAAAATTTTTAGTCCACATTGATATTAACATGAAGGGATATTGTCTGAAAATATATTACAAAGTTTCTAGTGTGACTTATTCAGAATGGCAAAATTAATGATGTCAGAAATATATTTCACAGGATGGAAAACCTTTAAATAAAATTAAAATTAATAGGTTTTATTTTCAAGTAAGTGAGAAGTCTTTGACTTACTCCTTTTGTATATGTCGAGCTCACTGGAAAACAGAAAAGCCTTTGGTCAAAAACTCTGGGTCAAATCCAACTCTGAGCGTTATATAAAAAGGTAATATCCACTTATTACCTGTCTCTTCTGTAGTTCACCTATGAGTGAGGTCTGATCCCAAATTATTTGGGTTTTTTTTTTTTCTTTTTGAATCTGTCTAGATTAATTTATTAGGATTTTTTATTTATTTATTTTGAATGAGCATGCATTGTTCAGATAACTTGAGTTGTTTTCATATTTAAGAGTTTAGGATTTTTTATTATTATTATTATTTTCTATGTTCTCAGTTCTGTAGGCACTGGAACAAATTGAAGTAAATTATTAACATACATTCAATCAGGCATATCTTATCAGCCTAATTTAAAGTCATTATGTCTTATATAAACAAGAACTGTATATATTTAAATATTTACCATAACAGTTTATGGAATGACTAGAATGCAGAATACCCGTTCTGTTTTAAACAGTACCTGAAATAGTGTGTATAACTCCAGCAGCTGCCAGCTCAGGGTGTCTAGAAAGGGAACAATGAATAGGAGAAGACCAGATTTATTTATAGTAAATTGGGTTGTGGTGGCTCAAAAAGGTCATAACGATCTGTTGTGATGGTGAGGTTACAAAGCTTATTCCTCTCAGGGCATTTCAATTCTAATTTGCACCTTATCAACCACTTTTTCCAAAATGTCTTTAACGACTGGGTGAGAAGCTAGAGAGCAGGCAGGGCTTCTTCCCCTTTGTTAGTTTACTTGCAACAAACACTGGGTCAAATAAATGGAAAGAATGAACTGTGTGATAGGACTTTGGAAAGATGCCCATACGTTAAAATTTTGTAAAATTTTCTCATGGATATATCCTAGGGAAGCATATCAGTGACAACATTTTGTCCTTAAAAAGATATTGCAAAGAAACTTGAATACAGATATAAAACTGATACTTTCTCTGAGGTCATCTTCAGAAACCGTATCTTTTCTGAAGAGGAGGTTTAAACCTGAAGTAGAAAGGTTTTTATTCCAATAAGATCTTCCAAGGAAGAAAACCAAATTAATAGAAGCCATTACAAGTCAGTGCTGGAATGCCCTTCTAATTCCCTCTGTGAAATTCACTACTTCAAACATATTTTTCAAAATTCTGGTTAAATTTTAATTTCCATATATCAGCTTAAAAACTGAAGCAGAAATAAAAAAAGCTTGGTTTGTGTTTTGGGGAAAAACGCTCTTGGATCCCTCTTTTCCCAACTATTTTTTAGTGTCTTTTTTCTTACATTTATTTTCTGCTAAACAATGGGTGGAAAAGTTCCCCCCCCCAAAAAAAAAAAAATATCTTTGAAATATTTCTTAAAATTTCAAAATGAAAAAAGTTGACAACTCTTGCAGTGGAATACTTAATTTATAAAATTTGTAAAATCATTTTTCAATAATTTCTTTATGTTTTTCTTTTTTTCTAGAATCATTTACCTCTCTTGAAATACCTAAGAGTATTATTTAAATATTCTCCAGAAATAGAACAAAAAACCATAATTTAAAATAGATATATATACTGGTCCCAAAATAAAAAGTTTAAAAATCTCTTTTTAAAGACTCTATAAACATGAGGAAGATAGATATTCACAGAATATTGTCAATACCTCTGCAACCATAACTTTTACACATGGTGTAAATCAAGATATCAAAAAAAAAAAATTAAGCTAAGGTATAAAATAGTAAAAAGCTGTGTGAACCTTCAGATTTATGAGAGATTGTTAACACATAGGAACTGAACGGCTGGCAAAACATCAACAGATATCCTTTGCCTCCTAAGTGCTATTAAAAAGACAGAGAAAATAACATGCCTAAACAAATCCAGAACACACCAGAAGACAGACCACTTAGGATATGATTATGTTTTGCATTAGATGGCTTTACTCAATACGGAAAAATCTTTTCATGCTGAAATGTAGCATCAGCTAATCAAAATATTGGCAAGCTCATAGACTGAAGTATCAGCTTCATATGCAAATTGTAGGAAAGTATAATTAATAAAAGACAGTTTTGAAGATACTAATGAAAATAATATTCTTATATGTCTTCTGTTCTCATTAATGGGACATGGCATACATTTCATCCACTGTCTTCAGATTTAGGTGTGATTGCGTGGTTACACATGCAGGTTCTAACTCTGTACTTTCTCTTCCCTGTATTTCCATATCCAGGTACTTGACTTTAACATCTAAGTAATCTATTCGTATTATAAGTAATTGTTAATTGAAAATAAAAATGTTAGTAACCAGTATCTCAATTTAAGAAACATTTTTGATTTTTTTTTTAAGGCAGCATCAGCAAATCTTACTCAAATGTTTGAAGTTTTAAATTCTTTTCCATGCTCATCCTTGTACCATTTTCCGGGGGGGCGGGGGGGAAGAAAAAAAACAAAAAACAAAAAACAAACATTTGACACAATACCTGATAATTTAGTTTATGTACTACAGCATATAGAAGCAGTAGTATTTTAGACACCTTATACCATAAAAGAAAAGAAGCTCATTTTGGTTTTCGTGTTATGAGAAAGAAAATACACATCCTATAGATTTTACAGCAGTTGGAAGGTCTCGTTCCACTTAAAAACTCTAATATTTATTTTTCTGGGATAATAAGGCCTTTTCTATTGAATGTGGAGAAATGAATGTAGCCCTAGAACAAGATTCATGCTATTTACCTTAGCTACCTATTTAATCTCCCTGTAGAAACATCCATCCTCCTCCTGTAGAAAATTCCCAAGTGATGTAGCTTATCTTGGTCAGCTGAAATTATTTTATTTACTGCTTTTCATTTTTACGATGTTTTATTTTTGGGGGGGTTTTGTTAAGCAAGAACTGAGTAAAGATAGTTATGAGATATGACAGCATTTTTTCCTTTGTAAAATAAATTAGTGGCATTATTAAGATTTAGCCCATATTGGGAAGTAAACAGTTGTAGTGATTGGCAGTGTATGGAATTGAAAGAGATTTCTAAACACCATCTATTTGTATATTTTTTGGTGGATGCTTTGCTGAATTCTAAATTTATGTGTGACCACATTTTAAATTAATGCTTCAATGATGATAAAAATCATGTTGTGATATTTATAAAATGGTTATCTGTGAAGAGGTTCATGAATTTTTCCTTGGCCAAGCAAAGTTAACACACTCTTGTGTGTTCTGCCACACCCACAAGAGATTTGATAATTGAAAGGAGATACTTGGAAGGGGAAATAACAGTCGTTTCTGAAGCCAGACCAGGTAACGGCAAAGCACACATGGAGACAGTCTTTGGAGTTGTCTTTGATGTTTCACAACAGTAAAATTTCCTCATTAACCTAGAAAGTTCAACTTGAGCAAGTAAACAGCTACTCTGAAAGCTTTCAAAGGTGAACATATCTCTCGACCAACAGTAAAAAGACTGGAGGATTATTTTACTAGGCACAAAAAGCTTGCATAAATGTTAGAAACTTGTGGAGGGCAACTGGGTCCCACCTGTAATTTCCTGCAAACTCATGTGTGTTACAAACTACGCAGAAATCACAGACCACAAGCAGAGTTAAGTGCTAGGTCTTTTTGTTCTCCCAGTGAGGTACCTGAGAGGCAGACACAATGTAAGGCTTGACACTAAATATTTCAAAGTGAGTAAGTAATTTCTGCTAGACCAAGTAGGCTGTATGCCTGTGGAATAATGAAATGGACTGCAGTTTCTCTCCTCATATTTCTGGCTCTTGTTTATTAACAAAACATGAGAAAGAATAAAACATTAGATTGGCAAAACTGAGTTTCTAATTGCCTTGAGAGTTTGTGCATCAATCTTTTACCAAGAGAATTATTATGATTTCAGTCAATTCTTTCAGGTTGCTTGGACACAGCTTTCAATGTCTTAAAACAAGTCAGTCTGACAAGCACTGCAAAATTAAACACCACACAAAAATAAGCAATGCTGCTGAGGGGAAAAATGTAATCTTATAATTTCAGATTTAAAGCTGCATTTCATTTCCTTTGAAAAAGACGCTTCTGTGGGCATGTAATGGGTGAAAGAAAAAACTAAAAAAAGCTGATATTACAAGCCCTTTGAAAGGCTAAAGACCAGTTTAGATTAACCCCGACCTTATTTAGGAAAGGTCCCAAGAAAATATGATCCATGTAAGTCTTAACTTAAAAATCTATTATTTGATATATTTTCTCTCCCAGAACAAACAATTAAACTTACCCTTGTAACCCAGCTACTGGGAGCCCAACTGCTGAAAATATTGGAGCAAATCTGACAAGCAGAGGTAAGAAAGGTTATTTACCTGTGGGTTGTATTGAGTTTTCATTCCCTCTGCATTTTTGAAAGGAGTGTTTGGAGGTTTCTGCCTTGGAAGATCAGAAAGCTGACAGCAAAAGTGGAGGCAGTGCATTCATTACCATATTTTTGTGAGTTCATTTGCTCTTGTATTCTTCCTGTGGTTCTTGAGGTGCACAGATGAAACACTGATATGATTCTCTGCTCATCCATACCTTTTTGCAGTGCCAGCCCTAGAGGAATATGTAAAAAAGCTCTCACAGCCCTTATACACATCATGTTGCAACAGCTCTTTTTTTTCCTGCATCCCTATTTTTTACCCCTGACAAAAGGTATGGGAATGGAAAAGAAAGAGAAGGGAAGAACTAGAGTGGTTGTGGGAAATATATTCCCTTCCCTACACACGGTAAATGTGCATAAAATCTGGGAAGAATTGGGTTTACAGTATAATTCTTCCATCTATAAGAAAAGAAAAGACAATTTAGTATCTGGGTTGTGAACAGATTACATGCAAATTTTATGCATTTAGCTTGAGAATTATTAACATTTTTTAGACCCAAAAGGCTTTTAGTTATTGGAGTTGAATAAAATGTACTACTGCTTGGCCTCACTCCAAGTTATTTGGAGAGTGGTTACTTAACCAAAAGCTTCAGCTGAGATACAGATAGCAGATCACTACTCATGCCTTTAAAATAAGCTGGATGAATTTCCTGAGGGGGTTGGTTGATTGTTTCTAGTGAGCCAAAGGACAGACCCTAAAGGAGACTTGGGGCCATGCTGTGTTCCCCTACTTCTTAAAGAGACTGTGCGTGCACAGAACCTCTGGCTAGACAGAAGACTCTATGCAGAAACAATGTGAGACCTTATGCTGTGCCAGCTCGTACTAATGTGAGAGTTTGCTTTGCCCAGCAGATTTGTAGCTCACCATCCCAGGGCACCAGATCTGAATTTTTAAAACTAATTTTAGGGGGTCAGTTCCACTGGGTCTCCAAAAAGCTCCCAGTGCAGGACAGCAGATGGCAAACAGCTCATTCAGAGCCTGGACTTTCCTGACAGGAATGTTGCTAAACTCATAAATGCGAAATAGTGAATGCTTGAAGAATATAAGCCTCTATACACAGGATTGTGGACTAATGTCAGTGGACTCTCCCTCCTCCTGCACACCTGGTATTTCCCCTAGAACAACTGGCTTATATTGCTGCAGACAAAATTTTCCAAATAAAAGAGGAAGAATTGTTAGCAAATTGACTGAAAGTTATCTTTCCTTATTTTTTCTTTTTGCTTTCTCTTATATTTTCAGACAGATATTCCCTAACTGTATTCCCTTCTCCAAATACTTGAATAACTGCACTTACAGCAGGACTTATGTGGTATTAGCTGAAGAAAAAGATAATTATTCCGCCAGTCCTTGTTGGTTCTAATACAGCAAGATTTGCATCATCCACTGATGAAGATGAATTTAACCTCCAAACCCATGAGCTGAGATAAATGTCTCCATATTGTTTCTATTACAGTCACAAAACTTCCTAAATTTGGTATACCTGATTGATAGTTCTCTTTTAATTAAAAAGGGCTACATAAATTGTTCTTTAACTGCTGAGGAAGCTTTGTCCCATGATGACTTGCATTTCGATGCAAGGAAGCAGTCAATCAAAAATTAATCTTTAGTAGCAATAGATTAGTGAAGGCAAATTAAATGAAAACAGGTTGCCTTTTCAGTGAGGAAAACTACTAGAAATGCAGCTTTTCAGGCAGAACAAGAAAACTTAGTATCTGGCAAACCATTTTCATTCTAAGTTAATATATTTTGTAAAAAGTTTGAGAAGTCTAACAATTATTAACACAGCAACATGTACTGCAGGATGTAACGCAAGGGCAATGCCTAAGTAATCTATAATCAGTGTCAGAATTTGGTATAAATGTGAATGCCAGAGCATTGTCTCCCTTGCAGTTATTACTATGACAAGATTTCAGTACAAAAGTTCTATATATAATTGGAAAAATATGTACTAATTCTGCTTCCTAGAGGTAAGCCTTTTTAAGTATTTTTATCATTCCTGAACACCTTGCAAGACAGTAATTTGTTTCCTGATGAAACACAGAGGAGTTCAATGTTTAAAACAGATGTTCATACTTCTAGATTTAGTATATAAATGCTTTATAACAAATATCTTTTTAGAATCCAATACACAAATAAACATCTTATAAATACAAATCCATGCTAAGAAAATGTAGCATACAAGTCTATGGTGAATAAAAAGAGGAAGACATGATTATCTGGCTGTATTTAGTGTTGGTGTGACCTCACTTTTGAGTACTGTGTGCAGTTCTGGGCCCCACAATTTAAGAAGGATGTGAAGGCCCTTGAATGCATCCAGAGGAGGGCAACAAAGCTGGTGAAAGGGCAGGAAGGCATGTCCTGTGGGGAATGGCTAAGGGCTCCGGGTTTGTCTAGTCTGGAGCAAAGGAGGGTGAGGGGTGACCTCATGGCTCTCTACAGCTTCCTGAGGAGGGGACATGGAGAGGGAGGCACCGAGCTCTTCTGCCTGGGACCAGTGATAGGATGTGGGAATGGTTCAAAGCCGCACAAAGGGAGGTTTATACTGGACATTGAGAAGCTTTTATTTACCAAGAGGGTGGTGAAACACTGGAACAGGCTTCTTAGAGAGGTGGCCAATGCCCCGAGCCTGTCAGTGTTTAAGAGGCATTTGGACAATGCCCTTAATAACATGCTTTAACTTTCGGTCAGCCTTGTACTGGTCAGGCAGTTGGACTAGATGGTCATTGTAGGTCCATTCCAACTGAAATATTCTACTCTATTCTACTTACTCTACTCTGCTGTGTTCACTCACATTTGCCAATTGGCCTTTGCCAGAAACAAGCTGATTGCAAAAATTCTTCCTGGGAACACTGACACTTCTAATTATAAAATATTGCCAGAAAATGAAGTTCTTCAGTGGTTTTGGACAGAGTTATGTCATTAGACATGTTGTTCTGATGCATACTGAATTACAAAAGCTGTGGAATATGTAATTTTAGGGAAAGATTAAGGTTGCCTGTCTTCTCAGAATGAACATATGTCATCAGAGAAACTGTACTTTGTCAATACATACAAACCATGGAGGCAGTAAAAATAATCTTGCTCTTGATGATATAAAAAATTACAAACCTGTAGAGAAAGCCAGGTAGACATTAACAGTATCTCTTTAGTTTATCACATGCTCCAAACAGAATGCGTAATATCTCATGTTAAGACCTTGGTTGTACAGTAGATTTTAGATCCAGCCAAAAAAGCCCCAGTACCTGCCATCAGGCAGAGCTTGAAGGGTTCTTTTGGAATCAATGGCAATGTACACTGGGTTTAGAATCAACTGCCTGAGGTAATATGATTTCTGGTGCTGCTAATGTATGCATGTACACCAAGCCATAAGGCATATATGGTTTGTTTAGGTTTTTAAGTTAACAATACCAAGTCATAGGCAGTCCTTAGATAAGAAAAAAAAAAAAAAAAACAAAAAATAATTAATCATGCAAGCTCATAAGTTTATAAATTGGTGGAAAACAGTACTTCCTTTATGCAGTACTGGAAAACAATTTTTTTCAGAAGCATTTTATCTGTAGAAACTCCAAGACCCAAGAAGCAGAACTTCAAAGATAATTAGGTACTTAATCAACCAGTCAGCTGCCTAAGAGAGGCAGAATCTCTTAAGATCTTCCTTTTACTGAAAGTTGTGTCTGAAAGTCAGCATGGTGTTTAAGCAAGCCATGACAGATCTTTCCATTGCCAATGGAGGTAATGAGGCACCCCCAGAGGGCTGCTCATCTTACCTGTCAGACAGATCTTTCTCAGTATGGGAGGATTCTTCCTGTGCAGTCTTTTGTTTATTTTTTCCCTTTCATTGACTACAAAGTAAACTTTTTAGCAGACAGTTCGACTCAAACCTTGAACCAGCCTAATTAATGCCAGGCCTCACCAAATTAAATGTTTTGTCCAATTCCTAGATGTCTGGGAAAAAAATAAAATCCTACACTTTCATTTTGGTACGCAAGCAGTGAGTGGAAACTATTAACTACAAAAGATAAGTTTCCTCAGAGACAAGGGCAGGCATTGCCAACACAAACCAGGAATTAAATGAAGAGTGAAATGATACAGCTTTGGTAAATATGCAGCAAGTAGGGTCTGACATGTTACCCTCTCTTTTGGCCTCTGTTCACAATATTTTGCTTTTTGTCAGTGCCCCAATGAGTGTAAGACCTGTGTTTAATGCTTTTCTCCAAACAAGGAAAAACAAAGCCATGACCATGACTCTGTCAAGACAGCTGTAAAGGATGTATGGCAAGAACTATGCATAGCTGGAAGTTTAAGTCCACAGTTTCACATTTTCCCAGGTAATTGATTAATTACCTTGTGTTTCATCAGTATTTTGGAAAATAATCAGTTATTTCTTACTCTCCTGGTTTTTCTGCTTGTGATCTCAGATTTTATTGAGAGACAAATTTAATCAAAAACTAATCTCTCAAAACAGTAGACAAGAACAAGCAAACAGGAAACATGTCAAATATATTCAAGAAATTAGAATTTTACTGAAATGAAATTTGTCTTGAACAGCAAAAGATCTCTTCATAAAATGGTATTTTTCCCATATTGAAAAATAATCTATGCATTAAGTTGTCCTGTATTACTTTCAGGGAAAAAATGCATCTTGTTGCATCTTTAATAAGATTGCTGCTAACTTTCACAATATCACATTACTGCAAGCTTACAGAAATGCATTTCAGCTTATGCAACATTCAAGAAACACCAATATCATATTGAACAAATGAAGAAATGCTTTATAAAGAGATCTGACCTCTAATTAGTGAAAATTAATATAATGTTTAGAGTTACTTGAAAAAATGTGTCTTTCCACATGTTTGGTGTAGTTAGTGGTCTTTTTATTGATAGCACTCATGGTTTAAGAATATATTTATTTCTCTTTTACAATTATACATAGTTGTTGTGGATTAACTCTGGTGGGCAGCTGAGCTGCTTGCTCACTTCCCCCCACTAGCCCAAATGGGAGAGGGAAAGAGAAAAGAACAAAAGCAAGAACGCTTGAAGGTCAAGATGATTTTTTTTAAAAAAAAAATGTTTAATAAGTGAAGGATAATTGGAAGAAGAGAGAGTAAAACATAACAAGTCATGCAAATGCAATCACTCACCATCTCCTATGGGGACTGATGCACAGCCAGTTCCTAAGCAAAAGATGGCTAACCCTCCCAAAACCCCATCTTTTCCCTTTTATTTCTGATCATGATGTTACATGATATGGAGTATCTCTGGTTAGTTTGGGTCATCTGCCTTGTTGTGCCTCCTCCCAAGCTATTGCACACCCCCGCCCTAGTCTACTCACTGGCGGGGGGCAGAGTAAGAAACAAAGGTGGCTTTGATTTTGTGCAAAAACAAGAAGATAGTGTGTTATCAGTACTGTGATGGCCAAAAATCTAAACCACAACACCATATGAATAAAATGAGCTCTATCCTAGTCAGGCCCAGCACAATAGTCAAACAGCAACATCAAGGTTTAGGACTACTATATACAATAGCTTTGAAACAAAAGATAATTCAATACAATACATGAATACATCCAGAAATGACTTCAATATAAGGTTATCACTATTTGTGATCTGTCTGGCAATGCGTAAACTGATTCCCAAAGCAAGTAAATGCAAATGATATTACAAAATTGACATTACAAAGAACCCTTTTTTATGACGAGTAGCTGTTATGGAAGATTTTATAACCAGTGAAAAATAGTATTTTAACTTGCCACTTGGAACTTAAAGTTATGAAAAGTGGGATTTATTCTAAAAAATGCAATTATTCTTTGAAGGATGAAAAGATGAACTGTGTGAAAAGCACATCAGTTTGGTTAAGTGTAACAGTGATCTGTGTCTGACAAAATTTAGACCAAACTATATCTATCAAAGAAATTTGGCAAGTTTTTAGGGTACCTATAAGATTTCTGTGACATAAAATAAAAGTTCTGTGGTTATGTTTCACAACAGAAGCAGTCTGTCTAAAACAGCTTTTGGTTGAGGTGCATACAAGTATTTTCTCAGAGAAAATTGTGACATCTAACATGATGAAAATTGCCAACATCAGCATATTTTTCCCCATATGGAAAAATCCCATATTGTTCCTGTAGCAGAGCTGAGGGAAAACTACATAGTCCTCATATCATCAAAACAAGTGGTTCAATGGTTGCTGGGACAAAGGAATTCATGTCTGTGTTGGATGCATGCCTCACAGTTGATTGCTGTTGAACTGTGCGCTTACCACTGAAGTTTCCAATGTCTAAGGCATTCAGAAAACATCTCTTCAAGGAATTAATTCACACTGGAGATATCCCACAGAGAGCTGGGATTTTCTGTGGGCTCCTTCTTTGCCTTGACCTTTTCCACTAAACCTTACTTGAGGCACATACTCCTTTGGCACATGTGGAATAAACTGGCCCACTGGGTAACAGGTGTACTAGGAAAATTGACTCCATCCCAGCCAAACCCAGTACATCTAATGAAGGAGCAAATAAGCAAATGCATGTACAACACGATCCTTAAGCTAAATTAAACATTGTTTTGCGTGTCTGAGTTCAGGCTGAGATGTCTAAAATTTCCTAAAGTCTCTAAACTTTTTACTAGCTTTATATAAACTACACCAAGTGGTAAACAGCAGACCAAGAAGTCACCTAGGAGAAAATGAGTTTATCTGTCCTAATTTATGCATCTAAAAGTTAGACTTATAAATCTGCACTAGCTATTAAGCTTCCTTTACAGTCAATGGAGAAAAATAAGTATGTCCAGACGACAACTTATTTTATCAAATGATAAGTATGTGTGATAGATCTACGGCCTACTACAATCAGCAGAAAAAAAATTCCTCTGGATTCAATTATCTTTGGCTCTTATGTTAACACATAGATTAAAATTATTTTAGACCCAGAATGGAAATAAATGTACCCTGTTGCCTTGTGAGTTTTCATTGCCATAATTTGAGAAGTAAATGCCAAGAAACAATACAAACACTTTGCAGATATATATACAGAATGAAGAATGTACTCAAACACAAAATGGAAATCAGTGAGAAGGCTTTTCTGATGCTCTAGCAGCCTTGTTTTGTTTTGTTTTGTTGTTGTTGTTTTGTTTGTTTGGTTGGGGTATTTTTTGAGAACTAAAGACAATAGGTTGATTAACACAGCGCTTGTAACTGTTGCAACACATTACATATCCTGCAAACTTTTAATACCTGAAAGTACAAAGGAGGAGTGTTATACTGGCTGACAAAAGCGACGGAATGTTTCTGCTGGGATTTAATGCCCACAAAACAGATACAATTTATTTTTTCCTCCTTCAGTGAAGGTTTTGTCTTTTGAAAAAGTGTAATGTTCTGACACTTGCATTAAAATCAAAAAGATGACCCTGTGACTAAGTAAGCTGAATAGCCAACTTGACAGAAATGTAATAAGCCTCTTGTGGTTGTTGTCAGGTTGGGAAAAGTACAATTTATAATCTCAGAAAAGATACGAACACAACTAAGGTTTATCATTCATCTTCAATAAAAAGGTGACAGGTATAACAGGGGCTATGATCAATGTACTAAAATAATAATAATTTCCTTATGTTAAAGCCATCCCAATGGATAATATTATTTTATTTTACATATCTATAACTGATAAGGCAAGACATAGGATTTGGAAATGTAATTTTAGGTCTGGCAATAAAATGGCTGGCAATTAAGAATTAAGTATGTAGGTTATGAATAACTTCATAATACTTATTACGAAGTTAGATTCAGATTGAACAGGACTAAATAAACATGCTGTATTGTTAGGTACATCTCTGATCAGACACTGGAAAGTTTATCATGGAAGTCTCAAGCTTATCAGAACAGAATGTGAGACATAAAATACCTATATTTAAACAGGTACAACACATGGCAATAGACAAAGCCGGTTAGCAACTTCTTAACTGTCTCAATGTATAACACAGCCTGGCAAAGTGGATGTCCTGGTATCAATAAAAACATGACCTCAGGGAACACAGCAGGCATATCTCCTTCTTGCATATCTTTTACATCTTATATTAATTACCTACTTTATGTATTCATTTATTTGAAATTTCAGTCTAGATTTATTTAACTAATTAGAGCACTGAATACTTATATCCTGTACTGGGAGCTGGACTACATGATTTCTAGAGGTCCCTTCCCACCCAAACCACTCTCTGATTCTATTTTAGATCAACTTAGTTACTGCTCCTTAATGCTCTGTTAGAGGTGCAACATAACCTTGCAAGTGGCCTTGATTTATCAGGCTAAAAGTATTTCTAGAAAAAAGACCTAAACTTCTTGAATTAATTACTCTTTCTTTTCTAACCACCACACTTTTTCTTTAAGGTAGGAATGTGACTTCCAACATCTGCATATCCAAACATTGTTCTGCTTGTGTCCAGAAAATTTTTTCTCCTTTTTACAAAACTGAAGTGTCAAAAGCATCAACAATAGAAGAGTCATTCTAGGGCATCTTTGCATGTTTTGCCAAAGTTAATTAAACTCTCCTGCTTTGGCTTGTATTTCCTAGTAACAATGTTTCACTTAATTTTCCACAGAAAACTGTATCTGACAAACTGCTTGGAGGAGGGAACATTCCCTTAGGTGTAACACCCACCTCTGTCCCCATAAACCTACAGGAAAAACAGCAGAAGCCATGAGGACTCTGGTGATGCATCTGGACATTTGTTCTACAGATTACACATGCTGATGGCCTCCCAAAAAAACCTTAAGTGACTCCCATACTTTTTAGGTATCGATCTCTAGATTAAATCAGAAATCCTTCAGGTTTGCCCTTGACCACTGAGTAAGGAGTCAGAAATATCTAAATGAAGAAAGGTTCTATTTTCTCACAACTTGGTGTTTTTCTAAATAATTATAACCCATATTAAAATCAAGGCTCATTTGATAACCTGTTTTAGATAATATCTTCTGATGTTAACATGCTCTACTTATTCATATGCTATTAACAGAAAAAAAAAGCAATGTACTGAATGTTGACAACTACAAAATGAAAAAACAAACCTATAAAAGAAAGGGTAAATAAAGGTCTCATCTTGGAATTTTTATCCTTGCAAGCTATCTTTTCTTATCTTTATAGTCCTTGTGAGATGCAGATAGAGTTTTCTAAGACCTTATGAAAGGTGATGAGTTGGACAAAGTGGAAAAGACAGTAAAAGGAGTTTTTTTTGCACTAGCTGGAAATTGACTTGATGACTGGATCTTTTCAGCTTGGCATAGACCAAAGTCAAGCTGTCCAGTTATGTAATAGACATAGCAGTATTCTATATTATGCCTTAAATCTGATAATGTTCACATACTGCTGATGAAATAAAAGCACTGACAGTAATTAAAATCCAGGAGAGACAAAAAAAAAGCTCTTATGAATCAACCAGATTTTTTCATTCCCTGATTTTAATACCGTGGTGCATGTTGATTTGTAATGCTTGCACACTGATTAACATTAAAAATTAACACCTAAACTTCCAATATATTTGTGTATAATCACATGAAACTGTTTTTATGTATTGTTGTGGCTTAACCCTGGTTGGCAACTAAGCCCTACGCAGCTGCTCACCCACTCCCCCACAGTGGGATGGGGGAGAGGATCAGAAGAGTAAAAGTGAGAAAACTCATGGGTTGACATAAACACAGTTTAATAGGTAAAGCAGAAGCCAGGCACGCAAGCAAAGCAAAGCAAGGAATTCATTCACCACTTCCCATTGGGAAGGCCAGTGTTCAGCCATCCCCAGAAAAGCAGGGCTCCATCATGCATAATGGTCACTTGGGAGGACAAACACCGTAATGCCGAATGTCCCCCTGTCCTTCTTCCCGCAGCTTATATATACTCAGCAGGACGCCATATGGCATGAAACATCCCTTTGGTTGGTTCAGGTCAGCTGTCCTGGCTGCGTCCCCTCCCAAATTCTTGTGCCCCTCCAGCCCTCTCACAGGCAGGGCCTGAGAAAACAAAAAGTCCCTGACTTAGTATAAACATCACCCAGCAATAACCAAAGCCATCAGCATGCTGTTAGTGTTGTTCTCACACCAAATCCAAAACACAGCACTGCACCAGCTACTAAGAAGAAAATTAACTCTGTCCCAGACAAAACCAGCACATGTATGGGTTGGTTCACATGGGTGAAAACTATAAATACATATATAAAATATTAATACATACAAACGTGTATATAAAAATATATTTATAGTTTTTATATATATATATATATATATATATATATACATGCACAACTAATTACAGAATTCACAAACTCATGCTAGTGCTGGCATGTCGTTGCTGGACTGGATTTGCAGTATCCTTAATGGTGAAAAGTGAAGTTGCTAACAGACTAGACCTTAGTTTTGAGGATACTTCACTGGAGTTTTTTGTAAATCCTGCCACACTCTAGTCTGATTGTTTAACTTCATGAGCATCCAGGCCTGACTAGCTAAGAGTGTGAGACAAAGCCTATTGTAGGATGAGGAGCAGAGGATGGAATAATCCTCAGGGGTGGTCCTAATTATTGCACTCTCTTTACACAATTGTAAGTGGAATAAGAGTCTGTACTGGCCTTCCTCCTGGCCAGCAAATTATTATTTTTGAATTATCCAAGAATTAAATTAATTGAGTGCATTGACATTTTTGTTAGTTACATGGCTGTCAAACAGTAAATAAAACTTGAAAACATACTGATCAAATCATGTGACATATACCCAGGAGTTTATTTTCTTTTCACCTTTCTTTCAGACCTACAGATTCGAGTGTGAGTAGTGTTGGGGTTCCTCCACTATTTCCTATTATTCCTTTAATGGATTCTGTTGTTCCCTTTGAACCAGTGTTTGTTAATTGCCAGTGTTAAACGGAAATGTTCTGTCATCCCAGAAGTTGCAAATACTGCAGCAGAAGGACAGCAGATTCTTTGGAAGATATGCAAAATTAGGATCTCGGCTACTTTAAGCATTACATGTCCCATGACATTTTCCCAAGCACAGACAGGCCTTTGCTTGGTTGTCCAGCTGAACTGCAAACATGTAATGAGATTTGACCTAACTAAAATTCCTCTCTAGCCACAGTCTGCCATGTACAGCAACATCTTTGCCTGCAGCGTACAAAAGTAATAAAATATTTAGCTTTAAATCTGGTATTTTGCATAAAATTCAGGACAGATATGGTTTGGTTTTTTTAGCAAGGGAAACACTAGCTGTATTTAAAGTGTTGGCTTTACTCCCTGTTAGTTCAACAGCAATTTTTCAGGTTTGTGTATGGTCCCCAGTTCAACATATTTCCCCCTTCAGGGAAGTACTTAGGCATGTGGTCAGGTACAACCAACTTAAGCACAGTTAAAGTCATTTGAGCCCTGTTCAGAGATATATTTGCATTGAAGCTGTAAAGAGAAGATAGACTAGGAGAAATGTACATTGTGGTAAGTTATTGCATCCACTCTGACTTCAAACAAAACAAAAATCTGGGGGGAAAGGTGCATATACTATAAAACATCTGAAGTAAATTCTAAGGCAGCCAGACTACATAGCAATAAGGCGTCAACACTTGATGTTAATTACACCTACTTAAGTTTTGCTTTTAATACTTTCACCTTCCCCTCTCCCAGGCTCCAAAAGAATGCTCAAATTTTGCTCATCATTAACTTGATGTTTGGAATAAAAACTGTCATTTTCTTAGTGCTTTCGTTTAGTGTATAACAAAACAGGCATTTTGCACTCATGTTTGTAAAGGACATAGTGTTAGATGAGCACAACACAAGTTCACATTTATCAATCATCTTAATATAGTTTATAGGCAATATGTTCTCTGCAAGATCCTCCAACACCACCAGAAGCCAACAGAAGCTGTTGCTAGCAAAGCTGAAATATGGTTAGGCAAAGCAAGGTCAGATGTTGCTGGAAGCATATTTCTTCCCAAGTACTGTTGCTAGCAAGCTAGAAAAAGTCAGAGACCACTAACTGAAACGGAAAACTAATTTTTTCAAACGTAAGCTCTTCTGCTTCACTACCTTTTTCAGGATCCCTTCCATATAACGGACAATCAAGACAAAGAAAGGCAAAGAATTTGTTCAAGGTCTCAAATCTTAATTGTGAGACGAGTTTTTTGCTGATTAAACATGATCCAATTTTCTCATATTAACCTAGACACATATTTGCTATCTGGTAGTTTAGAAGTACAATCAGAACATTACAGAAATAATGACTGAAGGATGTTTGATGAAATTCAAGATAATGGTACACAACTGGTGTTTAGCAGTGACAGTTGTTTCATTCTGTCTGATCATGTAGAATATAACACATTGGATTCAGAGGTAAAAAAACCCAAACATTACATCTTTAAGACGTTTTACTGATATTTGGTGTACCAGGCATTAGTTTTTCAGCCTGCTATACAAATTCACTCAAAAATAAACTGCAGAGTCATTATCTTTTCTCCTTCACAGCATGACCATACATTTGCCACTTGACAGGCAAATTAAGAAAAATATCACATTTATATGCTTTAGCAAAGGTACGTAAGCCTCTGGGCTATCTCAAATAACAGGAAATAGAAACTTGACCACTGTGATCACAATAGAAAAACAGGTAAACAGGTCTGGTCTAATGTCGTAGTACCGGGAAATATTAAAATCCATGGAGTTTAAGCACCTGTGCTTCTGTAGGGTAGTATTAAAGCCTTTACTTTACTGCTGACTGTATTCAGCAAACTTTCAAGTGTCCATAGATCACCTCATTAAAATGCAGATAAGGACTGCAGACCTTTGCAAGATGGATGAAGGGGAGGCACAGGTTTTAAAAAAAAAAAAAAAGTCAATTACATGGGTAACCCAAGTATTATAGTAGCAGCTGAAGAGAACAACAACTCATTTGAAATAAAATTATATGCCACTGTTGTCAGTATTGTGAAGGACTATACAAAAAAAGCAGAAACTCTTTTGGTGATATTTTTGCAGGGTGGGGGGTGGGGGGTGGGGGGGTGGGGGTTTTGTTTTGTTGTTTGGTTTTTTTTAATAGAGCACAGAAATCTATCTTCCTCCCATCCTAATAAATATTCACCACACAGATACATCTAAAGATGGATTTAGGTAATTACATCTTCAGGAAGGCCACTGTCTAGTACACATATATAGCTAACCTATGCTAGGATTTTACATGGGATGCAGAGCTGTACATATAAAAATTAAGGTAATCTAATTCTTCACTAAGATATCTTTAGCACAGTTAATGAAATTGTTTAGCTTCCCACCCTGCTGGCCATCTACGTGCAGTGCTGTACAAAGAGCCCTCTGCCCTGCCCTTCTTCTCCAGACAAGACTGCTGTGACCCACCATACGAACTTCTGTGCAAGTGTGCTGTGCTTGTCACTTTATTTTAACTTGACAAGTCAGATGAACAGAAAGAAACAAGCTATTTTTATGCTTCTACACAGAAGGCAAACTAAAGCACAGAAATATTAAGTAGATAATGTAAGACTTCACAAGAAAACTTTGGCTCGCAGGAACAAAGTACAGATCACAAGACCCTGATATCCCAGCTCCCCTGCAGGACCATTCTCTCTGCTGGTACCCATAAGGTCTAAGATGCTTTGATGCGCTGCTTTTGCTGAGGGAAATAACAAAACAACATTAATATACATTGAACAAAAAATATTCTGGGTTCAGTAGGGTTCAGGCATGAAAAACTTCCACAGGAGTTCAGATCTGAATCAAATAAAGCTTTTATACAATGCTATAAGGACCACCAAGAAAAAAAAAAAGGGAGAGGGGGTGATACTAGAATAATTGGCCTTTTCAAGATCTCTCTATTTTTTTCCTACTTTCATTGCTTCCCAAAAGTGGTATAATGAGGTCTCTGATCAAAGTAATTAAGGTTTCTAATTAATAGGGAAAATCACATTTACATATGGTATCACTCCCAATTTCAGTTAATTGCTTTAGACAAGAATTTGTTCCAAATTCTCTTTCTGACAAGCTGCGAAAGTCTTTACTAATTAGTCATTTTTTCAAACATGATATCCTGACAGAAAAAAAGAAAACTGGTATTATTCTAGCACCAGACAGCAACTAAAGTTTAAAGGGAAGAATGCACACATGACAAAACTTTCACATCTCTAAGTGAGTTTAGCTATCAGTAACAATTCTGTCATTTTTCAGATAATTCTTGAAATGAGAACCTGGATCTGCTCCTGGAAATCACGATGTTTGTCCTGGTGATTTAAAACAGAAACTCAATTATTTGTATGTATATAGTTACCTAGATCACTGCGCTTATTTACTTGCCATGAGGCCCCTGGAAGCAATCTAAGACCATTTCCCAACCAAATAGGATCAGCTCTCTGCACCTGTGGACAACTTGCCTTTACAGGTAGTTGTTTGTAACTAAGATGTGCTCATGATACCTCATATTTTGAAGGATCATCCTTTCTGCTTAACAAAATGAACATGTGACGTGAAGATGAATTTTTTATAGGGTATGGTTCTGTTTTCAGCAAGAAAACTGAAATTAAACTCCTGCCAATCATAAAATTCCTTGCATACTCAAGCAATCCTTGTTCACAGATGGAATTTCACTGGGAGACAGACCAATGTAACAAATACCCGTTTCTGGCACTGCTTATTCAAGACTAGCAGACTCATTCACATAATGTAGGTTCTGTCCCATTATTTCCTCTCTGTGCAGTTTCTCAAAGAAAGACTGAGTAATGGTGATCTGTGATAGATTTTTACTTCAGATTCATGTTCAACCCAGGATAAGATTCACTAGAAACTAAGCAATGGTTGTAGAAGACTGGGTAGAAGTTAAGCATCTGTCTGCTTTTAAAACCCTCACAAAACAACCATCACATCTCTGACACCGAATGTTCTTTGGCAATCTGCCCCTAAACATGTATCTTTTCCCTGATTAACACACTACAACTAGTTTCCTGATCTAAGATAATCACCATAAAACACCCTAAATTGTATCATAGTCAGTGGTGAGAACAGGATATCACCTAAAATGAGATTAATCTACCACTGCCCCATTCAGGTTAAGGGAGGCTTGTGTGGTCAGGTTAGGCTTTGGTCTTTAAATTACATAAGATGAATTTTTATTTGAGACTACATCTGTTCCATTACTGTATCCATAAACTAAATACTGCCAGCCATCTGGACTGTTTAATTATTACAACGGTCCTGGCACAGCACCATTTCTGGGCAAACTGCAATTTCCCAAATGGTTTCTGGAAAGATTCTGGGCTCTGATGGGCCAGGAACCATCTTTAATAGAAATTCTGCATGCAGCATATCTTGTTTTGGAGGGCAAAAAAAATTAGTAGCATGGATGTGGCTCACCTATGCCAGCTGGCCCAGGGAATGGGTCCCAGCAGCTCAGCTCACTAGTATAAATGTAGCCTCAGCCGACAGGCCAGTCCTAAAGGAGCACTTAAAAGACCCCACAGGCTGAGTACCACAATGATAACCTCCCTTGGCCTGCTCATGACACTCTTCTTCATGCAGCCCAAGATGCTGCGACCTTCTTGTCATGAGATCACATTGCTGGCTTTTGGTTACCATCTTGCCAATCACAATCCCCAAGTCCTTTTTTGCAAAGCTGCTTTCCAACTGGTTGGCCCCCAGCCCATCCCAGTGCCTGGGGTTATTTCTTCCTAGATGTACTTCCCTTTATTTCATGAGATTAATTTGTCTAATTTTCCAGTCTGTCAAGCTCCCTCTGAATGGTGGGAAGACACTCGGATGTATCAACAACTCCAAGTTTTGTATCATTTGCAAAATTGCTGAGGTACACTCTGTCCCACCCTTCAAATAATTAATGCAGATGTTAAATAGTACTGGCTCTGGTACTGACCCCTCAGGTGCATCGCTGAAGACTAGACTCCAGCTGGGACTTTAAGCTGTTGATCACCGTGCTTTGAGCCCAGCAGTTCAGCCTGCCTCACTGTCCACTTAGTCTGCACTTCATCAGTTTGTCTGATGAGGATGTTATGGGAAACAGGGTCAGAAGCCTCACTACAGTCAAGACGAAACAACAACTTCTCTCCCCTCCTCCACCAAGCCAGTCACCTCTTCATAGAGGGCTATCAGTTTTTTCAAGCACAATTCCCCTTTCTTACATCTGTGTTGACTACTGCCAATTGCCTCCCAGTCCCTTGTATATCTGCTCCTTCACCTTCCCAGGAATCAGTTTGAGGCTGGCCAGCCTATAGCCCTTGAACAGCATTCAAAAAACTGATTCTGGATGAACATTCACCTTCTGTGAAAAGGGGCCTTCCACTTGGGATGTTATCTGCCCATATACTCCACTTATCTGCCTACCCATGAAAATGTTACAGTAACTTTTGAAACTGGTTTTGGCACACTTGACAAAAGGGTAGCAAACCACACCATATTAAGTTCTTATAAGTTGTGTGGAAATCAGCTTTATTACTGTCTCTTTTTTAAAGAATTGGTACTGAGGCTGGCAGAACCTGACCCATCAGTCATGAGCTTGTCATTACAAAGTAGCTACGGTATATGCCAAATAAGAGCAGGCAGCAAGCCAAAGCTGGGCAGCAGATAAGGGGCTGATAGGCATATAATGAGCAAAAGTTACAGGAAGGAGTTTGTCACCAGAATTACAGAGGAATTTGGGTTACAGCAGTAAGGAGGAATATAGGGTACATAGGATACAGTCCCCACACATATACAGGTCATCAGGCACCACTAGCTCTGCTTTTCATAGAACAAATTGTTCTGATAAAAGTGGATGACGCTGAAGTGTTAGTGCTGCAGTGAAGGTTAGTAGTTGCTCAGTACAGACCCTTCAGCAGGCAGAGGCATCACACTGCCCAATTTCTCCACCTTAATTGGTATGTTGCCTTACTACAGGTCTGGGTAACTGAGCACAGCAAGATATAAAACTAGATATGAAATCTAACAGTGAGATGCTTTGCGAGTCCACATGCATCCGAGTTTAGGAATTTACATTAAAAAAAAATTCCCAGAATACAACTTTGGGCATAGAAATGTCACATTCACTTATATTGTGTTGTATACGCCTTTATCTCTAGTTTATTCCTTTTTTTTTTTTTTTATCTCACCTCAGTATCATCTATCACAACAGATTGATGCTTTGAGTAAAAATGTCCTCCAAGTAGATTTGGAAGTAGAATGCATAAATCTCATGCCACTGACATCTAGCTTTAAATTGTGTAGAACAAAAGAGCCAGACTAAACCCATTAAACTTTAGCAGATATATTGCAGTAGGTAAGAAAGAAATTTGGAAAGCTTTTCTTTCATAAAAGCACACAAAAGTTAAAGCACAACTTTAAAAAGTGTAATTTAGTTCTTGTAGTTGTTCATTAGTTAGAATTTGATTGGTGGCTATATCAGACAATTTAACGCCTTTTAATTTTTCAATACCTCTCACAAGTGATGAGATCTCCTACTCTTCCTTCAAAGTAGACAGCTTCTGGTATATCCATATGCAAATGTACTTCCTAAGGGAGGTCAGAGCTGCATAATGCCAAACTGCAAGCCACTTAGGGGTGATCAATTAGTACAGACGTTCAAGGGACTCTATTGTATCTACTAAATATCTACTTTCTCCTCAGCTTGTCCGGTTCTCTTTCTGCGCTGGACATTTTCAACAGGCAAAAATGCTGATGCAATCCAAGAAAGATCTGCTTATGGAAAGCCTGATCAGGCCTGGCACACAAGGATAATAACACATCATAATGACATGCTACATATATAACTGTAGCATTATATTAAGAGTAACTAATTCAGACCATTTTTATAACAGTCTCTGAAACAAGGATTAAAGTGCGATTTCGATAGTGGCCAAGTCCTAAGCATGCACTTCCATTGCTCTTTGGAACTATCAAGCTCACTTATAATTAATAATTTTAAATTTCTGGCACTTACTTTCTTTGATGTCCAGAATTTTGTGAAAAAGAGGCAGAGGAAGGCAACACTTACTATTCTTTTATAGATATATAATATTATTTTATATATATATATATTATACAGAAATAATTTTCTCTGTCTCTTTCCCTTCTTTTATTTCATAAATACTTATTGGCCTTTTAGACCTAGTTCACTGTACCTGACAATGTTCCTCAGGATGATGCTTCTGCTGGAAAAAAAAGAGAGGCTAGGAGGTGAATGCAAACAAATCACATTTGTTTGCATGGCTTGTAAAATGTGAATGACCTTCTTTTCCTTGTCTTACTTGTATGGCTTAGAAATCAAAAGCGAAGACAGGAATGTGGCAATGTGAAGGAGGAAAAATATTGTAGGTACAGGTGTAACTGACCAAAGAGTCTCTCCTGCTGACACCAGCTGGCAGTATGTGCAGGAATACTGTTTAAAGCACTAAAGAATCTGAAATAATCATGCAGGTATACAAGATTGCTCTTAGTAGTTGGTGAATATTCGTGATGCAGAATTCATTCCTAATCAATGCTGCAATAACAAAGAGATGTCAGGAGACAACCTAACCCAGTAGAGGGTGTGAAAATGTCTTTGTATAAGGGTGTAGTCTTGGGACCAGAAGTAAGTAATAGCCTCTTATCAGAGGATGCAGAACAGGTTATCTTAAGCCACAGAATTTTTTAATCAATTATATTAGAACATCTTTCCGAGGATTTATTTCTTCTCAGATTTTCTGTAAATGGGGGTGTGTTTTGTCCAGCAAAATGAAGCACCATCTTTTACATTTATTTTATACTGTTTAGCTAAAGTAATTGGAAAATATTATCCACCATATGCTACTTTGTTTCAGTGAACTATAAAATGCACAGAAGCATAGGCATAGCAACGATTAATAGTGTTGTTTCAATGAACACAGATCCTGGCATGCTGAAACAGAATGATATCAATGCTGCCTGGCTAGGATTCCTTACATCATTAACACCAGTGGAGGAGTAGGATGTTATTAACACTTCAGAGATGGAACTAGATTTCTCTTTTGGTAGTAGAGGCTATCCTGAAGTAAAATCTCCTTATTTACCAGCATATGTAAAAGTAAGTGTTTATCTTATGCTATACCCTTGGACTTTGTTTCACACTCAAGTTTAACAATTATCTACCATGGCCTCTTCACTGCAGTTCTGTAACCTGCTCCTTTATTTTGACATGAATATTGTGAGGCATTTGACTGTGACAAGTTTGTAACTGATAAAGCCTGTCTTTATTTCTGCAGCATTTCGTATCTTGACTCAGTGGCCAAACAGGCTTTGTCCTATATTTATTAAGCATTGCCCTATGTCCTTTTTCCATTCATTTGTAAAAAGAGGCTTTGGCAGGCAACTAATCCCTACACTGCCTTTGGGAAGCACACAATATGGATGTTTCATTCCCATTATATTTTGAGCTCTAGTAATTAGCCAGCTATTTATTAGTTTAAGATTTATATATCTGTTTTCACATGGTGCTGAGCTGATTTGAATGTTGTGCATGTTGTGTGAGTGTCTAGCAGAAGTGCAGGTGTGTCTCACCATCTCCACTCCTCATCCCATTTGCCTGGTGGATACATTGTTCATGCGAGACATGTTTTGTTAATCAAGTCAACAAAAACAAATACTTATTTAGGAAGGATATGAAACAGCCCTTACATCTAAACTTAATTGGAAAGTATAGATTAAAATTTCAAAGAAAAATTCATTTTATCTGTAGAAAAATAATAGTATTCCATCATTTGCCCAACCACAACTGGAACTTGAAGCATCTGGCACCTGCTTGTAATCTGATCTAGACAACTAGAAGTGAATGTAATGCAGTTGAATTGTCAAGTATCTGTTTTGGCACTGCAAATAAATAATTATATGTATGTTTGTGTAGTTATATGTAATATGTATAATTTAAAAAACCCGTATAGTGTCCTTTTCAAAAATACTGTTCTACAACGTTGTCTGTAGAAAAACACATCTGCCACATAAGTATTTTTGACATTTTTATTTTTCTTCCTCAGATTCTTCAGAAGAAATGAACAGAGCAGTTCTTTCTGATGTTTTGAGTCCTTTCCTACTATCCAATTCAAGTCAGATGTTATTTACCCTTTCCCTAAGAAGCTTTTATAACTTTGTCTCCCTTAATAAAGCAAAACCAAAGACAATATCAGGGTGAACTGGAAAGACTGAGCAGTGGGGATGACATCTGGTCACTGCCTAATTTTTGTGTGGCTATACCAGTAATTTTTTCTGCCACAGCTGACATATTCTTTGTGTTAGGTTGCAGTGAAAAGCTAGCAGAAGGGAAGTGGGAGATGAAAGGTGGGAAACAGCAAGACACAAATAGAGGAAAACCAGTTTCATTCCTCAAGATCCAAACAAGTAAAACTCTTCTATCCAGACTTAAAACACATGGAAATTGAAACAGAGAACATACTTATTCCGCTTTTATAGAACTACAAACCAATATGCTCTTTTGTAATTGCCTTAAATTCTGTGCTGACTTGTTAGGTTGAGAGAACAAATTGCTTCAGAGCTCTCTGCCCTCTTCTTTTTTTATAGTTCATTCTTTTATTTTTTCACCTGTCACTGCAAAATTCAAGTGATGTGAAATACGTGACTGAAAGTGACAGGGGAATAATTTCTTTGGTGATTGGCTTAAGAGGGAAAATGAAATATGAGCACTGAAAGTCAAAGCTAGCTCCCTGTTTCAGGGGACTACTTTTCCCTGTAGTACAAGTAGCATTCTTATGAGCTTTATTTCTTTTCCAAGAGAGTACAATGGGTCAGCAGAAGCCGGTAACTAATGTTAAATTGCATTTCAAAACCTTAAACTTCCTGTGCTAAAAATTCATCATTTCTGTGAGAACTCTGGTTCCCTCTAGCAACGTTATACATCACTCTGGCTAACACTGCAGCAAACTGCCAAAGGTACTGAGCAAATGCAACATTAAGGGTGCTGTATATTCACAGCTTTTGCTATGGGGAAAATCAATGCTGACAACTCTTCTTTCAGAGGCCAGAAATTTCACTGAAAATGCTTTCAGTGCAAGTCTCCAAAAACCATGCAATTGCTTATATCTTTGGTAGATGTGAGAGCAATGCATATTGCTACTAGTAGGACAAGAGAGGAAGCAATGCTGTATTTTCTAAGGTAACAGTAACAGTGTACTGATTGCTTCTGATCACAGGAGGAGACAGAAGAACCAGTCAGTGACACTATTTAGCAACAAAAAAAGAGATATTTTTATATATCACTAGAAAAGTAAAGGCTCTAACTCTCCACACACACAAACGCACTCACTTCCCGCATTGCAGTTACAGAGCTCAGGGAAAAAGAGATGATTAAGATGAGTGCAGGAGGTAGGAGTCCTTAGACTGATCCTGACTCAAATTTCTGCAGTATGAGCATTGAGTGAATAACAGTGAAGCTGGACTTGGATGTCAAGAGTTCAGCTTTACAGGCAGAGTGATGGAGCAATGACCATCCTTCCAGCTTCAGATTTCTTGTGGCAGCTTCTCTAATCTTTCTGCACAAAAGCACTAGGACTGGAACTATGAGTTAAAATGAGAAAAGATCCCATCATCGTTCCTTGCATGCCACAGCATGTGTTCAGGGACTTGCCATTTTATATCACACCTTGATATCTGAGCAGCTCAAAATAATCCATGATTTTGAGGCAGGAGTAGAGTCCCCCGTGACTGCTTTGGGTGATTATATATGTCAGCTGATCGTTTTTTCTTTTGTGATTTTGAAGTAGCATTTACCTTAATATCCCTTTGGCAATACTGCTCTTTCTATCCACTGTGATTTTATGCGGGCTTATATAAGCATATGGCCTTCTACATCTGATCTCTGATGATTAACCATGCCTTCATTTGCATTTTACTTGCATCAGGACAATGTGTGAATTTCTACTTTGTCCAAATAAGATTACGAAATTGTGCAGTATTAGAGACAAAAAGTAGTTATATTAATTATGTGTTTGTGCTGGGAGTAGGGAAGATATTAAGCTAATTCTCCCTATGGAAAAGAGATGGTAATTGGGAGGCTTCTTGTTGATCTCTGATTTTTTTTTCTTGTCTCCTTTTGCTAGACTAGAGGTGGCAAAACAAAAATCCACAAGCATGAAACATTTATTATTTTCTTGCACTTTCTGGTTGAAATTGACAAAAATACAGGTGATAGATCACCTTATTTGGGTATTCCACTGGATAATTAGACTATTAAATAGGTCTTTTACTGTACTGAGAGAATTTCTGAATATTCTGGGAAATGGGAAAAATAAGAGGAAACAATACAAGGAAATAAATGTATATGTGTGCATGTGTACATACATGGTATGTATTTTATGTATTTTTAAAAAAAAATCATAAAAAACTTTTTGGTTCTGATTCACATCCCAGTCCTTTCTGTTTCAGTCAGTCAGGGAGATGTCAGTAAGGAGGGGGGCCCGTGCTATATTGGACTACTGGAGGGCCACCTTTGACCTGTTTAAGACCCTAGTCAACAGAGTGCCTTGGGAGATAATTCTGAAGGGCTGAGGGGTCTAGGATGGGTGGACATTCTTCAAGAATGTAGTCTTAAAGGCACAGGAGCAGATCATCCCCATGTGCCCAAAGACAAGCCAGCGGGGGAGAAGATCACCATGGCTGAACAGAGAGATTTCTGTGGCTGGAACTCAGGGAAAAAAAGGAGAGTTTACCACCTTTGGAAGAAGGGGCAGGCAGCTCTGGAGGACTATAAGGGTGTTGCAATGTTATGCAGGGCAGAGGTTAAAGAGGCAAAAGCCCAGCTAGAACTCAGGCTGGCCACTGCTGTAAAAGATAACAAAACATGTTTTTACAAATGCAGCAGAAACAAAAGGAGTGCCAAGGGTAATTTCCATCCTTTATTGGATGCGGTGGGGAACATTGCCACAAAGGGTGAGGAAAAGGCTGAGGTACTTAATGCTTCCTTTGCCTCAGTCTTTGACAGCAAGACCAGCTTCCCTTTGGGTACTCAGCCCCCTGAGCTGGGAGACAGGGACAAGGAGGAGCAGAATGAAGTCCCCACAGCCCAGGAAGAAATGGAGAGTGACCTGCTGCTCCACTTACATGTGCACAAGTCTATGGAGCTGGATGGGATCCACCCAAGGGCACTGAGGGAGCTGGTGGAAAAGCTCTATCAACAGTTCTGGCTAACTGGAGAGGTCCCAGATGATTGGAGTTTAACCAATGTGATGTCCATCTACAAGAAAGGCAGGAAGGAGGATATAGGGAACTACAGGCTCCTTGGTGCCATGGAAGGGCCTTTCACGTCAAGAGGGATGAAAAGGTGCTGGAGCATGTCCAGAAAAGCTCAGCAAAGCTGGTGAAGGATCTAGAGGACAAGTCTTATGAAGAGTTGGGGTTGTTTAGTCTGGAGAAAAGGAGGCTCAAGGGAGACCTTATCGCTCTCTGCAAATACCTGAAAGGAGGCTGTAGGCAGGTGAGGGTCAGTCTCTTCTCCCAGGGAACTGGCAACAAGACAAGAGGAAATGGCCTGAAGTTGCACCACGGGAGATTTAGATTAGATATTGGGAAAAATGTCTTCACTGAAAGGGCGGTCAAGGATCGAAATGGGCTGCCTGAGGAGGTGGTGGAATCACCTTCCATGGAGGTATTTAAAAAAATGAGTATATGCAGTGCTTATGGACATGGCTTAGTGGTGAACTTGGCAATTCTGGGTTAATGGTTGGACTTGATTTCAAAGGTCTTTTCCAACCTAAATGATTCTATGCCAGCAATATTGCACATTAATGCTATAGGTTTTATTGGAAAACACCCTGATTTAAGTAGATACTGTTGTTTTCCAAGAGTACAAGCCTCTATTATTTCATTAAGAACTGCTGTTTCTCATGTCGTTATCACCATCTTTTCTTAATTATTGAGAGCTGGGACAGTCCTGCTAGTTGCCCATGTGCATGCTTTTCATAAAAGGCAAATCCAATGTTGTCAAACAACCTAGGGATTTTGCCAGCTCTCTTTTCTGCTCCCATTCAGGCATACTCAGATATGAAGGCTGTAGACAATCTTAGCAGATTCAGGTGCCTCCTCAGTGGCATCAATTATTGAGCTGCTGTGTGCCCTGGAGTTGTGTTTGCTTTTTTGCTGAATGACAAGAAGAGTCTTGGCTTGCTTTAGCCTCTTGATTCCTTGATCATAAATCTGAGTACTCAAGGCATCATGGGCCTGTACCTCATTATTAGATATATGCAGTAGTGACACCTTCAAGAACATATATTCATTTAATAAGGCTGAGGACATGCAAAATTGCATAATTGCATAAACATATCCAAGGAGTAATCTGAAGAAGTTTCCAGTAACTGGTTACAGCTGTTGTTTTATTCTTTCTCTCCTCCCACTCTACAGCTTGCAATGTAAGTTTATTCATATTCCAGACAAATAATAAAGATTGTGAAAATAATTCAACTGGAAGAGACTGTTTTCTTTTTTTATTTAATTAAAGGATGTTACAAAGCTCCTTTTGCCTGGAAATCACTTGTAATGTTGCTATGCATGTGTACTATTTACAGTACATTTTTTTCAAGAAGTAAAAGTTTATATTGATCTATAAGTACATCCTAAGACACTGAGTGCTATTTGTCACAAATATGTGCTGTCAAGAAAGGCATCGCAACACAAAGGAACAGGAGAAGTTGTACTAAATCTTTTGTGGTATGTGTATATCCTGTCATTTACGGAGAAATAATAACAGCACAGAAGTGCAACTCTAGCAGACAGTGATGAACTATCAGGGCTGGAGACCCTGTGAATGAATGAACTCTTGCTTGTTTTCTGGAGTGTCTGTGTATGCTGTTATATTAGCTTGGCTGAACAAGTCTGACATTAAAGATTGATATAACTGACGCTGGCGGAGCCCCTCTGAAAAGCTGTTCTCAGTCTCTTTCAGGAGGAAGCTTTTCAGGAGGAAGCTCCATATATTTGGCAAGGTATGACAATGTACTGAGGTCTGATGTACATCTGCATGCTTCTCCAAGTTCATTCCTTCAGTGCTTTATTTCAGAATGGCTTCATTTTATTTGCTGTTCAAAACCCTACAGAGTATTAAAAAAACATAAAGGCTGTTTCTTCAAGCGCATAGTCATTTTAAGAATGAGAATAATTTCTTCTGTATTCAATGGTGCTATTCACTTACCTAATGCCAAATGTACTCTTGCTCATCTGGATCTTTTTGTGAGTGTTCCTCAATTTTTGCTGAAGTTAGTGTGAATTTTAACATTGCATTTGATAAAGCTTTGAGTAGAGCCTTACATATACATACAAGGAAATTTACGTCTACAAATTGCAAAGCTTTCAAAGTACCATAGAGATTCATAGTGCTCTTACAGATGATCTACTCTGAGTTAATTATCAGTATCAGTAAATACATTTTAAAAGCTTGGTACAAATACTGAGTCAAACAATAGGATTTTTACCTGAGGATAGAGTGGGGAATTAAGTCTAAATTTAGATTCCCCATCTCTAGGAGAAAGATTTCAAACGTATGTCTCAAACTGCCTGAAAAGCTAAAGAAATTTAAACTGTGTCTCATTTGTTAAATATAAAAAGAGGTGAAATCTTATGAAGTTTTGATTGATATTACACAAGTCAGTTCATCTCAGATTAGTGTTGCTGAGTTAGAAGACTCACACTTTGTAACCTGATTTTATTATCAGTGCAACACCATAGGGCAGTCATCTTTTATACTGACACTATTAAAAATAAAATGTAATGAAATGTGTACTGAACTCTATGATTAGGAATCTTTTATTTTGAAGCCATTGTTATTGTTTTAGTAAATAAATTAACCATAATTCAGATACTGAAATGGATTAAAAAAAAAATCAAGTGATGGCAGATAACTATACAAATTAGCTCAATATTATAGGGTTTTAGACCAAATTTTAGTTAAAGAGAAGTTGGAAACCATTGCTTTTGGATTCTAGTATGTATTTTGCAGCCTAAACTTAACTCGTTACAAATTAAAATATGTTCTTCATTTATTGAGAGTTTATTTTACTTGTAAAGGTTTCAAATGAGGACTTTTCTGTATATCTCCTAGGACAACAAATTTCCTATTTCAGGTAAAATTAATATTTCATTTCAAGTTTCAAGGTAGTAAAAAACCTACTTTTTCATACAGGAAAATTCTATAAATAACATAAAAAAGTAACAGAATTATTTTTCTTTTGAAAAACATAGAGAAACTATTTCTTTTTCTAGTTTGATTAATTTATAGCATCTTGGAAAAAATCTTACTTATTTGTCTAAGCCGTACAGCATACTTGAAATCTCTTTAAATGTTGTCTTGCAGTATTATGTTTCTGCATTCAATCTGCATACCACCTGAAGAAGCTGGAATTAGATATACCATCTCGGTGTAAATAAGGCTACTACAATGTATTTCTTACAATTCTTTTGTAAAATATATTACTAAGTATTTGTTTTCTTTAGATTTAAAATGAGAAGTTTACTAACATTTTCTTTATAACATATTTTACTCCTGGAGTCTACAAATTTTTTAAATAAAGATTTTTTTATCATTAATATAATTGTAAAAATGTAGTATTTTCAAATATTATTAGCATATTTCTGTTTGACTTCAAGACTTTTGAAGTAACATGAATTTGTGATTACTTTGATTTATTTGAATCCATTTATTTAAACCTAGCTAGCTACTTGTGGAATTCTGTATCAGTCAGGTACATGAACACAGAAATACACAGAAAATATTGAGACAAATAATTGATAAGATAATAAAAGAGAAGAAATCTGAAAAGGAGACTTGACAAAGATATATATTGCAATAGTTTAGAGTTGTTTATACCTTGAAAAAGGCCTTGTATAAAGACTAGATTTCCACTTCTTTGAAGAGATATAACAAACCTGCTAATTTATGAAAACATGTTACAAGCAAAATTTATTATTAATATTATACTAAATACATAACAAGCAGGCAATAAGTAATTGAAATAAGCAAGCCAGCCACATATAAAGGGAACCAGCAAAGGATCTCTAGAAAAAGGCAAACGTTCTCAGATATTCCATAGCATGAAAATACTGTACGGTGATCTGTGCTTACTGAGTAAAACCTGGTTATTCTGGCTTCATAATACATGTGGAAACAGAACTATAAGTCAGAGGTTCTTTTAATAAAGTTAACTTTATTTAGCAACACATTTTGTTCATTCAAACTACAATTGTTTTCAATCATGAAGGAACCATTTTATTAATATTACTGTTGTGAAATTTTAATATTTAGGCAATAGCAGTGAAATGTATGCACTTGCTATTATAGGCAATATGGAAATGCTTATACCTATTTCTATCTTTACCCCTTGCATATTGTACCATATGTAAGTACTATATTTTAACAGCCTTTGTTTTTTATGGGGATTGCTCATTTCTTACTTACTTCAACCATTTGTATCTTCAATGTGTCTTGCAGCAGAAATGAGAAAAGCAAATAGTAAATTAAAATCCCTCCTTTCTATAGGGTCTTTCAACCTTACATTACTTAGCTCCTTCTGAAAATCCCAATGATTATCTTGTATTAAAAGCCCATCATTGGTATAAAGCTTATACAAGATCTTTTAAAAAACATGAAACCTATCATATATCTTTAAAAGTATCTAGATCTGATTACAGAAGTTTGAAATCAGTATGGCCCTTTTAAAGGATCTTGGAAATTTCATCACAACTAATTTTCAGTGGGTATTATAAGATCTTTACTTCTGAGCAATTCTGCATGTTTGACATATGGGCAAACAACAGCATTTTGAATAAAGCAACCTTTTTTCCCAAAAAAATTCCAAACACAACTATACTTCTGAAACACTGGTTGAAAGATGCATGTTTCTGCTTTTACAGATGAAGGTTTTAGCCCTCAACGATTAATCTAATTTCTGCAAGAATCCCTTTACCTGGATTGAGCTCCAGCTATTTTTGAGACTCTTATGCAGACACCCATTTACTCTTATGACAAATTTACTTCAATAAACTGGCTTATTAAATGAAAAGAAATACATAAAATTTTATTACAAGCTTCATGATTTGTATATCACATGTTAGTCACATGGTGTCAGTTTAGTCTGTCATATGCTAGTCTTTCTTTACATGTGTTTATAAATACATATGTAAGAGGTTGTGTATTTGAAGAGAGATGTAAATGTCAAGGAAAAAAATGGCTAACTGTTCCCAGAGAACAGCAGTGCAACATCAAGGCAATGATCAGTCCTCTTACATGCCACATTTTGCCCTTCGGGGTAAGCAAAGGGTCCATAAAGCTTCTTTGTCACTGGCCTGTTCTTCAGTCAGCGTTTATTGTTGAAAAAAGCACAGACTGAAAATGCTGATGTATTTCTTATGACACCAGTGACACATTTCCTGGATGTTACACCTCAGATAGGCATCTAGTCACAATATAAGAACTTAGGTAAAGTATAATTACTTTAATTTGAGGCACAACCTTCAATAAGCTATTTGAGATGGCAAGATGTATATTCGTATTGGATGTTTCATGCACCAGTGAGGTACTTGGAGTATTACAGTGATGGAAACAGAATAAATATGTAAACCTTAGACAGAAACTTAAATTTTTGCTTTATATGACTAGTTTAAATACTTGTAATTTCAGAATAGCAACATGCTAAAATAAATCTGATCTGATGAGAAGCACCTACTGTGACATAGGTGCTTATAGGCAGGGTTTGAATATTTTGGTTCCACAGAGTGGCTCAGAAAAGCCACATATAGCAGGTGAGCTGTGATAAATTTACACCTGACCGTAGCTCCATATGCATTTTATTAGGTTTACAATCTGTTGGTGAAATGTCTTGACTAGTGAACCACACAGTTTAATAATTCCCTTGATCTTTTTCAGTCTTCTGATTTTTGGGGTCAGCTCTAGGGCCATCTCTTAACAGCTGGTTTACCTTCTGATATTCTATCTTAATGAAATGTTTTGTGGTTTTTGTATGAACTGTGTGAGCTCTTATTACACACATACTGCCCTATTATCATAGTGTGGAAAACTTGGAACAAAGTGATGGGTAGGTTCAATTTTGACATCCAAGTGTTAAAAAAAAAGCCAGCTTCTAGATAATGACTTAAAATAGACTGCTGCTTGCAAAAAACATTTTATAAACCTTATTTGTTACAATGTACCAGAGAAATGGCTTAGTCAGTGTACTTGATTTCTTACAAACATAATGTATATGAATAAGCATTGAATAATAAGTAGATTTCATAAAAACCAATAATTAACTCTTCTACACATTGATGGTTTTATAAAATGCCTATTTATATCATGAAAATATGGTAACTATTCTTGTAGGGACTGAAGACTCTCACAAATGTGCTCATAAAGATGTAAAAGAGGCAGTCCGAGGGACAGACAGTAAAGAAGAATGAGCCTACTGAGACTGGAGAAGATGGATGTCAAAATTGAAAAATGTATAGTTACATGAAATGAGTGACATACAGTGGTGCTTTTTATAGCAGACATCATATGCTCCAGGAGAGAAAATCATAACATGATACTAGCAAGAAAAGAAGAAATTTAAGCTTATCAATTTGTTAGACAAAGACAAATATTAATCAGAGGGAAAAAGGTTAAAAACTGACAAGATATAATGTTTCTGGAAAACATAATTCAGGCATGTGAAAAATAATGAAGGAGACAAAAAATGGAATCTCTCAAGCTCAATGCACATAGTGAAGGGAAATGGAATCACCAAGTTAATGAGTCAGAAGATGCAGCCTTAAAAGTTAATATAAAGTAACAGAAACATCAAAAAATTATACATGGCTAAGCAAGTGATCATTACCATCAAAAGGAATGTTTACACTGATGATTAATGTATAAAATTGGCATATTTTCAAGAGATGCTGAATAGATCAGGCTTGTCTTCATAGACATTGCATTGCTCCCCAAATCTTTTTATCTGCAAAGAATTATGCACTACAAAGAAAACTGCAAATGCTACTAAGAAGCTGAATTAATCTGCTATTAATAAAGTGTAACAAAATTCTAAAGTTGATCAAAGTATGACTGCATCATTTCTGAAACAATGCTTGAAAAGAAGAGAAAGTAGTAACTACAGTGTTTTTAGTTGTCTAACTGCTGAAGAAAAAGTACTGGTCAAACTGCAATTACTGTCACAGCATAGCTTTATTGACAGTACCAAAGAATTCTTAGCCATATTATTATCTACAGTGGAAGAAACTGGAGACAAGCAACAAAAAGTAAAATACGACGTTTCAGAGGAGAAAGATTATGTATTTTGAATCCTATAGAAAGCTTGAGAATAAACTGGTAGTCATCATTGACTATATGCTTTGCTGCTCTTCACCTGAATACTTTATGGAAGAATAATGGACAAGTACAGGAGAAAGTACAGAATTACCTAGTCATATAAAGGACAGCAGAATGTTCACATGTTATATCTGTTATTCTATGAATGGTATGCAAAATATTTCCAAATAAATTGTACAGTGGCTTAAAATAGCAATAGAAGACAGGTAGTAATGTCAAGTACTACTCTTGCTGTTGAGAATGGCTTTACTCACAGAAGTGGAGAAACTATGGAATTTGGAGTGACAACGGAAAGCTCAAAGATTTGTGGACAGTGTAACTCCTCCCTCAATTGCTATATGCAGTATATAGACAAAACCCTAAAAAGGAAAAGTTATCTCCATTGAACAAGCATGAAAGGTTTCAAGTTAAAAAGAAACTTAAAACAAAACAAAACAAATATCATAACTATTAGGAAAGTTAAAGCAAAACAGGTGCTGATGAATTTGTTTGTAGCCACGGTGTTTAAGAAAGAAAAGTTTGCAAGAGGTATTCAATTGTATGAATGACAATAACTGAGATAACATAAAAAGTTAACAAGCTATTAGTACAAAAGACTTTGTTCAGGTCAATCTAGTTACATGGATTATCTCTACCATTGTGCCATGATAGAATTGCAGAAATGGACTAGTATCATGAATGGAGAAACCAACAGAAAATAGACATTTTTGTTTAAATCTTAAGTTTTTAAAATATGACAGTAAGTACAGAAGTAAAAATACGCAATTTCATCCAATGCTATGAATTGCACAAAGGAATAGGAAAACTAGATGCTTATGTTATGTAGTATTGTTCAAAAATTTAAAGGAATAAAATTTGCTGGTCAGTGAACTGAGTGCTGAAAAAGGAGCTGGTCTCATTTATTCCAGTTACAAGTAAACCACCAAGGATTACAGAATAAAGCATGAACTAATGATGATAAAGACCAACTGAATCATGACAGTACATCTTTAGCAAAGATGTAACATAAAATGTAACATGATTATGTCATAAAAGCAGAAGAATATTGAATGTGATGATATGTTGGAAAATCATCCTACGTTGTAGGGTTCAGGAACAAAAAAAAAAAAAAGGTGGGGCCCACTTCCATGTAGACAGTTCTCACAATGTCATAGCACAGTTCAAGCCTTAATCTCAGAACCTAAGGCTCAGTTCAAGGTTGAGTTTCATCTTGACATAGTTTGCTGCACAATGTGGAATAGGAACTGCTGAAGCATGAAAACTGACATTTAATTCCTTTATTTTAAATGGTTCTTGCCTGCAAGCCATCTACAAAGAGGTCTTGAAGCACAAACATGATAAAATGGGCAAGGTCAGTTTGTCTTCCGAATGGTAGTTTTACAGCAGATCAAGAAAAGTAGGCAGAAATGAAAAATAGGAAGTGTACCTAACTGTTCACTAGAATACTGTTTATTATTATGTACCATAACATATCATTATGTACTTCTGAAGGTACGTCATGTAGGTGCTCACATGCCCAAAAAACATGCCACTAAAGAACATCAAAAAAAAGAACAGAGCAAGGCTGCCAAATAGACAAGGCTGTCAAAATTGAAGTGGCTTAGGTGGACCTGGACCAGGAGCATGAGTGAGCTATTTACAGCTCGATGGGCCCATGAAACATTGGGACATCCAGGTAGAGATGCAACATACTGATGGCCTCATGATTCAGGAGCAGACCTGACCATGAACACCATCACACAAGTTACCCTTGAATGTGAAACATGCTGTAATCAAGTGAACCACATGAGTAAAGTCTCCCTGAAATAGAGGGTGGTGGGTAGATTTTTTGTTATGGCAAGGCCTGGCAAACTGACTGTATTGGACCACTGTCATGAAGACACATACTCCCCATGGTGGAAGGCACCACAGGGTGGCTAGAAACATATCCTGTAAACTATGCTACTGCTCAAAACACCATCTTAGGCCTTGAAAGGTAAATTTGTGGTGACATGGTACCCCAGAAAGAATTGAGTCAGACAGTGGGACTCATTTCCAAAATAAACTCAAAACCTCCTGGACCAAGAAACATGGCATTGACTGGGTGTATCACATCCCCTATCACCCATGAACTTCTGGGAAAATTGAGAGACATAATGGACTGTTAAAGACTATGTTGAAAACATTGGACAATGGGACACGGAAGCACTGGGACATAAATTTAGCAGAAGCCACTTGGCTGATTAACACCAGAGGATCTGTCAACAATCCTGGTCCTGCCCAAACAAAACCCCTGTTTACTGTGGGAGGAGATAAGGTCCCTGTAGTGTTGTCATGGTTTAATCCCAGTAGGCAACGAAGCACCACACAGTCATTTGTTCACTCCCCCCTGGTGGGATGGGGGAGAGAACTGGAAAGGTAAAAGTGAGGAAACTGGGCTGATATAAAGGCAGCTTAAAGGGTAAAGCAAAAGCTATGTGCACAAGCACAGCAAAATTAGGAATTAATCCACTATTTCCCATTGGCAGGCAGGTGTTCAGCCATCCCCAAGAAAGCAGGGCTCCATCACATGTAACAGTTACTTGGGAAGACAAATGCCATAATGCCAAACATCATCCCCCTCCTTCTTCTTTCCCCATCTTTTATTGCTGAACATGACATCATATGGTACGGAATAGCCCTTTGGTCAGTTGGGCTCAGCTGTCCCAGCTGTGTCCCCTCCCAGCTTCTTGTGCACCCCCAACCTCCTCACTGATGAGGTGGTGTGAGGAGCAGAAAAGACCTTGACTCTGTGTAAGCACTGCTCAGCAACAGTTAAAACATCTCTGTATCATCAACACTGTTTTCAGCACAAATTCAAAACATAGCACCATACTAGCTACTGTGAAGAAAATTGACTCTGTCCCAGCCAAAAACAGCACAAGTGCATGCACATATGGAAGTGGCTGGGGAAGGTGGTGTGGGTTGTTCCTCCCTTGAGAATAGTCAAATCCATTTATGGGATTGACTTCTTTCTCCCAAGGACCTGGGTGTACTCGGTGGCTAATGCAGAAGGATGGGAAGATCCAGTATGTGCCTCAAGAAAATTTAACCTTGGAGGGAAAATAGTCTGTGATGTGAGTTGTATGTTGAAGAAAGTAATGTAGCAGGAATGACCTGAACTGATGCAGAGTGAGCTTTGCAAGGAACAAGGCAAGCAGACCCAAACCAAGCAGGTGTTGGAACCCTACACCTGAACATGATGCTTCTCTCTTGCTAATCACCCATCCTGGCAGATGGGGCCCAAGTCATAGCCTGCTCTTATAAACATTTCAGGGAGTGGTGAAAGTCCATGGAATGGGAGAATACTATCTGCTAAAAGGTACAGGGGATAGTAGTTAACAAGAATGTATAAATCTGTATGTTGGATATAAACATGGTTTAAGTATGCAGTATAAATTTTAATTGTTGGCAAGAAGCGACTTCAGTTTTGAGAATTAGATAGAAGGGGTTGTAACCCATTATGTGTGCCTTATATGCCACACACACCAGGCTCCACAAAGGACTGTTTCCCTGACTGGGAATCAAACCAGGGCTACAGCAGTGAGAGTGCTAAATCCTAACCACTAAAGCACCAGGGAATATAAAAGTTTTATTAAAATTATTAGATTAGATTAGATTTCTCTCCACAAGTACCTGAAAGGAAGTTTTTGGTGAGGTGGTTGTTGGTCTGTTAAGCCAAGTAGGAAGCGATAGGATAAGAGGAAATGGCCCCTTGCACCAGGGGAGGTTTAGACTGGATATTAGATTCCTGCCCAGGGAAGTGGTTGTCACCATCCCTGGAGGTATGTAAAAGACATGTAGATGTGGTGCTTAGGGACACGGTTTAGGGGTGGATTTAGAAGTCCTGAGTTAACAGTTGGACTTGATAATCCCAAAGGTCTTTTCCAACCTAAATATTTCTATGATGTCTTTATTCACAGTCATAACATATTTTTTTTAAATTTTATCTATGAATTATCAGAGTCAAACCCAGCTGCAATTAAGACCCAGTGTATACCAGGCATTCTGACATATTTCAGTGGAATCTGAATCAAGCTAGCTCCTGGGTTTTTTTGAGCTACTAGTCCAGTCCTTCATACAGAATCTGAATGGATCTATAAGGAGCTATCTTCTTTGGAGTGTTTCACCTGTCATAACTCAAATGTTAAGCTTCTAAGAGGAATCTTTTCAATCTCTATGTGCCTTTACAAATACATATGAATTTGCAATATATATTCATGACAAGTCAGGAGCCCTGTAGAACTCTTGATTCTCTTTATATGTACATTTGTAACAATGAGGAAAAACATTACTCTCTTCCCTTCTGCATTTTAAGAAGCATTATGGAAGTTGATTGTAAAAAAAGATAACCATTGTTTTCCCTCCCTCCTGTCAGTCAACATGCTCTCTTCCAAAATGAGTTTTACCAGTCGTTGAATGTGTTTTCTTAGAGCAATTTGTCTATTCCTCGCATGCTGATTAAAGAAAATTAGAAACACTTTGCATGTTACACTAACCCCCTACAGATTTGTTTGAGATGTATTTTGGTAATTTAGTCTTAGTTTAATAAATGTGTAACCATTAGTGTATTACAAAAGTCACCAATATGTCATTCACACACTGAGTGATTTAAGCTCTTTCTCTGTTTTCTACATTATGCCGTAGATTAAAAACCTTTTTTTTTTTTTTTTTTTTTTTTTTTTTGGCTTGAGAAACTGCTTCTGAATACAGAAATTGCTCATTCATAATATTTTCAGTATAATTCTACCAAGTATTGGGCTGCAAGAGAGAAAAAAAGACTAAAAGGATTACAGACTAAAACTCAAGTTATGTCAATTATTCTGTGAAGAATTAAAAACTAGTTTTATTTGGGGAAAATAAAGCTAATACTCTTAGGAAAACCCCATCTATTCAAGTTCTTGTGCATCCTTTATATCAAAGCACAGGCATACTTCCAAGATATGCAAACAAGTATATGTAGTTCTTTAGAAGTTTCCTTAGAATTTATTTTCCTAAGTAGCATAAGAATTTTAATTAGAAAAGTTATTTGTCTTTAATTTTTCAGTTCTAGATATGTAAATACTATTCAGAATAGTTTTCATAAAGGATAGTTAGGCATATTGAAATGAATTAATCTTACAAGTATAACAAAAGAAAGAATAGTTTATAGCTGGAAAGATGCTGTGAAGAGCTCAATAGGACATACTGCACTGATTTGGAGAGGGGAAATGGTGTTAAATGGCTTCTCCAGTGCCTAATTATCTGACATAATACTAAACCAAACTAAATTATGTAATTGATCTATTTACAAAAGAAAACTTCAGGCAAATGAAAGAAAAGGGATTTATACTGTGCAATACTGACTACTGCAAAATCTCACTAATTTATGAATCTGTAAGGGGAGAGGCATCTAAAAACAGAAGCCACAATCCAGCACTGGAAATAGGCAACTATCTCAACAGGTTTTGATAGATATTTAGCAAAGTAAGTGCAAAATAGGTTTTAAATATCTTCTTCAGTGCTGCAAAAAGAAGTGGTTAGTGATCTTTCAGAGATGTGTGGTGGGGGTTTGACTCCCAGTAGGCTCAAGACAGGAATGAAGCAGGATATCCAACATTATTTTAAACATTGAGTATATTGGTCAAACAGGTCCAATATGGGTCACCTTCACTCCAGTTGTCTGTGTAGATCCTGTTAGCCATGGATGTTCTGAGAATCTTTCTGAACTGATCCTTCAGTAGATTTGGGCAGAAAAAATACTGATGTTTGTAATTTTGAAGAGGTAGGCATGAAGCCGTTGTACACCATCAAAAGCAAAGTGTTTATGTGACTTCCATCCAGTATTTTGGAAACTGGATACCTTCTGCTGCTTCTAAAATTTAATAGTAGCTGAAAATGATTTTGTGAATCTAAGTTATAAACACAGGAATCTCAAATGGCAACTGAAAAACTCAAGATAACTTTGTGAATCTAGTTTCACAAACAGTAGATTTGATGGTGATCCCTAACTATATTGAATTCCATTATTTGTATATAATCCAAAATACCAAAAATAAATGGTTGCAGTATGACCAGACCACCTTATAGAAAGTCCTGTAGGAAGAACTCACTGCATTACTCACTATAATCAGTGAAGAATTCAATTCAGAAATCAAGACAGCTAAATGTAGCTGCCCACGCATCACTGTCTATAGACATGGTGACTATAGCAGTCAAGAGAGATCTGAGGCTGTGTTCAGTTGTCCACACATGAATGTTTAGTGGAATTTGACATATTTTAAGGCATATTTTCTGCTAATTGCTGATCCTAAAGCATAACAATGTTCAGTGCTAGATCCAGCAGATTCCCAAGGATGTCTTGGTTGTTCTAGAGTATGTCATACAGAATTAAGTGCCTATATGTAGGCAACTGAATCAAAGATCTTGGTATTTACTTTAGGGTCAACTTCTGGCAGGGTTCTAAGTTACACCGATTGTAATAATTTTACATGCATTGACTCCATGGGGATTTAGATATGTGGCATACCTACAGGTACCTATACATACAGGACAAAATTTAGACTTTTTAATTTTGAACCGAATTCTGCAGTCGAAGTCTGATACTGAATATAAGTGTAAAGGGCATCATTTAAATATAACCTTATAGACAAAATCTTTTCTTTTTAAAAACATTGCTGTAACCTTTTTTCTTTTTCTTAAGCCTCCAAAGACTGTACCTATCCAGTGGAAACCACAACAGTTGTATCAGACAAAAATATTGAGCATGAAATTCAATGTCTACATGTCAATGTCAAGTGTCTAGGAAAAGTAAGAAATATTTTTTTAAATGCCTGTATTCATTTACATCTGATGTAGGAAAAAAAAAAAAGGAATACCTAATGAAGTGATGATTCAGCTAAATTTAGTCAACTTTGTTTATGCCATCATAAATTCTACAGAGTTTTCATTGACCTAAATGCGTGTGAGCATATCAGTTATTCACAGGGGATCACACTGCAGTCTTTTCTGTCTATGAATCCTGAAGCACTGCATAAATTAAAAAAGCATGTGCTGAAAGATTTTTGAATTAAGACTCGCTTAAAAACAAGTTGACTGATTTGTCAGGCTTGCAAGATAAAGACTGCCTTTCCATCCTAACCAAAGTTTGCTCTTATTACATAATTAGTGTGTAAGGGAAAGAGAGCTTCAAGATGATATACAGTGGTCATGAGAAGAGTGGTTTGATATATGGCAGTCATTTGTGCTGTGGTCTTCTGCTTGACTCTCTAAATTCATACATTATTCTACCCGTTACACATTGAACTTGTGCAGTCACAGTCTTGTATTTGTATTGTATTTCAGCAGCCTTACGAAAAATTTTAGCAGCTGCACAAATAAATTTTTTTTGTGTATTTTTTTAAGCAAGTCATTTTGGTTCTATCATTCTATCTTCTTCGATGTAGAGATGATAAAAGTATTTTACAGACAGATATATTTTATGTGCATTGTGATTACAAAAGGAAGTGATTTATATAGGAGATTGTATTGATAAATAAAACTAATACAAATCAAACTCAAAGCAAAATGCATGAATTTTGTAATTTATATTTCTTAATTTTACATGGACAAGATTTTCAAAATTTCTTCAACATTTTAAGACAAAGAGTTCTTGGAAAATTGTGATTACAATATAGAAAACAGAATGATCCTCATGTTGATAACAGTTTAGAATACAATATGTATATTTCTTTATATCTGTGTAATGACAGATAAGATTACCTGGTTTTACTAAGTTATGTGTTTCAAAAACTAATTAAAGTGAAAACAAAGGCTCAGCAAGCATCAAAGGAACTATGACAGACCAAGGCACACAATAAGTAACATGATCAGTGAATATGGAGCATACTAAGTCAGCTACTCTTAAAATTGTCAAAGAACAATTAGATAATTGTCCCTTGTCCTACCTTCCAAGATGACTCAAGGAAAGAATTTCTTTTCCTGAAACACCATAAAAACTGAGGTGGGTTGTTTTCCAAAGGGTTACAGGGCTTATTTTGGGATGCAGACAGAAGAGGATTTTGAGATGGAGCAGAGGGAATTTCAAGACGGAATAAAACTGTGGGGTGTCTTTAGAGGACTGTGAGAATTTGCAAAACATTTAGGGGAAGGTTCAAAAGTAGGGGAAGGTAGGGATAAAGCTGGGTCAGGGAGAAAAACGGAAATAAAAACGGCAAGTAGGCAAAAGCCTGCCAAACCTGGTAGTTGATTACCACAGCCTGTTGTAAATTCTTATTAAATCCATTCCGTTTTCTGTGTGGGTCACTCCATGTGGCTGTGTGTGCTAACTGTTCGTGAACTTCAGGTTAGACCAGTTGGTGAGTAGGAAGAGATCAGTACAGGGAAACATCCAAAGCATCAGTCTGTGTGTGTGAGTAGGCGAAGGATATTGGATATATTTAAAAACTGTGTTAGTATTCAAGAAACCCACAGATGTGTATTTGTGAATCACAAGTGAGGGTATGCATATATCCTGACTGCAATCCCAGCCACCCTGGGAAAGAGAATAGGATGAGGCCATCTGTGATGTTCTGTCTGTGTGAGTGCTGTGGGTGTTCATGTGTGTGCTGATAAAGGCACTGACCTCTTTCTGTGCTGGTCTGGGTGTATGGCCATATATGCATGTGTGTGTGTGCACATGCATCAGCTAGTAACACGTGCTCAACCTTACTGCTGCCATATAGAGAACACAGACCTGCTGCAGCCTCCCTTCTATCAGACTGGGATGAGAGAGACCCCAGGAGGATTCATATAACTATATGATTACAATTTATGACTCAATAACATATGCTATTAATCTTCTTCCACAAGACACTGCATAGCTTCAGCTCCACTGGCTGTCTTAAGCACATTTAACCCCATCTAGCACAGAGATGCTAAGCAGTTATAGGTGAGGAAGTCATAACAACTGAAAGGTAGCTCACCTCACACTGAAGGTATTATTCCTTTCAGCTCCTGAGAAGAGCATGATTAAAAGCTTAGTTAATCTACATTTCATTGCCAAGGACATTGGCAATGAACAGGCATTGAAGCAAAAAGAAGATAGTTGTGTGGTTATAACAGTCACCCAGGACGTGAGTGTGTGTTGGTTACTTAGATGAATAGCTCAAGCTGTTGCAGAGCAAAGAACCTGAGAGGCAGTCTGTGAACGAGAACTTGTGACTGCAGATATATCTTGTTATGGCTCTCCATCTTCATTTTAAAATCCTGATGCTTTTTCATGCTGCAAAGAGGGTAGAGATTAAAAAAAGTGAGGGTGTCTCCATCATTGCATCTCTGAAAAAAGATTGCAGAGGGATATTTTGCTCACAGATTGACCAGGCAGAATAAACCTTGCTATTTCATTGCACATCTGTTACTGACTTCAAAAAAAGAATATCATCTAAGCAGCTCACAACACTGTGTTGAAGGCTCAAAATTCTTTATAAAAAGTCTGTCATCAAACTATTGCCTTATATCATTCCTGTTTAAAACTGGGGGGACCAGATGGGACCATATGTTTCAGATATTCCCGGCACGTAAAGTGCTGCCAGAATTAACAAGTGTGTGCCATTTCGGCAGCTAGACTGTTGACAGAAAACTGACACTATTGCTAGCGGCACCGCAGAAAGTGCTCTTGGAATTAACTTATTGACAGATATCTATCAATTAAAACCAGTAACATCAATGTCAGAAAGTGATGTTCTGCTGACAGTCTACTACTTGAGCTTTAATTGAAAGAACTCCATATAGCTCTGTAGCATACATACTTGGCAGGTTAGAAGGACTCATGTAAAGCAATCCTATTCCTTTGATTTACTTATCCTACTTGCATGCATTTCTGTCGTCTGGGAGGAGTTGCTGAGTTTGGTGTGAATTTCTTCTACTTCATCACTCAATAGTAAAGGCCACATCTTACTGATTTTCTGTTTCTTTTTTCAGAATTCATTTCCTTTACATTTTACCTTGAGCTTCTATGCATCTCCTGCAAAGCTATCACTGTTGATCACTCTGAGCCAGTAGATTTTAGAATGGGTTATTAAACATCTACCAGATATTTTTTTCCCCTCAAACTTCAACTCTCCATCAGATTCTTTCATCACTGTAGAAGAATTGTAGAGGAATCATAGAAGAATGAAGGTGAGTTAATTAACATTGATAATACACAGTTGTGGACTTTCCCCAGGGATGGTGGGTTGGCTGATGTGGATAATGTACAGCTGTGGCTGGTTCCTGCTAAGTAGTTAAATAACTCTAAGGGGTATGGAAGAGGGGTACTGGGTGAAGAGAGACCTTGAAGAAGCAGAGGGTGGAGAGAGAGAGAGAGAGAGAGAGAGAGTGTGCGCGCGCGCGCGCGTGTGTGCGCGCAAGTGCAAACATGCAGATGTGCCCCAGATATAGGAGAGACAAGGATAGGCCCTGAAAGAAGCGGGGGGGCCAGATGAGGAGAGGCTGGCTGGAAGAAGAGCACTAGAGAAAGAAGAATGCAGACACAGCAGAGGCAAGAAGCAGGGTGGACTGGCCTGAAGAGGATCAAGAAGCAGCATGGACAGTAGATGAACTTTTGAAACCTTGTGGGGGATTGGTGGCTGTGCCAGAGCAAGGCATAGGAACAACTTATTAAAGTTAACCTGGTGTGGGATGGTAAAAGCCTTGTTGTAGCCGGCTAGTTTTGATAGTACTGTGGCACATCACCACTTCCTGCTTAATGAAATTAAGTTTTTGAAACTCTTCAAAATTATGTTATCAAGCCTCTAATAAACCAGTCTGATTTGTCTGTTTATCTGCTTTCTTTCCTAATTTGCTTTCTTCTCTGGTTTCAAAACTGGTGTAGCTATTGGTATAGCAACATTGTAGAGGCTCATTCAAAAGACACAGTTAAATATTCTCTAGGATCAAATTAGTATGGTGAAAATCTCAGTAGTTTACATGTCCTTAGGCTAATGCTTTGGGACATGACTAAGCAAGGTGGAAGAGAAAGTAATATGTGTGTTATATAGGATCAGGAATGCTGCTTATGTACAGTGGTAGACTACAGGTTTGTTGTCTGAATACAGTCACAAACCAGACAGGCCATAAAAGTTGATAATGTGCAAGTAGGGTCACAGTTCTTTCAGGCCCCTAATCCCTGTTCATGGAGCACAAAGCAGCTGAAAGTATAAAGCAGGTCCATCGCTATGCTACAGACCAAGGCAGGCTTCTTTTTTTCTTTCATTCCTGTGTATCCCTTAGATGTTTGTGTTGGAAGCCTGAATAACCATGTGCCCAGTTTCAGATATCCAAGCAGTCCTATGAAATGCAAAGTTGTTGAATAGTTTTCAGGAAGCAAGGTAGAAGTCATGATTGAGAATACAGCACAAGCTCTTAAGGATGAGGACTAGAAAGGGAAGATGAAGGAAAAATACCACAGAATGAATGCTCATACATTCAAGGTATTACAAAATAAATGAGAAATAAAAGCTGCACAGTAACATCCTGCCCAGATGAAAGATTTACATTCAAAAAGTAAGTTGGTAATGCTCTCTGCAATAACTCCATGACTCAGCATTTAACTTTGGTAATATGTTCTCTTCCAGATGACAGCAACATAAATAATTTCCTACAGTTGTTAACAGCAAAATGACTTTTTATTCTCTCAGATTAGTGGGATCAGAACCTCGACAGTTCAAGAAGGGAAAATTTGGTGCATCAGTGGGCCCATTTATTCGTTGTTATAAAGAAAAAGCTTTGAACAAAAAAAGAAATGAGGTTAAAGTTAATTAAAAATTACTCTTTCTGTTGTTAAAACATGAATCTTGTTAAATTTTTGCATTATTATGAATTGAAAATTACTAGGATTAGATGAAGAGCCCTATGCACCAGGAATTTAGAAGGTAGAATATTAGACTTAATGTAACTTAAAAATATATGCTCTTAATTCTTTACTATTATAAACTAAAACTAGGATCAACCTTTCAGTTTTCTGACTTGGACGTTACACAAAGAATATCACTCCATCAAACATCCTCTACCTTCACAATGCATCCCACAGATAATTATTTACTAACTTCAAATTGAGTAATATCAGAGTAATATTTACTATCCATTAAGACATGTGGGAAAACCTTAAATTCAGAATCTGACACATCTCGTGGATACACTCGATAATGCAAAACTGCTTTGCATTCTATAAAAATACACCCTGTATCTCACTACCTATGTCTTAATGACATTAAAGTGAGCTTTACTAAATCTGTCTGCTAGAGTCTTGGTAACAAAGTAATGTCTCAAACAGTCCTGCTCCTAATCTCCCACATAGATCGCCTGGGTTTTCAAGCAGTTTTCACTATAGTAAGAAACAGTGAGAAGTCAGACCTCTCTAGAGGGAAGAAAACACTGAAACAGATCTAAAACAAATGTAACTTTTTTTTTTCCACAAGACTACTCTGAGGCTATGCAAGACAACTAAAACCTTTATCAACTTGTATTGATGTTGCCAACTTTAAGGTAGGATTTACAGCAAGTAATAATTCTAAAAGCCATGATCTGCATCAAAATTAAGTACCAAGCACCATGAAGAATATCATCCTTCGCTGAAAAATTCATTAATTCTAGAATTCATTTATTCTAGAATAAAACATACTTTCAGCTCTATTTCTTCTGTCTGGAGAGAGTATGAGAGAAAAACTATTCGCCAAACAGTAGTTAGGTTGCTAGAAAAACAACTGGCAGGAACTTAGATGTTATGATGGTGACTGCAGAACAGGAGGTAATACAGAAACAGCAACAAAACTAATCCTTAGTACATGGCCTGACAGTGACAGGAAAAAGGGGAAAAGGGTACTGTATTGGTGAAAATTAATGTCTTGATTAATGGGATTCAGTATCCTTTTTGCTTTTGATCTAGATGTGCTGATTAATGTTATCAAATCTTTCTGTTCAAACACTGTGGCTGGATTCTCCCTATGCACAGTTAAATCATAAAAGGGCCCATGCTCACTTTAATCCTTGTACCTTGCCAGCATGGTATAAACAATAGTGAAAATGTTGCTATGGGTTGTTTTATTGATGTTTTAATTGCAGTAATATACTTCTGCTGTCATAAAATTTTAGGTACGATTTAAACCTGGTGGAGCAATGAGATATAAACTGGATGAAGGGGGAGATTTATAAGTAAATTCAGCAGTGAACTGGTAGATTAATGAAAAACAAAGCATTCTGGTTGCAACATTAATCTCTGAAATGGCATTAATAATGTTTTGGAGGAAAAAAAGGTATTTTATATTCTAATCAAAATTTCATTAGCATTTCAATAAACTGAAAGTCAGTGCTTTGAACTCCAGTAAAACTAATCACATATAAAGTCCATGGTAAGTCTGCAGGCTATTTGGTTCATTTATTCTAAATGTGCATTTTTATGTTCCATTTTGCCTTCAGAAAAACAAAAATTTGGAAAAGTTTAAGATTAATCTTTGTGATTTGAGTGTTGTAAATATGGAGGAAGATGGAATGACTTTAAATGTCCATCTCCTCTCCCCCTTGCCAACTACTACACTTGAAAGCAGGAACCCTGTTTTGTTTTGTTTTAAAGTAAAATGCCTGTGCATATTTGAGAGCAAAGAGCAAAGGAGAGAGTCCTGACTGATAATTCACTCACATCAGTGGTCCAGCAGTACTGGGTTATTATTTTCTGTTTCTAGGGAGCTGACCGTGGGTGGATGCCAGGTGCCCACCAAAGCCACTTCATCACTTCTCACCTGGACAGGGGACAGAAGATATCACTAAGGCCTTGTGGGTCAAGATTAAGGACAGGGAAAGATCACTCACCAATTACCATCACAGGCAAAACAGACTTGAGTTGGGGAAATCAGTTTAATTTCTTGCCAATCAGATCAGAGTAGGATAATGAGAAATAAAAACTAAATCTTAAAACACGTTCCATCACCCCTCCCTTCTTCCTGGACTCAAGTTTGCTCCCAATACCACAATATTGAAGACCACATGCAAGGAAGTCCTCTTTAAAAGGTGATTACTGACCCTGAGATAGTAATTTTTGCTCTCAGCTGGCTGAAGATATCCACATTATAGAGCCTTAATCTGGATAGATAATTGTTCTCCCCTGTGACTCCCTGCAAAACACATTGTATAAATGACCGTATGTGTTCCTGCGTGCTTCCCTTCAATATCCCATTAGTGCAGAGGGTCCTTAGGTAGACACAAGTGCTTTCCAAGAGCATAACAGCCCAAAGGGACATACTGATGTGCCAGTTTGGGGAAACGAGGCCAGCATACAACCACCACACATGCTTGATTAAGAGGAAAGGCCACCAGGGCTCCATCCAGGTAATATTCCTAATCAGGAAATCATTAGAGGACATCATTTGAGTCAAAGGCCTGAAATACATACTGAAGTTCATCAAATTAAGGCCAGCAGGTCTGAGACTGTTTTTTTCTAGATTAAGTGTACTTTATGGAAGGAATGAAAGCAGTGTGAATCAGGAAATCATTTACAGAGCAGAACGTGTTGAGAAAGATACCTCTTGTCTCCAGCATGATCAGAGTGAGAGGATTACAATGAAAGAAGCCTCTATCAATCAGCCATTTAAGAATTCCTTCTCCTCCCACTCCTTTCTTCCATATTTTCCTTTTCACTCCTATCTTTCATAATAGATATTAAACAAAAAAAGTGAAGATTTCTAAAAATCTTATTTATTCTTTCTGTTTCTTTACTGCTTCTCCCTTTGCCTGCATTACATAAAGTCTGTTAATGTGGTTCAAGTTTCTCCTATTTTTTCTGTGTTTGAATTATGTGTAGTTTCATCCAAGACAGAAAATTTACAAGGTGGCAGGGATGAAATCACTCCTGTTTGATTTATATGGAAGAAATAAAAATTGCACTTCCGTAACTGTAATTTTTCTCTTGCAGCTCTGTGTACTACTATAGAGTCCCAGGACTCAAGTTACCAGCTTTTAGTAAACAAGTGGCCGTATATTGTTTTACTTATTCTTCCTAATAATTCTGTAGCATCTACTGTGTAGATGAAAAATGAAATCTTGTGTTTTCTCAGAAGTGTTTAATTCTTTAATAAAAATTAATTCATATCTTTCCTGTGGATGTTAGGATGGAGTATATTACTAACATGAAATCTCATATAAAAGAGTTCTGAGACTCTATAGCATTATGCTTAGTGCCAGTTTTATTGTATCATCCATGATTTAGTTACAGAAACATCCACATTATTTATAGAAAATAATCATGATTTACAATAGCTGAGCTGGTTGACATTGCAAGTTTTCACAGAACTAATTTGCAATGAAAAATATTTTTTTAAAGGGGGCAGTGAGGAGGAGGAGAGGGCAATGGGCAACAGCAATTAGCAGGGGAAGGCTGAAGTTTGCAAATTCTGTCAGCAGCACATTTGCAACCTGAGTTTACTCTTATAGACAAGCAGCCACCTCTAAACCCCTGCTCCCTTATGTCACTACAATATAACTGATAGTCTTGCATTGTGAAGTTTTCTGCAGCTAACCAAAGCCGTATAAATTAATATTAATCAGTTACCATCTACTTTCTACTCAAGAGGCATGTAAAGTTAAAGGTTGTTTCTCTTCTCATGAAAGCTCAAAACCATGTCCTCTGCTGCTAGATTTATAAAACTACTTTCTTCCCTCAAAAATAAATGTGGCAACCAAAAATACCTTTCATTATCTCACCGACTGACCTCTAATTGGTATCTTCATGAATTTACAATCAAGCAAACATTTAATTTAATTTAATGGAGAAGTGCACACTTCAGAAATTTGAATATGTTACAGGTTGCCAGATGATAAATTTGATAATGCAGTTGCTGTGTTCTGCTCAGATGAGTGAAGAAAACTGCCAGGAGGATTTTCACTATCTGATTTCTCCTGGTATCAGATGGGTCTGTGGAAACAAATTTCAGTTGCACGACAACTTTATTTGATCTAGCCTATTAATAAAAATTGCAAATATTCTTTCCTCTGATTTCTACCCTTAGTCAGGCCACATTTCCCTCCACTGGCAGATTTAAAGTTTCACTAATCCTAGTTTTCTAACGCTCCATGATATTCTTAACACTTTTGATCTACTGTGCTTTTCAGGTTTTCCTGCTTTACACTTGGAAAATGACTGAGGAGATTACTTTTATCTTAAAAACTGGATACAGGTTCACAAAGAAGTGAATGGCACACCCAGCCACAGCCTGCAGGATCACACCTTAAGTTGCTGAGAGGTATTTTCAAAAACTGTATCTTATTTTTAAGGAGGGATTGGCTCTGAGCTACTATCTCCACCTGTTGCATCAACCTCCACCTATCTCATGAAGCCAGACCTTGTCATAGCTCTCCTCAGGAATTTGTCACACCAGGTGATGAGATGCAGAGTTTCAATATTTCTTGCTCTTTGAAAGAGGCTGTTCTGACTTTCATGTGCAGACCTGGCTGGGTCTGTGTTTTGTTTTACTACCTTCACAAAACACAAAAAAATGCTGTGATTGCATTCAGGAGCTCAGTCTATGTTAAAAAGAGCAATGTGCTAAGAGCAGATCGAACATATGTCAACGAGACCGCACCGGCACTGCACTTGGCACCGCTGCTGTACAAACAGCAGTAGGCAGCCAAAATGGCGGGGAGCGATAATAAGGTATTTGCTTGATATTGCAACACCTGAGCAAAGCCACTGTAGCCCTGCTCTCTGTTACAAGTTGTGTCTACGCTGTGTGCAGCAGAGATCATGCTGAAAGCCACAGCCATGGGTGTAGGCCATGGGCCTGCGGCTCCCCAGAGCTGGGCACCATGAGGGGTCCCCCAGCACAGCAGGGCCCAGCAGCCAGGGCCCATGGCACCCTCAGCCAGGAGTGGGGCACTGGTGGCAGCCCCAGCCCCAGGCATCAGGCAGGTCTCTGGGGACGGGATGAGGCAGGGCTGGGACACGGGCCCATGGGTGGGCCTGGCTCCGTGGGGTCCATGACAGGGCAGGCCGGGGGATGCTGGAGCCTGGGCCCAGCTGCGGTGTCACTGGGCGGGGGCTGATGGCTTTAAGATGGGGTCCCGGCTGTGGGCGAGGTGGGGGTCCCAGGGCAGCTGGTTCAAGCAGTTGCTATTTTACTGCAAATTCCTGCATGAGCAGGTGCTAGCCATCTGTATTTTTCCATTTTAATTTAAAACTTCTGATGATTCTTTTATTTGGGATGTTTTTCCTGTTGTGTGAATGAAGAGCCCAGTGGGGAATCTCTTTAACTTCCTATAAATGCAAGCAATGAAAACCTGATTTAATTGTTGTTGATCTTTGCTTTAGCCTTAGTCCTTTATATATTGTTTCAGCAATACTCCTTTATATATAAAAATGCAACTCTCAAACATAGCTGTGGGTGTGGCTGAATTATGGGTTTTGGAAGTAAATTATGTTATTGCATGCACGTTATTAGCATTTTCAGTAATGAGGCAATATCTTTTTTTCACTTTTTTTTAGATTTTACTAATTAAATTTTATTTTAACACTTGAATTTTTTGTGAGCACAGACTATATGCCCTTACACCAAATGTATGGTCTGTATCACCATGTAAGAGCTACACTTCTTAAAATACTTATATGAAATATAGTTAAGAAAATTCATTGCTTTAATTAGAGAAAAGTAGAAATAAATGCCTAGGGAGTACAGATTGTATTGAAGTCACATCAGAATTGTTTCCTAGCATTACAAAATTATTTTAGGGTAATTTAGGGTAAATTGTACTCTGCTTAGAGATGGCAGAACTAGTTCTTATCAATTTACTTTCTCTGAGCTTCCTTCACTGGAGTTCTAAATTTCTTTGTCGTTCAAAATACATTTCTCTTTTTGGCATTAGTTTCTCTATTTGTTGAATCTTGAAGAGAATTGCTCACATCCTAAAGAAAAAGCATGTGTCTATCTGCCTATCTGGACAGACTATGACATTAAATTTATAGCTTGTAAACTAAATGCACAGGCTATAATTTTTCCTGAGTGTTTTGTGCATATCTCAGTTTTTGAGAACTCAGCCTGAACAGGCTGTGAACCCTTTGACAAAAGTTGACCTTCTGAACAGGCATTTGACTAAAATCTGCTGAATAATTCACCATAAGCATACTCACTGTACGTTCTGACATTCTATTGCAGTAGAGATACCCCAGAGAATTCTACTATTGGACATTTTAATAATTAGAACTCTGACTTAATTTTCATTCAATGTTTTGGCCAGTGTAGAGGGAGGGATGTTCCTCCTGTGATACAAGACCATCACAAGTTCCAATGTATGTCATGACTGAAGGGTCAGTTGCAACTCCATCTTCCTCTGGATAATTTTGTTACATTCACTGAGGAGTCTGTCTGTCAGTACAATTATTCTGTGTCAAAATAATTCATGGGTCAGAGAAACTTCCTTAGAAACTTTGAATGTGGAAAAAGCTGGTAATATGTATTGTCTTCTACTGCACCTTAAGCTTAAACTACCTCCTCCAGGGATCACAGCTAATTGCTCCCTCTGAGGGAGTCCCTCAGCTCTGGGTGTTTACTTGATATTAAACTCAGTTTATAGTACTTGTACTGTTACTACTACTACTGCTTAGGTATTTCAATAAAGAAACTCCAGTTCCATAGGAAACAGTTGAGGCCTTTATTCCATGAAAGGCCCCAGATGTGACCTTTTTTAATAATATTATGTAAATTGTTATTGATATCCGTTAGACAGATGAGGATTCTGATATCAGGAATTTTGGTGCTTGGCAAAGAAGGAGGCTTTATTATAAATCAAAGGACTGAAAAAAAAACATATTCTTTATTTTGGATCCCTAGATTTTTGGCTATGACAACTAGTTTTCCTAGCATCTCCTTCTAACAAATGAATACACAATCCGGGGTTTCCTCCCAATGTTTAGCTGAGACAATGTTAGTTCTGGCTAAAAATACTCAGAACACAGAAAGTTAAAATTTTGACATTGTAAAAACTTTCTTCTTTTAATCCTTCTTCTTTCTGCTTTTCTTTCTCAGCTACTGCAAATTAAATTGTTAATAATTACCACTGCTATCATTATCATCAGCACAGCTGTCCCCAAAATGAGGACAGAATAATCACTGGTGTCCTGAAGAAAGTTAATGGATTGCATAACTCACTGCTTTTTTTCCAAGTAATAAAATGAAACCATCTCTCTGCTATTGCTGTTCCTTTGAACAGTTTTCATAATAGGCACAGGTGCTATCACATCACAAGTAAGAGTGAGAAGGGGATTACTGCAGTTGTTACAGTGTCCTAGTGTTTCAGACTTTTAAGTGAAAAATATGTTCTGAAGTACAATTATGTAGCACCACAAAAATAATCAACAATTATGACAAAATTATTGGGGATGTGTAAGAACATTGTGAGCAGTATAATGTTCTGTTTATTTGTTGTTTAACAGCATTAAAGATTAAAATATTATATACAGAAGCTATGTCTAAGCAATGTTAGCATTAGAACAGTATTATTTGCACTTATGAGAAAAGCTCAGGAGTAAAAAAGTTGGATATGGTTCCTTTTGGACTACAGGACTTACCCAAATGATCATCTAGTGACATCTCTGGAGAAATGGCTAAACAGTATGACTCTGCAAGGGCTTTGACCTTTGTGACGCAGGGCTCTAGATGAAAAATATTAAAAGTTGTAAATTGCTAGTAATTGGAGAGGAGCTAGTTTTGTGAAATTCTAATGAATATAAACATAATTAAGCCTCTTAAGACAGCCTCACTCACTGCAAATTTCTAAAAAGTATAAACATCATAAAGCCTCTCTAGATAGCAACATCTCTAATAGTATTAACCACTATGTCTCATGTGAATACCACAGATATCAGGAACATTTGTGCAGGAAAGACTGTTCATGTACCCTGTTATAAAGTCTGTTAGGATCACAAAATATAGCTAAGGTAATGGTTTATTTATCAAAACTGAATTGGAACTTGAAGCTTATTTAATAAGAACTCATGTATGATTTAAAACCCGTAAGTGAAAATCACAAGCTCTGAGTACTGTTAGCAATGCCTATAATAAGTTTCCATACCTTATTTTCCTAATTTTGGGTGGTTGTGGTGTACTAGTAAGACTATTGCATCCTAGGCATCCTACAACACTACAAAATTAGAATATGTGGATCAGTCATAATTTAATTTGTTAAAAACCTTAAATGGAAGACACTAATGACATTATAAGGACAGGTGTCAAGATTTTACATGTTTTATGAATAGGAGCTTAGGTGCATTCTTATGGAGAATAGAAATTTAGGACTTAGGTTCACAAAAGGATTTTATTTTTTATTTATATTCTCACATGAATAGTTAGATTGAAGACAACATCAGTGGTATAGAATTTCAAAATATAATTCAATAAAATTCAGAACAAGGACAGTATTTTCACTGTATTTGCTGCTGTTCGTCTGCACTGTCAAAGACCTGTTCCTCAGTTAAACATAAGCTTTGATCTGGAAACTCCCCCTTTATTTTTATTTTTCCAAAAGGAAAGAATATGTCTTTCCTGATCTTTAAGAGATTTGAACTAGAAAAGATGAAGAAAAATCAACTTTATATAAACTTTCTACTCTTAATGGGACACAGTGAATTGACTTTATTTGATGATTGATGTAGTTGAAGGAAGATAGGCTGTTCATACCACTACAGTTTCAACCATATCTGATCATTTAAATGAGCTAGATGCTGAGACCTAAACGAGCATTTATTCGGTGCAGCATTTCTTTAATCCAAATACAGTGCTGCCAGATTTCAAATAGGAATGTGTCTTGATGGAATATGTTTATTTCAACATTTGACAAGGAGAAAAAGGTAACAAATTTCAATCTCTTGTTTACCTTTGAAACCCATGTTTGTGGGTTTTGAGATGAAAAAATGGCATCTTTATTTATTTTTCATATAAAATATACTATTTATATGCTCAGTAATGTAAATTTTAATTCAAAATTTTAAAGTCAAAATATACTATCTAAATATAAATAATTATAAATATAAAAAAACCCACTATAAATCAGCGGGAGCAGAATTCCTTTTCTAAAGGAGATCTTCAAAGTCTTCTTCAACTGTGTGACCCATCTCATTGTCTGTTGGGTTTGCCAAGTTCGGGACACAAGTGCCTGCTCCATAGGTAGGTAGGCAGACCTTCCAGCATCTCAGTGTGAAGTGCTTAATGGCTGGCACGTTAGCTACAAATTGCTGCTGTGTCTATTCTAGACCTCTGAAGACCATCAAGATCACCTTTAGTTTGTCTAGGAGATAAAATGCACAGGGAGTTTTTCCACATCAAAGCAAATTTTAATTGTTCTTTTTAATTTCAAAATACATTAAAAAAAAGATATGAAGTGTCTTTCAATAAAAAATAAAACATTAACAGCTACTTAGACTCAGTTTTGACCTCTCTGAAGGCAAGAATTGTGTATCTTCCTTAGAAATTTGTGTGCATATTTTATGAAAGTGTTAAGTCCTTATGGAATTACAAACAAACAGCTTTGAAATATATTTAGTAAGGAACTATCTATGTGTTTATCACTGCATAGATTACTTGCTGCCAGTAAGTTTTTAGATAAAAGAGCTTCCATTGAGGTTTAAAACTAATTGGTTTTGTTTGTTTGTTTTTTTCATTGTAAATTCTTAGGAAGCTTGAAAAGATTGCTTTAGTCAATTTGCTGAAGTAGGCTTTCATTAGAGATGTACTGAGCAGTGCTTTAATCAGTCCATGAATCCACCAATTTCAGATAATTGGTGCTAATCATAATTTCTCAGCATAAAAGGACTTCAGCAAGGATTTTTGTCAACAGCATATGTGAAGGCACAGGGCTTTACAGGCATGATGGAAGCTCACCCTTTTGTGGAGCCTACCTGTTCACTGGGCTGAACTTGTGTTAGATGTACCAAAAGACATAGACTAATAAAAATTACATACCTGGAATTCTGAATCTTGGTCACCTTGAAAGAAACTTGTTGCCCAGAAGTAGGCATCCCGCCTGCATTTCTATAACAAGAAAATGCAACAGGGAGCAATTCTATCCCTTTTTTTTTAACTGGGACAGAATGGCTTGCATTCAGGTAGTCATGCTTACTCCCTCCTTATCAAAACCAGGTACCTGCATCCAGTCTGGGGTTTTATGATGCTCCTTGGTCCCTTGTCACCCCTGAGCTGTGGTAAAGCATTGTCTGGAAGCACATGAGTTCACGCAGGCCACAGTTGTGCCACGGACACTGCCAGAAATACAGCAGTGTGTTTTGTGTTCTAACACAGATGTGGCCACAGGCTCCCTTTTCACGAAGTCTGAGGTGCCTCAAACATGCTGTCCAAGATACTCCAGCCATTAAAAAACTGGGAACCGGTGAGAAACTGAAATATGTTCTCTTCTGTCATGTAGTAATGAGGCATAAGGACTAGAAAGTCCTTACTGTTTCAAGAAGTGTTGGTTGTCTTATTTGAAGATATACTAATTACTTCATAGAGCCTTTTCTTGAAAAGAAAAATGGTGAGTATAATACCTTTGTTAGCCCTGAGAAAACTGAAATATACGGTTCTGCCTCTTTTAAAGGTTAGGCTCCCCTCAAGTCATTCTGGAATGAAAAACCAGAGAGGGTCATCCTGCTTCCTCCCACTAAAAACAGTGTTGGTAATTAAGTACCACACAGGCACTCACTCACTTCCCACCTCCAGCAAGATGGGGAGGAGAATCAGGGTAAAGGTTAAACTTGACAGTTGAGATAAGAACAATTTAATAATTGAAATAAAATAAAATATAATAAATAATAGTAATAATGATAATAATAACAACTATAGTATATATATATAAAAACGAAAAAATAAACAAAGAAACAAACAGAAGAGAGAAAGAGAGAATAAAACCCAAAGGGAAAAAACAAAAAAACAAACCTAAGTGATGCACAGTACAGTTGCTCACCACCCACTGATTGATGCCCAGCCAGTCCCCAAGCAGTGATCAGCGTGCCCTTGGCCAACTCCCCCCTGTTTATATACTCAGTATGATGTTCTATGGTGTGGAATATCCCTTTGGCTAGTTTGGGTCAGCTGTCCTGGCTCTGCTGCCTTCCATCTTCTTGTGCACCTCCTCACTGGCAGAGCATGAGAAACTTGAAAAGCCCTTGACTTAGAGTAAGCACTATGACACAACTGAAACACCAGTGTATTATCAACATTATTTTCATACTAAATCCAAAACACAGCATTGTACCAGCTACTATGAAGAAAATTAATTCTATCCCAGCCAAAACCAGGACAAATGGTCTGTTGTAGAGCAAAATATATTACTCATATATGTGACACAGGAAAAAAAAAAAAAAGGTGTTGCTGTACTTTAAGGTTGCAATAGGACAGCTGTGAACTAACCAACTGTTCTTGAACACAGCCTTACCTCCTATTCGTACTGCACACCTTTTAAAGCCAGAATGGGGGACTCCAAGCACACCTTGTACCTTGTTACAGACCTTATTCATAAGGTTTGGGCTATAATCCTGTCTAAATGGTTCTGCCAGTGTCCTCACCCGACCCAAACAGTAGGCTTTTGGTTAGGATTGTTGCCAGTGACTGAAGTATTCTGGGTTTGAATGAATTCAAGGCTGAAGACAGAATTCAGTCTGTCTCTGTTTCTTCAGGATAAGTGTTTTAAATTATAGTTTATGATATAAAAGGTAGGACCAGTATATTTATGTTGCTTTAAAATTAGATCCCTGCAGTGCATTTTGCAGCCAACTTAATCACATGCAAGTTTGTTAACATTTTCTATAATCTCTTTCTTAAAAGAGGTCTCAGCAGATTCAGGTACACAAGTGCCTAGTTACTAGATATGTCTAGTCCAGCAGGATTGGTTATTGAAAACAAGTCTTTGAAAACAAGTATGCTAGAGTTTAAAATGCAAATAACTTTTTAAGTTTGAGATTTAAATTATTTGAGTCTGGGTTTGTAGCTCTCTGATTGTTTCTAAGAGAAACAGATGGCATTAGCCTAACATGTATGTACAGGACATGGTCTACCTAGTTAAGTAATTTTAAAAAATTCCAGTTATAGAATCCAAAGACTGCTAAAAGTTTCCTCAAAATGTTTCTTGATGCTGCTCCACAGGACATGAAGCATTCTTCACCCAGATGTCTGATCTTAAGGCATTTTTTAGTTAAGGACATAAGAATTGCCTTCCTGGATCAGATCAGTAATACATGCTGTCTGCCAGGGAGCACTGTTAGATGCGTAATTTTGCATCTGACAAATCAGTGCAAAGTCATGCACATTTTGGCTATATAGTAATCTGTCTAGAATAGTATTCTTCTTGGTGTTTAAAATACTGAGGATTTGAAGTTTCATATCCTTTTTATGCATAGTCTTATGCATGCTTCATTTTTAATTATCTGCTTTATCAAATATAAACAAAAACTCTCTGAGCAAAGTACCATCCTCCTCAGAATCAGCTTTCTTCCTGCAAGATGAAGTAATCATCTCTCTGCAGCAAAAATGGCTGAAATGCTGTGGCCAGGAAAAAGTTGGGGTCAGAATAGATGGCCACTGTGGTGTTTTCTGGCTTAAAATCTATGATACATAATATTGTAACCATGCATTGTATGATCCTAAAGTACCTGAAATCCATGTGGGCTTAGCTAAATGAATACACAGGCTTTGCACTGTATGTTGTCTTCCATTTGGCAAAATGTAACAGGATGAATTTGAGACTTTATTAGGCATATCTGAATGGAGAGGACATTACATTTTTAAAGTAGAATGTGGAGCTTTAGCCACCTGTCTCCAATTATACTCAGTGTGACTGCAGGATTAAAATGCCATCTAGCTCACTGTGAAAATATGTCCCATAGAATCTCCTTTTAGCTCAGGAGCACTAATGCTAATAACAGCCCAACAGAGAATCAATTTTATTTTGATACTTTCAGTGATTAAATATTTTATATAGAGCCCTGGCAACATTGCTAAAAACTCTGAAACACAAAATTGGAGTTGAAAACTTGTACTGGCACTGAGAAAAACTGCATGTGAAACAGTATGCGCTAATTGAATAACTAGCACAAATGGTAGCCAAGAGAACTACATTCACCTGACAAATTCATATGAAGCAGAATGTGAAATCAAAGAAGCTGTGAAATAACTATGCTGACAAGTATTGAATTTAAAATAAATTAGCAGGCTGCAATTTTAGGTTTTTTATTACTTTGAGTGCATGGCATATTTTAAACATCTTTTGACCTTTAAAAAATCTACGCAAAACCATCCAGTACTTTGGTAAATACTATACATACACTTTTGCAAATGCTATGTTGTCAGACATATTTTCTAGAGTTTCTCCATTCTTATCTCAAGTTACAAGGCTCCAAAGCTGTAACACACTTAACAAATAAAGTGCAAGTCATAAATGAAGTTGTGACAAAGCCTTTCCAGTTGTTAAATATTATTTCTGCAAACTCACACCTTGAAAGTAAAAATGATTAGCAGAATTGGACCATCTTAACAGAAATGTTAGCTAAAGGGACGCTGCTGGAAGGTATCATTATTATATTTAGAGTTTTTAAATATGAATCCTATTTTAAGTTCCAGGTGTTTAATTCCAATGTACAAACAGGTCCTTTTCCATGAAATATAGCTAAGGTTTTCTGTGTTGTTCCACAAGTGTTCCTGTTTAATTTCCTTTCTAGAAAAATAGCCTAAACAGGCTCTGAAAGAGTAATTTGACTGCAGAGAAGTAGCCATTGGATCAGACTCAAGAATTTTTACCATACATTTTCTCATGCGAGATTTTGATGCTAAATAGGGCAGAGGAATATCCCACTAGTCACTTTGGGTCAGCTGCCCTGGCTCTGTCTTCTCCCAAGATCTTGCCCATCCCCAGCCCACTGGTGAGGTGGGGGGAAGGCTGGAGAGACAGCCTTGGTGCTGTGTGAACACTGCTGGGCAGTAGCCACACACCGATGTGTTACCCCCAACTCTCTGGCTACCAGTGCAAGCACAGCACTATGGGGCTCAGCCAGACCCAGTACATTGCATTACCATCATTTTGCAGAAAAACGCAACCCTGATGCCATTTCCTGTTAAGAAGAAATGCTGTCATCTATGCCAGGACATTAGTCAAACAAATGGATCCAAACGATCATGTGTATAAAATGTAATTCAATGTAGCGGAGTTTAAGTCTTTGAAAACACCAAAATATAGAGGACCCTGCACAGATGTCTAGCATGGATGTGTTTCCACCCTGATGAAGACAGGAGATTTTCCATGTCTTCTAATTGCTCTTAGTGTATGCCTCAGCATTTCCTTTTAATCCACTTTTGTGCTTGTTGGACTCCCGGTATTGCTAATTCACTGCCTTCTCCTCTGCTCGCTCAGCCAGCTTTACTCTTATCACTGATCACCTGGATTTTGTGCAGAATCAACAGTACTGGAGAGTTTCTGAGATTGCTGTTGAGACACTTACGAGAGATTTTTCTTCTTGTGTACCTCCTGCATATTTCTTTGCCTTTCTTTACAGAAGTTTTATATTAACTCTGGGGGATACTGACACACTCCAGTTAAGTTACTTCCCCTCCCTCCCCCCAAGAAAACATTCCACTGTTGTGATGAGTTGTGGGAGTTTATTATCTTTTCAATACCAAGTGCTCAAGGAACAGAGGAATAATTATTCCTGTGACCTTCTCTCATGTTCTTTAGCATTACACCATTATTTGCTTTGTGAAAAACATTGATTCCCCTAGCATCTATACAACTCTTGTACTTGAAAACTTGGATAATCATCCCAAGTCTGGCCTAATGTATTATGGCCATGCTCAAGTCACTTCACCTCTGCTCCTCCTCCTGTAAAACTTGGAGAGAAACATATTTCTCTATTAATTCTTTTGATATACTGGATTACAGTAATCTACTACACTACTACATCACTACTATCTTACTGGAATTAAAACAGCAAATGTTAATGATACTGACCATTCCTAGGCAATAAACAGATATGCTATTCATCATCATTCAGTTCACACCACTTTCCTGGTCCCTTTTTCAGCTCCATCTCGATTTCATATGCCATTTCTCATTGCACTTTTGAACAAACAATGGGAACCAAATATTTGGATAATGTCTGCTTTAAATATTTGTGAGTTATGACAATATAAGGCTTTTTTTAGCATCAAGCACATAGAAAAACAACCTTTAAGTAAAAATCAAAACCAACTTTAGATGACCATCCCTTGTGCTGGCACCTTCGCAGTATGTCAAACCTACCTTTGCAACCAGTTTTAGGAACTCAGCTGGGGCTCATAGGGTTTGCCTGTGGTTTAGATTGTAGTCATGGGTGTGTTTACGTGCAATACGCTTGGGTTTCCAGACATTTGGGAAGTAGCTGGCTCACATACGTCCAAAAAAAATGTTTCTTTTGTAGTGATGTCATGCCACCAAAGCCAGGCAGAGAAGCTGTACAGGTTCCGTCACTGAATGTCCTTCTCCCTTCTGCTACAGGAAAGCATGGGGTCTGTAGACAGGCTGAGCTCAACAGCCTGCAAGGGCAATGACTGTATGTATAAACTTAATGTCTGGCAGTACTGACCTGTTAGAGAAGAATATATGGTAATTTTTTTCTTTGAGGTTCTTTTACTAGAATATTAAAGTGTACAGTATAATGCATGTGTCCAGCTTGCCAACAAATAGGAAGAAAAAACATTAAACATTTCATGTTTTGCCTTTGTTTTTTCCTGGACTGACTCTTGCTATACATTTCAACCAATTTTAGCATTTACCTGGAAAAATCTTGGAAAAAGCATGGACTTATATTTAATATTTAAGACTTTCCAGTTTCTAGAGGGGGAAACAACCAATCTAAAAACTGTGTCAGGCTTTCACTGTTCTCTTCAGGCTTGAGCAGTCACTACCAGGCCACCTCTGGTGGTGTAGTCTCAGCTGGAGGTACTGCAGAAATCTGTGCAGTAATGCTGGCTCTGGGAAATGAAAATAAAGTGCTTGTATCAGCATGGTGTTACACCCAAGGAAAATTTGAAAAAACTACTTCCAGTACTATGGCACTGTGTGGTTGTCAAAGCTTGGCTGGTGTGGTCTTGTTGGAGCAACACTTTGTTGTGCAAATATAGACATATTTCATTCTAACTGAGCAGCAGTACAAGAAGAGCAATCTGACCATTTTTAACCTTAGATCAGGGGAAAATACAGGGCCACAGAGAAAAAGTTGATTTTTTTTTAATCTTCTTCAATATTCTACACTTTCACAGCCCTTCTATTTTAATAAAAATAGTTCTCTGTTGCTAGCATCTATGACCAGTTATTCAGAGTATTTTCACACAAGGAAAACAGGTAAAATAATAGTAACCTTTTCAGTAACAGAGATGGAACTCTCACTCTGGTTGTTTTTGGTAATACCATAACCCTAACAGATTTAAGTCTTATTTAGATGTAAATATAAAATAAAATAGTGGATAGAATATCTGGAGAATGTATCAGCTGTACAAAGGATATTTATCAAATAGATAGGCAATGAATGTTGAAATCTCTGCCAATTTAGTTTTTTCTGGATTCCTGGGCTTTTAGCCATTTGCTACTTGCTGCTTTCCTTGCTTCTTGCTGTGAGGTTATATGTGCCTCACAGTCAGGAACAACTTGTAGGGGCATTTACAAGTACTGTGTCTGCTGTTTTTGAACCTATAGTTAAAAACAATTTTTTCCTTCTTCAGTAAGTGAAATACTAGTAATGATACAGTTGTTATCAAATCTAAAGGTAAGAGAGAAAAATGTCAAAGTAAATTTTAGAGTGAATAAAACCCCATATAATTAAAGAGGAAAAATCACTGCTGCAGAGGTCAGCATTAATAACTTTTAAGCAAATTCACATATAAAAGGAAACTGTCAAGTCAGAGCTAACCACTCTGTGTGTGGAGGGTCACTAGATATGATGAAAATAGAACAAGAACAGTTCTTTATTTATTCTTAGTTCAACCTGACTTACATAAATATATTCATGTAAGAATATACACACATATGTAACATATAAGTCATAAGACTTAGTGTCCCATTGTTTCAAAAGGAAAGTAATATTGTGCTGCATAAAACATCTCTATTATATTATGTCTAGAGATTTCCCTGTTTTCTAGGTTTAGTCACCAGACCCAGGTCAGAATTACAAAAAGGATTATATCAGCTGTATGTCAAGGGGTCAGCTGTACAAAAACCCAGTGTCACCTACTTTATTTTTCTCTGAAAATGAGAGATACAAAATGTATAGAAAAAAGTGAAAATAGACACCATATACAAACATATATTTTAATAAAATTAAAAAAAAAAAACAAACAAAAAAAAAAAAAAAAAACAACATGAGTTAAATACAGAGGTAGATGTCTTGAATCCCTGGTAGATGAACAGTCACTCCATCCCCTGTTGGATGTTGTTCTTGGTCTGACACATATAAATAAAAAGTCACTAGCTCCTTTAGTTTTATCTAGGCAACTTCTGATTTCCATATAGGTTCTTCTTCAGTATTTAGTGAGTGATCTGCACTGGTATCTTGGCAAGCAAAGCCTTGCTATTGTATTACTTTGTATTCTTTTGTGAAGAATCATTTATGATTTGCAAGATATTTTAATTTTTGAAAATACAATGTAATTCAGTAATTACCTGAATATAATTTAAAATATAGACATGGGACTTAAACTGATTCTGAACCAAAAATACTTTTCAGAGTGACTAATTCACTATCTGCACTGAAAATTTTGAAAAAGGCAGTTTAAATAGAACAATAAAGAGCAATTTTATGAAAGCATGGCAGATAACAAATGTAAAAGTCTGCTGGAGCAAGATACATTGTGGTGTGTAATGGAGCTAGCTCTGTAGACACACTAGTGTCTATATCCACAGGATTTTCAGCCTCTTTAGAAAAAATGGGCAGGTTTTGCCACATCGCATTTTCAAGTTCTATAGTTTGCAAACATGAAGAGGACCTTTGGATTGAAATGAAAATTAATGTTGTTGAATGAACTGGATGACATAGCACCTCAACTAAAGAGATTTATAATAATTTGTAATAATCGTTAATACTCCAACAGAAAAAGCTGTACTGGAACCTAATGTTTGAAAAATTAAGCTGAAGGAACTAAGATTAAAAAACCATAAACATATGAAACATAAAAATTTAATCAAGGATAATTAATTGCAAAAACTAGCTCTACACCATTTGTTGCAGTTTTAAATCAAAGCTTAAGGTCTTTCAAAAGCCTGTGACATAGATCCTACTGAAATTACATGCCTGAGACTGATATTCATCATAGTTCTGCCTTAAGAAGTCTAAGAAACAGCAACCAGTACTTACATGGTTTGACAATTTAAGCAATAAAAACTTCCATCAATATTTTCATGGATGGGACAGCAATAACTCCATTAATACGGTAACATAGTTACAAATGTAAGTGCTCAAAGTTACAAAACTTCAAAACCCCATTTGACAACATAGAGATTTGTAAGTTGGGTAAACTCAGATATATTTTTGTGTCAGCAGTCAATGACACATACATAACACTAACCAACACAGTAGAATATTACATAAATTTTCCTGAAGGCAAAGGGGATTTATTAAAAATGTCTCAACATACTTCTTTTTCTTTAATACAGTGAATGGAATATAAATTTGTAAATTTTTGTTTAGACATGTCAATCATTTCTTGGTTGAATCTTAAAAAACATTCACGGAACATTTCAGCTTACATTGTAAAGTTGAACAAAGTTAGAAGCAGTTGAAAATGCTTTCTTACAGTGGAAAATCTTGGTCAATACTATCTTTAGATAGCCTTAGCTGCAAAGTTTTGTTATTTAATATTTATAGGCATTTGCCTTAATAAATACTGAAAAAAGACTCTATTTTAGCCTTCTGTGTTTGCCCATTTAGAGAGGAATTAATCTTACCCACCATCAGCTCTCAAATAGTTAGGCATCTAGTCTAAGCAAGTCATACAACCTCCCTCAACAACAGTGACAGATATAGGTGTCTCCAGTGAGTGACTTTTCCCATCAAAGTCTAGAGATCAGGATGTCATGTACATACCTTCTAGAAGTGCTTCTCCCTAGCTGACTGTAAGAACAGCATTGGTGACAAGCTTAAATTAAATTTTTAGCTTTTAAATTGCTAGAGTGAAATGTGAAACCCCAAGAGTTTATGATTTCTCTTAACAAACTATTCATAAGAATTATCTTGCGGATCATAATCCAGTCCTTCACTATGTGTTCATGTGAAAAAATAAGAATTCATCCAAATGCTTATGTACATGAGTGTTGGCAATGGAGCTGGTTCCTTCAGCAGTGGAATGACACTGGTGGATGACAGAACCAAGACTGTAGCATCAGCCAACGCTAATCTGTCCTCTCAGTAGTCAGACCCAACTGCAAGTCCTCTGACAGAGATCAGTATCTTCTTATGTTAATGACTTAAGATTTTATGTGCATGCTTTTCTATGAAATAAAGTGGCAATAGAGCACTGAGTCTGTTTTATAGCACGTTCTATAATGATTACCAACATTGGTTCCATGGTGGATTGGCTGGTTAGCATGTAGCGTATTGAGCCAGATGCCCTTCTGAAGTCAAAGTAATTAATTCTACAGTTTTCAATCTACCTGTGCTGCTTTAAGTTATCCTGCAATTTTGTTGATAAAATAAGTATTTTTGTCCCCTAATTAAATTGGAAAACTAATAAATTGAGTCTCTGGTTTATTATACTAGCAGCTGCACACACAAATGTGCATTTGTGTAAGATGTCCTCCAGACTTTTTATGACTAATTGTCATTCCCATCGACAGCTGCTTTATAGTGCCAATTCACCTATTAGTACCCCTAATTATGCATAAATAGAATAACAGGTGTAACACTGTAAATGTTAATCTAGGAAATTTCTAAAATATTTTGTAAATGGCAAACACTGTTATGATAGAAGCCATTCACTGATTAGATAATGAGGGAAAAGGTGAGAGGCATGTCAGCTTTGGTACTATAAAAGTACTGAAGGTGAGCCTGCAGGAGACCAACTGGAAAAAACAATCTGACAGCAAGGAAACCTCAGAAGGCTACGAACAACAGAAGGAGACAAAATTCCTTACGGGATTAGGGGATGGAGATCCCCTGAGCCTGTCTGGGGAAAGTCTCAAACACTCACAAGATCAAATGAAAGGTTACTTTGTATGAACTGAAGATTGATAAGAAGGAACAGCCTGCCAAAGGGTGAATAATAGCCCAAGAAGCAGAGGACCCAGCAGGAATCCGCAGTAACTGGGGGAAAGGTAAATGCAGCAGGGGGAGATTATGACCACCGACTTAATTCAAGACCAGAAAGACTTGCCCTCCCCCACCTTGCCTGTAAGGAGCATGTGTGTTAATTTACATGGCAAGTGAGAGTGATTTTAATAAGAGATGGTCCACATTGAAGCATAAGAAGAAAAGAGGAAAGCAAGTGCCATTTTAGGGTGTAATAAGAATAAAAGAAGAAGGGACTTCTGGACAAGCGCTGCTACAAGAAACCCCCCTTCAGCAGGCCCAGTGCTGGATCCAGGACTCCCCCACTGAACCTTTTTCTCTTATTCTTTCACCTTTTTCTAGTAAGTAATGCAGGGCATAAAACTTTATACCCATGGCAAGTGACAAGCATTATTTACCAATAAGCCTGATTATGGAATAAAATTCTTTACGGATCTCTGGTATTGTGTACACCCTCTTCCAGCCAGAGGAATCCATATATTTGAGTCACTCCTCCCTTCTTCTTGGTGGGATGTGACAGAGGCCAAGATATACATAAAAACCTGTCCCCAACCAGAAGCAATGGCAAAGTTGTTGCACTCTAAAGGCAGCGTGAATTCACTCTATTTGTGTCAAATATCTGTCAATAATACACTAAAAATGATAATTCAAATCAATCAGCAAAGTACAGAGAAGTAACTAATTAAGGTGTATTTCTTTCAAAATATTAGAACAGGAATTATGACACCATAATTTAGCCAACTACAAATTTAAGAATTAATTCTGTCATCTAGTGTTTCTCTCTAATGAACAAAAGGAGATACACATTTTCAAAGAACACGTCACCTACCTTAATGGGAGGGAAGAGATGCTTCTCTCCCTACACTGATTAGAAGAGCCTAACTTAAACTGAATACCTATGAGATGGGTACTTCATCTCCTTGGCATCAGGACTTATTCCTACTGATGGGATAGGATCTGTTAATCATATATAACGGATGGTCTGAATTTCTCATCACTCTCTTGATCTCATAACAACTACCAAAGTTTCAGGTGCCAAAGGAATATGGCCCAACTTCTGATCAGGTACAGTAGTCAGAAGCAAAACTCAGCCCAGCAGAGGTGTTTGCTGTGGGTAACCTGCTGGAGGGCTGGATCCTGTAGGCAATCTCAGGACACCACACCAAACCACAGAGAAAGACAGTACCTGCTCCTTCCTTCCAAACACTACCTTTTCTCTGTGCTAAATACCAGATAAATTTGAGATGTCTCATGAAGTAGTGGGAATAACTGCAGGGTTTTGTTTGAAATTAAGTGCTGTATGTGTGAGAGCTTTTTTTGCACAGCATTAAACAGAGTACCTACTGATAATCATTGAAGCTCTGAAAATGAAGTGTGACTACCTTTCTTCTGCTAGCACATTTTGGAAGTTACTAAACGAACCTCATTTTTTTTACTTAAACCTCTTTGAAGTTTACATCTACTCTATAAATTGGCTGTCACCAATTCCAAAAGCCTGACAATCCACCCAGCTCAGACAGCTGTTCAGAAGATGATAAAGGCTCAAAGTATACGCTATCTTGACAGCATCAGCTGAAAATAAGAAATATCATCCGTGATAATTCCTGGGCTCTTGTCATTAGGCTATCCCCTGTGAGGGACTGATTCACATTTCTGGTGTTCCCCCAGGGAATACCAAAGAATATGTTATTTCCTTTTCATCTGTGTTAAGCTTGGTGAAGAACATTTATACTGCAAATGCATTTGTAGTTCATGTAGATATACACAATATAACTACAACCCTAAGGAGAAGGACTTGGGAGTGTAGGTGGATAAGCTCAACATGACAAGACAATGTACACTTGCAGCCCAGAAAGCCAGCCGTATCCTGGGCTGCATCCAAAGATGTATGGACCAGCAGGCTGAGGGACATGATTATCCCCCTCTACTCCATTCTCATGAGACCCCACCATCAGTACTGCATCCAGTTCTGGGGCTCCCAGCATAAGAAGGACATGGATCTGTTGGAATGAGTCCAGAAGAAGGCACCACAAAGATGATCAGAGGGCTGGAGCACCTCGCTTATGAAGACAGGCTGACAGACTGAGCCTTGTTCAGCCTGGAGAAGAGAAGGTTCCAGGGAGACCTTATAGCAGCCTTCCAGTACCTAAAGGGGGCCTACAAGAAAGCTGGAGAGAGACTTTTTACAAGGGCAGGGACTGATAGGACAAGGGGGAAATGGCTTTAAACTGAAAGAGGGTACATTTAGATGAGATATTAGGAAGAAATTCTTCCTAATAAAGAATAAAATACAGCAAACAGGACAATTAATGGTGTGTGTTATAACTCAGTTTGTTGCACTACTAAATTGCCTACTGAAAAAAAGCAACCACAATGTTTTCATTTGTTTATCATTAAAGGCGAGGTATTGATTAACTGAGATGTTGGCATGGAGTCCAGTGGTTTAATTTAGATTAATTTTCAGTGGGAACAGTCAAAGAGGAAAGCAAGTTACATGAAAACTGTAGGCATACCTGTGGCCTTTTATTCCAGGAAATCAATGATTCCTGTTGAATTCAAATGTTTTTATTATTATCCTTCAAGCAAAGATTTGGTACAAGATTAAGTAGATTTGTATGATGACTCAATTTCTATGAGGGTGTATTTGCATTGTGACAGTGAAGTCAATATAGTCAAGATAATTTCCTTGATCTTACGACAACACCCCCAGTCAATACTAAATTCAAGACCCCCAGTCAATATTAAATTCAAGACCCTTTGTCTGGATACACCAGCAATTATTTCAGTGGATCAGCACCTGATTTTTTAATGAAACCTCAGTCTAACAGTATCAGGGGTTTCTGCTCTTTGATTCCAAAATAACTGCACAGGTCTGAGAGTAAAATCTTTACAATCATAACCATAATTCAGTGAGATCAAAAATCAAAATGATTTTTTTTCTGAGTTAGAATTTAGGGTATTGGCTTTAGCATATATGTTTATCCCCTATTATTACTTCATTTTCCTGAATTTTTAGATTTTGATTCACTGTTACTTGAGTGTTGAACAAAACTACTCTAAAGGTTTTGCATTCTGAGAAAAAAATAATTAGATTATTCTGGCTTCTCTACTCAGTAAGTCAGTTGTTATGGCAACCAAACTTTTACCACTTTCTTAACATCAGTCCTTTTGATTTGATTTCTACAGTTATATATTAAAAATCCATTTAAACTGTCAAAAAAATCTGTAATTTTCAATATTTAGACCCATATAGTTCACTTTCAGCAATAATAACCCTGCTTAGAAACTGTCTTAGAGTATTCTAAAAGTCAGAGTTCTTCCAAGGGTTGCTGAAGGCTCAGCGCAGGAGGTATCTGCAGCTCAACAACGGTCCTGCATGCTCACTGATCAAGGAATCCTTCAAATATTACAGCTAAATAAATAGTTACTGTAGTTCTGAAGTCAAAAGATGGCATACATCTACATACTAACAGTTTGGCAAAGAGGTATTATAATTATTATTTTGATTGCATTCCTGAATATGGTCTGGAGAGAATTAGATACTTCAAAGAACAACTGCATTGAAGCATGCAGAATCATAGAAGCATAAAATAGTTTAGGTTGGAAAAGGGTTTAAATACCGAGTCCAACAGTTAACCTAGCACTACCAATTCCACCACTAAACCATGTCCCTAAGGACCAACCACATCTACAAAACTTTTACATACCTCTAGGGTGGTGACTGAACCACACCCCTGGACAGCCTGTTCACATGGTTAGCAACCTTTTCGGTGAAGGAATGTTTCCTATTATCCAATCTAAACCATCCATGTCACAACTTGAGGCTGTTTCATGTTTTTCTATCACTTGTTACTTGGGAGAAGAGGCCTACTCCATCTGGATACAACATCCTTTCAGGTAGTTGTAGAAAGCAAGAAGGTCTCCCCCGAGCCTCCTTTTCTCCAGGCTAAACAACCTCAGTTCCCTCAGATGCTCCTCATAAGACTTGTTCTTTAGACCCTTCACCAACTTCATAGTCCTTCTCTGGACATTCTCCAGCACCTCAATGTCTTCCTTGGAGTGAGGGGCTGACAAATGAACACAGTGTTTGAGGTGCAGCCTCACCAGTGCCAACAATCACTTCGCTGGTCCTGCTGGCCACACTGTTTTGGATACATGAAATGAGCAGATAAAAATAGTTGACTCAAAGGTATTTCTAAGAATCACTTCCCTGTGAACTTTTGTACCTAAAATGAATGGGAAACTAAGGAAGCTATCTGCCCACAGTGACTGAAAGCCCTCTGCTATAAAAAGATTCATACAAGATGTCTTTTTAAAAAAGAAGCAAGTTTGATTTCCGTTTTGAATTGTGGTAAGCACTGACACCAGCCTTTTCTGTAGTAATCCAAAGGGTAGAGATCCAGCAGAAACGGGAGAGCTGTTTCTTATGTTTACCCAGTTCTTTTTCTGGAGGAGATAGAACCATTTCAGAAGGAACTTCATGAAGCAGCTTCTGTAATTTTTTAATTGTATTGCACTAGATTGGATTCAAGTCTAGAGCTACACTAAAGGAAGCAAGGGCACAGGCTCAGATGTATACAATTGTCCACATTGATTATTTTTCACCCAGTTCCTGTCATAGTTTTGGCCTGTGGCTGCTGGCATTCATGCTCGGTTGTACTTATTTGTGAAGTCATTGCAAACCAATGGATGTGAAATAACACAAAGTTTATTTGTATATTATAATAAGTATGTAGCTTTAAAGGTGTAAAGATATATTGAGGTTTATTGCTGCTGAATTAATATTCAATCCAATTTTTAATCTATAAAACATTCCATGCTGGTGTAAAACCACAGTATGTCTATGTGGATATGTATATATATAGGCATATATGCAGGAACTCTGCATATATGGTCATTGGTGATTGCAAGCAGGACTGAGAAGCTTTCATAATTTTTTGTGAAGATTTCTTTATAATAATGTGAATGTAGTACTGTTTAAGACTTGTTTTGACTTTTAAACTTCACAAAACACACAAACCAAAGTTGAATGAAAAAAAATCAATAATTCAGAGTCAACATTGTGAACTTGTTTATTAGTTTGTATTGATACAAACTCAGAGAAATCTTGTTGTTTGCATAGAAAAAAAGAAAAAGATGTAACAGGAAAAGAAGTAATTTAACAAGTATAATGAAGACATATATTGAAAGCTTGTTGAAAATAATAGTCATCCAAATAACAATCACTCCCTCTGGAGTTTAAGTGTTTCTGTTTATTCTTGATTAGCTTATCCTACCAGAATTTGAATGACAAAGAAAACCAGGAAAAAAAATGGAACTTAAATGAAAACACTGTCAGAAGCCACAATCTCTCATAAACACTTCTTTAAAGGTAGGGAGGGCCAGGCTGTACATGAAAGACCATGAGATGGGACCTGGAAAGGGGATGACAAATGTAAATTCTGCTATACGGCACTCCCTGCACAGAAAGTATGAGCATGATAAAAACACATGCAAGGCTTGTGTGGGTGGGAAAAGACAGGAGGAATGGAGCTAGGAGAAAGCATAACAGAAAAAATTCCAGTCTGATTTCTGCTTTTCATGTTTACTGGGATTCCACCTGTCATTCCTCAAACCCTGTCTAAAGTTATAAATTCCTTTGCGTAATAAATAAGAAATCACTGTGGGAAGAGGATGCCATCCACAGGGAACTGCAAGATTCCCCTGTACTTTTACTGTTGTGTTTACATCGTGGCTTGCATCAGAGTGTTAGAGGTCATAAGCTGAAAGACAGCTATAGACAGGGCACTGCATATATGTCTGTGTCCTGATTTTGGCTGGGATAGAGTTAATTTTATTCTTGATGGCTAGTGCAGTGCTGTTTTGGATTGGGTGTGGGAACAGTGTGTTCAAGGACTTTTTTTTTTCTCAGGCCTCACTGGTAGGAGAGCTGGAGGGGCCCAGGAAATTGGGAGGGGACACAGCCAGGACAGCTGACCCGATCCAGCCAAAGGGATATTCCGTACCATGGAACGTCATGCTTGGTATATAAATTGCAGGGGGGTTGGCTGGGGCTGCCAATCATTGCTTGGGGACTGGCTGGGCATCAGTCAGCAAGTGGTGAGCAGTTGTATTGTGCATCACTAGTTTTCTTTCCTCCCTTCCCTTTGATATCATTCCTCTCCTCCCTCCTTTTCATTATAACTGTTATTGTCATCATTGTTATTGTTATTTTACTTTTATTTTATTGCAATTATTAAATTGTTCTTATCTCAACCCTCAAGTTTTACATTCCTTTCTGATTCTCCTCCCTGCCACCCTACAGGAGCAGGGAGTGAGCAAGCATCTGTGTGGTACTTAATTTCCAGCTGGGGTTAAACCATGACAGCCTGTGAAAAAAAAATTGCTGTTAAATGTTCGAGAACTGAAAACTATACTTAGTGTCCAGCTCTTAGGAGAGAGTATCCTGTGTGTACTGGTGACAGAGATTTTTCATTCTCATTGGAGACCTCTTGAAAGCTCACAACCTCTATACCTAGTACAGCCCACCTCTGTTTAGTAACAATGAAAAAATCTCATCAATAGAGAAAGCATTTTTATTACAAGAAAAATGGATCTCAAGTATCATTTTCTCAGGCAGCAGCAGTTGTCTATGAGCAGTACCACTGTATTTGCAGGTTCAAGGAAAAGCTTGCTTCAGCTTTCTCCTCCTTACCCTCTATCATGCATATTTAAGTCCACCAGTTTCATGCTGCCTATTACATGCTGCCTTGGCTGTGCTCTCTTATCCTGATAGAATGTGGATCTCAGATTGGATTGTTGCATTAAGTGCTGTAGGAACAGCATGTGAGGAAGTTGGGAACTAACTACTGCTCCACTTAGCAGGGAGCTACCCCAGTTGTTCGATCAAATGCAACTGGCTATTCAACATCTTCCTTCGGGGTGGTAGCTGGTTGTCCGGTCCCTGGTACGGTTAATTGTCTCTTTATAAAAATCTGAATAACTCTGAAATGGTGCTCGTCTTATTTTAGGTGCCTTTGAGTTTATGCTTTATGTTTGGCACCTTGTTTCAGTTCACAAATTAACCAGTGAATATGTTATAGATTTGCATTAATTGTTTGTTTTCTGTTTTCCTTCATGTCCCCTGTGTATGGATAAGGAGGTTTGGGGGAAACACCTAAAGAGGTGTTTGGGTGAAAAATACAGGTTTTTACTCAGTGACCTCAGTCATTCAATTTTTATTTTGGCATGAGATGCATGCCAGGGCATAACAAGAGCAATGAAGGAATCTCACAGAATCACCCTTTGACTTACAGCTTTCCTGCTACAGTTTGGTCACAAATTGCAACACTGGTCTGCTACCTGCATGAGTTTTCCAAACCATGCACAAAAGTTCAGCTGTGTGACTTACATATGGGATCAAATTCATTTTTTCAGTGCTGACCTGGTGGGTATTAAAGGATTAAGATACGACCAGATGATTTTTCAGTCATTATAAGCGCTTGCAAATCTTTTCCTCTATTTTTTCATATGATGAAAGATAAAGATATATTTTTCATATGATGAAATATAAAAATATATTTTAAAAAAACTTTATTAAAGATGTCATGAAGTAATTGATAAACGAGTAAGACAGGATATGTATAGTCCCTTCTGAGTATATTTTGTATATAGGCTGGAAACAATTAGGCTTTTTAATAGTTTCTAAGTATGCTAAGAAATTCCTCAGAATCTGCTGCCAGTTTGTTGACTACACAACTTGGCCAAACATACAGACAAATGGATATGCTTTGTAATACCTTCAAGAAGCATTTCATGACGATTCCCACCAAGAACAGGAAAAATAATCATATTTTAAATAGTTTAAAATTATGGTTTCATTCTGCTTCTCACAGTCCTGTCAGCATCAGGATGAAGGAAAAAAGTTTCTTTTCTTAACTGAGCCCTCATCTATCAGTCTTGACTCTCCTGTCTATTCATTGAACTTTGAATGGGTTTCTCTATTGTGTTTTAATCAGAGCATGCAGAGAATGTAGTTGCTCCTTCACTCATTCTTCTTGTTTTCTTTTTGCCTCCTGTACATAGTTTCTTAAGCTGAAGGCTGTGATATTTAGTGAACAAACTCACTCATTTGCCGACAGACAGATCAGACTCACATTCAGCAAGCTTTCCATATGCACCGCTGCTTCATTTGTATGCACCACAGCTATCCCTTTCTCTGCAGACTAGATCAATCTCAGTATTAGGGAGATTATATTGCTGACAGTAAGCCTCTAGCTTTTTCCTCACATTGCTGTAGCACAATGCTACATATTGAAGACTAGATGAGCTTGACATTTCATTTCACCCATTCAATATACCCAAAATGATTTTTGCTTGAAGAAAAAGTGATTCTGATAGAACATCATGTAGTTTATAGGAAATAGTCCCTCTTCTTTGTGATCTAGTTAAAAACAAAGATTCTCCTTAAGTATAGGTGTCACTTGCCCAAGGACTCATTTAATGTTTAACCAAAACCAACCTGAAAATATTATAAAGTCCTGTAGGCAACATTTGGTAGGGCAATGGAAAAAATGGGGAAACAGAGTCAAGTTTTCTGAGTTCTGATCTTAGCTATGACTCACTCTGTAAGTGTGGCTTAACCTGTCAGAATATTTCTTTCTCTTCACCTCTAAAGCTCATGAGAACCTTGTAAGCTTTTTATTGACTTTTGTTGAAAGTTTAGCAAATATATTGAGATTAATTAAGTTTTAAAAAGTAAAAAGCTATATAAACTACATAATTTGCCTTCCCAGAAAAGCTACATAAACACTTCCATATTCAAGTATTCTGCTACATAAGATTTGGAACAGATGATACAAAATACAAATTTGAAAAGAAATTTCAGATTTTAAAAAAAAAAATCAAAATAAACCTCACATTTATTCAAGAGCTGCATATTACATAGTAGTGTAGCTTAGTGGCTTATTAGTGGCTTAGTGGCAAAAAAATCTAAATGTTAGTAGTCTCAGCTATGTATTTAGGTGAGAAAAAAAAATCAAACAACAAACCAAGCAGAAGTAGAGAAAGAGTAATGAGAAGATTTGCCCAAGGTTATATATAGACTGGACGGTATCCAGTATGGTTAAAAAAAGAATCCAGGATGTGATCACAAGTGAGAGCAGCACTTTTTATTTACAGATATTCATTCTGTAAGGCAAGATTCTTCCATCATTCACTTTCTCGCAGCATTCCTAATGCCCTAATTTACTCACTTGGCTTTACCATTATGTCTTAGTTTTGAAAAGTGGAAGTTAGAAAGAAAGCGTGATGTGCTTACAGCCCCTCAGAGCATTTCTGGCTGCATCTCTTCAAATTCTTTGTAATATTTATTTGTATGAGTGGCACAATTGCTGCTTTCAATGTGCCCATTTGGATGTGTAATAATTGCCTAAGTGGATCCCAGATCCAGGATCTGGTACTAAATTTTGCGTGCTCACTTACTTTGGGCGACTGTGCATGGACATGAAATACATCCAGAAATGTGGGGTAAATCAGGGTGGCCTGTGAACTGGAGAGAGTAAATGTACAATTAGAATTGTCTTAAAAGTCAGAGGATGCCAACATGATGTTAATGAAAGATTGTGACAGAGTCCCTAGCTTTATGTAACTGATGTTGCTGTTTGGTGGCTTGCTTCTTTATATTGTGGTTAATATTATTAAATGTCTTTACAGTTCTCATCAGGAGTGTTACTAGGCAGAGCGAGCATATATCTCCATTCAGATTCATGGTGAGGAATATTGTCTTTTGTTGTGGGGTGGGGTAGGGGTTTTTTCCCCTTCTTTCCTTTTCATTCTCTGTTTCTCAACTTCCATTAGTCCCATCTCCCCCCGGCACTTCCTTCTCTAGAACAATCCTCTAACCTGGATATTCCTCCTATTTCTTATTGATTTGTGTAAGGGCAACATTTTTGTAATGGTCAGTGGTGAAATTCACTGATAAAAATCTTAACAGGCCACAAATAAATATGTGTGCTAGATGTCCGACCTTCAGAGCACCTGTCATGTGAACAGTTTGGGGGTTTATTGCTTTGTTTTTCAGCAGTAGAAAGATTTTAATTTGTGAGGAAATTGCTGAAAGAAATTGGAAAATTTGATCCTATCTTCTCCAGTGGAATTGCTGGCAAATATGAATGGGAGTAGAACCCTGAGATAACAAAAGAATTACTATGTTTCTGTAATTCCCCCCACATCTGAGCATGAAATATCCAATGAAGTAGAGCAGTAACCACCAAGGAAGTTCAGGGACAAGCCCTGGGAAGGCTGTTTTAGTACATGAAGACTAAGTGGAAGCTGTTCCTTTTGGCACAGCTGCATGCCAAAGTGGTCACAGTAGCAAACCCCAAACCATATGTACAAGTACAAAGCAAGAAGTGTGGTTAAGTGGAGACTGGGTTGGGTCATCAGAAGTAAGAGCTCTCTTCCCATGCACTTGGTCTTACCTGCTGGGTCATCCTACACAAGATGCATCATTTCATTGTGCTTCCCTTCTGGCTGACTGCATATTATATTATCTTTAGAAATATTTGGAAAACTGTGGTTTGTAATTATGAAAAGCTGCATATTTGTTAGTATTTGTGAAATTATGTGTAGTTTATGCATGGAAATAACTCTGCTCTTGCTTCTACTATTTTTTAATCAAAGTTTATGGTATATAAATAGATAAAATAATCCAGTCAGCCAACGAAGGAGGAAAAAACATTCAAAACTGAAGCTGTATACTTTAGGAAATGCATGTTGTAAGGAAACTTTAGAAAAGTTTGGTTTCTGTGCCAGCCTTTGCTTTTTTGCTTGTTTTTATAGATGAAAATTTTATTTAAGAACAGCTGACTGGGTACTAGGTATTTCTTTTTAAGTTACACACACCTGATTCCTTGAAGATAGAACTGCTCATTCAACAGTTTACACTCACCATTTCTCATTTTTCCTAGCAGAGATTCACAAAAGCATTCAACACAGTCTTCCAAACCTGGAAGACAGCACTTTGCAAGAACCTGGCTTCAATGTCAGGGATTTGAGAGGAATTCTCAAATTCATCCTGAGCTTGAATGTCAGAGATTCTAAACCGGGATTTGCTCTTTAGATTGATGATTACAAGTGGTTGGAGGAAGCTGGGGAAATCTGACCAGTCATTGTCTGAATTTAATCACATCCGTGTGTGCTGAAGTCTGACAATTAAAGGAGGAATTTTTTACTGCAGATTTTTTTTATATTGACATCATGACCCATGATAATAAAACTATTCTTAGCAGATAGGAAAAGATGTCAGAAAGAAAGCCAAAAAAATAATCTAAAAGAATAATAACAAGTTTAAAAGACCTCTGAGTTAATGTGTTGCATAGGTCTGACTGAATAATGGGAGATCCTTGCTTATTTTCCACAGTACACAGTGGCAACAATGATGTAAAAATAGAGAAAGTTCAATTTGCTGAACTCTTACTTTGGTGAATTCTCATTTCTGTGACAGTTCCCATCCAAATGAACAGGAAATATCCTGAGTTACCTGTTAGCCAATATATACTAATAGTGCTTGAGATTTGACCCGAGCTTCACTTTTCCTTCTTTCCACAAGCATGCAACTCTTATCTGGATTTCACTCAGAGAATGATCCTTTTAAACTAGTGATGCTGAATGCCTTCTCCTGTTCCCCTTTTAAACCATGACCATTGGGTACATTAGTATTTGCCTAAGCTATTACACAAGTACAACTAGAACATTTTCAATTTAAATGTGTGTAATACATTTGGTTTATATGAGTCATTTCAAATAAACCAGAAGAATTGATGGAGTTGCAACTGTCAATAAAGCTATTAGCTTCAGGGGAATTACTTACTGAAGTGGGATGTGTTTTGGATTCCACTGAGGTTTCCAAAGGGAAGATGTGAGCAGCTTGTCTTTCAATAAAAGAGCCCTCCTGATACTCACCAGTCCCTAAGCTGAACATATTAAACGTGTGTTTTGAAGCACTTCAAACCTGCAGGGCTACTTTGAAAAAAACACATACCGGGTATCCATAAGTTATGTTATAGTTATTAGTGTGTTTTAAGTTTCAAACATATACCAGAGATATGAAATCATACACAATCTTTTTCAAAATTGCAGACTGTGCTCTCACAACTGTGCAGAGCAGTCCTTGCCTTTGGTCCACAGGTGGGTGATTTCATTAGTTCCCTTAATATAATTAAGTGCTAGTCAGTGTAAGAAAACTTCACAGATTTGAGTCTGATGGTTTTGGAAAGGAGAACAAAATCTTCACTTATTTTACTTAGAAATAAAAGAAGATTTATATCCAGAGGCCCATCCAATTCTCCAGCTTTGGTTTACTCATTCATATATTAACTTACAGGTCATCCCTAAGTGGGCCTATAATGTCAGTAGCTATAACAAATCTGAGTGGCGTTCTTCAGGGGTCAATACCAGGACTGGTGGTGTTAAACATTGTTGGTAATGAACAATGGGACTGAGTGCATCCTCAGCAAGTTTGCCAATGACAACAAGCTGTGTGGTACAGTGGAGGGTACGCTGGAGGGAAGGGATGCCATTTGGGATGCCATCCAGAGGGACCTTGACAGGCTTGAGAGGTGCACCCATATGAATGTCATGAAGTTCAACAAGGACAAGTGCGACGTCCTGACCCAATCCCAAGCACAAACATAGGCTGGGTGGAGAATGAACTGCAAGCAGCCCTGAGGAGAAAGACTTGGGGGTATTGGTGAATGAAAAGCTGGACATGGCCCAGCATCGTGCGCTTGCAGCCCAGAAAGCCAGCCATATCCTGGGCTGCATCCAAAGATGTATGGACCAGCAGGCTGAGGGACATGATTATCCCCCTCTACTCCATTCTCATGAGACCCCACCATCAGTACTGCATCCAGTTCTGGGGCTCCCAGCATAAGAAGGACATGGATCTGTTGGAATGAGTCCAGAAGAAGGCACCACAAAGATGATCAGAGGGCTGGAGCACCTCGCTTATGAAGACAGGCTGACAGACTGAGCCTTGTTCAGCCTGGAGAAGAGAAGGTTCCAGGGAGACCTTATAGCAGCCTTCCAGTACCTAAAGGGGGCCTACAAGAAAGCTGGAGAGAGACTTTTTACAAGGGCAGGGACTGATAGGACAAGGGGGAAATGGCTTTAAACTGAAAGAGGGTACATTTAGATGAGATATTAGGAAGAAATTCTTCACTGTGAGGGTGGTGAGCCACTGGCACAGGTTGCCTGGAGAAGCTGTGGATGCCCCATCCCTGGAAGTGTTCAAGGCCAGGCTGGATGGGGCTCGGGGCAACCTGGTCTAGTGGAAGGTGTCCCTGCCCATGGCAGGGGGGTTGCAACTAGATGACCTTTAAGGTCCATTCCAATTCAAATCATTCGATGATCTTGTCCCTTTATTCCATTCCACCTTGTGCTGACAGATCTGACTGCCATACAAGACGTTGTGGCTGGGCCATGGACCATATTATGTTTATTCATTAAACACTACATAAAGCAAGGCAGAAAACATTATTATTCTTGTGCCATACCATCACAGTCCACATCTGTAGAAGTGAAAGAACGGAAAATTCACTTTGCTGCACAACATGGAGCTTTTGAACACATGTAAGCTGAAGATCTTTTTTGCCCTTAGAATATGCATTCTCTCTTCACAGAAAAAAAAGAAAAATAATTGAATGGCAGAAAGGGGTTTATTTAGCAGTTTAAATATGGGCAAATGAAGCACTAGAGTGTCCTACCTGGCCTGCTGTTGAAAGATACAAGTCTCCCATATGGTCATTTCCAGGTGGACATCCCACATGCCTGATGGCATTTCACATGGCAGTCAATATCTACACTTTGTGAATTTGAAACAAGCCTGTAAGCTCTGCTGCAAATATCACTTTTTCCCTGATCATTTTAAATTTGAAAAAGATAGAGGATTATTAAAAAGGGACAGGGTAGCATTTTTGACACAAGAAGTTGGCTGCTCCATTTCAATTATACCTGGATATATATGAAGTGCAACTTATGTCAGGGGATCATGATATTTAAAGATTTATGATTGTCTTTCTATCTTGGAAAACAAATTATTTCAGACTCAGTTTTTGCATCTTCTCTGTCTAAATATGGAATAAAGTTTCTACATGAAAACTGGAAAACATGAACGAAGGTTAGCCAAAGAGGAGAATTCTCTTTATTCACTGACATTAATGCTATTAATCCTCAAGTAAATTCTTGAATTTTGATGTGCAACGCACCTTGGTTCCTGAGATTCCCAATCTTGCTTTGAAGAGGGTGACAGGAAGGATTTGTCTTCATCTCCAAAATTGTCCCACTGAGTTCACAGTAAATTGAAGTAAAATCATATCACATTTACCAATGTTCATTTTTAGAATTGTTCAGTGATTTAAGAGATTTTTTAAAAGAACATTTTCATACTAGCATGACAAAGCAGTCTTCAGTTCCTATTAAAAATTGAACAGAAAGTTGCTAAAGACACCATTGAGGCTCTTTTATATGTCAGCTAAGACAGCAGAGCTAGCACCTGCTAGCAGACCGCAGGCTAATATCTGATGAAATGAAAGAAAAGCACTGAGAGCTTACCTGGTGAGAAGGTGCTGTGATTTTTCAGTATTCATGTATCCTTAAAAGTATACACATATCTAAACCACAGTCTCCCACCACTAGAGTTGTCATGTAGAATGAGGGGGGGTTCATGTATTTTCTTAGCTTGGGTGCTTATCCTGTCAAAGGTGCCACAGATTTTGCCTTAGAGCTAAAATATACTACAAAATTAGACATTGCTATTTGCCCCAGAAATGTGCCTGTGTTACCAAAGATAAACCCTTTCATTTGATAAGAGAAAACAAGATCAAATGAAAATAAACATGTAGAGAGGTTGAAGTTATAGGTCAGCTCACATCCATGCAGACATGAGTCCAAATCTAGACAGGCACAGAAAACTGGCAAAAAGAAAGTTGTGATAATTATGGCGTTGCTGTTTCTTGGAGATCCTGAACACACTGGGAGTTCACAATGTGTTTACCCATTCATAGAAAAAGAAGTTCCTCCAAATCTGGTGCTAAGCAGAGCACAGGAGATGTGACACCCATTCTTTTTCTCCATAAGAAAGGGATTTCCCCTTTTCTGGAGAAAACATTCTTCAGGTCTGTCTCCCTCGTTCTGGAGGAAATAGCTTCAGCACAGCAGTGGCAGACTTCCACACTTGCTGTGCTCCTTTTTGTTCCCTGTTCATGAAACTTCTCATACACAAATCTTCATGATACCCAAATTGGTAACTTCTCATGTACCCCCACAACATCTAACAAGAACTAAGTCCTACCCATGACAGCTCTGGAAAGGATGCATTCAAAGTCCTTTAGAACTTTGGTGTAAACTCCAGGAGAGAGTAAAACAGAGCTGCCCCACTCAGGATCAGATCAAGAAACAAATTGTAGGTTTGATCTCTGTTTGGTCCCCAATTTTTATTTTTTTCCCATAGAAGTCAAGGTGTAGGATGTGGCTCACCTCAGACCTCCACAGGGAACAGTATGGATGCTGACCAGTAGTAGCCATGCTCTGTAGAAGTCAGACTGACAACACTGCTGCATTATTTGAGATTTTTCAAATAGTATTTTGGAGATGGCTGTAAAGCTGCATAGTCTCATTGAACTTCTTCCTGTGACACAACATTGGACAGCAATGCTTCTTCCTTACCAGGGGGAGAAAAGGAAACTGGAACATTAGTTAGTGCCTGGGAGAAATATGTTTGCATCAGGATAGTTTCATAAGTGGTAAACTTCACTATGTCACATCAGACTGTTATGATGCAATGAAACTTCTCCAGTGTAAACTTACAAAAACTCAAACAGTATTTGTTGCAACACAGCTCTTCCTAGGCAGGAGCAAAGCAATTGTATCTTCAGGGGCAGATGGGTTACTATCACCAGAAACTTCTAGTATTGTAAAGGGAAAAGGGAGGCTTGTAAAGATGAAAAAATAAAAAAATAAAATACACACACACACCCCTCAGTTTATTATTGCTGCTATGGAAACTGGACAAAGAACAATAACTACATGCCAATTTCTTCTGGCTCCTACAGTGAATAAGCCTAAAATGCTGAGATTTCAAGGACAAGAATTGCCATCAATAATATTGGGATAATGTTTTGCTATTCTGATATTTACCAGGAAGTTACCTTGGAGTTGTTTAGTTTCTAAACCTTTGTGATTTATTATTTTTTTCCTGAAGGGCAATGCATTTTAAGTACATGAAGCATGCTGTTAGGAAAAGGCAATTAATTTTACATGGGGAAATTAATTAAATAATTGATCGAGTCCTGAAATTAGGAATGTATTCACTGCATTTTATTTGTATCTATAAAGGACAATGTTTTTATAAAAAGAAGAAACATTAAATTTACAGGTGTGCCTAGCCTTACACAGCACCTGGGAGCTTACAAGGAATGAAACATTGTTTAGATGTTTATTGCCATGCAGTTATAATATGTTGTATATGTGTAAAAGGCTGGTGCTGAAACTCCCTTGCTTCTGACTCACACATGTTTCATCTCTGAAAGGGAGAAGCAGCCAATGTATTTCTGCCTAATAATAACTTAAGGCATGGAATATTTTCTTAATAACCTGCACTTTGGACTTCATCTGGAAATAGAGGTGCAGCTATTTTAGGGACTAGAATATGACTTTCAGTATGGTTTCACTGTGTTTTCCCACTCAGAAAACGTCAACTGAGTCCTAAAGTTACTGGAATGAAATGGCAGCACTCATCACTCCGTTTGGAACAATTTGTTAGTTGTTGAAATTTAGAATAGCGTAGGCAAAACGAGCCACAGGGAAGCTTGCATCTGTAGCGGGGAAAAAATCTAGAAACTTCTGGCAAACAAAAGGTGAGAGAAATCACTTGTATTCTCCTTTGCCTGGATTTACAGTGGGTGTTCTTGAAAAATATCACTTCAGTATGAGATGGACATCTTCCCTTATTCAGGTTCCTCAAAATGCTCAATATTGTCAGCCAGCATCATCTTCATTTTATCCGGTCTGTGTTTAAAGCATATGGTATTGCAAGTAATTCTCTCTGCCAGATGTTAACTTGACTATCCTCCCATGTGCAAGAAAAAAAAAATAGTTTAAATGTTTCTCAGCTATAATTTATCTTACAACGTTTCAGTAACATTGGGTTAGAGAGGGAAAAAAAAGTTATGGGGTAGAATGGGTGCTGAAGGTCTTTTCAACCAGAAGGACCCCTATATTATGAACTCTAAGAAATATAAAACAATTCTCCAAAACCATTCTTCAAGTATCACTTCAAGCAGAATAGATTAAAAAAAAAAATCAGGGTTTGAATTCTGAAAACTTGAATAAAAAATGATCATGGAAATCACAGATGACAGAGGAGACAACTCACCATCAACAACATTACCTAGAAATGCTTGGTTTCACTACAGTATCATTTCCAAATTCCCTTGCAAGTGCACCTCAGCCATAACAGCTGTGATAACCTGAAGGGGGAGATGGCACCATTCTAAATAGTAGCAGCTATAAATATAAGCCCCTCAAAACTAACACCTAAACTCCCTAGCATTTCCAATACAATTAGGCTTTTTCCTACTGGAGAGTTTCATAAATTCATTTCAGCCAGTCATTTACAAGAGCCTCTGCAGCTTCTGATACAACCTTTAATGCAAAGCTATTCTGCATATAATACACATGTAATAAATTATCACCCGTAATTATACTGAGATTTCATTACATACTTTTATTTAAGATAGGCAGCTCCATCTCACATCTACAAGAAGGGCCACAAGGAGGATCCAGGGAACTACAGACCTGTCAGCCTGACCTCGGTGCCAGGGAATGTTATGGAGCAGGTCACCCTAAGTGCCATCACGTGGCACATACAGGACCACCAGGGGATCAGGCTCAGTCAGGATGGGTTTAAGTGCAGATCCTGCTTGACAAACCTGATCTTCTTCTACAACAAGATGACCCACCTAGGGGATGAGGGAGAAGCTGTGGATGTTGTTTACCTGGACCTTAGTGAAGTCTTTGACACCATCTCCCACAGGGTGCACTCAATCCCCTTGTCCAGATCATTGATAAAGATATTAAACAGAATTGGCCCCAATACTGAGCCCTGGGGAACACCACTTGTGACCAGTCACCAGCTGGATGTAACTCCATTCCCACCACTCACTGAGCCCAGCCATCCAGCCAGCTTTTAACCCAGCATAGATTACACCCATCTAAGACATGAGCAGCCACGTTCTCCAGGAGAATGCTGTGGGATCAATAGTGCCAGACTTCCTGATTGAAATGATGTATTAAATTTAGGCTGTTTAGTGTAAAAGCTAATAAGAAAGTTAAAGAAAAGTAAGATTAAATGATGTATCATCCTAGAAGAAAAAAAAAGTATTATTTTGAGTCTCTCTCTTAAGTTTTGCATTTTATATATGTGTATATATACACACATGAAGTCTTTTATAGCATTATTGCATTATCTTAAACATCTTTACATTCTTTTTATAGCCATTACCAAACTTGGTCTGTGTTTAACAGTGTTTGAATTGTTCATATCAAGTTTTATGTTTAATGAATGATGTTTCTATGAACTGGATATATATTATGCTAATGTGAACTAGTAGTTAGGAGCAGGATTTAGTCTGATGTGAAAAAAACTACAACTGGGTGTATGTATGTCAGCATGTAGAGATGCAGGATGGTCTTCTGTGGAAGCTGGAGGCTATGTCAGAACTCCTGGCTCATCTAAAGTCAAAATCTAAAAGAAGCTTAAGACATTCCTCAGTCCAGTGCACCACGGGCAAAGCTGTTCTGTAAAATGTGTGTAAGATTATACCAACATACTGCACAATTTGATGTCAGCTCTTTTGAATGAGGCACTCTGTGTATTTGAAATGTGATGCATTTCCTATGCAAAACCAGGATTCATACACAGCAGTAGCCTAGAATTGTCTTTCCTTCTCCCAAAACCAAAAATAATCTGAAATGAAGCGATGATGAGAATTTCAGTTGGAAGTGTTCAATAGTTAGTTTAAACATCAGTCCCATTTGTTGGGTAACCCATCCTTCCCTCTGTAACACATACAGTGGAACCATGGAGGAAAACATTGATAAAGAGTTCTTTAAAGGGTTAATAAAGGGTTAATAAAAATTTAGCCAAATAATTTTCCAATGAAAAATGGCATCTTTTGCATGAATTTTTCTATTTTAGTTATATCTTCTACAGAGAACATGCAATACAAATCATTCTAGTTTTGTTCTGACATGAAACATATTTGACCTTGTTGCTGCTTCTTGAATTTTCCATTCTGACATGTCAGATTTCTTTCTAGTGAAATGTTTAATAAATGTGAATCACCTTCTTTCCATTTTTCTTGTCTTAACCAAGTTATATTCTTTAAATTTTTCTTCCCTGTAAGCACAAAAATTTCAGAGTTCTGGTGCTTGCTATAGAAAGAGGATTCTATTAAACAAATGTTCTTTAACCTGATAGTCAACAGTACCAAAACCTATGTGAAATGGTCTTTGCAAAAAAGTATGTTGTTTTGTGTTCCCTGGCACTCCCAGCTGTTCTCTGTGTCTATGTCTACACTAGTAAACTGAACAGAGAATGGGCCTGAGCTGTGCCATGTAATCATCCATACTCTTAAATTGCTATGGTCTATGGCATGCTTTTGGCTCAAGCTTACTAATGGTCTCTCAGACAATGCCTGGGCATGCTTCAGGGTTAGCACCTGCAAGAAGTGTGAGCAACAGAAAGGTTGGATTTGAACCCTCTGTTTTATGGGAATAAGGAAAACCAGCTATAAGGACACAGACTGCACCATGATCAAGAATGTGCCTGATATATTTTATTAGGGCAGATATATGAAGAGAGGGAAGACCTACTCTTGGAAATGTCTTTGTAGACTAATAATGTTCACTAGACAGAAACTTTACTTCTCTTACAAGACTCGCAAATATTTCATTAACAGCAGTCTAATTTTTTATAAGATGAAACTGAATAGGACTACAGCAGCTTCTGCTCGCATACCACATTCCTTGCTGGGGCCTGAAAGAACTGAGGAATATTCAATCTACTTGTTAGTGGGATCAGAAGGAGACATTTGCTCCTCTGGATGTATGTGAAGCCAAAAAACTAGAGTGGTGTGAGGGATATGTATGCTGGGGGATTGATTTGTCACATCAAACACGTAAGAAAAATAGGGGAGTAAGGAGAAAAAGGATATTGTGTTTAAGTAATTACCTAATTTTTTTTAATTATTTTTTTTCCTTTTAGTTCTTCCTGGGTACTAATCCTGTACCTATATTTCTTATTTTTTCTTTCTCCTACCTGTTGATTTCACCTTTATCTTTTGGACGGAAGTTATGAAATACTTGTTCTTTTATTGGCAAGCATGAAAGCTCAGTACATTATCATCAGTATTCACTGCACTATTCAGATAAGAAGTCATTCTGAATATAACCCTCTGTGAGGAGATTTACTGCAAATTACCACTCTCTGCACAAAGCTACAAATGCCAAAAAGATACTGGGGGCTCAGAGATAATGCTCAGTACTCTGCAGCCAACATGAAAGGGTCAGCCAGATAAGTGAAAGGCAGATTGTTTTCCATCACAGTAATAATTTCCATTCATTTGGCATTTTGACCCTGCTGAATTGTATACTTTACCTAAATCAAGTGGAATCTGAGAAACTTTTCCATTAAGTTTTTTTAATCTAAAACCAAAATAATTAAAATATTTTCTATACAAAAGAATAGAAAAATTTTAGTTTGCAATAAACAGATCATGTTAATGCAAGTAGCAACAGTGAAAAGATCTCTTCACATTATCTTCCTCTCGAAGTGCAAGAAGTCACAATGTCAGCACATTTTACTCGCAGATTCCTCATTCAGATCTTAGCGTTGTTCAATAGTATTCAGCTCCAAAAAGGATCGAAGTAATGCATCACCATCCATTTCACCAAGTTACCCTAGGCTGCTGTTGTAGGTCTGCTTCCCCTGACTCCCCTTTGCCCCAGTAAGTCCGGCTTACATGTATCATATATAAATCAAATGACAGCGTGCAGGGTAAATAGATTTGCATACTAAAGTACTTCGGTCACAGATCTGTGCAGTTTTATTAATCACCTGACTTCTCTGTGCTGTGGTGGAGATGGTGCAGTGAGGGAGAGGAGCCAGCTGGGTTAACATAGAGGCTCCTACACAACCTCCTTGTTCCATGTGACACCCTCCCTGCAGGGAGCCTTGGCAGTGAGCACAGTGGTTCCTGCTGTGTTATGCATAGTCCTGGTGAAGGGTTGTGAGGCTTTCCAGCGCTCTACTCTGCTCCATGGGTTCCCCAGCAGATGGAGAAATGGTCCCAGATCCTGATGCATGGTTGTGAAACTTTCCTCCCTGAATCTGTTTTTCAGCCACTTTTGGTTATTGCAGTACTCTTCAGTGTCCTTAGCTGCAGGACTGACTCAAGAACACCTCACTGATAATCAGGCCATTTGGCTTTTGATTTGCAATTCATTTCTGATTTGCTTCAGTATTGTTGGCGCTCACAATATGCTTGTTCTGGACACTTTGGGTGGGACTTCTTGATCTACAAGTTGTTTTCATAATTTGGCTATCTATTTCCTTGATCACACCAAAACTATCCTGTTTTCTGAGACAGGGGGTTGATCATATTTTTGTCTACTTCTGTTACAGCAAGACGTTGATTAAAGTGCACAGTGGAACAACTGTATTACAAGTTGGACCCACTGGGAACAGTAGTGACCCCTAGATCTGAACATACACACCATCCAAAAAGGCAGAAAGCCTTGGCAGCTCCATTTCTATATTCTCACACCTTATTCTTAATGGAAACGCACAGACCTCTGATTTGTGAAGACTGACTCACTGACTTAGGTCAGTGACGTAAATATGTTTTACCCTGTAGTTAAGGGACATTCAGAAATTCAGCCTGGACTATATTAACCTGTTTTTACTATGTGCTTGGACTTTCAAATTCTAATGCCTTAAATAGAGAGATTTGTAACCAAGGAAACATGAAGTGGTATTTCTTTTATTATTCAGTAAATTTGTCACAAACTACAGAAAGCATCTATCCATTAGCACTCAAACTAGAATGTTGCCCTACTTCCTTTCCTATAATTTTTCTTTGTCTTTGATAAATGACTTATATCTTCAATCTCAGATAGCACAGATATACAGACCATTGTAGAAGAAATTAAAATAAAAGGCAATTATTCTCCTGCGCATATATGAAAAAAAATTATGATTTCTGTTTCCTCTACAGATGAAAAGTTTCTTGCAAGCTACAGTATATTACCTAGCAGTTCGCTCAGCAAAGCGTTATAACAAGGGGTCAAAGATTCCAGAATACTAAGATTTTCTCTGTTTTTAACTATTAGCTGTTTTAACAGGTTTCAGACATAGCTAATTCTAAGATAGTGCTGATAAGAATAGTGATGGTGTTCTGATTAATGCACATTATCAGGACTAAGAAGATCAAGGTTAAACCTATAGGTTGGCTACAGAATTGTCTGCTGTTTAAGGCAACGTTCAAGATTCTTTAAGGTCAGTTAGACCCCAGCTAGGCTGAGTATTGAAGAAAATGGCTTTTTAGTGAAGGAAAGAAGGTGATTAGAAACAATGAATTAATACCAAATTAGCTCTTCAGCTTCCACTACAGAAGAAATAACATCCTGCATGACTTACATAACACTGAATTTTCCATTTTTGGGGGGTTATGTTTTGTGGGGTTTTTTTCTTTCTTTGTCCACATCCATCTGAAGAGTACCAAATAAACTATTCTGCAAAACTCGAACGGTTATCCTTGTTGCTGTCAACAATGCATATGCAGTTTGGGTTACAGACAAGAGTCATCCAACTGCTACTTGCAATGAAGCCTTTCTGTGAAATGTTTCAATAATTTGATAATAAAATCGAGGTGTCAAATTGTGAAGATGCAAACAGAAATCAAGTTATTCAGTGCCCTTTACAAGTATATGAAAACCTGTTGTTTGTGAAAAGAGAAGAACTTGTGGGTGATGTGATGTCTGGAGGCTGACTTGGGCAGAGTGATCATGAAATGATAGGAATTCTTGGAGAGGTAAGGACGGGGGTCAGCAGAGCTGCTATTTTGGACTTCCAGAGGGCAGACTTTGGCCTGCTTAGGAGACTGGTTGACAGAGTCTCTTGGAAGGCTGTCCTGAAAAGGGCAAAGCATTCCAGGATGGCCGGACATTCTTCAAGAAGGAAATCTTGGGATCAGGAGCAGGACATCCACATGTGCCAAAAGACAAGCTGGCAGGGAAAAAGATCATCCTGGCTGAACAGAGAGTTTGACTGGAACTCAGAGAAAAAAGGACAGTTTATGACCTTTGGAGGAAGGGGCAGGCAGCTCAGGAGGACTACAAGGATATCGTGAGGTTATGCAGGGAGAAAGTTAGAAGAGTCAAAGCCCAACTAGAACCTAATCTTGCTACTGCTATAAAAGACAAGAAAAAATGTTTCTATAAATACATTAGCAACAAAAGGAGGGCTAAGGTGATCTCCATCCTCTACTGGATGCGTTGAGGAACACAGTGACAAAGGCTGAGGAAAAAGCTGAGGTACTTCAGGCTTTCTTTGCCTCGGTCTTTAATAGTAAGACGAGTTGTTCTCAGGGTACCCATACCTCCCTGAGATGGAAGACATGGATGAGGAGCAGAATGACACTCCCATATTCCAAGAGGAAATGGTCAGTGACAACCACTTAGAAATGCATGAGTCTATGGAGCTGGATGGGATCCGCTCGAGGGTACTGAGGGAGCTGACAGAAGTGCTCACCATTTATCATCAGCCCTGGCTAACCAGGGAGGTCCCAGAAGACTGAAGGTTAGCCAATGTGATGACCATCTGCAAGAAGGGCCACAAGGAGTATCTGGAGAACTACAAGTCTGTCAGCCTGACCTCAGTGCCAGGGAATGTTATGGAGAAGATCATCCCGAGTGCCATCATATGGCATGTGCAGGACAACCTGATGATCAGGCCCAGCCAGCACGGATTTTAGAAAGGCAGGTCCTGTTTGATGAACCTGATGTCATTCTATGACAAGGTGACCCACTTAGGGGATGAGGGAAAGGCTGTGGATGTTGTCTACCTGGGCCTTAGTAAAGTCTTTGACACCGTCTCCCACAGCATTCTCCTGGAGAAACTGGCTGCTCATGGCTTGGATGTGTGTACTCTATGCTGGGTTTAAAGTTGGCTGGATGGCTGAGCCCAAAGAGTGGTGGGGAATGGAGCTACATCCAGCTGGTGGCCGGTCACACAGGGTGTTCCCCAGGGCTCAGTGTCGGGGCCAGTTCTGTTTAATACTGTCATGGTTTAACCCCAGCTAGCAAAGCACCACACAGCCGCTTGTACACTCCCTCTCACTCAGAGGGATGGGGAGGAGAATAGGAAAGGAATGTAAGTCAAGGGTTGAGATAAGAACAATTTAATAATTTAAACAGAATAAAGAGGTAAGAACAACAATAATAACAATAATAATAATAATAACAAAATGGAAAAGTGAGGAAAAGGGGTAAAGCAAAAGCCACGCACGCAAGCAAAGCAAAGCAAGGAATTCATTCACCACTTCCCATGGGCAGGCAGGTGTTCGGCCATCTCCAGGAAAGCAGGGCTCCGTCACGCATAATGGTCACTTGGGAAGACAAATGCCATAATGCCAAATGTCCCCCCACTTCCTTCTTCTTCCCCCAGTTCATATACTCAGCATGACGCCATATGGTATGAAAAATCCCTTTGGCTAGTTTGGGTCACCTGCCCTGGCTGTGTCCCCTCCCAATCTTCTGTGTGCCCCCAGCCCTCTGGCTGGCAGGGCCCAAGGAACTAAAAGTCCTTGATTTAGTATAAACATCACCCAGCAAGAACTAAAACCATCAGTGTGCTATCGACATTGCTCTCACATCAGAGCCAAAACACAGCACTGTGCTAAGTACAAAGAAGAAAATTGACTCTATCCCAGCTGAAACCAGGACAAATACCTTTAGCGATGATCTGGACAATAGAATCTAGTGCACCCTCAGTAAGTCTGAAGATGGCATCAAGTTGGGCAGGAGTGCTGATATGCTTGAGGGCAGGAAGGCTCTGCAGAGGGATCTGGGAAGGCTGGGTCAATGGGCTGAGGCCAATGATATGAGGTTCAACAAGGCTCGGTGCTGGGTCCTGCACTTGGGTCACAACAGTCCTGTGCAGCACTACAGGCTTGGGGCAGAGCGGCTGGAAAGATGCCTGGCAGGTGACAGCTGGCTGAATATGGTCCAGCAGTGTGCCCCAGGTGGCCAAGAAGGCTTGTATCAGGAATAGCATGGCCAGCAGGACAAGGGAAGTGATTGTCCCCTTGTGCTCAGCGCTGGCGAGGCTGCGCCTTAAATCCTGTGTTCAGTTTTGGGCACCTCACACCAAGAAAGACTTTGAGGTGCTGGAGCATTTCCAAAGGAGGGCTACAAAGCTGCTGAAGGGTCTGGAGTACAACTGTTATGAGGAGCGGCTGAGGGAACTGGGGTGGTTTACCCTGGAGAAAAGGAGGCTCAGGGGAGACCTTATTGCTCTCTACAGCTGCCTGAAAGGAGGTTGTAGCCAGGTGGGGGTAGGTCTCTTCTCCCAGGTAACAAGCGATAGGACAAGAGGAAGCACCACGTTGCACCAGGGGAGGTTGAGATTGGATATTAGGAATTATTTTTTCAACAAAAAGGTTGTCAAGCATTGGAACAGGCTGCCCAGGGAAGTGACCGAGTCACCATCCCTGGAAGTATTTAAAGGACATGTAGGGTGCTTAGGTGCTCAGGGACATGGTTTAGTGGTGGACTTGGCAGTCCTAGGTTAACAGTTGGACTTGATGATTTTAAAGGTCTTTTCCAACTTAAACAATTCTATGATTCTATCGTTCTAAATCTGTCATACTGCCAAAGCAATTATTGATTAGTGGAAAAGGAGGAAGCCAGGCATAGAATTTCACGTAGTGCACATAGAAATTCATATTAGATCAAAGTGTTCTGGTATAGCTATACCAGATTGGCAATATGATATGATTTATGAACTGTTAATTATATGTCCCTTCTCTGTGTCAGATTAAATATATGAGTGTAAATATTTTTGTCTGTATTGATAGCAGATAGCCAAGCCATAACTTACTGATGGCTGTGCACGGCATACTGATGAAAAACTACAGTAGAACAACTAAACACTTTGTAAATATGACAATGAAAGAAAATCACAAGCAGAATAAATTCCATTCTCATAAATTCTCATAAATTCTCATAAAATCATGCATTTTCTGTAATCATTCAATGAAAATACTTTTATAAAGATATTCAAAGTTTTTTATTAAGGTAGAATCACCTATGGTAATTGCTAGAATAATATGAATTCCTTGATTCTAATAAGTTGCTAAAGTTAGTAAAGGTATTTTTTTTAAATTTGGTAATAATTTAAAATATATAAAATAGCTAATTTCTATTATTGTATTATGCTATGATGTATAAAATATGAGAATTAGTTTTGACCAGCAAATAAAAGCCCTATCTGTGACATCCAATTCTATATATTGTAAGCTAAGCAATCTATTTCACAACATGATTTGCACAAGGATGGATTTCTCATCACTTGATCCATAAAGGAAAATTACTTCCACCATGTGCTGTGATCTTTGTGCTTTGAGCTCTAGCAGCTCCAGATAGAAATTCAGTACTGTTACAACAAATCCTGTCTTTTCTTCTATATAGTCTCAGCACCTGGTGCATAACTTCTAGTAAACATAATACCATTAGACTCCACTATAAGAAACAACAAAATGGAGCAGTAGATTATTTTAACAGTTAACATGCAGAAGAATATTATAAATATTTAGATTTTTGTGCCTCTGTAAATGCACACAAAATCTTCATTTTCTTATTCACTTGAGTAATTGAGTTTTAATCTTTCTGACAGTTCAGACAGCTAAGGTGACTTCTTTTTGCCTTAGTATTCTGTATTAGCATAGCACCTCTCCTCTAAAAGGGTAACTACATGTGGTACTTAAGTATTGTTTATATTTCTCTCTTGTCTTTTCTTTACCCTTCAGCCACACCATCTTGGTCTCTATTTCTTACTTTATAGTACATTACATCTTATTCAGCATTATGGAAGGTCTAATGCTGATGACATTGTTATTGTACTATTTATCAACAGAGAATTATAGTGAAAAGAGAAAGGATTATTAACAAATGTCAGAAAAAAGAAGAGGTGAAATTTAGAAAACACCCCACATTTCCAATATTACTGACATATTTCTGTGAAGGAAACTCGAAATACTGTACTTCACAGTATTCACTGGTTGCAGTGGTAACACAATTTCTTTTGTAATAAAGGACAAGTTATCACCCCCCCAAAAAAACAGGTAATTAATTCTGGAAAAAGGATACAGGACAGAATGAAGAATTGTCATCCATGTTACAAAACCTTTATCACATCTGCACAACATTGCTGTCCGTCACATCAATTTCACTTGATTCTGTGTGTTTTTGATTGGATTTATTTTCCCTGACTTGAATGTCTTGCTCTCTATCTGAAATAAAGAGACAACAGGCTTAATTCTGTTGTCTGAACATAAGCATTCATGTCTACTTGAGATAGCCTAGAGAAACCCCAAGCTGCTGCTACAGAAGGGTGCAAGTCTCCGCCAAGCCATGTGTTGTATTTGTCAACCCAATGCAGATGTTTGGACAGAGTCGGACATCCCAAATGGTGTTAGACATCCTGTGTTTAGGCATCTGTATTGAGACCACACATATACACATTTTCAGAATATAAATCATCCCATTTGTTTGAACCATATAACTCACAATGATGAAACACATTGAGAGAAGGCACCCTTTGTCAGATTTTAGTAGAGGGAGTCTAGGGACTTCATTCAGTTCACTTCTGTGGCTGTGCTTGACAACAAATTTGTGTGCATCATAACAGACAAAAATGAAAAAAAATTTCAGACAGTAAGATTTCATAATATAGACTTTGAAAACCCAAAGCAGAAGCCTCCCCAACGCCCACCCCCCCAAAAGTGTTAGTAAAGGTTAAAGCTATGTTCCCATTGCAAAACCTGGATCTTCAATTAGGAAAGAGTAATTGGGGAAAAATTAGGAACCATGAGGTCTCATCACCTATGGCATAGTCTTTACAAAGAGGAAAGGAATATTTTTTTGTACTGTTATTACCATTAAAAAACATGCTAACACAGAAGATAATACACTTTAGGGAAGAAACGTCTACTGGATAATTTTGCAAATATGTTAATAAAATATACAAAAAGTTATTTTGCATGAAAGACTGTAGCACTGAGGCCCTAGCAAATAAATATTACTGAAAACTTTCATCCTTTCTGAATCCACCTAAACTCCTTTGATGTGTTCTTTTTTTGTGGAACACAACATGAAATTGCCGAAGTCCTGAAAGCTGATTCACGATGAGGCCATTATTAGAATTTCAAGAACTATATTTCACCCTAATGATACATGAGGTACTTGACCCAGTGGACATGCACAGATCAGTCATGATTCAGTCTGAGTTTAAAACACCTAAATTTACATGTCTACTTGTGCTGAGTTGTTGTTACAGAGATGTAGTCAGTACAGACAGCGGAAATTGGAGGACAGCATAGTAACAGCCAGAATGGAGCTATTGTCTGCACAGCCAGGAGGAGCTTACGAGTAGCACAGGCATGTTATGTCATTTAGGATGCCCTGGGGTACCTAAGATCTTCTGCTTTAGAAAAGCTGAAGTAGTACACTGGCTCCACTGAGCTCATTTGCCTAGATCTCCGTCAGGTGTAACATAAAGTCAGGCATCTCCAGCTCAATTCAACAATGCATGCACAGATGTCTAGGGGATTTGGGGTATCTTAGGAAGACCACAAGGCATCTACAAGGGGCTGACAGATATGACACAGGACCTGTAAAAGACACGTGGCTTTCCTTCTAGAGTTGCAGCGGCAGACCTTACAGGATGGCCTTAGCCATGGTACTAGATAACTGCATAGGTAACTGAATTTCACTCACAACGTTCACCCAATATTTACCCTTCCTTTTTCTTACTGTAGCAACTAAAAAGTTAAAAAACTAACTAGTTTAATTTCTAGTTCCAGTTTAGGACTTATTTTAAAATTTGCAATAATGCCTTGGCCACCAGGATACAACATCCCCTTAGTCTTTCCTGACTGATCTGTTCAGGTTTGTATAAACGTGCTTCCATAGTCTTTGGAGCATGGATTAGAAAGCCAGTGCTTGACTTCTCAGGGGACTGTCCTAACCTCCAGCTTCCAGAGTCAGTCTGACACCCCATCTCAGACTGTGGCTGGCTTCCACAGCAGCTCCAGAATAAGGTAAGGCTTCAGTACAGGCATTGCAGGTAAATGCTACAATCAATTGTCTTTTAGGTAGTATGAGAGGAACACAAATACTCTTTCTAGTGGTTTTGGAAGGAAGATTTTATCTATGAATATTAAATCCTACAAATCCTAGTTTACACTACTAAATACATTTTGTTTCAGTACAAAACACATTTTTAAAACAAGCACACACACTCACAGAAGTACTGCAACTTTTCAAGACATTGTCCCCCTTAAGCTTCCTTGCACAGACATTTGCTATGATCTTTGTACAGAAAATCAAACACAAGGCAATAGGTACTGAATAGGACATGTGAATTCTTTAGGAAAACCTGTTATTTCTTTCGTATATCTAGATTCTCAAACCTTGCTATTGGAGAATAATTTTAAAATCCATTACCGTGAATTTTATAATGTTATTACATATTTATAATGACTATTCATTAAAAATACAAAAGATTTTTGAAAATTCATCATTATGCTGCATCCAAAACAATTACTCAAACAGCTAATAATCCATTGCTTATTAGTACAACATGTTTTTTTCAAGCATCTGGATGTGTGTGTTAAATCTCTAACAGCTGTTAGTGATTCCCTGCTGTATTCCTGTATTTTTATTATTGTAATCCATGTATCCCTTGAATATTAGATGTTTTTAATACACAGAGTTACCAAGCAACTGCTCAAGACAGCTTTATTATATGCAGGTTTCTTGCATGCTTCATGAGACTGCTTCTATGAACAGAATTATCAAAGCACAAGAACAGAAGAGTAAGCTGGGGAAAGAGACCAGCTAAGGGACAGAACAATTTTAGAGGACTAATTCTATGAAATTCACTCCAATAAACCTCAGTGACTCAAAGAGCGTAGAGGCTGTTAACTTTCTAGAGCTCCAGGCTTCACACTTTGCCATGGGAGGTTGACTGCAAGCTTTTTACCACAAATAAGTTTTTCAAGGACTTAAGTCATTTTGTCTTGGCCCTAAAATTATACTTGTGCATAACATGTTCCCAAACATACAACCTCAAGTACAAACCTAATGACCCCAACATAAGAAGCTTAAAATACCAGAATTCATATCTGGAGGTAGCACTCCTCATAAAATGCAGTGTATTTGTCAGTTTATTTAGTCTAGGGTTTGCACCCTTCAGGTGCACCTCAGCACATTTTTAGGCCTTTTCTCCGATAACAAGAGAGCTCAGAGCTTACCTCTTTTATAAAAGCTGGATATTTCCTGTAATCACATGATTTCTCAAAGCTGCAGCACTTGGAGGGAAGCAACTATATATATATTTGATATGTATTGGTCAGCATAGTTTGATTATGGTCAGATTCTAAGAATCTGTCATGCCATGGTGTTTTTAGAAAACTGCAGTTTATCCACACACTAATGCTGGAACAGTAACAACAATAGAAGTTAGTAAGATATATGAGGAAAAAATAGCAAATATTACTCTTGTCTGGATGACAAAGTGTTTCTGAGGATTATTATATCAAACATAATTGCAGCATAAAGAAGTAACTATATGAGACATCAAACCTTGTTCATTGAAAGGATTTTGGTTTTAAGGCTAAGTACTTTTTGAGAAAACATGGGTTTTTTCAGTGTAGAAAATACAAACTGTTTCTTTGCTTTTGTATTTCTGACTTCATGTGTCCTATAACACTGTAGAATTAATCCTAAATATTGGGTTTTTTTCTTAGAAATAACACCCACAAGAGGATGTGCAGGAGTTAACACATCTCCTGCAGAGCCTGGGTTCAGGCAAAATTAATAAATCTTTCTGAACAGGAGCTGACAAGGGATAGAGCCATGTGTCTTTTCCCTGTAACCTCGAGGACTCCAGCTTCCAGGAACACAGCTTACTGATATAACAGGTTTGTTACCCACAGGCAGTTGTCCTGGGCTTTGTTAGGTGGTTATGCTGCTAGCCTTGGAAGCAATATAAATGCATTTACATGCTACTGTGCTTGGACTCATAATATTCCAAGCAGAGCAAGTGCCAGTCTCTAATCTGCAAGCTACATAAATCGTTTCTGGACAAATGAGACTTGTTATCTATAAATGCTACGGTATGCTTTCACACAGTTAATCATATGGGATGTAAACATGCTGAAAAGCTGTAACATTCATATTTCCCATTAAAAGGATGCTCACTTTAGAGTTAAAGAAAGTGAAAACCGTACAGAATAGCTTGAAAAAATAGCTGTATGGTATTAGCAGGATAAATCTGATAGTTTTTCCAAAGTATAGTTCAGGGTCAAATTGATTTCAGATTATCTGGATTGTGAATTCACATCAAAACCAGTGGCTATCCTTTCTTGAGCAACTCAGATCCAAGAGCTGTGCTAGTAGTTGCCATAAATTGCCACCAGGGAGAAGGAGGACTGAAGAAAAGATGGGACGACTTTCTCTACCCCATCTAAAACCCTGTGGGAATCAGAGCAACAGCTGAGCCTGAAACTACATCATGTTTCATATGACATAAAGAACAAGTGGACTCACACTGAGAACTTTAAGTTTCTAAGTGGTTTATTACAACACACCAAGTTTTATGTTGCAAAAACACAAAGATCTACTTTAGGTGTGGTTTATTTGGTCCATTAGTAACTGGCCACACAATTTCAGGCATTAACATCCTGCTTTTCTACTCCCAAGCAGCTGTGAAGTTCTACCTGCACTTATAGGTCATAAAGCATTAACCCTTCAGGCATTATCTGAAAGATTCATCTTTGCTAATAAAAAGATCTACTGATTTTTGAAGATAGGCCAGAAAAAGTCAGCACTAGAAGGGAACAAAGCATTATAATGACCATGCTGATGCACACATCTTCTCTGGAATTACACTCACCGGCCTTCCTCCAGCCCCCTGAGGAATTATGCAGGATAATAAAGATGATCTGGACTTCATCTCTTAAGGCTACTCCATTTTAGCTGGAGAAGAAACATAGCATTGTCCAGAGAATATGTTTGTGGTGGTTTAACCCTGGCTTGTGACTAAGCCCCGAACAGCTGCTCACACTCTCCCCACAGGGATGGTGGAGGGAATCAGAAGGGCAAGAGTGAAAAAACTCAGGTTGAGGTAAAGGTCATTTAATAGGTAAAGCAAAAGCAACACACACAAGCAAGGCAAAACAGGGAATTCATTCCCCACTTCCCACCAGCAGGCAGGTGCTCAGCCATCCCCAGGACAGCAGGGCTCCATCACACATAACAGTTACTTGGGAAGACAAACACCATAACTCCAAACGTCCCCTGCGTTCTTCTTCTTCCTTCAGCTTACATACTCAGCATGACATCCTATGGTATAGAATATCCCCTTGGCTAGTTCAGGTCAGCTGTCCTGGCTGTGTCCCCTCCCCATTTCTTGTGCCCCTCCAGCCTTCTCACTGCAGGGCCTGAGAAACTGAAAAGTCCTTGACTTAGTACAAACACTACCCAGCAAGAATCAAAAACCATCAGTGTGCTATCAACATTGTTCTCACACCAAATCCAAAACACAGCACTGCACCAGCTACTAAGAAGAAAATTAACTCTGTCTCAGCTGAAACCAGGACAATGCTTCTACTAAACAGTTTTTTGTGCAAGATCTAGACAAAGAAACCAGCTTTCCGTTTCCTTTTGCATAATACATTAGTACCCTGTCACCTATAAATACTCAGACTCAACCTCCTGTCAGATTACATTTGTATTTCTATTTCTATTTAATGTTTTCTTCCCCTCCTTTCAGCACACTATTTGATACTCTTTGCTTTTTCACTGGCTTCTTGGGAGTTTGTCTGCACATGAAATTTGTTCAGCAACTCTTTCTGAATATTCCTGTTTTGAAATAGAAGTATCTTATTTGTATTTAGGTTGATTTGGTTTCTGGACTAATCTGAATAAGTGATAAAATAAAAGATATTGCTAAATACATTGGTATGCAGGAATAACTGCTGCAGATTAGACTCACTGTCTACCTTAACCCAAAGTAACGTTTTAGCTCTACTCTTAGAATAAAGTCTATTGCTATTAAGACTCATTCTAGTTAAATAAGACTATGCCTGATGCTGACATTATAATTAAATTAATAATATAATTTAATGTAATGTCATATATAAGTGCTAACATAGTTCTACCATAGCGTTATTTTTAAATTCTGCTGTAGTCATATTTTATATAATTCCAAGAAGCTATGAATGATCCTGGGAGCAGAAAAGTTCCCATCTGATAGTTTTCCCACTTTTTGCATATATGAAATGAACGTTGCAATACAGAACTGTCCAAAGGACTTCTATAGTGAATACTTTTAATTTTAAGATTAATATGATCTGTTTAATTAATTTTGTTTCATCTACTCATTGCACCTCTGGTCACCTTGACACACTAGCATAAGGGTCCCCACATTATTCCATTGACTATGGATGGAGTCTGGAGGGTTTGAGTCAGGAGAAATTGTCTCGCAAGCTCTGCCCTTTTTTTATCACACAGGCTGCTGCGCCCATATGCCTTCTCAACTCTAGTGGATTGTCCTCATTATTGGGATATTGAATCCACAGCTGCCTCCTCCTCCTCCACAGTGTCTTTATATGTCTGTACTGTAGAATGAAGCATATCCTGGGAAGGGTGCTGAGCACTTGGACCATTTTCCCACACTGCAGCACAGTACATTTCCCTGCCTCTTTCTGGAAATCTCCAACAACATCTCTCCAAGAGAAGTCCTAGGATAAACTTGGGGCAGTTTACCCCCTAAGAGGCAATATCATTAAATCTAGCCCAAATTTGGTAGCCTTTGGCCCACCCATTTCCCCATCTGCAAGCAAGCACCCCTGACTCTCACTTATGCTGGGGCGGTGGGCAGGCTGCCTCACATCTGCTGTTCCCAGCTGTACTGCAGGCACTATGAACCACTAGAAAAACTCCACAAAATTTTGTCTTTGGGCCACAGGGCAATCAAATGTGTACTGTAGTGCTATGCTTTACGGTCGTGTGCAGTCTGTCATAGAGGGAGCTAGGTCAGGATCGTGGGGGTTTTGTTAAATAAATGAGTTTAATTTACTCTTTGCTCTTACTCCTCCACCATCACCCCCCTAAAATAAATAAATAAATAAACTGTTATTATCCACTCCTACCAGTGAAATATTTCTTAGAACTGGCCTTTAAGAGACAGCAAATTACCTCAGCGCAATATAAATTATTGATGTCATTCTTGAAACTCTTATTATTTCTTTTTGTTTGAAAAGTACATATGCATATGTATATGTATATTACAAAGGAGAAAAACTACTGCTTAGCAAATAAAAGCATATTGTCAATGACAAATTTGTCAAAAATCCTAATCTTCTACAGGCTTTTACAATGGTACATTTTTCTACCAGGTTTTATATGCCACCAGTGCATTTGCTGAGAGTAGATGGATTTGGGGGGCTTACATAGGTTAATTTACCTTATGACATTATACGATTGCTTTGGAACACAGCAATAGATCTGCTATACCTGGTGCTTTTGTCCTAGGGACTCGCAACATTTTTAAAGCACACAGCTGTCATAAGGATTCTGCACTCGCTCCTAATCTTATGTAAGGCAGGAGGAGCAGTATATCTGTCTCTAACTTCAGAAGATTTTTATTTAGTAAAAGAAAGAAAAAGAAATCACTTTTTTATTCTGTTTCTGCTATTTACACATCCATCTTTGAGTCTGGATACAGACCAGAATAAAGATTTCTTGAATTTTAAATGTAGCGAGATCTGAGATTAACCTGATTTCTGAAGGGAGAGGATTCAGTAGCTGTTGTTTTATTATCAGTAACTTCAGGCATCTGCCTCTCATCTCTCTCTGGGCCTGGGATTATAACAGTTATTTTCTGCACTGATGGAGAAGGAAAAGAAAGAGGACCAAATGTCAACACAGTGATGTCTTTAAAAGGTCAAAATGAAGCATGAAGTTATATCCTCTTCCACGGGAGAGGAGAGCAGTGCACTAAGGAATGACCATCCCTGAGGAAGCATCCTGGTATTTCTGCACCAGGGCAGCAGCAAGTAGCTTTCACTGTGTTTGCCAGCAAGGACACGACTTCCAACACGGTCTTTAGAGACAATGAAAAGCCAGTCTGTGTCCTCTACATGGACTCTGCAGCGCTGCTGGCTGACAGTGGCTCTGCACTGTCCCTTAGGGTGGAGATGTCACAGGTCCAGCCTCTGAAAAATCTGCTAGGCAGTTTCCAAATCATTGTCAGATCCCATTGACAACAGCCCTCAAGGCTCTTTTTTCTTGTACAAAGGCAAAACAAGTATCTGAGACTAATCTGGCTTTCCTTTATAATAGCTAATTTGACTGGGAACCAAGCCACTTGTAAATATGGACAATACTTGACTTTTAGTATTTTTATAATCAATACCCTGACTTCAAGCATTTAAAAGCTTTTACTCTTATGCTAAATATTATGTAACGTAGTATAGTGAATGGTCTGTACTAGGACTAGATCTCTAAAGGATGTGCAGAATTTCTCTTTAAAAAACTGGTGCTCATCCACAGCAATTAACTGTCATTTCTACTCACTTTATGATGGTGTCTGGTTTAGAGGAGTCTCAAAGCAGTTTGAATCCCACACGATGCCATTAAGAAGCTTGCAGAATATCTGTCAGCAGCTAATCAACACCACCTCACCTATCCACCACCTAAAGCTCATTATGATCACTTGTGAACGACATTAAAATATTAGCTACAGGGTGATAAATCACAAAAAAAATGACACCAAAATAGCTGTTAGTCACAGGAAAATGTAAACAACAACAACAACAACAACAACAAAATCCTCCCCCAAAAAGCATTCCCTGCTGCTTCCCTTTTTTTTTTTTTTTTTTTTGTAATTTCTTTTCTGTTAGCACTGAGCACCACCTGCTGGATGGTGCCCGCTTGCACCGACACCCACCCCCAGGGTGAACAGGTTATTCACACACACAAGCTGAGTGAGGCAGGTCTTGCCCCACATAAAAGGACAACACATTTTTCCATATAGATATCTTCCCAATTCCGATAAAACGTATGCTACGGACATATGTTTTATCATTTATTTCTAAATGCATATAAGAAGCTCAGTATGTCAACAGATTGCACGCTGTCATTGAAGTGCTAAAATAAATTAGTGGTCAGTGCTACAGCTGCATGCTTGTGTGGCAGGCGCTAATCCGCTCTTTCCACCAGGCAAGCACTGTCCAGAACATGCCTGTAGAAGGACAAGCTCTAATTCTAATTATCAGCCTCGTGTTTACTTGGTGTTAGAAGACAGATGTAGAAATAGTTTTTTAACCTTCCACAATTGTTTTAGGCCTATTATCCTGCCTTGTAATGACGCAGCCATACACTGGCATACTTGCTCCTTAGGAAATCCCAACCAAAGGTCTCCAAATCCCTCCAAAAGGTCTGGTTTCACTGACTTTGACACTTCCCCGTTAGAGATTATTAGACTTGTATGAGGAAAACACAATCTCCTCTCGTTTTGTAATCCCCAAGACACCTACTTTAGATGTCTTACCAACTCTGTGCATGTAAACTGCAACAGTGAAGTGTCAACACTGGTCTTTATTAGCTGCTCCTTAAGGATTTTTTACATTAATTTTGTAAAAATTAGTTTTATGACAGGCATTTCATGCAAATCATTTGGAAAATATGGCAATATATTTTTATTATCTTGCTCAGTCACTAACATACAATTATTACCTGTGTGGAGCTGAACACAGTTACGAAGAGAACTGTAGCAAATTTATTTAAGCACAAAAGTAGCCTTGATCAAGATATTTCTTGAAGAGGAAATCAGATTAAGAAAGAAGGCTCCCTTCCGGAATTGCCTTTTCTTTGTTACAAACACCCTGATTTCTCTGCAAATCGAGGCGGAACGGAGCTGCTGCTAAGAGCAAAGGCAGGACAAAGCTGTGCAGAAGGAGGGAGCAAAACAGGGCCTGTCTGGGACATTTGATAGGGGTTCTGTACACTTGCCCCAAAATTCAAGCCATTTACTCCATGAAAGACATGTGTGAAACAAAACTAACTTCAGGAAAGTTTTTATTTTTTTTTTTTCCTTTGGTAGCGTGGGATGTGTAGACCAAATGGAATATGCAGTCTACAATGCTTACAGTAAATAAATTCCTTCTACTTTTACTGAAATATATGAAGAACAGAGGACTCTAGATAATAAAATGTATCTACAAAGGGTAGAGCAAGAGTCATCATGAATGCCGAAATATTTTTGTCCTAAAACATCCTTTTAATTTCCTTAGAGGCTTTGCTTTCTGCAATGAAAAAATTGAGAGGTTTTTTTCCCCTTAGTCCTAGTGGGACTATTTTAGCATTCCAAATTATAATATTAAGGGTTTATAAGCGAAGAAATACATTGCTGGGGGACAGAATAAAGAAGTGGGAAATCATTTTATGCCACTGATACTCAAAAAATGCAATCAGCAGCAGTAGCATTATTAGCATGTTCCAGATGGCACAGTACTATTGCCACTGTGATAGAAGTTTTATATTATTATATTTACATTATATTAAGATTTATGGAAAAAATGGAACATATGGAACGAGCCAATGTTCTTAGTGTCTGAGAAGAACATTCTTGTAAATTCTGTTAATGTTAAAACACATTTACTGAGACAGAACCAGAGTTGCGGCATAATTTAAGTTGAAATGGATCTTTGGAAGTCGTGTGGTCCAACTCCCCACTCAGAGTAGAGCCAACCACAAAGTTGAATCCAACTTTGAAACCATGAGGTTACACAGGGCTTTGTCAAACCAAATCTTGTATCTAAGGCTGGAGATCCTACAGCATCTCTGGGCAACACATTCCAGTGTTTCATTACCCCCCTTACAGTAATTGACTTTGCCCTACTAGTTAATTGGAATTTTAACTGTCTGCACCTTGCGCCCATTGCCCCTAGCATTGGGGGCTGTGCACTTCCAAGCAGAATCTGGTTCCATTTTCTCTATGAACACTCACTAAATAGTTGAAAAAAGGAATTTGCTTACTCTTCTCCAGGCTGAGCAAACCCACCTCTCTGCAACTGTCTTCATGTCATGTGTACCACCCCCTGATTGTCTTGATGGCCCTCTGCTGTACTCATTTCAATCTATCATTGTCTTATTTGTACTAAGGAGGACAAAATTTGACATAGTAATTTAGAAGCAGTCTTACAAGTGCTACACTGAATAGACACTGAATGTCCGTCTTCCTGCTGGCTGTGGTCTTACTAATAAAGTCCAGTACATTTTTAGGTTTCACTGCATTACATACAAATTGGTTGCATATAAACCAAACACCAGTGGATACTTTTTGTTGTGATATAATTGCAATGTTGTTGTGTTGGATTGTAACTGAATTTTCAGAGAAAAACTGTAGTTAACTGCAGTTATTATTTAATTAGTAATCATATCATGTAAGGTGTAGAGGAATGAAGCTGGGTTAATTAGCATTGATAATATACAGCTGTGGGCTGGCTTCAGGGGGGCGGGTTGGCCGATGTAGATAAGGTGCAGCTGTGGCTGGTTAAGTGGTTGAGAGCCAATGAAGAGAGAGCAGCCAAGGAAGAGAGAGAGGAAGAAGCAAGAGGAGGGAGAAGGCATGCCCTGGATGAGGTGAGGAGAAGGCAGCAGAGGGACTGTATGAAGAGTATGCTGGTATGAGGTGGTAAAAGACCTTGTTGCAGCTTGATAGTTTGGAGAGTGTTGTGGCAGTAAGCCATGTTATTTATTCTTAAGATAATACCTTAATGAAATTCTGTTAGCTGGAAAATTCCTCCTATGGGCTGTATAGCAAAATGTCACGTGGGCAGATGCACAGCAAGTGTAACTGCAGTAGCAGCACACACCACTTGGCACTTCTGTAGTTTTATCCAGCACTAATGAAGCTTTGTAGAACTCCTATGGAGCAGGTAATTATTACATCCATTATGCAGAGGGGAGGAATTGAAGCATAAATAAGCAACAGAACTAATTTAAAGTCTGCAGCGATGGCCTAAATGACCTCTTAATGAGTAGGAGTTTTGGGAATGATTTAATTAGAGGAGAACTAGGTCAAGGCCAAGTGCTTTTGACAATCTCATGCTACTTTTTCTAACTCAAGGTCAAGCAGAGAGCAGAAGTCAAGAGGAGGCCCTCCTTCTAATCCTTTAATTTATTTTGAGTACGTATCATACTCATGAACAGTGAATCAGATTCCTCCTCCCCAAGTGCTAACATTCCCATTATGAGCAACACAGAGTAAAAAAAGGGAAAATCGGTTAATTCCACAGTTCGGGGGGTGAGGGGGTGGGAATAGCCAGCTAGGATAGATGGGCATAGCAGTAGATAGGTTCTTGAAACGATTTCAGTAATTCAGGTAGTCAGTGTTTTGTCTACAGTATGTTGGTGTCCAGGATACTCATCATCCATTTCAAAGACTATTTTCCATGAAGCCCATTTTTATCAGGACAACTTGTCAAGCTACCTTTTTAACACAGTATTTTCATAGCATGATTAGACAGTTGCTTGCTTCAAATCCTGAAATGTCTTTTAGAAAAGGTAGGGGTTTATTCTTTTTATTTAACAACAGGAAAAATTATGTCAAAAGTGAAATAAAAGATCTCAAAAATGTTCCTGAAGACCTTAAAATTAGGGTTGCTTATTATATCACAAGAATTAACACTCCTGAAAATGTTGACTTTATGATCCAACTGAAAAATCAGGAAATAGCTGTACAACGCCACAAGATGGCACTGTTTTATGCCACCGAATTTACTCTGTGTCCTAAAACAAGAAATAGGTTAACAGAGATGATAAAAAGTAGCGGGTGCGTATACAGGCTTACAAAAAATAAAGTGAATAGTAATAAATGAACATGAAATATAAAATAAGTAGGCTAAATAGGAGATTCGATAGCAATAGGGTAGAACTCATTAAGGAATGACACGTCTGCCCTAATGTTCTCAGCAGGCAGGCAGGGGCTGGAAGTTAAGACAGCTAGTCTAGGTCTGGTTAAGCAAGAACTCATCAATATGATTACCTAGTACTTAAACTTTCATTGCAAGTCTTCAGATTCAGGAAATAATACTTGTCCTCACAGCATTTCTCAACCATTTCTTTTCTTTGGAAGATAAAATTCATCTACACTTGATTTCTACAGTCAGAGAAAGTATTTTGCAAAAGAAAGTAGTTCTATAACGTGGACACTTACACATTTGTGCAGAATGTGTGTATTAACATTATTCGCAGCCCTGAGAATAATTTTATCCAAGCTTCCCAGAACAACAGCATGACACAAAGTACCATGTTTTGATCCTGGGCAACAGGAATTTGTTTCATGTTGGAAGAAAGGAGGATCAAACGAACTTCTCAGGCACACCCAATGCACTTAGTTTTGCTGGTTGAAATTTAAGTTGATGCTCATTCAGACCTAAAAGTTTACAGCTCTTCTATTAGTGGGTTGCTCCATAAAGCTCAGGTAGCTTTCTTCTCCACATTCCTGCATGAATGTCAAGATCATTTTTACCTGGCAGGGCATGTCCTACCCTTCTTTGCATTCCTTAGGGAACATGTTCTTCCCAAAGGCACATAAAGGAAGGCATTCATTCCCACTGAATTCACTGGGAAAGTGTAGGCCCTTACACTTTTGTCTCACTGGCAGTCTCAAATTCCTGCTGGGGAGCATGTCATACAATTAATATACAGCCTGTCTTTATATCGATACAGATGAGGGGAAACTTTCTTACTTGTGGGACAATGTCTAACTACAATATTTTTGAGGCATATCTTTGAAAGACAGGCCCAGGACAGGCCTAGAACAATCTCTGAGTTTTGAGTTGCCCCTCGTCACAAGTAGACCTGTTTCTTCACGTAAAGTCAAAGATAATAGGAAACTCCCTCATGAATTTCAAGGAATCTATGAAAAATATCCCTTTTTGGATTATTTAAATATTCCATTATTTTTTGCGTTTCTGTATTTGCAACGTGCAAGAAAAGAAAATGTTTAGATACAAAATATATGTGTGTGTACAGCAATATTACCTCAACAAAGAAACATCAAATTTTATAAGCATTGCAAGAAGCCTTTCAAAAAAATATATTTTTTTTTTCATTTAAAACATTTTCCATCCTCTTCTTAATAGAACCATAGAATCATTTAGGATGGAAAAGACTTTTTAAGACCATGGAGTCCAACCATGAATCTAGCACTGCCAAGTCCACCACTAAACCATGTCCTTGAGCGCCACATCTACCCATCTGTAACATACCTCCAGCGATGGTGACTCAACCACTTCCCTGGGCAGTCTGTTCCAATGCTTGACAACCTTTTTGGTAAAGAAATTTTTTCCTGGTATCCAATCTAAGCTTCACAACTTGAGGCTGTTTTCTCTTGTCCTATTGTCATTACTTGGGAAAAGAGATTGACGTCCACACCACAGTCCGCCATGGTGAAGTGCACTGGGATGGTCAGTCTTAAAGCTTTGACTCCATTGGTCAAAGGTCTATTCATGTCTACTACAGGAAAAAAAAAGCTTTGCAGCCATTATTTTAGCAGCATTCATGGAAAAGGAAAGAAGAAAAAAAAAAAGGGGGAGTAGGAGGAGCGATTTGGGGTATTTTAATCTATTCAGGTCAGGAAATTAATAATACAGGTGAATCTTGGCAAAGGGTTTCTCAGCTTGGATCTTTACGTATTTGCTGGGAAGGGTGAAGAAACAAGAAGGGGGATAAAACAGATATAGTGTTTGGAAAATTGGCTCAGGAACCTGAAATATGTTTGTAGTGAGCTCCTATTCTGCAGATAGTCCGGTCTTGTCATGTCTCTAAGCAACAAGATCTATAATATGCACTTGCACTAACACAGAGTAAATTGCCTGGAATGTGCATAAATTTCAAGCCAGATCTGAACCTTTATCCAGTGATTGTTTTATTATCACAGTAAGTAGGGGAATAAATATTGTCATGGGCTTAAGACCTTCATAAAGCTGATTATTTTTTGCTATTCACAGGAGAATAATATCTAGGAATTATTTATATTCAGAGTTCTGACTAAAGCTCAAAATTACTGTGTGGACAAGGTCTTCACATGTAATAGCCACCTGTCAATATTTTTCAGATGTCAGTGATGACAGAATGTAGAAATCTCTGGATTATGGGGTATTCAGTTGTGTTGTACTGCTATGTAAAATATGCATTTTTTTCCAATTCTTGTGATCTGTATGACACTAAAAGTTATAAATAAAATAGTAATAAATGCATGCCTCTTGAGCATAAACCAAACCTAGAAATAACTTGGGTTGAAGTATGTAAAAAAAATCTTTAATCTTTCCATTAGAAGCAGACTTCTAAACCGCCACATGCAAACATGAAGTACGTTACCTGTATTCCAGGTGTTATAAAACGTGTAACAAATTAGATTGAAATCTTTCTGGTAACTCATGACATTCATCAAAAAATGTACTGGCAACATGAGATAATATTTTAAAATGGGAAATTAATGTTTTGGAGATTAGAAACAAATGATTATTTTTTTGGGACATGAAAATTGGATTTTTTTGCATTTTTATTTTCTGTTTTTAACGTCACTAGAAGCATTTCAAAATGATTGAATAATTCTGCTAGAAATTATCGAATTTTACAGAACAGAAACATCATTCTATTAACACAAACTATAGAGAAGACAGTAACAGTCCAAATGCCACATTAAAAAGGTGTGAATTTGGTCATGATAATAAAGTTGATGCTAATGAAGATATGGGAGATTCATTTATTCATTAAACATGCCAAAGTAGATGTATAGCAACAACATTCTGACCTGGTAACATTTGAGGTCAATGTGTAATTGATACAAATTAATACGTAAACTTATAAACAGAATGATACGAACTAGTTATGTTGGACAAGAAATGGAGAAGATTCCGTGCCTTTACCTTACTTGATAAAGTCTTTCATTGATAATCTTCTCTGACCTGGATAGTCTTGTTGAATAATTTTAAAAATACATTTTACTTTAGATGATTGCTTAGTTTTTAAAAAATATTATTTCTTGTTTACAGTTACTGAGTGGCACAATATAGGAATGGAATTCAAATCCAGATTTGGACATCTTCAGCTCAACTCAGTCATTGCAAAAACTGATATCTGCTGCTATTTAAGAAATGTCATAGGACCTGGAAGACTTGTCTTTTGTAGTAGTTGTTGGGGGCAAGGTATGATGCTTTGGGGCATCTTATACACCATGACCTACCTATATGCAGGGGAATATCAAGCTGTAAGTTTTGTGGAATACAAGACCTTTAGACACCAAGCACATGCACAGACTCCTACAGGTAGAAACCTAAGCGTAGATGTCTCCATCTGGAGCTGAATCCCACCCTAGATATCTTTTCACAAGGACAGCAGAGAGCTGATGTGATTGCCCACACAATGGCATCTAGGATTGTTTGATATGTCTGTTTGACCTGGTCCCTACCTGCCACTCCAAAATGGCCTGGATCACCTATGTCACATTTTACAAGCCTCTCCAATTCTTTCAAATACCCAAGGCATCTCAAAAAGCAGTGGACGCTTTTGTGTGCACAAGTGAACAGAGGATATTTTGTGTTCATGAATCCCTTTACAACACAAAAATGGTTCAGCAAACACCCAACACCTGTCATTCTTCCTGGCACTGAGTAGCTTTAGGATCCAATCTGTTTGGGGTTTTTTTCCCCCTTCCTTTGTGGAATCTCTTACATAGTTTGGTCTCTGATTTCAGATAGTTTAAATAGTATTCTTCTGTCCTGTTTCAGATGCCTTCATCTGATCAGGTCTCATAGGCTAATTTTATAGTCAAGGAGACTATGACACATTTCTAGACTGCAATTAAACTCATCCTAAAGTATGTGGCTAAAATAGGTCAGATGAATCACATGACCATTTCTCTTTATTGTCTCTATGGCTAGCTCAGGTGTAGACATCTAAAGTTAGGTCAGATTAATCATGTAATATGGTATCCCTTAAGGACAGAGTTGAAGGGAGGAGTTATATTTCTTCTGAAGTGACTAGTTACCGTAGTGTCTGGGGTTGTCAGAAGTCAAAAAGATTAATTCTACTTACGTATTTGTACAAAGTATGATCGTTGATTCACATGTTCTTATTATTTGTAAGTCTCAACATATGAAGAGTTCCCCACTGAGAAAATAGGTATATCGTTATCAATACTCGACCAAGAATTTTTTGATCACCCAAGAATTTTAAACTGGTTGGGATTAAAAACAAGTAGATAATCATGCTTTCACAGAGTTAGCCTTGAACATATGACACAAAATTTCTGTTGGTTTTATGTCTTTGTGCCATCTTTATGCTGAACATGGGAGAACAGCAAGCATTTGATAGAGCATGAAGTGGATCAAATAGACCATAAATTGCTATGCATAAAACTTACCACTGCAAGGTCCATGCCTCACATAAATTGATCATTAAAAGAGACTTGAACTTATGCAGTTGCTTTATACTAGAAAAAATTACTATTATCATGTGTTCATTATACTTTGATCTGCTGTTAGGAGTCCTAACTTAAATTTACTATATCCTCTAAACAACGACTGAGAGTTGAATAAGGTCTCACGCGAGTGAATGTTTCACTAAATGCTTGGTTGAGCATAGAAGAATCCCCTTGCATCAATTCATCAAATCTTCAGTTATGCAAATACGATTCCTTGAGAAACTGCATTGTAGCAGATTAGTGAAATTATGGGAATTAAAAATAACTGGCATACTCTGAAAGTCCAACAAACAGAAGGAGAAAAAGGAGTAGAAATCAGGAATGAGGAAGATGAGTAGGCTTCAGTGTCAAACTGGCCTCCGTGTCAAGAAAATGCCACATGTTTACTACTAGGCAGCTAATAATTACATATGGCTATAACAAAAGCACATCATGTTTCTAAAACTCAAGGGGCTGAACAACCATGTGATGACAGGAAAGTCAAAACACCTTCCTGATGGAACTGAGGACCAAGAAAGCCATAAAGAAGGAAAAGACATGGAGGACTGAACCTGAATATCCTTCAAAGGCAGGTCAGAAGTTCAGCTAAGTACCAGCTTTTGTGCAGCTTGAAGATTTAATATTGAAGGAGGTACACACATATCCTTAGCCAGAGGACTGTGAAGCATCTATAAGTCAGTCAGATGAAGGATGACAGAAAACTTTAGAATCTAAATATTACATAAATACATGTGTTCCTATATTTACTTTAAAACTGTGTTTTATAAGCCTTTGTGGCAGTACTGTTTATCTTTGCTTATATGCCTTTATAATGAGAAGACTGCTCTCTTTGGCAGCTCCCAATTGGGTGACCTGGTTCTGTTCCCCATACCCTAAACATGGAACTTGCAACAGTTGGACATCATAGTAATGGATAAAATTTATGTTTAACACCTTGATATTTCACATGAATTAAAAAAGGAGAGCACCAGAAAATGAAGTTTCATAGAAAGAAAGAGATAGAGAAAATAACCTGCATTTTGCAGTTGTCAGGGAGGTGTGAATCTTTATTATAAGTGATTTTATGTGGCTTAAGGGCTTTTTTTTTGGCTCAACTTTTACGGCACATTAGTGATTACTGTAACATGTTTTTTCTGTTGTACCTCCATGCATTCTGTATCATCTATCATTATTGTATCTCTCTGGAAAAGTTATGAATATTGTAAATGCTTTTACTGTCTTGAATTTTGCACCTAGATTTTCCACACAAAAAACAAAGGGGGGGGGGGGGCCAAACACAACATTAAACAAGTATTCAAATTAAAGACAGCCTTTATAAAAAAAAAATCATCTTGAAATAAGCCAGTAGACCTCCCAGGAATGTTCTATTACAAATATTGTCGCAATTGGAATGAATACCTCCTGCAGCCTAAGCTTGCTACCATAAGTGGTCTGACTTTGTTACAAGGCATCCCAGTAGAAAAAAAAAAAAAAAAAAGGAAAAAGAAAAAAAGGGGAAAAAAAGCTACATTTTAAAGACGTGCAATGACTCTTAAGGGCTATACTCATTGACTATGGCACAAAGATTTAAGGTTCCTTGTGTCACTTCCTACAATCAGCACTTTAGTATGTGTAGTAATTTATTTATTTTTATAAAGAAGATCCTATTTCACTAGATCTTTTGTAAGGGGTTTTTAGAACTGGTTACGTAGAAGCTGTCAAGACCCATATTTGCCATTTCTTTGAACAGTGAAGCCTTCTCTCAAGCGATCTTTCTCATGGGACACCAGCCCCCTACACTTTGTTACTTTTCTTTTAGCATGCTTATAAACAAAAGCTAACTCAAAGTGTGTGCCTATAAAGAAGAAAAGCCATACAAGGCTTGATCAAGAATCAATCTGTACGTTTACAAGTTTCTACAAACACTGGACTTGTGATAGATCCCATGTTACATTTGAGTGCCTGTAGTGCCTCATAGGGATATCTGAAGGCAAAAGATGATTAAATGCTCCAACAGAAATTGCAGGGCTGCCAGAAACACCAGCCGCTGATGAAGATTCAGAACAGACCTGTACTAAAAAGGGACATTAGATTTCTAAATAACTATCAAGAAAACTTATTACTATTTTCTGACATAACCAATGCAAATACAGAATTTAGAAGCTTTCCTTTTCTTAGAAAATTTCTTGCTCAAGCCTAGGATATCCTAGTTTCCAATAATATTCATATTTCTTACAGGCATAGAGTTATAAAATAATTATAACAGGACTGAATTTTGCAGTCCTTGGTCCTGCTGCACCATGGCAGGGGCTGTGACTGAGCCCAGTCCCCACCCTGGGCTCTGGTACTGGGGACCTGTGCTGGGGGATGAGGACACCCTCAGCTCTCCACACTGCTGCCCCTGCCTGGCACCCAGCTGCTTCCTGACACATCATTTGAAACGCAGAAATTCTCAGCCCTTCCCAAGGCATCTTCTGCAGAAAATGAATGGGAGAAGCCCAGTGCTCCACGTCGTTTGCAGGGGACCTCCAAGGGCAGCTTTGACCACAAGGAGCAGCCAGGCTGGCAGGTAGAGCTCTGCTCTCGTGCCTTGTCCTCGGTGTGCATCAGGAATGTGTTGACAGTTGTGCCCCTCACACAGCTGAAGCAGAGGACCTATTTCTGTTTCCTAGAATGGTCTTAATTTATGAAATAAGGGTGTAGATGCTTGCTCTAAAATGGCAGCAATTTTAAGCAAAGGCTCAAATCAAGGCCATAGGAAACACTACTGATGAAATACTGAGCTATCTGTGAAACACAGTAGGGATTTTGAGAACTGCTTTCAGATTGAGCCATCAAATTTCAGCCTCAGCCCCAATTACTACAACCTGCATTCATCACTACAAGCATCAGCTAAGAGTTTTGAGATGACACGCTATAGAAAGGTAAATTTCTATAACCATGTTTCATTTTTGTCTAATACTTTGTAAGATTCCTTTTTTCTCTTTCCTTCATGACATGTATTGTTGCTATATCTACATCAATATTCCCAGCCCATTACTGCTGTTCTTAGCAACTCATCCAGGCCATCACAGCCATTATACCTTACTATGCACATAGCACAGCACAATCCTAGTGCATCCAGCTGTGAATGGGAAAACAAGGATGAAGAGTCACACTTTTCCTTACTGCATGCAGATAGTCTCCCTGTAATTAAAGCTATTGGAGATACTCCTCAGCAGATTCTCCCTTGGCTCCCTGAAGTTCCACTCCCAAACTTCATTAAAACTCAATCTGTGCAATGGTTTTCTGTGCGAGGTATATAAAGTCTCCCTTGAGAACAATTTTTTGTGAAGTGATGGGGGTTTGTTGCGCTTTAAAATAGTCCTAATATTTCCGTATATACATGAACACAGGTTACTTGACACATGCAAGTACTTCACAAGCAGTTTGAGCTATATCAGCTTCTGCTGACCTAAACTGGCCCTTGACAGCTATAGGACTATGTAGAGAGAGTATTATAAACCTTGTAAGACTTTAAAGATGAATTCTCATTATTAGGGTCTTTTTAGGTTCTATTAAATACACAAGAAAAGGCTTCAGCCTGAAGGAAAGGAAATCAGAATGCTCAGGTTTATTTAAGAAAATCTAATAAATATCACTGTTCACTTTCAGCTCTTACTTTACAACTTCATGCTTCATGGTTTTTACATAAAACTCCTCTTGGTATGATTGTGACTTTTCACGAACTGCAGTCTAGAAGTTCAGTGCCAGCTAATTTTGCCTTCTATCATTTTTTTCAATGACAAGAACGTGCGCACATGTGTTTCCTGCTTGAGCTGAGGTTCATATTTACAGGATGTGGAAAGTTACCATGACAAAAGTAATGATTGTGTAGAAGGAAATTCACTTTCGTTAACAGGCATCCTATTTACTCTACTGTCACCTTGCACGATATGCCGCATATCATTTCAAGCACAATAATTCTTCTGGTGAAAACTTCCTGCACAGAAAATGGAAACTTTGACAAAAAAACAACAATAACAAAAAAAAATTATGACTGAGTTTACCCTGGAAAAAATATCAGTTAGATTCTTACCTCAGATACACCCATCCAGCTCCCATTGAGTCCACTGGTCAAATATGAAATTGATCCCAGAATATGGTATTGAATTATTTGGTTTAATAAGAAATTGTTAGGAAAAAACACTTTTTTATATATATTTTATTTTTTCACCCACTGCACACTACACTCTGAGAGGCGTGGCTGTCTTCAAAACTGTTTTCTAAAACCTTTTAATTACAGGTGATGCTTCATTCTGGCATTGACTGAAGAAGGATTCCCAGTCAGTAGAAAAATATCCAGGGAGATCAGGCAACGATCCTCAACAGCAATCTATAGGATTACTGTGGGATAAAGAAGGAAAGAAGTAAGTTTGCATTCATAAATCCTCAAAAGATGGACCCACAGACCGACACAGAGTTAGAAATACCACACTCAAGCCAGTGGCTGGATTTGAATCACGGGGGAACTGCAGGGCTGACTGACACTGCCTACAGGTGGGCACCACAAGAACAAGTCATTTAAAGGAAATCATTTTCCATGCACTTACTACTACTACAACCCCCTGCCCTTAAAAACTGAGCTCCACGTGTTTGCAACTCAAAGCATGGAAATTACTATAAAACCAGACAAATTCCCATGAATTGGTACAAAGATATTTTAAGGGTTTTTAGGGTTTTTATAACAATAATGGGGGGAAAGCTGTTTATTAGAGTGTTACCAGAAATGGCATACTTTGCATTTTTTGTTCTAAAAATGAAATATTTTGGATGCTGATTTCACTCAAGATTATAATCACCAGCAACAGTTCTTTTGCAAAGGCTATAACACTAGAATTTAAAAGGATGGAATTTACCTACATGAAAAATTATATTCTATGAAGCAAAATTTGTCCATAAGTCAGCTCATATGAATGACTGAATTGAGAATCATGGAATAATATTCTTCTCTGCTCTGTGGTGCATGAATTTAATTTTGCACAGTGACATGGATCACTGAAAATGACCATTTCCAGGCTTACAGAAGAGCTTGCCACTGATTAGAAATCAGAGTGCAACTGAATTTAGGTACAAACAGGCTGACAATCAGTTTAAAGATCTGAAGTTTTAGCTTTTGAGAAAAAATGTGTGTATGGTTCACTAGTTACTAAAATAGACTGAGTGTTACAACAGCAAGAGCATGTAGGCGTTGCTTGGGTAATAAAAATATGGGTGGTAACAAATTATATTGCTGTGAAAAGCAGATGAGGAGAGACGCCTACTGAAACCTGATGCTGCCTTTGAACTTTAAAATTTTGACTTAACAAGCTCCACACTGGTGCTGCTTTAGCAAAGACCTGTCACGAAGGGCAGATTTGTTTCACAGCAGAGTTGCTTTATTAAAAATCCTCAGCATCTTCATAAAGTCCTGATTCAGAAACAGAAGGAGGAGTTACACTGAACTTGACTGTTGACCTGACAGTGAGAATGGAGCTATTGTACCCAGAACTGAATATGCATATCTGTGCTTCTTCTTGTTGAGCTTCACACGGCAGTTACCCTTGCAGAGAGAGGAACCCTTTAGAGATCTGAAAGCTGCTGACTTTCAGACACTGAAACCCTGAACCAGACCCTAAAGTCAGTAGGTTCCACAGCCATTAAGAGGTTAAAATAAAACTTTTAACCTTCTCTCTTTTTTCTCCATTTGCTGTAGGGTAATCAATGGACTGTAAGCTGTGTGTAGCAGCATGGCCCATGTCGTCATCTTTGTGCTATTCAGCAAACTGCAAGCTAGATGTGCTCAATTAATAGTAAAGATTATCAGGGAAGCAGAGCTGGAAACGTTTACTTGGTACTGCATGAATTGAACCTGCTCGTTTTAATAAAACACTAATTACCTCACTGACTGTTTTGCACTAAGCCTCCTCTTTATACTGTGCTTTACTTGGTGGCAAGAAGTTAGTACAGTTCATTACAAAATGTGGTACAAACTAATGCTTAGGAAAGAAAAACTCTAATGGCACATTACATGATGCTCATTGCGTGGCTTTCCATATTACTGCTGAACTTTCAGGTAAAGAAAGTATCATCTGTAATCATTAGTCACACAAATAAAACACAAAGAAAGGAAATTTATTCCCTCCTCTTGAACCTCAGCAAAAGACTGAGCAGCTCCTTTCTGCTCTGCATGCAGTACTAGGAAGATCAGCATCCACCTAAGTCACACTTTTTTTTCAGATTTTAACTGAGTTTCAGACTCTCTGATGAAGACAGATCTGCTTATGATTTGACTTTGCAATGATGGCAAGAAAAGGTATTTTTGTTTTCTCCTCTGACGTCTTTGAGACATAGAGGCTGCCTTATCCAGGAAAAATTTTAATGCTTTTTCAGTCTTCATCTATGGTTTTCTTCTGACTTCATCCTGATGGAAGCTGTGGCACAGTTAGACATTTTCTTGTTAAGGCTGCACTGAGACACAGCTCTCAGCTCAGTCTTACAGCTCCTTTTAAAAGCGACACCAGCAGCAGTAAGCCATCTCATAAGCAAAGAAATGTAGAAAATGCACTGAAAGGCTTAAAGCAGAGAATATGCTTCACTCCTATTAGGAGATCTGTAAGAAGCTGATGATAATGTTTTTATGAGTGCTATTAATTTTATGCAAAATTAATTGTTCTACAATTCAATGCTCTGTTGTTCCTTCTAACAACTGAATAAACGTCATTTTTGCCATAGGAGAAACAACATTCCTTTGCCACCTATTAATGAACTAGAAAAGACTGCATACATTGTCAGAGAAATACTTTGCCTTGCATCACAGTGACAAAGCTGAAATAACTGTACGAGGTAGATCTGCAGGATGTCTAACTAGGGCTGTTGCAAGAAGCAATGCCAATGCAACAAGATGCTCTCTGACTCCTAGAAACTTCTTGCCACCACTGCTAAGTGAGGAGCTCCTCTCCCTAGAATAAAACCTCAAGGCAACATCATGATGGAAGATGGCTTTGGGGGCTTTGGGGTGAATGAATCCCAAAAGACATAACAGGGAGGGGGACAAGGGATTAGGAAAGATGAAATTATTGGGTAGTTGGAATAAGGTATTTATTTACTGTTTATAACAACTGATGGGAAAAACGAGGCGAAGATTTACTGTCTATTGTATATTGCTGTTAGGGGGGAACTAACAGCAGCTTTCTAATGCCCAGGCTTTTTGGAGTGATGTATGGCAGAAGGAGGAGATATAATGCATGTACATTGGAGTTCAAACTGGATGTAAGGAAAAGACTTTTCAACATGAGGACAGTAAGCCGTAGAACAGCTTGCCCAGAGAGGTTGTGCATTTTCCATTCTTAGGGGGTTTCAAAACCCAGCTGGATAAACCCCAGATAACATGGTCTGATCTCACAGCTGACCCTGCTTTGAGCAGGAGGTTGGACTAGAAACTGCCTGAGGTCCCTTCCAACATAATTTTATTATGATCTTGTGATCCTATGATTGTTCAGTTTATTGTGGAAACAGATCTTTTCCCAGCCATATAAATGAACTTTCCATTTGTCCTTATAGTTGCCTTGGCATTAATTACTGTTCATTATAAACATCTGCCTGACTGCTGACTATTGCCTTTTCTTAATTACCTCTGCATTTATCTTTCAGATTAGCAATATTTTATTTCATTTACATACAGACTCCATACTTGCAAGAAGAGTTGTAAGGCTGTGTAGAGAACTCAAGAGAATGTGTTTAGCTTTCCTAGATCAGATGCCAGAAAAGGCCCAGAGAGTTTTCCAATAATAAGGACATTTACTTTTTTTTTAAGTATTTTTAACATCATCTAGCAGGAGGGTAGTATTTGGGCTACAATCGCTCTAACTCTAATAAGACAGAAAAAGAATAATGCACTTTCGGGAACTGAGGGAAGCATTACCTCAATGTTCCTAACACTTCTATTGCTGTGCTGTTTGTATTACAAACTAGACAAATGATAGTCGAAGCTTGGAATGCCTAGATTGTAAAGGACTTAACTTGTTTTCATGTTGGCACCATCACAAATGCAGTCTTTAACAGTGCTCTTACATTTTCTTTGACCTTTTGACAAAAAGAAAGAAGCACTTCTTTTTAAAGAGGTACCATTCTTATTTTTCAGATTTTAGGTGGGGAAAAAAATTAATTGAATGTGGTGCTTTTGTCAGATGACTAAAATATGTAAGACTATTTTAAACGTATTTATCCTCCTTGTTCTCAAACAAAAACTGAAAAGAAAACAGAGGAGCTGGTCATGTCGTATAGGTCCTCCACAAGTTGTGAAACATGGGTAAAGAGGAAAAAGAACCCTGCTGGAAAAAATCATTAGGTTTACACCTAGTGATTTTTATATATCCTGAGATTTGTTTTGATTGACACATCAAACAACAGAGAAATCTGAGTGACTTTAATAAAACTTATAGTGTGTGCTTTCATTTTTTTGCTGTATCAGAAGAGCCAAATAATTGTAGGAGAACCCCTTTTTGAATTCCTTAAGTTAGCTGGGTGCTAAGCAGATGAGCACTCCAGGAATAACCTGACCGTCTCTCTCCACCTTGTGCCGGAACTTGTTGCATTTACTCATGTCTTCTTGCAGAGTTGACAGGGTGAGCATATCATAATATGGCTCAGTCAAAACAAAGTGAACCAGGAAATACCTGCTGCTAAAACTGTTTAATCTAACCTGTCTGATTTTTACTATATTAGCAAATCATCCCAGCAAATCTTTGGAGACAATAAGAAGTTGACAAACAGCTGGGAGTGGTAGTGTCCTTTACCAATACAACAGAACTGAGAAGATAACATCCATTCACAATTTAATGCTCCTACAAAGGAGAGCCTGGATGCTGCAAATCCTTTCCAAACAGCCTATGCAAGACAGGTTATTAGATCTTATTTGGTTTGATGTATTTCTTAAACAATTGTGCTGCATACATAAAGTATATGTTAAATACAGTATTTAAAGCTGCAAAGTTAAAATTTCAAGAATTAGGAAATAGCAGAATCAAGATTTTAAGATACCTTTCCTGTAGTCCAATTGGGCACCTACCCTGCTTTCTGGCTGAGTCAGAGGCTATGTGTGTTGATTTATAAACATCAGGCATTCGTGTATATGGAGTTTGCAAAAATATCATAACGTAGATGTATTGGGATCCACACTGAGATTGTATGGGCAATTCAAACTCTGCCTTTTCCTGTTACCAGAGCTAAGAATCTAATTTAGCAATCCAACCATTGCTTTAACACACTTGTGTAATTTCCTGTAACAACTGTTCATCACCTCATCTATCTTCAAATTTTAGTCCTGACCTTTTAACTCTCTACAAAGATTTCAGTCAAACTTAAGTTCACTGACTTCCAGGTCAAAATTAGATGGCTGAAACTTCCATTTTCATCAGCTATGTCCTCCTCTTCTCTGACAGAGCCTGTTGTAACTCAGAGAAGGCTCTACTGGTTATCTTATGAAGCACTTTCTGAATATTGTGTTGGTCAGTACCATGTATGAAGGTAAATGGAAAAAGAGGCCCTAGGCCACCTGAAAACTTCAGTGGCTTGGGAGTTGCTTCAGAAACTGTTCAACCACTCTTGCTGCATGCATGCTTTAACTCTGATATAAGGACAGCAAAAGTGACTAAGGACCATTTCAGTTGCCCTGTTTTAATTTATTATGGGTATAATTGAGTCATGCTGGTCTGCAGTGGAAGATTATTGCCTTAGAGTGGAAGAACAATAGCTATCATGTTCACTAAGGACTAGCTGGTAGGGTTCTGGTTCAGTCTATCAGCTATGCTGCTACAGAAAGTTTCATTTACTGTTGATTTAGAAGGAACTATATAGGCCTGGCTGTTAATAGTATTCAGGTTCAGTGATTTTGATCCAGGCTGCAAGCTCTTGAAAAGCACAAGGGGGGGGGGGGGGAGGGGGGGGGGAAGGAATGCATTATTTTTATAAACCTTCTGCACTTATGAGGGTATTATACGCTGTACATTTCTATAAACAGAGCTTTGTCACAGCGGAACTCCTTAGATCTTCTCAAAACAAACAAAAAAGGTTTTGGTAATAATAAGAGTATACTGAAGATATGCAGGTTTCTGTAAACCTTCTATAGCAAATGCAAACAAATCATTCACACATACCCATCAAAATCAGAAGACACACTTGTGAAAAATGTCCTTTCAATTATATCCTCCCACTATGTGATAGAATCCCCATATATATCACTTAAACCTAGCGTTTGCTGTAGAGACTGTGTTAGCTTATCAGCTTATCAAGTCAGCACACATAGATTCGGTCAATTTTTGGAGCCTCTGCTCTTCCCTCCACAAGTTCTGTGTGAGTTTGGGGAAAAATGCAACATTTTCGACTCAAAAAATAACAAAGCAGAAATAGGGCTGTGGTGTGCGATAACCATTACTTCACAGGACACAGCTCAGGTTGCTATTGCTTTCCATTTTGGAGTAAAAGTATATGAATCATGTCAGATGAACATTTAGCTGGATTCAAAATTCCATATTGAAGGAAATGTTTAATAGATTACTTAAAAAAGAATTATGACTCACATAGCTTCCTAGTCATCTATCTACAGCTCTGAATGATGGAAGTTATCCATCTTGAATTCTCATGATCCTTGCAGTATTGGTTACCTCATTTGCATTAAATGAATAGAATAAATTGTTACGAATCCAAAAATATACGGTTGCCAGGATACATCTTGCTAGATGCAAATGAAAATGGGTTTATGCCGACCAGCTTAAAATAGTTTGGTACTTAGACAATTTCTTATTAACATTAATAGTGATAAATGAAACAATACATAACCAGTGAGCAACTGAAATTATTACTATTTGGTTTGCAATAGGAATATTATTTCAAGCAAATCTGAACTGGTTTTAGTGCAATGTAATTCCACTAAAATACCCTGAAGTTTCATTGCAGAAGCAGCATACAGAATGAATAACTATTCTATGCTTGCTTCTTGATAAACTTGTGAGTTCAAAAGGTAAGTTTCCTGTTACTTGGTTTTATGATTTTCAGTGCTACAGCATTACCAACAAGCATCTATCAGTGTATAGGAACACCATTACTATGCTTTGCCTATGTATATGTGGATAAGGTAGTTAAAGTAGAGAACCATACTCAAAAAAAGTCGTAGGGTCTAACCACATTCCTATACAATTACATAGCCAAAGTCCCCTTAGCTCATGTATATTATTCTGACTTGCTAAAAATATAAAATATATAATTTATTTTTATTTTTATTCTAAGCAATATATTTTATAAATCTTGACTATTTTTAAGATGTGTGCATGCATATAGATATCTTTCAAAGCCTATACCAGAAGCTTAATTATATCACTTTCGTGAGTAAAGTTGTTTAATTTGTGTAAGATTGACAACGAAAATGAGTCTGCATTGAGTGCCTAATGAAGATAATTAATGTATGAAATAAATACATTTTTATTGTGTGCCATTCATGGTATGTACATGTATTTTAAAGGGGACTATATTTCTTACATAATGATTTCCAAACAGGTAGATAAACACAGGTCAGAATTCCAGCTGTATTCAGTTGAGACTCCTGTATTTTTGGTGAGTGGCGTAGCTGCTCTAATCTGCCATGGTTGGTCCTTTGACAGCCAAGGGCTGGCTGCCAGTGCTTCTCCCAGCGTCATGCATCAGTGGATACAAGAAATAAACTGGGGGTTTACTGCAATAAAGACTCAGTGTATGCTGAGAAAGCAAGCCCTTCAAGCTGAAGTCATCTACAGAAATTGAGATGCAGAAGTTTTCTCGGCCCCCTTACTAACGGTTGGTTCTTTGAGAGGAAATAAAAATACTGACAAAGTCACAACACAATTCTTTCATAGGAAACAATTTCAGACACAATTCAGAGCTGTAAAACGATAGACTAACTCTTCCCTCTCCTCTCTTTGTTTGTCACGTCTCAAAAGTTACTAGCTTTACTCTTAATTCTTAGTGGTATAACTGAGAAGAAAAATATGTCCCTAAATGCCAAAGTAGCACTGAGGTTCATCTTCACAAGTGATGAAGAGCTACAATTCCAAACAATATCAGTACCATGAATTATGCAAGTGATGACAAGATCATGTTGAATATTCATACAATTCCTTTCATAGAATATATTAGCATTATCCTTTTTTTCAGTGTTAACCACAAAAATAAAGTACTTCCATACTGAGGAGATGATTAAGGAGCTGATTCAATGACCACTGAAATTGAAGACACTTTCTTTTGAATTTGGTAATCTCTGAACTGGGCTCTAAACCTTTATTTTCCTGGGAATGCTCTTTGTATTAACCTTCTTCATTTTTATCTGCACAGAGCTAAAATGAGCATTAAGAAAGATGTCCTTTTATTCCACAAATCAACTCCTACATGTAATACTTGAGAAAACTGAAAGATAAATACATTAGTTCTGCTTAGCAAGTTAAACATCAAAAGCTGAAAACTCATGTTCCCATCTGTTCTGAGACTGCTGGTTGCATCCAGATGATTGTTAGTGCAATTCTGCATAAAGCCATGAGTTTCAAGACTTGCAAGGCACCATACTCTACAAAAGACTAGACAAATCTGTTCCAGGTAGATAAAAATTCAAGCATTTGCCAACATTGTAGATGACTTATGAACCATTTCTGTAGGAAAAAAAAAAAAGCAGCTCTATGTCACCATTCCAATTAAAACAGATGTTATAAGGCCAGCATCTAAAAAATCAGGAGATTGCTGTTATGCTGCTATGTCCCAGCTGAGCCATGGCAACTGGTTGTGCATACATTGCCATAACTGTGAAATAAAATGTGTTAAATTCCCCTGAGATGTGAGATTGCAAATGGATTTGGATGGGATTCAGTGTGAGATTCAGACTCCTAAATTTCAAATGTCTGTATGCAGGTGTCTTCAGCTAGGTGTCTACGTTTCCACTGTAGTGAAGACAGATTCACTTGTGCAGCAATGGGCATTCTGAGCTACCTGAGCTACCTCTGTGGGTCACAGGACCTACCGGAGATTTGATGCTTCTGGAAGAACAGTAGAAAAAAAAGCAAGATACTCACTTGAAAAAGCCCTGAAAGTTTCTGATCACCCTGTCTGTGTATCAGAGCCTGGATGAACAGAGCCTGGGTACACTTTGAGCTGTGATAACACAGCCTCTCAGTGGCTGATCCATTGCGTTGCTCACCAGAGAACTGATTATAGGCATCTACCTGCTGCTAGCGATGTGTGAGACAACCTGATGAAAGTACCAGGCCTGGACCCTACTCCTGGCTTTATGGGGAGATTAGACACCTAATTTATGTCTAAAAACATGCAGGTGTCTGTACACCTAAATTTAGAGGCACAGTTCACCTGTGTAAATGCAAGCACATCCTTTAATCTGGGAAAGTTTAGGGTGTTTGAAGTACTGGGATGGGGCTGGTAGAAATGTGACAGAACTTTATGGGAATTTTGCACCTCTTCAAAGCAAAAACTGGGTGCTATGTGAGATTCCTCACAGAATCCAAGTGATGAGAGATGACTTTATTGAGTAATCTGAACCCTACCGATGTGCCTCAAACTGAATTTGTATCTGCCCAGCACTGGGACAACAGCTTCACACAGACAGTTACTGTGGCTTGGCTAATATGCAAGTAGCCGGTTAAACAATTATTTCCTGGTCTCTAACGTCATTGTCCAAAGCTGAGAATCTGAAATCTATCACTCGCCTGCCATTCCCCCTACAGGCTGTTCAACTTCACTCTTACAGCAGTATGTGATGCTAAAGCTATGTAGATGCTCTGTAGTTCATTTCATCAATACATAACAGTCCCTTTGTTTTGGCAGCAAAAAAAGTTGGACTTTTCTAACTCTTAAATACTATGCATATCCAGAATCAAAATATTCTTCTGGCTAAGTCCCCGATGCATTCATTGCAGACAGTCTGAGAGCATACATAACATGCACTAATAGAGACAGAATACTTCCAAATGATGGGTGACAGCTGCCTCTTTTTTTGTAAAAGCATCCACTTGAAGACATGTCCGTTATACAGCAGTCAGAAGGCATGTCCCAGAAAAATAAATAAAAGGGGACATTAAGCCGCTAGCTGGGAACCTGAGGTTCAGTTCTCTTTCCTGGTTCAAGTTTTCCATGTGACTGTTCTTCCTGCTTGAAAGTGAAGCAACCCTATTTACTTCTTTTAAAAGGTACTTGGAGACTCATGGATAAAAAATGCAAGCCAGCAGCTTGGTTCTAGTAAGCTGGGTGCTGCAAGGGCAGCTATATAAAACATGTGCTACAGCAACAGACACCAAGCCTTTTAATAGACTAAGTATGTCACTTGAATTATTTTCTAACTAGAAAATTTGGAATTTTCAGACCAAAGAAGAACAATTCAAGGACATCTGGATACAGCCTGGGTAAAGGCAAGAAGTTAAAGCGTGCAAGCGATGCTGCTGTGGGACACGTGCTCAGCGGCCGCGTCGGGCCAGAGGGTCAAGTCAGCAGCGTACCCTATGCACTTGCAGCTCTATCAAACCACTCGGTTTCACAGCGCTTCAAAACCTGCCGTATTCATGAGAATCACACCTCTGGGTGTGCACAGGCCCTTTCTGCCACGCATCTGCCCCCAGCAGACCACTGCTGCAAACTCTCAGGTTCACTGGCACGGTGCTGTAATGGCTTTGTGGTCAGCATCACGGCTTCTCACATTTAAAGAGCTCGGCAAGCAAAACTCCGGTATGAATAAATAACCAGTTATTTCCATGCGGTACTTCCAATATTGTTCCTTGTAGGTTGTTGGGGTTTTTCCCTTCCCCCCACCCTCCCCCTTCTTTCTGTCTTCCTGTAAATGACTCGCAGCCCGGCTTTTGGGGAAGGGGGAAACCAAGCGCTTCGTAGCGCTCTTGCAACTTTAACCTTACTTAACCCTCGCAGCAGCAAGAGGAAGTACCAAGTATTTTTCACGAGCCGTGAAGGGGCTCAGATCTGCTTTTGACGTCTGGAGGAAGTGCTGCCTGCTGCAAAGCCAGAAACAGAAAACGCATCCGCAGCCCCGCTGAACGCCAGCGTTTGAACACACGCAGTCCCGGCCCCCCCTCCCCCGAAGAACACCAGCCCAGCGGCCGGGATCGGGGCCGGGATCGCGGCGGAACGGGGCGGACCTGGGTCAGTGACGAGCCCCCGGGCGCGGAGAGCAGCGCGGGCAGGAGCTGCGCGCTTTGGGGAGCCCGAGGGTCCCCGCCTGCGGGCTGCGCGGAGGCGGCGGACCCCGCTACCCCGCCGCCTCCTCTCCCCGCTTCTCTTGTTCGGAGCCTCACGGCTCCTGCCCCCCCCCCTCGTCACCGCCCCGCGATCCCCGCCCCCGCCCGCTCCTGCCCCCGCGGCCGTCGGAGGGCACCTCGCCCCCCCGGCCCCAGCCCGCGGCGCCGGGGGGCGGGTCCGAGGGAGCCGCGCCCTCCGCCCGGGGCCGGCCGCCGGTAGGAGCCGCACGCAGCCACCGCGGGGCGGGCCCGAGTGTGGCGCTGGGCCGGGCCGGGCCGCGCAGCGCAGCCGGCGGTGTCTGAGGCGCGGGGGATGGACGTGGGTCAGTGCAGCGGCGAGCGGCGACGGGCGGCTCAGGTAAGCGCGGGGCGGGGCGGGGCGGGGTGGGGGGACGCGGGGCGAGGCCGGGTGCCCTCCCGGGGGCTGTGCGGGGCCGGGCGGGCTGAGCCGCATCTGCCGGTCGTGCCCACAGCGCCCCACGCACCGACCGCGCCGGCAGCGGGGCGGGGACGGGGCTCCGCAGCCCCTGGGCGTTCTGCAGCGGGAGGGCTCCCCTCTCCCCCGCGGTCTGCCCCGCCGCGCTGAGCCCTCGCAGCCGCCTTTGTGCCCGCTCCGTGATGCGGGCTCACCCCTCCCCGGGCGGCCCGGTGCCCCGCGGGGGCGGGCTGGCGGCGGGGCTGGCGGCGGGGCCGGCGCGGGCCGGCGGTGGCGGAGGGAGGCCGCGGGGCACAGCCAACTGTTGCCCGGGGAGGCGTCGGCCCCAGACCGGTGTCGGCTCTGGCAGCGCCGCGGCGGTGAGCGCCGGCAGGGCTCGCTTCGCCTCGGCTGCCGGCTGCCTTTGGAAGGGCAGCGGTTGCGGTGCGGGCCCCGGTGGATCTCCCCCGGCTGGCCTTGCCCCAGCCCGGGGGGACGCTGCCCCCGGGCACAGGCCCTGCCCGCTGGGAACCACCGGGTCGTGGTTGCCGGAGCCGCGGGGACCTGTCTCCGCCTGCAGCTGCGCCAGGGAAGCCTGGCTGAACTCTAGCACTGGCCGAGGAGGTCGGTCGAACACGTCCTGGGTGCCTTGCTGGAGAAGGTGCTCCGGTGCTGTAGTGGGGGGAGAGGGGGGGATTAAGCTCACAACTTTGGTAATACCGAAAACTTTCCGTTCCAGCTGGTGGTCGTTGTTGGACACAGGGCGCTGTAAACGTGGTGCTTCCAGAGGGACGTACCTGGACACGAGATGAAAAACCCGATCTGTAATACTGCTTTCATCTCGTTCAAATCGCTGTCTGTGGTGGGGTGTGTTACAGTGAACAGGCACCATGCTTTGCATCTATTTTTCCTATTATTTTTTCCCCGTAATTTAATTTCCAGACCGTTTAGCTTTAATTTTATTTATCTGGGTTTTGTTATGCTAAGGTCTCGGCAATGCATGATGCCACTGTGTAAAATCGAACGCTCCATAATCCACTGGCAACGCAGCAAGACTTTAACTTCCCATGCTTTCGGTGGTATTGCTGCTGACGTGCGAGGGTGGTGGTGCGGGTATGTTTCCAGGCTATTCCTGGTATTCTTTGGTTGCTATACAGCCCATCTTTGCACCCTCATTTTTGTTTACTGGCTCCTAAAGGCAGTGTATGTGTGTAAGGGAAAGGGTAAGTTCAAGGGGGGACAGGGATGGTTTTGCTTTGCTTCTCCTGTTGTCACCATCTGCAAGGTCAGAAAAAAATGGGAACGGCTTTGGCTCTGAACTCTTAGGTGGGGAAATCTGGAATGAAACGCTGTCGTGACATGAGGTTGCCTTGTGGGCAAAGAATTTAACATGCTCAGCACTGCTGTACAAAAATACCCCAACTCAGATTACACCAGGAAGAACCAAGCTCATACTTCCCTTTTCTCTGTTAACTTTTGTATTTTTACAACGTATAAGGAAGACTTATACATCAGCAATGTACTGTATTTTTTTTTAAGGAGTAAACTTTGTAATTTCTTGTGTCTGTCTCCTGTCTACTTGCCTGTAATACCCCTACCCCCCCACCCCAAATTAAAAACTAATGATAAAGCCTTACTATTCATGAATTCAGCTTTCCGAGGGTAGACTTTAAAAAAAAAAATGTTTTACGGAAATGAAATTACAGATTATGGGAACAGCATGAAGGGTTTGACTTAAATTCATAAAAAGCATAAAGTAGTGACGAAGAATAAAATTCTTTGGCTTCAGTTCGAACCACTACAGTATAGTCTGTCTGTTCTTTAAGGTTTCACTTAAATGTAAACTATGGCAAGTGTAAGTGAGGTTCTCTGGGGGATTTATACAGTTTCTTAATGACTGCCCAATATTTTATTGTATCGTGCTCTGTACTTTTTCACTACCCTTCTCTGCTGTTTTTGTAGCGACACTTTGTTTTTTCTGTGAACTTGTTCTTTATTAAAAACAGAAAATAAACAAACCACAAATGATTAAAAAGACAATGTATGCTAGTAATTAGAATAAAAAATACTTGGTTAATTTACAAAGGAAAAATGGTGATCATCTTGGATACTACTGCATAGTTACTGTCAGCAGATGTCATTTCGCCATAATAGCGAGTCTATTAGTGAATTTTACAGTGCAGGGAAGATAATTCATTGTTAGTGTGCTTCGCTTGTCTTCATGACATCATTTTTTGACAGTGTTTTGTCAGGCTGAAATATCTTGTCCTCAGCAATATGGTCGTCTCACAAAGACGTTGAGTATTTGCATGTGCAGTATGTTGCAGATTTCCAAATGTTATGTGTTATACAAAACGAGAGCTTAAAATGTGTGTCAAAAATTCAAGATTATATTTAGACAATTAACATTTCCCATACTTTTAACAGAAATCATATTTTATAGGTGTACAGATACTATAAGACCACTTTAATTGATCATATTTATATGTATTTCCAAATATCCTTTTTAATTAGAGTTTTTAGAGAAACTATAAAAGACTTCTGTAGAATCACTGGCATTCTTTAGCACTAGATGCGTAATGCATGCAGTAGCACATGAACTTATCATTCAGTTCACATTTTATACAAAACAGAAAAATACTATTCTACATCCAAAACCTGTGTGCAATCCAGACATCATTAGGTTTCCTATTAAATCCCTGAATACAAACTGAGTTATGTCAATGTGACCTATAACATCAGTGGCCAGCGGAATATGCATACAAATAATATATGTTGATTTGAAGGAAACCTCTTAGTGTTTCATCTGTACTGAATTTAATATGTATTTGGAACTGTTTCAATATTATCAATCATTCTTCTAGCATTCTTTCTACTAACGTTATCTAGAAATGCAAAACAGTAACATTAAATCAGAGAAAACAGTTTGAGGGGCATGAATTAAAATATTTAATGTATGGTGCAGCTTGGGAGTTGCAGAAAACACAGTCATAAATTTGAATTTTGTTGTTTAAATTAAAATTGTAATAGAAGCTGCTATGCACTCATGTGTGAATGGTGATGAGAGTGATGTGAATGATGTGAAATGCACAGGTTCTATTATTGTGAAGCTCTGAATTTACCATTCTGCTATTTTCACAGAATTCCAATTCACACTTGCAATTGAAATGAAAGTGTGTCTTATTTTCTGTATTTATATACTTCTTGGTACAAGTTCTTGATTTAAACTGGTAGCAGTAGTCGCTTCTACACGAAAAATAACGGTAACAGATACAGGACAAATACCTTTTAGGACAGATGTGACCCACTGCACCACTGACACACAGGCGCTTGAAGATATTGTGGATTTTAAATGCTTAGAAGTAATCTCCTGGTTGGTATCTTCTTGTTGACATTAGGTTAAATATCACTCAATCTTACCTTAATTGAGGAGTGGTTACTTTTGCATGTTAATGGCTGAAATATTCTTGTCTAGTTTGTGAACATGTCAACAGACTAGAAAACCACTACTCTATGGACTTCTTTGTGCATTTTATTCTTTTTTTTCGTGTCCGTGATAATGCTTCTGTAGGGCTGTTTGGAGTGGCAGTGGACAGGTTGACTTTTAACATCATGGTTGGATGACCAGCAGTGCAAAAGGTGAAGCTAATGCATAAGTCTGAAGCTTATTTATGAGTAAATCTGTGTAATGAATTTGTGAAGTTCGTAAACTGTGCAAAAAAAAGTTTATTTTGAAGGTTCCAGTAGCAGCGCAAACTGTGGCGTTAGTGTGCCTGTCACAGATGCTGGTCTAGTTTGGTTAAAGTCTTAAGTTAATAAACGTGATTCATGAACGTATGTCTCTCAGACCTGTCAAAGAGCATTGCTGTGGCATTGGAAATGTCATGTCTAGATTATGGCATGGAGCATACTGGGATCTTGAGTTTGGTCCCGTGTTTGTGGTGAGCTCTGGATGACTGAGTCCTATCTAGGCATTGGAGTTCGTGCAATTTAATAACGCTATGGAGGTGGTTCAGTGTTTTTAAGGGGGTATGGAGACTTACACTGACATTTTAGATAAAAGCCATTCTGTACTCTCCTATATCTCTCTGATAAACATAGGTTTAACTTAATATTTAAGTAGTTGTTAGAAGCTTCTTTTATATATAATTTATGGGACTGGGGGGGGGAAACCTTCTCCCTGTTGTATTGCAGCCTGAATTCATAAATTATTTGAGTGGCCTATTTTACAATTAGATGCCTCAAAGCTAAGGTTGATGTTCTTAAAACTCATGTTTGAAAGCACACTGTTGTATTTTTTGCTGTGAAGAAAATTAGTTGCACAGAGCTTCATTTCTACATCCATCCGGAGCTGTTACCACCGTGACTGTTGTGGGGAATGGCATCTCTCTCCTGCCTAACTGCCTTTGGCACCCTGAGATGGGAATGTTCCCTCAGGATTTGAAAAGCTTGCTTTGCTCGGAAATAAGTAAGCGTAAGCTATTTTCTCAAACTTGAGGAAGAAGCATTTGCAATGATTTTTCTCTCTCCCTCTTCACCATATATTTGGTGGTGTATTAGTTACATCTCTTATTGAATCTTACTGAATCTCTTACTGCATGAAGTGTGAAGCTTGTTCCTCTGTCGTCTTCTCAGCCTGAAGCAACTTGAGCTCACATCTCTCTCTTCCCAGGAGAGTGCAACAAGCAGCTTGTCATAAACTGTCCTTTATTTCACCTGCAGCTGTGTTACTTTGAAAAAAAAAATTAATTAGGCTAGGGGGAGAGTGACTCCTGCCCTGTGATTAAGGCATTCAGGGCAGGGAAATCAGGATTTCTGTGGGTGTTTCATTCTTCCACCCAGTACATATTTTCCCATTCCGTAGTTTCAGCAGGAATAATCTAGGGCAGACTGTAGTCAGTGGGTTAGGGCACTAGCCTGGCATGCCTTTCAACCTGGAAAGAGCCTGCCACCCACTTTTCCTTCCTCTGTGGTTGCTTTCCGGATGCTTTTAAATTGCTCGAAGGTGCTTGGGGGCATGCTTCTGCCTTCTCATCCAAAACTTCAGAATGGCGTGACTCCTTTCCTCATCAGCTTGTGAAAGGGATTACTTTGTGTCTTGCTCCTGGGGAGGCCTGAGGGTTTTCCAACCCTTTTTAATGACATGGGTACCTCTTGAGCTTATAGTAGGTGACTTTTAGGGTACAGCCTTCACAATTTTGTTTCCTGTTAAGTTAGATGGCTTCCTGCTTGCTATCCCAGTTATCTTAATTTCCATTATATACACGAGTTTATTGTAGCCGTGCTCAAAATTCTGTGAGTCCACTTTGTGCTTCTAGTCTCACATGGACTAGTAAATCTAAGACAAGTGTAGATTTTGGGGGGATAAAGGCCGGAGTTTGGCAAGACTGAGGTTCCCTTCAGGAGAAAGTCTTCATTTTGGGGTTAGTGCACAACTTGGACAACTGAATCAAACCAGGTCCAACACAGGCATCTTGTCCTTGTTGAGATGCTTCACAACATCTACTGCATCAATGCTTGGCTAGGAGATGCAAGATGGTCAGAAGACCCATGTCATGCTTGGACTAGCACCTGCTGGGAAGGTGGGATATTTTAAGACAGCTCAACACTATTTGCCTCTGCAACTGAACTAGTAGTGCCCTAAGACTATTGCTGTTTAGGCTGAATGTGGTTAGACTGAGAAGTGGGAGGAAGAGGTTGTTTTCTTTGTTTCCCAAAGACATTTTAAAGAAAACGTGCTTTCTGTTTTATTTTCTTTATTGTAAGTGTATTTGATACCTAGCTTGATCATTACAGTTTTCATTTTGCAGCTGCCTCAGATTAAGTCTGAAAGGTTAGCTTGAGTTAATAGCTTTCTGGGAAGAGGGGGAGAAAGTTCGTTTTCTGGTTTCTCTCATACATATTAATAGCGGTGTGGAGCTGTGGGGCAAAAATTCATTACTGTTGGTTGTTAGCTGGTATGGAAATGCTGAGTGATGGTGGCACTTACGGAGCTGAATTGGTTTTGAAGAAGGAAAATTCTCTCTGGTAACTGATCCATGTGATCCTGTCTCCAGTAAAATGATTCCAGAATTGTGTTTAAATAGCCTTTGTGAGAGATGTACAGTCGTACTTATTTGTTACAGATTATTTGCTGGTCCTAATTTTTCAGAGAGGGTTCCTTTAATGCTGTGGAAATTGGTTGAGGAAGGCAGTGATGAGGGGAAAAATTTATAGTATTCCTCAGAGTTGTTCAAACCTGTTTAGATTTTGGAAGGCTAGATTGTTAAATTTGTTATGTTTTATTTCCAGGAACAGTCTAATTTTGTCTTGGTTATACTTTCTCCCACCCACATATACGTGGTCTGACTCCTCGTACTGTATTGCTCTTTAATTGTGTTTTGCTTCAAGGATCATCTGTAAGACTGTTGGTGACTGACTGCTTCAGATAAAGATATCATGATGGTCTTCGGCATCTTTAGAAGCTTCTGGAAATTAGTCTGTAATCATCTCCCTAATAATTGATGGTGGCAGAGGAAGTGGGAGCTGATATTATGTAATTGTTTTTCCTATGTTTTTATTATTAAAGCATAAATGCCCCATAGGACTGGAACGCTTCCCTCACCCTCTCACAAGGCTGTGCTGCAGCAGAGCTCTGCAATACCAATTACTGCGGGGACGGTTTGCTGTTCCAAATGAGATCATGATGGGGATGCTGGAAAACGAGTCTCAGAATGTGTTTCATGCTGTGAATACTTGAGAGATTTTGTTAGAGCGTGATACTTAGGTCTACAGGACTTATGTTTTTAATTAGAGAGGGTGTTAAAAAATCCACTTAGAATTTTGTATCAACATCTCTTGTATTCAGGAGGAAAATAGAAAATATTTCTTGATCTTGAAGTATTCTGGGAATATGTTGCCTATAGAACTCACTGGTATTTCTGCAACAAGATGATGTTACTACTTTTACTTTTTTTTCCCTGAAGGACAGGGACGGAGCACACATATTAGAGGCCTTAAAGGTATAGATAATCTGCTTGTCCATTTTTATACTGTGAGACAAAAAATGATTGGGATCTGACTAATTGCGCTTTTGTTTTACTGAGATTTTGATTCATTATGGCACAGACAGTATCATGTTGTCCTTTACTGAACTAAAAGTAAATCCACCAAAAAAAATCCCCTTTTGTTCTGCTGCTGAGGAACACTGTGGGCTGCCAAATCCTGGCAGTCTGAGTCACCACAGTCGTAATAAAGTGTTTGTACTTTCGCGGTCGCTGTTATTCACTGTCTTCTAATTTATTCATAAGGCAAAGGGACACCTACAGATTAAAATACTACTTTTTAAAGAAATACATGTTTATATTTCTGTTTCTACATGTTTATACGGAAATAACATTTGTCAAAAGAGAATTAAATACGCTTTGGTAATACTTCAAAGCTTCCAAGGAACAAATGGTATCTTTAACAATAAGAAATATATCTATTTAACAGATTCCATTTTCTGTGTAAGAGCAATGTTAGACTTCAAAAATGGATGGGATTGTTCTGAACTCCTTACTGAATTCTGCTGTTTTGGCCATCTGATCTGACCTGATAATGATCTGATAATCAGGGCAGACTGTTTCCTTCCTTAAAAAAAAAAAAAAAATGTTTTAAGGACAGAGACTCTGACCCTGAAAATGCTTATCTGTATTTTAACTCCTAATGTGTGGGCTATGACCCAGCAAGCAGCATAACTCTGTAATGGAATTCAGTTGTTTTCAGGATCACTCTGAAACAAAGCAGTCAAATATTAAGTTGCAATATTCAAACAAACTCAGAGTGACTGCACAGAAACAGCCGAGGGGAAGCAAGGTGGTTCTGAATCAATGATAGGTACCTGTAAGGCCACCAGGTACATTCCCTGACTCCACAGAAGACGTGTGCAGGTGTGCTGTGTGTGGCTCTGTGTACACAGTGATGGTCTGGCTGATGCACCCTCTTGCCTGTGCTTGGGCAGGAGGTGGGAGTTCTTACAGGTTCTTGATCCCATCAATGTGCATGGAGAGGAGATGAGTTTCCTTATAATTCCTTAATTCCTTAGCGATTCATGGGTAGGAGTCCTTATGATTTAGGCTTTTAACTCTTAATATCGTTATTGAGGCAGAAACAATGTTTTTTTTTCTTTCTATTGATAAAAGAACAACAAGGCTTTTATTTCTTTTTTGCCTGATACATAAGGAATTCTGTATGTTATTTACCTTTCCCTAGCATTGAGCTAATGAAATTTACACAGTTCTCTCAAAAAAGCACCAAATTTAGTAAGTCAGATCATTAGCTACTTTCCCTGACTGTCTTGTAGAGCTGCTGAAGGAAAGGAAGGTGGAGTGAGCTGGTGGGCACTGGGGTGCTGTGGTACACGTGTGGAAACTTGTGCAGCAGAAAGTACTATAATTTTAATGGCTGCTCTGCATCATACTGTCACTACAGTTGTTTCCCAAAGAGTCTCACATACTATTGATAGGACATTCACACAAAGATAGGAGATGGTAGATAAGCAAATGCAAATATATTACATGCCTTCTATCCTTCAGTTTTTAATACATTTTCTAGTGACAAGTTCAGCATGAAACACTTGGTGACAATTATATATGTGTTAAGTAAATGGGAGTTGATCATGGTATCCCTCTCTCAGGGTATGTATTCTCAATGCACTAAGGTAGAGATGAGTGAGTAGTAGCACAGCTCTGAGCTTCTTGATTCAGATGGCAAGGCAGTCCTGCTGGGGGTGCTGACTTCCTTTCTCTTCTCCCCCCCCCCCCCCCCCCCAAAAAAAGGAGAAAAGTGCTGCCATATGACTCACTTTAGAGAGAATCAGAAGAACAGGATTACAGGGGGAGGTTATTCAGGTAGCTCTGTTTCTTGTACATGGTACAAGACATTCTGCTTTCTGTGTCTAATGTGGTATTACTAGCAGAGTATGTGGTAGCATTTCCTTCAGCTTCATTCTTCCAATAACTCCCCCCCCCCCCCCCTCCCCCCCCCCCCCAGGATGAGACATTTTGAAGGGAAGTTGGATATAGATGGGTTTGGAAAGAAGATAAAAAACACAGTTCTCGGGGATTAAGCCATCCCCCAAACCTGCAGACACTTTCCTGCCGGTGGTTGAAGAATGACTGTGTGGTATTCTCCCATCTTGGGCAGTGACAGTAGGTGGGCATGCCAAAGTTGATTACTTAATTTTGCACTGTTAACAGTTTCATTTCCAGTTTTTCAGAAAACAGACCATTCCGGTGATTCTCAGAAAACTTGCCCAGAAATCAAATCTGGATATCTTGATGCCTTTCTGTGGCTGAAGAAGTCCTTGAGCCCACTTGCTGTGCAGTCTTACATTGACTTGCAGTGTATGGTAAATTTAGCAAGAGTTGCCCAACTTCCTTTGACATATTCTGACAAAAAGCATAGCCCTCACACTGATCTGGGTCACATTTTCTACATAGAGCTAAGACAGTAACAGCTCTAAGTTCCACCCAGCTTCTGCCATGGGTTACTAGGTGGTGTTTAATGCGCTCCTGGTTCATCATCAGAGTGTGCAGCTAGCATCAGGGCAGTCTCAAACTGTCAGCTTCAACCATGCTGCCAGCTGATGTCCTGTATGTGCGTGCATTCAAAGCCATCTCTGAGTCAATGATGCACAGTATTGATCAGCTTGGGTTTAGTCAGCCTTGTATGTTCCCTTTACGTACTGATGCTGTGAAATGATTTGGTATGGGGGCACGTAAATCAGCTGTCTCTTTCCTTGCTCAGTCCAACACCAGATGTTTTAGAAACCACAGCCGAATGGATCTACCTGTAGAAACCAGACTTTTTTTCTTTGACAGCTGTGAAGAGTGGAGATCTTTGACCCAAACATTTACCTTCTTATGAAATGAAGAATTTTGTCAAGGAGTTCTAAGGGAGCTGGAGAAAATGAAGATTTCAGTAATGAGCAGTCATTTTCTATCAGCATCCTTTTCTACTGTCAGTATAGGTATCCTGGGAACAGAGCAAAAGGACCATACTAATTCTGGATCTAAAGTCACTTTTTTCTTTTACTTTCAGGCTAGTTTTTTTTTTATTATTTTATTTATCTATATCAGAACTAGGATGTACGCCAAGATCTGTAAGAAACAGATGTCTGTCTCATGCCAGCAGTATTATCATAGCTGGGATTTAATAAATTTGTTACTTCACATATGTGGGAGGCTTTTTGGTTGTTTTTCTTTGAGGATCTTGATAGTGAGTTTTCTGTTTAATTGGAGTGACTGTCTTCAGTTGAGTGTGGATGTCAGTGTTGGGGTAGATGTGTCATCTTTTCATCTTTTTGAAAGACAGAAATTGTACCTGTCATTGAAGGCGCTATGATTAAAGTATTGCCAGGTAAATTAGGGTGTGGCTGTTCATCATCTGGGACTATTAGGCTGGAGCAGATGGTAGACTCACTGGACCAGATTGGCAGCCAATATTCCAACAGTTACAAATGGTTTGTCAAGGTTTTCTAAAATGATGTGCAGTTTTGTCTGTGCTGTGGTGGGTTGACCTTGGCTGGATGCCAGGTTCCTATCAAGCCACCCTGTCACTCCCCTTTTCTGCTGGACAGGGGAGAGAAAACACGAGAGAGGCTCATGGGTTGGTGTGAGGACAGGGAGAGATGGCTCAGCAAGGGCAACAGGCTCAACCTGGGGAAATTAGTTTATTGCCAATCAAATCGGAGTAAGATAATGAGAAGTAGGAAGAAATACTAAAACCACCTTCCCCCTACCCCTCTTTTCCTCCCGGCTCAACCTCCCCCCTGGTTTTCTCTTCCTCCTCCCGGCCGCGGCGCAGGGCGGGCCCGGGGCTGGGTCAGTCCCTCCCGCGCTGTCCCTGCCGCTCCTGCCCCTCCGGGGGAGGCTCCTCACAGCCTGCCCTGCCCCAGCGCGGGGCCCTGCCAGGGCAGGGGGCCCTCCACGGGCTGCCCCAGCCTGGGGCCCTGCCGGGCTGCGGTTCCCCACGCCCGGCCCCGCCGTGGGTCCCCCCGCGGGGCGCAGCCCCTCAGGCCCGGCCGGCCCCGGCGCGGGTCCCCGCGGGGGCACCGGCCCTGCCCGCAGCCCGGCCCCGGCCCGGGCTCCTCTCCCCGCGGGGCCGCGGGCCCTGCCCGGAGCTGCTCCAGCGCGGGCTGCCCGCGGGTCACAGCCTCCCTCGGGCACCCCCTGCCCCGGCGTGGGGCCCTGCCGGGCTGCGGGGGGGGAGCTGCCCCCCGGGGGCTCCGTGGGCTGGGGGCACAGCCTGCCCCGCCGGGGGCTGCGCCGCGGGCTGGGGGGAGCCTCTGCCGCGGCGCCTGGAGCCCCCCCCGGCCTCCTCCTGCCCTGCCCTGGGGGCTGCAGAGGCGTTTCTCACATATTCTAAAAGCTGCGCAGATATTTTTTCCCCTTCTGAAATCTGCTGTCCCAGGGGCGCTGCCACCGTCACTGACGGGCTGGGCCTTGGCCAGCGGCGGGGCCATCCTGCAGCCGGCTGGCGCTGGCTCCATCATCATGGGGGAAGTTTCTGGCGTCATCTCACAGAAGCCACCCCTGTAGCCCCCGGCTACCCAACCTTGCTGTGCAAACCCAATACACAGCGCCGTTACATTTTTAAGACTACTTCAAGGGAAGCAGCGTTGAGAATGGAGATGCATGTGTGATCTGTAGGTAAGCAGTTCTGTAAAGGGGTGTATGTTTTTGTACTGACAAAATGTAAATTTTTTTAGTACACTGTGACACTGGATAATCACTTCTATCTATACATAAAGTTTTAAGCACTGATTCTTGCTAAGGATAATATTTGCATCCAGATTTGCACCCTGGTAGGTGTATTTTCCTTTGGAAAAATTTTACATGCCTCTGTTATGTTCACAAATACTTCTTGCTTATGGGTGTTTTTTTGTGCAAAACAAGGGTAGATGTTTTAGGTGAAGGTTTGCATGAATTTTTTTAAAGTAAGTTGGGATTTCTGACTTGGAAGAAAGAAACAAAATTGTGACAACATATGTAAGTTTAAGAATTTTTTAAAGAACACAGATGTGTTCCTGAATTGCTGATCTTGTTAACTGAATTTCTTCCTTGCCCACCACCCTGATGTGGGTGAAGTTTGAAGAAGCAGCGTCTCAGCTGCTGCGTGTTAGGATGCTGTCAGTAGACCTATGCCCGCTTTAGAGGAGCTGAGAGTCAGGACCAATGTTCTGTTGCAGCAGTGCAGGCTTGCTGAAATTAAGAAGTCAGATGCTCATTTTCAGTCTGTCTGAACACATTAAAAAACTCCAAAACCTAGAGAGTGCAGATTTTCATGTGTGCTGCATATAATACATGTGGAAACACAAGTGCTCAACTGTTACACGTTTATTTGGTTCTGAAATGTGCTGGCCAGTTACAGAATTAACTTCTAAAAATGATGTTCTCCAGAAGCAACTGGGTACTATAATTGTGATGCATGTTCATAGTAGGAACTAAATAAGGAATGGATATGGCATGTGACTGTACTGTTACATTTTCGGTACTCTTGTGACACAGTTTTGTCCTGTGCCAACTAACACTGCCAGATAATGCCCAAACGCAGTTCTGGGGTTAGGAGAGATGATGGACCATTTCCAAAAGGCTATTTGGATTTGGCCAGGCTGTTTTGGAGTGACAGGATTTTATTTGTACAGCCATGAGCTGTAGCGTGCTTGGGTTCCAAGCCCAGAGCATGGCTATGTGCTCTGGTCTGTTTTATTTTCTGACACATATGTGGCCACAGATCTGCTTTCCAGGAAGCTGGGATTCAGCAGCTTCTTCGGGAAGGCAATGACAGGATTGTCTTTGTGTGCTTAGAGGTTAAGAGAAAAAAATCTATCAATCAAACCTGAAAGTGAGAAGCTGGGTCTGGAAAGCTGGAGAAATAATCCAGAGCAACTTAAAATCATAAAAAATCCGAGTTTCATGTTGTTTTTATAAGAAAAGCCCCAGGGAATACATAGGTGTAATTTGCCAATTTGAAAGTGCAGGTTTAAAGAAAAAACAAACAAACAAACAAACCCCCACCAAAACAAGTATGAAGAATTATGGCTGACATTTTAAATCAAAGTTAATAAATTAAATGTAAGCAGATATCATCTACAGTGTCCTCAACCACAGCATGTATATTCTGGCAGTAGTGTAAAACTTACCCCTGTCCTGAGCTTTGCCTTCTGTCAACTGAAGGAGCAGTAGCAACCTGCTAGCACAAACCTGACTTGGCATGATCTTTACGTTTTCCCTGGGAAATTCCTGTCTCAAGCAGATGTTTTGGCCCTCTTCTAATTGTCTGATTGCCTCCTGTCAAGGAAGTGCAAATCTAACTTTAAATTTATCAAAAACTGTAGGGTGTGGGTTCGTGGGGTTTTGTGTGTGAGTGGGGGTTTTTGTTGGGGTTTTTTGTTTATTGTTTTGTTGTGGGGTTTTTTTTTAAGCAGTATTGAAGCTATTAGCATCCTAATGACTTAACAGGGTCTGGTCCAACAGACAACTTTATGGGTTGACTCTAGTCTGTTGAGTGCTTCAGTCTGTTTCACCACCTCTCTTCTATATAGTAGTTGAGGAATAGCATAGGCTTCCTGGTGAGCTGGCCACATATCCCTCCACCTGGAAATAGTCCAGCAATCAGAAACTGAGCTCCTGATCCCCACATGGACAGTGATGGGCCAAGTACCATTCCTGGGCTGGGAATTCCTGATGTGATTTGTGGTTTGAGGGTTGCATGGGGAGAGAATCAAAGTTCGGGTCAGGAGGTTCTAAGGATGAGCTGCCTGGTTATTTTTATTTATTACCTGTATTACTATCAACATCTCTCACATCTTTCTGCATAATATTTAAATAGAATATTTATATTTAATATAAATATTAAATAATGACCCTGTACTTTTCAGTACATACATTGACAAGTGTGTTCTGCTGCTGCTCCCCTTTTTTTTTTTTTAATTAGTAGTAGTATCTTAAAGCAAAACATAGATTTATCACTTAATTTTGGAACATGTACTTTTTACTTTTGAGTAAAGGACTTCTAAAACAGGAAGTAACGTTGTTGTAGTTAGGATTCAGAGTCTGGCCTCTGATGCACACTTCATGTTATTTAACTCTTCTGCTTTGCCTTTGAACTACATTATGTAGTCCATTCTGTAATGCAACTTTACTTAACTCTTTATTTGCAAGTAGAATTAATTTACCATCTTTGCTATTTATGCTTTGTTGAATATGGATCATACAGCCTTAATTATTTCTTACACAGCAGGAAACTTTCAAAGTAGCAGCTGTGTTTTGCTTTAAGTCAAATGGGTTGTGGACTATGACTTCTCAAATCCCTGGGTGGATAATAAACTTTACTCCCAGCAGGTCCCCCAGGCTACTACACTGAGGGTACCAAACTGACTTCTGTGTTTCATTGTATAAATACATTTAACCAGGGATAAATTGACTTACTGGACATTACTGAAACAGTAAAAGAGAATTTTCTCTTCTGCATTAATATGATGGTTTGCCTCCTTGTTGCCATCCTTCCCTTAAAGCAGCATTGAGATTTTTGCTGAAGTTTCCAGTGTCTGCTTATTTCTGTCCATTTTTATCAAGCTGATGTTTAAGAAACGACCACTTTCCTTTCTACTCCAATGAATTCTCCTGAGGAGAAGAGCAGTTGCTTATAAACATATTTCTTCGCAGTGTTTATGTCAGAGTGCTGTAAGGAGTATCTCGATATCTAGTTATTTATAAACATGTTGAAGTGTTGTCCCTCTTCCTTCCCCCTGGCTTTTCTGTGGAAGACTCTGATACCAGTCTTGGACTGTTTATCTCCACTTCTAAAGGGATATTCCTTTTTAAAGACCCAAAACTGGAAATCTGAAGCTCTTTTCATCAGATAAGTTTATCCTCTCTCTCCCATGGCGTTTGCTTTCTCACTTGATGGCATCTCTATCAGTCCAAATGCCTTACTTCAGTGAACTTGCCTTGAAGCCTATTCCACACAGTTATTGTTTGTGGAACAAGAAGTACTTCCTGGCATTTTTTCATATTAGTTTTTTTTTTTTTTTTAATGTCCATTTCATACCTGTTCATCGTATTAACTCTATTAATTGGACTGACATTGGATTTACATTCCATTTGAGATTGTTTTAGTTGGATTTTGGTTTAGATTGGAAGAAATTTGGATATTTGGGATAAAATTTTAAAAAGGTTAAAAGCAGAATTCCAGAATGTAATATGTATTTTATTAAAAATCTGCTTCAGTTCTAGCTATACTACTTCAGTTGTGCTTAGGATAGTTATTCTGTGTAAGTTGCAGAGTTTTTTGTGATTTCATGATTCAGCTGAACAGGAGATACTCCTTGATAGTTGCTGGGATTTTGTTTCCAAAATTTAGTTTTTCTATATAGAGTGTGTTTCAGCTTCCAAAGTAACTGTGCTATAGTCTGTTTCCAAGCCACAGTCTGTAAGCTTTTTTTAAATATATTTTGCACCTGTTACATGAGAGCTTATTGTTGCCAGCACTCTTAATTTTCTCCAAATAAGCCAAGTTATGTAACAGAACAAACTGGTCTAACTTAAAAATAGTGAAATTATGAATATCCTTCAAGAAACTTCTCATTTACCTTTCTTTTGGTCTGTGTTAGATCTCAAGATTTTTAATTGACTCACTAGAGTTATGTGCTCTGATGAACATATAGGTTTTTTAAACAGTCCAATTCTTTTGTTTTGCATTACACACATTCTAAATTTTCTATCAAATATGTTTTATCTTCTGTTCTTGCATCTATTTCACAACTTCTGTCCTGTTTCATTTTCTATAGCAGTCTCTTCTTTTTATTCCATAGAGTTGCAGCCTGAATTTTTTTCTTTCCCACTTGCAATTAATTTAAAGGTTTCTGGAAGTTTTTTACCATAATTTAACCTTTAAGTTTTGTTCTAGAATTGATTAATTTTTCCTGAAAAACATTTCTGTTTAAATACTTCCATAGAATTTGGTGAGATACATCCCATTGCATTGGAAGGAAATGAAATAGTTGTTCACTCTCAGATTATGATTTTTGTAGTTACATTTCCTTTTAATACTTCCAGAAAGAAGTGGAAATTTAGTACCTTTTTTCCGTTACTAAGCTCTTTTTACTTCTGTTTTCTTTCTTGTGATAATGGATTGTGAGTTCAGTTAAACTGTGTTGCCTGTGGCTTCAGTGACTAAAACTTGATCTTTTAACATCAATGAACTCCTTCTGAAGTGGATGAAAGAAATTAATTGGGTCATGGCTCAAATAAGCACAGTTCTGCAGGTATCTGCCTTGGTATGAGATATTTAATTGATTGACTAATGTACTTAAGGTATTCAGCTAACAAATACTTTCCTGCCCTTTCTCAAACTGACATAAGGTCTTTTTTCATGTTGTGACATTCCTCCAAGGCCAGCTGATGTTATTTCAGCATAGTCTGTGCTAGACTTGTCCTTTCAAATCTAAATTCCATCTTTTCTATTTATCACAATCCTCTAAATTTCACAGTTCTCTTTCTTTACCTGCAGTGTTTCCATTTCTGTTCTTTCCAGTCTCTTCTTCCCATCTGTAATGCTTTCTCATAATTTTCATCCATTCTGTTCTACTGCCTTCACTTTCTGCCATTTCTGGTAGTAAATCTGCTTTCGTTTCTGTTTAATATGAATCTTGCTGTGTTGTTACTTAACCACTCTTTCCAGTCAACCTTAATTACATGAAGCTTGGAAAATACCTAAATGCTTAGTGGCTTGGGAGTTAATGTGGTTGATAAGTGGGATACCCTCTTTGAAACTTTCTCACAGATGCTCATTTAATTAGTGTTGGTGTTCCTGAGTCTTTCAGACTTGTCATTTTTGTTGTTGTTGGGTCAAGAGGGAAGAGGTCATATTTTCATTTACCTTCAACCAGTAAATGCTGTAGAAAACAGTGGTATCTAGAGCTGGTTTTTGCAACCCAATAGGGCTGGAGGTTCAGAAACTGTCTTAACTATATCACCGCTCCATAGGAAAAAGTGGTTTTCTGGGTTCTGTGAGGTGCTTCCAGTCCTTCTTCTGTCCTGAGGTGTTCCTGCTTTGCCTGTTCTTGGATGCCTCCTTCCTGGCTTCTTTCTTATGCATTTCTTTCTGCATTGGTCTCCAGAGTTAACCATCCTAAACGGTAACGGTGGTTCACTATCCTGATGTGCTGTGCTGTGCGAATAATTGGCCTTTTACTCTGGATGTAATGCACAGCAGCAGATACCTTTCAGCAGTACTCATTGCTTTTTTTTAAAAAAAAGGGGTATTGCGATGCTTTGAAGGCATTTAAGTAACTTTTCTGATTTTTACTTAGTAATTAAAAGACTTTCATTAATAACAGTGCTTTTAAACAAATTTTAAATTTCCACAGATTGCATCCTCTGTCTAAGTACTGGGAAGGCTCTGGATCATCTTAAACAAGGTAAGAGTCAACTCCAGTACTTTCTGTCTTGCACAGACCAGCTGTCTAGCAGTTGCAATTACCATAAATGATAAATGAAGACTCAGCCTCCCTTGAATGGCATCCTGTTACGTAGTTTTACTGTTGCACCTAACCGACACTTTCAAAATGCTATCTGAGCATAATATTTGTGCCTTGAGGTTTTTATTTGTTTGCTTTTCTTATTATAGAACAACAACTGAAAATTCTTCTTCCCATGTACTTTTTTCATTTACTCCACTGTTTGTTTTGAATCATTTCACTGTTACTGTTCTGGTCTGTGTAGACCCTGGGGACAGAATTGGCTTAGGCAGAAAATGGGATTTGTTCTCATCCCTTTTGAAGTCCTAGGTCTGTGGGGGTTTTAGGCCTTCTACTGCTTTCCTTGTGCCCCCACCACTAAATCTTGATCAGGTTCCCATCAAATGCTATGAAATTTAATGTTTAAACACCCTGCATTGCTACAGAACTGGAGAGAATTTGCAGCCAGCAGCAAAATAAAGAAAGGCTGAAAATAGATATTTTTTTTTTCCCTCCCTAGAGAAAGGGAGTTCCCTGTCTTGACCAGCTACTAATTGGTACAAAGGTTTGTTTACACAGAGGAGCTATTCCTAATTAGTTCCCTATGTGGGTGCTCTACTTGGGAAATTAGTGTTACATTCTGATTTAATTTAATCTGCTTTTATAATGAATTGTTATAATTTGCAGTAAGGAATACATTTTTAGAAGGGAAGAAAAAAAATCTGCAGTGCACCGCTCCTGAGTTTCAAAAGATAATTCCTCTTTAGGCAGCGATCAAGCAGTCTTACTATTTTTGAATTAAATTATTGAAAATCCATCATTAGCTTAGAACCATTTTTTAGTCATATCTTTATAAATAAAACAGAAAGCAGAATAAATAAAGCAGAAACACAACCATGTGTTTTTCAAAGCCAAAACTTAATTCAGCTGATTTATGGACCTGGTGACTTGACCTTTATTTCTCATAGTCGTGAGGACAGTGAACCAGAATATTTGGGAAGAGTGTTTGTGGAGTTCTATTAGTATTGTTGAGGTTATGCTTGAAATGGAAGTTCACTTCCAAGCTTTTCTGTAGCAGAGTTCTTTTTTTTAGTGGACTTCACCTTTGTTCTGGGAGCAAACTTGTATCTTTCTAAATTATTTTATTTATAGAGAGTTGAAAAGTAACATAAGAATAGCTGTCCCTATAGATACTTGTGAAGGACCCGTTTCCCTTGTTTTTCTTTCAGTCCCCCACCCCCCACTTGCAGAATGAAATTATTGCTGTTAGGCATTTAAATTACATTCTTTATTTCAGTAATTTCAAAAGACTGGAAAATCCATTTCTAAACTTAGAAGCACTTCAACCAGACTTCTTTCAATGTAAATACTGTTTTAAATAAATATAGCCTTTATAATAAATAGCTAAATATTTCAGAAATATATTTTCATTTTCATTATTTCATTATTATTTCTTTTAATTCTTAAAATAATGCATACTGGTACCAGTGAACATAATTTTCCTTTGTCTGTACCAGTCTTGGCAACAGCTTATTTTAAAATCCATATTAAATTGAATGTGTTCTGCAGAATTATATGGGATAAAATTTAGTTAAAGTACCTGATCATTTCAACCCAGCAGCATTTGTGAATGGTATTACTTCAGAAATTTTTGGACATTACAAATTTCACTTTGAAAAGAATGATTTCCATTTTCTATGGACATTTCCTTTTTAAGCTAGAAAATTTCACCTGAAACTTCAGAGAAGGAAAAGCATAGTGATCCCAAATGTAATCTTGAATGTTTTTCATGACAGACGGACATTGAATGTTTAGCAACACCTCTTTGGATTTTTGAATGTGAATTGGAACCACTGTATTTCTAGGTAAGACCTAACCAAGTGTTTGTGTTAAGTACCCCCTTTCTTTTATACATTAATTGTGGGAAAGCTAAGAAGTGCAATATGCTGGACTTCACTTTGTACAGAGTGTGTATGTCTTACATTGAGTGAATCCAATGTTATTTTGAGGTTTTAAATAATAACAGTTCAGTTCTGCTGAATTTTTATATTCCTGGAGGGAAACCACACCTGCAGCTCTGCATGGTCCATCTACGTATGGGATCTATTTTTATGATTGGATGCGTAGTTGTTTGATTAATTTGTTGCCAGTCAAAAGTGGTAGTTCAGTTGCGTCTGCCCCTTCTCTTGCATTAATACTTGTACTCATCCTGAATGTGCTGGTTTAGGGTGTTTGCAGCTGGAATTCTACAGGATTGCAAAGTCTTTCTGGAGGATTAGTTTTCTGTCAGTTCAGACCTCTGTGTCAGCTCACTGTGGACTCAAACAGGTACTGGTGTCGATGCAAGGAAATTGGTGCCAGTACTTGCAGCAACAAATTGGATTTTGGCTTTGAACATCTCACTTCTCTGCGTTCTAAGAAAAGATTTGGTACATGAGGAAGACTAAGACTAAGAAACTAAGTAAACAGCTGTGGACTTCCATATCTGAGGAGGAAGCAGAGGGTGATGAAGAGCTAGAAGGTTTTGATCTGTAGGTGTAATTACAAAAGAATTTGTCACTGAAGGTTACCTTCTTAGTGAAATACTAGAGGCTGCGCCAGTTTCATTACTCATGTTTATTGCATAAATTGTCACGGAATCACAGGATGGTCAAGGTTGGAAGGGACCTCGGGAGATCATCTAGTCCAAGCCCCTGCTAAAGCAGGCTCAGCTACAGCAGGTTGCACAGTCACATCCAGGCGGGTTTTCAGTGTCTCCAGAGCAGGAGCCTCCACAGCCTCTCTGGGCAGCCTGTGCTGGTGCTCTGTCACCCTCAAGGTAAAGAAGTTCTTCCTCATATTCAGATGGAACTTCTTGTGTTGCAGTTTGTGCCCATTGCCCCTTGTCCTGTCACTGGGCACCGCTGAAAAGAGCCTGGGCCTGTCCCCTTGGAACTTGCCCTTAAGGTATTTGTAGACATGGAGAAAATCCGCTCTTAGTCTTTCTTCTCCAGGCTAAACAGGCCCAACTCTCTCAGCCTTTCCTCATAAGGGAGAAGCTCCAGTCACCTCATTATCTTCATAGCCCTGTTACAGGGGACAGAAGGGAGATCTTGGTGTCATACTTCACATGTGGCCAAGCTGTGGCCGGCATGGTGCTGGGGCTCCAGGGCTACAAGTCACTGACACTTGTTCTAGCAGTTCTGACCCAAACATGCTGTTATTTGCCAGCTCTTCCTGGACTTGGGAAATGTGAAGTGGCCATGATGTTGGAGCTGGGTGGTTGCAGCATGTAACACTTAAAATCCAAAAAGGAATAATATTTTAATTTATTGTGGGAAGTAAGGCCATGTGAGATGGTGGCTTTCACCCACTGGTTTCTTGGAGAGATGGAAACCATCGAGTATGGAGAGGACTCTTTAAGCTAACGCTACTTTAGTAACAGTGAATGCTGTCATTAATTCAGCTGCCGTGAGAGGCATCCAACAACCACAGAAACTTGAGTTTGTTGCAGGTAAAAACATGCCCAACATGGCAGCAGCCTGACTGGCTTTCTATCAAAGCAGGTTTGCAGTAGCCAGGTGAACCCAGGGATCTCAGTGGCAGTCTATCAAAGTAAATGTGTTAATCATGTTGGATGTTTGTTCCAAAAAAAATACAGCTGCCTGCAGAGGAGTTTCGAAGGTGCAGGGATCAGGTTAAGGCCACAAAGGATTCTTGTGGATGTGGAACTGGCATAGTTGAAAGACAGTGATGTTCCTGTTCCATTTCACCGGGTGAGTGAACAAACTGAGGTCCAAGGGAGGAGGGGGATGCGAGGTGAGGAAGGAGAGACTTAGCAAGGTTAAAGACTATAATCATAGCTTTGACAGTCTCTGCAGTGTAGGACATTACTCTTTTCTACAAGGACTGTATACTTAACCAGTAAAGCCACTTTGTCTATTTTGTTATTACAATTTATTTTTTCTTGTGAAAGGCCTTCCAGACTTCTATTTTGTTACAGTCATATAGAATTTAAAATAGGAATTATGTATATGACATACCTATTAAATTCTATAAAGATAGCATTTCAACTAAAATTTAAGGTGCATTCTAATTTTTAAGTGAAGGGCAATCTTTCTGAGCTGGAGAGGAGGGGATCTGAAAAATAATGCTCTGCATGGGCTTATCCACCCGGGAAGGGGGTGGGGGTGGGGAGGGGAGGGCAGGGAGTGAGGGGAGCTGAAGGGAGATCTTAAGAGACAGGAGAAGTAGAGTAAAAAGGAAGAATAAAAGGAAAAATGGTAGGAATGGAGATGAATACTAACAGAAGAAACAGGAAATGATGAGAAACAGGGAGGGTGAAATGAGGAAATAAGAGATTTGCTATATTATAGATTACTTTAAATGTAGCCCATAGAAAATTAATATCTCTACAGTGTAGTTCACTGCTTTTAGTAATTCCATTGGTAAGAAATAATAAACTGGTAGGAACTACAACTGGTAGGAAAGATTTTTCAGTAATTTATTTTACCTGATAGATTTTTTGAAGTTCTGTTTGCTGTTAGAGACCTTTCGCAGATACTGCCATACTATTGTTTGAAAATGATGCCGTTAAATATGCCTTCAATGACCTTAAAGATTGACTCTTTCAGAAGACTATAACAAAATAAGAACTGTAGAAGCATCTTAAACAATTTTTTTCCAAAAGAAAAGGTTCTGAAAATCAAATCTTAATATGACAGTAACAAGCCAATAATAATTTCTAAATACTAATGCAGCAGAAGTTTTTTTGTGCTCATAGCTGTGAGCTGCATGAGCTGTGCTGGAAGTCTTACGTGATAAGGTTTTTCATTTCTTGGTGCAAAGAGGATTGAATCTCATAGGCCGTTTTTAAAATGTCCAGCATCCCTTACAACTGTTCCAAAAAGCATGACATGAAATACTGTTTCAATTCTCCAGAATTTGAATTTTCTTACCAGATTAAGTATTTCTATTACTGTTTGGAGAAATGGTTTTCTGTGTACATATGCATGCGTATGATGATCTATTAAGGTAATTTAAAAAACATTAGGGGGCAGGAGATCGTGGGGTGGGAAGAGTTTTCATTGTCAGTTTCCTGTTTTCTAACAATACATAGGAAGGTTTCTTATATGATGGCAAGCGTAAGCTGAAAGATGAACTATGATGATGTTGATACTCAGGTCTTTGGATAATAAGTATATTTTCAAAATAGTGACTGGCTGACAAGAATTGGGCATCATTTTCTACCAAAACTAGTGTGAGCTACTAAGATGAAGTTAGCAATGCAAGGAGAGCATCAGCAAATGTGTAACCTAATTCAGACAGCTAGGCTGGATGCCTGAAGTACATTTTGGGAAGCTTCACTAACTGTAAGGAGTCTGGATTGATGGTTAGGTGCCAGAATTAACATCTAAAGCTGAATCTCTAGAGTGAATTTGTACTTCACACACAAATGTGTCCTTAGGGACCACCTAAGGCCATGATAACTTTTATTAACTTCTCAGCCTCTTTGATAAAATGAAGAGCAGTGTGGTCATGGAACTTCAGAATGCATTTGAAACATTTTTTTAGAAAATAATTCGAAGTTCAGATGATAATATTTCACGTCTGTTACTGTGCAGTCTTTGAGAGATTCTTTTTTATGCTCATGGAATATCTTGTATGGGTGTGTTCTGTATTGTATTGTTGCGAGTACCAGTATGTAATCAGGTTTTCAACACAGATTACTAGTTAATTCATTGCCAGGTGTTTTACAGATACAGTGCATAAATGTGTTTCAAGGAGAAATGTGAAGTACTGTGGCAGCTGTTGTTCGCTGCCTTGCGTTGTTGGCCAGATGTGTTTTACAAAGAAGTGGGCACACTCCTAATCTGGAATTCAGCTTTAGGCCTGATTTTGGTCTGTAATGGTAGTCTGTGACTCAGTCAGAGCCTAAAATTAAAATGCTTTTCCTGAATTTTGCATCCTCAGAGGAGGATGTGTTCCTAGCAGGTGTTAATGAAGAGGTGTTTGCCATGAAACTTCATGAAGTTCTTGAAATTAAGGGTAGAATTTTTCAAAAGTAGCCAAAGATGCAGACTACTCACTTCTGAAACAAAGGCTCTAATTTTTCACCAATAGCAAAAAGTAAGGCTATGTATTACCTTCTTTTTTTTTTAATAAAAAAAAAACTCTTCCAAAGAGATTTTTCTTCCATGAAGAAAAATTGCAAACTTTTTTAGTGTTCACCTTCATTAACACAACTTGCTGACTTCCTTCCTCAGCTGCAGTTATTCCTACACTCAGAGGTCAGAAAAGAGCAAGATCAACAAGCCACACATCTGGCTGTCTCTCTTTCCAACTGGAACAAAGAAACAATTTTTTTAATGGCTTTTTGAGTTAATTGTAAACAATTTGGTTTTGGAGTCGCTGACTTGCAGCAAATGTTTGTCGTAGGCGGATGTAGGGAAAAAGGACTATGTCCTAATGCAATTCCTCCGTGGCCAGTGAGGGAAAAAAGATCACTTTAAAAAAGAAAAAAGGCATGTCTTGATCCTTGTAGCATTAAAGTATGTTCAGAATTTTGAATGCATGTATAGAATGTTTCACAAGCTTAAAATACATGCTTTGAGGAGGCAGAGACAGAAATAGTTGCTCATTTCATTTTCCTATTTTCTTTTGTATGTAGTAATACTGATATTTTTCCCCCCTTTTCTTGTCAGTAGCTGTTTACGTATGAACAAATTGACAGTGATGAAAGACGAGAGACAAACAATAGGAATAGGGGGAGAAAAACTTCTAAAATGAGAGTTCTGTTCTAGTATTTTTTGGTGGTGTTTATACTGTTCCTGAATGCTTTTTTCCAGTAAAGATTTCTTTTAAAACTGTTTACAGTCATTAATCATTAAGTATATTTTTGAAAATTAATCTTTAAATAATTAGTGAAACCTAATACTTCTTTTACTTTCCAATTAGTATATTTTTTTTAATACTCTCTAGCATCAGATAGCATCAGTTTTTCTAATTATTAGATTTACTTTTTTTAAAGCATTGTAGCTAAAGTAAAGTAAATGTCTGGTGTGACTTTTGTACTTCTACACTTTTCAACAGGAAATACTAGAATTGTTGATGTACAACACTTCTGAAACCCCAGCTACTTCTAAAATACCTTGTTATAGCTTTATATGTTAAATTTGAGCTCCTATTACTCCAATATTTTGGTTACTTCGTTTAATAGGTCTATTAAGACAGTTTTATTGCCAACCTGACCATTGTGCTAAGTATTTACGCATGTCTTGATATGAAAAGTAAATTGGTAATGCTGGTTTTGACTGTTTGGAATGATGCTTAAATTTATGACAAACAAATACATTTTATTTGGATGATTAATTTTATCTCATCAATTTGTAGGATGTGAAATACACTGTACTATGATTATTTTTTGTCAAATGTAGGTGTTTGAGTTGATAATGCCACTTAGTGGATAACAGCTTTAACTGCAGCCCTTTTTTCAAAACCAAATCAGGCTATCTTGATTTATATCCGAGTTTTCCTCCTGACTAGAATATGCTGATCAGAGTGTGTTTTCAAAGGACCTTTTATTATCATCCCCATTTTGGGAAGTTAATTATAGCCAATTCAGTTTCTGGATGAAGTGTATTAAAATGTAGGAATCATTTATGACAGAATTTTAAACTTACAGGAAAACCAGGATCATCTTATTTGCATACTTAATGTGTTTGGAAAGATTAAACAGACTTGGACTTTTGCACTGGTTCTTTAGGTTGATGAAATGTAATTGGTAGTATGGTGATAATTCTGGTGTTTTAGGCAATGCTTTGGTTTGCCTCTTACGGTTGGAAGGTTGGTGGCTGGGCAAACTGAACTAGAACAAGCAGATTCTTCAAGAATTGAATTGAAGAGGACCTGATTGAAAGTTGTTAGTGCCTTTTCTTGGATGATGGTGTGGAGGGCATACACAAAGGGGAGTATAGTACTGGACTGTATCCCGCTTTAGTTGGTCTGCTTTTGTAGACTTCAAATAATTCTGCTTTGGAAGATCAGAAAAGTGAGAGAGACACCAAATGTCTGTTCCAGCAGTGTCATTTACAGCTATTGCTTCTTGAATGTATTCTTTTCATAAACATTCTTCTTTGCCAAGTAGTTTGTGTTAATATCTTAATGTGCTAAGTGTTAATAACTTGGTGTAAACTTTAAATATATAAAAATTCAAACTTTATCTGAGACCAATGCATACATATACACACATAACATATAGTTTATATTCTGTGTATATGTATATATTCTTCTAATATCAGTGTATTAAAAAAATCTGTTCTATAATAAAACAATACTATTTTTTGCAATTTAATGGGTTTTTCATGGAAAAGGTTTTTTGCAGTCTTGTAACATAAATTGATTTAGGTCTTTCCATTCCTTTTCAGTCTTTGAACAGTGTTCTTTGAACTTTTTTCCCCTAAGTAAATTTCCATTACTTCCCATCAACCCTAATAATCTTCAATCACTGAGCATTTTTTTTACTTAATTTCTCAGGCTTTTCTGAAGTTTTCAGTTTAGTAAGTCAGTTGAATAAATTGTAACTAAAATAGTGGTTGGCTCAAAGGAGAAGGAAGAAAACACAAATCCAATTTCCAGGCATGTTTCAGTGCTGTATTATAGGCTGGTTGTATTAAAGATGAAGACTGAAAGACAATACAAAGGCTTTTGTTGGCTTAGAGATTTTCTGAAAAATAATGTTAGTATCTTTCATTTGTTTATCATGAACTTGGGAGTAATTGAGGGGGGTTTTCTGCTGCATCCTGTCTTTCAGAGAACACCCATGATCTAAATCCTGAGCTAAGAGGAACTTCAATTTCACGACTCTTGAGTGCTGAAATCACACAGGCTTTCTTCCTCCCCATACCTCTGTATGCTGTGCTGTTGTACAATGCTTGTGTTTCCAGGTACCTAGAGTAGGTAGATGGCTTTGAGTCAGCAGGCAGAAAGTGTTGGTTAAGTAAATTATTATAATCTTGATTTTTTTACAGTTTTAATCTTGATGTATCTACTTTTTTCCTGTAACAAGCAACTAATTCTCAGTTCTTGGTTAAATACACGCATTTGCAACTCTGTGTGCACATGTATGTATGTGTACATTACGTGCATTTGTGTGTGTTGCACGTGTAGCTTTTATACAATTTAAGTTTTCCAACAAGGTTCTGAAAATATTTTCAAATTAATTATTTAAGTAGTTGTATATAATTTGAAATTTTCTCAGAAACTAATGAATATTGCCTTTACAAGGGTGTATTTCTTTTGCATGTGACTTACGTCAGCTCTTAAGTGTGAATGGTGGGTTAGTTGAAAATGAAACAAGGTTCTTAGGTCATTTTAATGCAAAAATAAAACCTATTTTCTATGGTGTCTAGTTTTAAAAGGCATGGTTTGCCTTTTGGACAGTTTTCAGCAAAGGCAGTAAGAAAATCTTGGCTGTAACTACCTTGTCTCTTTTTTGATTGCAGATAACTGGCATTTTAAAGTTGGTGTACCTCATCCCGTGCATCTGTTTTTTAGTCAAAGACAATGAAAGGAAAAGCAGATTTCTTCTTTCTCAGCTGTTAGTGTGCTTTTTAACTTCAAAATAAATAATGCTAATTGAAACTTTTTAAATAAGGGTAAATGAAAACGGTGTTTCTGTTCACACGGAGAAGGCAGGGCTGCTGCCAGGGGCTGGTGTGGCACGTGTTGGTGCCAGGCTGGGATGCCCTGCTGAGAACACGCGCCAGCCTCGGGACGTCACTGTCTGCTGAGCCTGGTCACCTCTTTGAATGCTGTTTCTCATTCAAGCAGAAATGTTAGTTGTCATCATTTTAGAGGCAGTCACAGCTACTTTTAAACTAAATTCTGAGTTCCAGTGGGAGGAAAGGGAAGGCAGTATAGTTTTTTAAAATAATAGCACTTGTTCTGAAAGGGGGTTAGGAACATACAACCTAGGTTAGTTTGGCTTTGGTTTGAAATGGAGGAGCGGAGAAGGTCCCCTGCCGATCCGTGAGCTGCAGTCGCTGCCGAAGCCCCGGCGGTGCAGGCGCCTGGTGGCTGAGCGACCTGCGTGAACGGCCCGACCTGGCAGAACTTTTGCGATGCCCCTCACACGGCTACCAGGGGACAGTGCGACACAGCGGCGGCCGGGCGCCGAGGCCTAACGGTAACAAACCGTTTCCGCCGTGCTCACCGGTTTCTGCTTGGAGCGAGCGCTTTCCTGTTGCTCTGTGTGTGTCCCCCCGCCCCCAGCCCGCCCGGCTTGCCCTCGGGCAGCAGCCGGTGGCCGCCGTGGTGGCCGCGGCGGGGCGGCAGCAGGGGGCGCCCCTGCCCCGCGCGCGGGCCTTGGCGGGAACCCCGCCCCGCCCCGCCCCCCGTGTGACGGGCCGCGCCGGGCTCGCGCGCGCTGTGGCGGGGCGGGCAGCAAGCGGGGCCACCGGCGGGCTTCGAGGAATCGCCACACCGATCTGCCAGTCGGCTGAAAATAGAATTTTTTATATTTTTTTTTATGGCGAAGTAGGGGTTAGGGTACGAAGTCACTACTGTGCATCATTTTTATTGTCTTAATATAAAGTTACTGTGCGGGATTCGTCGCTAAATTAAGAATAGCTTCCAGTAGCGCTTTGAGTTAATTACTGCAGAATCCATCAGGGTCAGTGTGCTATTTTAATTTCCATGTAGCTTACAAGAAGTCTTAATTTTTTAATTAAAAGGATGGTTTTGATTCAGCACCATCCACAGTACTCCTTCCTTATTTGTCATCTTCAGTAACAGCAGACTTGTTAACATAACGAAAAAAGTTGCAATAAGTTTTTAGCAGCTCATGTTGTGGGGCACAAAAGCTTGTTTGGCATTTTGTGTAAGTAAAACCATACGATTTGAAAATAGATTTACTAGGGAATGTACTTCTTAAAGTATTGGCCGCAATGCAAAATTAAGACTCTCTTTATGTTTACATCATTAAGAGGACTAATGTGCTTGTCTGTTAACTAAGCGTAATTTTCAAGGCAGGCTATTTTGCAGAAAAATGCCGTGAACCCGGTCCACACCTGTATGTTTTAATGAACTGAGTGTTTAATGTGAAAGAATAGGAATTTAATAAGCTAGTATCAGAAGGGATTAAAAAATGACACAAAGCTAATTAAGGAAAAAGGAGAAGTTTTACTGGAATCTATACTTTTCTGTCACTGCTGCATAATTACAAATTAGTGTTTTGGAGAAAAGCTGTTCTTATTCAATGTTCAGTCCCCTCATCCCATAACTGGACTGTGAGAGCAATCTTTGAAAAAATCCGGAGTTTAGCAACTTTATAAGCTGCTTTATGTTTAATTTATAGTCCAGTATAATGATTAAGTACTTTTTTCATCAGCCTTTCTGCTTACAAGTCCATCTGCATTTGTGGGATTGATTTGAATTTATTTTTTTCCTTCGAGCAGAGTATTTTACATTTGTATTTACTGAATTTCTTAAGGATAGTATCTCCAGTTTATCAAAGTGATTTTGAATTATGATCCTGTTTTCCAGAATATTTTAGTTCCCTTCTAGCTTAGTGCGTATTTTAAAAAGGGTATTTTCTTATTCTCTGTCTGTCACTAATTAAAACTATTGAACTAAACTGGATCTGTACAACAGCTACTAGATACTGTTTAAACGTACCATCCTCCTTTTTTGGCAGTAAACCACTGGCAACTACTTTTTCAGATTTTCAGTGTTGCAGCAAATTTATGGTATTAAATAGCATTTTCGCTTTTCTCATCTGCAGTTATTTGTCAAAGTTCCCTCCTTTATATAGTTCTTCAATGTTTCTGTATGCCTGTATAGGCGTAGGCATATTCACTTCAAGGTCTCCATTTTGTTTGTTTTGTCTATTGGAATAACCTGTTGTGTGTTTTCTTAACTTTTGAGTTCCCTGCAGTTCCTTATCCCATAAATCAGCTTACCAAGAGACCTATTTTTCAAGATACCTGAGATTACTGAAACTGCTTTTTTTGAAATCATCATATTTAGTTTGCTGTTTTCTCCTTGTTTAGTAACCTTTGCTGGTTTTAATTAACTTCTATGTTTCCATCCATATATTCAGTTAATTCTCCCTATAAGTATCAAACAAGTCTAAAATAGCCATTCCTCTGGCACACTCCTCTGTATTCTAGAAAGATCAGTTATCACTCCAGCAGCTTGTACAGATAGATACATGGTTAATTAACGCTCCTGAAGCTTCTTGCCCAGTTCTCTTACTCAGATGCCTCCATAGTTGAGCAAAACCTTCTTTACTCCTTTCTAGGTATTAGATGGTCTGTCAAATTGCTGTCTTGGGGTGGTACCTGTTCTTTCCTCCTTCACCCTCATCCAGAGACACACAGAAAGTTTTTCTTTTACCTTTTTCTTAAATTTTAAATAAAAAAAAAAAAAAAGTGTATATTATTGTCCAGTCTGTTTACAGTGGCTTTATGTTTTTTTTTTTCCTAGTGGAACTCTTGGTATTTCCATCAACAGCATCATAATGCAAATTGGTCAGCAAGTTTTCTTATTTTATGTAGTAAGATATTTAATAAGACCACTGTTATGTTAAATAGAAGTGTGTAGACTAACAGCAGCTAATCCCTACAGAGATCCACATTTCATCTTTAATTCCTCAAATCTTGAACTACTGATACAAGTAGTCAGCCACAGCTTAGTTCCACTAATGTCAGTATGTTTTTTTGATCAGAATTAATTTGCTGCTTAGTATTTTAAGATACTGGTTTGCCCTGCCTTTTTCCAGAAAAGAGGACTTGTAGAGACTTCTTCAGGTACATATCAAATAGGTTATTACCCTCCAAAACCATAAATACAAATTTAGCCAGTAAAACACATTATGTCCTACATACTGACACATTCAGAGCAGATCACTAGCAAATACGCAGTAAGAAATCCAGTCGCTGTAAGATTTATGTCTGGCTTGACTGAGATTAGATGTACTGGTTTGGCATTTCTGTATCGGATAAGAGAAGTAAAATAGATGAAGAATAAAGTTAACATGCAAAGACTTATTCCTGTTAGCAACTGGCACTAGAAATAACTTGAAAATAAAATCATGCTTAGGAAAGTCTTTACCATAGTTGCACAAAGAACTAGAATATCATGGTTTTCATCTTGCTTTTTCCAACACTTGCATTGGATTTTCTGGGAGTATAATACAAAATACTGTGTGTGGCATAGTCAGAAGGCTGAGTAATTGGCAGTTATTAACAGACAGAAAGGACCAGCAACATTTTTTTCTGTCTCTTGATTCTTTATCTAAGGATGTGTATGATCTAGAATAGATTTTTCATTTATTATATTCACAAATGTTGAAACCAGATACCTTTTCAAATGCCCAAATCCATAGATTTCCAAAATTGAATGTGTTCTAAGGTCACTTATTTTTCACTGTGATTTTGGTGAGAGAAGGCAAGGATAAGGAAACTTTTAAGAGAATGATGATGTGGCTGCTTTTCTCTATAGGAGTTTGGAAGAACTAAGTCAAAATCCACCTGGTAAAAAATGAGGTGGTTTTGTTATGAATGAATAAACACTTAAAACTAGCCAAACCTGTTCTGTTTATGTTAAGGGTATCTCTCTCCTGTATATCAGTTTCGTAAACATTAGTCCCCCGTTTTGCTTACTTGGCATCAATTGATAGAGGCTCCATTTATTGTGTATAGGCAAATTGTGTCCCTGTTTTGTGTATAAGCATCTGTGCATCCTATGCCATATACAAACCAGGTTGCTGTAATTACTATATACTCAGGTGGAAGGATCAAAGTGCAACAACGTTTTCTTAATTTGAAATACAATTTTATTCTAATTACATAATTGGCTTCCATTCTACAATTTTTTAAGGGGTTGTTGTTCTGTTGGTTTTTTTTGTTGTGTTGTCTTTTTTTTTTTATGACCTATGACTCAGAATCCAGATATTTTGGTTGCCTGGTTTTCATCCTTTCATGATGGCTCTTCTGACATTATGCCATTGTCTTTGAAAATATATAGGAATTCTGGTCAAAGTATGTTCAGGTGTGAGGGGTGGCCTATAGGAAAATCCACCCCTTCAGTAAGTTACAAGTTCATTTAAGGTAATCTTTTTTTTTTTTTTTTTTTTTTAATCTTTTGATTTTAGTGAAACCATAAGACAAGCTCTTAATCCTTGGGGCTATGGGTACTAATATTGTTGGCCAGCTCTTTCAACATTTTATGATTAGTGAAAAATATATTTATCTTTACAAACCATTTATTAACTCCCTTTGACTTGCCTCACTTTTTTTTTTTTTTTTTTTCAAGTTTTGATTGTGTCCTGCAATCTGTATATCAGATAACAGCAAAATCTTTTGGCTTGAAGTGTTGCTTATCTAGGAATTGTAATAAAATATTTTTTCAAAGCAGGAATGATTCTTTTATCTTGGGTTACTTTCACCTTCAGCAACTTTCTTCTATTCCAATTTTCACTACTTTACATCTGATTTTTGGGTTTGAGTTTTGTTGGGGTTTTCTTTGTTTATGCTTCACCTGAGTAAGGAATGCATGGCACTAGATTTTCTTTCTGTGGAGGTTGCTTCTTGGTGACTTTTGTTATGTAGGTTACTTATGTTATGAAAATCTTATAAATACAGTGTTTCGAGGGCACATCAGGGATAATTGATTTTTTTCTGAATATAGCTTGTGCTCTGAAAAGAACCTGGGTGTGTTTTTCCTTTATCTGTGCCTTGCTAGATAATACTGTAGGTACTTCACTGTAAATATCTCTGAGGTTTTTTTGGAGTTAGCATCTTAAACACAAATGTATGGCTATTTTTGCTTTTTTTTTTTTTCCTTACATAGCAACACTTACTGTGTTACTCATTGGCAACTTGCTGTCCACCAGCACTCCCGGGTCCTTCCCCACAGAGCTGCCTTTTGACAGGTCAGCCTCATCCTGTGCTGGTGTGTGGGATTGTTCCCCCCAGGTGCTGGACCCTAGACTTGCCTTTGTTGAACTTCATCAGGTTCTGTTTCACCCAGCTCTCCAGCCTGTCCAGGTCTCACTGACCAACAGCGCAGCCTTCTGGGGTCTCAGCCGCTCCTCCCAGTTCTGTATCATCAGCAAACTCACTGAGGGTGCACTCTGTGCCTGCATCCAAGAGTCTGATGAGCCAGTTGAACAGGACTGGACCCAGTACAGACTCCTGGGGAACACTACTAACTACAGACCTCCAGCTAGATCCTGAGCTACCCTTTGAGCTCTGCCGTTCAGCCACTTCTCAATCCACCTTGCTGTCCATTCATCTAACTCAGGTTTTTTGAGCTTACCTATGAGGATGCTGTGGCAGACAATGTCAGAAGCCTTGCTGAAGGCAAGGTACATAACATCCACCATTCTCTGCTCATTAACCAGCCAGTCAGTCATTCCATCGTGGAAGGCTATCAGGTTGGTCAGGCATGGTTTCACCATCCATGTTGACGACTCCTGATATCCTTTTCCTCTAAATCACAATGATTGGGAATCATGCTTCTGATCTGAGAGATCTTGAATTCAGATGCTGCTGGGTTTTTTGAAACCACAGTTAATTATTCATGCAGTAAGGTCAGTTCCACTGCTTTAATGATGCTAATATGCTTAATGGAGTCCAGTTCCCTCAGACTGCGGACTGGATGCCTGTCTCCACCCATGTAGGTGTGCCTTTAGAAGTTACCAGTCCTAATATTTCATTGCCACTCCTGAACATGGGAGCTTCTGTTTCTCCTGAAACTCCCAGTGGAGCTGCTCATGAGAACACTCCCAGCCCCACTTCGTTAGGATCATCTTAATGAGTTTAAGCAGTAGGTATTTGCTGATCCAGCTGGTTTTGACAAAAGCCTTTTAGAGTCTGTTTATGTAAGCAGGCAAATTTAGGATATAGTATCGGGCAAGGGAGCACTGATGAGCAGCAGAGTGTTGAGCTGGTGAACGTGTCCCTTTTCACTAACACAAGGTTTAAAGGCTTTGTCTGTATGTAATACCTTCAGTTTAGTTACAGTGCTGGTGATGGTTTTGAGCTGGTACCGATTAAATGAGTTCTGCAAAGGAAGAAGAAATAAATTAGTATTTCTCTAGCAATTTATATAGTACTGTAGCTGTCATTTAAAAATAATATGAAACTCCACAGTTCAAAATTATGGAATCACCTATAACATTGTGTAAACAAAGATTTTGAACAAGATTTAAATAACATGATGCTTAGCTTTGGACATGCAATATTTAGTTGATAATACCCAATTTGTGGACATCTACTAAATTTTCAGAACTGGATTTCAGTATATAATAAATATGTATTTCAGTGTATTTTTAGGATACGTGTATAAAATCCATGGCAGATTTGAAAGTTGCATTTTGATTTGTTTTGTGGGGGGTAGTTTTTTTATTTATCACAATTCAAAAATAAACTGATTGGTTTAGTGAGGGAGAAAGAATTTATTTTCCCATTCTAGATAATGCCTCCAGAATGTCAAAATTAAATTAATGAAATTTGATGAACCAAGTGATGTGTTAGAAAACCAGCCTCTGTTATTTTGTTCAATGTTCAACATTTTTAAATAAGCTGTTAGATAATGGTATAAAATGCAAAATGCTAAATATACTTTCTTGTTCAGTACTGTTTTTACAGTTTATTATGTCTGTGTGCCACTAATTAAATGTTGGGCATCAAAAATCAGTAATGCGCTTTAAACTGTCAACAGTAGCTTAGAAAGTATTTTCTATGTGCTTATGTAATGTCTTAGGATAAGCTTTAATGGTTTGGAAGACAGTAGAAAACATGAAAATACAAACATTGTCATGTCACCATGTCACCATTTTTGAAGCATACTGCTAAAAGTTGGAATTTTAAGGGATTTAGACACTAAAGAGGAGCTGCTATCATTCAGGAGTGCTGCAACAGCAATATTTTTGTATATGCATTTAGTCTTATTTCAACATTTAAACTGATTTTACAGTAAGTAAAATGAAATGCTTTCCAGCTTAATGAAATGGAATTTTATGCTCTTAAGTTAAACCTTTCTGATTTGCTTCTGTGCATCAGCTGTTCATTTGCATTCCTGTTGCAACCACAGTATGTATACTGACCTGCTCAGAATTTATGTCATTATTTACTTTGAAATCTCATTTAAAATTATCCTGGAAGTGACTTGCTGTTCCTGAAGTTTGGCATACTTAGAGTTTTCAGGGAAGGACATTTTGGAAGATGCAGGTACTGGGAAGCAGCAAGCTATACAGAATAAAATAATTCAGTTTGGGCCAAGGAATTGTGTTTATTAGCACTTCCATTAAGGTGAAGGTTGGCCTTTTAATATGGAGTTAAAAACTTTGTGTTGAATGATGAGTTATAGTTTAAAGTGAAAGTTTCTTGGAACTAGACCTTGCTTTTAGTTTTGTTTTTCAGGAAACCATAAAGAAATTATTTCAAATCATAGAGAAGTGAAGCATGTTTAGCAGTTGCCTGACCCATATCTTCTAGATGTTGATGTTTACTTTCTGTTGACGATCACTATTTTACGGGTTGATGTACATTGGAAATAGATGGTGTCAAACCAGTGCCTTCAAGATCCCTGGAAAATGCAGGCTGACCATGAAAATGTGTATAAATTTCGTAGCAGGGTTCTTACTTCATACTTGTGACCTAAATAGCTGAATCAGTTTCAACACAGGGTTGAAACAGAGGAGATTAAAATTAAAAACAAGCTTAGAAATATAATTAAAAGTTTAGGAAAAATACTCAGAAATCTCCAGAGACTTAATGTGCTGTACTTCTGTAAGAAGGATCAGAAACCAGAGCCTGGGCACATGACCTCAAGCTACTCAATGCAGATGAGGGAGCATATCCTCAGGTTTTTGGCAAAAAGGCTTCCTCACTGTTCAAAGCATGCTATCAACTAAACTAGTCTCTGGATGCACTGCTAACTTGGCAGTAGAAGAAATGGTTGGATATTCTCTGAAGATTGAAGGCAATGAGGTAAGATACGGCTTGAAGGTGAAGAATGCAGACTGAGTCAGTAATTTAGATTGTGGTAGTATTTCATAATGATATAAATGGTTTCTTTCAAGTTTATGAAAAGGAAAATAAGTGTGTGCATATTAGCTTGTCCCTTTTATCTGATGTTGATAAATGTATTATACCAGTGTGATGAAAATGTTAAATTATTGAAGATACAAGTTTTAATGCTGTATAAAACCTGTTTTGCTCTGTTTGCATGTTTTTCCCCTTTGTAGGCTACTCAAAAGTCAGACTCTGTTCATACAGTGTAGCTCTTCTTCTGAAAGTAGAACTGTAAAGTGATTTTTTTTCCTGCATAGAAACCGATGTAGCTTTATGAATAATAGTATTTCTTCATGTTTTGATATTGTATATGCAATATGTTGCTAATTGTAAAGGGCTTGACAGTCTGCTCGCTGGAATTGTTCTGGAGAGAAGATTTTGAAATATTTAATGCGAAACAAAGCCATTTGTCTAACAAAAACCTGGTTTACATGAAGCTGTATGTTCTAAACAGATTACTGGTTAAATTTATATCTTTTTATGGAATGACTATGACTGCTTTGAAATCTCCAGGCCTTACATTACCTTCCTAGTTTTTCCTGCTACAGAAATATATCCCTTACATGCATATAGAAGTTAGGGTTGATGATACTTTTTCTTCTGGAATGCTTGGGGTAGAATTTGAAAAAAAACTTGTCTCCTCATATGGAGTATCAGCCATGTACATACATAGAATAATTTTTTTGTGGTCTGATTTCTTAAGTGGGAAAAGAGTTAAACTGAAAAACAGATGAGCATCAGATGTAAGCCCCAAGAGCCATGGTTTAGAGTACTGAGAATATTTATCTTTGTGGCAAAAATCAGTTTTCAATCTGAGTTTTAAATCTAAAATTACAGTTTTCTACATCCCTCCAGGCAGACCTCTTTAACCTTATATGTGCTTTTCATGATTTAATTTTTCTCTCTTCTGAGAAAAAGTTGTAAGTTTGCCCAAGAAAGCTATACTTTTACATAGTTTTAGAATAATGTGTCTTCCTAAGGACTGTACTGCTAAACTTTTCTTCAAATCTCCTTCCTTCTTGTCTTCCATAGAGACTTGCTTTTTTGAGAGTTGGTCACTTTTCCTTTTGGGAGTTTTTAATAACTTGAAATCTAAAGGTTTTTAAAGACGATAAAAGATAGGAATAACAGATAAGATAGTTTGAACTTCTTCCCCCCCCAACCCCTACCCCCAGATGCATATATTTTTGAAAGCTAAAAAGAGCAATTTTTTTAGCTTTCTTTCTGACAGATTTTCATGGTAATATTTTAAAACAGCTTACTGATTAGAAACAATTAGTTTTTCTTTTTTCCTTAAATTGTGTTAGATTCATGAAATAAAATTAATTTATGCTAAAGTTTCCAAACCAAGGATTAAGACCTCATTTTTTTTTCTCTGCAATGGTATTCAGTAATCTCAAGTCCAGTAATTTAGAGGATTTAAAAATGCAGATACAGTTCTGAGTTTGTTTCTTTGGCTAAGCAAATAAACTCATAAATTTCTGTTTGTACTTTGTGATGTTATACTGGTGTTTAAATTCTAATTTGTTCAAATAGAATTACTTCTGTGTTTATCCAAGGTCTTACTCTCTCTGTCCCCATGCATAAGTATGACAACATTGACCATCAAAATGTTTCTCATGGTCCAGAAATTGCCAAAATGTTTAATATATGATACAGACTCTGTCAAGCCTTTAGTTGTAGTATTCTGAAAAGTTTACGAATATAACTGTTTACGATTTTGTTGCATTTACTAGGTTTGCTGGGATGGGTAATCTTCTTAAGGTCCTTACCAGGGAAATTGAAAACTATCCACATTTTTTCCTGGATTTTGAAAGTAAGTTCAAACAATTACAAGACAATGAGAGAATCTTTTCCCTAACTTAACAGCAAACTGAGGAAAAAACTTTTAAAATCTGATTGCTTGCGGTGTGTGTTTTCCAGTACAACCAGTCTGTCCAAGTCCTTGTCTCTAAAATCCTTTGTTCACTCAGGACTCCTTTTCTCTTCCTTTTCTATTTTTCAGGAACCAAATGGGAAATCTTTTAAAAGTACTCACTTGCACAGAGCTTGATCAGGGGCCAAATTTTTTCCTTGACTTTGAAAGTGAGCAAAGCTTCTTGCCTGGCTTGCGTTCTTTGCTTATTATTTCCTAATGAACTGCATGCGCTTATGCATCATAAAGCAATTCAAAAGGGATTTGCAAACAAATCAAATTACACTTCAGTTGAATATTGCATTTTTATATTTATAAAGCCATATAAAATCAGTTAAATTCATTCTGAGCAGAGAAGGGGCAGAAAGATAGCTAAGCAAGTAAAACCTTACCCTGTTGTTAAGTTTACATGTGAATGAACTTGACCTTACCTTTATTTAATGAATCAGGATTACAAAAATATTTCTCTATGCTTCTTTGAATGGAAATACATGTTAGAAATAAAAAGCTGAAAAAATATAAGCAGTGGAGGTGGCACTATTTTTGCCTGGTTCAGTGATGATTTAACAGATTATTGCAGTTTCTAAAAAGTTGTGAAGTGGTCAAAGTGTATGTGCTTGATTGCATTTCTCTTAATTGCATGGTTATTGGTTTGCAAAACAGCGTTTCACATTCTAATTCCCTTGTCACATCTATATCTGATTCAAAGCTATTTCCCTTTTGCTGGTTAGTTTCCCTGCATGTACTTCTAGACATTGTCTTGAGAACTGGTCATCAAATCCTTAAATAATGGGTTTAATCTTACTTCACTAATTACGTGAAATGCTTTTTACTTAAAATCCTAAAAGCGTGTGATGTTTTGTCTCTTAATACCTTTAATCTAAAAAAAAAAAAAATCCAACAAACAAGTTTTGAGAGAAGCCAGTGTTTTTAAAATAACTTTGTTTTGAAACATAGCTTAAGAGAGAATTGCAGGTGATTAGACACATTTTATCACCTTGAAATAGTTTTCTTGAATCATTTATTCCTGAATTATTTTTCTGGAAATAAAGTTACTGATATATGAGACTGTGTGCATGTACACAGTCTGAAGCACTGATTCAAAAAGTCATTCAAACATATACTTAAATCTCATGAAATTGTTCGGACATGCTTTCTTGGATGAAAGCTAGAGTCTATGACCGTAACTTTGCAAATATCTTAGTCTTCTCATCTAGATCTTATTTACCTCATTATGAAGGATCAGTTTTAAATGATGAAAAAAAGTTTATTGGTTAGTTTTGGTTTAGGAGAAGGTACGGCAAGCCGTTACTCCTTTTTCTCTTCTAACTATATAATTTGAGAATTTATTGTATAGCTGGGATGTCAAACCTTCATCCAAACCACCAAGTAATTTTTTTCTGTCAGACTTTCTCTTAGCCTTCAGTAGCGCTCTGTGGCTTTGCCAAGCTATTACGAATGTTTTCAGCTGCTCTGAGCTTCCAGGTTTAATCAGCCCAATCATGACCTGGATGGTAAGAAAGTAATTCTGACCCAGGCTGCAGACTTGGTGGGAAACAGGTGGTCTGGCAGTGGGAAGCCTTGGTGGAGTGGAGGTGGTGGCAAGAGGAGAAAATAGTTGTTTTATTGCCTTGGCAGCAAAGGTTGGATTTTTTTCCAAAGGTATGTTGCCAAGAACTGAATGGGCCGGAGCACCTTCTCCCACAGGAGGTGACCAGTGGTTAGTGCAAGCACATGGGCATGCTAGGCAGGCACATCTACCCAGAGAGAAACAAAACTATCATCTCCAAATTTCCATGAGTTTGATACTCTGGAGTGACTGTTTAAAATATTTTGCTTGTGAAATAAAGTCCTGGAGAGTTCTGTGGCATGAAATCTGTATTGTGGTGAAAGGATGTCACTGAAGACACCTGTAGTTGCATGCTGTGGTCTCCTTTAATTAACCACTGTGTAGTGTCAAAGGGCAGTCTTAGTGGGCGTAGGTAAGAGCCTGCTTGCATGCTCACTGGACGTGTGACTTTGTGGCCTAAGTTCTCAGTTTGAGTTCGTGGACTAAAATAGTCATTACAGTCAGCCATTCAGAGGATGAGGGGTGTGTTGAGTTGATGTATTTCATGATTTGCAGCAGCATATTGCTTTCTAGTTTTTGTGCAGGTTTTCATTAGCTGTAAGCGAAATCTCAAGTCTGTCAGCACTACTTCCAATATGTTTATGGAGTTTTCGGCTACTCCTGCCCTGGATGTTTTTTTTTTCCCCCTCCTGCTACTCATTTGGTATTTATTGTACCTGAAAGGAAAGGAGAGTGTGTGACATACTTCTTCCTGCTATGTGTATAATGTGCCACACAAATATTGCTTAAAAAAACGGAAACAGCCTTTTTCCTCGTACACAGGAGTAGAACAGATACAGTCTGTCTCCATGCCTCAAATATCAGAGGCTTTATGGGCTGATGTTGGCCAAAAAGGAATACAAGTGTTTATATAAAGGAAATGCGAAAAGAACATTAAGGTGTTAACTTCATTTGACAGTTGATGTAATTTGTGCTGCTCCAAAGGGGTCATCTATGGGTGATGCTTTGCCACATAGTCTCAATTCCTTATGCTAGAATTGAAATGTACAAACACACGATTGCACCCATTGTGAATGATAGCTATGTGGGAAACTGAACTTGCTACAAACTAGCTGTTAAAAAAAAAAAAAAAAAAAAACACCACCAAACTACCACCTTACCTTTCTCCACCACCTAAGTACTTTTCCAGTCAGGTGAGGGTGATGTGGGTGATAACAAGGTTGGAAGAGCCCCAGCAGTGGCACATGAATAGGAACAGAAATGGGAGAGGATGGCAAGCAGTTGTACAGATTTAGGTATCTTAGGTCAGTCATGAAGCTACAGAGTAAGATCAGCATAGTAGGTTTTTATTTTATTGTTTTCCCTTATTATCCTTGATTAATACACATTTGATAGGGTTGTTCCATGCAACAAAAACGAATTTATTTTCTTGTCGGTTTTTTATTATCCAGGGCAGTATTCTGTTTTGATGAAAAATTTGAGGAGGACAGTCTTGTACTGCATCGTTTGAAAACATCCATGATTTTTTATTAGTTTGTTTTAAACTATACTTATTTGCAAGTTACTTTCCATCAGTTGCATGCTTATCTTTCTCTTACATATTTTTCACCAACCTGATTTTTTCATATTTAGCCTTAGTCCCTCCAATACATCTCTTCTCTGCAATTGTTGAGGTCTTGGCAAATGGGCAAGTAGAAGCAGGGACAGTTAGAATAATGAAGTTTTCTCACCTAATTTAAAGTTACGATTTTTTTGGTCAAATTGTGCCTTTTTTTTCGGGGGGGGGGGGGGGGGAGCAGGGCGTGGGGGTGGCATTTTTTTATTAGCTAGTTTAACTTTTCCCATAGAAAAGTTTAGGCTACAAAAAAAATTGTTCAAATAATCTCTTCCCCCCCCCCAGTTCCTGTAGCTATCTGTATCATCAGTTGCAATTCTTTTGACACCATTTACTGGCACTATTCTTCATTCCAAACTGGCAACCTAGTTTCGTAACAATATGGTCATACTTGAAAAAAGGTGAATCCAGCGTTGATTTCAGTTAATGCTGTGTAACAAAAGCAGTTCTGTATGCTCTCTGGTAATCATTTTAGAGTGAGGCAGTTACTTTGGATCTGTGCAAGGAGAAGAGATTTGAAGATGCATTCAGTCCAGCCTTGAGAGCAAACAGGGACAAATGGTAACTATGGTAACTTCAGCAAGTGATACAGAGAATAGTGTTTTCCTATGCAGGTGAAAAAGTCTTTGAGGTGAAATACAACCTATAGGCATTCATCCAAATTACTTTCTTTTAGTGTCTACTGAAAGGTTTACATAAATGAGATTCTCTTCATTCCCAGAAAGTGTACTGTATTTTGGTATATCTTGGTGGGGGTATTCTTAATCAAACTGCTTCATATTGCATTTGATTATATACCACTTACTTTACCTTAATTCCTTCTTAGCTCTCAACTTGAAAATAAAGTTAGGAAGAATGACTACATGGCAAGTCTTAAGAGTCTCTGGATTTCAGGATTTCACGAGCCCATAGGGCAAATTCTCTTGAAATGGATTTTGTCAGTTCAAGAACAGTTTTGTTCTTTAGATGTTGACCTTGTTGTTCTTTAGATATTGACCTTGTTTAAATTAGTCACAGGTAAATGAATTCTGGGTATTTGAGGCTCTCTCCATAGCAGCTTAACAAGTGTTCTTTGTTGTGGAAAACCTATTGTCAAATTACTGCTGCCAGGCAGAGTAAACAAATAATTCCACATAAATTCTTGGAAATAATTCGAAGGTTGGGGTAACAACAGTTTGTTTTGGATCTAAAGGACTAAAGCTTATAGATTACTGGGAGGAAGCATCCTTAAGTGACACCTTCAGTCCCATCCTCTCCTCAGAAACAAATACCTTTTGTAAGACCAAATTCTCTAACCTTAACCTGAGCAGGTTCCCTTTTTTCCTAAATGTTAGGTAGGTGGGCTCATTACCTGATCCTGACTTAATCCCCCTCATCCCCCCTAGGAATGAGGGACTTACTTTCTAGGATTCACCACCACCACCAGTACTGCAAAGATTCATGAAATTTGCAGTTACTGTTCTTCATGTATGATTAAAAGTGTCTATTATTAGAACATGTCTGGCAGCAGAGCAACTGCCCACTTCTTGCTTAATAGGATATTAATTAATAACCTCTCTCCACAGGCGGCAAGGCTGGAGATGTAATGTGTATCCAGCCTGTGGGAGGTTAAGCTCTTGTCTCCCACTGCAGAGTGCCCTGGGCAAGAAGCTACGGCTCAGTCAGAGAGAGGCTGTCCACCCTGTGTCTGCCACGGAGCTGAAACCTGGCACTGATATCCCTGGCACAGCACCGTGCCCATAGCAAGTATTTACACTTTGGGGAGCTTCACTTTGTTCTAGCTAGTTTAGAAAGGATGAAATTCAAAAATCCAGCGTACACTGGATAGGGTGCTGTTTCTACCGAATACAATTGTTTTTAATCTATGGAGTATAGCAGGTTCTGATACCCTCTAAAATGCATTATTCACTGTGGTTATAATGCCTTTTATCTTTTCTAAGGACATAAAACTAGCTTTTCGTCTAACTTTGTCCCAGATTGGAATGGGAAAAATCAATGTCACGATGACAAACCTGCGACACGACTTTAGCATTGTACAGTAAAATATATGTACTGCTCTGTAACTTGCCGTCGGTGGCTGGTGGAATTACTGGCCGCCATCAGCAGCGGACAGGACAAGAAAAGCTGAAGACAGCCTGCAAGACATCTTGTTTTATTCGCTATTCTTTTGCTAGACTGTCAAGGCCAGGAGGGTATGATGATTTTTTTGACAAATATGATTCCATATTCACTGAAGTGCAAGCACTAAACAGCTTCAGTGGGAATCCTCTTAACCTGCAATCAGTTTGAAGGTAGAATAAAGTTCTGTGCTTTGGTCTGCATTTCAGATTAAGCAAAGGTGTGTGGGATAGAAGCACTTTTTAGTACTGTCTTACCACTTCATAAAGATTAATTACTGGGATATTGTTACACTTGATTTTGTATTGGTAAAGTTTTCATAGCCTTTTCATATTTAGTCTTGTCATATGAGTACTGATGTCTTACCTACATAGCAGTTTCTATGTTTTTTCTAGTGCACACTTGGTGAAGAATGAGAGATACTTGGCGCTGTGAGGGTTTTTTTAAAATGAACGACAGATATTTTTCTAAGAAAATAATAATGATTCCATCTGCACACCCCACCATGCATCCGAAAGATGTAATGCATCCACAAATGGACTGTAGTCAGTCCAGCTTTCCCCTTTTTTTTATTGAATTCTGAAGCCCCATCCATAACGTGGAATAGATCATGTGTAAACGTGAGAAACAGCATTTGTTGATGGAATAGATGAATTGCCATATCCTGGTTATTTCTGATGGAGCCAATGAAATGACATTTCTCTCCAGAGCTAATTTTTTTGCTTTCTAAATGAAGATTTGCTGGTAGAATATATGGAAGAGTCAAGCCTGGTCTGACTCTTGAATTGATTTGATAGAGGATTCATTTAGTTGTCAGGTTTAGGGTTCACATTAGAAACATTTGGGCAAAGGAAAGTGAAAGGGTTTTTCCTATTTCGTCTTACTAAAGACAGCGTACTCTGAATGCTAATCACGCGTACTCCGAAAACTCAGGCTTGAAATGCTGTAAATCGGGTGATTATGGTGACTTATTATTGAGAGGGCTTGCATTCAGTGTGGATTAGTCAGTGGCTATGGTTTTATTTATAAGTGGGCTCAAATAGCTTAAGCGCATGCTGGTTCTCTGGGGGTATGGGGGTAAGAGGTAAGCACTGCCCAGCAGTGATCCTACGTTGTGATTCAGAGTTGGCTTTTTTTTTACACAGAACAGAGAAACAAACCGTGGTATTGTTGGAGTAGAAAACCAATTTTAAAAGCCACAATCTGTCATGAAGAAGTCTGTATTCCTTTTAGTTGTTGTTGCTATTATTATTGTTGTTGTTGTTGACAGCAATATGAAATCTTTTTCAAAGTGAGTGATTGCAGTTACTTTAGCTGACCATCTTTGGCAAGATCTTGATGTAAAATCCCTTTTGAAACATGGCCATGGTCTTATCAGAACATCTGTTTGCATAACATATATTTCATAAGTAAGATGCATGATGTTTTTTAAAAAAAGCCTGAATCATCCTCCCTACCTTTATTTTTAAGCTAAACACTTTCAGCATAAATATAAACTGCTTCTGCAAATGCAAGCTAAGCCTGTTGCTCTGTAGCCTTTGCAGCCCTCTTCCTCTCCTTTACCTTTCTTTCCCTCTTCTACCCACCTACTTTCCTCCAACTCCTACATCCCCAGGTGCTGGGACACTACAGAAAGCTCAATAGGTTTCAAATATTCAACCTTCCCCCAGCTTCCAAAAGATGAATTAGGAAAATCTGGAAAAGGCTAACAATACTAAAGGCCATTTTAAAGTCCCAAAGTGCTGAGCAGTCTATATTTTTTACATTTCTATTAAAGGCTAATTTTTAAAGCAAATACATTGTAAAAAGTAACATAGGAGTACCTTGTTGACCAACCCATGCTTCCAGGTGACCTGAACATACAAATTTTACACTCATGAACTGCACTAATAAATTACTTACTTGCTTTTGTGTCTTAATATTAACTGAAAATGTTATTTTAATTAATTTCTATTTAACTATTAAAATACATATATTGATTTATAGGTGACTCCTACCTTCCCCCTACTCTGTTGCTCTATGATATGTAACTGTTTAGCAAGATTACCACTTTCTTAGTTAAACTCCGAAGCATTTACTGTTTTGTTTCTTTATCACAAGGTGACAGACCCCTTACAGTGTATACCTGAGATTTCTTGCAGCTTGGGGAAAGAACCAGTCGGTAACACTGTAAAACTTAATGTGACTGATAGGTTGGTTCAACAGCTGTGTCCCATCTGGGATTGTCCTATTTAGGATAGCTTTTCCCTTTGGTGCTACTTTTCCTTGCTTTTTGAAGGATAGTATGTCAAGTATTTTGGATACAAAACCCAGCAGAGTAAGCCCATCTTATTTTTATTTTCACTTGTTATGTGTTTTAAAAAGATTGGGGAAAACTTCCACAATAAAAGGAAAGTCAAGTAGGTGTTTTTTCATGTGCCCAGTCTCATGGGGCTCACAGTGACATAAGAATACGGAAAAAATTGTTGTTTCAGACCTACAGACATGTAAAGCTCAGCCATTTGTGTCTCATCCGTGCAAGGTCCGTAGACAACTTGACACATGCAAACAAATTATTCTAACCTGAAACATCATGGGGAGAATGCCTGCTCTTTCCATACTCCTCAAGGTGAACCAGTTCATTTGTTTCTAGTGGGGGGTGGGTAAACGAACCCTGTACTGATACATGGGTAGAAAACTCTGTCTCATTTCTTAAGGAGAGTGAGAAGATATAATAGAAAAATTATTTATTTTTTTTTTTTTTTTTGCCTATTAATGTAGAGATGTATACAGTAGCTCTTCCTAATTGGTGAGTTTTGAACCAAAGGCATCTCACTGCTTTAAATTGAAACAAGTAGTCCTTAAGTCCTAAGATTCACCTTCCAAGTTGTTTTTTTCTTCCATTAAAAAAAAAAAATCTATCTTCACAAGCTAATATAAATTTAAGGAAAACAAAAAATTTTGTGTCCCTATAGGAATCTGCTGGGACAATGTAATTATTTCTGCAAATACCAACTACAATTCTATATATAGGTTAACCCGTCTTTAGTCAGTTCCAGTTGTCTTTGTGTTCTAAAGCAAAAGAAGGCAGAAGATCCCTACCTTGTCTAATGTGTTGATGTTATAAGGATAACACCATTCCCTGGTGTCACACTTCTGTGAAGATCCCATCGGATGGGATTTGAATGGGAAAATTGATCTACTTCCAAATGCCATTTCTCTGAACAATAAAGGTCTACAGGTCAACTCCCACTCTGAAAACTGATCATTGACAGAGCTGAATTCATTTTGGTAGCAGGACTGATCTCTAACATACATAAGAAAAATGTTTATTTTTAACAGTGTACTGTATCTGTTACATTTCTTCTATTTACAAAAGGAGAAATAAATTACCCTGGTTAAGGAAGCCTGGAGGAAAGTCAAAGTGGCGTAATATCCCTCTGCTCCATCCACTGAAAGGCCTGATTTTATCCCCAAGCTGCAAGAAAAGTGAACAATTCTTTGTAATTGAGCTGTGGAGCTCATGAAGGAGGGGGACGTTTTTTACTGAGGGACTGATGCATTATCCTATTTTCTAATAATATTACTTTACGATACTGCTTCACTTTAAAATGCTGTGTTTTGAGAAGAGGCATTATGAGCTAGAGCATACAAAAACTGTACTGTTTTTTCTTCCTTGCTATAAAAAGCAGAAACTTGGATGCTAGCAGAATGGCAGTGCAGTATAATTGTGTACTTAAAAAAGAAAAAACAAACACATCAGAATGGAGTTACACATAGTCAAGCTGGATGTAATGTTGAGAACTGAGTAATCTTGCCCTTTGTACTTCAGCTACCTTTTGACTTTGTATATTTTGCGTTTCTGTTTCTTAGATGCACAGCCCACAGATGGAGAAAGGGAGGTATGGAATCAGATCAGTGCAGTTTTACAGGACTCGGAAAGTATGCTTGCAGACCTTCAGGCTTACAAAGGAGCTGGACAAGAAATTAGAGATGTATGTTTGTTAATGACAGTTCTTGGGAAGCAAAATCAAGCAAAACTCAAATGTGTTCCTTGCTTCTCTTCTGTATCCAAGCACTTTCTATGAAATGATACAAAAATCTTCATTAAAATTGTATTTAGAAAATACATTACAGATTACGTGTAACATTGAATATAAAGCTCTAATGTGAAACCATTAAAAGATGGCTGTTGGAACTTCTTTTACGTTTACTATTAGTAATTACTTTTCACTTCAAGTAACACCATTACATATATATCGTGGTGTAAGTCAAAGTTGAGGACACAGAAGAAATAATACATGTCAGAAATAAACTATAAAAAAAGTTGAAAATAGTTTTTCTTCTGTGAAAGTGAAATAATGAACCATAGTAAAGTATAACCTTAAATCTACTTCAGATGCATCTTATTCTATGAAACTGGTCCCAAAGTACAATTCTGAACTGTAACTTAATTTTTTTCTCAGCTGACTAAACCTTTTCCTGCAGCAGTGTCGCAGTTACTGTTCACATGAGCTGTTGGTTATTTAAGAACCTGAATATGTTGAAGATTTCAAAAGCATCAAAACTGTAAAAAAAAAAAAAAAAAGACTATTTCTGCAACCAGCAGTCATGCAAAAGGTCTTACCTGATGCTTCTACAATAGTTTTGTTCCCCAGAGAATATGTGAAAACATTTCTGTATGTCAGTGGTGCACTGGAACGAATAATTTTAAATCAGTATGTTATGGGGGAGAGGGACGGTGGAAAACATGGTATTTTTTTTACTTACTAATTTCCTACTACGTGGGAGGGGGGGGTTGACTAACTAGTTCCCTACTTCTGTGCAATGTAATTTTGCATGATTATTCTGTGTTTTACAGTACATACTTTCTAAAATAGTATAGTAGAAAAATTCCAGACTACCTTTTGCTTGATATTTGCATATCACAGTTCTTTACAGTAATATTTTCATTTCAGGCAATACAAAATCCCAATGATATCCAGTTACAAGAAAAAGCATGGAATTCAGTATGTCCTCTGGTTGTAAGGCTGAAGCGCTTCTACGAGTTTTCACTCAGATTAGGTGAGCCCTGATTTAGTATGTCTGTTTATTAGGCTACTTTTTATATTTAAAGAAATAGGAAGTTTCTTTTCCCACAAACTCTTAAAGGTTTATTATTCTTTCTGTTTAATATCAACAGACATTTAGCAGCAATTACGTTTATCAAAGCATGTTTTTAGTCTTAATTTAATTTCCACATTATCATAGTTTTTTAGTTTGCCACCTTAAATAAATCTGTATTAGCTAAATGGAGTACAAGCAAAGAACATGATAAAACTGTATAAAGGTTTACTCTGGTGCCTGCCGCTCCTCTGCTTTTCAGTGGTCCATATTGTACTAATGAAATTTATTTTTTGTAATTTGGATCCTTCAGAGATTTAAAAGGAATGCAGACCAATAATTTTTTGAGACTTTTTAAAATGAAGGATAAAAGGGGGAGAAGTATATCAGTGTACTTTCTCACAAGGTGAAGATCCGAAGTTGGGCATATTTTACGCTAATTTGTCATCCTTACAAACCCCCAAAATGATGTTATTGTTCCTTGAATTAGAACTCTGAAAGAGAACCAGTGTGCAAAAATGTATATATGACGTGGGAAAGCTCCCAATGCAAGGGGATTCTTCTACAACTTCCTGCTAAGTATGTCTTTCACTTTTTGAGTTAGGCTAGTAATTATAGCTACGGGAGCTGAATTACATTGTTATCAATGTCTAAGAGTACACTTTCAGTAACAGAGATGCCAGAATAATCTCTATACTGAGCTGATAGCTAATTGGGGAAGATGAAAGAGTTGAATGCAAGAAAAACACTTTCTCTAGAATTTTTGATAAAGACCCCAGGTAAAGGGTGATAAAAAGGGAAAAAAGCTCAATGATACAAAATAGAGAGAAAATGGCAGAGCACCTAAAGAGGCAGATGTCTTTCACTAATGTTTCTCACCTTAGAATAGTAAGAAAAAGCATTTCTGTTAGGGGTCTGCATGTTTGAAGGGTTCCTTCCCTTTGAACAAAGTATATTTAGATACTTACTTAAAATTGTTATCATAATGTGGACTGAATAGAGTTTGTGCTTCTGATTTTTATTCAGAGAAAGCCCTGCAGAGCTTATTGGAGTCCTTGACATGCCCACCTTATACTCCAACTCAGCACCTGGAACGGGAACAGGCTCTAGCGAAAGAGTTTGCTGAAATCTTACATTTTACTCTTCGTTTTGATGAACTTAAGGTTACTAGTGTCTTCTAATCCATGTTGATTTTTTTTTTCACTTATATTTTGAACTGAAACTGATTATTTCCTGTTTGTCTTCTTTGAAGATGAGGAACCCAGCAATTCAGAATGACTTCAGCTATTACAGGCGGACAATAAGTCGCAACAGAATAAATAACATGCATGTAAGTAAATAAAATCTGATTTACTGTTCACACTGAGGTATTTATCAGTATGCATTTATACCATTTATGGTAATGTTTTTTCCTTTGATTCGCTAGCTGTTGTGTTCTCTCCTTCACACTGAGAGTTAATCAGCAGTCCAGATGAAGTGATTAGAATGGAACTGTTCATGCAACAATCTGCTTGCTGACATGATCATGTACTGTATCTTTTTTTTGCTGCCAACAAGATTTTAAAGAATTTTACTGACTATTTTTTCTCGTGTTTTCATCAGCTAGACATTGAGAATGAAGTAAACAATGAAATGGCCAATAGGATGTCCCTGTTCTATGCAGAAGCCACACCAATGCTGAAAACACTCAGTAATGCAACTACACATTTTGTATCAGAAGTAGGTAGCGGGGGAGAAAAGGTCTAACACAGACATTCTTGATCTTAATTTTACAAGATAAGTTTACTGAACGTTGACTGTTTTTTACCCTTCTAGAACAAAACATTACCAATTGAAAATACAACGGACTGTCTAAGTACTATGGCTAGTGTATGTAAAGTCATGTTGGAAACACCGTAAGTTTTCCCTTAAATCTTGTTTTTCTTGTATGAGAGAATGTGTGTTGTATTTTAAGTGGCTACCTAGGATAAACACAGCTTTTCCAAATGAATTCCTGTATGTTTGCCTTAAGTTACCACTTTTGTATACAAAGCATGACCTGGTATTGGAGAGCCTTGCCTCCTATTTTAACCACCTTACGATATTTTTAATGAATCAGCATTGAGTTTTGTTAGGAGGAGCTTACATGGTCAGCCTGCATTTCAACAAAAGGTTAAAATACAAGTGTAATCTTATGCACTTGCAGGCTTCGGTGCCCGTGTCTCGTCTAACCAAGGCCATAGGCCAACAACTGCCTCTTGTTTGCCCGTGCTGCTCAATTATCAGCTCACACAGGTGCAAAATATTAGCTCTTCCAAGTAGCACTTTTGGAAATGATGCACAGGGACTATTTTGACAGTCATTTCAGTAGGTCTTTTTTGGATGCAGCCATCTTACTTTGGATATGAGAAAGTTCATCTGTATGAAAAATGTGCAAGACAGTGGGTTGCTATTGTTTAGCTATGCATTTAGTTGAGTATATTTTAGGTTAGATGCCTCTTTGAGTGGAAAACATACAAGATTAGAGTCAAGGTAGTCTTCCTGTCTTTGAATCATTCCCTGTAAAGTGTTGAATTCCTGAGGTTATTGTGTTTGTGTATGAAAATTCTGGAGAAGTGTAGGTAGGTGTTGGGACTCATCTCACAATCTTGAGACATACAAAGTAATAATTGAAGAGTAACCTTATGTGTCAGCTCATTTTTTGGCAGTAGAGAAACAGAATGTTGTGAGTCATCTACCAGAAGATTATCTGATATTTCTAATTGAGCATTTTCTCATCAAAATGTCTGTGGCCTTTAAATCTGTTCATGTTATGATGCTGTGTAAGAGTAAAAGTTAAAGTTATTGTAAACTGAGAGGCAGTATAATACAGATTTTAGTATTTTTAATGTATGTTTAAGTGAAAAATAATTTTTTATATTAAAAATCAGTCAATGACGGTATACAACAATACAATATATTATTTACTCAGTATTTGTTAGGAAAATTGTGATAATGTCTATTTTTCGGGTTTACTGTACTGTAATTTTTTGTTTTTCTGTACTGTAAATGGGTTTTTTTCTCTTCTGTAATTCATTTTTCATTGCCTGACCATGGTTTCAGGGATTAGAGAAGATAGTGTCTGTCTTAACTGTGCCATCAGTATTCTTATTTTGCAATTGAAAAGTCAAAGAAAAATTCTTTGGAATTAGTTCAGTCCAGTCCTATCTAATAGGCCTCTGCATTTTAGATGGTCAGTGGACCTGGGTCCTTCAGGTTGCCTATGGGCTTAGAAGAGAGAGAGGGTACAGTGACTATGATCCACCTAGGTGAAGCCCTGAACTTACTAGCTGCCAAAATTAGATCCTACATCACTTTTTCAAAGTAGGATTTTAAGCAAGAAGAGTAGCTTTCCTTTAAAGGTACCAATATGTTGTGTTTCTAGTATTAAACGGAAGTATGATCAGTCTCCATCATATTTGATGAACCTGTGGAAGTCTTCTACGAAGCCATCATGATAGGCATTTTACTGAAGTGAATATCTGAATTGTGAAAGGGGGTATTAGAAGGTGTTTAGATATCTCTCTTTGCTTTCGAACCATTCTTCTAAATTGACAAGGATTTATGCAATTCAGAGATCTTTAAAACCTTAAACTACAACTTTAGTTCAGATTTCATGCGCTTGTAGTCCAGTTTGCAAAATTTTCCAGTAAAAAGTAAAGACTGTTTATTTATTTTGCTCTGTTTTCCAGAGAGTACAGGAGTAGATTCACCAGTGAAGAGACTCTCATGTTCTGCATGCGAGTAATGGTGGGAGTTATTATTCTGTATGATCACGTTCATCCTGTGGGAGCTTTCTCAAAGACATCAAAGATTGATGTAAGAGTGACTTTTCTTTAATACTCTGTAGGTTTGGGAATACTAGTTTGCAGCTTTTTTTCAGCACAAGCTTATGACTTTATATAAATAATTTTAATTACTTTTAAACGGCAAAATTTAGAGTGTATCTTCACCTGTGTACTTCAATAATGTCATCTTGTTTGAAATTAAAATAAGGATAAGTCCTTTTTTCTTCGTATTTTCTTCCAGACAGTTACTAATTTTTCTTTGTTAGCTCTGCTTTCCTTCCACCTGTATGGTTACACTAAAATAATTTTGTATTACACCTACCCTGGAATAAGGTCATAATTTTTCATTAATCATGTAATTTATTTATGCTAAAATGCTCATCTTTGGCAGTAGTTCTGTTGTAAATAAGCAAGTATTTGACATTTCTCTGCTTTGTCTGAGATCTGAATTAGCAGAACTGAAATGTTGTGATGTCGATAATGAGCCTTCTGTTTAGCTTTGACATGACCAGTCACAGGGAAATCAACCTTATTTTTTCATCTGAGGTACTGCAAGCACACACAAAAAAGTACTTAGTTTTGCTACGTGTTTTTACAAACCTAAATCTCATGCGCCACATCTTTCAGCAGAAATAAGCTGTTATTCATGAAAAAAGATGCTAGATCTTTCCCATTACAAGGAAGGCTACTTCAAAAGAAAAGAAAATATACATGTATATATAAAAAATTGTGCTCCATGAATACTGCATCTTTGTTAGCATTTTTCATCTGCAGATATAGTATTTTACCACATCTCCTCTTTGACTGTGTTTTATAGAGGGAAAGATACATCACAAAGAGGTAGATTGATTTGCTCAAGGTCATGCAGCAGAATGAGCCTGGGAATTGAATGCAGACTTCCTGACTGCTAATTCAGTCTCTTGCCTACAGAGACAACACAAGTACACAAGTAAAATTTTGATAGAACCAAATATACAATCTGAGTGCTTTGTTTCTCACACTTACTCTAAAGCCCTGTAATCTTACAGGAAAGTTAGCTTAGATGTAAATGGGAGGCAGGAGATGTATGACTCAGTTTTTAAAAATGAGTATATGGTCCCAAATCTTTATTCTAATGTAAAAATCTAATATTTCAGGTGGTGATTTTGTTTTACTTGATAAAAAATCATTTTCTCCAAACTACTCGTTTCTTGGGAGCCATTTTAAGAGAGTTTCAGGGAGGGACAGTGGAACAAATTAGCCTTTCCTTACTTTTTCAAGACTGGAGACACTATTTCAAGCTGTTCCTAGCTTAGACATCCTAACAGCCTCTCTTTTTTGACTGTTTTAGGGATTTGGATTCAAACAAAAATTGAAAAGAATGGTTTGAATTTTTATCCCCTTTGAGTTTATCTGATTTGATATGATGTACTGTACTGAATTATGTGAATATAGTCTTGAGTTTCTCTAGTTCAGGAAAAGTAACTGTGTCACTTCAAAACATGTGCTGCTACCCTGAGAATTCTGCAATTTGCAAAGCTAGTTTTATGGTCAAGGTAGAAATTAGCTAGCTGAGCAGTGACCGGTGACTGTTGGACTAGTCCTTGGGCAGGAGGCTGAACTACATTTTCCAAATAATTTTTATTGGCAAATACATGGACCGTGACTTCAGTTAAATATTTCATCATCCATTTCCATAATAGGGCAGTTGCTCTTCAGCTGCAAAGAAAATACTGGAATGTAGATTTAGCACTGTAATGTCACTTGGAAAATTAGAAGGTTCAAATCTTGACTCTGGCATGTCTTTATCTGTCACTTCAAATAAGATGGGATTAATCTAAACTAATCTTTGGATAGCTTTTAGACGTCTTCATAGCAGTGGGAAGAAATAGGTACTTCTGGAGGATGTTTCATTACATATGAAAGTATACTCTGAACAGGTTAGAGGAATTTCTTATTTCTCTCTGTTGACTGGATAGGGAGTCTGTATAATGGGTCAAATGAGTTCTACCTCTGCTTTCTTTGCTTCATTTCCCCTTTTGTTTCAGCCTGTTTTTTATAGCCTCCACAAAGATGTTCATTCAGTATAGTATTTTAAACCTACATGGTGTTATTCTTATCATAGATTAAACTTGTAAACACTAATTATGAAACAAATCATAAGTTAACACCAGTTAGTTTTACAACTAAAAAATGAACGCTGAAAATTACTTCCTTGTGTGCAAGCATTAAAATAAGTCAGAGTTGAAACTTCTGATAGTTGCGAACAGCAGTGACATGGAACTCTCTTCCAGAATATCTTTTTTTTTTTTTAGTTTATATTAGCTGTTCTTGGTATTTTTTAAGTTGTAATTGGAGAAATCATGTGCAAGTTAAAATATATACACTTAATATTGAATTTACTATCTACAAGCATTAAAGTAGATGTTATTTTCTCAAAAGTTAGGTTTTTACCTTAAGGTAATATTTAATAAGTTGTAATGCTTTTATTGTGTCATATAAAGCAGCATTAACACTCAGTAGGAAAAAAAAACTGCCTGTCTATGGTGAAATTTTTCCTTGTTTTCAGCTAGTGCAGTTCATATATTGTTGTTCAATAGTGGCATGCTTCTGTTCCCAGATGAAGGGATGCATAAAAGTTTTAAAGGAACAGCCACCTGACACTGTGGAAGGACTTCTGAATGCTCTCAGGTATGTGTGGAATAATTGTTTGAATCAGCCTTAACAAATCCCTCTTTGTTTTTCTTCCAATCTCTTTATAGACTTTTCACCATAGAAGCTTTGATTTATTAAGAAAATTGTCCTTTTAGGTTTGCCTTCATCACCTGGAGTTTTCTTAAGTTATATTAATTTCTTTCAATTCCATTTCACTTTGATAAACAATGACTATTAATATTGGAAATTACAATGTCCTTCTTCAGAGACACTTGTTTATCACCTAAAACTTAGCAATTTAAAAGTTAAATAATACATCAAAAGTAAAAAATGTATCTAAGCTTTGTTGCATAAAATACCCTAGAAACTACAACATTTCAAAAGCAAAAAGTAGAATTTACTTCTCAGACCCTTAATACTTCCCTTCTCTCTTTCCCTTCTAATTACACTTTCTTGTTTGGTTTCTATTTTTGCTAAATTATACAACTTCAAGAAAACAACAGCCTAAATCCCAGTCCTTTAGCTAAGTGTTTAAGGTGCTGTCTTGGGAAACAAGATGCAATGGTCTGACGCTTCTCTGAAGCTGAGAAGGGAGTCACTACCAAGTTTTTCAGAGCTGTATTGAATTCTCTAGCTAGTGAATGCTTGGGGAGAGTGAGAACTGCACCTCCATATTTGCTTATCATGTCTTTTGAATTAAAACTGGTGTGGAGTTAAATCCTGCAGCTATTAGGTATGTGTTCAGCTTCCATGATAATCAAGCTCCCTTTGAATATAAGCAGTGGAGAGTGTTTGGGCTTCCATGGAAAAAAACACACTAAAGCTCTTCTGTCCTCCCAGGATATTTAAGGAAGCTGCTTAAAATTAGGCTTATAGATTATGCCAAAATTAAGTCTAGATTCCTAAGTCCTTTTAACATTTACCATATTTCTTATGTATTTCCTTGATTTTACTTCTTTCAAGGCTTTTAATTGGGAAAAAAAAATAATTTCAGCCCAAAATTATGATGATGTCGTAGACGGATAGCAAACAGGATTTAGCCAGGATTTAACCACAATTCTCCGCCTATTAAGAGGGAGTAATTTATTGCAAGGCGCATTTAGAAGATAAAGAGCACCAGACTATTAGCAGTTAATTCCAGTGATCAGTGACAGAGGAACATGTAAGTTCCTCCTCTGTGGAATTGTACTGCAGTGATTTCAAAACAGGTACTGAAGTTTTCAGACTTTTCTTGTTCATTTTATAAAATACTGTTTTAACTTGTAATTTCTAGGTTCACTACAAAACACCTGAATGATGAATCTACTTCAAAACAAATCCGAGCTATGCTGCAGTAGTATCCTGGGACAAGTAGATGTTTGTATTGATCACAGAAGATGTGTATGTTTACATAATTTAATACAGTTTGATGTTAATACTTGTGTGTTATTTACATAACCATTTTCTTCACATTGCTAAAGTACATGAATCTGTTCATAACCTGACTGACTTTGTATAGCGCAGCGTAAGTTTTTATGCTAGCCTTTATCTTCTGACTTTTAAAATACTTTTTTTACTTAGATACTTCAGCTATGACAATTTATCTGTGCATTTTAATCCTTAAAAATCTTCTATCAAAGAAGTAAGTAGTAGTGAAGACAAAATGGAAATCAAATAAACTGAAATGTCAAACGTGCCACAGAAAAGGAACTTCAAAGAAGGAGAAAGTTAATATAAGAGAAAAGTCATTGGATAAGCTTTAAGGACATGTGCACAGTCAGTTTTTTAGCCAGTTTTAGAATCTCATCAAGCTTGTATGAATAGGAGAATACCTGAATGTTCATCACTTTCATAAAATATGTTGTCTTTCCTGTAAAGTGGAGATCCACAAAATTTTAAGGATTATGTGCTGGCTGACATTCAAAAATTTATTGCAAAGAGGTAATTTTACCTTTTCTATTAAGTTTAACCTGTACCTTTCAACAATTGAGGAAATTAATATCCTTTTTGAGATTCAGTATAAGTAAACAGAAAATATGTTTCAAGACCACTAGTAGATTTTGAAAGTTCTGTAAAATTTTGTTAGATTTAGAAAGTAAAGAGAAAATGCTAATGCCTTGACTTAACTCAAAAGGGTTTGTCAGCATAAGTATATCATGATGAACATTATCTCTTGGATGTCTCTTCCTGGTAAGTAATTGTTTTGCTGATACTAGTATAAAGCAGAACACTTCTGCAGCAGCAGACTTCCCTAGTGTCAAATTGGCCTCATCAGACTGGGGATGATATAAATAAGTTTTAAGAGCTGAGCTGTTCTGGTATTATTCATTAGGTGATTCAGAGTCAACACAGAAATATTTATCAGCTGACTGCTCTTCATTGTTTTTTGAGATGGGATTGATTCTTCAAGGAGTTGAGTTCCTTGCTGAGTTGTTTGTTCTTACTTTCTAGCCTTTTTTCCAGTAAATGGAATAGAAATACATTGCCAAAAGCAGCAAAGTGCTCATGCTTTGTTAAGTGTGTCTTCGGAGTGGTCTGCAGTTGCTGTACATATTCTTGCAGAGGTCGTGTTCTGAAAATGTGTTTGATTTAGTGTACTTTGCTTGCATGTATGTGTGAAAACTCTAGTGCTTGTGCACAGATTCAGATCTGTATTTGCTTATTCCTGTGTACTTAAATCAGGGTTTGTGTGCTTTCACTGGAATTTTCATGCATATCACTTCTAAAAACATTACCTGAAGTCTTTGAAGATGCATTTGGTCTGCTGAAGCTCAGCTGCACTGTGACAAATTGAGTCATTGAACTCTGTTCTTAAACGGTATTAATATCATCAGTTCTTTGGAGTCGGGCTTGCTTTAGAGTTTATTTCTGAGCAGAATGACCACTATGAGGTTTCTCCAGCCTGATCTGAACACATAGGCACCAATGTGTTACATGTGTCGTGATACTGGACAGCTTCGCAACTCCAGTGTTCATGTCACACATCTGCAGTTGTAGCAGCAGATCTGTATGTTGTCAGGAACAGAATTAGAAATCATGCTAGGTTTTTTTTTTCTTTTTCTGGAAGCATTGGTCACACTGCTTTTTCACAGTAGTAAATCCACTGTTTACAGGCTCCATTTTTAATGGGGGGACATTTAAAAGTGTTTATTAGGGAAAATCCTGCTTTGTTCATAGTCATTTCCAGTTAGGTGAATCTAGGTGGATGGCAGGTCTTTCTGTTGAGCTTTGGTAACTGAAGTTAATACATGCTTACCTGCAATTATTTGTCAAACAATGAAGTCTTATCTTTAAGTAGCCCAGAGGAAAGCTATTTGTCACTTGTATAATAAAAATGTAAACCTTAAAGCATTCTGTGAGTTGTCATGTGCTGTTTGCCAAAGTCACTGAATTTCTTTGCCTGCTTTGATGTTTTTGTACAGAAGTTTGTTTGAAATAATAAAAAGTTTGGTACAGCAAGCATTGAAACTGTCTATATTTAGAGACAACATAAACAGGTTGAGAAATATCTCATTTAAAGTTTTGGATCTGAGATATAGTAGGCTCACCTTTATGTTTCTAGTTTATAGTTTTTAAAAGCATTTAAAATGTTTTACTTGTATGCCACAACAATATAACCTTATGTCACTTAAACAATTTGTTTTTTTCTGGCAATTCTTGGCACTTGTCTGCCATCTTGACCATGGGAAATTGTTGATACTGCTATACAGAGTAGAGGGCGTGAATCCCCTTCTATGACTTTTGTATCTTCTAGGCTGTGGTGGCCATCTCAAGTTGCATTTATAATCAGTAAGGCCACCAAAGGATGATTCGGTTAATCTTTAGATAAGTACAAATTAATTGCTCTCAGAAGAGCTGTGTAGACTGATGGTCAAAGTTATTGATTTCCATTTCGTCAGTGTTTCTTCTTATTTTGGCTCACCATAATGTAAGAATACATGTTTGTAATATGATAAATATTTAAGCCTCATAAAGACAACTTTTCAGAATGTGCATAAGTGAGTGTGACTACTTTGGGTCAGAACAGCCCTAAAAAATTTGCTTGTTTTGTGGTGGAAGAAAATACTATTTTAAGGTGGTATAAATTTGAAAGACTAGAATTTTCTGCTGCAAACAAGTGAATGGTTTTGAAACATAATATATGACTCCTAAACATTCTGCTGCTACTAAGTGGCTGTCACAAAGGATAATTACTAAGATTATATTTACTGGTATGTAATAGACCACATCACTCAAATAAATTATGTATTGTTTTCCATGTCTGCTAAAATGTACAAAGCAACAAAACATCTTCTCTGTGTTGCTGTGTTGTATTTCAGATAAATTTAAACTGGAAGACATGAGTAGTATATAACATGACTTGCATCCTTACATTTACTCTAAATTAAACAAAGTAGGATATAAATTCTTCATATGAAATTATTCCTTTACCCCCTCACCCATTTACTTCTTGAGAATCAATATATTCCTAAAAAATACAGTGCCGGTTAGGTGGATGCACATTTGGGATATACTGCATCATTTTTTCATGCTACATCTTGTTTTGGCCAAAACCAGTTGAGATTCTTGTCTGTCCAGTTCTCAGGCTGTCAAGGTCTCACAAATGCTCTCAGCATTTGTGGTGCATCCCTTCAGGACCCATAGACTTGTATGTGTCCAGTTTGTTTAAATATTCCCTAACCTGATCCTTCTCTGGCAAGAGTAAGTCTTCCTTGCTCCAGACTTTCTGCTTTCAGGAGCCTGGGAGTCCTGAATAATCTTACCATTAAAGTTGGAGGCAAAGGCGGCACCGAGTTCCTTGGCTCTTTCTGCATTCTTTGTACCAGGTCTCACACCCCATTTAGCAGTAGGCACGCGTTTTCTGTTGCTGCCAATGTATCTGTAGAAGCCCTTTTTGTTGGCCTTCACATCCTTCACCAGATTTAACTTCAGAAGGGCTTTGGCTTTCCTAAACCCAACAATGCATGCTCAGACAGTGCCTTTATATTCCTCCTGGGTCTTCTGTCCCTGGTGTCTCTTACTGCACACTGTCTCTTTGTGCCTGAGTGTAGTCAGGAGTTCTGTGTTCATCCACACAGGCCTCCTGCCATCTTTGCTTGCTTTCGTGCTTATCAGGAAGGACCATTCGTGAGCTTGGAGGAGGTCATCCTTGAAAGTAAGGCAGCTCTCCTGGGCTCCTCTTCTCTCCAGGTCTGTATCCCATGCAGTTCTTCCAACCAGATCCCTGAACAAGCCAAATTAAGATTGCCAAATTAAATCTTGCCTGATTTTGTGGCTGTATAGTCAGGAATGTGCTTTTAAAATGGCATGTTCTAAGACTTTCAGAAGTGTGTGATTCTATGAACATCAAAAGTGAAGAAATATAAAATCTTGCATATCCAAAAGTTTGCTAAAAGTTGCAAATAATTGGAAGAGTTATTTTGTTTTTGAAAAAAAATGACACTAATTACTGTTCTCTTACATCAGATGAATTCTGTAATGCAAAATTACAGAATCTATGAATTTGTATCATGAAACAGGTTAGATAACACAATGGAAGCCAGTGAGCTGAAACGGTGACGTGAATTTGATTTGCCAATAAGAGAATAAAACCCTTTTTAGTTAAAAAGCTGCTATAGCAGATTGAGTATTTTAACTTAGTAGTCTGCAGTGCTTCCTGATACAGACTAATGAAGGTGAATTCCTGACTACCACATAATCCAAATTCTGCAAACACAGAATTTTATTTGAGACAAATGTAACTCAATTGATTTCAATGGAGCTGTTTCTGATTGACACAGGTGTAAACAATACTCTACGTCTTTTCTCAGTCACGGCCTTTGACCTCAGTTGCTTATTACTGAGCAAATTGAGTCTTCTGCTAGTGCAGATCAATGATGTAACATGATAATCTTGCAGAGATCTCTGGCGCTTGACTGCTTCGAAATTAAAACTAAAATGAACAGTGCAGTAGGCATTGTAGAAAATCTGTAAGTATGTGGTTAAAAAGTAGACCAACCAAGTGCTAATCCCTAGTTTAAGAGGAAAAGATATCATAATTTTTCAGCAGATCTTAATTTGGTGTCCAGCTGGAATTAATATAATTCTCTTGTCTTGGATATTTGGGCTGTGGACAGTTAAATATGTAGACCTGGGTATTAAGAACTTGGCATGTCTCTTGACATTTTGAAATGGCTGAGAGAACTTAAAGGTTAGAATATTTGTATCTGCCTTGGATCAAAATTGCTGTTACAGCTCAGCTCATGATTTTTCTCATTCTGATTCTGCATCCATGTCAGTGACATCCTAGGCTTTGAAGAATTTTTCCATGGATTTTAGTGATGCGTCAAACAGCTGTTCTCTTACTGCCTTGAAAATTGTGGAAGAGTTTGCCTATTTTGTCTAGATACACAAAAGAAGTTAGAAGAGGACAGTGGAAGATGATCAACTTCAACTGGTTTAGATCGTCCATAATGTAAAGAGGGCAAAACACAAGGCTTGACATGGATGCCCTCGTTGTGCAGGTCAGTAACTCCCTTGTCCTGTGGTTATATGACGTGACAACGTTTGAAGATCAGATCATGTTAGATGGACAGAGAACTTCTGAAGGGCTTTGACCAGGAAAGGATTCTACCCAAAATGAAGAAACTTGTCTCTTTACAGACACGATTTTAGGATGTCATGGTAGGAGGAAGCTGAAGGGCTCTTACTAACCTTGCCTCCCTGTCTGTGGCAGCAGCACAGCGCTGTGTGGAGCTTCAGTTTCCACCCTGCTTGCTGCCTGACAGTGCACCTCAGGCTGTAACTTCTGCTCTTTGATGCTTGGCTTTATCCATTAACATGGTGTGTCAGGGAGGGCAGGTTGGCTCACCTTAGCTCACCTGTGTGCAGCCTACACCTACCTTCTGCTCTTGTAAATGGAGTCTTCCCAGTGAATTCAGCGGGATGGGAACTGAACCTCATTTTGATAACATTTCTGAGAAGGTTGTTGAAAAAAGTGATCGTGTACTGGGTTTTCAACTTTATTAATATTTGACAATTTCAGATATATTTCTAAATCAAATGCTATGGTTTTATATGATTTTAATTTTTTTTCACTAGCATTTTCTATACAGTTCCTGTTTGCGTCTTTATAAACTTACAGTAAAGAAATGTGTCACAATGAAATAGGGTAATTCCATGATCTTTTGTGTTTGATTTAGTTTAGGGTGGCTGGGAAAAAAATACTGAAATTCATTTCCTGTCTTTTTCTTGTACCTTTTTTTTTTTTGTATTGTACTCAAGGCTGTGATTAATTATAGGCATTTTAACTATTCAACTCGGTCTTAAATAGCATGCAGCATCAGAGCTCAAAGGCTCTTTAATAGAAACCTTCCCAAGCAAGATTCCATACAGTGGACTTGAACTAGGTTTCTTAGACGAACTTCGCCAAACAGGTCTACATGGTCCTAGTTACTGAGATACTGAATATGTCAGTGTAAGACAGAATCAAGTATTACATCTGATTTTTTTTTTAGTTTAGAGAAAAAAAAGTTGTGTTGTCTAGCCAACGTAATTGAAGGATTTTGTAGAGATTTTTGTTACGTGTATCAAATGAAATATGCATGTTTGTTCTGATTAATTTTGGATTATGCATACCCTGGTATACATTCATAATAATATCTATGAAATTTATACAATAAAAGATTATTTGTAACCACTGACTTAGCTGTGTTTTAAAACAGCAGGGTGAGTGCCACATTTGTTTTACACAGCTTGTCAAAGTGACATTTGCTTTATTAAATTTGAAAGCTTAAAAAACTAATGAAGATTCCTTTTGTTCAGTGGTTTCACATTCACATGGAGACCTGCTACTGTGTTTGTATGTTGTACACCTATAATTACTTTAATTGGGATATGCAAATAAGACCAATTTTTTTTCTTTATTTTTGTCATTCATTGTAGAATTGGCCAGATTTTTAAATGAATTAAATGAATTGGCCAGATTTTTAAATTAATTAAATTAGGTTAAATGAATTCAGCAAAGTACTCAAATGCATGCTGTCTGAAAATAAATTATTTTGTTGAAAAATACGATTTCTGAGACAAGATTATTTTTCAAACAAGGATCAGTAGTCCTCCTTATTATAGGTATTTTCCAAATAGAAACTGGGAGGGTTACTGTTACAGGTATTACATGAGTATGCTGGTTTGAATCAAGAGGCACAGTGTAACCGAACTCAGAAAAGACAGAACAGTTTTGGTAGAGTTTGACACAGGTGGCCAAGCCACTGATCACTGTTCATGTTGAATAAGTTTGGTTTTTTTTTTTTTAAAAAAAAGTCCTGTCTGACCCCAAGTGCAATTTGAAATGCCATACTTAATAAAAATCAGCCAATAAAGACTAACAAGCAAACATTAGTAGTTTTTAGCTCTGAGGCGTACAGGCTTCAGTTTAATTCAGATTATTTTTATGCCAGGTAGTAGTGGTGTGAAGCAGAAGGCCCATGAAATAGCACGTTTGGCCTCATGTCGGAAATCAGTCTGGGATTTTTGTGGATTTGTGAATTTCATTTCTCCTGGGGTGTTCATTCAATTGTGTCACAGTTGTATTAGAAACTTCTGCTGGAAGAATTCTCTGAGACATCTTTTATTGACTTCATGGGTCAAGAGGCATGAAAATGAAGGATAGCATTCTAGACTTTGCAGTGACGGGTCATTTACCTCCCTGTTCTTGAAAGGAGAATGAAAATAATTAATGATCAAGGTACTGGTATTGGAGCTGCTAAAATTACATCCTCTCACCTTCTTTTTAATAGCATTAATTAATTTTTTTATCATCTCTTTCCAAAATTAAAAAATATATTTTTGCCTCCATTTGAAGTAGATTAATTCTTCCACAGCTTTGTTCATCTTGACCTGTTATGTTGTTTGAAGCATAGACTTTTGAGTCTACCTGCCACAGACATCTTAAAAACACAGGTGGCGGGTCTTACAATCTTAATTTGCGTTTGACATTTCAAGGGACACAATTTGCAACAGCCATGGGCTTTGCCTCAGGTAGCAAATTATGTCCTCCTATGTGCAGTCCTCCAAAGAGTACAGAGAGACAGATCACTAAAAACTATCATTCTTTCTTCAACTTACATATTAGGGTGGAATGAATCACCCCCAGAAATGCCTCTGTCTCTCCACTGTGGACTGTGGAGATCCTGGGTTGTTACCTTGGGTAAAATGCCATCTCTTACACTCATCTTGGAGAGGCAACTAAGCATCTAACTGTTCCCAGTATCTGCAGGTTTTTGCTTTGAGCAGTGTCTAGTACTATCCTGGACTGAGATTTTTGCAACATCAAAAGACGGGCAATGCAAGCAGCAGTACAGAATAAATTACTTGGGTTTCAGTCTCATTTAGTTTATCTTTGAGGATCTGATTCAAAGCCTGTTCAAGTCATTACCTTCAAATTGCCAAGCTGAAAACAAACAAATAAACAAAAAACCCCAACCAAACAAAACCTCTTCATTATGAAGAGTTGTAAATTTTTCTTCACGTATGCTAAAAAATCATCTTTTCTGTCTAGTAACACTCAGCTACCTGACAGCATCACCAGTGATGCTAATTGCCACAACAGGGTTCAGCAGTTCAACCTTACTGGGTTACTAGGGTCTCCTTTTGACTTACTCTTTCTGGTCTTCCATCTGTATCCACTTTGAATAAACATGCTCTAAATACCATGTTTTAAGACATGTTACCTTACATTTACTTGCCAAAACATGAGTTTCATGCTCTGCCACAGTAGTGAAGAGTTACCCAAAGTTTCCTTAGTAACATCTGGGTGTGAATCTGCAAACTTACTGTACATTGTAATTACGAGAATCTTCACAGTTACCTTTCATTACCATAAATAATTGTTCAATTGGAAATATTCAATAGTTACTTGAAAGCATTTACATCAGCAACAGTATGCAACAACTGATAATATCACTGAGCTGTTTCATCACATAGATTCTAAAAAAAGTCTCTACTTAACAAAACTGCAGCATTTACTAAAATTGAAGAATAAATCAACAGTAAAGAATATATATTATTATATTCTGGGGGGTTGCTTGCTTTTCAGAGTAAATGTCCTCACCATTTTATGCCCATTGTTGTGTATTTGAGATACAAGGAGTGTTTGCTGATAGGATGGGGTCTAAGTGTGGATTCTAGAAACTCTAGAACACGCAGAGGAAGGATCTGCTCCTGAAACCGCTCCTGAAGCCACTCCAAAAGTTTTGCTCACCCAATCAAAGAATAATAAACGTTCACCTCAGCTGGAAATCTCAGCATCAGAATAAGCCACTGTTCAATAACAGCTTTCAAAGATGTTGATAGTTTGCATTTGAATCCATTGAAGAAAGTAACAAACTACTGACGGGCAAACAACTAACAAAATAATTCAAAGTTGACCTTCTACTTGAACTGCATTCAGTATGTAAGTATGCAAGACTGCATGAATCTTGGGGTTTTTGGATTTAGTCTTTGGACTAGGTTTAAACCGACTTTTAATGATTACCTTTATTTGGAAGACAGATCAAAAGCAAGTAAAGTTACAGCTCTTTCTCATTTCATGTCTATCGTGATGATATGAGTGAGGATTTATCTGAGTAAAATGGAGGGACTGGATCATTTGCCAAGACTGAATTTGCTTTCATTGTTTGTATTTTCCCCTGAGTCAGACTTGGTTACCATAAAGTGTTTTGACCTGCAGACATTCTGATAACCATGGGCAAAAAATTCTCTTCTGGCATAACCCTGTTAATATAGGTGTCCTAGACATAGAAAATAGCTTTTTATCCCAGATACAGTGTGTTGCGTGAGGCATAAGTCTGTAATGTACTATTTATACATCATGAAATGCAAAACAGCATAAGGAACGACAGAATTTGGTCCTTAATTTAATCTTATTAGGCATTTTAACTTTTCTTGGTTTTCATTGTGAGGCAGATTTCTCCTTTATTACTAGTGCTACTCTGGCAACGTTTTTCCCTGTACTTATATTTCATAGAACTTTTTTTTTTTTTTTCCTTCTAGTCAGATCTGCTTTTGTCTTACAGGGAAAGAAAATTAAAAGACCAGTCTGTTATCTCACATTTCAGTCAAGTCTAACATATATTTGCTCAGGGGTAAAAAAGGTTGAAGAAAAAAGGGAAATGTCAAAAATGAATAATAAATGGTATATAAACAGAAGCAGATTTTCTGTGATATGTTAGCCCTGATAAACTTGATAATGTTTCCCAAATGTGTTGCCTTGGTTCAGATCCAAACCTACTGGTCAGGTTTTATGTGCTATTTTTAATTTTACTGCTTAAAAAACTTTACATCATCTTGTAGGAATTCCCTCCTACTGCATAGCTGTATCTAGTTATTTGTAGGTTAAAATTCATCTTAATATAGATTCATATAAAACATGTGTTACCACAGAGGCAGCAAGAAGACAGATCTGGGTGGGTAAAACAAGCTGGATTTGCAAGGAAACTTTTTTTTCTTTTTAATGAAATATGTTTTCCTTTGAGGTCACTCTGCTGTTTGATATTGTAGACTCCAAGGTCTTTCCATTCAGCAAACTTTCCTTGCCCTTTAAGCAGTGAAATCAGAACATGAGAGGCAAATACAAATGGCTAGGGGCTTGCAGTGCAACTTGCTGCTGGGTTTGTTAGCCAGTGTTTTTTCACCGTTATCCCATAGCAAGTAGTAGGTATGTTGCAAGTGTATCCTTAAATATCGAGTTTGTGCTTCAGTGCCCCAACCTCAGCTAAATTCAGTATTTTGGCATAGGGTGGGTCTGATGGACTTCATCATAAGGTAGCTGATGAACTGGCTCAGCACAGACTGTAGTTGTATGTGGTTAGTTCTAAAGGGGAGGAGGTCAGGCAAGTGCCTGCTCTTAGAAAGCTGGACGGGATGTGAACGTAAGAGCCATGACAGCCCATGTCAAGCAGTATAGTTTCCTTAACAGGAAGAAGTAGCAGAGGAGAAGCAGCAATATCAAGTTATTTTCTCTGTGAGGCTTTTGATACTACCCCACACTGATCGCCTATAAGTAGCCAAAGAAATGTAGTCTAGATAAATCTGTTAGAGGGTGAATAAAAGCCCCTTGTTGAACACAGAGACTCCAGCTGTACAACTGTATGGAGCCAGGGCAGGGGGGTGGCCGCCGGGTATCTGGGTGCCTGGCATGCTTCAGTCCTGCCCCATGCCCCAGTACCAGAGAAGGTCCACCTGCATCTCGAGCCTTTGCTCTGTCAGTTGTGACAGTGCTGGTTTGGAGGCAGAGAAGGAATAAGCGTATGGTTGTAGCCAGATGGTGCCAGTCAGCCCACCAGCCAGAGGCTAGACCTGTTCAATTTTTAGTAGTGATGTGGCCTTTTTATGTAGGCACTTCAAATCTTCCTCTGGGTAACTGGTTCAAGAAGACAGAGATGTTGGGTGGGGAAGAAAAATGGTTCAGCAGACATTTGTTTTGTATTACACCATACCTATTGTGTATACATATAAAGGAATATGTATATATTCCTTTAAACAGACACCAAAATGTGTTCATTGGTATTAAGGAAAATGTTCAGTGGTGTGTAAAACTGTAGCCAGCTGATGAAATACAAACTGCCATTCCATCTAAAATATGAGGGACTTACATGTCACTTCTCCTCCCCTGCTGAAACACCGTAATTGATTTCAAATGTAAGAATTTATCCTGATAGAAGCTTGTGAACATTAAGGCAAAACACTAACATTCTAACAATAATATTTTTAAAGCTTCAGTGGGAATAAAGGGATGAGATATTTTTGTGCTGGCTCTCACTAGGAAAGCCACCTTTTTGCCTGTGTTTACCAGGTCATGGAACAGGGATAATTTTGGAAGGCTAGATCATTTAATCACTGAGTTAAGAGAGCTTGCATGAGTACACTGGAGTCAGAGATTACATTTGTTTTTCTTCCTTGTTTAAGTGCCCTTTAACTGTAAGAGTGGTTTGCTAAAGCCATGAATTATAATTAATACAATCTGAGAAAGGTGAAGTGTAGCATAATTGAAAGTGGGTAGAACGTTGCTCTCCCTCTCTTATTGCTGCTATGTAATTATTACCAGCAGATAGTCAAAATAAGTAAGAAAAGAACAAAAGAAAATATAATAGTTATAATGATGCATTTAATGATCATGGGTGCCAAACAACAGCTGAATTTGGTGAACCATTATCTCAGTTCTGTTGCTCCTTGATTTTACCTGGGGAAGAAAAGACCCTTCTCTCTTTTCAGCATCAGCTGTTGAGAACAATGTTTTACAAGCAAACTTGAATCCTGTATTACACATTTGTGGTTTGTTTGTTTTGATGTTGTTTGTTTTGGTTTTTTTTTAATATATGCCTGTGGAGTAAAACCAGGGGGTGTGATTTATGGCTGACACAGGCTAAATGCTGAGCCATGGACTTCCCCACCCGGCAGTTCGCTTTGCTGCCGGAAGCTGAGGGTCTCAGATCTGTTTAGAGTAGCTCCTGGTTTAAGGCTGGTTTAAGAGAGAGAGAGAGAGAGTGTTCATGTGCTGAGAGGCAGGAGTCTGAACTCTGCTGCATCCTGCAAAGAGGCCAAAGAAGGAAGCAGGACACAGCAGCAGTAAGAATAAAAAGAAAAATGGGCTGGGAGAGGGGGCGACATGGCGGGGGGAGCAGCAAAAACACAAAAAGGTCTCTGAGTGAGTTGGAAAAGGGAACCATACAGCTTTATATAAACCACGCTCCACGGAGAATGATGTGTGTGCAGCTCAGAAAAAGGGTTTCTTCACTCAGACACCTATGTAAACATGGCTTAGGAGCCTGAGACTTTTCTTTTGCATATTGTTTATATTCTAGTGTAATTCCATTAGCTTAAATGACACCAGAAGGTAATTCTTTGAGGCGAGGGGGAAAAAAGGCTTTCCTTTAATCTAAATGCTAGGAAAATAAATTATCTTCTCGTGAAAGCTTTAGAAAAGACATCTCACCTGTTAGATATATGTGATATTGCTCTATTCATAGTGGAAAGATAACGAGGACAATATAGGAAACTATATAGGCCTTGTACCCCATTGAAGTAGAAGGACACAGGTACATCTTTGGGTTGCCTGTCTATAAAAGCAAATTAATATGTAGCCTAAATACAAGAGAAGGCAGCTGAGAGCTCTGGTGTGCTGAACCCTTCCAACAAGGTTTCCACCTGAGTAAGGACTACTTGAAGACTGAGTAAAGACCTCAGTGTTGGGTTTAGCTGCGGATATACACCATGAGAGACATGAAGCCTTCTAACTGTATTATTTAAGTTGTGATTTTTGCTTATGGGAGCAGATTTTTTGTTTGTTTTGTCTCCTGCCTTGTTTGAAAAGACAGAAACTGGAGGCTGTAGCTGAAACAGTTGTACGACAGAGGGATTAATACAGGTGTTATCTTCAGTAAGCATTGGCAGCAGGTTGAATATCAGACTTGTAGAACAGCCTTCTCTCTGGTTTGCCCTAATATTTAATCATAACCAAACTGGAAAGGCATCCCAAAATTCTCATAGCTAGCACAGAGGCACAGGAACAAGATGGTGCACTCAGAAGTCAGCAGGGAAAGAAAATTCAAAGGGGGAACTGCAATCTTGTAATCCACCTACAATGGCCATTTATATTACTTAAGTACAGTTCTTTGCTCCTATCCTATTTAATCCTATTTTCATTGAATTTCCCATTTGTCAAGATTACTTTGAACTCTATTTCTGGCCTTCAGTGTATTACCACGGTGCAATTGCAGGGTCTCTTCACAATGCCTGTGGCTGAAAAGGGCAGCTCCCCCTCAACCCCCAGCTCTGCTCACACATTCCCACCCTATTCCCTATTCCTTGTTCGGAGCCAGGTGTCATCTCACTTCACAGTCTACAATATGCAGTTGAAAACTGATCATTTAGGGGGTTTTTTGGTTACATTAGTTCCAACTGCTACATGAATGATTGTGGCTGAGGGAAATGGGACCATTTTTCAGTAGCAAGCTGTACCTGAGTCTTTTTGTTGCATTCTCAGTCCTTCCCACATTGGCATTATCTACAAATGTATTGAAAGTATTCTCTAGCCCATTGTCAGTGACTTAGGTATTGAAGAAAACTGGGCATTAAGAAAGGCCTTTGCAAATCTTTTGATGCATACCTTCCTTCTGTCAGTGAACTACTGATGATTAAATATGTTTTTTCCTTTGTGAGGATCATTTAAATTAATTATTTTGGATTAACGTGGATTTTTAGGTTGGGATGTGGCAGTTTTTTTCATTTTTATAGACAAGTTTTTGTATACAGCCATGTTCATGCTAAGCTGATAGTCTGTAAGGTCTCCACTAGACAATGGATTTGAAAGAAATACATCCCTCTGTACATCCAGATGTTAGACTAAAGGGGTAGTTCTTAAGCCTTCACTGCTGTCTGGAATTAATGCTCCTGATGTGGACAAGTATTAGATGTGCAATTTTAGAGTATCCATGGACACGAGTTTTATAGGTGCAGATATTTTAAATCAAGAAATTGTCTGTACCAAATACGAGGAATATATTCCTTCATCAGTCTTCAAGGATGCTGTGTCTTGGTCTTACGAAGCACTGCATTCTGAGGCAAAATACTAGCAGTTTATGCTTGAACCTTGTTTAGCTACATTGCCTGTGTAGAAACACAGGCTCCTATTTTTGGTGTTCAGTTATAAAACAAACAAACAAACAAAAACAAACAAAAAAAAGCAAAATTAGTAGAAGACCTGGAAGATTTTTGTGAGCTGAGGATAAAAGGCAATTTTTACCTAAGAGAGATACCACAGCACCTACAGAACTGCCAGCACTAGAAGTGATGATGGCTGGGACCCCTGGGCATCAGCAGCAGCTTCATCAGTGCCAGGAAAGCAAGGCAATTTGCAAATTATACAGAATTGTTGTACCAGGTTTGTGCAAAGTGTGGAGGGTTTTAGATGCATTGGTCTCTAAGGTCAAGTGTGAAGTGCTGCAGACTTAAGGTGTGCTTGCATGCTCTGTGGTCTGGTCCTCAGAGTAAGAATGGTAAAATGAGGGATAGGGACACTGCACCAAGTTCCCAAACAGCAATCTCATTCCTGCATCATCTCCTATTCCACCAGTCTTTGCCAGTGTGTACAATAAATTCAGGAAGTTTTGTCATTCCCATGAAAAAGCTGTAGTAGCACGATAGTGCCACTCTTTTAAGGGAGGATTTATCTGGCTCTGACAGAATTTTTAATCCAATTTTCAAATTAAAAACATTAACATAAACAAAACAAACAAACAAAAAAGGAAGTGGATGAGAGAGACGTGATTTTACTACAAGAAAGCAAGGCTTTGACCTGAGGAGACCTTGCGTTTGGAGGGGAGAGAACTTTCATGTGTGGGTGTGAACCGAGCTATGATCTTTGGCATGTTTTATTTTCAAGCATAAACATAGCTTGAGGTCATCTAACATGTATTTCCCACTTCCTTAATATCCACTCTGCAGACTGAATGGAGGAAATTTATCTGAGTTGCATTTACCATCTCTTCTCTTGCAAATGAGATGTGTGTGCAGCGGGGGCAGGATGGCTGTAACTTTTTTTGCAAACACTGTAGCTCATGGCTGGATTTAAGCTGAGGGCGAGTGACATGGCAGAGTTTCCATCCATATGTAGCAGGCTCCATAGTAATAATTAAGCAATATATTTGGGGGTGTCAGCATTATGCTTTTTAATTTAGAACAGGGAAATGGAGTTTTTGAAGCAACTCTTGCCCATGGGTGGAGCTGTCTTGGACCACACGAAGCTACCCCTTTCCCCTGACACTAAACCAGGAGATGTGCTCCACAAGTCCCCTTCACAGCTCTAGTTGCTAATGAGCATTCACTTTGTGTCACCAGAGGAGATCTGGCCTTAAGTAAAACCTCCAAAACAGGTATACAGGGGACATCATGTCAGCATCAAGAGTTTTGCCTTACAGATCCATTCCTCTTGGGCCACACAGGTTCTTGAATTTGACATAACCTGAGGATGATCGGTTAACTTTTTTTTTACTTCATGCTTTGGCTCTATTTAGTACAGACATTATGACTTGAAAGGGCCAAATTAATTGACATTTAATGCTAGTCAGAGCTTTGGTATACACATCTTTATTGCAACGATGTTTGCCACCATCAGCAGGACATGGTGGTAAAAGGCTCAGCATCTTCCCTGACTTCCCAGCAAAAGTAGGAAGATGTAGCTATTCACCTTAAGAAAACATTTGTATCAACCTGACCAGAGCTGCGGCATCTCAAACAGGAACTGGGAAAAAAAAAAAAAAGCCTGCCAGAACACGAGACCAAAAACTAGCATCATCCACCTTCCCTCCAGTGAGCTGAACTCCTCCTGCCTGTGAACATCACTTAGTAAAGCACACTGGTATACAACATCTTTCAGAATAATTTGAGAAAAATAATTTTCCCCTTTTAAAGCCCTACTGTTTCTGTGTTGCATAATAAAACATAATCCTGAAGTCCTGTAAAAAATTAGAATTCATAAAAAACCAAACCTAATTTTTTACCTCTGCGTTGAGAGGTGCTCCACTGGAGGCAGTTTCACCCAGATGACTGGGTTTAGGATGATTATCCCAAAGTGCCAAAAGTAATCAGAGGAAAGAAAATTCTCCACTTTTTTCCATGTTCATTTTCATGTTCCTAGCAGTTGCTTGTAATAATTTCCAAGTGTGGGAGCCTGATAGGGTGAAACAATTGAGAAGTTTTTTGCTGTCAGCAGCAACCTGAACTAGTTCTGTTTTATTAGCACTGGGCAGGATAATTTCTTGCAGAACTGTGAAAGCTTTCTTGGGAATATTTCTGACAAAACCTGGTGTAAGTTGGTTTCATCATGAGATAAAGATGTTTTCCAAATTCTGTACTGTATGTTCTCTGTCAGAAATATTTGATTGAGAATTATAACCTCATTAGGCAATCTCGGTAATCCCAAATTAATATATGCGTTTAGAAAATTGCTCATAGCGATGTTTTTCATTAGAAAGAACAGTAGGGAACAAGTTGAAGTTTCAACACATGGACAGGGAGTGTATATAGAAAGATCAGATACTATAATTTATGGAAACATATTATCGGGGCAATTTAAAATGAATCTTGTGACACAGCTAACTTTTATCAGTGCAGATAGCCAGACATGAATGGCATTATGTTACATAATACAGTAGTGTTCCTCGGAAAATGGGATAAATGTTGCACAATTTCCCTATGAGAATAGTTTCATTAAAATCTTCAGAAACACATGTATGACAAAGCAAGCAGGTTTTTAATTTTAATTCAAGATTTTGACTATGCCCAGCAGTGCCTCTCTGAGGCATAGTGAAGAGAAGTATTCCCAGGATTTCTGTTCAGCTGTATTCATTCATCCAAGCCAAATTCTTTGGACTGAGTCCAGCAGCTTTATACAAGGGGAAGTTCTGCCTGCTAGAAATGTCAAGATCACCTGTAATTTCAAAGTAAAACTTCTGTGCTTGCAAACAAGTGTGCTCCACCACCCCTACAGCCTTATTAAAGCTGGTCTCGGGAATGCAGAAATTGCAGCACCAGAACCTGAACAAGTTCAAGAGGGATGCAGGAGGGGAACCTGTAAGGTAACAGAGAACTTTGCCTGGGTCTCAAAATCCTCTCTAGTTATTAATCATAGTAAAATACAAAATGTTTAAAGCATTTATTAATTCAATTCCACTTTATGTAAAGTATCACAGAAAATTTTTGTAAATACCACCAGTTCATGCCTTAAATTGAGCAGAAGAAAGTGTTTGCATCAACCAATTTCAACTAACAGCGCGTTGGAAATGCCAGCAATGGTTTGAAAGCTGGCACAAACCTTACTAGCAATCTGAAGTCATCCATTGCAAGTTATAGAAATAAATGAATCGGGGGGGGGGGGGGGGGGGGGGTGGGGGTGTCAGTTTGTTTTTTAGATAAATCCATACAGCTTGCAGCTAGAGTATTCAATTAGAAGGGTAACATTTGATAATCAATGCCAAACAGAGCTTGAATTTTTTGAAGGTCTCTCTAACATTGTATCAAATCTAGATTTTTTTAATTAAAAATAGAAGCATCACTGCCTAAAATGGCTTTACTGTTCTGCTTTTTAAATTGCCTAGATATGTGCTGACAAAAACCTAAATAAAATCTGTTAATCAGCAACATGAAGTGCACCACGAAATCAGTAAGAACAGGTCTTTGTGTTTTGTGAGGTCAGGAAATTGCCAGTCTTAAGAAGCAAAACAATCCAAAAGCTGACAGTCAGGTTTACCTTTTTACCTTCAAATGTCTCAACAGTTCACTTCAAATTTTGATCTTGTTGCATTTCTAGTCCATCTAGCTGTCATTTATATTAATGCTTTCTCGTTCAGCGTCATAGTAGTATTATTCAGCTTAATGGCATGCATTCTTCATTGCTCACCTGAAGTCTGAATTTATAAAACTGTCAGCTTCGTAACACTGTGGACTCAAAGGCCTGTATATTAATCTGTGTTGCTGTGTTTCACTGAAGTATTAGGGTTTGTGTATTGACTAGTAACGCAGGGAATACGGGGGACATCAATCAAGGTCTATCAGGAGCAAACTCACAGTCTCATTGCTTCCCCCAGCTTCTTTTTATGTCTCTGAATCATCATCTACAGAGACGACAACTTGACTGTACGTGCACATCGAAGACAAAAATTTAGTCCTCTCTGATTCATCCCTGAAGACAGGGGAAAAAAAAAAAAAAAAGAAAAAAAGCATCAAAATTAGCTATGCTAAATAATTGCATTTGCAGGGAGAGCACACCCTTGTGCTGATGCATAAAAAAGGCCATGGATGTGATATTTCTAAAGCTATGTTAATGATGACAGATATAAATATTCTAAATTTTGTACACATAACCCTCCATTAAATTGAGCTCTTTTTAAAGATCACTTATTCTTTATTCATGCCTTATCCCCTACCCAGCCCAATTAATTACACTATTATCTCTTTTATAATGTTTGCACTTAATCCTTCGTGATCCTTCTTGTCTCATTATCTGAAATATAATGGAAAGTGAGTGAAAAAATCCAGGTTAAACTGCAGGGAATTTCCTGCTTTCTAATCAGAGATCAGTTTTTTAGCTTACAAAGTAGCACTACTGCTATGCTACCAGAAGTTTTAAAGCTTGATTTTCTTTTTATTAGTAAGAGTTTGAAGCACATATCCAAGAGAACTTTAGATACTGTAGAGCATCTTAGACTTCAGACAATTTTGAGGGAAGAGATTGAGTTAAATGCATATGCCACTTGAGAGCTAAACAAGCTGCTGTGAAGTTGCATAACGGGTGTTTCCTCATATAGAAGCAACTATACCAAAAAGTCTTGACCTGCCAAGCAGGTTCGATCATTTTATCTTTTTGGACAAGCACCATGTGCACAGGCTAAAATCCTCCTGAGTGGAGACTTGTGAAGGGCTGAATTCAGCCGTCCAGGGAAGGATGGAGCAGGAGGAATGCACCTTTTGTGCTGCTGTTTCTAAATACCTCCCCCTGGGAGCCTTGAGGGATGTATTCCCTAACATTTGTGCAGTGCTCACATCTGATGGTAATTACGACCACAAAGCACAGAGGACTGAGCAGGGCGTTCAGTGCCTCAGGTGACTAAAAGCATGATGGGGGTGATGGTGGCCATGACTCAGAACAAGGATCACTGAAAGGTCCCCAGGCTCAGGTGCCCTGGCCACACACACACACAAGAGCACTGTGATACCCAGGCAGCAACATCACACACAGAGCAATGTCACACACCCACAGAGCAATGCCATGCACACACAGAGCAATGTCGCACACAGAGTGACGTCACACGCAGAGCAATGTCACGCAAACACAGTGGTGCCACACATACACAGTGATGCCACGCACACGCACAGTGATGTCACATGCAGAGCGACATCACACTCAGAGCAATGTCACACATACAGTGATGCCACACACACGGAGTGATGCCATGCACACACAGAGCAACGTCGCGCACACACAGAGCAATGTCACACATGCAGAGCTGTCACACGCAGAGCAATGCCACGCACACATGGAGTGATGCCATGCACATGCAGAGCGACATCACACACACGCAGAGTGATGTCACACACACAGAGAACGTCACACACACAGAGCAATACCATGCACACTGAGTGATGCCACACACAGAGCGATGCTACACGCAGCGATGTCACATGCACAGCAGTGTCACATACACAGAGCACCACCACACACACGCAGTGATGCCATGCACATGCAGTGACATCATGCATATGCAGCGCAACATTGCACAGTGACGTCACACACGCAGAACGTCACACGTGCAATGTCACACACACACAGAGCAATGCCATGCACAGAGTGATGCCACACACAGCGCAATGCCACGTGCAGAGCTATGTCACACACACACAGAGCAACGTCACACGCAGAGCAAGTCGCACACAAAGAGCAACGTCACACGCAGAGCGCAATGTCACACGCACACGCAGAGCAAAGCCACGCACAGGCAGGGCGGTGCGGCTCACACACAGCGGTGCGGTCCGTCGCAGCGCAGCCCCCGGCAGCAGCGCCGCCCCCATGCAGGGCCCCGCCGGGCCGCGCCACCGCTCCGGCCGCAGCGCTCGCCCGGTCTCCGCCCGCCCCCTCCCCCCCCCGCAGCACGAGGCGAGCGCGGTGGCACGGCACGGCGCGGGGCGGCCCGGGGTGACGGGCGGTGCAGGGGAGGCCCGGGGGGCCGCGGCGGTGCCCGCCCGTCCCTCACTGCCGGGCGCTCCGGCAGCCCCGGTGGGCGAGCCCGGCGTCGCCTGTCGCCTCCCCGCCGGCCGGCCCGGGCCCTTCCCGCACGCAGTCGGGGCGTTACTCCCCGCGCCCCGGGGGGCGCCAGGCCAGCGCCCGCCGTTCGGTAAAATCGCCGAAATCCCGGGCTGCGAAAAGCTGCACGGAACCTCCCGCAAGGTTAGGAGGGGGCAACTTTTAAGCCTCTCAACCTACAGCAAATGGTCCCTTTCTGAGAAATGGATGTCACTGCCTCGCTATGTGGCACGTGTAGTCTCCCTGTTTATGTCTCTTACATCCCTCTTTACATTTATTACTTTTACTGAGCTCTTTTATCCTGCTTCTTTAAAAAAAAAACAAACCCACTCTGCCTCACAGCATCTTTTTTTTCCTAGGGCATGCGATTTTCCCACTTACCTGATGTTTAACGCTAAAAGCTTGGCAACTTTATCTTTATCTTGGGAATCTTAATTAAAAAATAGAGTCTCTCAGGCTTGGAGAATCAAAGCTCAGTGTTATGGAGGAGCTGTAGTTGCATAAATGCTGACCTCTGCCTTAGTAACCGGTTTAGGCCATTTTCTTCTCTCTTAACTTGTTAGCAGACGAGACATGTACCATAGTGACACAGATAAATAACAATGTGCTGGGGTTTTGTTGTCTGTCAAGCAGATGGTAAACTTGAAAAAAGTTGAAAATTAGGCATGTACCAAAGCATCAGGAGCTCTGTCTGAGTGCTGAAGTTCAGTTAGACCTGAGTCTGTCAGAAGCATCTTTGATTCTGCAAGAACACCTTGTCCCAGTTGCAATTTGAACACAAGCAACCTGTTCTGGAAGCACCAAGAGTGGTGATGAGTGGCGTCCCTCAGGAGTCTGTACTGGGACCAGTACTGTTTAATATATTCATCAACGACATAGACAGTGGGATCGACTGGACCGTCAGCAAGTTTGCAGACAACACCAGGCTGGGTGGTGTGGTTGACGTGCCTGAGGGACGGGATGGCATTCAGAGGGACCTGGACAAGCTTGAGAGGTGGGCCTGTGTGAACCTCATGAGGTTCAACAAGGTCAAGTGCAAGGTCCTGCACATGTGTCAGGGCAACGCGTGGTATCAATACGGGCTGATGATTAACAGACTGAGTGCAGCCCTGCAGAGAAAAATTTGGTGGTGAATGAAAAACTGGACGTGAGCCAGCAATGTGTGTTTGCAGCAGTGAAAGCCAACTGTGTGTCCTGGGCTGCATCAAAAGAAGCAAAGAAGCATGACCAGCAGGCTGAGGGAAGTGATTCTCCCCCTCTGCTCCACTCTCGTGAGATGCCACCTGGAGTACTGCATCCAGCTCTGGGGCCCCCAATGTGAGAAGGACATGGACTTATTGGAGTGGGTCTGAAGGAGGGCCACAAAAGTGATCAGAGGGCTGGAACAGCTGTCCTGTGAGGAAGGGGTGAGAGCTGGGGTTGTTCAGCCTGGAGAAGAGAAGGCTCTGGGTAGACTTTATAGTAGCCTTCCAGTACCTAAAGGGGGCTTGTAAAAAAGATGGGGACAGACTTTTTAGTAGGGCCTGTAGCAATAGGACAAGGTGTAGTGGTTTTAAGATAAAAGAATGTGGTTTTGGATTAGATATAAGGAAGAAATGTCTTACTATGAGGGTGAGGAAACACTGCAACAGGTTGCCCAGAGAGGTGGTAGATGCCCCATCTGTGGAAACATTCGAGGTCAGGTTGGATGGGGCTCTGAGCAACCTGGTCTAGTGGAAGATGTCCCTGCTCATTGCAGGGTGATTGAACTAGATGACCTTTTAAGATCCCTTCTAATGCAAACTATTCTATGATTCTATGAGTCTAAGAGCTTAGTACTGTGGATGTGGTCAGCTCATGCCAGTTGGCCTGGGAGGCCAAGGAACAGGGTTTGGCATGGTTTAATTTTTAAGTATAAACACTCTTTAGTTCAAAAGAGAAAACAAAACAAAACAAAAACCAAAAAAAAGGGGGCACAGAATTTTAGGCCCTCTGATCACAGAAATACCATGCATTCCTATTCCATATGTGGTTCATGGAGGGAGCTGGACATCCTTGACAAGATGTAAGGGCGGTGGGAATGCCACCACATGCTGTGGGCATGGTCAGTGTTTCTGCCTAGAAGCAGCCACTAGAGACAGGTCCTTAGAACTGCCTGTCAGGCATGACTGTTGCAGGGCTCCTTTGTGCTCCTGGGATCCACAGCTCCAAGAAACACACATGAGCAGGGGACAGAAAGTGAGGCTGCAGAAAGTCCTTTGATATACCGATGTACTAAAAGTGAAAGCTATTGGCAAAAATCATGCCTTCATAGGAGGTCTTGATCTATCTTACATGGAAAGACGTAAAGTTCTCAGAGGGCTGAGTCCTGGAAATAAAATCAAATAATGTTTTCAATAGATATTACTCCTGTCTATCATCAGTATGGTATGGTATGTACATCAGTACTGGAATGTAAATGGTATGAAAAGAAGCACACATTGGCATTCACCTCTCAATATCATTTCTTCACCAGTCAAAACAGAGTTGTCTCATCTCACTTAGTGAAGTCATTTTGCAGTAACAATGGCAAAGGACTTCTTGGTTAGTGATTCTTAGGATTGATTCCTACCACCACCACCACCAACAACCCCCGAAAATCTGCTAGCTTTGCTGTAACTCTACTCTTTCTGGAGTTTTCCCAGTGACTTTGGTTCATGCAAAATTCACTTATTGACATGCTTTTTGAAATCCCACCTTAGAATGTCCATTTACAAGCCATTGGAAAATTCAGATTTTAATGGGAAACCATCAGTAAGGTTGCCAGAATGCTAATGATGCATCTATAATAAGGGAATCTGCTTTTTTTTTCCTTAAATCAGCTTTTACAGGAAGTAGGGAATAAGCCTTGCAAAGAGTTTTCTACACTGAAAGTTATCTCATCATAAAATAACCCTACCAAAGGAAATTTTTGGGATTTGTGCACAGGAGGTCTAGATGCACAGGCATCACAGAAGCACATGGTGTTGTGTTTGCATGCTGCTAGCTTGAATTAAGCTCAAGATGAGATTTTATCTCTCTTGGGTGCAGGCCCATAGGAATACTCAATTCACTTAGAATACTGAGGCTGAATTTTATTAAATAAACTGCACAGTATCAAAAAAAGAAACAAATATAAATAACTTTAAGTCATGTTGAAGTACCGTACTTGAACCATATACTTCAGGGAAGGAATTTTGATAGCAGCAATCCAGCATGTCTTACACTGCTACACCTGGTGGCTCGTAGAAACTTCTGTGTTCAGTGGGTTCTGCCCCTTGTAATCACACAAAATACTAATTGCCTAATAGTGTTCTTACACCACCACCCCCAACTTGCTGGTATTATCTAAACACAAAACATCCCTTGTGGGTAGACCTTATGCACCATTTTCTGCATTAGCAAAAAAAACCCCCAAAAAACCCCAACGTCCAAAGTCAGAAAGGCCACTTTTCTCAACAACCTATAAGGCTTGTTATTGTGCATAAACTTGAAAAAATATTATTTAAAAGCTAAGCTGTGCTACATAGTCATAAGAAAGGACCAGACTGAGATATCATACTGAGATGGGGCTGCAGTGGTCTGCAAACCAGCTCTTCATCCTCTTATCAGAAGCATGGTGGCCATGCAAAGGAGTTCTGGTGAGAAATAAGGTCTTTTGGGGTGAGGTACAAGCTCCTAGGGTGGAGGGAGAGTGTAGTAACAGAGCCACTGTACAGGCAAATTCAGAGTAGCGCTCAGCATATCACTTCTCCTGACAGTTGAAGGATGTCTCTTTTTAAGTCAGAAGATATTTGCTAGTGCTTTTTCTACCGTACTGACATTTGACATGGCTTTCCAGAAGTGCATGAGCAACTTTGATGAACCCAACTACTGATTTCCCTATATCCCCTGTGACAGTAGTCTAATGATGTACCGCATGTCAGCTGAGTGGCAGTAGCTAGCTCTGTGTGTGTGCTTTATTTTGTAGCAAATGTAGATAAAATGAGTGACACCAGACCTCAGTGAAAAACGTATTGCTTTTATGTTATCATTGGCAGTAGCAAGGGGCTATGAGTAAGTACGCAGGAGCTGCTGTGGTTCAGCTGATGCATGGTAACTCATTAATATTCAATAACTTGATCGTGTGTCAGAGCCCTCAATAACTTGGTCACATGTCAGAGCCCTCAGTTTTCTTTAGCTCCTTTAAAAAGTCTCAGGCAGGGATTGTGCCTTGGAAAGGACTTCCACCTTGGACAGGTATGATTTTCCCAGGAGTTTAAGCCTGTGGCAGCCAGGGGTTGTTCTGTCCTTGGGACTTTGTTGTGAATCACATCTAAGTAAGAAAAAAATGTCAGATCCTACCCTGGCCTCTGGCTGGTACAGCAAATCTGTGAAAAACACTCCTGCAGAGAGGTATGGATCCACATAGAACTGTGCAGAATGTAAACCACATAATCCTGATAAAACTGGGCTGTACAGAAGAGAACTGTAGCGTGCACAGAATGTGTAAGAAGGACATGTGCAAAGGCAGACTCTTCCCCCCACAGGTGGTTTGTGAGTTAACATTCGTGTGTGAGAAGTTTTAACTGCTGCCTTCTGCCCCCTCAGACCCTCTGGTGACGGCTGCAGGGGAAGCAGCTAAAAGAACAACAGAGCTGGGTGGCCCAAGCGCAAATGAGTTTTATGAAGCAGATTTTTAAAAGCAGGCATTTGAAACCAGGGTATTGTACCCTTTCTGTCAGCTTAAGTGGCTTTTTATGGATATCGGCTCACCGGGCTTGACTGAAGGTATGCTAGGAATGCTGGATAGGTCTGCTGGGTGCTGAACTGACATGTCCTAAAGGAGTGAGACATGATCCATGAGCAATACCAACATTAAAACATATGTTAGGGTGTGTCAGGACAAAAAATTATCAATAATTACTACTCTTAATAGTTCACAGTTCTGCAGAGCAGTCCATGAGATGTGAGACAAACCCCATGGATAAAGATTTTCAGGTTTGCTTTACGTCCTTTCTAATAAGGAGTAATCTTTTTTTCAATAAGATAAGAATTATTGGCAATCCTTTGAATTATAAAAAGTGCCTGAAATATACCTTAGCTAATTTAGCTTTAATAGGAAGGTAATTACAAAGCCAATACATACCTATCGATTGCTACAATTACATTTACTGGACTTCATCATCTACCTACTGTTACGTGCACACAGTCTGCAAAATCTTTCAATTCTTAATCTAAAGCTTAGGGGGGGACCTGTATCTTATTAAGGTTATAGGCATTACTGCATACAGGAATCCATTTTCAGTTGTTTAGAACTTTCCCTATTTTCTGGGCTATTATTTTTAAGCCAAGCATCTGCTTTGTGTGGAATTCTGTGCATGGGCATAGAAAGTTGTGTCCAAAATTCTTGAGCTGTTTCAGAAAACTAATACATCAGTTTTAAGAAAACTATATGGTTTTGTTGATAAATACTCCAATTATCCACATGCTATGTGGCTTTAAATTTGGTGTGTGTGTGTGTGTAGACAGATGGGACATCTGAAAGGACTACACCATGCTTTTTACAGCATCTCAGTCCTTGTCTTCCCAGAGCAGCACATGTCACCCCATTCTCTCTGTAAAGTCATCCTTTTTTCTCATTTTATTGTCCGCACTTTTACAGACCCGCCAGTTCTCAGGCCAAGTTTCTTTTTTGTGCCTGAGCCAGAAGTTTGGCCAGAGACCTCCCAAAGCCCTCTCCCAGGCAGCTGGTTTGACCTTTGATTCTCTGTCCAGCCTCAGCTCCTTGCTGGCACTGATCTTCACATCCTGCTCACATTTTCCTCCCAGTCTCCTGCCACAAGCTTTTCTTTTTCTTTTTTTTTTTTTTTTTTTTTTCACAGAAACCCATTGCCAAGTTCAACCTCCCCATTTCATATTTCTAAAGCTTTGCTGTTCCTGAAATTTACTGTGAATTTCTTTTCCCTACATTTTTTTCTTGGTTTTTTTTTTTTTTTTCTGGGATCTTTTCCTTTCCTAAAGCACATTTAACCATATCTGGATGCTTCTAAATTCCTGTAGTACCACACTAAAAATACAGCCTTTTCCCTACAGGGGACCAAAAAGATTACAGAGACTGGAGAAGCTCCTTGCAACTTCACTCACACACCTGGCAAGGGTGAGGCTCCGTTTGCTTCCTCGAGGCTCCCTCCTCATGACCTCATTCAAAATCCTGACTCTGATAAAACTCCCCTTGAAATCGATGGCTATATAGGCTAATTAAGAACTTCTGGACTGGAACCAAACATCTTGTTGGAAGCCGAATTAGGGATGATTATAAGTTGATTGTCTACAGTAAATAAAAGAGGTCTTAATTATCTTTTCTGCTCTTCTTGGAAAGTTGAGAGTGACTGCAGGAAAAACATTTGTGTTGATGTGTTTTGTGCACAGCTGTATGTAGGCGGCCCCTCTCTGGGAGTCTTCAATGCTGTACAAATCTTGCTAAAAAAAAGAAAAAAAATTCCTCAAATTCACAACATTCTTTCAACGGTGCGCCTGGGCTTATTACTTAGACAGGGTAGAAACACCATTGCTTTACCCAGCTTTAACTTAAAAGTTCTTCTGAAAGGAGCGATAGAAACATTTCTTTTAAAAGGAGTGGTAGAAAAAAAAATATAATATCATATATATATAATGCATATATATATATATCTCCTTCATAAGATTCTAAGTCTGGTCATATGCTTAATTTCCATTACTTTTTCAATTCTTTGGTTTCTATACCAGGCTGTTGGCTTTAACTTCCCAATGGGATCTGACCAAGCTACAGTCCAAGCATCAAAGTAACACTGAAAATCTCATAGGGAATTTCAATGAGGATTGAAACAGTTTATGGATATTGTACTTTCCATTAGATTCTGGAAAGTAAGATTTAATTGTGAATTAAAAAATGGCAACATAAACAGTCATATGTAAAGAATTCAATAATAAATGTGTGCAGTATGGTATAGTTCCTATAAGCACAGGAATTCCATATCTAGTGCTAGGATTATTATTTAAGAAAACTGGTGTTCCTTAGTACAAATGAAACTACTTTGTTATTAGGGATGTTGTAAAGGCCTGACTGCTGATGCCAGGCAAGCTACCTTGAGTATTTACACTAAAATCTGAAACATAGGGATTGTGTGAAAATTTTTCAATGAGCAACACAAAAAAGCTAAAAAATGGTATTTGTAACTTCATTTTCTCCCTCCATAACCTGTAGAATTTTGCTCATGCTGACATTCATGGACAACAGTTTTCCAAAAAAATAAGCACAGAATAGTAAGGTTTTGTGCAATACATTGCAGATGTGGTAATCTTTCTCTGACTCCATTTCTTTCCTTGACCAAGTGGGGGTGTCCTTGGCATAACTTTTCTGAAGAATGAGATCCCGAAGTGTATGGCAATTCTCAGCTGACATCTGGGAAGAGTTGGTTTTAGTCTGTATTCCAGCTCTGACAGCAAGCAGGTGGGATCACCATTTTGACTGGACCATAGAAATGGTCCTGTTCTGAGTCTTATTACAACAAAATCCACAGCAATAAGTCTGGGCCAATGGTTCTGAAGGAATGCATTATAATTAATATAGTAACTTGACACAATGTGGAATAATTGCCCTAACCAAAATGTTCTATTTAGTGTATAAACCTCTAGCTAGGGGAAGATTTTTGAAGGAAAAAAAAGGAAGAAAAAAGATAAAAAGAACTAGTTTGTGGGGGGTTTGTTTTTGTTAAAATTATGGATCAAAATAAGAATCCTGCAAGTAGTTTTCTGTAATCTATAAAAAGTTAGCCTGTTTTCTGAATTCAGCTGTTTGTCCTGTCTCTGAATTACTAAGTAGCTCTGGAACTACGTTAATTTAGTGTTCATGTAGATGTACATAGGCTTTTGTGCTTTAGTACCTCTATACCTAAAAAGAGAAAGGAGTAGTAATTTACAATGACCCTGTTAGTAAAGAATTTTACAGGGTGAAAAATGGTTCAAGATTTCAAGTCACACAGAAAGTCTGCGACATACCAGGAAATGAAGCCAAGGTAATGCCAAATATAAAACCATCTTTCCTATTTTATTGTCACTCTAAAGTTTACTAAAAATAGAAGCTAAGTAAGTAGCTCCGAGAACTGGTCCACTTGTTCCAGTGCCAAGAACTGAGTGTCAGGAAAATTCATTCAGATTTTGCAGACCTTTACATTAGAGCTGTGGACTTTCTCTTGAAGATGACTTCTGCTTTCCAAAAATGAAAGTGCTGTTACCTGAAATAGCTGCTCCCTGGTCACACAAGTAGGACAGTCAACAATCAGCAGTCATCACCATCATCATCAAAAAGGTAGGCATTCCTCAGCTTAAGAGGTGTCAGTCCATGAAAATGTGATGTGGAATAGAAGAGGATAACAATGTGGGTGGAAAGGATCACTATTTTCCTCTTACAAATAGGAGTTGTAGCTAAGCTGCTTTTCCAAATAAAGCATAAATTTAGATTTCATGTTTCCTTTGTCCCACACAGAGATCTACCCACTAGCCTGTACTGATACTTGTTAAGCCAAAAAGCATGTGTCTTGAAGAACACTTCTGCACCCACTGTCATCTTAGCAAACGTCATCACCTTGTAGCGTGAACCATCACAGAAAGAATGTTTCAGCTTCTATTATTTAAATAACAAGCCAACATTACCAAGGAGATGATACCATAGGTCCATATACATACATTTTGCAGCATATGATGCTCCCTGGAGAGTGAGCAATATGAGATTACACTCCATTTGTGCATACACAGGAGTCTGTGCACATAGGTCTGCCATCATGTCCATCTATATTCCCAGTAATTCATAATCACTTAATTAGTTTCAACCCAGTATAATAGAAGTTAGTAGGAATTAAATATCCAGTTTTGTAGGAATAGGTGGCTGAACAGGGAAGAGAGATGTCATTAGTGGTCTAATTGAGTCAGACCTGCTCTGATCACAAGGTTGCAGCAGGCTCTCCACCCACTAGAGAATTCACACAGAGGACAGCTATTATGTCTGTCCCAACCACAGGAAAAGTTTTAATTGGTACTCACACCAGAGAATCCAACCACAAGACACAAATCCATAAAACCCCCCAAGCTTCATTAGTTCTGCTGCAGATGGAGTTGCTTGTCTCTTCAGGAATCACTCTTTACTTTATTTGTGGCAATTTCGCCAGACTTTTCATCTTCCGTTTCATTTGAGCTAATCTCTCTCCATTTCAGCTGGCCTGCTAAGCTCTGAGGAACAGATGTATGAGGTCCCTGACTCTTGCTTGGCAAACTCTGCTTGTGCCATTCCAGTGCTGGTGCTGTGCTGTGCAAGTCCTCCACATTCACTCCCCTTCCAATCTCGGAGTGCTTTGAGCTATCGCAATGCAGCTGTGAATCAGTAAAAGTTGCATAGAGAGCTCTCTTCATTTATGAGGGGAAAAAATTGTCTGCAACTCCTTTATTTGTCATCTTTTTGCAAAAACGCCACCTCCGGTTTCCCAGTGTTGGCTAGGGAAGCCAGTGTGTTGGTTTTGGAACAAACATGTTTCATCCCTAAACTAACTCCAGTCATCTGAACAAACTTGGTGCAACCTCCTTTTATCAGTGAAGTGGTTTTCCTGTCTCCATAAACTCCAGATTCTCCTGTCTTTGTTAATTGCCTAGAGGATCACCCTCTATGGAGAAAGGCAGGCATCTCTGAAGAGAGACATTCATGCCAGCTATTTTTAAGGATTTTTTATAGGTACTCTTTGGCAGCACCTGTATATTTTACCAATACAGAGTGGATCTGGATAAGTAGAATAGATTAGGTACCTAAACTTGAACATTGTTGAAAAAGTGTTACAAAATCTTATTCAAAATAGATGGACTATAATTTACCATGATAAAGTAGAACACAGTATCCAATTGAGAAAGGAGATTCGCAAGTTAAGTGATTTTTTGATGACAGCCCAGCCCGCATTTGAAATAAACTGGGAGCAGCAGCCATCACAATCAATAAGATCACGTTAACAAAACACCAGCTAAGGCTATGAATTTTAAATAACGTTACTTTATTTTCATTAAATAGAAAATGCCAAGGAGGCATTTGTGCTCTTGAGAAAAGCCAAGCAAGTTGCCATCCTTTCTCTATGCCCATCTCCTCCAGCAGCAGGGGAAGAAATGCTGACACACTTGTGAAGTCTAACATACTAGAGAGGGGAAAAAAATTCTAAAAAGGAAATATCTGTTTTGTAGATTAAGGGCTGTTCTAACACCAGATCAAACGTGTGAGATGCTAGTGAAGTCAAGCTGTGTCCACCCTGGATGTGAACTCTGCATTCTCTTTGCCAAGAAGCAGACAATGAGACACAGTCCCACATGATGACCATAGACTCACAGAGATGTTAGCTGGCCCCTCACATTTAATTTGTAGTGCTCTTCACTTGTGGAAGAAGGGAAACCTTGAAGCTGTCATCCTTCGGCTCAGATCAAATGGCCTACTTTAACCAGTAGGTTCTTAAAATCCTCCAACTGCTCAGGCACTTTACCTAAGTTACTAGGAAATGGAAACACAACAGTTAATGTTTTTTTCAGAGCTATGTCATACCCTTATGGAATCTAATAAATCCTTTCATCTCAGATTATAATAAAATCCTATTTTATATTAACATATCTTTTTATTCAGATTCATTTCCTAATTATTATTTAAAAAATGGACCTCTTTATCCATCTTTAATATAAAATTCTGCAGTATACTACAAGTGCATGACAGTAGCACCCTAGATTTTAAGGCAGGCTCTAGGAGTAAAGCTATAACATACTGAGAATGCTGAGAAATTTCAGAAGACTGAAGTTTGGCTGCAGGTTAATTATCTTTTGGCTATTGAAAGTATGCCTTGGGATATGCAAAGGACTCGGTCACATTTTTATATGTCACCCAAGGGCAACAGCATGGAGGGCTTTAACACAATATAGGGAAAGCATCATTAGACTTTTCTGAAATACTTCTCCTCTAGGTATAGTTCTAGAAGCCCTTGATTTAATTTATAGATCTGGCAGGACTGGTGAATATAGTGGAACATATTCCATCATGTGTGATGCATGCTCTTGTTTCATAAAATCAGCTAAATAGAAAAACAGAACTACAGCAGCCCACCAGGAATCCGTGAGGTATCCAGGGAGATACCTATTATCTTTCAGTTTCCTGAAAATCTCAGAATACCAAAATTTCTCCTTTTAAGGTCTGCGGGTGGATGTCAAGAAGGGAAAGGCCACTATTGACAGATAAATGATAATATTTTTCTACCTCTGATGGCTACTCATGTACTTCCCAAAATCATGTGCATGCTCTTGGCAAAATGCCACGCATTTCTGTTCTCTTACATTGTAGAGCTGGCAAAAAGCCAAGGAATCAGCAGTTTTGGTTTCCGTGAGGAAAAAATTCTTCCCAGAGCATTTGGATGTGATGGGATTTTAATGCGATCCAGGATGTTTCTTTGGCCAGCGGGTATTTTCTAGGTGGCAAAAGGAAGCGTTATGAAGAGGAAGGCCCTAAAACCTGGCACTCATGGTGTTTTTTGAGGTAACTCTACCCCTGGTCTTGGCTTGTTGCCCCTCACTGCATGCAGGGAAACTGTTATTCAGTTAATGATATCCATAACTGAAGACTTCATAGAGTTGTGACAAATGCAGCTGACTGATTGCTTTTCTCAGGCTTTGCTTGCTCTGTTTTTCAAGTGCAGACCAGCTGCTGGAAATTAGTATATCAGTTCTTGCTGTAAGCCACAGCTCTTAGTACCGAGGTGCTACTTCAGCCTTTTCTGAGAACATCAGTTCCCCCAGACTGAAACCACAGACACTGTATGGGGGCATTTGATTCATTTTCCTTTTGTATTTTAAGCAGTATCTGTTAACATCCAAATTATTCTCTGCTTCCTGCAATGCTCCCTAAGATAAGGGTGGTTCAAGAATGTACGTTTGTGGTAATTAAACCGTCATGAAAGTTGCAATGTCAGGAAATATATGATTCCCCACTCTTTTTTTCCCTTCTCCTTTTTTCCCTCTCTTGCCAGCTACTTGTCTATTTATAGAAATACATCTCACCATTTACTTCAGAGGCAGTGATGTGGAGAAGCAGATATTTAGAGGAAGTCCATTTGCTTGACAAAAACATCCATTACCTTTATCACCAGTGGAGACCAAAAAAGAATCCATTACAATACTTCACTTGGGAATGACTAATTGCATTGTGAAATACACTGACACTCTGAAGTCAGTGTGGTAAGCTAAATACCGGCACTTGTAAAAAGCAGGAAATGTAGATAAGATGCTAATTCACATGATTTGAGACTAGATTGCATTTTCAGTTTGTGCTGATGCTCTAAGCTTGCCTAATTTTCATGAAGTCTTATTAATCAAGGGTCAAGGAATTAGCTCAGAAGAGAGAACTGCAGAGGATTTGCACCTGCTTGGTTCGATTATGAAATTAGCTCTGAGTGCTAAATACACCACATCCCATCCTACAGTCAGAGATTAGCTGTCAACTTCTTACTCAGTCACAGAACCACTTAAATTAGTCACTTGACTGGCTTTAGTGGTGCACCTATCATAGGTACTCTATTCTCCTCCTCCCCGTATGCTAGCACCTTCAAATCCTGCAGGTGATGGCAGAGGACATCAGCAAGGGTACTGCTGGATGGCCTCACTGGGGGTGTGCTCCGAGTCCTCATCCTGCAGCTGTTCAACTGTGTTGTATATTACTGTACTTTGAATAGCTCCACTTAACGACCCCAGTGACTGGAACATCATCATCTGTGCTGTTAAATTGTTAGGAGGATCCTTGACATGTCTTTAACAGGGGCCAACCTCCCTACTCCAGACGCCTCAGAAATGGTTCAGAAGCTATCATGGGGTGAATACCCTTTCCAGTAGGAACTTTGGATGAATGTCCTCCATTTGGGCATTCACAATGAGTGCAATGTTCTCTCAGTGACAGAGAACAACATGGCCCACATTCAATTTACTGGTGCCAACGTTGTTTCCATGTCACAACAAAAAACTATTCAACATAAAATACTGAAACTCAGGAAGCCTAGCCCAAGAAATTGAAATTTTATATATATACATGTAAAATTAATCAAATAATACATTCATGCTATTCAGTTAATTCAGATATAAAAAGCTGCACGTGGATGTAATATAATTGTTATGCTTACTTAGCAGCAGACATGGTTCATTACTGAAGGAGACTTACATGTGCTCAGGTGATCCTCTTTTTCACATTCCCCCTGACCTCCAGGAAGGAAGAAGGGGTGACCTTCCTGCCCTGGTGGAATCTACTCTACAGACACATCCGAATCAAAAGGGCTTTTTGAAAAACTTCTGAAGAAGAAAATGCTTTGGTGTCTGCAGTGTCCTAGAGGCTTGATCTAAGTACTCTGCGAGCAAAGAGAATTGCTGAGTTTGCTACAGAAGGTGAAATCTCAGTGCCATTGAAATAAATGCCACTGTCCCCTTGATCCTCTGAATTTAGGATTTCAGTCCGTAATATTGAAGAAATCTACCTCCATGTCTCTCAGCTCTTTGAAATAACAATAGCTCAGCAACATACTTCAGTGGTAACATATTCAGTGGTGGGTTTTTTGGACAAAGGAAATAAAAGCACATTCTGCAGGTATACTCAATTGAAACTGGTTACTAATTGATTTTTCTAATATATTTTATTTAAATGCTAAAAGGGCTGGCCTCGTTTACAAAATGAAAGAAACTACTAGGTTCTCTGGATTCTCCCCTCTAAATTGACTCAGTGTCGTTTGTACCTAAGCAATTCATGATTCATCATGGTGTCAGGAAGGAATGTCACTGTTAGAACTGGTCAGGTTATTCACTATAGCAGAAGAAAAAAAAAGTCAGGAAAGAAAGGTGTGTTTATGACCTGTGATCTGAAAAAGAAAGGGTCTGAGGAATAGAAAGTAAGAAACTGTTTCTACTACTAATCTCTAGGTGGAGGTGGAAGGAAGGGACGAAGAGGAGAGGTAAAAAGGGTAGTTTGCTTCATACTTTTAGTCTGTATTTACATTGCTGATGCTTTGATGCTGGTCATCTCATAAAAAATGGTATTTTAGGTACAATCTATCAGTGTGGAATAACTAGCACAGGCACCTTTCCTTTTTCAGGTAGGATCAAGGTGTAATTTTACATACTGAACATTAAATAGCATGTACACGACCTACTGGATGCCACGATGCTATTGAGTAGGATTCAGGGCTAATTCTGTGCCAAACACTGCTGAAGAGAGTAGTGGCCATAACTTAGATGGACAAATCTCAGGGGAAGAAACAGCTGAAGCTGAAGTAACTGGGCAGTGACATGGGCAGACAACAGCAAGTTGGCAGGACTGTGGATTAAACCTGGTTTTCTGACTCTTAATCCCCATGCACTGCTTGTTCTGTGATAAGGGGCAGAAGTGTAAAATGAAACAGAAACTGCAACAGACTTCTGTATCTCTTCCCTCCTCTTTCCCTTTCCTTGCCGTCCTGTTGGCTTAAGGTAAAGTTTTTACTTTAAAGTTCTTCCTACCCAAATCAATTCCTCAAGCCTCATTAAAATAAACTTTGAATCAACCATGTTATGGTTTCATGTTAGGTAATTTGAGTGCTTACTTCTGCTTGTGTATAAGATGCAGTGTGTTTAATAATTTATGGACAAAGCTAAGAGGACAAAATGTAGCTTCAGAAAAATAAAGATTACAGACTTGTCAAATAGAGATGCCAGGTCATTTTTGTGTACAAATGTGGGGGATGTAACAACTCAGTATTTTAGAAACAGGTTCTCACATGTGGTTTGGCTGCCTAAACGCCCATGTCTTAAAGCTTTTGAAATTCAGAAAGTTTAGAAAACTTTGATGTCATCCTGAAAAGGCAGATTTTTTTATGAGGCAGTTCTCAAATTGTGTACAAGAACAAGTACACACTTTTTCAGTCATGTCACACACAAAAAAATGACATGCACTCCAATCTTATTTCCAAGGGTTTACACCACATATTTTCAGTGCACCTGTTATGCAAATAAAAATTGCACTTCCAAGTGAAATTTTATCTGACCATGTCCACATTCTGTAGTAAAAGTTGGCTTACTACTGAAAAGTCAAACACTAGAGCCTGAGGATGGTACTGAAGAAATGCTAACAAGGATCCTTACTTTTCCCATATTTTCAATTAAGTAGAGGGGGAGCTTCTGGGATAAACAATTTCATATAAAAAGGCAGTCATGAATATAGATGCACTGTGGGAAAAAGAGTCGGGCCAATGAACTGGAATGAGATGGCCAGGAATGCAAACTGTAATTCCTGCAAACTCCTTTGGCAGCATCTAGTTACAAGTTTATCACAAGACAAGAACAATGTTTGTCACAGAAAAGCCCGCTTGTTTGTGTTCTCTTCCTCTAAACCTTTATGCTAGCATCAATTCGCAGCACTTCCATTTCCTGAAAAATTACCTTTAGTAATCTCATCTGGGAATTATACCCATGTTGCTGTCAATATATTTTCTATTGTTCATAAGTGATGGCAAATGTGCTGTGTGCAGAGACCCCAACAACTGCTCAGAGCCTTGACAACTGCAAAACAAAGATGTTCTGTGCTGGCCTAAGCTTGCAAAAATGACTGAAGTGCTGGAGCCAACCGCATACTGTGGGAGTTTTCCAACTCTGGCAGGAAAACTTTTTTTTTTTTTTTGGTGACAAATGGCACTAATGAGAACAATGAATTTCAGTAATTAGGTTATGAGGCTTAAATAAACAACCTAACTAGAACAATGACAGATGAAGATGAGAATATAGCTTATTGTAAGCTTATTGTTATTTTAGACTGATAACGGTTTAGTGGGCTATCTGGCAATATCATAATTCATTTTGTCATAAGCCTCATTCCAGAGCTGCCCATTTCTTAATCTGCTGTTCAGATTTAGAAGCTAATAAGTTGTATAGCAGAACTGGAAGAAAGTAAATCTGAGAGCTGCTGGGGAGTGAATTGACTGCACAGGAAGCAAATTCCTTGTTCAGTCAAAGAACAGTTGTAGTTTTACAGAAAGGGAGCTCAGCCCATGGGTTAATGTCTCTAAGCTTTTGGAGAACAGTGTTCAAATCCTAGCTCGGCTGCATGTTTTGTGTATCATCTTGAACTGTTCACTTGAATCCCAGTTTTCCTTTAGCTAAAAACTACCGTAAAAGACAGAAAAAAAATCTGTCTTGCAGGAGTGTTGCAAAGCTTGTGACATGCTTGTAGAAGAGGTAATGAGTTCATTTAAGCATCTTATGAATCGCTGTAATATTTTGCAAATTACCCTACTAATTGGCTTTGGCTGAAACCGAAGGATACTCAGTGGAAAGCCTGCCTTTGCATGCAGGCTGGCCTTTCCAATGAGAAATCAGGTTTTTCCTTCTCTAGGGACACTCGTTCAATGGTCCTTTACATATGAAGTTGTTAAACCTTTTCCAAATTGGCTGTATAGTCAGTCACAGCAAATGTATTTGCGAAGTGATTTAATTTTTAGAACAGCAGAGAAACTAGGAGGGACACTTCCACTGAAGTGGGGACAACTTCATTTTGTTCTTCAGGACAGAGGCTGCTGTGATCATAAAAGTCAGCTTTGCTGCTAAATTTCTTCAGTAACAAGTGGAGATTCTTTCCATGCTTTCAAGCTTCCACAAAAGTGTAACAGGAGGGGTTAAGTGATGGATAAAGGTAAGAGTGGTGTTAGACTGGAAATGCGCTGTTTAAAGACCTTTGATTGCAATTTGTCTATATTTACATATATATAGAAAAACGAAGGTATATCTCAAATATTAATTATTTTCTATTTATTAATTACTTCAAAATGTCTTCAGAAAGTCTCAGTTTAGTAAGGCAAAACCAGTTTGGAAAACCTGATGGAGAGGAGGGATTGGACAGGAAAGCTATGCTGACAGTAGGTTTTGCTTTAACATATATTTGCTACCTACCTAAACCTTCCAATGATTTACATCCAAGTCTCTAAATTGTTTATTAAAATAAAGCCTGGTTACTTTAAGAAATAAAGCAACACTCAAGAAATGAAACCCATAATGATATACAACATGTAGAAACACCTATGCACGGAACTTGGAAGTTAAAAAGAAATACAGAAAAGAAGATGTGAGAAACTAAAAATATTGAGGGGAAATATCAGCATGATAAAATGTAGGTTTTTAATGTATATTGGGAGAAAAGTATGTTGACAGGTAATTCTCCTGATGTCAGAAACAGAACCTCAAATTCTTATTACAAGACATAGAATAATTAAAATCCATAAAATAGCTGGGTTCCTGGAAACAAAATACAGATGATGTACTTCTACCATGTGAGAACAGCAATTTCTTTCTGGCTTGTCTTCATCTCAGGGAAATAGAAAACAACTTTAAGTAGAATTAAACATTTTTAATTCAGTGGACAAAGATGGTTTGCACACAGATTGCTCTAGGAAATGTTTAATCCTCATTTTTGTCGAATTCTGGAATACCAGGAAAATTCCATCAGAGTGGCAGTGAACTTACAGTGTGCCAATATTCCAAAAAGTCTGACAAGATGACCGGAGTAAGTGTAGGTCAATTAATCTCATATCTGTTCCAGAAAATATAACAGAAAAGCTGGGAAGAGAATCAGCTGAAAAATAATTAAAGGATAGAAATAAAATTAATTCCAGACAACACAGTTTTATGAAAAGCAGATCATGTCAAAGAAATCTCACTTTATTCTTTGATGAAATTGCAAGCTTGTTTCAGTAATCTGATTTTTGTAAAATATTTGAATTTAGCAGCACAGGATGTTCTGATTTAAACACTGGCATCATATACTATTAATAAAGCAAATGTTTTATGAATTAAGAACTGGTTAAGTGATAGATCTTAAAAGAGATTGTCTCCAGGAAATTATCAACAGCTGAACATACTTTTAATGGAGTTTCATGGGGATCAGTAGCAGACGTGATACAATTCAACGACTTCACTGATTATTTTTGAAAGTAAATAATAAATCACTTATGATAACAGTTGTAATTAAAAGAGGGGCGGGGGGAAACCCCAACCTGGTAAAATAGTAAATCAGGATAAAGCAATGAGGCAAGATGATCTGGATCTTTTCATAAACAGAAGTCTGAAAAAGACCTAGGGATCAAAGTGAAGGAGCAACCTAATGTGAGGTCTCAGCATGGTAAAAGTGCTGATAATTACCTCTAATTGTAGCCTGCCTGCAAATGCAACTACACTGTTCTCTGGATTCAGGCTCTTCAGCATGCAATCAGCTCTGGTGTCTCTGTACTGCACCTCTCTACACTTCCCCTTCTGCTGGTTAGTATAAACTGAGACTGCTCAGATGCCTTGGATGCCTCTGCCAGCATGATATAGTTTTGCCCTTGATCACAATCACAGTACTTTCACAGGGAGAACATAATGGGTATTAAATAACCCTTCAATCTAGGAGGAAGGAAGGGACAAGAACCAATGTCTGGAAGTTGAAGACATGCACATTTGAGTTAAAATGTATTATAGTTAGTATATGCACATCACTGGAAGAAATTATCGAGCCAGCTTTAGTCATGTCTGTGCTTTTGGAAGCATATAATTTTGCAAAAGGGGGTGGCAATTTCCGTGAGACCTAGGTGAAAATCACTGTATAGCTTTCTCATTACTGCTTTTAAGAATGGTGGCCTGGTAGCAATTTTTGTTTACTGTTCAGAACAATCAGCTTGCTAATACCGATTTTAAACTGGAAGAAGTTGAAATCTTATACTCATGGGCAGAAGAATATAATCTGTATAGAAGAGATTGTAAAGCAAAAAAAATTCCATAATAGAAAGTACTAACAGGGCAAATCTGAAACTCTGCTCTCAGACACGAAGCCTGCCAGTTGAGGAAAAAGAAAAAAAAAAAAAAGAAGTCCTAGAAAGGCCTATGATTAATGCTTTTCAGATGACAAAAAGGGTATGACCTTGAGAGGTCATCCCCTGTTTTAAGTCAAGATCAACTCCACTGAAAGCTGATTAAGAGAAAAATGAAATGCCAGTAATGTTAAGCTCACAGGTATAAAAAATGCCCTTGCTGCAACAACGTAAATGGCTTCTAATCCAACTGAACTACCCCCTAACCCAGGCATCTCAGAGAAATAATAGCAGCTTCACATACATCCTGGGAATGCGTGACTTTTTCAGGAGAATCCCTAAAATTCCCTAAAGGTGTTGTTTTCTTGAAGACTGAAAACTACACAACCAGAAGGCACTGCAGCTAAATCTGTGTGTTTGTAAGCTGGTTTGGGTGAAGGATTAAAGAGTGTCCTGACCCTGATTCAGCCCAGCTGGAGTGGAAGCACTGAGCAGGTTGTATTTCAAGAGCAGAAGAACAATGAGATCAACTACAAGTGACTGACCTTCTCAACACAGACAAGGCTCCCTTGCTCTGGAATATGCTCTTTTAGATTCAGATTTATAGGAGGATTCAATAGTCAGAATCCTGCCTAACCTGCTTATAACCCTCTTTCTGCCCACTGCTGAAACAATAAACATTGGAGAGTCCAGTGCCTGTAGAATCACTTGCCCCATCTGACAACAGCATACTTAAGGATCTTTAAATTAAAGGTTATTGATTTGGAAAACCATAGTAGTTTGCAATTAAAGAGTGATATTGAAATATTTTCTTGGTGAAATTACCTTAAAAATTCCACCTTTTCCAGTATTTTTCAGTTGGTGTATGTTTGTACTGTATAAATCTTCAGCACAATTTAGGGAGTATTGCCATAAATTGGGCTAACTAGGGTGGCATGCTGCAGGCAGTGTTCATTTTCAATTATGAATTATTTTGGGATGTAAACTAATGCTCTTCCATTAATGATTTGGATACAAGATATATTGGAAGAGATATCCTCCATCTTTCTAGATAAAATCATGTAAAAACTAAAAGAGTTCTGATACAGCTGCTTTGGGAAATGTCTGAATGGTTACTTGTGTAAAACAATGATTTACACAGTCTACTGAAATTAGATCTTATGAATATAAGCCAAAGACCCTGAAATTGCAGAAGCTAAAGAAATGTAGAATTTGACCACATTAGATCAATTTAAATAAGCCAGACTTCACCTAAAAACAGCAATACCATGGGCCCTTTTGGCTCCTACTTGCTATCAACCATAGTGGTGTCAGTTAGGAATAATGCCTTTGGCTCCATGGGTTTGCATTTGCAAAGGCTAAGAAATTGAAATTACTTTTTTATATTTTATATTTATTTTAAGTGAGAACAAATTTTGAAACAAGGAATGTAGGTTATATCATAGAGGCACTGGCACAAGGGATTGGGTGGGAAGAAGGCGGGGTAGGGAGAGAGCAGGATTAGCCCATCAGCACCAGGGTCAACTAACACAGAGCAGCTGTGAAACCTCACCTGAAGTCTCTCTTGTCAAGTTAGTCTGCACTGGAGCCCGAACTCCCCAATGGCTCTTGTCCCGAGCAAGCCAGGTCTCTGGGCAGGGGCTCTCACTTACATAGACGCTGTAGCCACACTTCTGGTACAGGCATGGCTGGCTCAGGCCCAGGCTTGATCTTGCACTGCTCCAGCAAGAGTTGCAGACGTCATGGTGCTTCAAAGACACTCTTCTTATGCTGTGTGTGATGCAAACATGCAATGAAAAGGCTGTGCCTGTGCCAGTTTTAAAGATCTTAAAAGACACATTTGAACCATTAAAAGCCAAAGGTGTTGAAACAGATCGACAGCTTTTCCTCTATTCCTCCGTCTGCATCATACTTAGCTTTATAGAAGTCTTTGAACTTATGAGTTTCCTTTTGTGAATGCTCAAAAGAGAAGCTTCAGTTGTGAGTTTTCATATATCTGCAGACCTCAACAGTCCTGAATGTTTAAACTTTACTAAAAATTATGCTGTTGATTAACTTAATATTTTTTTAAGCACTGTAGTAAGATCTTGTCGTAAAACACTTGCATTTTCAGTGTAGGCTTAGGTACTCAGATGGAACCTTTGTGAAACCAAAAGATAACTGCCAGCTCAGAAGATGGAGGGGTGGGCATCAAGTAAAAGGCCACTGGCTAGCAGAACATGAGAAAGAATTACTGCATTTTGAGAGGAGGACTGCTGGCCTCTGGGGGATGATACACAGTTCAGTGTTTCTGTCACAGCTCCAACCGGCTGACCTGCAGATTGGCTCCAGCCCGGGGAGCAGCTTGCCCAGCTCTCAGCCTAGAAATGAGGGCTCCAGCAACCGAGCGTGTGAGATAGAGAAGGAAGAAAGAAATGTGCTAATGAGGTTTTATATAGAATTTTGTGAGTGGAAAATAGGAATAATGAAATAATGCATTGAAAGTGGTAGGACTTGTGAGGGGAAAAAAAGAAATTTTTGGCTGGATTTGGAAAGCGCTGAAGAATTTAGAAAGTAGCAGCCATTAAGTAAATAAATAATGAGGCCCACATAAATTTGTGGTCCAAGAGATGAAAACTAAACAAACTTTCCAGAGTTCTATCATCAAAGGTACTAAAATGAGTGTTAGCAATTATTAAATATACTTGCTGATTAATTGATGGCCTGTTTAGATCTGTTTATTTGGGAAATGCAGAGTACCATTCTAAATCCGAATAAGGTGGCATATCTACTTGGGGAATATGCAGTCCATGCAGAGGGGTTGCCTCAGTCTACAGCAATATAATTACATCACTTCAAGGTGTATCTAAGCAAACTAGTTCCTCAATGGAGGAGTAATTAGCCTGTGAATAGAGGTGGAGCATCATTTCATGCCTTGTGTACTCAAAGTCTGAAAGAAAAGGCATATTGTCTTGCTTATTTCTGCACATAGTATGCACATTTTTATTAGTTACATTAAAATCTGTGGAATGTCTCTTTTCCTCCGTTGCCTGAGTCACTGAAAAATAAAATTTTGAGAAGGACAATAATGCAGAAAGTTTCCCAGCTATTTGGAGAAGTGAAGAACCCAGGAGGAAAGTGGAGTGTAGATCCTTGAATGAATAATGTGGAAAGGCAGAATATGTCAGGAATATAGGAAAGTTAGAATATGCCACTTCTGTTGGCACAGGAAGGACTAGACACCAGTTTCCTCAGTGAGTGGAGGGTGCTGCAGTAGGTGTCTCATGAATGTAGGCTGGGCAATGCTACATCTTCAGGGCTTCATTCAGTAATAACCTACAGCATGGATGGGTTCAGTAAATGGATCCTGGATGATGCTTTCCTCAGCCTTTCAGGGGCTGCATTAGCATCTTCAGGTCTTCTTTTTTGTCACCCCAGCTTCTCCTGAAGTTCTGGCAGCATTTGCTGTCTCAGGTTCTGCAGCCACTTCTGCCATGGCCTGGCCTTGGTCCCCAGTGAGTCCTAGTTAGAGACCTGAGCATAAACCTGCTTTATCTGTGACTAATGATGAAAGAGGACAAGCCACATATCATTCAGGGCAGCAGAGCAAGGTTGGATTTTGTGTGTTTGGGGCCTTATTCTCCTCTTCTCCCTGCATTTAGAGTAAAGACTCAGCTTTAGCGACAGTGACTCACCAGCTTGGCTTTAGGCTGTCTTTTCCCTCTGGGTTTCTACAATACCGTGATAGACACAGAAAGGGACACAGAGAAGAAAATACAAATATTTTGAGCACATCCAGGAACAAAGCAATTCTTGCAGAATGCATAAAATATGAATGTGTAAGCAAAGAGAAAGTACTCAAATACTTGCAGTAGCAAAGGCTCTTTTGCAACAATAGTTTTCAATATTTAAATATCCAATTCTGGTCGCCCTTGGGGTAACAATATAACTTGATTGCTGGCTGTTCCCTGCAACGGGAAGTTAAGGGGCATCAAGTATAATTTTACTGTACTAAACAGCTTTTGAAAAAAATGAACTGTAAGGCTGCGAAAGGAGACTATTTTCCTGAACTGTTTTGCCCTCTGAAATATTTTGATGGCATGACATACAATGTTTATTGGTTTACATGTCTTTATAGCCTTCAGCCTCTCTCTCTGTCAACACATTACTCTTCAGCTTCATTTTGCTCTTCTCTCTCCTCTGGTGCCGTGGGAACATAAAGCAAATGGTTCTGCTGTTCTCAGCTAGAAATTGTTTTTCATTATAATTTCAAGAGGGGCTTTGAAGTATCTACTTAGGCTCTCTCAGCTAATAAGAGACAAGGCAGTTGCTATGCTACTTGTTGATTAAATGAAAAACAGACCTGATAACATGTGAAATCTTCTGAAGGGAGGTGTTTCTTTTATGGAGATGAGTACTGAGCAGTTAAGACCTGAACTGCAAAGTTGTGTGTCTAAGGTTAAATGCCTAAATGATCACTTTAAGTTCCCAAAGCAAGGAGCTAGCTATCTGGAGTCAGAGTGTCAGGTGGTGTAAACCATCATTGACACTAGCTAAGCATTTGGGCACTAGGGGCTTTGAGGCCAAAGTGTCTGATCACTAAAAATCCTAAATTTTCAATTAATAACTAAATGGAAAAAAAATGTATTTTTCTGAGGTCCAATGTGACAGAAAATTCTAATGACACCCAGGAGAAGAGAAGATCCTCAGCTTTGCCAAAACCAGGCTAGTATATTTAAGGCCATAAATAACACATACCTATAAATCACAGTTTGAAAATGAGTTTCTAGGGAAAGCTCAAAAATACAATTTATGTTTCTGAAATAGAGTATAGACCTCTAAATTTAGGACAGCAGTCTAATCTAAAGCCCTGCATCTCTTTAGACACTGGAAGTCTCTTAAGTGTGTTGTACTCTTCAAGTCAGACTTAACACATTCTAAGAGCATGGAGTTCAGAATAAAATGTGTCACAATGAGTTCCACCACTGTGAAACACAACAGAAAGGGGTAACAGAGCAGTTTATTAATTAATGATTTTGCACAGGGAATAGAGTATGTATAATTTAAAAATTCATACTGAAAACTGTAACTCTGTTTTTTCCCTTGCTCTTGAAAATGGAAAACTCTGCCACAAAGGATGTAAGACCCATGAGTCCAGAGAAAGAACAGGTAAAATAAAGCATGATTTTGTACTCCAGTGATTTTAACACTGTTAGGAGAGAGCAGAAATGGTTCTGCTCCGTACAAAATTTCCTTCTATGTGTGTTTGTCTAAGTTGAAATGCAGAAGCAATCCACAGCAGCAGAACAGAAGATGCTATTACGCCTTGTCTTACTTTCTGTATGTTTGGTCCCACACTTGTTACCTGGACGGTGGTTACCATGTGAACAGCTTGAAGAGTGGTGAATGTACCTATAAGCTTATGGTTATCCTCTTAGAGTACAGGAGATCTGAGTTTAGTTCCCTTAAGCTAAGAAGAGCATTCTTCTGTTCCAGTTACTGGCAGCAAAACACCTGATTTTGTAGCCACTCACAAATCAACAGAGAGCAAGGGTCTGCATTCTGGCTTAACTGAGGAGCAAACATCAACTATACATGTACATTGAATGTGAAAGCTCAAGACAGAGATGCACATTTTCAGATACATTCATATCTCCAGCTGGAAGAACAAGCCAGCTACTGTCAGCACCCTTCTCTCCCATGTCTGAGCAGCTAATGTGTTTTCCACCCCTACTCCAAGGAGTCTAGATTTTAGGTGACACATGACTGTCTGTTGCGACATATGTCTTTCTTTGAATGCGGTTCTACAGAGGTCATAGAGATGTATTATCTAACATACATATTTCATGCATATGGTGTTAACATTTCAGTGGTTGCCTTAATATTACATACTAGGTGAAGAAGTAAGAGCTCACCATCAGGGCGTTGTTAGACAGTAGCATTGGACTTCTTCTGAATATACTGGTTTCTGAAAGCAAGGATACTTAAGACGTTAGAAGAATAGCTAACTTCTTCTATTAATTCATGCTTTCTGGAGATGTGAAGGTAGGGAGATTGTCCTAGGCCAGAAGTGTCCATAGATATTTCCCACTTCATAGCTTTATTTCACCTTTCTTTTCATTTTCTATTTTATATTATGATGAGGGTTGTTGTTGTCTTATTTTGGGTTGGAGGTGGTTTGTTGTGGGTTTTTTTTAATAGCTTCCTTTTTAAAAAACATGCACATTCTTTAACAGTTAGATACAGAGAAATAGATCAGTAATTTCAAGCTCATAAAAGGAAATTTTGTGCAGGGATAATTTTTTGTTTATTGTTTCAGATTTTCTATATTGCACTTGGCAATTTCATTCAATCTATGCACTGAAAAAAGAAATCTTCTATTTCCAAAACAAAAGAAAATTCCAGTTGCATGGTAACCGGCCCACGTACTAAGCCCTAGAAATGCCAGATCCAGAGGGCTCAGGACTTTGCCAAAGAATCAAAGTGCTTTTAACTGATTTCTTCATATGATAATAACTGCACAGGGGTTTTAACCACTACACTATACAAAATGATCCTGTAGCCAAAATCTTTGCTGTCACTGAAGTCAAGGGAGTTACACCATTGGAGAAGGGGATTTTAGGTCTTCCCAAGCAGTTTGTCGTTGTGCAGCCTGCAGAGGGGAGTTTGCCTCCACCAGAGATGGGATGTCTCACCATGCAAAATGCTCTTTCTGTCAAAAAGGAACTTTACTTGACACTGTGGACGTTAGTTCCACATAGTAAGAGGGCATAAGAATGAAGGGCATGGGGGGAGCCAGGAAGGCCTCTCAATGTTTGCGATCCTTCTAATGTTACAGAAGAAAAAAGACAGACACAGCTGCACGATTTTCCTCTGGGCATTTCACATTAGCCTGATAGTTTCAAAGACTGTAATTACTTTGGCTTCCCTGATGATGTGGATCCACTGGAGATGTATTTCAAGAAACTGGAAGGAAGACTTGAAACTGGCATACATGCCTTGCTAAGGAACACAACATAGGGAACTATGATCAGAAAGATCGTCACTGGTCTCTTGAATAAGTCCCCAAACAAAAATTTCTTCACAGTTCAGGCTGTAGTGGGCTTTCATGAATAACCAGCTGACAAAGTTTCTTATTCATAGCATTTGGTTTCTCCACAGTCATGAACTAAAGCAAAAGTGAACTGATGGAGATATCCTTGATTTTCTGCCTAACACTGAATACACCTCAGACTATGGCTTTCACCTTGGTGTTTCATCCGATTACAGTTTTTGATTCACTGAAGTCCTCAACCTTTAATCCACAGAAAATGACGGGTAGGACATTAGGGTAACAAGAGTAGCATCTATGGCAATGTAGATGTTGTGTATTAAAATCATTATTATGTGTTCAACAGATGCAGCTGGAAATATCTGCCATAATACAAAATTTCAAATACAGTAAAAATCACTGTCATATGCTGTATTCATGTTTGAGTGGGAAGGGAACACCTGACTTTTACTGCCAAAGTTTTGAAACTGTTTTGATTCCAAAGTTGTTTCATTTTGAACACTGGAGTCAAAGTGCTATTTTCCAGTTGTGCTCTCAGCCTGAACACACACCCACAGTACCTAAGGGATATGTTTCTTCACAAGTGTATGAATGCCAGAAAAGAACTGTTCATCTTTGGAAGGACTGGCAATTCAGTAGACTGAAAGTGAATCTTTGCTGAAATGGGCCATATTTCATTCACACATGTCTGTCTGCTCTCTATGTGCCCCCAGTTCTGTGGGCAGCACTTGGTCCTCAGATTTGCCACAGTTCAGTGTTGTGCAGCTGCTTGTGGCAGCCCAACCCATGTGGAGTTTCTCATCGCCCCTCTGTCTCCTCTCCCCGTGCTAAGTCCTTTACTCACTGTATTTGTGACTCTGGATGTGACAGAAGGCATCCCCTTTCACATCTTCAGGTATGTAAATTTGTCTCTTGATTTAGTTGTGTCCTCTCTCTTGCTAGCCACAAAAGCACCAGCCAGCCCTAGTCCCAGTAATATAGCTAGACTTGCCCAATCCGTCTGGACTAAAATCTGGATGGCACAAGGGTGATAGTCTCTTGCTCTGTGGTTGTCACTGAAGAATCTATCCTATCTCTGCTCTCCAGGGTAGATTGTCAGAATTCTGATGGACTGGTTTCAACTGGTATGGCTGTTTGACCTGAAAAATAAATGGATGAAACACAGACTCTTTGATCTAGGTGTGGTAGTCCTGCTGCTGGAATGAGACAGGATTCAAGAAGCTGGAGTCTGGTATGTAGGATTTTCTGGACTAAAGCCAGGGAGCTTGATTAATAACTCAGCAGGATAGACTGCTCCATCTTCTAAGTGGCTGACAACTTCAGGCTCTAAGTGCCCAGCTATTCATACAGGGACCAGCACAACCGGAAAATATCTGTATTGGTTATATAGAGCCTTCATTGCTGGTTTATTCTGTCAAAAGTGGTTGAATTAATTCATCTCTTTGCAGACAAAACACAGGTTGCAAGTGGCTTGTAGTCTGCAGAACCTCTGAATCAAACCATGCATCTGTTTCAGTCCAAGTGGCTCCATCTCTATAAACAGCTGGTGTGAAGTTCTGTGTTGCTTCTTCAAGATAATATTAGACTGGAGTTCTGGAAAGCCTACAACCTTCTGTATTGTCTGTTTTTAAACCTCAGTTGGAGATAAACCAGTGTATGGGATACTAGGTAAGAATATTCTGTTCCATAAAAGTATCTATACTCTTAGTAGTTTTGAGGGACCAATCCATTGTAATGGATTGTATCTGTATCTGTATCTGATTGTAAGGGGTCCTTCTCTAAGACTTATCTTACTTGAGTCTTAGCCTTTGACCATTTTGTTTCAGAATTATAGACTGAGTTGGACCTCACTTAAAACCAGCAGCCTCTAAGATCCGTTAAGTAATATGAACTTAAAACACTTTGCAACCAGATAGCCAAATCTGTAGAAAACCTCCTGCAAAGTACATGCATCAAAACCAATGTCCTTGTGAAATCCATGTTGACAAAGGATTTGGAGGAATGTTGCCTTAGGATAGATTGTATGTGCAGGGCACCAAGGTGGGAAAACCAACACTGAGGAAAGAAGCACTAGTCACTCTCCAAACAAGTACTGAGAGCCTGACCCTCAAAACAAACAAACAGAGCTTACCAAGAATGATTTTTTGGAGTGAAGTGCTGGCTGAAAGAGGCATGGATCTCTTGTAACAGGAAGAAGTCTCCTCTTGTTTGTTTCCTTCTAAGTTCAGTTAAACAGTGCTTTGTATAGTCTTTATATATAAAGAGTTTGGTGAAACACCTGATTTTAGCAATTATATCTCCTCCAAACTGAAACAAGCTTCAGGGTTCATTTGTTTTGCTAACCAGAAAGGTAAAAGAAGGCACTGTAGAAAGTCCATTATGGAAATTAATTGAGAAAAGACAAATTCCTTGAGCATCAAACAGAAAAAAGATATATCTGAATTATCCCTATAGAAAGTACTGGCGCCGGGGAACAAAACAATGAAAGAGCAGGGAAGCCACTGAGGCAGTGGGAGGACAGGCAGAAAATGTCTGCAGCTGAATATGAAATTGTGTGGAAAATAAGGGAAGAGGTCATGGTAGTCTAGACGAGAAATTATGCCAAACAGGCAATATGTTTGGGCAGCAGGGATGATGAGGAAAAGACTAATTTTGTAAGTATTTGTAGAGAAAGAAGCAGCAGGACATTAGGGTGGGAAAGGGGGTGAAAGAAATGAAAGGTGACGTGAAGGTTGAGAGCCTGGAAAGAGAAAGAAAATGTTTCAACCTCCAAAGTTCCAACTGTGATTATGCAGCTGTCAGCCCTGCCCCTTTAATTAAGTAATTGATTAATTAAAATAAAGCACTTAATCTCTCCATTTACATATTATGCCTCCCACTAACCAGTGCTGACTGTGGGGTCCTCATCAGAAAGCTCTTTCCTATTTGAATTCATGTTGGTTCCCAAACATATTACTTTCTAAATAGGAAATGACAACATTGGCTCAGTGCCCCAGTATCGTCGCAGCATTGCCATATGTCAGTATCATGCTAAACATAGTAAGCAGAAGACCCAACAATATAATTATTGAGGACATCTGTCAGCAGCACAAGCTGCATCTGGGATTAGTAGCTGTAATACTGGAAAGACCTGTAAGAAGCAGAGAGGAAAGTCCTTTTGTGTTGGCTTGGATTTTCAAGAATAGGAGCCAGATCCTCAGCTGGTGTAAATTTAAGCCATTCAAAGAAGCTAATGAATACAGTGTCGGCTGATACTAGCTAAGAATCTGACACTGAAAATTAGGCCAATGTCATTAAGTACGAGATTTAATATTTTCTGTGTAAAGATAGAATGCCTCAAAACAATCTGAGTTTACAATGTGGAAGATAATTTATTAGTGGAACCAGCACGTACAGACTGCCTCTGATCTCAGATCTGAAGGATTGTGGACAAATTCAGAAAGACCCTAAAGATGGTTAAAAATTCTCTTTAATGTTCTTTGTACATCAAGCATGCAGTATTGTAATTTTATGTTTCAGATAAATTATAGGTAGAAAAAAATAAATCTTTTGAGCACATATAACACTCACTAAAGACTCTTCATCCACAGAAGTTTATTTTGTAGTCTGCACAGGCCGACTGTCCAGTGAAACCAGTGACACATACAGATTATACCTATTTATTAATCTGAGGGCAAGCTCCTGTTGAGAAGCCAAGTAGCTGCATTAGTGAAATGCTGCATTTGGGTTAATATCCCCTGTAGAAATCATATAGCCATATTTGTGCCATGCTGTGCTTATTCTAACATACCATAGCTCTCAGCAAGACTTAATATTTCAAACACCAGGTTGCTCTAATATTGGTTATATAGCTTCTGGGCTGGAGGTTATTCACGTTTAAATACATGGCAGAAAGGCTTCACTCCCTGTGTCTGTATACAAGCCCTGAGGATTTCCAGCCAGTTTACAGCCCTATCATTTAAGCAGCCAGTGTACAATGAGGAGTTGTATTGCCTTCTTTCACAGAAAAACCAAAGGGATTATGCCTATGAAATGTTGACACGCAGATTTTGAGCAATAACAAGGAAAGTTGCTTTCCAAAGAAAGTGCCTTGTCATGTATTAGATGAGAAATAAAGAAGAAAGGTTGGTCTCCCCTGATAAATGGTCTTCCTGCATGTATCATAAAACTTTTCACTCATTTACACTGCAGATTAACGAACAAGGGCATCTTTGCCCCTCAGTCAGGTTTGTAGTCAAGAGAAAACAAGCTCATATATACTGTTCTCTCTCTCCACTTTTTAAGATTTTTTGCTTTGAAAGATTTGTTCAAGCCCTAAATCCACAATCTATATGTAGTGAAGGATTACAATAAATACAGTAGATTACACAATTGACAGAATGTAGAGATTTTATTTTTTCCTAAAGCTGAGAAAAATTCTTCCTAGTGTAACTGAGAGTGTGGGGGGACCTAAGAGAGGTATGCCTCTTAACCTCACTCATTCAGCAGGAGGTTCACTGAGACACTTATGCTTTATGGGTCTGTGTGTGCCTGTATATGAGCTAAGTGTTTAAACTCTTCCCCTAATCAGTGAAGATACGGTCCGTAAAGCCTGTAGGTCTAGAGAGTGATTCAGCTGACTAAAGGCTCTACTTTAACTTTAATGCTTTGAATTGCCTTCCTGAGGTGTTTATTGCTCTCCCCTGACTGTAGAGGAAGCATATGGAGCCTAACGTCCTAACTGAAAGCCTCTATACATTCCTGTTTTCCCCCAGCAACATACCCATTCCAGGCTGGCAAACAAGGTAGCCAGTTAACTGAGGTTAAAATTACTGGTTATTATGATGAGAGATAAAAAAATGAATTCAGAAGAAAGATAATCTGATACAAACCTGTGACTGCACCCAAACCATCAAGATATTTTCATGTACATAACACGTAAAAAGCATTTTCTTTCCAGAATTCAGTTGTATCTTTTCTAGACGGGACAGGAGGGAAAAAAGTCATAAGCATTGAAAAGAAGAGGGACAGGAGAACTAAATGTACGTTTGCAGGGTCTTGCTGCTGGTTGTGCTTTTCAGTGGGCTGAACACTGCTTGAATCTTGTGTGAGTATGATGGATGAAATCACATGGTTATTCATTGACTGCATGTACTCTTCTTTTGCCATGACTGTCAATGGCAGGGCCTGAATAAGCAGTTGTTTTAATTCCATTATCTTAATAAAATAGAAAAAACATCCTCTAAAATAGTTTCAAGCCTCTGGCCTCACATAAGTTCTTCCTCTCCTCTTCAAATGACAGAGGAGCTGAGACAAAGTTTTCTCTCAGGTTGAAAAATAAAGAAAAAAAAACCCTGAAACCTGACATATTCTTTAGATAACAATGGCAAATTTGGAAAAAAAAAAAAAATGGAAATTTCGTATTGGTTCATTTTCAGGTATCTTTTTCCTCAGATAACTGAGGATAGGTGGTTTTATTCTGGTATTAAAATGCAGGACAATGGCTCAAGCCAATGGCCTGGCCCTGAAAACACAAATTTGTCTGCATCAGTAAACCTATCCACCTCACTGACATTACTTACATGTGGAAAATCTCTGTCTTGAATAATAGTTTGAAGGGTCTGTTCCAAGTGGGGCTGAAGTGAGACTCAGATACACACCCTTAGCTTGGGGGTAGATTTCACTATTGCTGTTGAGGGAAAACACCCAGTTCAGAAAACTATTCTCTTTCTTTCTAAAAATAAAACACAGTTAAAGAAACACAGACCTGCAGAATGAATAACTTATTCTTGGCTGATTGCAGCTCTGTAGTGAATTTTGATGGTCGAGTTGAAAATAGTGCTTGGATGAAAAGGAGTCTGTAATGGAAACCATGCAGGAGCTTTAACACTACCCACAGTGCCAGCGAGTTAGTGCTCTGCCCAGGGAGCTCATAAGAATATCAGTCATATGGGGAACTATGCACCTATTGGACTTGTTCACCAAAAAATTAACTTCAGAATCTATAGCCTCAGATTCATGAGTTTAACTGTGTTTGAATGATCTGTGAATTTTATGGTATTTCACATACATCTCTATAGGAACTATTGGACCCATACAGCTTGTCTTTATTTGCAATGCCGTAGACCTCATAAGCATTCACTTAGGTGTAGCATATTTAATTTTTTAATGGGTTAATGCTTGTTCTTTCAGGAGAGTTTCTCTATATACAAGGCAATTACTTAAACCAATGCTTGTTTAGTTCACCTAACCAGAGCAGTCACGTAATCTTTAGGCCTTTTCATATCTTGCCAGAATTTTTATTAATGGAATAGTGTTGTTCCTGTCTTAAATATTCTTTTTCAGATTTTTCCAAGCGGAACAAGAATGTGAATAACCTAGTGTTCAGCAATGAGTTTTGAACAGATTCTTATTCTCCTGTCTTATTTTTGATAAGGGAAATAGAGTAACCAACAATAGACCACATTTATACCATTACACTAGATTTTTAAGGCAGGTAGTGTTTGTGTTCTTGCAGGGAAGATTTGAGGGAGAAATGGAGGATGGAGTTAGCAGTTTTCTTTGTTGACATTTCCAAAGCATTCCCCAAAGCACTATTCTTATTTTTTTTTCTTTGGAATCATACTGCAAGGCATGGCTGAAAGTTTGATTTCCATCTGATTTTCTCAGTGTCCTGCTATAATGTTTTACTGCTTGAATTTCTTCTTCACTTTCCCTTCTTGAGGGCACATGCATGCATACACATTCATACAACTATATCACACAACAAAGAGCACTTAGATTCAAACCTTTGTTAAACCCTAAACTGTACATATTAATTCACACCTGAAGTCTCACATGCAATAGCTACTTTTCAGCTACCAGTTTCACAAAGGCATTTCATGACTCCTTATGGCAGTTCTTTCTTTACAGAATTAATTCAGTTTCACACAGCCCTCGGGATAATAGCATTTACTAAAAATAAATTAATAAATGGCATCATTATTCTATTTCTATATTTGTAAAAACCAGGGACTGACTCTTATTTTGGTCAAGCCTGTCTAAAATCATAACAATTCTCCTGACATCAGAGGAACTACCTTCATGTCAAAGTGCTGTAAGCTAATAAGGAATTTGGCCAGACGATTTCATATTGCAGGGGAAACATGTTATTTGTGCTTGTAAAACCAAAGCAGTTACAACCCCTTTTCTACTGCACATTCAGTAATCTGACTCACTCCTGCTCTTCTAAGTCCCTGCCAGGGAACACTAGGACATGACTAACATCTGTTATATATTTGTTTATTCCTCTCCTTCCCAGGCAATAATCATGTGCAATGACCAATGGAGTATTTAGAATACACCCTATACACATACACTAGTTAAGGTAAGGTCAAAGATGTGCAGATTGTTTTTGCAGCAGGAGGTGGTGAGGTTTGTTGTAACTCTTTGTTCCCATGGGAATTTATTTCCCACTTTGGGTCATCTGTGAGGGAACTCTCTCTCTTGCACTGACACACTTACAAATGTTTTATTGGAGCAGCTGCTCTGGCTGGGAAAATTTTTATGTGCCAGTTTTATGTATGCTTTCCTCTCAGGATGCTACCAGTGGGCTCGCTTTGCCTTTACTTTTTCCTCCTTCACACAAAATGAGGTCTTGCTTAAATTTGCACTTCTCGCTTTTCAAGTAAACTTGAATCCTTCAGGTTGTATTCATGGAAATGTCTTTAATACTGCACCATGCTGAAAGGAGCCCCTCTGAAGTACTGCTGTTTTCTACCTCATTAATAGAGATGATATTCTCAGAAAGCACCACTGGGGGTTTTATAATTGTTGTAAACTAAACATCCAAAAGCATTACATGCAGAGGAACATAAAAATATTTCATGGTGGGAAAGGAGGGAGAAGGAAAAGAAACAATACAGAAAAACTAAATATATAAGGGAAATTCATCATAATGGAAGAAACACATTGAAAAAAAGGGTACTTGAAAAGAATATTCCATATTTGAAGAGTATGGCAATTATGATAAAAGCTTATTAAAAGTAAAATATAATTAAAAGGTATGGAATTTGGACAAAAGAAGTGCTTGAATGGTTAGAATGTTGGCTTTGCCCACTGCTAGTATTATTTCAAAGTGGTGTTGAAGAGTGCTACAGTCAACTCTGGGAGGAAGATGACAAACTGTTAGAGCAAAACCTGCGAAACAGAACATTCTTGGCCACCGGATTGGTCCAGGGTCTGATTCTAAAAAGACCATTTGCATAGTTGTGAACATGCTTGATTTTTATAGCAACACAATGCCTTCAAATTGGATTAATTATTGCAGTGTTTTACATTAAAAACTTGTGATCTGATTCTGCAATTAAAATATGTAATATATATGTTGCTGGTTTAGGTACAGAAGATTCCTTTCATTTTCTTCCACAATGAAACACTTCAGTCAAATGGGCTCTGAAAACAATTTTTACTGCTGACTCCTCTGCATTATAGCTTCATTTGTGGAGTACACAAGCAGCCATAATAACAGCCTCAAACATAACTTTCAAAACACACTGCTTTTGTACTTCAAAAGAGATATGTCCCCATTTCTTTTGTATATGTCTTTTCTCAAGCCTTTTGTTCTGCACAAAGAAATACAGACCTGACCTGACAAAACCACTTTTCTTGATGGAGTAATCAAAATTATCCTGCCTGAGTAAATCTGAGAGCTCTTTTGCTGGGGCTACCTGGGAGCATAAAGGCATATGTTTTGTTGTTATCTCTTGGAAAAATGCGGACTAGGGTGTAAAAAGAGATAATTATGTTTAAAGCTAGAGTCTTACCGGTCCTCTGACCTTCAAGAGACAGACAGCTGTCATCTCAGATGGAGACCCATTGAATTCATTGAATGTACGTAAGGGCCTTGAGAACTATAATTGTAATGAGGAGCTAGATGCTCATGTGTTTCACTCAAAATATCCCAACGCCTGCTACCCTGCAAGGCAACACGCGCCCTGGGTTTTGATACTCTCCAGGTGTCTGTCCATACTGCTTGAAGGGTCAAAGCTGGTAAGTGTGCTATGAACTTATTTCCCAGAGCATCCCCAGAAAGAGAGAAAAACTGGTATAGCTCCTTTTTTCACTTATTCACCCAGAATAACGAACATGCTCTATGATGTTGAGGGCTCACTCTCATCTGCTTTATTGCATACCTGTTACTAAATAAATGCATAAAAAAGTTCTTTAAAACAGCCTTTTTCCACCAGGCCACTGCTAAAGAAAGCAGAACTCAGCACAAAAGGGGCAGGTAGACATTCCTGAGGGAATGTAACTACCACAAAGAAAAACAGATCCTAAGCTGACCAAGTAAAATACCCCTTACCAAGAAAAGCAGCCCACACGTCTTTGCAGCACCTTGTCTGAATGTATGTTTCACCCTTACCCCCTCATCCTCATTCTCTGCTTGTTCATATGATGCTCAGACAATCCAAACCTGTCTGGAGCAGCATACCTGTGTTTTCTTCGCATGAAAACCAAGGATGGGAGGGAAGAGCAACTAAGTTTTAGCAAGGCCAAGTCAATAGTTCCAAAGATTCTGAGAGACACGAGTCTAAGTCTGGAATTTATACACATTCCTGGAATTTCCCCACCTCAATGGCACTGTAAAGCTGCTTGAATAAAATGGAGTGGAGGAAATCAGCCATTTCAGATGATTCATGTATGCTTCTGCCTCCACTCAACTCATATATTAAACAATATCTCATTGAAGTTTATAATCAAATGCTTATATTTTTTTCTTTATGGTATCGGTAAGCAATGGCCCCTTTGTCTACAATCTGTCTCATAAATATAAAGTCAACTGTGACTTCAAGTTGTATTAGATTTAGGTATAGAAGACATTTGTTAATGTAAATAGTTTAAAATTCTTCTAGTTATTACTAATTTTCTTAGAACCCCGCGGTTAAATTTACATTGGCAAGTTCATAGATTGCTTTTGGCCAGGAGAAAACTCATATGGAAAAAAGCATTTCACATCCACATAACTGATGAATATGTCTGATAAAGCAACTTAATAATATGTTATCTTTAAAATATGTATGTTTTTACTCTGTGAGTGATAATAAAGTTTAGGTTGTTTTAGTAGCAAATCTCCTTAGGAAATTGGAGGTGCAGAATCAGAATGTTTTCTACCATCACTTGTTCTACATTCTTACCCTCTCTTCAAACAATTTTTCAATGTAGAATGTGTCACACTTATCACAATCACTGTGCTTTTCATTTGGGAAAACTGATTTTCCCAACACGTTTTATATTGTGTTTGAATCATGCAGAACTGTATGACTGTAGAAATTGTGTTTTTGTAAGAATTCAAAAGGACACATATGTGACAGTTCAGTGAACACCCCACATACACATGTAGAAAACAATAAAAATGAAGGGCTGTCCCTTAAATCCATGCCAATCCCAACTGAGAGGTAAGAGGGTTTATACCCTCATTCTCTCTATGGCTATTTTCTTTTTATTCAGGTCTTACAATAAAACAGAAGAATTGCCCAGAGGGTTTCACATGGCAAAAGACAGTTATAAAGCTGTGGATCCAGTAGAACTTCTGACTCTAGTTTTCATAATGTTTCTTCACAGCTGAAGCATAGATCAGAAGCAAACCTGATTTAAAAATGGGATCTGAAAACAGCTGCGAACTTGTGACATGATGAGGGACCTCATTTGGAGACAGACAGACTGTACACAGCACGTCTGGCGTAGATGTGATGAGCCCACCTTGTTGGGCACTTTCAACTTTTGTTGCACATTTGAGCCCAGCAAGCCCAGCTTACCAAAGTACAGCACACTGACCAGGGATGCACAGAGTGACTATGTTTTGTGCTTTCAATAGGCCTGGCAGCCACCACCAGAACATGCACAATGACCACCTTTGTGATTTTTGAATGTCAAACAGTCTAATCAGAGCCATTATTTTGAGTGGTGCATCAAGTATTTATCTTGAACAAACAGCTTTCATCCAGCAGAAGTGGTAAGAGACTAACATACCATTAGTCCCTACAATAAATCAGGCTGTGGACTGATGTGTTCCAGTCTTGAGCTGGAGATGGCTCTGACTTTCAAGGCTTTGACTTTTCAGTCTCAGACTTCTTCCATGTTCCAAGTTCCACAAAGACTTGCTGTGAAAGAAGGGCAGTTGCCACTTAATCAGGGAATTTGTCAAATGCATCTTATTGTCAGGGAGTTTTTCTTGATGTCACCCTCTTGAATTCCTCAAATTTTATCTGCATGTAGATACAGAAATAGCTCCACACTTCTTCGACATTTTCATTATAAGCATATTTGCGAACTACAGAAATGTCTACCATTGTTCAAATACATATAATTTAATCAACATTTCAAAGAAATTAGCTTATTGTTTCCACAGAACAAGCATTAATTTTTACAGCCAAATATATTACTGATAGAAACTGTTCAAAGTATCAGTGACTAATTATATAATCAGTTCACATTTTGGCAAAAACATTATTTGTCAATCGGTTCTTGCAGGCCAGGCATCACATTCCTTTGTTAGCTACTGCCTGGCCAGAGTATGATTTTTTTCTTTTTAATCACTTTTCATGAGAAGATTCCTTTGCTCCCTTTGAGCTATATTGGAGGGCATTAGAAATGTGCCATTATGCCTGAATAACTGATGGGTGCTGTTAATTCTCCTGTTAAAACATTCACAGCTTTAACTGAAATACAGTTTGTATAACAGACGCAGCTCACTTACCCACCTCAGTCAACTGTTTGCAGGATACTTTTGTGATTCCTCATTAGTTAGCATGTCTGCCTTCTGCCACAAACTGACTTACGTTCCTCCCATCTGTTGCAAACCCAATTTAATTATCAGCCACCACTATGAACACAAGAAATACTTTTATGCACAGAATTCTTTCCCTACTGTCAGAATTTATGTGAAGTAATGTTTTCAAGTAAAGTTTTCGTAACAGATTAGTTCAAAAGATCTGTATCTGTATACGTCGTGTTTTTATTGGTGTTAGGGTCTAGACACAGTAAGATCAATCAATAATTCAGATGAAACCATTTTTTCATACAGATTTATCTGGTTATTTATTTTAATGTTTGCAAAATGTAACATTTCTTTGGACTATTTCTACAACTGTATGTTAGAGATTTTGCAATTACTCAATACTCATAGTGCATGCATCACAACATTCTCAGTTATTAGAACTATCTGAAATAGAAAGGCCAATAGAAATGAGACACCATTAAAAATAATTATTAAACTAGAAATTAGCTAAACCCCAACAATCACAGCATAATGGAAAAATAAACCAGAACACTTAAAATCTAAAAGTATATGAAGAACTGAAGAATCATTATATTTAGTAGGAAAAGAAATATCAAAATGAATTCTAATCTCTGTTAACTGGTTATCGCTCCTAAGAATCAAAAAGAAAAATCTGAGCTGTGTAGAAAGAATCCTCGTAGTCCATTTGTAGACTAGTCAATTCGTATGATAATGATGTTGAAAATATTTTTTACATATACTAGCAACACTTTAAAAAGAAAACTGCCCCTATTTTTTCCCATTTTAAATTGGAAATTTTGAAATTAGTTGTGAAACATTAAAACTGTTTTAAAATTGTTTTTTGTGCACATCTGATGCTGGTTAGCCAGCTGGATTAATTTTCATTTTTTTTCACATATTAATCTATACTGTTTGTATTGGGTTTATGTGCTAAGGTTTTGGTAGTGGGGAGGTGGCTGCAGGGGTGTCCTCTCACAGAAGGGACCAGAAGCTACCCCCATGTCAGACAGAACCAGTTCCAGCAAGCTCTAAGATGGACCACTGCTGCTGAAAGCTCAACCCATCAGTGATTTTGGCAGCACCTCTGGGATGACATATTTAAGAAAAGGTCAAAAAACCCTGTGCAGCATTTGTGAGGAGTGAGAAAATGTGAAAGAAACAACTATGCAGCTACAAAGTCAGTGAAGGAGAGGCAGGAGGTGCTCCAGGTGCAGAGATTCCCCTGCAGCCCATGGAAAAGTCTGTGGTGAAGCAAATTGGTCCTCTGCAGCCCATGAAGAACCATGCTAGAGCAGATAAGCACACTGCAGCCCACAGAGGACTCCATGTTGAAGCAGGCTTCTGGTAGGAGCTGCAGCCCATGGAGCGAAGCCCATGAAAGAGCAGGTTTGCTGGTAGGACCTGTGGCCCATGGGGGACCCACGCTGGAGTTATCTGTTCCTGAACAACTGTACCCTGTAGAAAGGAGCCACACTGGAGCAGTCTTGAAGAACTGCAGCCCAATGGGAAAAACTCATGTTGGAGAAGGTTGTGAAGGACTGTACCTTGTAGGAGGGACGCCACGCTGGGGAAAAGCATGTGGAGGAAGGAATGGCAAAGATGAAGTTTTATGGTCTGACCACAACACCTATTCCCTATCCCCCTGTACTGCTCTTGGGGAGGAGGTAGAAGAGTTAGGAGGGAAGCTGAGCCTGGAAAGAAGGGAGGGGTGGGGGAAAGGTGGTTTTAGTTTTGTTCTTATTTCTTACTATTCTACTCTGTTATTAATTGACAATACATTAAATTAATTTCCGTAATTTGAGTCTATTTTGCTTGTGATAGTAATTGCTAAATGATCTGCCTGTCCTTATGTTGACTCACAAGCTTTTCCATGGCATTTTCTCCTCCTACCCTGTTGAGGAAGGGAATGACATAGCGACTTGGTGAGCATCTGTCAGCACAAAGGTCAACCCACCACACTATGTCTGAATAGTATTTTCTGAAAATAATTCCCATAATTCATTTGAGTGTTATCTTAATTTCACAAAGGGCATAATTGTTTCTGGTTTTTATTACTGAGAACAAAGTCTTTCAGTTTTACTTCCTCAAACTGTTCTTAATATACAGCAAGACTTCAGTAACATCCCTGACTGATAAAGTTGCCTGACACTGTCTTTTAGATCCCTCTTTGCTTTATCATTTGACCAAACTTTATTTGGTGTGGCATGGCCAATGTTAGATCTCTTTTTACAACTACTGTTTTCTTTCTGGAAAATTTCACCTAACATGGTCCAAACTTTGGCCAGGAAAATGTATTGCCTTGACCTTGTTCAACATGCTGGCAGCCCTTCCTCTGCAATGCTCATAAGCCTGCGTTTTGGTCCCTGAGCTGGGTCAGATGTGAGCACTAGCAATGATTGTAGGATATCATGTTGAACAAAAACTGAAAGAAGGAAGTAGATGAACTCAATATAAAGATGGAAGGTGGGGATGGGAGAATGTGACTGAATATCAGTGACTGAGGGACAAGAGAACCAGATCAGATGGGAAGCAAGGACTGGTGCTAGTATAACCAAAGGCAGGAGGAGCTAGACAGGGCTAGGAATGATGAATGTTTTGATGGCACCTGCTAATGGCTAAGCAAAAGGCCTGGTGCTGAAAGTAGTTGTGGGAAAAGATGTATATGAGTATTTAAGTTTGGATATTAGCACTGGCAACCAGTTTACCACTGGATCAAGAGTGTACTTTTGAAAGAAATCTCCTGTTGGTCCCTGATACTGTGTTCTGGTTGACATGATACAACACACATCATAGATTCCTTTTAGATTAAACTGGGAAATGCACTATAGAACTTCAGTTACCGTACTTCTGCCTATGCACTGTTAAAGCTTTTGGCCCCTTAGCTACCTATGGCCTTCAAACCTAAGGAGCAAGGTGGCTTGCATTCATGTTCTTAGACTTGGCCTGAAGACTGTGTACTCACTATGTATAGCACTTGGCCTTCTCCTATGAAGACAGGCTGAGAGAGTTGGGGTTGCTCAGCCTGAAGAAGAAAAGTCTTCAGGGAGACCTTACAGTGGCCTTTCAGTACCTTCCAGTTCCTAAAAGGGGCCTGCAAGAAAGCTGGAGAGGGACTTCTTACAACGGTAGGTAGCAAGCAGGCAAAGGGTAATGGCTTTAAACTGGAAGAGGGTAGATTTAGATAAGACATAAGGAAGAAATTCTTTACTGTGAGGGTGGTGAGGCACTGGACCAGGTTGCCCAGAGAAGCTGTGGATGCCCCATCCCTGGCAGTGTTCAAGGCCAGGCTGGATGGGGCTTTGAGCAACCTGGTCTAGTGGAAGGTGTCCCTGCCCATGGCAGGGGGATTGGAACTAGATGACCTTTAAGATCCCTTCCAACCCAAACTGTTCCATGATTCTATGGACCTTCTCTTGGATCCAGGTGACTTTAAGTCTTAGTAATTACTTTTGGGTGAGAGCATGAAATAATGTGAGTGTTCGCCAGAATGATGTTTTTATGGCATCCCTCTGAGAATGTGAGATGCATATGCTAAGACATTGCAGTGGGAGGCACAAGAGAGGGCAAGGCCTGCAGGTATAGGGGGATTGTTCCTGAGCGGAAAAGCTAAACTTGGAGTAATTAACATTCATATTATCTGGCTGGAACGTGCTTTGCTGCGTGCTGCCCTATCACTTGTAGCTGGGTTGCCTCTGAGAGAAAGCTGGTTGGGTCATTTCAGCAAAAGCCAGGAGAAGTGAGCTGGCACATATCCAATGTAGATAAATGTTGATAAATGGGGAACCAGATCTGGGAGCAGTTTCCAGACCTGGAAGGTAACTATTTGATAAATGCAGGTGCATCCCAAAGCCAGGATGTGAAGAGACTGGATACATGACAGGGGACCAAGAAGGACCCTTCTTGGTGAGGGAGTGAGGGGACTGAGAGGACTGGGACAGCAGCTGTAATGAATGGACAAGGAAAAGGCACCCATTCTTTGGGGAAAAGGCAGGGTATCTGAAACATAAAAGTTTTGTCATGCCTTGCTTCATTTTAATGTTATTTCATTATTCCCTCTATAATTTATTTACTATCTTTATGACCTGAACTACTGCAGCCCTTTCAGTTTCTCTGTCTGTGAAGCATTCCCCAGGTCTCTTTGTTTGAACATGCTCAGACACCACGGGCACATGAATGGGTTAGTCTGAAGAAAGTCTATTTGGCTTGCTACTAAATGATTTCGCATCACCTCCAAGAGTCAAATCTATCCCTGGATTGTCAGTGCTTACCTTTCAAAGCAAAAGTTTCCTGTCTTGTCTGCTTTAAAATGCAAAATCTGATATTTTTTTTCCCTTTTGAAGCAACTTGTCCACATCTTTGCCTCAGGCTTCACCTCTTCGTTCATTTGTTGACAACCTGATTTTTCAATATTTTAGATTGCCTTTACTGGCAAGCTCAAGAGAGGAAATAAAAAACTTGGCATCCACTGAGAATTAATTTCTTTCCTATCTCTGATACAAAGTAGGGCAAAAACTCATTAGTGGTATGCTTGCTGCTATGAAAAGCTTACTTCACCTAGGACATCCCCAGAGAAGTCTGTCAGAATATAAACCCTAATAGCAACTGATACACATATTAACTGATCCTTATTCAAAACTCCAGCTGAAAGAAACACTTCTGTGACCAGCATTTCAGAAAATACCCTTTAAGTTACACTTGATGTGGTGCTGACATTTACAAACTCATCCCTCATCATTGTCAACATGAGTAGAGAAAGACACAGTTTGTTTATAAAGTCAAGGAAAAGGAGAAGTAGTTGGGATATTAAAAAGCAGTGTGATGCAATGAGGTGATCAGACTTCAATTGCCAATTTTTGAGTTTATTTTGAGACATTTAAACATCCAGTGAAAGTTCTACATGCAATTGGTCAACCTTTTTTGGGAAGTAGAGATGGAAAGGACACCTCTTCTTTTTGAGAGAAAATGCTTTTCTTTTGTATAGGTCTTGTCTGACTTGATTTCTGTATTTGATAACTGTTTGGTTTTGGGCTCTGAGGGGGCTATGTTTTGAAAGGAGAGTGGTGTACAGCTTTGCAGGTCTGTCTCAAACTGTACAGACAGATTTCAGCTACCTTAGCTATCACTCCGGCAAATCCACATTTCATCCAGAGAACTTCCTCTGAGAACCATGATTGTATTTTCTAACACAGGCCTTGAAATGTCTATGCGTTGTACCATCTGGCCTTTATTTGTGGGTTTGTGTAATAAAATGCTTTTAAAGATCACAAAGTACAATTATAATTAATAATTTTTAATATTTTTTTTAATTTTAAACTTCAGTATAAATCAATTTATTTAGGCATAAATAGCCTTTTGGCACAATTGCAATATTTCTGTAAGTGATGACATTGCATATTGCAAACTGTCTGTGCGCTGCTGACACCAGTAAGCCCAAATGCCAGCCAATACTATACACAGTAGTAGCTCTGGGACAATGATAGCAAATGACCATGTATCTAATTAAAGTTCTCTGATAGGATTAATCAGTTGATGTTTTGCCACATAAATCAATAGTTGGATTTTCCTCCCACCAAAAAGCCTCCTTTTTGCTGAGAAAGCTATTCACTCTTAACTAGAAAGTCAATGTTTTAGGCAGATGATTGATTTGCCCTATATTTTATGCATTCAGATTCAAAATACAAACAACAGATGGCTTCCTCTACAGTCCTAAACCTAGATTTGGTTGGTGCAATCCACTCAACACTGCTGGAATTCAAGCCCTGTAAACTTAAAATGATCTACGGATGTCTCTTCCGCCCCATCTCAAATGTAACCTGTCCAATTTAGCAGGTACAGTATCAAGTGATTTAGACCTCCAAGAGGAGTACGGTAAGACAGAAATTATTCTGTCACTCATAGTACATGACACTGAAGCAATGGGCAAAGTAACCTCCCACAGGGTAGAACCTCATATAAGGATGACCAGAAGAAACCAGGCTGCTCTTCAGATTACAGCCTTCATCAGCTGGACCCTCCAATTAGTACACGTTACTTGGAGCTGTTACTTGTTTGAATGGAAACTACTGGGCTGGTCCTGAGAGGATCTGGCTTTTAATTAGGTAATTATAAATCCCTAATTATAGGATGGTAATCTTTCCAATATCTGGTCTTAATTTTGGCGCCAACTAGACCAGATGACTTGGATTTATCCTCAACCTTGAGGAAAATGAGATTTTTCTTCCAGAGATAAGAGTTGTCTGTAGATCATGAGTGATTGGGTTTAAAGATTACTAGTATTTCTTAAGCTGCTTAGACAAGGCATTTATGTTAATTTTAAAAAAATTATAAATAGTATATAAATAGAACATATTACTATATGCTTCCTATAGATAAATCTGAATCTGTACAGCAGTAATACCAAAATTTGTAGGAAAAATAGCATCCATGCATAGTAACTGTTATATTAAACAACTTGATTTTTATGTGTAGAATTTCACAAAAAATCAATAAAAAGCTGTTGTAAACAAAAGGAAAATTGGACACTTTATCTACATAATTGAAATATCCTGCTGTTTCTTTAGTGAAAGCTGGCACTAGTGAGATAACAGACTGTTACACTTGCTCAGAGAAACTACCCACAGGATCACTTTAACTTCACGAGTCAGTTCAATCCAGATCTTCATCATAGAAAACTGAAAAAAATACCAATTCACCCCACAACTGAATTTAAGGAGTATCGAGTGTACTTAAAAATCAGAGAAAAATTCAGGGAATAATCATGGAAACAAAAGGGAGAAGAAGGATTTTAAAAATAATATTAACAATTACTCCTTAGAAAAAGTGACCTAAATTAAAGAGAAGTCATGTTGAACAAATGGGCTAAATGACCCTAAAATTAAATGAAATGGTTGGTTTTGGGTCACATAAACTATATTTGTTTGCATAAAAACTTGAAATATTTGTTTGGTTGTGAAAAGTTTTTTGGTTTTTTTTCCCCTGTTCAGATTTATTCTTCAACCAATAGCTGAAACCCCCATGATTTGGCTTGGTGAGTACTTCCTAATGCAAACCTGATGTTCCTGCTGTGCTGTAGCATACAGTTGCTTTAGATTTATGCAAATTTATAGGACATATGTTTTATGTGCCAAGGCCTCTGTGTCAATCTCTATTGCTAATCTGAGGCCTTGAACAATTGCAACATTAATACACCCCAGCAAATTATGCTTTGTAATTGTTCTCTGAAATACACCCAAAAAAGTGCTTTCAAATGCTGAGGAGCCTAATAGGCAAAGGGATTTGTAGTCATCTCCAAATGAAAGCTGGAGTAGGGGGCATAAACACCGTAAACTGGATGTGAAGAAAATAAAAAGCATAAACAAGAGAGAGCATGGAAATGTATGTGGAATTTATTTCCTCTAAATCACCTGTGCACCTTGAAATCAGGAAATCTGGCTCCTGACAGATATTACAGTTTTACAATCATTTTTGACCTGGTGGATGAAGATGTAGAATTATGGTCAGCAAAAAAAAAATTAAAAATATTTCAGAACTAATTCATGTACACTATGGATATTATTTCATGTTTATGGACTCTCTTTGAAAGATTATCCAAGTCAACAGAAAATAATTCAAATGAGGTCAAATTTTTCTTTGCAGCTCCCTTTGGATTAAATTGAATGTATGGGAGCGAATTCTAAGGCAAACTCTGGTTATAAAAACTGCATTGCTTTGGTGTACCCATATGTAATTCTTACAAATATGGATAGAAAGCTATAGTTGTTTCATACACAACCTAAAAAAATTAATAGATCCTCAAAATTAATCAATTTTGGGAACAGGTATTTTTAAATGGTTAAGATTCTTTATTAGTTAGGCTTGAGCTAGGTTTCTGGGTGCCTAAATTCACCAAAACTCACTATCCAAGTGCCACATATCTGAATTTTTAAGACCACCTGTAAAGAATGTTATGAACAGAAAGGTAAACACAAGATACCTTGTCATATCTGGAAAAGTCTACATAGAATGGTTTGGGTTGGAAAGGACCTTTAGCAGTCATCTAGTCCAAACGTCACAAGGTATGTAAGGGGACACCATTTTAAAATCTACATTGCCCTTGTAATTTATATTTTTTCATGCCTCTTGATGCACTGTTTTAGATTAGCAGTTTATTCTGCAGCATTCTTAGAAGAACTCTGAAATAAGGACTGCATAGGTGCAGTCTACATGCCTCATTTTTTGTAATTATGTTCATTGACATGAATCGTGTGACATACGATCAATTATTTTAGACCCTTCTCTATAAACACTTTTAATCCTGGAAACAGAAATGACTTTTAAATAACTGGGCAACATTAGAAAGTATTAAAATTCTTTTGTAACTCTTCTGATATCATCCAACCTTATGGTTCCCAAAAAGCTGGCCCATATTAAGATGCAAAATCTACAACAGTTCTCAACTAATTACTAAACATGTTATGGGCAAGGTTTTTTCCTCATCGTTTCAGAAGCTTTCTTTTTTTTACTTTCTTTTTTTACTTTCTTTTTTTTTTTTAATCACTTTTGAACACACTTTCCTCTCTGGTTAACCTATCTCTTACTAGGATGAAAAAGGCATTGTCCTCTGTTGGAAGAGTTATGTGATGAGGAAACCACTTCTGCAGAGGACAAGCTTGTGGTCAATTTTCTCCCTGTGTTCAGAGCAAAGAAAAAGCTTTCTGTAAAGAAGAATTTAAAATTGAGTTTTCATGAATCATTGTTTGCTGGACATGCTAGGGAAATCTAAATTAAGGAAGACATCCTTTCACTTAGGGAAAACCGCAGTTCATAATTCTTTCAGAAACACACAATGGCAAACTTTGTACTATTTAGATACTGAAAGCCAAGCCAGATTAGATTAAAAACTGGCCAGCTATATTTTATAATTCTCCAGGAAGGCTTTTTTATGAGAATTGGAAGAAAAAAAACCTAACTGTGGTAGAACTGATCAGGAATTTTTTACTACATGGATTTTCATTGGAAAACGTGAATGTTCAAAACCTAACTTTTTATAGAAAAGGGAAGGTTTGGAAAGAATTACTTTTGGAAAGCTTCACAGTGTCAAAAAGAGATTTCAGACTTTATTACAATTAGATGAAAACTGCAGAGATCAAGAGCCTGGCTGATGTCCCACAGTCCTGAGGCACAGGAAAACAGGCTTCCAGTGTAAAACATGTATGACATGAAACATGAGCACAAATCTGCTGTATTCCAGGTGAATGTCCTAATGAAAGGGTACATATTCAATGTTTTTCTTGCTCATACAACATTATTTTACAAGCTCGATCAGCTGCTAACAGGAGAATTACATAGCTGCTGCTGAATAGGTTGGTGGTGGGACATTCACCTGAAATATGGGAGACTAAGAAGTAGTTCCCTGCTCCAGGAATGCCAGAACAGAAATTTTCTCTCTGCTAATTCATAAAAAGAGAGGGAGGTAACTTAATTAGTCAAATTATTGTCATGATTAACTATTAGTAATAGCATAACTGAAGTTGTTAATTATGTCCAAGGCATCTCTAAACTATAATACTTCACTAGCTTACATCTTCCTATAAGGAACTGGCCTTCCACCATTCCTGCCACTTTGTTTATCTGGGAAATTGTTGATTTCTTTCTTTGTGCTGTGACATTTGAAATGCAAGAAAGATTAACATAGTTGTCTGAGGGAAAGATGTTTACTGAAATTAGCCCAAAATAAAGCCAAGATCTGAAGGGTTACATCCTAGGAACTTACGTTTCATTTATATATAGATCTGGAACCAAACTTTACAGAGGGTCCTGGAGGAATTAATTATAAAGGCCTTAATAATGAATTAAAAGCCCTCAAATTAGAGGTGTTGTAAACTTGAATCAATATTATACCAGTGCAATCATAAGACTTAGAAATTTTTGAAACATAATAAACTCATGAAATAAGGTTAGCCTATTTTTTTATTAATAGTCTTCAAATTTACTGTTATTTTACTTATATTTGAACTTCATAGTCATCATCTGAATCAGAAACAGGTATTCAGGAAGGACTGGCAGGACATGAAAAAAGAAACCAATCCCATAATTATTAAATTTTGATGATTCATTAAATTTTTTTATTAACTCATCCTTTATTTCCAGCCTTTACTATTGTTCTTTGTATTAGTAAAAAATTCTGAAAAAATTAGAAATGTTATTAGTTTTTTACTTGAAGTCTGGCAAAGCTTGGACCAAATTTTATTTTCATTGGATACGTTGAGTTCATTCACGGCTATGACTAAACATTTGGGAAGACACAAGTCCATATGGATGAGAAACTAAGGGGTCAGATACTCACAATGTCATTACTCAGCTTCAAAAATACTGTACACCTCTAATCACTTTCCTCTGAATATTCTTGCTTGGCAGACAGAGTAAGTCTTAGACTGACAGTACCTTCCAATGAATGAGTCAAGTGTAAAAATTGTATTATTACATCCACTGTGGTATTAGGGTGTAAGAGAAAAAATGTTTGCAGAGAATGTTAATTGAACTGTTGCTACAGAGGGCAAAAACAAGGACTTTGAGCAAGCCCTTTTTTTAAGTACTCAGAAGCAAGTTAAGTACATGCTGAGGATAGTAACAACTCCATTTTAAACTTAACTGTGCAGGTCAATTAGCCAGTTGGAGAGAAAAGGGCAGTTATTGTCAGAGAGGAATATTAACAGAAAAAAAGTGATGAAAGCTGTCAGCTCTGTGAGTTACCGATGGTGACACAGGAGCTATCTCCTGCAGAACTACAATGCAGGATACATAAAAATGTTTGTATATGCCATAAAAATACCTCTTTTTTTTTAGTCCATGATTTTTAGAGATATCACAAAGGTTAATGCCAAAAGCCATCTTTTGTAGATGTTTTAAGTATCAAGAGGTTGAAGAAAGACTAATTATTTAGAAAAGGTTTTCTTCCATAGTCCTTCACTGACTGTCTTTGTGAGGTCATTTGGATGCATAGCTGTAGTTTCCACAGATTATTTTAGATATAGTAGCTGAAGGGTGTTACATTCTGGTATGCACAGGTTTAAGTCTGCTGGATTAAAATAGTTCTTTCAGTGTTGGGGGCATCTTTTTTGGTGTCTGTAGACACGTAATGGCAGGATTTGCTAATAAAGAAATGAAGAAATGATCCTGAGATATCATAAGGCAAGACTTTCATCATGCGGATTGAGACCTTTACTAGGAAATCATGATTTTCCAAATTCTTTTAGGCACTATGCTAAGCATTGGATTTCTCTGTGGAAATACTCAACAGCCAAACCACAAAAGCTTGCTTTAAATTCCACTGAAGTCAGTTCACAGCACTGAATCAGGTCTCAAATTGGACCTAGATATAATCATCATAATTAAAAGTTGAGTTCATAAGCATGGGGCAGAACATAACTTCAGAACAAATAAAGACCAGAGAAACCAAGATGAAGCAATAAAAAAGTCTGTTCTCAATGCAGCAGTCTTGTTTCTGTAGTTCTTTTCCTACTGGTTTTTATCATCCAGCTCCTGGGAAGTCAGGTGCTTCCTGCCAATTGAAGATCATTAACACTCTGAAAACAAACACATGGTTTTCTGTAGATTCTTGTTAGCATAATGTTAAGGCTTTTGCTTTATGGGAATACATTTTGGTCTAACCTCAGACAGGCAGGCGCTTCAATGTGTCTTTTTAATTTAAAAGGTACAAATGCTTAGTTTATAACAGAACATAAAGAAATCAGAGTAACACGGAAAAGAAGAAGTGAGAGAAGAAGGAAATTCACCTCATCTTAACTTTGGACATCTGTAGTGGGAGATATCCATATCTAAACTAACAACCTCCCCAAGCTCCATTTATCATAAATAGAGAGGAAATAGGTACTTTTGGTACTCTAAACAATTAGATCAGATGTCAATGCTTACAGTGTAAACGTTTACATTTATTCAGGTGAATCCCACTCTGAATGACTAAAACATGTAACTTTTAAGATATGAAGTCATGCTCTTAAGTCTTAGTTGATTTCTGTGGCTTCAAATCACCGATGTACTTAAGCAATGTCCTCATTTTAAGCCTATAAACAGTCCTATTGAAGTCAGTGGGAAAGTCACATATTAAAATACACTTCAGCACTTTGTTGAATCAAGGCCTATGTGAGTAATGTGCCACATGTTTTTTCTAGCAATAACTCTGTTACATCACTTTTCCTTTAGGCAGTAATTTCACTGTGCAGTGGAATTAACGTTTTTAGAAAGCTCTCTTAAATTTTTAAGATTTTGGCATTTTTAGACCAGATGCTAGTAAATTAGTAAGGCTTGTATTCTTTCCTATGCTTCATAATAGCATTAAAATCTAATGAAATATAATTCAATGTTTTTGCTACTGCATTAATTGAACACTAAAGCTGTTTTGAGCTCTTCGTAAGGGTTCAAAATACAGAGACATGCTAAGGTTTTTTCCCATGTTTCATGTAAAAAGACGAGCCCAAACAGTAACACCAAAGTAGTAAAGATCTTTTCAACTATTTAAGTTAAACAGCTCAACATCACTCATCTATGTAATTTCTAATCCTTACAAGTGTTGATGGCCTTAACAAGTTACAAGTGTATCTAAATTTTTCACTGGTTTTGTAACTGTCCTTCATATACAATTAATATGATCTCATTGAAGAAAGCCTAAAACTAAGGAGTATCTTAAACTGTAGATTTTTCACGTGGATCAGTCTTCTGATTCAGCTGAAAGAAGAGAGCTCAGTTATAGTTAACTGCAACCAGAAGTCGGAAATTGCGAAGAAGGAGATTCTGCAGCTGAGACATCTGATGCTCTGTTTTGATCTCAGTGGACATCTGAGCAGAACACAGTGTCCTGGGCTCAGGAGCATACCTGGCCCCTTGGGTCAGGATGGAGGAGCACTGGCAAGACCAGGTCGCCCCAGCCCCACTGCTGCAAGGGAGGTACAAGCTGTTCAGCTGGATGCAAATTAAATGTAAGCCTTAGATTTCTGACAAATTCCCAACATGGCCTTTGGTAGGGTAGGTTTGGCCTCTTCTCCAGCAGGTAAGAAATGCTGTTTTGCTTGTAGTTAACTTCCATATCAGCCAGATACTCCATATATTGAGATATTCCCAAACAGGCCTCACTGGAAACTATTTTTATACCAAGATACCCTGTAGCTGTCTTTATAAAAATAAATGAACTAGTGACATTAAGATGAAAGGTAAGCAAAGGTGCTGAGTGTTAAACAGATTAAGGGGGGGGGAGCAGAATCTGTTAATCGTTTTATTAATGTTTTCTTTTCTGCAGAAATCCTTGAAAATGCTTGTAATTCTTTGCATTCTGACAGGCTGCTGATTTTGCAGAAAGAAGAGCTTTTTGCGTCCCTGAACTCCAAGTCACAGTTGTTCCTTGTTTTGACTGTTGGAGAATTAGTTCAATAACCTCCCAAATAGTAAGTCCCTATGCTCTCACAATTTAAGTATAAGAAAGTCTGCATCTGAGAAAAATTATAGCCAAACAAATACTACCATTGAAACACAAGCTTAATGAGTTACACTGAAGCTGTGTAAGGGACTGTCAAAGTCATTTTGCGTCTGTATGGATTTTTACAATGCTGTTACTTCACTTGTTTCAACAGATTTAGTCCCTGTTTGAAGGATTCCCCTCTTTCGCACAAACCAAGCGACACTTGAGCATTCCCAGGCTTATGGGCAGTAGCAGCCAGGGGTGAGGCTCTGGGTCTGTGACCCACTCTGTCTTTTTACCATGCCCATAATAAAGTCCATGAGGCCCAGTCCCCAGCTGTCCTCTTGGTCCAGCAGTAGTGCTCTCTTGAGGACCATCATAGTGGCACCTTTTCAAAACTTTGGTGGGGAACCTCCCACTTTTAGGTGTGCCTCTGATGCATGTCTCCAGGTGGACTGGGTATTCCCCACTCTGGCTATGCACCTACCAGCCACAGGCTCCTGGTGACCAAGTCCACCAACACATCTCCTGCAAGCTGCGCTGCAGACCAGCAGCTTTTCCAGCTCAGCCAGCCTGTTCTCATGCCCTTGCTCATTGTTCAGAGTGCATGGGGCACCAGGTTGTTCCAGCCAACCCTGCTGCCCACACCACAACATGAGACCTGCCAGGGAGAAGACAAGCTCTTCTTAGGGAAGAGATGTGTTTCAGAACACAAATGGAAAGAGGATCACATTCCCTCTGCAAATGATGACAAGAAACTTATCCAGGAACACCATTCCTACCAAATCCATGAGTTTTTTTGGCTTTCCTAAAGGATGCTGAAGCGCCTGATGCTCCTACTCTAGCCAGCCACCAAGACCAGGCTTGATAGCTGACACAGGTCTGACTAGCAGTTGGCTTCATATGATCTGCAGGTAACAAGAGCCATTCACCGTTTTGCCTGGTCTTACAGCTCTCCACCAACTGAGCCTTCTCCCCTTGCTCTGCTGCTTTAATCCTCTCCCTCCCCTTCACCTTCCAAGGCAGTGAAAGGTCTATTGACAGCTCTAAAGTAAGGGAATTTCTTTCCCTTCCCACCAAGAACCATTGCTTGGCAGAACAAGCAATTGCATCTAATACTCACAGTAAAAATTAATTTAATAAATTTAGGTTATGATTTTAAATACTTTGGGTCTTGTTCTGATTTTCTTTACATTTATATCATACTAAATACATCTCCAAATTTTGGCATGAGTGTTTTTGCTGAAATGCTAGCCAGGCTGAGGTTCCTGTATGAAAACACTGATGACATTTTTCACTGTCTAATGTTTTGTGCTGACAGATTCATTCTGGCAGCTTTTTTTCTGTGGACCAGCTCCTTCCAGAGACACTGAATGCACAGACTCCAGGGTTTCAGGTTGCAGAAGTCTGGAAAAGCTGAATCACTCAAACAGCCTTCATACACTTCCGAGGTTGTCGGGAAAGCAGTGGCCCTTAACATGCTGTTCTTGAATGGAAAAGGCTAGATAAGCCTCCACCTTCCTGGTGATAAAACAAACAAAAACCTTCAAATGAAAAAAGCAGTGTCAAATCATGTTTATTGTGCAGCATGAGTGTGTTTTTCATATTTAACGGAGGACAATATTCAACTTGAATAGAGAATTGTGTTACAAAAACTTTTCAAAGGCAAGATACAATGATAAGGTCAAGTAGTTAGGAAAATGAGAAATATTATTTTATTTTATTTAAGCCTTTAATTTCTATGAACCATATGCAATAATCAACCTTACAAATATACTATGAACTCCGATGCAATTGTCTTGGCTCATTCTTGTTATCTGAACTTTATATTATTCTGTGAATCAGCTGTGGATAGGCCCTGTTATCAGAGACCATGGTCTGGACTTGATGAAATAAATAATTAATTAATTATGAGATTGAAACAGACTTGCACCATCTTTCTTTTTTCTGTTTTCCTAACTTTTCTAATGTAGATTCTTTTTAATTGTTCTGAATTGAGCATCCTTATGTATTCTTCAGTCTCAGATAAAATATATACTTTATACCAGCAAAAAAAGTATTCTCCAAAAATCCTTCTTTCGTTACTTAAAGTATAATTACCTGGTCAATTTTAAATCCTACATGCACCATAATCTCTTCTACACTCCCAGATCTCAGAGAAATTACTGGGTTAATTCAGGTCACTGCCTTTATAAATTAAATCTGAGAGGGACGGGAGCAGTAAAGGAGTAAACAGGAATGAAGTTCAGAGCAGACAGTTACAGCAACATATAGGAATTATAAAGGGTTTGCCAGAAATACCAGTCTCATGTGGAGACAGGAAGAATTACCGCGGGGTACATATCCTCATATGGAGAAGAATGGAAGAAAGGGTTCTTATTTCCAGCAAAGAAGAATGGAAGACAGAATATTTAAAAGAAAATAATAATCTAATTTTAACCCAGGATTGAACAGAATGATCAAAGCTGCCAGCAGCCCTGAGGTAGTGACTGCATGGTTTTAGGACCATGCCATGATATCAGTTCTACACCTGTTTTAACCTTCAACTCCCTTATTATCCCCACACAATCTCCCTGTGCTCAATGTTTATTTTCATGGCTAATGGGCATGGGTAAAAGCCAGACTCCATTTCAGTTTGTTGGCTTCTCTCCACTTGCAATGAAAGTGCAAAATCACTAATCCTCCTATGACCTTTCTGTAGTTCACTGGACTTTTGCAGTGGAAATCTTTTGCGACTGGTGCTGTGGGCTGAGAAGGATTTAGAACTGTTAGCTGCTTCTGGTAACTGAGAACAAAGGAATGAAGGTGGGATTTCCCTGTGGAAATCATCATGCTCAGGGTGGTTAACCCTGACACAAAACCAAAACAAAAATGTGGATGTTGGTGGTATAAAAGACATCAGTTGGGAGATGAGGCTAGCTTAGAAAGTATCATTCCTTTGGGAAGCAGACTGGGCTGTTTCTGCTTAGTTAATAGAGAAACGCTCTAAACATGGCACTAGTGATATTCAGAAATCAAATGCTGTCAAAATGAATGTAAAATGCTCTCAACATACAATTAGAACATTCTTAAATTCAGCACAGCATTACCTCATAGTTACAGGGTATTTGGGAGATACATATTATCTGTCTGTACTTAGTTATACCAAATTCAAAGTGAGATATGCAATGTATTTTGTGTTCCTTCTAGAACTTAAGCAGTACGTAATGACGGCTGGAAATGGCATTCAATCTGTTCAGAGAGGGCTATGCCTTTTTGATAACCACTGCAAAAACTTTAGGGAGCCCTTTGTTTCTCAAATACAGACTGAATTTTAAATTTAGAAAGTGATCCCTGTTGTGTTAACTCTTTTTACTTTCTTTACAGTGAATTCAGGTGGCTTTGAGTAGAGCTTCATAGGGGATATTTTGACTGTTCTCTTAAATCTGAAGAAAGACAAGAAACAGATGAGAGGATCAAGAAAAAAGACATAAAATCTGTTGAAATTGAAGGGGATTGAAATGCCTTTCTAGCATCAACAATGAGTTTGGTTGTGAGGTAAATCTGAATGTGGGATGCAATATCTATTCTGGACAGTGAGCTTTAAATGACCCAGATCTCAAGACTACAAGTGGCACGCCATTGTGTTAATGCTTTGCCTGCCATTTATTTACACAGGTGTCTCATAACTTCATCACCAGTTAGGTGCAGACTCATGTGAAATGCTCTTGGTCATGCATGCAAGACTCACAGAATGCAAACTCTTTGATAAATGGCTCTTGTGATCCTGGGGATGAGGAGAATACGATGGGCTTTATCTCTCCTGACTCTTCTCCTTTCTAGACTAAACTTAATAGCTGTATTTTCCCTAATATTGTTTCATTCTAAATTTCTTTTTATCTCTCTTCTTTTTATCTCTCAGATTAGACTATCTGATTGGTCTACCTTTTTTTTATAGCAGGGTAGTCAAAACTGGACTCCAGCTGAGGCTTATGTGTGCAGGATAAAGAGTAATTACCTCTGTGTTACTTGCCACAGCCTGTTACTTGTTAATAACATTTCACCTGGATTTAGTTTGTGATCCACTCTAACCTCCCTTCCTCAACCTTTTCTTTTTTCTAGCACGCTGCCTGGCTAGTTGTTGCTGATTTTCTGTTTGTGTGTTCAATTTCCTCTCTCAGCTGTTGGTCTTTTTTTTTTTTCCATTTCATGGTGGTGCTTTTGGACCATTTCTCCATTTTTGCAGGACTGGTTTGAACAGCAACCACAGCCTCCAACGTGCTTTCAGCTCTGTGTGACTTCCAAACAGCATGGGTAGTCACTGTACTGTCATTCCCGTATTTAATGAAAGTAAGGGGTAGAAGAGGCTGCTGCAGAAATGCATTGCTAATTTGTGAGACAAATGTTGACAACTTCGAGTATGGTTTTTTCAATCAGTTGTGCATTTATCATAGAGTCACTTGTTCAAGATAATATATCCTTCTTTGGCTTAGGAGAACATCATGCACGGCAACATCAAAAAAAACTTACTAAACCCAAACAGAATATATTACTGCTTTCAGTTTATCTAGCAGACCTTCCAAAATGAAAGGAGGTAAATTCGTGGGTTTTACCTTGTCTTTGCTTTCCAGTTGCTTCTTTTTTTGGTCGATTTTTCCATTTGTCTGTGGGTTTTGGTGTGCTGGTTCAAACAGAGGTGATACTAAGCACAGTGAAGGAGAAAATATGCGACATAACAATGCAGCACTTCCATAATGGACAAGAGGAGATGAATTCAGCTGATTTTTAAAAAAATAACATTGAATTCGAAAGCCAACTCTACCACCTTTAATCATAGCACTCTGTACTTCAAATACTCCTATTGACTGCAGAGAGATTGGTGTCTTTGCATGTTTTGCCAGAGCCTTGAGCAAACTGCAATGCAAAGAAACGTAAGTAACTTCTGCATTTGCCCAGAGAAGTGTGCCTGTGAAAGTGTTTAAAGGGGAAAGCAGACTAAGGAAAAGACACTATGTAAAATGAACATTTCATGATTTTTAGCAATATTTGCTTTTAATTTTTGCATTACTGTGTGACATGTTTACATTTCATCCAGTATATCCTGTTCAGTACTGATTTACCTATCTCATAAAAGTTGTCTCATTCCTATCTCATTCTCCCTGCCCAAGAGCAAAAGGCAAGGTGATATTCAGTGAGATGAAAAGTGTCAAACATTCATCTAATGCAGAAAAAATTCTTTCTGCAGAACGCAAGATGCTTCTGTGGAAACTGCTGCCACAGAAGATCACAGTGGCTGAGGCTTTTGTAGGTGATCTGACACACAGATGAAAAATAAGAAGTCAAACTTACAACGAATTATGATAGCAGTTTAAAAAAAAAAAACAAACTCACCTATTTAATTTAATGTCTCAAGATTTGGAAAAGGGACTAGTCTGAGAATCAATGAAAAGGGCAGATTAATGCTGACTACAGATTTTTCAAAATGTAGCTCTGGTTTGGTTGGATCTGAGCTGGTATGACAATTCTGCTTCAAAGTCCCCACATGAAGAACTATGAAAAAAAATATTAGCAAAACCATAAATGCCTTAGTTTACCTCCAGTGTACAAAAACAGTAGCACAGAACCAAAATGGTTTCCATGACTTAGGATAAACCGGTCACCTGAGCCTAAGGCTCTGCATCCTAGTTTTATTTCCTTGTAAAAAGCCGTGGTAGGTAGCGGCTGTGTGCTGGATGGCTTGTGTGCGGGTGCAGCCCCAGCATCCCTGCCTAGCTGGGTAAGGCAGCAGCTGCGCAGGCTACTGGAGCAGCTGCATATGATTCCTGAATACAAACCTTGTTCCCTGTTTTCTTGGAGAAAAATTGTCAAACAGTTCAAAACTGACCATCAGTTCATCAGCTAATCTAGAGATAATATGGGATGATTGGCTTCCCTCATCCTCAGAAATCTGCAAGAAGAAAAAGAGCAAGAAAACAGTTCAATAAATCATGACATGTGACTTCCCTGAGGTTTCAGTGGTATAACTAATATCAGATTATGGCTTGGCCTTTACTGATAAAGAAATTTTCAAAAATTGCCAAGGTTGTCAATGTTTCAGATGTTGTGGAAAGGAAAAGGACAAAGTAGCTGCAGAAATATTGTCCCACATTTTGACTGGTTGTATTCTGAAACAGATTCTAAAAAAAGACTTGTGCATGTTTGCTCTCTATAGATAAACTTTATTTTCTACATGGCAATAACAGAAATGAACTCAAGGGAAATTACTCACATATGTCAAGAAAGTAATGTGCCCCTTCACTTTCAAAGGGTTGGCATCAGTGTAAATTATTGCTTACAGGTGTTAAGTAACCTCTTTGATGTTTTTTTTTTATTGGCTGACTCACATTTCTTAGAAAGATAAAAAGCTACTGTAATAGAGCAGTTATTTAATTAAAAAAACTATGAATTTTCACAGTAAAGAAATGGGTGTGGATGGGTGATTTTTCTTCAATGCACTTGGGCCAAGACTGAAAACATTTTACCAGGTATTCTCTTTACCTTTCATTTCCATATTGCTATTTGTATCACATGCTTGAACACAGATTTTGTTTGAAAAAAGGTTATTACACTGACTTTTTTTTTTTTTTTGTCATTTGGTTAACCCAAATAGTGAATTTGATATTTAGAAATTGTGTAGACACTTTCTCATGATTTTAAGCCCTTCAGCAACATAGTCTTTCAGATTTACTGTCCAAGTTACTTCTCTTTCTGCAAGTTCAATGGAAATGAATCTTCAGTCAAATGTAATACACATGGGACAAATTCCAAGAAGACTTGCTGCTGTATTCTCAAAGTGATCATCAAAAAGACCTAATTTAGACAACTTCCTTTCCCTTCAAGTCTAGAATTTGCTAACACATTTGAAAGTGCAAAAGTCAAAAGCTAATTCTGTCTTGTTTAAATACCAGTGATTTCCCATTTAATTAATTGTTTTCCTTTGTAGTGAAGTAAAGATAGATAAGAAAATCACTATGAATTTCATACCTCCAAAGTATATTTGTGAGAAACTTTACGCTGGAAAACTGTAACAAATTTGTGTTTTTCTCTTCCCTTCTCTAAGACAATACCCTCCTTCCTCCAAAGAATGAACATATAAAGTCCTGCTGCTGATTTGCGCTGCAATAAAGCACCCAGACACATAGTTTTATCAACTGCTAGTATGCCTTTAACAAATCACAATTAAATATTAACAGCCGGTGGAGCAGCATGGAGGGCTCTGCAATCCTTTGAAGGCATATTTGCTAATTAAACAAAGTCTGACATTAGAGTAAAGGTGGCAAGGATCCAAACCAGAGAAATGGAAGTCAACCACTTCAGTGGCATTCATTAGCTCAACAGACATTCTTTGTGTGGCCTGTTTCTTTACTACTGCCAAATCCACACCCTGTTCAGGAACTTACCCAGGCTCAGATAAGCTTATTATGGAAATAACACTTTGTCACCCTTTACAACTTGCTTCTTGTTAAATTATCTTTTATCTTCTTTGTAGTATTTGTCACCTCTCCTTGGGTGCCCCTTGTGTGGCCAAATGGTATTGTGTTTGATTTGGAATAATCAGGTTCCAAAGGTTAATTGAAGTTAGCAGGATGATATTTTAAAGATTCTCTCTTCAGTATCATCACACAAGAGTGGTTATGAAGAGGCATTTGTGCATATACATCATGTTGTTTTGTCTGGCAACATGCCAATGTTTAGGTGCTCGTTTGGGTCATCTGGCAATAGGAACCGAGGGAGGTGAGAAGGAAAATTTGGATGGGAATTTTCTAGCCTGTACATGCCCTTCCCAAATTTTTGTTGCAACTGCAAACCCTGTGCTGAAGCAGCAGAAATTCTTAGCGTTGCCTCCACATACTAAGAACATGAGACAGAAAAAAGCAGTCTTACTACAGCTCCTTTTTCTGCTAGCTGAGAGAAAAACCTGAAGACCCTGGTGTTGGATGCTGAGTACCCTGGAGCAAGAGGCTGTGCCAGCCTGAAGTATGCATCACCAGTGAAACCTGTAAACTGCATGCAAGCTTGTGTCCCCTTTCCTTCATTCTGCAGCTTCAGAATTACCTCTCTGGAAGACACTTCTTCAAAGACTTGGTCTAGCTGCTACCTATGTCTGGAAAAACATGCGCACAAAGAAAGTGATTTCTGCTTTTGTGCCTCAAAGAAATAAAGTTGTTAGCAAGAGTGAAATTCAGAACCAGTTCAAAGTGGTAAAGGCAAAACTGAATATTACCATCCCCACCAGGTCAAGACAAGGCTTGGACAGTCATGGCAGGGAGTTGGAAGAGGCATGGTGCTGCATGGTGCTAGGATGAAGAAGGAAAGGAGAACTGGGCTTGCTGCTCCTAGCAGAAGGTACAGAAGCAGCCTGTATAAACACTTTCTCCTGAAGTGGTCCTACTTCTGTGGCAACAGCCAGCTTTGCACAAAACCTGACCCTGGCTTTAGCACAGACACTGAGAGACCGGGCCTGTGTCCATGGCTGATAAAGCAGGCACCGAGGATGTTGTTCTGCATCCGTATGCATATTTTGTCTATACACATCCCTGCTTGTTGTTGAGATCTACATTTCAAGTGAGTTGTCCAGCCTTCCTGTGCTATATACACATCTTTGATGACATTCTCAGCTCTGCAGTTAAATGCCTTTTTTATTTTTTCTGGGCTGAAAACCTGGATTTCATTTCATTCATCCTTTCACACAGATACAGGGAAACAAGATATTCATCAGCAAGTAACTACAAAAGACTAGAGAGCCAACTGAAGAGAGAAATGTAATTTATTGGGAAGATACTTAAATGACCATCATATTTTGAATGGTTCTTTCTATTTGTCATATTTAAGCTGATGCCTTAGTCTGTGTTACTATAATATGTATCAGTTGGTTTTCCTAGGATTTATAGTGACATGAGACCTTACTGGCACAGAAATTTGGAGTTCTTTTCTATATTCTATTTTTGTGTATATACATCATACATATTCATTGTATTCACACAAGCTGCATTTTCCATAGACACATACAAATGTTGCTTCCACTGAAGCAAGACAAGAATTATCTCAGAGTTGTATAGGTTTGCTTAGGTGTTGCAGGCAATCCTGAAATATATCTCATTCAACAATATTACTGTTCATATCTCACATATTGCTTCAGTTTCTTTTTCACTGTTGGTTTTGTTTTGTTTGTTTGTTTGTTTGTTTGTTTTTTAAAAAAAAAGCATATTTAGTATTCCATACACTGGAAAATTCCTCACCTGAAGTCACAGGAGTATTCTCATCCCTGAGACAGATATGCAAAAAAGGGAATTAAAAAATAAGCTTTCTTTGTGAATAGCAGGAAGAAAACATCTTTTTTTTCCTTGCTCCAGCAATCCAGGCTTCCTCCGAAGCTGCCGAACCATGTGCTGAACCACTTGCCTCAGCAGGTGTCTATCTGCCTCGAAGTTGCTGGTGCTGTGCAGATTTACAACAGTGAGAGGGTTTGCTTCTAATCTGCTGATTTTGACATCACCCTTACTGCTGATTTAATGAGCCCAGTGTCATAAATAGGATTACAGACCCCAGAGGTCTAATTCTCAGCTCCTGAACAGGCTGAAGAGTAACAGTAACTATAGTAAATAATTACCTCAAATCAAATCAAAATTACAGCTTTAAAATTTGAATGCTGGAAATGTTTGTTCAGTGATATGTATAGTGGGAGTCACTTGTCTTTACCTAGCTCCCAAAAGAGCAAGGTGGCACCCAATGAACAAACATCAACATCACAAATAACGCCTTTGTGAACACAGTATAGAAGGCAGCGCTGAAATCAGCTGGAACCAGATGAAGCCAGTGTTTGTGCAGTGGGAACATGGCTGAACTGTGACTGTTCCAGCTTTTTTTTTTCTTTTGATCTTGGGTAAAATGAGGATCTGATTCTCAAAGTACAGATAGACCATGCAGTTCTCACAGAGCGAGATGGGAATTAAATAAATGCTTCAGGAAGCTAATCTTTATCAGGAGAGTTAAGGCTTGTTCTGTGCTTGCTTTATGACTCTCATTTTCAGATACTGCCTGATTACCAGGATGTCCACATGGGAAACTTGGTCATCTGGATAATTGTAATAAATATTCTGCTTTTATGTCATTATTCACATGTAGATTTTAGATGGTGGTTTGTAAAGGAGGATATTTTATAGAAGTGGAGAGCTAGTGAAGTAATTTACTAATAACCCAAAGAAGTCAGTAGAAGACCAAAGGATGGGATTCAGGCCTCCTATCTCTTACCTGGTATCTTCAGTCACATTGTCTTTTACAATCATCAGCCAATTTTCAACTGGTTTAAGCTGGACTGAAATTTATGAATGTGATCTACTTTAGGATACATACATGCAAATTGTTCAGGGAGTTTTCTAATATTCATCTGTGATGCAAAATAAATTACATTTGTAGATGAGACTAACTCTGTATAGCCCCAGATACCAATGCACATATGTAAAATAGATGCAGCTATGTATTTTAGCACACACAAACATGCAGTCATGAGCACATAAAAACACTTCCTCTCTCACAGAGGTATGCATACAAATATACCACTTGTGGCAGATAAAAATAAATTGCCATAGGGAGGCTTTTTAGACGAGCATGTATTGTGCTTGCCTTATCGGCTTGACGAGCTTAATTATAATTTGTGTGGTGCTACAGAACAGTTTTCTAAATTAGTTTAATGACCATAAAGATGCTTATATAGAGTCTATATAAGACCAGCTTCTGTGCAGAACAGCAGAGTTGAACCAAAGAAGGCAGGAAGTACTAGTCAAGCAGGAGGGGAAAAAAAGCATGGTTAAGCAAAAGACTTGAAAAATTAGGCAGCAAAGGAAAGAGCAAATTGAAAGCTGCTTAGATTTACTGTAGCTGTAATGTGTGTTCTGCCTATTTACATAAGGTCTATGTGATTATCTTCTCTACTGTTCAGTAAGAATAGTCTTTACTGTAGTATCTGCCGCAACACACGGTACTTTTGTTATCTCGGATATGCAGCCCTCTTATTAAAGAAACACACTAACCAATACGTAACGTGAACTTTTAACCGTTCACAATGTTTGGAGTAAAGAATTTATTCCACCACTAGCAGATGCAAAGGGCCAAGTCTGCACTTCCAAGTGTGCAGATAGCTCTCGTTTTAGGCTTTGCAAAATTTTTATTTGTTCTTTCTTTTGCTGCTGTCTCTTTGAATAAACAGGTTCTCCACTCTGGACTTTATTTTAAAGCAGTTCTGAGACCAAATACTGCACTTGCAAAACCAGGCTTTTTCATGAGAATGCTGGGCCTTAATTTCCGTCAACGGTCCTTTACTCACCCCTCATGCATAAATCTCTGTCTTAAATGTTCTTCAATTATCAGCCTTCAACATTCATTTGCCAAGGAAGCTTTCTATTTTGCCCTCTTTCTGTTGTACAAGTCGATGGGATGTATATCTGCTTGTTCTTTTCTAGCAGGGCAGGTGGGTATGTCTCAGAAATCCCATTTATATTGTATCTGGTATTTTGCTCACCTACAGAAAATCCAGCACCATGCTCTAACTTCTAATTCTGACAACAGCTCTTTGGTGACTCATCTTTCATTTTACCCATAGCAGGTTCTGCCCAATGATGTAGACAGAAAAGGAGAGGAGTCAGGGTCTCTGCAGCAGTGGTCTAACACAGCAGTGGGTCAGTTCGGGGCCAAATAACAATTTATTTGTGGCTCCACTGAACTCTTATGATTTTATACCTGTGTTACACTGGGGCTGTTAAGTCCTTGCTAGTCCTTTACAGAAGCATCAATCTGACTTCAGGTAAATGGCATCAGCCCAAAGCGAAGGAAAATATTTTTCAGATATTGGGTTCTTCCTCATTCATTCTTTCTAAGTTTTACCATAGGTAGGAATGTGTAGTACGGCATGACTCATATGAGCACATATAAATAAAACATTGATTTTTCTCTGGTAAGGTGGCTTCATAACTTTCAGTTTTCTGTTAATCTCATTTTCTGAGATTTTTGTAAACTAGACAATGCTGGAGTAAGATGAAAATCAATTTTTCATAGTCCAACAAAGAAAATTATGTTCTTCTATCTGGCAAAACAACTTATTAGAAAGAAGAGGTAGGCTTCTTAGTAGTGACTTATACCTCTACTGTTTCTGTCTGGTCCCTTTTTAATAACCATTCACATCAGGGTACTTACTTTAAATGCCCATTTTTTTAACATTTCAAAATCTTGCTGTGTCTTGATATTTAGGGAAGAATCAGTGAAATGACATTTTTCTAGTTATTTAACCAGATGAATACCAAATACAAGCACATGAATTGAGATTGAAAGAAGGAAATGTGAGCAATTGCTCCTAATATCTTTTAACTCAAACTGATTTTGTGGTCACTAAAGTCAAGGGTATGTGACATTGCTTCAAGATTGGGAATTAGTGAAGAGCAACAGCAAAACATTTTCCTGGTTAAGATTTTTGTCAGGATTTTTGCTTTTAAATATTCACAGGTTTTCTAAAAGGCTCAAGAAGTTCCCATTAAAAATAAAATCCTTGACATAAATAGCAGATATTTGGTCCCATGGAATCTCACTTTAAAATGTGACCTAAAAAGGTGCAGGTGTTTAGTATTTTTTTCCTAATCAAAATCGGATTAAATACTGGTTATTGTGGCTAGGCACTGATTCCCAAAAGAGGACTCTACTGAATCGTCTAGTCCATATCACAATCATTATCCTTAACCTGAGTTTCCCTGTGTAATGACACCTACCTGTACAATTTTGCTTTGGAAAGTACAACTGTACTGCAGTAGCCTGTACTCATTCAGTTGCCACCAACTTTCACCTATGGAAAAGAGAATGAGTGTGTGCATTTCTAGATATGTAAAAATAACATGCACATATTTTGCTGAGAACAGCAGCATCTTATGCTGCTGGATGAGTACTTAATTACAGAATCATAAAGAGAAAGTAGTGCTCTGTCTTTAAACACACACAGGCCTTTTTTTTTTTTTACTTGAAAGAGTTTATTAATTTCTTTTGTTAAGTTTTTAATTGTTATCACTTGAAATACACAGGAGTTGTGGCTCAGGTCCCATAAGGGAGTAAATAAAAGACTCCAGCAGAAGACTCTAAATCTGTTTTAAGGATTTCTTCTTGGCAAAGCAATTTGCATGGTTATTTAAAAAAAAAAAAAAAAAAAAGAAGCAAGCAAGCTATTCTTAAGCCATCTGAAGACCTTCAATGATATATCAGATGAAGGAATTTTGAAGTCATCAGTGACAGAAAATTGTTAATATGTTATCCAGCCTTCCATCATAAATAAGAGTTCTTTGCACTGTCTCTCAGGCTTCTGTTTGTGGGAGAACAATATCTCGTCTCACTTCTTTCCCTTCCTAGAATAACAGGACCACTTCAGCGAAATGCTACTGAGACACTAGAAATTAGTCAGTCGATTGTTTGAATATGAGGTGGGAAAAAACAGAGCAAGATACTGTTTAGCAGTTAGGTGCAGGAAGTATTTTGTCAGCTCTGCAAGGAAAAGGGCAAGTTTTTACCAGGAAAGATAACGGTGATTTTTATCACATGTATGACAAAGCAATGGTGGGGTAACTGCGGGAGATATGAAGCATTGAAATACCACATAAGTGTAAGTACTGAAAAGCTACATTTGAGAGCTCTCAACTTTCAGTTATGAAGTTGTTAGTAACTCAAAGGAAGAACTCATAACAGCTTAGAGTAAATGTGTACTATTTAACCAGCCTGTACCACGGCTGGTGTTCAGCCCGTGTGTCTGGCCACATATGCATTATTAAGCTGTGTTTTGATCCTCATGGCCGTCTTCGTGCCCTCTGTTGGGGACTAAATCTAAACATGTCTTCTGGTATTAAACACAATAGGAACATTAACCAGACTAATTGCTCCATCAGCTAAGAATGACCATGTACTGCTACCCAAGAAATCAAGAAAGAGCTAATATTTCTTCAATCCTGTCCATGTCTGAACAGGCAAGTTTTCCTATGTTGAATCAAATTTAGTCTCAGACTCCACTCATGGTAGTGCCCTTATAACTAACCTCCCTGCAGAACCCAAAGACCTGGGTGTTCTGCGAGCTGCCTGGTGAGTGATGGGAGTAGTGCTACTGGATAGTCAGTTGACCACAAGCCTCCAGCTTTTGTTCTTGATTAATGAAAACATTCTTGGCAAATGTTCTTGCTTTAGTTCATCTTGCATTGATCCAAGAATTCCAGTTCAAGTGGCACAATATGAATGCCCCCAGGAGTTGCTCTTAATCATGGTCCTGCTTCCAAAAAACAAACAACAACAACAACAAAAAAGATCCAGAGTCCTATTCTGTTATTCCTGTCTGGAGTGCACTGTTGGCCATCCAGCTTTGAACACTTTGATTTCTTTAGAAAAATGTATGAAACCTCTCAATGAGTGCACTCAAAACCATCATTGTTGTTTTGGCTTTTGTTTGTGGGTTTTTTTTTTTTAAGTACTACTACTACTACTATTTTCAGTGGAGGCTATTCCAGCAGAAAGGACAGTGCCAACAGTGTTTTCTTACAGTTTCTCCATCTGAACTTTGATCTACCTAGAATGAGCAAGGGCAGCTCTGGATTGACAGTGAGAAGAGTTGTTTTTTCTTCAAAGCTTTCTTTCTGCCCCACAGTGTAAAAACTGTCCTGTTCTGTTTCTTCTTTGCCTCAGTTTACTGCAACTACAAAATGGAAGTGATAATTTCTGTTGTAAAATGCTTACATCTGTGGATGGAAAGCATTATGGAAGAACTAATTACTGTTATGCTTAAACATTCCAGCATTGTGATTAAGTGATTTTTATGCCTTGATGATTGTATTTCACTAGGGAAGAGTGGGCAACCATCCATCAAACTTCCTGGCTGTGACTGAAATACTAAGCTGACAGAAATTTTGTGGTACAGTCATTGATAACCATGGTTATGAATAGCTCTGAAACAAAGCTGTGAAAGAATTCACAGCCTCTTCAGATTGACATTATTTAGAGCACACCCCAGGATGAGGTAAATTTCAGTCACGTACAGCTTGTTTAAAAGCAGAGTAAATTTTTATCAGTCTGCTGAATGCTAACAGATGAAAGACCGTTCAAATCTTTAGGCCTTATACAGTAGATAGCGTAGCAAGAGCTAATTGGTGCTTCTGGCATTCAGTGTCAAGATTAACATGAAATAAAGCAGTTTTACAATTTTATTATTTATTATTTTGTACAGATGGATTTGATTTGTAGTTTGGAAGTTTCACAAAGCATCTGTAGTAGCCAGAGAAAAGTAAAAGGAGTAGAATAAATAGGAAGTGTAATAGGTACGTAGCATGGTTTTAGAAATATATCCACTTCAGACAGCTTCACTTTTAAGTACAGCTTCTGAAGTCCTTATTTGGCATTCCTTCTTACTAAATCAATGTTGAGCAAGGACCACATGATTTTACTGATAATTAGGTAAGAGCAGTTTGTTCCAGGGTTATATGGAACAGAGCCTCATTTTACAACTTCTTCCTTTCATGCCACTAGGATTTTTGAAGAGCGAAGGTCTCAATAAGTCAGGGGTTGCAGAACGTTGGCCAAGGTGTAGTCATATCTTGGTCTGACTACAGTATGGCTAAAATAGGCATTATGTCCTGGCACCCCAATTTCCATCCATGCACATGTACACTGTTGTCCTTTACTGTGGCATGACAACACCAGAGCTCCCATCTCAACCACGAAGCCCTTTTCTTGACCTTGATTGTCTTGTGGCAGAATAAAACCTTTGAAAGTCTCTTCAGCAGAAAGTGGAGTGCACTTTGGTTCCCAGGAGGACAGATGCAAAAGCCAGAACAAACACTGATGATAGCAGCAGTCAAACCAGGTTTTGCATGTTTGTGTGATGGAGGCATATAGAAAGACAAAACATTGTTCATGCTAACCAATGTCACTGCAACGTGGAGTGAAGCTGACTTCAGTATGACTAAATTTGCAGTGAAGGAGTGCTAATATATATTGCACAACCTTTTAAAAATGTACAGAATTGTAGCTTTCTGTGCAATAAATAATGAATGACTCAGGCCCGCGCTTGCCATTGTAACACAAAGCACTGCCTTGTTGAAAAGTTGGGAAATTGCTGGAGTAGAGACTTATGCAGAAATTACTGCATAAAGCGTCTACGTTCCCTAGATATTGAAGAGTGAGACCTGGATGCCTAAAATTAGGATTCACCATGGCTAACACACAGAACGGAGCGGAGTCTCAGTTAGCAAACAGAAAATGCCTGAGAGGAAAAAGCTCTGTTTATTCACCTCCTCTCTCCACCTTGCCCACTGGCAGCTCTGTGGTAGGTACTTATGTGAAACTAGGATTCAGTGCCAAAAGTTGTTTCCAGATTCCAGGCACCAGCTTCATACATTTCCATAGAAATGACTGTCTCACTTTCTTTCAAAACAGGCAATCAGTTCATTCTGCTCTTTCCAAACTAATCTAATGGTTAAAACATTCAACTCCTCAGCCTGAAGCATGCAAAGATGCACCTCCTGTGCCCCTTCCCAGCAGGTAATAGGGAAGCACTGGGCTGAGGGGAGCTGTGTTTGCCATTTCTCCTGCATCTGGGCCACTGCGTCGTGGGGCAGAAGGACCCATGGTAGGTGCTGCTTCTCTAAGCCCACAGATAGAGGACAAGGTCTGAGCAGAGTTGAAAGCCCATGGCTTCTTTATCAGGAAAGCCCTGTCCACAACCTTTAGCCTCCCTTGTGTATTGAAGCCCTGTCTGGTTCACCTGGGCTATTAATACGGGCAGCATGTAACTTAAGCATTAACTTAGGTAAAATAAGATATTTTATTGCTATCCTTTATGTGTAAGCATTTGTCATTCTATACCTCTGATTAATTTTAACAAGAGTTGAGGGATTCACACTGAGAGAAGAATTAAACTTTTTCCAATGAATGACATCAATATAGCCCTTGGCACATTTTCACAAATCACTTTTCTGTGCTACATAGTAGTACTGTATGGACAAATAAGGGCAAGCTTTACTCCTGGAGTTCAGCTGGCTGCCCTCAAGACTCCTTGGAAATGCACTGGATAATCCATCTCAAGAAAGAGTGCATGAAATAATAGCTGCTATAGGCAGTGAAGTTATAAAAGTTATTTATATTTCTCTCATAATAACCCTATTTGATTGGGAGGGGAAAAAAAGAAGAAAAAAACCCCAAACAACTGAAAAAAATCCAACCCTGTAAAATAAAAGGCTCACATTGTGCATTACCATAATTTCATTTAATTTTTAGACACCCATATGCATTTACTGTTTTGCTGGGAGGGTTTAAATAGCCTAGCTAATTATAGGACAATAATAACTTACAAGGGTTAAATTGAAAGCACTGCTAATGAGATATTATCCCTGGCTATTAAACTGAAAGAAGGGTCTATTTAATTATAAAGCATGCAAAAAAAGCAAAATCATCTTGTAATATAACAGCTCTCATCTCAATTATTATTTTTGTGCACATTTATAAACAATGCCTAGCACATTATTGAATTGTTTAATGCTTATGTGAATGTAGTTATTCTACAGAATAACAATATTGACACCATGGGTTAGTCTTCATTTCACCAAGAATATTTCATACCTACTAGATGTATGTTATCCTTTATCAGAAATAGAAAATAACAAACCATGAAGGAGGTGGGAAAGACAGGAGGAACTATTAATCTTGTATGCTAATACTTGTGTATGGTTTCATATGGCTGTTTAAAACACTAATTAATTTCACTTCAAAGACCTACGAAGTGTACTGCAACTAGCAATTCACAGCAACCTATGAGATGAACTAAAAAGCAAAATATGTTCTTTTTCTTATTCTAACTCAGGTACAAAACCATTTACAATACAGGTTTCTCTTCCAGAATGACTTGTTCAATAAAACATTTCTAAAAGACTGACATGTGAACAATTTTGAAAATTAATTATTGAAAATATGCCAAGAGTTGCTTGGATATCACCTGCTGGAAAGCTTTTAGTCCTCTTTTTTTCACAGCAGCCATGTGACTTTTGTTAATTCTTTGCCTTCTTTCAGCTGGCAAGAGCTGCTGGGAGTCATCAGGTGGATCTGGCTGTTCCCACTGCAAGGCTACTGTGCATGGAAAGGTTAGCTGTGACTGAGGTGTGAGGCAACTGAGGTGAGTTACGGAAGGGAAGAAGTGGAGGAAAGTGGTCTCCATAGTTTGGCTGATATGCAGGTACCACGTGGTTAAAGGAGAGGCACCAGTAGCTTGAAGGTTTCAGAGCACATCACTAAACTACTGTGTAGTGTCTCCAGCAGATTGCTGGGGACTTCTTGCTGTGACAGCTGTCAACAGAAAATTGGAGACATATACGCCTGTGGGTTTAAGGACTAGTTTGTGAAGTTAATTGCATAATAATAGAGGCCTTTCTTGAACTTGGACATGCTGAATTTCTGTGAAGTAAGCAAAGCTTTTGACTGGAGGGAAGCTGTAGACATCTCTCAGTAGATCAAAGACAGAGTAATATATGTATTATGGCTGGGGCATTATATATCATTTCAAGAGGCTGAAGTATCTTAACTCTTTATCTCCTGGATTTAGAAACTGAGGTTTTACTAAAGTAAATGTTCTGAAAGGTCACAAGTAATTACCAATAGCCACTACCTCCCGGCTAACAGCTTTTTGTCATAGAATTTCCTTGACTATAATAGAAAGACAATGTCAATATAAAAAGTAATTGTTTATCATTCTCTCATGGGCCTACAACTTGAACCACTATTCTGACCAGGGAAGACACTATTAATCTCATTCATGCAGAAGAGAGATAAAGGCCATAATTTCATTATATGTAGTTGGTCACAGACATGCTGGGAGGAATTACAAACAGTTGTGACTGTCCCGTTCTCTGGAAATCAAACATGTGAAAGAGAACTGTTGTGTTCCTGACCTTCTGTCTTCTAACATCTCCTAAAACATAGAGGTCCACACTTTTCTGTCACTATTTTCCAGCTGACTTTCACTGATTTCTTCTCTTGTTAAGTCACTAATTACCATTTTAGAAGTTAAAGGCATACAAGATCTTGCTCCTTTATGTCTGATGTTTTTTGAAGCTGTCCTGTCCACATCTGTCACTTGCAGCATCTGACTACTGATGGGTCACTTGGAAGTGGGATAACTCTTAGATCATTTTGTCTGAACTTGCATATTAAGAAAGGAAAATCTCTCCTTAAAAAGCCTGCCCTATGAACAGGAGCACAAGGAAGTATTACTTTAGGTCAGCAAGCCTACATGTTCATGTTGAGAGACTGGAAGAAGAGCTAGCTGTCACTAGATTCAGTCCAGGCTTTCCAGATCCCACATTATGCAAGGGAAAAGGAGTACGCCTAGGACTTCCTGGTAGCTGTCCCATTTGAAAAAAAAATTTTTTCATGGAAAAGCAAAGAATGGAACAAGTTGCAGCACAGCCCTCATATCCTTTTAGTTACATGGGAAAGGAGAATACATGGTTAATATTTCCACTCGCAATTCTTTTACCCATGTAATTTGCTTTAATGCTCCTTACGTTGTTTTGTCATTTCTCCCAGGCTGTTCATGCTGTCTGAACTGTCTCCCATGTCCCTGCATCTTTTCTCTCTAACCTAGGCCACAGGTTTGCATCCTTTTGTGTGATGCTCATCTTGAAAGCATTTGCATGTGGATTGTAGTTTGTTTTTGAACATAATTTGGGCAATTTTATGCTATACAGTGATTAAATTGCCCCATAAGGAAACAAAAAAACAACCAAATAAAGAAAAAGCTGCTAGAGGCCCAGAATGTGTCTACATTGAGCAAGTGGTGTGACCCAACCTAACAGATGCGTAACTGTGGAGCAAAACAGTATTGAGGACCTGATGCCAGTAGTGAATGTCTTTCAGAGCCTTTACTTTGGACTAGTTCTAGTCTGACTGCGTGGCTCAAACACTCATCAACTGTTGAAGTGCATTGTGTGTTCTGCAGTACATCTTCCAGTTTATTTGCATCCAAAAGCAATACAGTTTGCAAACTCTGAGACCACTCGGTAATGCAAACCAAAGCACGATAATAGGAAGGATGCAGAGGATCACTTCAAGAGCATGTTCCTGGTCAAAGCTAAAACAGTAATGTAGCTGCACCTATACCGAGGCAAGATCTTTCCTCTCCCTTCTCTCTTCTCCCCTAAACTCTGCTTTAGTTATTCTGATGAACCTGACGGAGCCTGCTCCCGTTCAGTGAATATTGCATATTCCAGTGAAGCACCCAGCTCTCAGGGAAAAGGAGAGTACATATTTCTTTTGGCAACTATGTCTATGAAGTGTCAGTGCAACATGTTTTGTTTTGCCTCGTCTTATTCCTGTATGGAAAAGTGATATTATTTTTTTTTGTCAATATAATTTTTAGTTTGGCTCATGTTTCAGTAAAATAGAGAAAAGACATGGTTGTCTTAAAGCACTTCTAAGGAAATCATGGAACCTTTCCCCCCAGCTTAATTCATTTGGGTAAAGACATTGAAACATTTTATAAATTTAGATTCTGTTTCAGTAATACTAAGACACACTGTTGATAACAAAATCATTGTTATTATGACTGGGCAGAAAAGATGAATGATGTTTTACAAAATATGTCATATTTTTACTTTTTTTATAATTGCATATTCCCTAGAATTTTACATTCCCTTTGGAATTATAGGAGCTCACTTCAGGTCTGACTTTCTCCCTATGGCTCTTTGAGCGATATCACTGGCTTCAAAGAAATCTTCCCAAAGAGACATATACGGTTCTGTGAAGATGTGAGTATTTTAAGATTAAAAAAAAAGTTCAGTATGAAATCAGAAACAGTGTTACATGTAAGGGGACTTCTGGGAACACTGGGCTTATTTTCATGCTGCTGCAGGCAAGCATTTTAAGAACAACCTTTTTCCTAAACCAATTCAGTATTATATGTAGTTAAGCTTTTTGTTCCCATTACTGCCATTGGAAAACTGCTCTAGAATCCCACTTATTTCTGAGTGAATTAATTTTTAATCTTTTCTCTCTAGTTGTTCCCATGCCACGCTGTTCCTCTCAACCTGATACTGAATTGTTTGATATATTAAAGGAAAACTTTTGGTATTTTCTCACAGCCTTTCAGCCTTGATTTTTACAAAAATGAACATCACCAAATGAGGAAGAATTTACTGTATGATTTTGTAAAACAACAGAAGTACTTACCTATCTTAGCTGATTTAATTTAGGATCTCGTTTACTTTTTTCATAGGAATGGCTTGTTGGTGATGTAATAATTTTGTTAATAAATGTATGTCTGAGTCTTTCTCCTCAGCCATTTCTAGTTGATTAATATCTGACTTATAACAGAGGTGCTTTTTATTAGTCCCTAAGATAAGTTGCAGCCTGGACTATTGAATTTAGTCTGTTACTCTGGTCCTTAACACCATTCAGCTATTCATCCTCCCTGGTCGTAAGCATTAACTCACCTACTCCTTGGGCACTGAACCCTTTGATGCTTCTTTCAGCACCACCCATTGCCATCTCTTTCGTTTAAACAATTCGTGTCCTATTTTATAATCCCTTGTCATTGTCTTCCTTACTTTAATCTCCTACAGGATACTTTAAAAAATTGCTTACAGAGTAGAAGTGTACGTTTTTTTCATTCCACTGTTTCATTACACAAAGCCATTAGAACAGTATGGCATAAGCAAACCTTAGTAAATCCATGTTGGACTTCATGTGATTTTTCCATTTATCTTTAAAAACAAACCTATTCAAACCATGTTCAGGTTTGATCTTGTAGTTGGGTACACAACTTTCCTCTCCTTAAATATTAAGTACTAACTTGCTGTTCTGCAGTTAACCAGTACTACTCTCAAAGACTTAAAAAAATTATTGAAAATACTTGCTATCAGATCAGCAACTTCAGAATTCTGGAAGCTTGTCACACATTGCTGTCTTAAGCTCCTTGATTTCTGTTCTTAAATCAATATTATAATTTCTACGTCATGCCAATTTCTGTACTTCTATTCTCATTAAACCATTAGACCTCTGATTCCTTATTCAGCAGAACCATGAATGTTAAAAATTAAGATGTAACATTCATTTTTGTTTTTCAGCCACACTTTGAAGTATCTCTCACTGCATAATAAATTCATTGCCAGAATTGCCTTCTCTTATTCTCCCCCTATACTCAGCACTGGTGAGGCTGCACCCTGAATACTGTGTTTGGTTTTGGGCCCCTCTCTGAAAGAAAGACACTGAGGTGCTGGAGCATGTCCAGAGAAGGGCAATGAGGTTGATGAAGAGTCTGGAGCACAAGTCTAATGAGAAATGACTGAGACATCTGGGGCTGTTTAGTTTGGAGAAGAGGAGGCTCAGGGGTTACCTTGTCACTCTCTACAATTACCTGAAAGGAGGTTGTAGGGAGGTGGGAGTTGGTCTCCTCTGCCAAGTTAACAACTGACAGGACAAGAGAAAATGGCCTCAGGTTGTGCCAGGGGAGGTTTAGGTTGGATCTTAGGACAAATTTATTCACTATAATGATTGGTTGTCAATGATTGGACTAGGCTCTCCAAGGAAGTGGTTGGGTCACCATCCCTAGAGATATTTAAAAGATGTGTAGATGTGGTGCTTGGGGACATGGTTTGGTGGTAGAATTAGCAGTGCTGGGTTAACAGTTGGACTTGATAATCTTAAGGGTCTTTTCAACCGAAATGTTTCTATGATTCTATGATTTTTTTTTCCTCTTGTTTTAGCTGCAGTTTTTAATTGGGTTTGTTTTCTGACTTTTTCATTATGCTCTTTCATGCCTTAGTTTCAAAATATTCTTTTATTTACAAAACACTCCTTGTTTTGTTTTGTTTTATTTTATTTTATTTTTATTTATTTTATTTTATTTTATTGCTTTGTTTTGTTTTATTGTTGCATTTCTTGTAGAATCTCTGCGTATTCTTAAATGTCTTCTTTGATTTGATAAAGCCCAGGTTTAAAAGCTTAGAACGTAGTCTTCTGTACCTGGGATAGGAGCTCTTAGACTTTGTACTTTTTAAAAGAGAGAATCCACAGGCTTAAACTACAGTGAAGTCTATATGCTCATCAGTACAGCTGACTTGGTTAACTAGATAGCTTAATTTGTCCTTTTGAAATTGAGTACCCTATTTATAAGCACACCCATGAGTATCTTTCCATTTCATCTAAATTAATCAGACCAGGATTGGCTAATCTCTAATAATTTTCTGTGAATATCTCTGAAGATCATGAACTTTCAAAAAGTAAGTCTAAAATAATCTTACTGTTATCTTCATCTGTATTTCATTGTTTTTTTCTGCAATGGAAAGAGCTCAGAAAGAGTTGGGTGTTATTATTAGGACCATTTGTCTTCCTCACTATACTTGGAAAGAATAGTCATTCATGCTGCAATTCCAAATAGTATTGAATGACTTTATTCAAGTTCATTGTTAGGTTTAGAGGTACAGAACCTGTGCTACGGCTCTCTCCAGGTATGATGCTGACACAGGCAGCTTTGCTGTCTTCTCAGTGTACAGGGTTATATTCATACCTCATTAGTCTACTTTACAGTCAATGTAAGAATGGTAATATGTTGATCTACCAATTATTGCTTTAGTTATAGCTTTCCTGAGCAACACATACCCTTAAATAACTCTGAGTCACGTTTCCTATTTAACAATATCTTTCCTGTCCTATAATATTTGCTGTCAGTTCTTTTCCAGTATTTCAAGTTTCTCCACTGTCTCCACTGGATTCTACAAATATTTCTGTTATTTCTTACTGCTCACACCAGTTTCTCGAGCAGGCTAGATCTTTTGCTAATGATATTGCCTCACATGAGCACTTTTCCAGCATTATTTATAGTGTTATATATAAAAATGTATTTATATATAGTTTTGTTCTGCTTGGTGTTTGTCCCCTACTTTCTGGCATTCCTTTGTGGAAGTAACGTTGACCAGCTCAATTGCATAAACTAGTGAAAGACTCATTGAGATGTAGTTTCTGGTCTGAAAAACAGGCAGGTAGAGTATATGACAGGGAAGTTATAGAAAATTACTGTTTCTAGTTTAAAGGAAGCCAAGCCCAGGGCAAAACCTGAAGCTGCCTATGTGTATTCCCAGGGCCCTGATGTGTGCCACAGCCCTTGCTCCTAGACTACAAATTGTGGAGGGGGGCTGGGGGAGGATTAGCCACCCTGGGGAGGATGGCATCCCCCATGCCAGGCGACCACTCTGAACAGAGGGAGTTCACTGGCAGTCTCACTGGCCTTAAGGCGCTTTATGACCTCAGTGGATCAGAGAATCTGGACATACAAGATATCTGATCTAAATAGCTGCTTGCTGCATACCATACTTCAGAACACACACTCTAAAATACAACACAGAGAACAATGTTAGAGAAGAAAAATGACATCAAATGCTAGAGGTGCAATCTGCCACTGCAGCTAGTTCAATGCCTAGAGTATGGGTAGGTATATTAACTTTTTCCTCTGCTTCACTCAGTGGTAAAATACAAGTAGCTACTATGGCAACATCACATGGTACATTTGTTATCTCTGAATGAGAATGTGTTGAAGGAAGTAGCAGATCAGTATGCCATGTGTGCTTTCATTTTCTGGAATACTTTCAAGGGAAAACATCTGTTCAGATATTTTTCCTGGGATTATGGCTTCAGTTAAAAAATTGTGAAAAGGAAGGGATGCAATTCTCTCTTTCTCTGCACTCTTTTCTCTTCTCCTATAAAATGTACTTTTTTCTGAGAGATTGTAGCCTTTGTATCCTATACCATGCTGTTTTCCCTGAGTGGACTCTTTTATTTGTATCTTTTGTAATTTCTTTAAATGAGTAAAAAGCTGAATATTCCTTTGAATGCTTATGTAGGGATATTGTGGGTAGGTGGGAATGGAAGGTATGGCTGGGAGGTTAGCCAAAATCTTTCTGTACTAGCTAGAAGCATTACTTTAAGATGTGAAAATTTTTATATACCTACTCATAACATTTCATAGAAAAGATGATCTGTGGTTTAAGTATTGACCTGGAATTCAAGAAATATCTGTTCCATTCTTGGCATGACTACTCAGGTGTCATCAGTGACACTAGGCATGTTCTTTAATATTTCATACCTTCCCCATATGATATCCACATTCTTGGTTTTGGATAGTGAACTCCCTGGATTCCTTTCACTTAACTTCAGACATATGCAGTATAGACATTTACATCTGAACAAGCTGTCTAGACTTCCTTTATTGTCAACAGAAAAATGTAGACTTAGGATGCCATTCATCTGGACAGTTTTAGACATCTAGGTTAGACTAAGATAAATTATGTCCCAAAAGTGCCTGTTTTTCTTTCCACTAATCAAGTCACAAGCAGAAATTCAGGTTGTATATATCAGAATTTGGACAGATAAATTCTACCTTTGCAAAAAGTACTATCTGTTTATGTGTATTAGTAAAGCATCTTCGCTGATGTGCCCCTTTGTTGTGGCTGTGTACTATGTGGTACTTGAACACAAGCTACAATCAAAAAGTAAACTGTAGGAGGCCCCAGTGTTCTTTCTTTCTTAGAGACCAAGGCAAATTTCAATCAAACAGGCACACAGATGAGAAAACTGGTTGAGAGAAAAGGGGGGGGGGGAATGTTGGCCAGAATCCCAAGCATTAGCTTTTTTAAACCATTAATTATTTTTTTTTTATCATTGCAAAATGTTTTTAGAAATTGTTGTTTGAAACAATATCTGTAGCACTGGTCAAGTATTTTAAAAGGAGGGAAAAAAAACCCACCAAACCCAAACGTTTTCTTTACTAGAAGGTGCCTGTTATTGGGAACTGAAATGTCTTCTGCTGTGAAAGATTTTCAGTTCCATGCCAGAATGTCTAGCTGAAATGTAACTGGCAGAATCTGACTGACAAGGGAGAAATGTCCAATTACTTTCTGCGTTCATAGGTATGTACTGCTGAGATGCCCTAGTGTCTGAGATGCCCTGATGGGACAGGCAGTCTGTGCAGTACAAATCCAGGCCAGGCCAGGCCAGGAGGACCTATGAGAACTCCTGTCCGTCTGGCAGGCCACCTGGAAACCAGGTGAAACACACTAGGCATCTAAAATGGGACTGAGATGCCTAAGTGTGTACAGTGGAGCTGGGCACAGAGGAGGGATGGTCACAGTTCCTGCACTAAGCATTGCTGTTTAGGTGATTAAGTAAAGTAATTAGTCTCTCTAAAAGCCAGACACATACTGTCAGAATACCATTCAGAAAAGAGAGCTAGGTCAGAGGTTCTGAATTGCCTTACCTAGGTTTTATTTCTTCCGAGTGACTACAGCAAGTTAAAAGGGCGAGATCTGGAAATCCTGCACTTTGAAAGGCCAGTGTTAGGATGTGACTCATTTTGCACTTCCACTGAAGTCGACGGGGAGAGGAGCTTCTGACATGAAATACAAAGTTTATGTAGGCAGAGGAAGATGTCTTACTCTGGAAGTTCATTTGTTCTTCTTTCTGTGTCTAAGGTTAAGGTGACATCATTCCATATCTATGTCAGTAAGAATCCTCTCACAAATAAAACCACAACAAATAAGTAAGGGAATTTAATCTGAAGTGAATCTGAGACAACCTTAGGACAAACTGTATCCCTTTCTTTCAAGTTTTTAATCAAAAGCTAAAATATCATCCAGCTTAAAAATGCAAAATTTTCTGCAATCTTAATAATTATGAAATACATTAAACATGTACTTGCACAGTTTTGGCACAAATATCTGGTAAAAAAGGCCAATTTTGTGAAGATTTGTATCTAATTTTCAGGCTAAGGCACTTCAGGTTTCACAGGAGATTTGCATCTCAGGTTAATCACATTCATGTCACCACCCCAAGAAGTTTGATGCCTTTAACTGAAGGAACTGGAATTAGTGAACAAAGCAAAAACATAGGTTAAATTCCAACCCTTTAACTTTAGTCACGATGTTTAGAGAGTGTGTCTTCATGGTAAATCCATTGACTTGAAAGGTATTGCAATGTAAAGAATTTATAAAGAAGCCAAAGAAGTTATCTTCTAAAATATGTAGGGTCAGTTTTATAGTAACCAGGACAAGACAGTGAAATAAACCAGAAAAAAACCCCTTTAAATAGTAAGTAATAGAAATACAAAGAAAAGCAGTTTTCAGGAGGAGAAAAATAAACCAGTGGAGCAAGAAAAAATAGAATAACTCTGTCCTTGACTAAATTCTCAGAGCATTTAAGATGCCATGGGATGAGAAGACTCAGGATTTTTCATTACTGGTTGAGCTGAAGGAATCTGAAAATACATGCTTGCTGTCCCTAAAGGATGTCAGATAAAGAGATGTTGACTGTTGTTGCTGGGAAGGTCCACTGAGCAGCAGTAGATGCTGCTCTGACTTCTCCCTTTGGGACAGTAGCAGCTAAGCTTGGCTTTTCAGGTTCTGGCACAGAAAAAGCTGGAAATGGGACTGTGGCTGTTTTGCCACTGTTGATAACCTACCTCCTTAAATGCCTGCTTGCTTTGCCACTGCACAGAGCCAGTCCTGGTGGGAGGGTTTAGTTTAGTCTCAGTACAGGAAATACTTTAGGAGTCCCTTGTTGGTCTTCTGCCTTTGATGTCAATCTCAAACGCCTGTCTTTCCTGAGGACTGTCGCATGCTGCTGCACATTAAAAACTTAGCTTTCTGTCAGGCTGTGAATATCTTCAGGATCAGGTCTTTTCCTCGTGATTGTTAAAAGAGGAGTTTTTTCTGAATCATTTCATATTTTTGCATATTGTGCGTTGAAATAAGCAGGAAAAATTTGCTGATGGCACCCAGGCTTGGGCTGAAAGATGCTGCATAATCCTCTGCGAGGCTTTGGGAGTGGGAGTTTGACATGCAGAGATTCAATACAGACTGAATTTTCATGTCAGACAGAGATATTGTGAATCAGGTGAAAATTGGGATGGAGCCTAGACAGAACCAACATGAACCGCCTGAAAAAACTGAGAGCTTCTCTCTGTAACTCATCCATGTTCAGTTCTATAGATGGACTGTATAGCCTATAATAGACTTCTTTTATGGGATCATGTAAAAATATCCCTGACAACAGATGGACTTTGAGTCAATGAAAGCTAATTACATTTTACAATTCCACAGACATGTAAATTTGTTAGGATGAAGGAAGGATTTTGGAACCATGTGCAGCCTTTTTAGTGAGTCTTTATTTTGAATAGCAACCTGACAAATTATCAGGCTTATGTAAAAGCTAATATTATGATTGTTCTCTTCCCTGAGAAACTCATTTTCTTCCTGACTTGATGTTGATTCAACATATGCCTGTAATTCCCATTTGTGCACTGAAGTACTGCTCTTGGAAATGAAACAGTATTACATTAAAAGTCTTCGAAGTCAGAGTGCCATTTCAGGGGAGGTAATATCGTGTATATGTCACATTTAGTCTCTATTAGTTTACTTAGGATGAGTGTCTAACACTGGAAAAAATGTCAGAATATAAAAAATGCCCAAATGGGTCTGGTCAGCAGTCCTTCTGAGTATTCTGCTTCTGACAGTGGCAATATGAGATGCTGTTTTGGGGGAGCACATGAGCTTGGTCACACTCTGCAGTCCATCTCCCATCAACATTTGTTTATAAGGAATGGAGAAGACACATCTCTGCTTGGTCCTGTCAGCACTGATTTATGAATCTGTTGTCCATGAATTTATCTCATCTATTTTGAACCTGCTAAAACTATTCTCTGCCACAACCTTCTATGGCCATAAGTTTCAAAAGTTTAATTAGCTAATGCATAAAGAAATACTTTCTAAGTAATAACAGTTCTATATGGCATCAGGATTTTACAGAAGTAAAATCTTCCAGCCTTTTCCTCTTGAGTTAAGTGTTCCAACTTTTCCAATGTTTTCTTATAAGACAGCTTTTCCATCACCTACTTACTCTTCTCTGTACTCTTTCTAATTCTGCTTTGTCCTTCTTGAGATTATAAAACCACATGTATCACTGATAAGGTAGATGCACTAGAAGTTTTATATATATATATATGTGTGTGTGTGTGTGTGTGTGCAAAATTATGGCATCTAGGTGATTTCCTTCCAATGATATCTGATGTACTGTATCACAAATACACTTGCGAGATCCTCCTGTTTTTTCTTGTTGTCGGCATGATATGCAACTATCCAAAAGTTCTCAATTTCATCTTCAGACTTGGAGATGTTGCTGCTCACTCCCATTTTCAGGTCATTGATGAAGTCTGATAAAACAGGCTCTAGAACTGATCTCTGAGGGACCATACCGTTCACTCTTCTCCATCCTAAAAATAACCAGTAAGCCTTATGCCTTGCTTCCTACACTTTAATTAACTTTCAGTCGTGAAAAGAACTCCACCTTCACGGCAAATGAGTTTTCTAATTAGTTTTTCTAATTAAGTTTCTTTAAGAGTTTTTTGTCAAAACTGTTTTGAAATTTCAAATACATATTGTACGCTTCATTCCCTTTATAGATTGACACCCTCATAGACATGTTCATTCTGTGGTTGCATGCTCTGAAAAGCTTCCAGTCTAAAGAAAAGCATAACTGTATCTGTTACCTTAAGAAGCTGAAGCACAATGTTTCTCTTTTAAAATTTCCTACTTGCTCATTTGTCACTCAGTCAGGACCATTTAATTATAATAAGCTCTTCAAGGCAGAGCCAGGCTTTGTGCTTTCTGTTCCTACAGAACCAAAGAGAAAGTTCCAACTCACAGCTGGGACTCTTAGGAACAGCAGTAGTACAACAATATCTCAATTTCATGTTAGGCTTTTTGTCAGCTGATCTCAAAGCAATCATAATTTCCCTTCCCAAGGAAGGAAAACCAAAAAGAGCAAGGCATTCAAGTGGAAGAAGCAGGAATTGAACCCAGGTCACCCAAACCTTAGTTCTACTGCACTCTACTACTCTCTACTCTTTCCTAAGCCCAGGGATCTTAAATCTAAAGGTGCATTAGCATTTTGACCACAGCTCCTCCCCTCTTTTTTCCATTAGCAGTGAGCTGAATTAAATTCCTGCACCTGAAGACTGGACATACTCAAATTCTGTGGAAATTCATGTTTATATGCATTCCAGATTTTTTTTTTTGTTTGCAGTTTAAGCTCATCCCATATCTTGAAGAGGTTTTTTTTTCTTTTTTTTTTTTTACTTAACAAGTTCCCAGTCTTTATATTTTACCTATCCTCAACCTTCCTGTTTACATGGCAAGCCTTCCCACCCCCAACACTGAACGAGCTTTTGACTGCTTCACACTTAATCAGCATTCCTTTATTAAAAAGCTATTAATTAGCTTCTCAGTGGCCCAATCTACTGACTATTGTGATAATTGTAAGACTTTTAGGGCTTTTTCCCCCACTTTGTTGACAGACCGTTGGACTTAGAAACAGCACCACAAGGAATGTGGGCTCATCTTTGTTTCAACATACTTAAGGTGCTTTTATCTGTAGGTTTGCCTTGAACAAAATCCTGTTCAAATTGTACTAAGCCCCAGATAAACCTCTCTTTCAGATTATAGTTTCCAACTGAACTCCTGTGCACTGAAGAGAGGGCACCGAATTCTTGATTGTTTCAAGAAAACCTCTTTGAGTAATCCCTTGAGCTTGCCTACGGGGCTTGGATTTCCTAATGGATGCTTTGATGACAGGAGATAAGAGCCAAAGGTACCTTTATTCTCTTAGAAATTGCTCCAAACAAACAACCTCGATGATTAAAGCTAATAGAAATACCTGGAAGATTGATAGCTTGCAGAGCACTGCTGAGTGAATGAATAACTTCCCCTTTAGTTCCAAAAGCTAATATTTGTCCACATTTGCTGCCTTTTAAGAAAGTGCAACGTTTTTTGTATGCAGAGTGTTGATCAGGAACAAACAGACACCATTCAGCTATTATTTGAATTTTAAACAAAGCCTCCCTACTTCAGCTGTTGAAGCAGTGTTCTGCATGGGCCCATTTATAATAATTCAAACATGGCACGGGGAGGGTCGCTAGAGTAAAGTACATATAAGTGTGAACATGATACTCTTGTAAAAGTCTTTAATGATGTGAATGGGCAGCGCACTATGGTATTCTATACATGGGTTTTAAATTGCACAAAGGGCCTGTAAAACTCCTATATCTGTTCCCAAGTAATACACCTATCAGAGAGTTGAACAAATGGAAACCAAACTCTGCAGCAAATAAAAGTCTTAAATTTACAATGCTGGATTATAAAATGGTGTCTTTCAACAGCAGCTCTGACTTATTTCATGTTCTGATGAAATCATTGCTTGCGAATGCCAAGAAATTCAGCTGTAAACTTTTGGCAATAAGGAGACTTTCCTTGGAACTGCTGGTTTTGAAAACATCTGTAAGTAAGGAATCCACTGCAGAACCAATAAAAGGGGCTGAAGAGACCAAAACTTTCACTAACACCTCGTAACACAGGCAGTACTCTGAGTGCCACCAAGCCCTGCTCCCTGGTATGTGGGTTATGTACATACCAGAATTCATTTCCAAAATGGGGGTTTTATGATTCCCAGTGTCACGGCGCATGCAGTCAGGGAGTGTATCACATAACAAAGCAATCTAACAATAGAGCTGCGAATCGCTGAACATTTGGTTTTGAAGTGATACAGCCCAGGGGTGGGGTGTTCTGATATTGAAAATTCCTCAGCTTGCTTTCACTCAACAAAAGCGAAACCTTAAAAAGATCAGCTCTGAGCGAGTGGTTTAAGGAATTTCCCCTTTTATAACCACATCGAGGAAGGGTCTGAATTAATCTCATTTTCCGTAAAAGATGGTGGAGTATGGAGTTAGGAGTCATGAGAGAAGCCCGGAGGTTCCAGGGTGAGGAGGGTGTGGGGATGTTTTGACAGTTGAAAAGGAAATTGTGAGCTGCTGTTGACTCAGAGCTTCTTTCCCTTAGCCCAGCTCATCACACGGCCTTCGGAGCTCAGCTTTAGCTGAAATGGACTTACTGAAATGGAAACAGAAGTGTGAAGTGAGATTTAAAACTGTGCTTGATCCACTGACTGAGGCCTGGGTATTCAACTGCCTTTAACATGTCCTCTCCAGAATCAGCCTTGGGAAGGACTCCTGATATGGAGAAGGCACAGATTTAATTTAACTTTTCCTCCCCCTTTTTCTGCTTGTTCTCCATACAACACCTCCTGTGCTGCTTTGGTACAACAACCTGTGGTCCCCACAGAGGCTCCCTGACAAACCAAGAGATCCTGTGCTCTGAGCAGCACTGCTCTGACTACATTCAAAACCTAGTGATCAAATCCTTTCCCTGTCCTCTGCATTGCGGAGAGGGAAAAGGCTGCCTGTCCTCTCTTCTCTCTGTTGGGTGCCTCATCCCTAGCAAGCCATAAGTCTCCAGCAACTGGGAAAAGTGCAGCTCATTCAGTGATGCCCACCCAGCAGGAGCACAACCATGGATCTTTCTGCCCCTTGCGTCAGTGCTTGGCAGAGGGGTGAATGAAATCCATTTTTTCATTACTGTTGTCACCATTTAATAAAACATGATAAAAACAAATTAAAGATCTTCTTGAAAAGAGTAAAAATAATTTTTTCGTATTATTTTTGGGGAGGCCACTGTGTGAGAGATTGAATTTTTTTCTGAAAAAGCCTTGATTTCATGCTGAGGGACAAAATTGCACTTTTAAAGACTTCTTTTTCACATTAAAAATCAAGGCAATTTTTCACTTACAGCTTCTAGGAGTTCAGGTTTAGATAATCTCTCTCTTCTACCAGCATGTCATCCACAGAAAAGGAGTTGAGACTTGTAACAAAGACTATTGACTTGATAGCATCAGAGGTTATTACGTGGGACTTGTGGGATGATGATAACCTAGATGATCAGCACGATCTTTTTTTTGTTTCACAACCCCTTAGAAGACTGGGGCAAAGAGCTCCCATCCATCTGCAAATCTTCTGGGAGCAGAGTCCACCAGTCCAGACTGGAGACGGGGAGGCCAGCTGGAGAACGGCGATATGACCTCCATGCAGGTTTTGAGGAGTTCTGGGTAGGTCAATTCTCAGGCCAAGTGCAGAAGCGCTCACCCTTGTGTTATATTAAACCATGGCAAATCCTTCCATGCCTTTGGAGGATGCTCAGCGTGGCAAAGCAAATCTTACCCCTCTGAACTTATGCCTTATGTTTGACGTAAAATCTGGGGTGGTCTTTCGATTGGGCACTGGGTCATACCAGGTTAATATGACCCATGACTCCCTTCATCTCTAGCAGGGGAAAAATAAATCTATTAATCAGTAACTAAATATTTCAGAAGGAATCCTAATATATGTAGCATACAATGTTCAGTGACAGTAGGAGAAATATTAAAATTTTACTTGGCTGACAAGACTTTATTCTGATACACTTTAATTTGTACTTTCTGTTTGTTTCCAGTCTCCTGTTCTCTTTTCATTTATGTAGTGAACCAGGAGCAATCATGCTGACCTGCTGCCAGCATTTCTTAATTCTCCTTAATGAGGACAACCTCCCCACCAAGCCTGATCCTGAAAACCTAGTTTGTGAGTATGAAAAAGATTAGATTAGTATTTTAGAGCTGTTGAGTTATTAGCAATATGAAATACAAATAAATATGGTTTCTCATGCCAAATACTATGAATTGCACTGTGTAAATGTTTTTTTACAACCCACATCTCAAAAAAAATGTAATATTGATTGAAGTAAAAAGTTATTTATAAAGGAGCAAGTTGAAAAACAAAAACCTAAAACAGAAGTATTTTTCGTTAGCATACTTCATTGTGTAAATAAATAGAGAAATAAGGATATGATTTCATGTCTCATAGAAATTAGAAGTGCTAGTCAGAAAGTAATTACTCGATTCAATTTTATGATACTTTTTCGGATGTCAGCATCTTCTTTCTGTTTCACATAATCAAGAAACAATATTGCTTGTGATCCCTCAGAAATTTGACACAGAAATCGTTCCACATACCAGCAGCCACACTAAAGAAAGAAAGAAAGAAAGAAAGAAAAAGCTCTGCTCTGGAATAATCAATAGCTTCCTAGTTTACTTATTCTTCTAAAACTGGTGGCTCAAATCCTTTAGCAGCCCCTTTTAAGCCCAAATGTAAATGCTGATATCCTGCATCAAGGTACTGTGTCTGAAATCATTGCCTTGCTGGTTCTTCTGGGAGCAGAGAAACAAAATCTCTTTTGAAGCATGTTTGTAAAAAATAGTATGTTATCAACATCAGCAAAAGTGGAACAGCTCTGTAGCTACAGCTGAGCTTGTGAAAGTGCTGGAAGGACCCTGTGGAGCTTGGGATTTCTAGATGTCAGAACAGAGTTCTTCATCCCTTTGAAGACATCATATTTGTGATGATAGATGATAGCCCATTACCCACTCCTTCTGGGCACACACCCCCTCTCCTCCATGAACAGAAAGATGAAAGGTAAACGTTAATGTTCCTTGATATCCGCAGATGCTTTTGCAGTGGTGCTTGTTCACACATATTTACAAAGAAGTATCCTTGCTTCTCTCCGACTAGCGGTGTTTCCAGACAACTGCCGCAAGTGCTTTGCACTCACAGCTCATCCCTTCTCTAGCTTTGCATCTGCATGGTGTGCAGTGTTGCTGTCTTGCTGTGCTGTGCGGGGTGAAGCGGATGGCCAGAGCTCACACCTTTCCTTGTTTGAGGCCAGAAGCGTGTGCCGCACCCCAGATAATCCTGTGCTCCTTGCAGAAACTGATTAAGGCGGCATTGCTGGGAGGGAAAGGCCTTTGATGCTCAGTTGGTTTCCCACATCTCTAAGCCACCAGAGAGAAGGAGGTAGGGAAGAAATTACATGAATAAATCTGTGCTATCCCATACTGAGAATTTTTGATGAAGCTCCAGTCAGTCACAAAGAGAAGTCATGAAAGATGAATAATAAAATAGGTGGGTATCTGAGTTTATTGTCATTAACCTAGCTGATGAGTGGGGGTATACTAAGCCCTCAGCTTTTGACACCGTTGATGTTAGCTCTTGGGAGCTGAGGTAGGCCACTGCTGAGGGCGCTTGAAAAATCCCACCCTACGAGTCAAACAAACTATATTAGTCTAGCGACCTGCATTTGAACCCACTTGCCTTTTAAAAATAAACCCTCGTACAAATCCCAAAAGCAGCATATGGTTAGTTCACATCATGGACTAATAATAGCTTACATCATCTTATTCTTAAAATCGGTCCTTTTTTGAATTATGGGAACACCAAAAATAGTGTTGGAAAATTCCAGAGCCTACCAATCCTACAACCTAGAAGTGGCCAATCCTTTTTTTGAACCTATTAAAAAAAAAAAAAAAGGAAAGAAAAAATCCCAACCTCTAAAACTACAACCTTTGTCTGCCAAGTTTCAGCCTGGAACACATTTTTACAGCACTTATAATCCCCTGAACAAACTAGGTTTATAATGGAAGTGCTGACAGACCTTTAGCTATTCCAGCTATCTTAATAGCTCAGCTGTATTTATTTTTCATTACATTTAAATATAATTGGTTGAGGTTTAACTCTAGTTCAATTTGATGAGAACCTTTTCATTTAAATATCAGTTCTGGGAAATGGGTCCTTTCTTGGGTGCTTTTTGGAGTTATTATGAACATAATTTTAGGGTTGCTTTTTAAACTTTTTGTACTACCATATTTGTGTGGTTTTCCTTTTAATTCAAAGTGCAAGAGATAAAATAAGCATTCTCATGGAGCATATGGTACTCAATTGTGGCTTGAATCCCAGTGTGAGGAATTCCACTAGAAGTTTCACACATTCTGTTTTGGTCTCAATTAAGAAATATTTGAGCTGGCTCGGCACATCAGCGGAAAAGCAATGCACGGATCCTTGATGCTTTCCTGAACTTCTTTTGATAAATCTGAGTGGAGGAGAAGGGAAAAGAGGCAAGTTATGAACTGTGGAAACCCAGAAATGCATGTGTCAGGGATCACTGGTGGGATAGTTGTGGAATTAGCTTAAATATGATATGTCCATACTCTCCAGATTGAATATTTTATTTTTTTTCTGGCTGAAATATGATCAAGATGGAAGAGCTTTGAAATTGAGAATTGGGAGGCAAGAAAACCAAACTCAGCCGAATTACTTTAAAATACCAAATCTAGCCAACTGTTATCCCACAGAGGAAAGTACCTTCTGAAGTGAGAAATGTGGGATTTAAACTTGGTGTTTAACTACTGTCATACATGACAGGTGATGTCAGTGTAGATGGAGTCATACTTATTAATACTATTACTGATATTAGAGTAGAAGATAGAAGTGTAATTTTAAGGGGGCTCAGTACAATAATTTTTATATAATTTAGTGGAACCATTTAAATGACTCTGTCCAATATTTTTCATTGTATAGAATAAAGAGCCATGTCTACCTTTTTCTAAATGAAAACTTTAGCTTTTCTTTAAGGACTGTGGTCTTTTTCTAGAAAGTGTGATTTAGATAGAAAGTCTTAAAGAGATGGATAATCCCCTGGGGAATTTACCCCAATTGCTCTCCTTCTGCTGAAAAGATTATTTCCAGTGTTTTTTGGTCTTTTTATGTCTATTTCTGTATGAGTACAGAGTCTTCAGTATTTCTTTTCCTTATGAATACATGATTATTGATTATTTGCAACCGCCATTTTGTTTTTTAGCTTACTATTCTATAAAGTAAATAGACTAAACGTTTTAAATCTCTTGCTGACAGATATTTTTCCAAGCCTTGAATAATTTCTCAAGGCAAGGACTAAAGAGACTTTCTTAGGTATATTATTCCATTGGATGCTCATATTGATTTGGCTATCCAAGTGATTTGTAAAGCCTTTTCAGAATCACTGCTCCCAAAGACACAATTCATATTTTGTTGTAATGGCACCATTCTTCTCTCTTTGAACATGAATATTCCACTTGCCTGTGCAGTGTCAGGAAGCATGCATGATTGCACTCACCTTACCTTATCAAGCAGTCTAGATAGTGCAGTATATAGTCCCGAACCTGACCTTCTCCAGAACTTCTTCATTCTCCCAGTCTCTGCCTTCACCTTCTGCAACTTGGGCAGTGTGGCTGGAGCACTTGCCAGTGAAGACCAAGATGAAAAAGTCATTGAGTACCTCAGCCTTCTCCATATCCTGAATAATCAGGTCTCCTGTTTCCTTCCAGAGAGGGCCCACATTTTCCTTTAGTCACCGACGTACCTATAGAAGCTTTTCTTGTTGCTTTTGATGTCCCTGGCCAGATTAAATTCTATCAGGGCTTCAGCTTTTCTAACGTGGTCCCTGGCTGCTCAGATAATGTCTATGCATTCCTCCCAGGCTACCTGTCCTTGCTTCCACTCTCTATAGGCTTCCTTTTTGTGTTTGAGTTTGTCCAGGAACTCTTTGTTCATCCATGCAGGCATCCTGGCTTTTTTGCCAACTTTGTTGGAATGCATTGTTGCTGAGCTTGGAGGAGGTGAACCTTGAATGTTAACCAGCTTTCCTGGGCCCTTCTTTCCTCCAGGACTCTATCCCATGGTACTCTACCAAGCAGATCCCTGAAGAGGCCAAAGCCTGCTCTCCTGAAGGACAGGGTAGTGAGCTTGCTGTGTGACCTTCTCGCTGCCCTAAAGATGAACTCCACCATTTCATGGTCACTGCAACCAAGGCTGCCCTTGAGTTTCACATTTCCCACCAGCCCCTCCTTGTTGGTGAGAACAAGGTCCAGCATAGCACCTCTCCTTGTTGGCCTCTCTATCACTTGGAGAAGTATGTCATCGTCAATGTATTCAAAAAACCTTCTGGATTACCTATACCCTACTGTGTTGTCCCTCCAAGAGACATTGGGGTGGTTGAAGTTGCCCATGAGGACCAGAGCTTGTGAACATGAGGGTGCTTCTATCTGCCTATAAAGGCCTTCATCCATCTTCCTGGTTGGGTGGCTGGTAGCAGGCCCCCACTATAATGTCACCTGTCCCTGTCCCTGCCCTCCCTTTGATTCTGACCCATAGGCTCTCAGCTGTCTCCTTATCCATCCCCAGACAGAGCTCCATACGCTCCAGCTGGTTGCTGACATAAAGGGTGACACTCCCTCCTTTTTTCCCCTGCCTGTCCTTCCTAAAGAGCTTGTATCCATGCATTCCAGCACTGCAGCCATAAAAGTTATCCTACCATGTCTCTCTGATGCCAAACAGATCATAGCCCTGCAGGCATGCTCACATCTCTAACTTCTCCTGTTTATTCCCCATGCTACCTGCGTTTGCACAGAGGCATTTAAATTGGGTCATGTATGTCACATTGTGACCTACAGAAACAGAGCCAGCTGTTCCCTGGTAATCACCAAGGTTCAGTGTTATCTAATGGAGTTCAGTAGGGGTTGACTCATGCACAAAACCTATTGCAAATTAGGATATACAAAAGTCTGTAACCAGTCAAATTAAGCCTGGGTGTCTAACATATACTGTGCAGCTGACCAGAATGCAAAATAAAGCTAAATTGCAGAGCTTCCAAAGTACATTATGTGTGTTTGGTACACACATCATTGGTACAGGGAAAAAAAAAAAAAAAAAAACCAAAACAAACAACACCTCAAAGCTAGCTGATAATACACAAGATACAGTTTTTTTACAGTGCTTGATATCACTTTGTTGGCAGGAAGCAGAAAACAGACATTAAACCACATGTAAAAGAGGAAAGAAAATAAAGGGATGTGGAAAAGAAAATAATCAATGGAAGAACTGATGTTAAAGCAGAGTAAGTCTGTATTGCATCCGCTATGCTTATATCAGGGGGTTGGTAGCCACACAAATAGTGAATTTAAGCAATTAGCAGTGTCCCCTTTCCTTGGCTGGATTTACTATGTTTGTATTCTGCTCATTAACACACCCAAGTTCTAGCCTGGGACCTTCGTGATCTGCAGTCAGCAATTCTGCCTGGAAAGCCAAAAATTAGCCTGTGCTTTGCCAAGCCAGAAGGAGCCTTGTTATGCCAATCTCAGCTGACAACTGCTTTTTGCATCCCTGCTGATGCTTGCCCCATATCAGCTCTGGGAGAACAGCAGAAGAATCAGGAGAGTTGCATATGGCTGGGCTGATCCAGCAAGCAGATTTCTGGGCTGTGTGGTGTTGGGAGCTGTGGCTGACCCACCACCCACCCATCAATGGAGTACTGAGGCTGCCAGAGAAAGCTAGAGCTGAGGGCAGAGTATGACAGACCTCCAGAACTGGAACTGAAATTCTAAGTCTTGATGTCATTCATAAAGGCCTTTCAGCTTTAACTGGGTTTTTTATGGGTTTGGGTTTTGTGTGTCTGTGTTCTTTTTTTTTTCCCCCCTTTTCTTTATGGTTTTTAAGCTAAAAATTAAGTCCAAGATTGTTTTATTGCTAGGAAAATCAAAAGAAAAAGTAAACTTGTTTCTGGATCCAACAAAGATTTTTCAATGTGCTTCTCACTTCCTATCTGAAATAAAGTCAGTCACAGTATTATCACTATTTGATAGCATATTAGTAGAGCTGTTTCAAGCTTATAATTTCTTATATTGTAATAGTTAATATTCTGATTAAAAAAATAAAGCACAATTTTTTTCTTTCTCTAAATATGTATCGCTGTGGCACCAGTAGCGTCCAAATAAATGTTAGGGTTTTGGTTTTTTGGAGTTGGTTTTTTCCCCCCCTTTTTAAAAGCTTCCTATTTTTAAAGAGTCACACTAACATCCATGATCCCAAATACTTCACTCAACAAAACTTGTCCAGAGCTTATGACTGCAGGGCAAGCACATTCTCCCAGGAATCCCAGGGCTGCCATGAGAAACTGACTCTCCTCATCCTGAGGAATTCTCCTCCAAAACTTTTTACATCCCCAAAAGACATATTTTGAGACATCCAGAGAAACTGGTGATGGTTGCTATAGAACTGTGAAATCCATAGCATAACTCCATTGCATTTTGAGTGACCCTGTCTAAAACCAAATTTCCACTCCAGCCAGCCACCCACACTAGTGGTGCTCAAGCTGGGGCTGGCAGAACCAGCAGGGCTCCCACCACCTTTAGCTGTGAAAATCAAGTACCACAGGCAGGCAGAGGCAGAGTGTTGGCATTATTCATTGTCACTGATGATGGAGCAAATTGATGACACAGTTACTAATTCAAACCATTTGACTGTAGTTTCCTTTCTAACACAAACCTGATGCAATTTCATGGCTTTCTGGGAAGTAGCCAAGCAATGCTGGATTATGGCCCTTACAGCAATGCAGCACTAAAATGTTATCAAAAGCATTTGAGTATCTTCATGCTTTCAGGCATCAGGTGCTGCAGAGAAAAAGATATCATTTTCTCTGGAGCACTCTCAATTGAAAAAAAAGCTAATAGACTACTGAGAGTACACAAAACTACTAAGTTTTTCATACTAAAATGTATTATTTTAGCTCTGGCTGAATCTTGAAATACGTTTGTTAATTTACTAATTATATGTTGATCTATTTAGATACTATCATGGTAGGGTTTAATATTTCCTGCCACCATCACCATGTTGTTTTGTGTATCTTCATATTTTTAACTAAGAGAACTTTCAAAGGATTTGATTATTTTTCTTAGATCCTATGTAAGATTCTTTTAAAATAATTTGCTCTACTTCCATGCTCATGCTACTGACAGCCCGTTAGAATTAAATGAGAAATCCCTTCTCTAAAGAGTACATTAAGTCTTTCTGTCAATTACTATTATCTTTTGGAATCTATACCAAATTATTTTCCTGTTCAAGTGGGAAAACTAAGTCTTTTAGTGAAGACTTTGACTTATTTTCAAACTGTTGCTATCAGCATCTTGAACAAGTAAATATACTAAGTTATGTTTAGATCACCTGTTATGTCATCTGCTGAGTCAATAGATTCTCTGGATATATCCAGGTATATCCTATCCTTAGCCTGCAGTAAACACACAGGATAAAAAAATCTGTAGCTACTGAAAAGTTGTATGTCCTACCTGCAGTCTGTAAGCACAGCTTTATGGAAATACATTACAATCTATCTTTTTCCATTTTAGTGGCACTAGGGTTCATTCCATACAAAATTTGCAGAAAAATCAAGAATACATTGGGGTTTCAGCTATTGTGCTTTTATGCTAGTATGAACAACGGTGGCTTGGGGAAATGAAGCAGAATTCAGCAAAGATGGCTCAAATGTAAACAATCAAAAGTCCTCATAGAGGACTGAGCATTCACAACAGATCTTCAGTCCGTAGCTCTTTGCCTGTCTCTGGCCATGTTCTTCAGTCTTCAACCACTATTTTTAATGTAGAATTTGAGGGAATTTCCATTTTTGAGAAATTCCATCAGGCAATTATCTAGCTCAATACTTATCTTTTATCAAGGAATTTAATACTTCTCTTTGCCTTTGTCCCAAGCTCACAAGGAGTACATTTCTTGTTCCAGTTTCAGCACGTGCTCTGAAGCCACATTACAACTCACCAGCAGCTTCAGTCCTCTAACTGTGGACTTCTGGATTTGGATGAACATTTTCAAAGATCGCCATTAATACCTTCACCTTGAAAGTGTGGATCCTTACAAGAGGACGTTGTTCAAGTATGCTTTCCTGGAGCCCTACATGCAGAACACACTGAGCTTTTAGAAATACTCTGCTGAATTAAATTAATTGCACTATTGCCTTAATGAAACTTTCTATATTGTTCTTGATTGTATATTGTTTACCTGTTTTATAGATGGCAAAACAGAAGCTGAAGACAATTTCACATTTTAAGTTGTAAAATCTCAAATAGGAAACTACATCCAGGGTGTTTACTTCAAGCACGTAATTCCACCACTTCTATGCAGAGAATATTTTGTTGCCATGGTGGTGGAGGTTCTGTTTGTTTGCTTAGTTAGTGGTTGGGTTTTTTTAATTTTGTATTTCTTTAAAAAAAATACTTTGATTCCACATTCATTCCTTCAGTTAAGGAGTTAATCGGCAGGCTTAATGCTTAGATTTGGTTGAATGACACAACCTTCTTTTCATGAGAAAAATTAATGAAATAAAGGGTGTCCATTACAAAAACAAACGAACAAAAAAAGGATATGTGGTCATTTTTTCTCCTAATATTCTTCAGTTACATAGAAAGCTCTTACAGAGAGGAAGGGAATAGTCTTTTCTATGTCCAAGTAGGTATAGAGAGAAGTAATGAACTTAAATTGCCAGCAAGGGAGTTAAACTGGATACAAGGAAAAATATTTTCTAATGGTACGGCTAATTAAGCATTAGATGGTCTAGGGAGCCCACAAAACATAAATTATTGGAAGTCTAGAGAACATATTGGGCAAAGTGTGATATAGCTACCATTCCTTCTGATTTCAGCAGAGACATCTGGTAGATGACCCCTTATAATTCCTTTCAACTCTGCTTTCTATCATCTTACCTTTTTTTATATTTAGTTCACATTCTACGTATCATTTTCCAAGCTTTTGTATTGACAGTGCTTTGAAATTATTCACAGCTTGCCCAACATTGAAACGTCTTTTTGGTTTACCTTTACAGATGAACCAATTGTAAGCTGAATCACTGATTTATACTATAAATGTATAATACTTTCATATAACAACTTTCTGTATGATTTTGCAGCCTATAGCCCAGTATCAGATATTTTGGCAGGGTGATATGAATTACTTCACCTTTATTTTCCTTTCTGCAAGATAAATAGCACAGCAGTGCTTTCATCCTTTTGAGAAATTTTCAAGGTGTGAATTTTCTTTTTAAATATGAACTGAAGGTGAGGAAGCAAATTCAGTAACACATGGCAGCATTAAGGGAACAGTTCTGCCACTTACCAGCCTTGAGAGGCCTTAGACAATCTTCTTTTTCTTCTTCTTTTATCTTCTAGGCTGCAAGCTTGCTGGGGGAAGAACAGTCTTACTTTGTTTACATTATACCTAACACAAAGCAAGCCCATTCTGGGATTCTGTTTTTTCCAATGCACTTTCACACTAAGGAAATAAATGCCTAATGACATACTATCAAGCAACCTGTGATGAAATATAATCAAAATGCAGTGTGTTGCCAATATATTATGTTCTCAGAACAGCAGCAAAGAGTAAAATCCCTTTCTCTCCTTTCCCTAGATTTTAACGCCAGCACTGACTGTGTGAAGCAGCTGTACGAGGCTTTGAGTGTTCCCATGAAAACTGCCAGGAAAGCCCCACAAACACTTCGCAAAGAGCAGTGCTGAACAACTACTGCTCTGCTGACTTCTGTGCTTTGTGCTATGCCATGCACACCAGCCTGCAGACACAGATTTTAACTCTGATGTAAGCAGAAACCTCTGTGACATTGAAAATGTCCATCGGACAAAACCTGTGTGAAAGAAAGATTCCAGTAACTTTTGCTTTGCCATCTTTTAACTGGTTCATGAAAGCAGAACAGCCACAAACAGCACTGTGTCATCACATGTCATGTCATGGAAATGCCTTCAGCACTACAAAGGACAAGAAGAGGCAATCTATAAGATACTGGGAAAACTTGAGAGTTCGTTTAGTCCCTGATCCAAATATCAGAAAAGCCATTAGAAATCTTTCCACCAACTTTTCCTCACAATTTTTTGAACACCTACATTTTAAGTTACGTTTGCCTTTCCTTTCCTAACCAAATGTAGAGTGTTGTTGGACTCTTTAGGAAAAGTTATTAATCACTTCTTTTTTTTCTAAAGTTGGTAACAGTTAAATGTTAACATTATTATATCATTATGTATCTAATTTATGACCATTGCCTCCTACAAGATAAACTATTTTTAATGGCAACACAAAAAGCTAAAGGAATTGTGACTTATACTATTGTTTTAACAGCAACCTAATGAATTGATGTAACTCATTAATTGCTGTAACTCATTAAGAGTAATGAACATATTGTGGCACAAATTTGGATCCACATTACTGCATAAGAGATGGATTAATTTCAGTTAATTCATTCCTTGGTGTTACTGAGATAAAAATCAAGATCACCAAGAGACTAGAAGACTTTCTGAGTATAAAAAAAAATAATTTTGTTTTTATGGTTCTTTGAATTTATGCACTATCATCTGCCTCTAGGTGGGTGGTCATTTTCTTCACTGCCTCCCTACTCAGCTCCTGCTTCATGCTAAGGAACTTGCTAGTGGTGCACTCTTCTCTCAGACACAAGGGTCAGGCAACTGAGGAACAGATATTCTTCTAGGGAAGGCTGCTAGTTCGTTGCTCTTTTGTTCCAGTATAAAATAAACACATATATATATATATAAATTTAATTAGAACTCTTTTGGAGTAAAACAGAGGAGAAAGTTGTAATTTACACCCAATATTTAGTTCAAACTGAAACAGAAAGTAAAAAATTTTGTGAACTGAAAAATTGCTAGGAGTTTTGAGTTGGAAATGTAAAAGAAGCAAAAACAGATTTTAAGTCTAATTGGAGCTAGTCAGCATAATAAAAACTTATTAAATATAGAATACTTTTTTTATTTAGATTCTCCTGAGCAGGAAAAAATGTCTAAGAAATGTTAAAGCAGCATGACCATCTTTTCCAAAGCTAATATTTTAGTGTTGGGAAAATCTATTAACATTAATAGTACTTCATTATTGATTTAAAATAGTAATAACTTAAAAACCCCTATTTACAAGTCTAGCATTGTCGGGTAATTATCTCCAAAGAATTCCACTGACTGAAAATACAAATATTTCTTATTGTTTCTCCTTCAACCTTTAAACTTCTGTCTAGGAAAATCATCAAATTCAGGTTATTTTATACTAAAGGAAAAAGCAAGCTCAAGAGCTGAAGAGTTTTTATACAGCGTGTTCCACTCATGTAACATTTCTGTGTAATTTGAGGGATGTAGTTCTTGTGTTGAGATGGGAGGGCATAGAATGATAACCACAGTTCTGACAAGATGGCACTGAAAGAACTGATAACTTTCAGGTAAGATAGACCCAAGCTTTCCATCTGCAGGAAAAATTTCTGGTCATTTACTCAAAAACAGTTGAATTAATTTTCTTTGTTTCATACACAATAAGATGAGGCCCTTAAAACCCTGGGAAGTCAATAGAAAGCATTGGATCCACAAACAAATAGAAGACCACAAGGGTGGATTTACAAGATGCTTTTTTTTTATTATTATTAGCTGTCCATTTGTAGTCTTACTCTAAGGAAATACAATGCACCTTATGGTATTTTCATCAAAACATAGACTTCTTTGCACTGACTGTAAGGAAGAATATTTAGGAAGTAATTTACCACAGAATAACTAATGAATAGCAAGTTTGTAAGGCAGTTTACCTTGCTTACAGGCTTATTACTCTGCATCATATCCTGAACCAAAAGGAAAGGCTCTAAGGACCAACTGCCCAAACATTAAGGTCAAAAGCTGAAGTTAAATTAAACCTTTGCAAAAATATTTTAATTTTAACTCCAGCTTGATAACTTAAAGGGTTGAAAACGTGCAGAGGTAATTATCAGTGATTCAAAAGCTATTGCTAATCTGGTAATTTATACTTGTGTTCTTTTGAGTGTCTCTTTACCTTCTTTGCCACACAAATAAGGTTATTTCCAGAATCATTCTAACCTAATTAAATCTCCTATTATCTCTCAGCCAAACATAATTCACAGCTTATTCTACCAACACCAGCACTGGCAAGCATTTCAAGGAGTGTGCAGTGGAGAATCTTTCCGTGGAAAGCATAGAGTATCTCAGTTTTCTACATTCAGTTATCTGATATTGTGATGAATTTAATGACAGAGAGATAGACAGGAGGTGGTTTTATATAGCGCTAATCAGTCAAGGACAATTATGTTCGGTAAAGTTTGTCATAGGTGAAAGATAAAGGCAAAAAATGAAGTAATGTGAAAAGAAGTAAGAATAGAGTTTCAAACCAGGATTGCGACTTAGTCTTTGCTCTGGTTATTGTTTGGATCCTATATATATGCATACTGCTACTATCTAAGGACGCGTACAGGAGATTTTATTACTTATGCTTTAGAAAGAGACACAGCAGAAAGGGCATACACCCATAGAAATGGAACGACCAGCTTCCACATCACAGGCATTTCATGTACCAGCTGCCATCTCTTTTTCTTGTCTACGCAAAACTAAACCCAAGAGGTGTAACCCTTTTGCTAGCTGGTACTGGCAGCAGTTAGCACTGTGTTTACTTTCACAATCCCATCTCAAGAATGCTCATACCCCATTATGGGAAATAAATAATAATAAAATAAAAAAAGCCCTTTCTTTTCCTAAGTGGTTATTCCCTGCATAGAAGCACACGAGTATACTGGAAAGAACTAGACTGAAAAGAAAGAATAGAAACTAGACTGAAAAGAAAGAATAGAAACAAAAAAGTATGGGGAGCTCAAGTTTATTTATGTAGTTAAGAAACCTCAAAATAGTTCACAAGGACTCTGTTTGACACCTATCCTATCAGTACCTCCTTGAAGCCCTAGTGTATGTGTAATTCAAAATTCAAAATTCAAAAGCCATTCTCCATGCCCACCCCAGTTATCCCTCTCACAGCTGCCCACCGTGTTCTAAATGTGGCTTCAGAGTCTTCAGACCTCTAGGTCTTTATACCCTTTGCTTAGAAAGACACATCAACCCTTCTACTTGCTTATCAGTCTAGCTGAATCTGTTGGCTGCTGCTAATTGTAAGGAACAAGAGATATAAATTAGGCATAACTGGCTCTTTCCCCCCCATCAACTAAAGATGAGGGAAACAAAAGGTTTTCTTCTTCACTCAGTGCTGTGGGCCTCATACTGGACCTGAGCCTTGCCTGCACCAGGTTTCTGAGCATAGGAAGACAGCAATGATATTTTCATATGGGTTTCAACCTAGTTGAGGTTCTCCCTTCAGATGTCCTTGTACTGTCAGGGTATTGCACAGAGATAATATTGTGTGCCAAAATGAGACCCAAGGACTAACTAATTTTGGAAACCTGATAGACCAAGTTATTTCTCCACAAGGTTTGTCTCTCAGCAGTTGCATGTTTTTTAAAGCTTTTTATTAAAGTAACTGCCATTGCACTTAGTACATTTTAGACATGTATCTGAAGAAGAAGCAGGCACTGAATGACATTTTCAAATCATCTTTGGTTATGTAAGAATTTTCAGTGATCTGGACCTTAGAGCTTGGAGCAGGGCTGGAGGAAGGGAGGGAGGAAGAACAGAAGGAAGGGTGGAAGGCAGGCACATGCTCTCCTTAGTTCAACGTTTCCACTACTGCCACACAATCAACAAAATTGTATCCAAAAAGGAGAACATCCTTCAAACATTCAAAGGTCTGTTTCTGGGAGTACTGGTGAGAAGACAACTTTCTGTATGGTCTCTGCACCAAGATAGACATGGATTTTCATGGATTTAAAAGTAATTATTTTGTGGATTTTTTTTTCCGGAATTGTATCAAACTAGAGTAAGATTTCCTAAAATGGTTAGTGGAGAGGAAGAAAATGGGGTAGAGAGCATCAAGCTGTCAAGATGAGGTGTGGACAAGGAGAGGACTTAGCTTACCAGTGCAGCTAGTTCTGTAGCCAAAGGGAGAAAGATTGAGATAAAGGATCTTTTTCCTTGCTGGCCTGAGGCCTTGGAAGTATGCTAGGAATGCTGCCCTCCTTCCAGAGGAGCTGATTCAGTTTCACTTGTGGCGGTTTAGTTCCCACTGTCATCACTCTTGCAGTGACAGTTGCTATAGTGAGTGAGAAAGTGCCTTGCCTGGTTTTGGGTAGGGACACAAAAGGCTGCCTGTCTCCTCTGCAATTTGGCAGGAGACCCTTTAGTGTGGGGTGATGTGTAGCTGTGCACTTACTCGCTGCAGACCTTGCTGGAGCTTACCAGCACATTCCTGGAGAGACAAGCAAGTACAAGCAGTGCTGACTGGCCATTTTCCTTAAAGGAAACCTACCACAATATCTGCACTTGACCCGTCTGTTTTACCAGCTGTTCCCCCAGCGGTTTATAGACTGCACACCTGTTTGGCAAAAAGAGAAAATATTTGTGCATTTGAATGAAGCATAAAATGAATCAGCTCAACACCAAAGGTCCCCTTGCAAGAAACCTGACCCATCTTTAAGAAGTCAGCGGTACGGAACCATGGGATGTAATTCAGTAAAAACCTGCATTGCTTTTTTTTTTCTGAGATTCCAGCTCCCAAAATGGAATTTAGGACACTCTGTTTTACACAATTAATCTCCCTGTACAGCAATCAAACTCTAAAAAAAAAAAAAAGAAAGGCAATCTCAAAAGGTGCAGATTTAAAAAGGGGCCACACAAAATATTCATGCTGCCATTTAGCCCTAGCTAAGGATACAAGATTCCTCTCTGCTGTGAGCTTAGACACATCCATCCACTTGGGATCCAAAAATGCAGAAAGTTACTCCAAATGATGTAGTAAGACTTTTTTATTTCATTTGAGTTAAAACACTTTTCATTTCTAAATACAGTACACTAACACTGTGCAACATAGTATTTTAGAGACTGGGACACCACCACCTACCAAGACACCCCAGTTTCTACCCCTTCTTTAGACAGAACAGTTCAAACCTGTATTCTCCCACTACCAGAGTAGCATAGCCACCAAAATGAAGGTTTCTTAGGAGGAAATTGGGGCACTTCCTTAAAAGAAAAGACCAGTCATTTACCTGCAATGCTGTGGTCAAGAGGGAGCTGCACAAACATTCTGAGATTGGCACCAAACCTGAAGTGAAAAAGCTGGTACTTCTTTTCACTGTGGAAATGAAAGGATTGGCCACCACTGCTTTTTCTGAGTCTGCATCTTAGATGCTCTGAGAGTGTCTCCGCACTAAGCATTTCAGAGAACTTAAATTAAAGAATATTTTGTTTCTAGCCTCTGAAAAGATACAGGTGCCAGCCCAGAGTCAGATACTCAAACCTGATGTGTTGAAGCATTTCGAAGTATTTATAAAGTGCAATTCCAAGGAAGTCAGATTGTTTTGTTGTTAGCTGTTAGCATTTATCTACCTCTGGATTTGTGTAACAACTAGACAAAGGGGTTATTATTCTCCAAAAGGCTTGAAAACAACTTTAACACCTTTTTTTGCAAATTGAGTCCTGTCAAGCCTAACTCATTTTGGAACACCTAACACAGGTGCTTCGTAAAATATTCTGCTTTTCTGGTTTTGTCTAGTTTGCTTCAAAGAAGAAAAAAGTAGAAAAAGAAGAAAGATACACCTTCATTTTAAAAATACCTGAACCAAAATGGAACAAAAGAATGGCCTCATGCTTAAGGCACTGAAATGTTATTCAGGAATGACCTAGAGCAAGTCATTTAATCTGTCTATACTGTGTAACCATAGTGAAGGTTTCTTTTTCTTCCCCAGCAATTTAAGCAGTAAGCTCTTCATAAGAGAGTTTGTTTTACTTTGTGCCTTTGTATCTATATTACATCAGAGAGCTTCTTTCTGCAAGAGCTTCCAAGCACCACTTCAGTGTAAAGATATATATATAGAATATAAGCATAAACATGAAGAAAATTTTATAATTTTTATGACCACTTCTGGGGACAACAATTTAGATTTTGGAAAAGCAAGTTTTCCTCTGAATATATATTTGGAGATGTTCCTTTTGATACATAAATTGAATAATGCAGAAAACAGTTTCATTTGCACACATCTCAGCTTCCTCCAGTCTTAAATGAACACTGCATAATCTGGAAGGATGATCTAATGTCATTCTCATTTGGTGACAGTTTATCATGGCCTATATTCCCTGAAAGCGTCATTATTGGAGATGTTATTATTACTGCTTTAGAAATTAAATTATCTCCAAGAAAGAGCTATACATATAAAATAGATGCAAGGCCCCCTTATCTTCAGCACTATTTATGTTATAAATTATCTCAGGGACCCAAATTAGAATGTCAAAGGAATCTGGCAGGGGAAAACAAAGGAAGTGCATGAACCTCCCTTAGGACAAATCTGATAGCTCATACTTGCATGTCAAATAGGCACTGCCCTTACCATATAACAGTCAAACCCCACATCCTCAGCTGGTGTAAGTTGTCCTCTCCCTACCAGTGGAGCCATAGCAGTTTACACCAGATGAGGATCTGGCTCACTTGTAACTTATAGCAAGCTGCCATGCCTCAGACTATGCAGGACAGCGCCTTTTTCCTGGGATTCTCACAACAGTCGTGAGAGCTTTTATTTAAATGTGGCAATTGGGATTTTTGTGCTTGGAAACAAAATTTTGTTCTTCAGCATATTAGAAGTTTCATGGTTTAGCATGAAGAGCAAAAATAAGGTAAGTGGGCAGGAAAATCATAAAACACTTCTCTCAAGGAAAGGTTATTATTTCTGACTGTGCTGAAATAAACTCAACTGTGTATCAAGTCTGCTGCCAGTGTATGAACTAAGAGGAACCGCACTGAATATTTTATTAATAAAATCAACACTCAAATAAAAATTTTATGTCATGCAAATAACATTAAAATTGGCAACATTCCTATTTCCACGTTGTTTCATGGTGAGTCAACGGGAAATTATGCACAAAGTATGGTATTCTTGAGAGCAAAGGAAGGGTAAGATAGGCTGCCTGGCATATGTGTTTTTTTTTTTTTTTTTTTAATATCTGCTATGATCAATCAGAACAGAACATGCTGCAGAATAATTAGGACTTGTAAATCTTTTTTGCCATGCAAGAATGGGGAAAAATAGGGAAATGCTTCTGAAAGTTGGTAGCAAGAGTCATTGAGCCTTTTTCTGAGCAGCTATATTCCATCATTTTTACTGCAAAGACTTAAGCATTCAGCATAGTGTCATCTGGGGTATTGTGGTGCCTGTGACCTATGTGCCCAGCTCTGAACTCCCAGGGGTTAACATTGTCACGTTGGTTTTATACAGGGAAGTTAAGGAACACAAAGCTCCAATGGGGACTCATATCAGCCTGTGTGTTGGGTGCTAAAACACAACCAGCCACAGGAATTGCCAAAGGGAGAGGTATATCTGAATTCTGCTCCTGAAAGGGACTCACTTCCCTTCCTTGACTCTGAGGATGTCTCTGAACCTAAGATTTGGAACCTGAAAACATTCCTAGAATGTCTTCATTTGGAGAAATATCAGGATGAGGCCTTTTGCTCAGTAGTCTCAAGGTCTATGTCTTCGTTACAAAAGTGGGGCATTTGACCTCTACGTCCTCAACTTGAGTGGGTTTGAAGTTCTTGTCAGGTGAGTACTGCCACCAGCTGGCTATGCAGTTCCCTGGACAACAGTGCTCTCACCCTTCAGTTGAAGATGGGCCATTCTGTGTACCCTCCAAGGCAAGCTTTTTTGAGTGCAGTCAGTAGAAAATTATTATATCCATCTGTCCCGAAATGAAGCAAATTCTCCACCTCTGTTGATAGTACTCATTATGGAATCAAAGGGGACTACCAGGAGCAAATGCGTAAGAATGAAAATTGACACTGTGTAAAGGAAACCAAAATTCAGAGGTGTGAGCTGCTGAAATTGGGAAATCCAAGCAATTGGAACCCCATTTCAGAGTTCTGCAGGAAGATCCCTATAGAACTGCAAGCCTGGTAAGAGGATTTCATAAAACACCATTGTACAAGGCAGCAGAAGGCAGCAGTATCTGGAGCATGGGATACAGTTCTAGTTCCTTAGGTGCAAAGCAGATAAAGTCAAAAGGAAAAAGACACAAAGAGCTACCAAGATGCAAAACTAGAACACCTTGCTCTGGCTGATCTGGGAAAAAGGTAGAAGATGATTGCTTCTCTAATCATGTCAATACAGTGAGTACCAGGAGGAGGAAAAACGGATTTTAAGCTAACAGTGTTGGCACAAGAACAGATGGATATAATTTGGCTAGAAATAAATTATGCTGAAAACTTCACTACTGCATCAAAGGAGTGAGGTTCCGGAACAGCTATCAGGCAACAGTTGGAGAGGCAACTCCCCCAAATCAAAACTACAACAACAAAATTAGTTTTTAAGAGGACTTTGATCACTTCATAAAAGGATTACCCACCATAGTTGCCTCAGGTAACAAGGCATGGGTTTCCATGATCCAAGAAGTCCCTTTCAGTCTTGTGTTACTGTGAATTTGTTACTAAAATAACATAAATACCTTAAGGTAATTGGAGTACTTAAGCAAATAGCTAGATACTGTTCTGTGTATCCAAGACTGTTCATTAGCAGCACAATGGTTACTCCTTATTGGTATTTAAAAGGAAATGGTTTTCCATTTCCCACTGTTAATCTTTCCTCACTGTGTTAATTATTAATGTCTGTGTTTTAAATGGTTTTTTCACTTTTCTTAAATGTGTTGGATGCCAGCTTGGTTTGCCCAAGGGATCCTGAGAGATGGATGAATTAGCTGCTACTGTTTCAGCTAGAAAGCATGTTCTGTAACAGATTCACATTTTCTGTGGATCAAATGCACAGATCAATTTATAAAGAAGAAAAAAAAAAAAAAACCAAACAAAAAACGAGTGGCCAACAAGTTACATCTGAATCTCTGTCTGCCGTACTGAACTGGCATATTTCCTTTTGTCAGCAAATTGTATGATTTTCAAGCCTATTAACACTAGTAGGCCTAAGTTACTTTTGAGCTTAGAGAAAGCTCTACCCTTCCTCTACACCCTGTTTGTGCTTAAAGGCTTCAGTAACAGCTTTTGTGACAGTGGAAGCAGAGCAGTAAAAGATGAGCCAAAGCCAGCAGTGGATGTCCTGGATGGCTGCTATGCATACTTACCAACATCTTTTGTCTGAAATTCACTGATTACCAACAGAAACAATGTTTGAAGCACACAGAAAAAGTCTAATTAGATTACAGTGCTTCTTTGTAGCTGGAGTTTCTTGTAACCCCTGACCACGTTTTGTTTTCAGCAGCCAGCTCATTGGAATGCCATTACCATGTAACATAGATGTAGTTCGCTTTAGTCATAAGCACCTGGATCTTAAAACCTCGTATTGGCCTTTATGTTCATAGTCCTTAACAATTCAATCTTTTTTCTTTATTTGTACTAGAAACTTCTTGTCAGCTACTTTTCTAAGATTTTCTCAAGCTTCAGAAAGCTAATCATAATGAGGAAATGCAAGATGTCTACTACCTGGTTGATTTTACTTCAAACTGCAGTAAACTCACCTCCATCTGAAGAAAGATATGATAATGGGTAGTCATCTCCTCTCACTTATGTATTGCCTTTCAGTTACAGCAAGAAATTACAGCCATAATGGAAGGGAATGGAAGTTGTCAGGACTGTGAAGAGAAGGAAAATGACTAATTCATAGGCTTTCTAAAAAATTGGCAGCAATGCACCACTGGTGAGCCTATGTTGTGGTTTAAAGCCAGAGCAGCCTAAGAAGCTTTTCTTCTTATTTCATATATTTAGCACCCTTTTTTAAGGTATACATTCATAGACTACACTAGGTTTATGGAGGAAAATAGTTTAACTTCTGTTTTTTAAAAAATATTTCTATTTGTCTGCTTTCTCCTCAAAACCAGTTATTCTTCATATAATTTGTAATGCTATTTTCCAGCAGAAAAATAAATAAAACAGAAATCCCATAAGAATATTTTTGTCTCATTAGATAAATTGATATGCACAAATAAGTGAACAAAAATGAGTTAGCATTCCATATAATATTTTTAATAGCTGATCCTTAAGTGATTTTTTAAGTCCAGGTTTTCAGTCAAAAATCAACATATGTTTATCAAAAGCCCTGAGATAGGGTAGAAGGCCATATCCAGAGCTTCTGGTTGTCCTCAAGCCAGCTTCCACAAACAACTTTACACTTGTTTAATCTGTTTTAAACAACTTGGCAGGGCTGTCTTAATTTAATTTTGTTTATGTAATTCTAATTTTATTGTCTATATTTTGAACAAATTTATTAGTGATTAAGAAATACTGGCAGCTATTCTGGATTTCATTGTAACAACGGATTGCTACCTACAACATTTTAGCAGAAATTATTGAAATGTCCTAGGTCACAGCAGGTAACTCTGTCCTCTAATCTTTAACATGAATGGTCAAATCCCATTCTTGAAACTCAGAATTTTTTTTTCCTGCTATTCCTAATGGGATTATGTGTTGGACCACTCTGCTTTGATAGTTTTAAAGTATTTTTTGCTTCCTGGCCAGTTTATATTATTTTTTTCTTGTGACAGTACTGCCCTTTAATTTAAATAGCTTCATTTCCCTCCCAATTTCTGCATTTATCATTCTGTTGAATCAACAGTTATATTACCTTTTCTTTTCCTTAGTTTTTTTTAATAGAATAATCAAATTTTTTCCAATAAATATCCTTTATCCAATCTATCCTTCAAAGAATTATTCCCTTAAGATCTTTATAAGACCTGCTTATCTGTCAGTGAGAGGTAGCATTTGACCATTAACTATGGAACAAAATTTTCCTCAAAAGGTTTCCAGTCACACTCTTCCAGTGCTTTCCAAGCGTAGGGTTAACGGCTATGTAAAGAAGGTGAAAAAGTGTTTTCTGTTGATATACTGTCAAAACAAGAAGACAGACTTGGAGATTGCCTAGCTGTAAGGAATTTATGCACACTAAGAATTACCACTAAAAACCCAATGACATGTGAAGCAAGCCAAATTGTATGATGTTACCTCTGAATTCCTAGAACTGTCTGTGTTTTTTAGCTCTGGTTTCCTTCAAGGGCAACATGAGTTTCTTTAGTTTAAATTGAAACTTTTATTTTTTGCTACTGTCACACCACTTCTAAAACCTGTTTCAATTACCTCAGACACAGCCTGACAGAGTAAGTCTTAAGTATAAGGAAATTACAAGGAGGTGTATGTCTGTATTTTATTCTGATACCTTGCCCACCTCACTTCCCAGAAGTTCTCCGTGTTCTATACTCTGATTTCATTCTACCACTAAAAAGGTTATGTTAAAAATTTCCTAATGAAACCGCCACTTTTAAAATAGTGGATTATTCAAGAAATTAACAAATTAAACCTACTGATCAGTTTTATTATTTCTTCCTATTAGCCACATCACACTGGAGTGCTGCTGGATAAGTATAGGCTCTTGAAACAGGAGCAGGGAAAGAGAGTTCATGCAAAACCTCTATGCAAAGGAGCCCGTTGACCAGTGAATAAACTTGTCAAGAACTTATGGATCAAAGTCAAAGACCTTGTCAAAAAGGGGTGCATAGTGGACTCCCCCACCTTGGTAAGTGTCTGCTGCTGACTAGCAAGTAAAAAATGGATGGATAAATCTTTAAGCAGTTGAAATAAGTCTTATGATCACAGGCCCACATAGCATGGTAGACATTTAACTTCTGCGGTATTGACTGGAATGGCAAATCCAGGTGTATGAAAAACTGGTTGAATTATCAGCCTGAGGGTTAGTATTTAATAGTTCAAAGCCTAAGTGGTGTCCAGCTCTGAGTAATGTTCCTTATAAGCTGCTTCTGGATATCAAAATTCTTTATCATCTTCATTAAAAACCTGGATAATGGACTATATTCAAGTTTGTAGATGGCATCAAACAGTAGGAACAGCTGATGTGCTGGAGGGCAGGGTTGTCTCGGTGCTGGTGGATCCTGGTTAAGTATTGGCACAGGTTACCCAGAGAAACTGTGGAATCACCATTCTTAGGGGTTTTTACATGTGACTGACTAAAGCCCTAAGCAACCTCTTCTGACTTTGAAAAGGAGGTTGGACTACGTGGTCTTCTGAGTGGCCTTCCACCTGAAACTGTTATCTGATCATGTTGCTAACTTGGTAGGATAAGATCACAAGTCTAAACAGGTTTCAATATTTTTTTACTTTCTGGTTTGTGAATTTCTGGAAAACTTCCTGTTTCTGGTGGATCTGACAAAGGTGCGACACAGCTTATTTTTCACTGGAAAATACTGGGATTTATCAAACACAAGTTGGAAAAGCTGCAATAATTAAAAGCTAGATGAGCTAGAAAAGGCATAGTTTTTGCTGAAGGGACTGGCTGAACTGGATTTTAGAAAAACTGTCCCAGCCCTGTGAGTCAAATTCAGAATGAAGCTTTCTTCACAGAATCATAGAATATCTCAAGTTGTAAGGGACTCATAAGAATCATTGAGTTCAACTCCCTGCTCCTCACAAGACTACCTAAAACTAGATCGTATAACTAAGAGCTTTTTCTAGACACTCTTTGAACTCTGACAGACTTCCCTACTGTGACCACTTCCCTGGGGATCCTGTTTGAGTGACTGACCACCCTCCCAGTGCAGAATCTTTTCCTAATGTCCAATCTGAACCTCCCCTGCCGCAGCTTCATTCCATTCCTTCCTGTCCTGTTGCTGGTCAGTGGAGGGAGGAGATCAGCCCTTCAAGGTCTAGCTGAATACGGCTAGCTCCTAACCCTCTTTCTTACCACACTGTCAGAGGCAAAGGCTATTTTTCATGCTATTTGAACCCATCTCTGAAGTTAAAAGGTGTTGATAACACAAATGCATTGCATAGCCTATTTTTTATAATCAAAGAAGTTTTGTGCAAATATAAGTACCTGATAAGCACTTAGGCTTTGGGGTGGTTCTATGAATTGAATTACATCTTTGTATAATTCATGTTTTATTATCACTGGTCTGTTCACACCTTGCTGTGTGGAAGTTTACAAGTAACTCCCTGCAGTGCAAAATGCAAATGAGCTTCGTTTTAAGAATAAACTCAACATGAAGCTGTGTGTTCCAACTTTCCTAGAAAGTAAGATAATCTGGAGGTAGTTTTGATACTGAAAATGCAGGCAAGTAATCATAAACTATAGAACTTTCAAAAACTTTTCCTTTTCTTTGCATTCTTTTTATTTGTTGTGTTGCAAGCCTGCATATGTCAGTACAGCAAAAGCTAGGAAGCCTCTGAGGATTTGAGCAGTATAATCTCTCACAACAGTCTTGAGCAGTATAATGTCTTTCACGACAGTCTCTCAATGGAGCAAGAAAACAGGCACTTTTTACTAAGGTACAAAGTAAAAGAGTGTGCATGAAATAAAAATAGCATGAAATAAGTAACTATAAAGATAAAAAGGAAAACTATTACTTTTGAAGGAAAAACCACCACATTTCTAAGTAATCGTTAATTTCAAAAGTCCTGGCATCCATGCACAAGGGTTCCCTCTTCCCATGTCTGCCTAGAATTTATTTGCAATGGGAACATTTTAATTCATTATTACTATCAGACTATTATCCTAGCTAATGAGAATTTTTCATTTTCTTATGAGAAAATCTGCAAATAAAAAGCCAGAAGATTGTGAACGAAGTCTGATTAGTTAGACAAAAACATGAATTAAGGCTTCTTACTTAATTTTCATTAGAGCTAGAAAACTATTAGCTTAAACTCTCAGAAATCATGTGTGTGGTTGGTTTGTAATTCAATTGCGCTTCATATGTTACCTAAACTAAGACACTTCATATAACTTGCTGCAGTATGCAGCAGGAAAAAAAAAATATACAGAGGAAAACAAAAAAAATAAGAGGACTACAAAAGACTAGTAACGTGGGGAATGTTTGAACAAGTTAACTGTAAACCAGCGCTACGGAAATCATTGTACATGTTCAATAAAGGTGAAATAAATACCTGGTATCGTGATCCATCAGACGTATTAAGGTTTGGTTTCTGTAGTTGGGGCCTGTGTCTGCAAGAAATTTTTTTCCAATAATTATCTGTGTTTGAGTTCCTCTTGAGCTAGGAAAAGGTGACACTCATTCTTTTTACAGCCCACACCAGTACTATACTGATTTTGTGCGTTTTAGCATAACTTTTGGGGACAACAACCAAGGTTCTTAGCATTCATTGTAAAGTAAGTCATCTCATGCATTATTGTTTTGACAGCTGAGGAAAACTTTTCAAAATACAAACACAGCAAGAGTAAAGCCGTGAGATGTCACCAACTCATAAGGTACACAGAAATAAGCCCAGAAAAGACCACAGAAAGGCTGTGTTAGAAAGTCACCCAAATTTTCACCTGTAGCATCTCTAAGGCCAACCTACAGGAGCTACATAAATATCAGATATGAACAAGCACATTGGAAAAATATTTACCGTGAGAGACAAGCCGACAGGCAAAGACACCTGCCTTATGTAACACGTTTGAAACACAAAGAGCAGCTTCTAAACCAAAACTGCATCAGTTAGTCAAATAATAGATATACTAATTTTTAAAAATCTTTGTGCAGGCTTAGTCATCCCAGAAATCTCTTTGCTGTCTCTCCTGCATGCCGATCCTGCCTAGCATAGAGATGGAACAGGAAAAGCCACTGCTGGCCAGGTAGCAGGGATGCGTGAGGAAGCTCTGAGCCAGCTCCACACCTGAAACAAGCTAGAGGGTCCTGGCAGCATGGTAAGAGCCATAGCTGGGTCCGTCCTGCTTATTCACCCCATTCCCTTGAAGCCATTTTGGTAAACTGAAATTGTAAGGCATGATTTGAAAATGCTGCTAGGAAAATGTTTGGATTAAATGTATAAAATTCTTTCATGAATTTGGCATATATTTACACAGAGCTAAGTAAGAAGTGTGATGTCTGCTCTGCGTTGCATATGGTGGTGTTTTAACTTAGAAAACATTGCAAACTTTGTTAAATTATTAAATCTTGTTAATTTTCTGCTGTTCTAGATTATCCCTCCTAGAGATATCTTTGTACAGTTAGTGTCTGGAGCAAATCTGTGGCTTCCTTGCAGAATTCCCATGTGACCTTGAGCAAGTGCTTTGTTTTATCAAATAACACAATGCTCTGACCGAGCATATGCTAATAAACCTTCCCTGCCTCACAGGCAGGCTGTGGGAATCAACAACATTAAATACCTGAAGTGCTCAATAGTCTGGTGATTATGGCCATATAAGTAGTTACGTAGTCAATCCCCCTGTGGTTAGAATGTTGTCAAAGTGTGTGCTTCATGTATCTGTCTGATGTGACATTTTCCTAGTACCAAATTATCTGGAGACATTACAAGCAGAATTGTGGAAGGATCAAAACCAGCTCAAGTGGCTCACCCAGCCCCTTGTTGCAAGATAAAATGGCATGCAGATGACACAAAACATCTCAAAGCCCTTGATTTGCTTTAGTGCCTTTTAAAGTACTTCTTCTGAAGAAGGAATATGTGTGCGCACACAGGAGTTATTACCAGCTAAAAACTCTGTCTGCTGATATCCCATGTTAGAACACTGCATGTATCTATTCTAAAATCAGATGCGACATTGAAAAAATATTTGACAGAGGTATGGTTGTCTTTTGATCTTTATGAATTCCTGACATACTTCTACTGATCGTGACCTTCCTGCTACTTTCAGAGGTGTACAGAAATGAGAACCATCCCTTATGCGCTGCAAATTTTTATCTTACCAGTGGGTAGTGATAATGTTTTTCTTTTTGTACATTTACAGGAGGTTGCTCACAGGCCTTCATAGGATTGTTAAATACATCAACTAAAAGAAAACATAATAATATAATAATTATTATTAATGTTATGTGCAACAGCTGGTCCTATAAAACACAGTTAAGAGGCTTGTTGTCTTATACATTAATATCGATCTGGGGATGAGATCACTTTCCACAGAATTTAATGCAGCTTTGGTCTCATTGCAAGTAAAATTCTTAAAGCATGTCCTGTTTTTAAGAATAGGATCTCTGAGCTGCAAGCTGCAATAGAGAGTTCCTCAGTGGCTGACCTAAACCAGTTCATACAGTAAATATGGGATCACTGGAGCAGTTCCAGCTCTGTGATGATGACAAGCCTGAAAAGCAGATGGGAGGCACGTTTGTAGGTGCTCTTCATTGCTTCTCACAGTGAAGAAACCTTTGCTTCTCACCTGTCTACTTACTCTTATGCTTGCTTCTCCTCAACAGAGATTCAACTCCAAGTAAAAATCATCTGAGAACTTCTTACAGAGGTTGAAGCTCACATTTAAAAAACTAACCAATATGGCTGATGGATACATATTTTGTCTGTTTACACCCCTTTATGTGAAGAACTGCAATGCTGTGATACGTCTTCCACATAAATTGTTGTGAGTCCGTCAATATTTGATGAAAATCATCTGCTGTCTTTCTGAGCAAGACTTTTTTGCATTCTTTCAGATCGTTGACAAAGATGTTATATAGTGTAAGAGCAAATCTGACCTCTGCACGACCTATTAAAACATATTCACTCTGTTATACATCCTTGTGTCTAAACTAACCAGGGTTTAACCCATTCATTTGATGACAAGTTGCAGATTTTGTTAATCACTGTAACTTCTTAATTGAAGTGTTGACTAGTTCCAAATTCAATACTTAGCCAAGTCTTGCTTGTAACAATCGAACATTCAAACTTGGATTTGATTTTTAGTTTCTCAGATAGGATTTATGCTTTTTTATTTCTCTCTGCTCATTTTCTTCTAGTAATGTACTAAACAAATAATAATCAGCCACTCTATTTTACCCCAGGGTTGATGTCAGGCTAATGGATTCCTTTTTACCCACGCAAGTTAGCTGAAATGTTAATAAAATGTTAGTTTGCTTTTAGTCACAGTATCACAGGTTGGAAGGGACCTTAAAGATCATCTAGTTCTCCAGAACTTCTTCAGTTATTTTGGAGGTAATGAAAACCACTGCCAAGCATCCTAAGGGCTCCTTTTCCAGTGCTTCAGCTTGCTGCAGACAAATTACCAGTACTTGACATAAAAAATTGTAACACAATTAGATGCTGTTTACAAGCTTCTGAAGTTTCCAATTGGAAAACACAATTTTTGAAAAGCAAAATTTATTTGCCTTTCCACTTCCTTGTCTTTTTAATCCTTCTGCCCAAGAACACAAAAGAGAAATTGCATATGAAATAAATGCGCAAACTTTCAGAAGGCCTTAATTTCCTTAAGTCTGATAGTCAAGAATTCTACCTGTGCCTCTCCTACCAGTTCTAAAAGTCTAGAATATGAGTATCATACTAATTACCAATATTAATTATATCTTCTTTTTAACATTCTGCACACACTTAGCTTGCTCCTATGTGCATACACATGTGAGAAAACTTTTGCATATATGTGCGTGGAGTTGCTTTCACTTCCTATCAATCAGTTTGTGGTTTCAGCCATTGTGGCCTTTCACAAGTATGAGAGCGTGGATTTCTGAATACCTATTAAAGTGTTCTTAAACAATTTCTGATTATTATTCATATGGTTTTATTAAATTTGGCCTCCTGCCTGATCTGGTTCATAATTGTTTTCAGCTTTTTGAAACTAGTCTTTTGAAATTATCAAGTGTATATATTACTGGTTTGGACTTTCTTCTTTTTAGTCATTGCAAATATAATTAAAACAAAATCAGCCCTCTCCCAGGCTAACAATATTTTCTATGAAGAATAACTAATATCTAGTAAATTGTTTCATATCCTTGAGATTTTTGCATTTGTGTTCTTATCCCTGACTGGTTAATGTGAATGCCTTTGAGAAGGCTCGGTATCTTGTAATGCAGCTTGGGTAAAAGACACTGCAAAGTAGAACCATGTAAGGAGCAGCAGGAGCCAAGTTATTTCTTAATAATCCAGTGACGAATCAAGAGCAGTCTTTCATGGAAGACCTGGCTTCTTCTTAGTTAGGGTTAGTGTTGTTGGCTGAGTGCCACACTGACTACCTGCATGGGGCAGAAAAAAAACTTTGGGTCATTCTCCTGCACTTCACACTTATGGGCCACCAGCATGCAATTCTGTAACTATATGCTTTAAAAGTTCGGACAAGTCTATCTTCACTTTTCCCTAAATGCTGCAATTCCTATATAATCCTCAGCATAAAATGAAGAAATTACATTTAGACTTAAAAAAAAAAATCAAGTCACATGTTAAAGTGTTTTTTAGGTTTTTTTTAACTAAATCCATGAAAGCTGGAAACTTGGATGAGGAAGACGCTCTTCTGTGATATGATACAGTTATGTTGGTTCCTTCTGCTTTAGACCAAATGCAATAGAGCTCTCACAATTTTATCTTATACTGATAACTGACAACTGTGGTGTGTTAGGACCATTCTGCAGGAATCTGGTGTACATGGAGAGCAATGGAAAGGAAAAAGTAGAGTTATATTTCCCTCTTAATTATCTGCATTTTGGGTAGATCTTTTGATTATATATTGAACTCTGAAAAGCAGAAACTAATGGTCCTGTAGTCCTCAATAACATCAGAGGCATCAGTGCTTGGCAGAAAGCTTTCACAGAAAATCCGCATGTCCTTCTTACACCTGACTGCAGGTTGCATTAATTTCCAGCAGGTCGGACCCAGGCAGATCTCCAGTGTACATGCTGGAGTAAGTACACTGTGATCTCCTCTACTCTTCACCCAAAGGACCTTGGGTCTCACAGGCATGAAGTCTGTGGCATCTGCTGGTAAAGATGTCATCATCTCACCCTCTTACCCAGCTGGTTGTGGTCTCACCATTGCTGCTACCGATAGACCTCTTACATTGTCCACTGAAATCTCTCCTTCACAGTAAAAACATGACAAAATGAAGCCCACAGCTGTAAAAGAAGCTGCAGTGGAGGAAACAGGTTGGTTGAACAAATGTGGATAGGTTTTGATACACTTCTGTGTCTTTTGGGTGTCTTTCTGGTGTCCGGTGCAACGCAGTGGAGGAGCAGTGGCTCAGAGCATCACAAACCTCCATCTGTCACACACTGCATGCCTGGTCTACCTGGGTCTACCCTGCTCAGCAGTGCATCTGAGCAAAAGGACTAGATACATGGTTAGAGCTGTGTCCTTGTCTTTTGTGTTTCTGCCTGTCTGGTTTGTGTGTCCTTGAATTCATTGCCTGGGTGGCCAGTCTGGGGAATGCAGGTAAGGTGTGGAACCAGCTTTGTTGGGCATCACAGCTCTTACAGAATGCCACAAGTGGTAAAGGGAGCAAAGGTGAACTCGGAAGTTAAAGTCTTCATCTCTGCCACATAGCAAAAAAAAAACCCAACAAACCGAACCAGAAAATACCCAAACCACATTATAATTTGAAATAAAACTATTTGCTACAACTTTTTTTGAGACAAAATTAAAGCATTAAGTTTTGCAGAAAAGCACAAGATCTTCCCAGAGAAAAATCCTCACTCAGCTGTAATAAAGATATTTCCCAGCTCCTTCCATCTCTGCTACAGCTTTCTGCACTTTGTCTGTGACTTAGCATTTTAAGAGGGGAACACCAACACCACCCCGACACACACACCTCAAAACCTGTGGCTTATTGAGTCATTTGCTGACACAGGACCTTGTCTAAATATCTGCCTGAAGCGGTTGGCTTAGCGCTCCCTATCTCCAAGGATTTCTAATGGATCATTCTGCTTGAAATCAGGCCAAGCAGTTTCCTCAAAAGAATTGAAGCTTTTTAAATGGTAATACTACCATTCATTTTCAGTTTAAATTTATCAGCTGATTTCACCCATGGATTTGTAATGCTCTTCCCTCCCCCCATGCAAAAAAAATAATTTCTGCTTGTGCCATATTACGTTGTCTCCATTCTGAAAACAACGGAGAACTTCTCCAGCTCCATTTCTACGCTCATTGATCTGGTATTCGCTCATGAAACAGGTGACTGCTGCCTCAGTGAAACAATATTTATTTAATAACTCAACATTTTCAGCAAGAATATAATTTCTTGGAGGATGGTCAAGCAGTAAAGCAGGCTGCCCCAGGAGGCTCTGCAAGCTCTATCCCTGGAAGTTTTCAAACCCTGCACAACCTGGTCTGACCCCATAGTGAGCAGGAGGTTGGGCCAGACACCTCTGGAGGTCCATTCCAACCTGCATGATCCCATGATCCTTTCCTGATTGTCTCTTCAGCAATTGGTTTGTATTAGAATTCATTCTTGTTAAAGGTCTTTGTCCAAACCCTTAAATTCACCCAATTTTTTTTTTTCCAGTTTGGACTTTGGTTTCCAAAATAGACAGCTTTGCAAACACGCATCACTGTATTGACAAATTGAGCTTTCGATTTTTCTTCATGCAAAATTAAATTAATTATCAGAGCTAACTCAACAACATCATAAACACACAGCTTTTTTCCCTTTTCTTAGTAGTTCTGAATCGATTCAGTCTCCAGCTTTTCCACTCACCTGACACCTATTTTAACGACATGGATCTACCAATAAACAGCAGTAACACATAATGTTATGATAGAAATTGCTGTAGAGTTGGAATTGTGCTTTCCCACAATTAAAATGCTCCTCCACTTTCACAGATTCACTCATACTTTTGAATCTAATACCTTCTGACACTGTCTGGGTGAGTCCAACTAAATGTATTTCTGTGGACTTTTTGTGTTCAAAGTGAGTGCCAAACTTTGTTGTGAACTGCTTCTCACCTCAAAAACATCAAGTAGCCCTTCTCAAAGGTGTTTACAAGAATAAGCGCATTTTCCAGCTCTACAGGAATAACTTCATTGACATGTGCCACAAATTAATACTTTTCTGGGAAACTGAAAACATTTGATTTCTGCTCGAGATGCTCCTAAACAATTACCTTTATAGCCCTATTGAGAGTAGAGACATTAAATAAATTGTAAAGGGCCAAGTACCAAAGCCCTTGCTAAGAACTTGATTGCACAGCAATAGCAGAACTGCATAACATAACGTATAGACCTGTCCAAGGGGAGGATTTGTAGAAATTTAGCCTCTGTTTTTCAATTCAGTATTATTTATATAAACACTATTCCTAAGAAAACTCACCCTGAAATTTTCAAAGATTAGTTGTTAGGAATTCTATTCTAGGAAAGAAGTATACATATCCAATACTGTGATGATTTCTATAAAATCAGTTTCTGCTGTCCATGTCAATCTCACTACTTCTCAAATTTGTTATGCAAACTCATTTTAATATATCCTCCCAGATGAAGTCAGTGCACTGTTTGTATCTTTAGTGTTTGCTACAAAATTGCATTTACTCAGCTTAGGCAAGCTAGAAACATACCTGGTGATGCTGCAGAGCTGATGCTGAATTTTACTGGAAAATGCAAAGTAAATGTTATTGGAAAATATAAGCATAGTGAAGGTATCCCTGCAATATTTGTTAAAAATAGTTCTGAAGCTTGTACAAGACTAATGAGTTCTATACAGAACATCTAACGTATTTATACCAATTATAATAATATGAGATTACTTATATAAAATCATAACAAAATCTTGGACTTGTGAAATTGGTATGATTTTTAGCATCCATTTCAGAGAACCAAAATTTGATTCAGTGTGAATTTCCAAAAGTAATACAATAACCTTTTAAAAGAAGTGATAACATACTAGTTCTTAGCAAATTAATCATTACTTCAAAATATCCTGTAGAAGGGGGGAAAAGTACTTAATAGGTTTCTGTGTGTATTTTTTGCATCAGCAGCAAATGTTCTAAACTGTAAATTATTTAAAAGTGTAGCACACTATGACATCTCTTTAGGTTCAGAACACTGAATTTGTAATGCAGTCAGCTCTGTACACAGAAACATTTCTGTGATGCATGCAAAACATCTCTTCACCAAATTAAATAATGTAGCAAATTGTATGAAGTCCAATGGGACTACATATTAGGCTAATCTAAGCTGTCATAGAGTCACAGACTAATGAAGAAAGGATTGAAAGAATTAACCCAGTTTCTTTCCTTCTCTTATCAGCTGTCACTGGGGGAGCATGAGTCGGGGAATGTACTCAGCCCTTGATTCTGCCAAGCCTACATAAATGTTTGATATGATTATTACTTGTCCTTTAAATGGTATATGTGAATACCATGTAGCTTTTATTCTTTTTGGTCTATCTCAAAACACTTTGCAAATGAGACAAGTATCATTATACTTTTTATATGAAGAAAAGGTTTATTTTTTTATATGTCTTACTAGCTCTTATTTCTTCACATCTTACATTGTAAAATATGTAAAGAAAAAAACCTTTACAAAAAGAAAATAAATCAAGCCAGAGAGAGGAAAGGTACCAGAGTTCTCCTTTTGACAATGGGACTATTCATATTGCTACAGTTCAGCTTTTCTCTAAACAGGGCAGAATCAAGAGGGTGATGTTCTTCCATTGAGGCACTGGGATTGTGGTGGTGACATGTTTCCATCAGGCAAAACCAGCACCATCTTGAAGGCATGAACACATTTGCATCACATTGCTACAGTGAAAAACGTTAAAGCAGAGCATTCATCTCTTATTTTTTTCTTAGATATTAATAAACCTTCTCCCATTAGGGTAGCAGTGGGTTAGTAAGAATAACAAAAGCTTTTCAGGGTGTTGAAAGAAAAAACCTTACCCAGTCAGTAGCTCTCCTTTGAAGCCATCCCTTATGGCACTTAAATGTCATTTCAAACTTCACTTCATCACCTTGGTGAGCTAATGCACTCTATGGCCTCACCAGATGTTTCTCTTAGATGCAGTAAGCACTTTACATAGCTTCACCCTCCCATCCCCCTCCTGGGAAACTGTCTTGAGAGGATGTTTATATGTTAAATTGCAAGAGAAGTACGGATCAGAAATATCAGTTCTGCTGTAGCCTATGAACTGATCCGCATTTCTTTCAACTCACTGAAATGGGGTCACATAGTTAGAGGCACACAAAGCAGGGAGGAAAAACCAGTGGATTGCCTATTGTATAACTGGATCCAGATGCCAAGGATATACTTGACAAAGCAGCAAGAGAGAAAGAAGCAGAATTCTACTGGTAAAACTACATACAACATATACCTGACTGTCCAGATATATGTGCAGTCAAGATTTGATTCTTTTCCAAAATATATTAGCTACTGTCTATCATAAATCCATTGACTTCAATTGCACTTTTTTCTTCTTTTTACCAGTTCGATAGGCGATACAGGGTCACATGCTGGTGTCCAATCATTTTCTCTTCTAAGTCCAGCACTGCCTTTCTGCCAAGTAAACTAGGTCCTTGGGCACTTTGAGGTTAACTTCTTACAGAATCATTTAGGTTGGAAAAGACCTTTATGATTGAGTTCAACCATTAACCTAGCACTGCCAAGTCCACCACTAAAACATGCCCCTAAGCACCACATCTATATGTCTTTTACATACCTCCAGGGATGGTGACTCAACCACTTCCCTGGGCAGCCTGTTCAATGCTTGACAACCCTTTCAGTGAAAAAATCTTTCCTAATATCCAATCTAAACCTCTCCTGGTGCAACTTGAAGCCCCTCTCTCTTGTCCTGTTACTTGGAAGAATAGGCTGACCCTCACCTGCCTACAGCCTCTTTTCAGGTACTTGTACAAAGTGATAAGGTCTCCCTCTTTTTCTCCAGGCTAAACAACCCCAGTTCCCATAGCTTCACAACTTGTTCTCTAGACCCTTCACCAGCTTCATTAACCTTCTTTGGACATGCTCCAGTGTCACAGCACTCTCTAGCCAACTGCAACAATGTCTTTTACCATCTCATACCAACATACTCTTCATGCCAGTCCCTCTTCTGCCATCTTCTCATCTCTCCTCACCCAGAGCATGTGTTCTCTCTGCTTCTTCCCCATTTCTTCCTTGGCTGCTCTCTCTTCATTGTCTGTCCAACCTCTTAACAAAGCCAGCCACAGCTGCACCTTATCTACATCAGCCAACCCACCGCCCCTGAAGCCAGCCCACAGTTGTATATTGTCAATGCCAATTAACCCAGCTTCATTCCTCTACACTCCATACCTCAGTGTCTTTCTTGGAGTGAGGGGCCTAAACTTGAACACAGAATTCGAGGTGTGACCTCACCAGTGCCAAGTACAGGGGGACGATCACTTCCCTTGTCCTGCTGGCCACATTGTTTCTAATACAAGCCAGGATACTGTTGGCCTTCTTGGCCACTCTGTTAGCTCATATTCAGCCAGCGGTCAACCAACAATCCCAAGTCCTTTTCCTTTTCCACTGTGCAGCTTTCCAGCCACTCTTCCCCAAGCCTGTAGTGCTGCATGGGGGTTTTGTGACCCAAGTGCAGGACCTGACACTGAGCCATGTTGAATCTCATACGAATGACCTTGGGCCATCGGTCCAGCCTGTCCAGATCCCTCTGCAGAGCCTTCCTGCCCTTAGGTAGATCAACACTCCCCCCAGAACTTGGTGTCCTTTGCAAACTTACTGAGGGTGCCCTCAATCCCGTCGTCCAGATCATCAGTAAAGATGTTAAACAGAACTGGCCCCAGTACTGAGCCCTGGGTATGACTCCATTCACCGCCACTCTTTAGGCTCAGCCAGTGTTTTACCCAGCAAACAGCACACCCATCCAAGCCATGATCAGCCAGTTTCTCCAGGAGAATGTTGTGGAAAATGGTGTAAAAGACTTTACTGAGGTCCAGGAAGACAACATCCACAGCCTTTCCCTCATCTGCTAACCAGGTCACCTTGTCATAGAAGATGAGGTTAGTTAAGCAGGACCTGCTTTTTGTGCTGACTAGGCATGACCACCTTGTTGTCCTGTACGTGCAGGTCAGGACAACCTGCTTCATAACCTTCCCTGGTACCAAGGTCAGACTGACAGGCCTGTAGTTCCCCAGATCCCCCTTGTGGCCCTTCTTGTAGATGGATGTCACATTTCTTAACTTCCAGTCAACAGGGACCTCTCCGGTTGGCCAGGACTGCTGGTGAAAGACAGAAAGTGGCTCGGTGAGCACTTCCACCAGCTCCCCCAGTACCCTTGCTTGGGTAGACTTGTGTGCATCTCGGAAGTGTAGCAGGTCACTAAACATTTCTCCTTGGATTATGGGACTTCATTCTGCTTACCATCCCTGTCTTCCAGTTCATAGGGCTGGGTACCCCAAGAACAACTAGTCTTACTATTAAAGACTGAGGTAAAGAAGGCCTGAGCTTCCTCAGACTTTTCCTCAGGCTTTGTCGTTATGTTCCTGCCCACATCCAATACAGGATGAAGATTTGCCTTAGCCCTCCTTTTGTTGCTGATATATTTATAGAAACATTTTTTCTTGTCTTTTATGGCAATAGCCAGATTAAGTTCTAGTTACCCTTTGGCCCTTCTAATTTTTTCCCTGCATAAACTCACAACACCCTTGCAGACCTCCTGAGCTGCCTGCCCCTTCTTCCAGGGTCATGAACTGTCCTTTTTTCCCCTGAGTTCCAGCCAAAGCTATCTGTTCAGCCAGGCTGGTCTTCTTCCCTGCCAGCTTGTCTTTTGGCACAAGGGGACAGCCTGTTCCTGCACCTTTAATATTTCCTTCTAGAAAAATGTCTCAGTAGAGGACAGTCATGGTCTGGGTAGTTTCTGAGTGTAGCTCCATTGAATTTGCATGCATACATGGAACAGATAAGTGGAGGATTACTAAGCAACTATTACAGACCAAATCCAGCCAGATTTCAAAAGTGCAACGCTGCCTGGGAACACCTCAAATCAAATCCAACACAAGCACTTCTGGCACTGGCACCATGCTTCCTTTACAGGATCTGTACATGGGAAACAAACAAACAAATAGAAAAATCCCCACTATTGGAACTTTCTTAAATTTTCAGAAAACTGTATAACAATATTTTATATAATCTCATAACAGTATGCTATGTCATCATGCCATTATTCTATAAGAAAATGTTTTAGACACATAGAAATGCACTTCCTTAAAAATGTTGAACATGAGCCCTTTATTATTTTCTTGAAATGTACTTTTATAACAGCTCTTGGAATGGCCACCAAACATTCCTTTGCTGAGGCAATTTTGAGAAAACTTATGAAAAAATATTTTAAAAATCCACTCTCTTCGAGATCACTGGACAGTGAATGTTGACTTTGCTGACAGAAATTGTGTTCTGGTGGCAATCCACATGCCTGGAGGCAGATTCTTCCATGGATTTGAGATGGAAATGTTAACTTGTTATCTCCATTTAAACCAGCTAGGGACCTGGACCACAGCTAAATGTCAGATTTACCCATCATCTAGTTAGCTGGCTACCTAAAGTTTGTCATAACTACAAAGTTATGTACAATTTTTTATACCAGGTTCATAATTACTGAAAGGAGCAGCACAGAAAACAATGCTTATTAAAAACTTCTGTAAGCTAGTTGCATTCCTAACATCTGGAGTACAGTGTATTATTAACAAGTAAGTAAATGAGTAACAGAATACAGGAAGATTATAACAATTATAATGTGTTACCAAAGCAAGATTAAATACTCTCAAGAATGCAGCATGATATGTAGCTAAGCTGATTTATTCACAAGCTCAAGTAGTTTAGAGTAATATCCTTAAAGGGCAGGGAGAAGGCTGGTGAATGAAAGTCAAGTACTGGGTTTTTGTTTGCTTTCATTGTTCTGCCTGCTTTCTTCGACTTTTTATCAGGGCTGTAATTGTAGAAATTGTAAAAGCAATTAATAGTAATGGAGAGAGAACTGTTGTAGTACTTTACATCTCATGCCTGATCCAGTGTGTGCATCCCAACATCCAGGTCACTGGCACGAAGCCCACACGTACAGTCCGGCAGGTTTGGAAGGGAGGCTGGAATCAAAGCCATTGACCATGACTCTCACTGTCTTTAAACCACCAAGCTGGATAATGTTCTCGTTTCACTTCCCAAACTGAACTGAATGGAAAGCATTTTGGCTTGCTCGGCCCTCAGATGACTTGAACAAAAGATGCTCATTTGTCTGTCAGCACTTATGAGGCAGTCATTAAAACTTGTCCTTGAACACAGACGTTCCCACTGATTTTACTGGAATCCCAAGGCAAGATTCTCAGCGAAGGTATATCATCATTTCATGGAAACTGGTAGAATTATACTCATTTATACTATCTAAACAGATAAGCTATATACCTGAGGTTAAATTGTGGCATTTTGTTTCTGAAGCACTAAGAAAAATCACATAAGGTCAATTTCTGCATTTGGTTGGATACTTGTGCCTTTGACCAACGACTCTGTGAAAAGAATTATGGAAATAATTTTCCAGCTCCTGGAGTAGGACACAAAGGTGTCAGAAGTTACTTACTGCCACAGGGGTTAAATTGACAGAGGTGTTTGCAGCATTTTCTATTCTATGTATGAGAAATACTGCAAAGACAGATAGAGATCTGGGGATGCTGGTCAACAGCAGGCTCAGTATGAGTCAGCAGTGCCCTGGCAGCCAAGGGGGCAAATCACGTCCTGGGGGGCATCAAACACAGCATAACCAGCTGGTCAGAAGAGGTGACTGTCCCAATGTATTTAGTGTTGGTGCAGCCTCACCTCCAATACTGTGTGCAGTTCTGGGCCCCACAGTTTAAGAAGGATGTGAAGGTCCTTGAATGCTTCCAGAGGAGGGCAACAAAGCTGGTGAAAGGGCTGGAAGGCATGTCCTATGAGGGGCAGTTAAGGACTCTGGTGTTGTCTAGTTTGGAGCGAAGGAGGGTGAGGGGTGACCTCATGGCTCTCTACAGCTTCCTGAGGAGGGGACATGGAGAGGGAGGAGCTGAGCTCTTCTCCCTGGGATGCAGAGATAAGACTCATGGGAATGATTCAAAGCTGCACCAGGGGAAGTTTAATTTGGGCATTAGGAAACATTTCTTAACTGAGCGGGTGGTCAAATGCTGGAACAGGCTGCCTAGAGAGGTGGTCAATGCCCGGAGCTTGTCAGTGTTTAAGAAGCATTTGGACAATGCCCTTAATAACATGCTTTAACTTTTGGACAGCCCTGAACTTGTCAGGCAGTTGGACTAGATGGTCACTGTAGGTCCCTTCCAAGTGAACAATTCTGGTCTGGTCTGGTCTATTCTATTCCATCTCTGTGTTGTAAGACAACATTTTCTTATGGCTTACTGAATTTACATATTTTTTACTTTTTTCATTCATTGCAGTGCCACAGAATGCTGTCACAAAACTGTATTCAAGATAAAAATCCAGTGTTTCTGAAAACATGATGTTAGGAATGTAACCATGGCTGCAAGAACATTCAATTCAGTCATAATTCAAGCACAGAAAAATGCATGAAGCATCAAAAAGGGCACCCAACATCTTCTGATTGGCATTTATAGTAGTTTAGAATGTGGCAAACCTGACAGCACAGAATAGGATAAAATATAATAAGAAAACTGATTGATTAGTTAATGTCTGCACAGCACTCTTAAATATGAAGCACTGCCAACTTAATGCTAAGAAAGCATTCAAATTGGTATGACATGTATAAGCCAAGACTGAAAATTAGCCTTCTGATGAAGTAATGTATTTGTTAGACTGTAACATTTAGAATTCTTTTGCGTTCACTCCAACTACTATTATGGTCAAACATTTTCTGGTGATCCATTGAATAAACCATTAATTATCCTGTTGTATAAAATACAGAGAAGCTAATACTACAATTGCAATCTATCTAGAGCAAGCTTTATTCATGAGTAAACAGAACATCATTCCTTACAAAGCCAGTCATGGCTCTCCTTGAAGAAAGCATGTAGGAAATGACATCCCACAGCAGCAACTTTCTGCTTTCAAGTAGATGGCTGGAGTGATGGGAAGCTTTAAGGAAATCTTTTACTCCGGATCCAGAGAAATGGGATGAATTCTGTTTAAAAGAGCAAATATCAAGTCAATACATATAATCATCTTTTAGAATACTCAATTTGCAGGAAAATGGAAGGTGCAGGGGGTGGGTGGAAGTAGAAATAGCATAGAAGTTTCTTGATAAATGATTTTAGGGATCTGAAAGATATAGCCAAGGGCCTTCAAGACAAAGATTTCCAGACTAGCAGGTTAGTAGCTTTTCATGCACTATCAAAATCTCAAAATTCAAGTAAATATTGGCGATATTCTGCACTGAGGTATCTCTAGCATGATTGCAGCAGCAGTAGTAGCAAAGAAAGGCAGATTTTGGCAGTAGCATACAATGTTTTATGAGAGTTGTACAAATCATCATTATGGAATGTATTTTTTTATACACTATGCAACTAATCCAATTAAAAGCCTTGCTTTTTATTTTTGTGAATAATAAATTACAGACAGAACTGATAGCACTGCCTTTATTAAATTGTCAAACTCTTTGCACTACAAGAAACTATTATCAGGCTTCACATACTTTCCAAACTAATCCTTTGTTTAATGCTCCATGCAGGGTTTCCTTCTCAGGCATGCTATTTCTGGGAAATTTCAGGCAAAACTGTCTTCTCGTTATTACATTCTGGCAATGTTTTCCTTCAAAAGCTGTGTGGCCCTTTTTTCTGGATGAAGGTTTGGCAATTTGACAAGCAGTGTTTACTACTATCCCACAAAAATAAACATGAGTGAAGCCAAGGTAGAAAGCTTTATAACAACTCTTTCTTCTCAGGAAGGGCATGCTTGAGTGTCATAGGCAGCTTTTCAGAAGACTCAGTCCTTGTTGTGTGCGTCTGTCCACGTGCAGTGCTGACCAGGTTGTATGCGTGCCAGATGCAGCCCTGGGGCAGTGAGAGGTGGGATGGCTGCTGGTTCTCATCCTCAGTGTCCATAGCACAAAGGCCAGACTACAGAGGTACAAACCTGGAGCATGTTGCCTCCAGCATACAGCCATGCTGGGCTCTGTGAGACTGCAAAACTCATGCTGAAATCATGCTGAGTTCAGGCTCTCACAATGTGATTTTTATCCAGATAGCTGAGATTAAGCCAGCATAAGTATGCTGATCATGCATAACCATACTTATACTTTCTGGTTGCAAGGAAGACATGCTCCCAGTGATTAAGCACTGATGTAACTTTCAGCCTGTTCACCAACTTTCTCAGAGCTGGCTTCACAGGTACATTTGAGATTTATCTTCATTTTGGAAGTTAGAGCTGTTTGCAGTTTAATAGCAAAGATAGCTTGAAAGGGATTCTATATATGCCTGTTCTGATCTCTTCTTTAATGTGGCTTAAGTTACAACCCAGTCCTATATAAGCTCTAACTTCAGTGTCTTCCAGATGGGCAGTAAATCTGAACACAAGGGAGAGGTTCTCAGCTGCTCTAAGTCAGCACGTATCCAGATGAAGTAACTTGTGCTAAGGGTTATGTACTCCAGGGATTATAAAGCCATAGTTTCTGTAAATGATCTGTGCAGTCATGGTGGTTACTTGGCAGTGTGGCAGGCTGGGGAAAATCAAAGGCAAGGAAGCCCAAGCAGGAATGCAGTAACGGACAGTTCAGGACAGTGCAGGGAAATTATCATCTATTTCTTTACCTAGTATTTAGTATTTAATAATCACTGCTAAGAAGATGTTTTATACTGGTATGTACCAGCTAAGATTTTGGCCCAAAAGTAAATTTTGAAAGAAGGAAAAATAAATGGATATAAATGTAAAATGGAATAAAATTTCACCTCGATTTTCCATAGTCACATCACTAATCTATTTTGTTTTTCCGATAGAAGAGTATTTTTGACACAAAAGAAATGTGTAGTTTTAATATATCTGGACTTCACTAAGGCATTTAACATCGCAAAATGTGCTAATTATGAGCTGTACTGGAGAAGATGGTACTTAAGGTACACGCAAAGTGCAGAAGGAATTAGCCAAAGAGATAGCTCATGAGAAAGGTGTTCTGAAAGGGGAATGACTATCAGAGAAAGATTATTTGTGAAGCTTTCTGTAGATGACTCTGAAATCTTGATAATTTAATATTTTCCACAGTGACCTGTGTTACTCCAGTGACATTTGCTAATGACACAAACATGAGAGGTATAATGCCTATATAGAGATATGAGTGGTATTTGAGCACAGCTGGGAACCTGGTATATGCTTTCCACTTCTGAAGTACCACAGGCAGTGACTTGTAAATGCTTTGTGTTGCTTACTCAAACACAAACCAAATGTGTTTGAAAAATTAACTGTACGAATAAAACAATGTTTTGGCTTCCAAGTTCCTATTCTGTGAAAAGTCCAAACCATATCAATATCTGATGTCAAGGAAGAACAAATCCAATGACAGTAAACCAAACTAAATTATAATTCTCATTCAGAGTAACGCGAAAATTGTGCAGTCATTAGCTCTTGCACCCAGACTTGTGGACAGCTGGACTGGATGGAAGAGGATTGTTGAAAGGATTTTTTTAATGACCTCAGACAGGTAACTGAGCTTCATCCCAGAAGTGCACATATTTAATAAAGTGCCATCGATATCTTTGGAGCCTGGATATATAAACAGTGATCAAGCTTACTAAACCAAAAGAAAAAATTGCTTGGCCCTGATTGCTTAATCTATCAAAGAAAAAAAGATTTTTTCCAATTAAAAAAAACCCCAGGGTCATCAAAATAATAATGAAGTGTGAAACTCTACAATATTTAATGATAAAAGACTGGGCATTCAGAGATGGGAATGACTTACAAAAGGCCATTATGTTGATGAGATCAAAAAGAAACAGTGGAGGGAAATTTAAAGAAGTTGTTTTAATAGACAATACACATGACACATACAAAAGCAGATGAAAGGGCTGCCAGAACCAAGCATGAGGTAGTGGGAGATCTGACTAGCAATCAAACACTTGCATGAAAAAAAGTTAATTATGCATGAACAGGGTCATATTCAGCCAGGAAAAAAGACATACCTGGTAAGGTCACAGATGCATTAGATTTGCTTTCATATGGACATCGTCTTGCAAAACAAAAGGAATGCTTAGCATTATGGAAGATATGCATGAAATGCCACAGGTAATTTGTTTGCATAAGCTTGCCACTAGGTAAATCAAAATGCAGAAAACTTTGTAAAATAGAATCATTTACACTGGTAGTACAACATTTCTTTAGGCTTATATTGTAAGCTAAGAAACAGGGCAGATGTTACTATATAACTACCTTCATAACTCCAAAGGATGTACATTAGCAATTCAGAAATTTCAGTTCAGGTAGTTATTTTGTACTGTTTCACAGATTTTCTTCACTGGGGTATTTTGAATGCTGTTGCCAATTTGAAGAATAGAAAATACACAGAATTCAACTTGGCATGATCCTGAAAAGAGTTTAGTCACATCCCTGTGAGACTCTATTTAATCTTTCATCTTGGACTAGTTGGGTGTGCCCAAGAAAGAAACACCTCATCCTTCTGTTTGGGTACCGAGTCTGTAATGCAAGAAAACACCAGTAGTTAAGAGAGCAGCAACACATTTTTAGATTTAAGTTAATTTAATATAAGTATATACTATAAATTTAGCACACAACAAAGCCTGGACTTGGGCTGACATTTTAGATCAAAGCCATCCCCCAGAAATGGTTGGGTTTTACTGTTACTACTTATTGTAAGGACACCCTTCTGAGGGGTCACTTGCTGGGAGGAAAACCACCACAGAAGTAGGTGTTCCACAATCAAACAGCAGAGAGGTAGGTCACACTAGATATGCAATAGCTGGGTTTGAATCAGGCTGTAATATGAAGCCTGAGACTTTATAGCTTACACCAGTTATCCCCCACATTCCTACTAATGGGAGCTGATGTGCTGTAGGCAATAGAAAGATGGAGGCTCTGAGAGGGAAAAGGTGGAGATAAAAGGAAAGAAATATGAAGGAACAACTCCATGTATATTAAATTTTGGGGGAGGTTGTTAGACAGATGCAAAGTTTAAACATTTTAACAAAAAACAGACTACTCTGTGCTCTCTTTGCACTAGTGTGAGAACTTCAGTGTTCTGATACCTCTTAAAAGTATTTGATGAGAGACTAATAGCCTGACAGGCTAACACTTCACTTCCTTCCAATTAAGAGACTTTAACATCAAAGCCAAGGTCCTCCACTCAGCAAGGGCTTACTTGAATGAATTATAGAGGAGAATAAGTCCAGTAGTTTCTTGGTTTTTCCCTTGCAGAGACGCAGTCCGGCATAGGCTTTAATAAGATGTTTGAGGTCAAAAGGTTCAGGTTCCTCACTGTGAGCGCTAGGAAGCTGCCAGAGTGTTTCAATATGTGTGGTGTTTGTAATGCAATCAGACAAAGCTGAAAACTCTATTACACAGTGTCATGTGGCTGACTTCCTTTTGGAGTGCTCTCATGTATAGTTAACAGCAAAGAGTATAGGACTTTTGGTATGCTATGAATCTTCCATGTTGCCATTTCAGCCTGCTGAAACAAATCATGCCTTTGCCACCATTAGTTTTTGGCTGGCAGGAGGGGTACGACAGTGGCCTCCTCTGGGGCATTGTGTCACTTGTTTAGTGTTGACTGGTAAGAGATCTCCAGGACTCGGAGGTCTTCAGTGAGAAATGATAACTACAGTTGATGTATGATTGTTATTTGACTTGCTAAGCTTGAATCTCAGGCAGAGTCTAAAAAAACTACCATAAACTCTTCTACCTCTCTTTCTCTCATCAACAAAGCAAAAAAAAATATTAATATCCCTTTGAGATAAGCATAGAAGATGCTTTGTTCTTCCTTTGGGTCACAAAACCTGTTTAGATGCAGGATGTTTTTTCCTGTGCATAAATCTAGCTTTACTTCTTATTTTTTAATGGTTCCTACTGTCAGGACTGTATCTATCTTTCAGCAACAGCTTTTGTTCCAAAGGAGTTTAGAAAGTACACGTATCATTTATTTTAATACTTATTTCACACAGAAGAGCCACAAAAATGATTGTAATATAGCAATTCTTTGCTGCAATATTACAGTGGAATGAGAAAAAAAGGAAAAGTAGATGAAGGAAATGTCTTCTGTTTAATCACACAAGGGAATGGATTCATCTCCCCTTGCTTTTAGTCCTCTCTGGTCAAAGGAGAGAGATCAACATCCCTGAAGATGTGTTAACATCAAAATTTCCTGCCATACTGAATGGCTAAGGTATAACAAAGACCAAAGACCACTGTAGAGGCAGTCAAAGAACTGGGAGACACAAGACCTGTATCAGATATGAAGATGTCACAATCAGCATCTTGAGAAGAGTTTCTACAGTATAAGGTACCTATCTCAATAATCAGCAAATGTTTGGATTGCAATTATTTATGTAGCAGTTCACTAGTCTCCATGAAAATTTGTTTTATCCAGTATCAGTTTCCAAACCTCGAATCTAAATCCATACACCCTTACAAACTGTGAAAACAATCCTATCAAATGAAAGTGCTTTTCATTTTTCTCCCCACCACCAAATTCCCATTTTATTTTTCGAGTCAGTGTTAGGGTTTTTAGTTACTTTTCTGGTTTTATTTTTCTCCATGTACTCCTAACCTTTGTCTGCACAAAACAAAAACAAAAACAAAAACAAAAACAAACAACCCAAAAAACAACAAAAGAAACCACCCCCACCCCCATCTCCCCCCCAAAACCACATGATCTAGGTAAATTGAGACAGAATATAACCCTCTATCACCAAAACCAAATCCAACTGCAGTGATATTAGTTTATTTAAACTATGCATATTCCATGTGGGAGGAACAAAAGTCATCTTCGGTGTGTGACACTTCCACAGCAATACAGCTGTAGCCATGCAAGTTTTGGGGAAGTATTACTATTTTCATTCATTTTGGTTTCATTTGGAGATCACAGTTCCTAACAGAAATGCCATTACTGATAAAATAAGATCTATGTATATTCTTTGTCATGTGGTTTTTCTCCAGTAATAGCATCACCTAATTACTGCAACTGACTGAAAAATACTGTTTTAAAAAGCTTTTTACTCAGTAGAAATACTGAAATGTTTCTAGACTTTCTCAGTCCTCTAAAACAAACAAAAACATCCAAATCCTTTAAAAATCCTCTTTTCTTAGAGTTTATTTACACCTCTGTTAATTTTGTTTCTTTCAGTTTTTTTCCTTTTTTTCCCAGCCTCTTCTCCTTTCCCAGCATACTTGTTTTTTCTTTGTTGCCCCTTAAATTTTTATGTGAAGAAGAGAAATGAAACAAAAATTGTTATTTCTTTAAATCACAGTTTAGGATAGCGGTTGAAGTCAGTTAATAGAGTAAGCTGTCCCTGAAGGATAGAGCTTCATCATGAAGGCTTTAGCCTTGAAAAGACTCCTGGCAGTGCATGACTCATTCACTGTTGACACATCTATAATAGCCACGAAATTTAGCTTCCAGAAAGCTGTATTATTGACTGTCTCAGGGATATGTCAGGCCAAGTCCAAGGAAAACCTTAATGAGTACAGCTGAATGTTGGAAATAATATCTGGCATAAACAAAAGAGAATAGGAAAATGAACTCAGTTTTTTTTTTTTTGTTTTTTTTTTTTTTTAGGAAAAAGCTATCTTCTGTATTCTTACTGAAACTTAAGTTCTTGAAAGCCTGTTTCTTTGTTACTAAATAAAAATGGCTGTGTGCAATTCATAGGAATTCATCACACATGTAGCTCCGTTAGAGGGTTCCAGCTTCCAATTCTTCTAAACCACTTTTGGTGGAAGAAAACATTGACAAAGTTCCAGCTGTTTGAAATACAAAATACTTCTAGTCATGAGGTGGGCTAATACAGATCTTTTATATTGTACAGTGTCTTGAAGACATGAGGTGATGGGAGTACATAAGTCCTTAAAGACTTCCCCTTTTCCACTAGCATTCCTTCAAGTTCCTTGGTGCAAACCCAAATGAAGTTGCAATTGCACTTCTATATTTTTCTTCAACCTTTATATAGTATATCTTGAGTTTCCTGGTTGTTCTTCACCCCTAGACATATTCAGTTTATATCTAACTCACAAAAGAGAAATGTAGATAAATGAAGTGTGCTCAGTGATAAGAAGGCTCCCATATATGGTTTAAGAAAAATGTATGCATTGCAGAGAATTAAATCTAATTGCTATCAACTTTATATAATTTTTGCTATAAAAGTAAATAATTCTTACAAAAAAATTCTTACTAGTAATCCATTACTGAACTAATTGATTTTGGTTTAATAACTATACAATAATAAATCACAATTTCAAGGCAAAATAAGGAAAGCTTTCTTTTTCTTTTCAGTTTTTTATTTTTGAAATCAAAAAGATATTTCCATAGGTAGATTTTTGAATTAAGAATTCTGAATTAAGATTTTCATGTGCTTTTGCATTGTTGTATGAATACAGATATGACTCACACTGATTTTGCCATATATATAATTTTCCTGCAAAGTGAAGATTTAGTGACACTACAGTAATCAGATAATGTTTATCTGATAACCATCAATTTCCATGTGTAAGTGTGTCTACAAGGTTGTCACTTTAATTCAACAAAAATTAACCAGATAAATTGAAAGTATGCCATCAATAAACCTTCTATAAGAAAAAACATTAAACTGATCATGCACATGGCAAAATCCTCTACAGAAATACTTTTGCCTGTTTTCAGTCCACCATGGAAGTCAGTCTTGGCAAGCTTTTGTTTGATTCTATGATGGGGCTGAACAAAAGATCATCCTGAATATTATTTACAGTCTGTTTCCATTTCCATACTTCTCATATTATTCCAGAAACTCAGTCTATATTCACTTGCCAGTCCCTACTGGTGAAAGACAATCTGTATTATGTAAAAAAATGGACATCAGAATATTGTTTTTGAAGTGTAATGGAATGATTTAATAACAATATATCTTTATATTTCCTAAATTATTTTAAAACCTTAATGCACTGCAGGAGTCTGCCTTAGTGGCATAATGAAATGGGACAGTTCAGATTGCAACCTGCTGTGTGAGGTTCCCCCCGTGTACAGAGCAGCATGACAGCTCTGTCTCCTTTCCTTTTTATCTTTCTTTTTCTCTCCAAGCTCTGCGTAATGTACTTGAAAGAGGGATGTCACTCAGTATCTCACACATCCAGCTGGTCATTAATTTACACAGAGTAAAGATGAGATACTTCTTAGAACTAAATCTACTGCTACAGTTCGATCATGAAAGTTGCCAAAAGATTCGATGTATAGCCCTGCTAACTCTTGGATGTTAGTAGAAATGTTGGTCATTTACTTTTCGTAACCAGCAAATTGGTCTCTACACACACACACCATGGACATATAAATATAAATATACAGCTAGGCATATAGATAAACATATATTTAGAGAAAAAGTGGGAGAATAAGAGACATGCACACACATGCTTACATATACACTACTGACATGATGATTTTACATTGTCTAAGACTACAGCCAGCTGCAAGGGAAAAATGCATGCAAAAAAAAAAAAAAGTTGTAAGCAGCATGAAATAATCTCACAAGAATCTGAGCAACCCTTACAACTATGAACCTTCAGGCTGACCTTTATCCATTTAAATGATCTGATACACACTGTATTGCAACTATTTTTCATTATGTCATTTGGGTATAATCCTGGAGGCTTCTTTCAGCTGTGGCTGTGGCCTGGACAGAACAAAAGTAATATTCTAAATAGAAGTAAATATACTGATTGCTGCTGCAGCTTCTTAGGGAGAATGTTTGCAGATCAATAACAATCGTGAAGGGAAAAAGCAAGAGCACTTGTGTCTGGAAAGGACCTTAGGAGGGAGGCTGAAGGTGTAATACTGGCTGACTATACCTGTTTACCAAATTGTCTAATTGTGACTTTGCCCTGAGGGAAAAGTCTGTCTGAACCTACTGGAAAAGTAACAGCATTGATTTCAAAGTATTGTTTTGCTGAACTACCAGTCCTGGGTTAAGTCTTGAGCTAAAACCTACTAAATACTGCAAAAACACAAAATAGAAGGAAAATTTTACTTCCAAACTGTAGGTGGTCTTGTCTATAGGCATTTAAGGTGCAAATAATTTCACCTAACTTTACAGCACAGTTTCCCACATCTCTCAGACTCCTGTTTGAATCAAATGGGCACTTCTGGGAATTTCTTAGACCTATTTTAGATGTCTACTTAAGGATAAGATGGATTGGACCCTAGAAGTGCCAATTTCTCTTCTTTGATAGAGCGGGAGCCTGGGGTGACTGCCGTGTGTGTGGATGGATGGATCCCTACTCCTTGGTTCCTAGAACAGTGCTGCAGATGAATTAACATCTCTGGCAGCACACTCCATAACAAGAGTCGCATTGCTGTATGAATATTTCTAATGTAGGTGATCCTACTCTGTGAAGGATGAACACATTCCTTTGCCATAAGATGGAATTTTTTACCTGAAGATGGGCCAAAAGTTATTTTAAATCACATCTTATTTTGTATTTAATAGTAACAGTCTAATGTGTAATTTTGCCCTGCTTGCATTGTATAGGTAGCTGTTGCAGTCTTTGAACTGACACATCGCAACACACAAATACTTCAGTCTATAATGGGCTTAATTCATAGGGAGGAACCTGACCACCAGCAGCTTAACCGAGAACTAATGACATGTAAAACAGCACAGGGTTTTTGTTACCACCCTGCCCTTCCTGCCCTCAACTGCACCTAGTTCCATCATCATCTTTAACACTGGACTTCATCTCTTTCAGGACTGTGCTTTGCAAACACTTTAAACAGTGCCACATACTACTCTACTGTCAGGTAGGTGACAAAAAGGGGAATCCAGTCCAGATCATTTGACTCTTTTGCCAGCTAATTTCCTATGAAATTTTCCTGATCCATAGGGCATGAAACCAGCTTTTCCATATATTTCAGACAACCTTAACTGAGTCCCCTACTGGTAACCCTGGATGGTTATAGATATTCCATCGTATATCCTTTGCTAGTCTTTTTCACATGGTTCCTTTTACAGGACTAAGAGCTATCTGTGCCTGAACTGTAAATGTGGAGATACTGCTTCTTCGTAAACTTCTACAAGCCTGTAGACTTGTGGGTAGCTGTGTGACTCCTTTATCTGAAAGTACTCACTTTTAAGGGTGATACACTTTCTAATGTACATGGCTGGTAGTCACAAATCAGAAGAAATGTGACCCATATTGTTTGATTTCAATTTTGCTATTGCTTAATCTTTATTTTCCTTTCGATTGCTCTTACACCTGGGCTATGGAAGCAAGAAGAAATAAAATAAAAAAACCCACAACCAACAAACAACCATAGAATCATAGAATCACTTCATTTGGAAAAGACCTTTAAGATCATCAGGTCCAACCATTAACCCAGCACTGCCAATTCCACCACTAAACCATGCCCCTGAGCACCACACCTACACTCTTTTAAATACCTCCAGGGATGGTGACTCAACCACCTCCCTGGGCAGCCTGTTCTAATGCTTGACAACCCTTTCAGTGAAATGTTTCCTGATATCCAATGTAAACCTCCCATGGCAAAACTTGAGGCTTGTCCTCTTGTCCTGTCACTAGTTACCTGGAAGAGACCTATCCTCACCTGCCTACAACCTCCTTTCAGGTATAGAGAGCAACAAGGTCACCCCTGAGCCTCCTCTTCCCCAAACTAAACAACTCCCATTCCCCCATTGTGCTCCAGACCCTTCACCAGCCCTGTTGCCCTTCTCTGGACACACTCCAGCATGTTAGCATCCCTCTTGCAGTGAGGGGCCCAAACCTGAACACAGGATTCGATGTGCGGCTTCACCAGTGCCGAGTACAGGGGAACAGTCACATCCCTTGTCCTGCTGGCCACACTGTTTCTGACACAAGCCAGGGTGCTTGGCCTTCTTGGCCAGCTGGGCACACTGCTGGATCATCTTCAGTTGGCCATCAACCAGATCTTCAGATTTTTCAGATCATCCTTCTACTGTCCTAAAACAGATCTCTTAAATTTCAAGTAATAAAAGCATTGAGCTTGACCATAACCTAACCACTATTAGCAATACAAAGAGTGAAGATAAACTGTCCCCTGATTGTCATCTGAAGACCTGTTTTTTTCTCTCATGCACATTTGCAGGCATGAACAAGAAGTTACAAGTACGCTTGTAAGCAGCAACTTCTTTCTACGCAGCATGATCTGAACCAGTTATTTTTGGTCTGAGGGTTAATAGAAGACAAAATGCCTAAATTTGGAATATTGCACAGGCATGAATACAGACGACTTCAGCCATCAGGAGCTGGATTCCTTCTTATTAGCTGAGCCACTGATTGAGGATGCCTGACTTGCAAATATAAGCATTGCATGCTTTCTCTGTATTTAACAGCAAGAAAAGAAAACCCGTAGAAGATGATTCATGCCCCTTAAAGGTGTCAGCTGTCCTTTAGAAGTGCTGGCTTGCTCCTACCATACTAAGGCAGATGAAGGTGGTGCCCCTCAGATGGATGTCTGAGTTCACATGGAATAACCCCGGGCCAGTGTTTTGAAGCAGAGAAAATAAAATCAACCCCCTCAAGCTGATGACATTACCCTGGTTAACAATGGTAGCAGAGCTGGGCTAGTTGGGTTGTACAATAGCTGACTTTTGCAGATTTGGCAGGTAAAGGGGTTTGTCAGAGGAGGCAGTGTGAGTACACAGCTGGCGATTAGGGGGCACGAAAGCAATTCTCTGCTCACTTCCAACATGTTCAGGCAGCATCAGATAAGGAAGCAATCGGTATGTTCACACCTGCTTACATTCAAACTGTCTGCTAACTGCTGACACAAACCTTCTATCTTCCTACTGAGACACTGAGATAAATTCAGGAGAAATGGAGCTGTACAGAAAAAAAAGCTACTCTTTGCTAAATTGAGTGATTCCTTTAGGCTCTGACCAACAGTTTGAGGTCAACACAAGCAGGAAAGACAAAAGAGAGTCCCTCAGGGATTATTCAGAAGCTAAAATAGAAAATTTGCTTAGCTGTTTATCACCTGGGTTTGACCTCCAAGCAATTTTATTATTTTTTTTTAATAGTAAGGTGACAATGAAGAATTTGGCAGTGAATGAAAGGGAATTCATCTTCCCAACATTTTGTTAGTGACACTCTGGGTTACTGTTTCTGACTTTCTGACTTGCGTTTCCTTTGGAGTTAGGTCCTTAGGCTCGTTGGGCTTCTTTTTTTTTTTTTTTTTTTTTTAGTATTGCACTACACCCATGAGCAGACAGTGTCAGATACTGTGTATGTTGTAAAGTATAACTGGGGCCAGGTTTTACCTGTGATTTCCGCCCCCTCCCGCCCCCGCCCAGCACCCCCACCCCCCCCCCCCCGCCATCGCCTGCCAATTCCTTCCAAAGAAGCATATCAAAAGCTTTTTTTTTTTTCTTTCTTTCTTTCTTTCTTTCTTTTTTTTATTTAGCAAATCTGTTGTCACTGAAAGGACTGATCTTGTAAGATGTCTCAAATCCTTCTCTCCCATAGATACTGCCACAGAAGCAGGTGCTTGGCATCTCTCAGGATCAAACCCTAAAATGCTAGTTGCCATGGTGACTGAATGTGAAAGAACAATAAAGAGCTGTTTACCAGTGAAACTTATCAGCAGGGCTCGACAAAGCACCACAAAACTGTAATTAGGGTTGCGTTTAAACACAGCTTTTTACTTCTGCAACTAAAACTAGGCAACAGCCTTTGCCTTTGATTTCTTCCTGATGTTATCCCTTGTATATCCCTTGCATCCCTTGTGTAAGATCCCACCCAAACTCTAAGTAGATTATAGCAGAGTAGTCAAAAATTAACATTTTGAAAAAATCCATGAAAAACAAAGCTGCAAAACTGCATGCAAATGACTGTATGAAAAATGACTCTTTGAGAAGCAAAGTGCTTTGATCCTACACATCCAGAGGTTGCTATACTCCACAGCAATCTGGAGAAGATCATGATAGTTTAGAATACATTTTTAGATGCAAGGATTCTTTTCATATTTGATTGAAAGAACAATACCCCAAATAGTAGAGAGTCCTTTGGGTTTTTATATTAAATTTTGGTTGGTTTATTGCTTCTTAGGATTCTGATTTCCTATGTTGTTAGTCATAGTAGCATCGCAGCTGACAAGTTAAAACAGATATTGTTAATAGTGGTAATCCATGTTGGTTTGGCAGTTCTGTGTCCTGAATGAATTCAGAGGTGCATTGTGAAAAGCATTTCACAAATGCCTGTGAAGGGAAGGTCTTACAGTGAAGGGTTTTCGCTTTAATTAAGCAAAACAGATGGTGCTGGAAGGGAAACAAAGGCACACAGAGGTGAAGCATCTTGCTCACAGCTGATCAGTGGAAACTCTCAAATAGTTATTCTCTAATCGTTAGGACTCTGAACCACTGTCAGTCATCAGCAGAAATCACTGTGCACCTTTGGCTGGCAGCTGAAACATGATGTCTGTGGCATGGATCTTTAGATCAGCAGTGAAGTTGTGCATCACCACCGGCCCACCGGCAGCAGTTTGAGAGCCTCTGCACGAGATGCCCATCAGTACTCCTATTTCCACATTGAGGAATTGCACACTAAAGAAAGTTTCACCCTTCTGTCATAGCTTTCAGGAGGGTATCGGCAGATTCTGGTGGCTCAGCAGGAGATACTGGGAAGCCTCATGCAGTAGTGTGTCACTATATGCCGAGTTATATAATGAGAAAAGTGATGGTAAAACCCCCACTCATTTAAATAAAGTTCTTTTTTAAGACTGACATAGATAGTGATACTGCAGCTTTCGCCCATCCTCACGGCTCTCCCACAAGGTGATTTTGCAATGCGTCCATTGTCCTTTTTGCTGCAGATGGTGTTGTTCTTCAAACTTCCATGCAAGTTGTTCACCATATGACTCCCAGGCATGGGGAAAAAAAGGGGAATTTGTGGCATTGTTTCTGTTAATGCAGTGTTTGAATCAGTTAAAATCTGAAACACTAACTAACATGCTATTTTCATGTTTCAGTAGCAATAGATGCCTATAAGTTCACCTGAGAATAATTCTGCTGAACATGTAAAAAACATCTCTTGCGCATCTTCTAAACCCTGCTTTTAAGTATATAGAAGAAATGAATCATCTGTGCTTCCAGGCAGCACCCCTCAGCGATAGATAGGGAACGATTTTCTAAGAAGGAAAAACTATTTCCTTTGAACATTCAAATCTCTGAACTGACTTCTCTTCCATCTCAATGTAAATCCATTGCCTTTGCTTCCCTGTGTGGCAGCTGGGTGACACAGGGGAAGGGCAAACCCTTTGAAGTGATATAACCTGAATTACAAGCCAGGTCCTGAAGAGAGCTAGTGGGTGGAAAGAACACAAGCCAGGGCTGATCTCTGCATAAACTGCAGCTGCTGTCAGTGTCAGGAACACTGAAATTTGTACCAGTGGTCTCTGCTAATTAGCTGCTACATGAAGTAAAATGTCTGGTGTGCCCCAGGTAACTGTTGTTGTTGTGAGAAACTAGAAAAGATAATGATGTCTGTTTCCTGCAATCGTTTCTAATGTTCTCTCATCTCCATCAGTCACCTTTAGTAATCAGTAGGCGATCTCCCCAGATGCACTGCTGACCCCTCGGGGCCCATGGGTGCGCTGGCTCTCCAGGGCAGGACAGGGAGAGAGCTGCCCTGCAGCAGCAGGGAGGATGCAGTTGCTGCTCATTTCCTATCACGCTTTGAGAGACTTCAGAAGTAGTGTGGGAGGGAGGAAAACTACATCCTGGAGCAGGAACAGTTGCCAGGACATCACGAGTAGGAAATAAGAGAAAGAAATACAGTGCTGGATCAGAGAGCTGCAAATTGTCTGCTGTAAACGCTGCTGTCTTCTAAAAGACTACTTTTGTCACTGATGGCCTTTTTTTAAAAAAAAAAGAAATGGGACTTCATGCCCGAGTGTCCAAGCTTTCCTCTCACTGAAAGCAGAGGCAAAGGGCTGCCTCTAAGATCCCAAATACATGGGGCTGCTGCAGTTTCACTGCCTTGTACACAGGTAGTGCCTTGGTCCAGCACAGGTATTCAGAGACCTTTTCACCCCAGGTGAAGTCCTGGCATATTGGCCCATGTGAGACTTGACAGAAATCCTTGTGTTAGTCCTTTCATAACAAGTTTCACCCATAATGAGGGTGATTTGTTATGTCATTTAGCTACACAGGATCTGAAATGAACTTCATGATAGCAAGGAAGTTGTGCTCTCACTAGTTCACATGGGACTCCAGGGGCTGAACACCAGCGACCGTTAGCCACTAGAGGCATAACAAAATTTTAGTGAAAAGAAAAAATGTTTTGCTTAAGAACAGGAGTGAAGACTCAGTTTGGTGGTGTCACCTCATACTGTTATAGCTGTTTTAAGTTAGGCTTCTGAGGAAAAAGAAGGTGTTCAAGCTCCCCCTACAATCAGTGGGATTGGTGGACACCCCAAACAGTTCACCCCACCAGTTTGAAAGACACTTTGGAATGGAGATATTTCTCATCCTCTATAAGTTATGAAGTAAGCCTACATGGCTGTCTTAAACTAGAGGTTTAATTTTGAGGGGTGAGATGAATTGCATCTTGTAGAAGAGGCATAGTAAGTGCTCATGAATGAAATGTGTCAGATGTAGTAACTAGAAAACACAAGTCAGTGAGATCTTACCAACTTAACACAATAGGTGAGGCATAAAGCCTCATTATGAATCCTTTTCCAATATATACACATATTAAACCTTTTCACTATGCATGGTTTTTTCTTAAAATTGCATTTTCCTTCTGAGGTCAGGAGTTTCTTGAAAATGCATCTGTCTGAGATCTCATTATAGATAGATACATAGATAGATATAGATAGATATGCCCATCTATTAAACTGGATGGGGGCAGCTGAGCCTAGGTGTACTTGGCTGCCCCTGAACTTTATCTCTGAAAACAGTATGTAGGGATGGATACTTCAGTGGTGCCAGAAGCACTTCATCTGCTTAGTAGGAATTTGGGATTTTGCTCGTATGTCCATTTCTTTGCAACCGATCTTCATATGTACATTCATGATGAAGGAAAGAAAGCATTTTTGAAACCAGAAAAATAACATAGAAAGAAGTAAAAAGTTACAAATATGTATTGCAGTATGTAAAGTGTCAGCTTGTAAAACGGAAGCTATTACTTCTTGGGAAAACAATCCAAGATACAGATATTCCATGGTATATAGAAGCCTGTGAAAGTAAGGCAAATACTGATGGACTAATGCTGGTAGTAGGCAGGAAATTAAACATAAGTTTACAGTGCAGCTTAAAAAGACAGCTGTCTGGGCCTCCATTCAGAAACACATTCTTACCTCACAAAACCCAAAAGTCAAGATTTGGTAAGATTTTTCCTGAAATAGTGTTTTTATTTATTGACACATAGTTAACACATAAAAGCAGGAAAACATAGCATAGACATTATTGTGATAGAGGAGAAACTATCAGGAAAAAAAAATTAAACACAATATGTAGTTTCCTTTAGCTGCCCATTAACTGTAAAAGGGTAGCCCCACTGAATATCAGCTGCAAAACTTCTGGTCAGCCTGGGTAAAGTGTCACCCCTGGTGTAGGGGAGCTGATGCAGAAACTCTGACAATATTTGTCAGAAATACAAGGTAGGGTGGAGTAAAAGGACAAAAGAGAAACAAGCAGCACAAGGACAGCGTGTCAAAGGAGAGATTCAGAGATCTGCTATTTCCCAGATTTGCGTAGACTTTATGATATTGGCCAAAATCACCAAATCTGTTTTTATCAGCTTCCTTCTGCTAAATAGCTATGTTGTTTTTTATTTTGCTTGTTAAGATTACAAGTATGATCAGTCTCTATGTACACTGCCTCCTATACTGGCACCTGGTCTATACTACTGCTATAACTTCTGTTACTACTAAATCACTTTCCCTAAGACATGGGGGAATGCAGAACAGAGGGAATGAATGTGTTCTTGTGGTCACCAGGGGTGATGGAGGACTTGTTACTAGCGCTTTGCATAAAACTGGACTCAATGAAATATTGCAAAATTTGCTGTTAAGAGCTCTGTAGCAGTAGGAAATAGGAGAGTAGTCATGCAGAGACATTTCCAGACTAGGGATCTGCACATAACAGCATGAGTCTTCACACACACATTTACAAACACACTTCCAGTAATCTGGATGACAGAGTGCTAGCAATCAATCTATGTAGCTGCTTTTTATAGCAATTCAGAAGTATTATTTCTCAATAGGACAGAAATAACTGCAATTTTATCTTTTAATATTTTTTTTCATTTCTCTATGGAAAGAAATTCATAAATGACAGCTCAGATTGCCATGTTTTTCTGATTTTCACTTACTATCAAATAATACCTAAACTAATAAACTGAAGGCTGTGAGTAGAAAAGCTAGCTGTAATTAATACATTATCAAAGAAAATTCATCAAAGCTCCTTTTCAGACTCCTGGATAAATGCTTCAAGTTTCCCTGTCATTGCTTCTATTACAGATTTCTAGGTGGAGTTGCCTGGCAAAGATTTAGCCCACAATCAAACATAAAATTAGAATAAAAATTGTGAGCTTCCTTCTTTGCTGTCTTTCCCCTTCTTTCACTTAGTCAAGATAAAAAGACAGAGCTAAACTCAGAACTCTTCTTCAGGGGATGCTGTTTTAACATGTGCATTGACCTCCAGGGAAAAAAACCACACATGCATATGTAGAGAAAACAAATACACCCCCCCAGCTGCCCCCCACATCCTAACTAAAGCACTGATTCCAGCTTTAATCTGTCCCACATTATTTTCCTGAGCATTCAAACTTCTACAATAAAGCCATTTATAGAGTAAGCAGTTTTATTGTTATACTAAGCACACTATGCTTTATGGCCTGTACACTTTGAGTGAGCCTAGAAACAACAGTGGAGGAAAATACTAGATTATTAGGTTATACTCCACAATTTGTGTCAACAAATAGCTTCTACTTTTCTAGCTATGCTACCTGTCTTTCTCTGGCAGCTGTCAATGGCTTGCTTCTTTTTAATGAATGCTGGGGCCTCCAAAGTTCCCCCAGGCACACATACATCAAGAAAAATGCTGAGATTTGTCAATTCCCCTAACATCCATTTAGGATTATTGTCAACATTTATAAATCTATAAGCAAAACATTCCCTTGAGACTAATTCTTTTTGACGGTTAGTTGAGGTAGGTCACCCAGCAGGGAAAATCTTGTTGGTGTATAACAAGGATGTGCTGCCTTTAATACCTTCTTTTTATCAGTGATATTTGAGTCTTTTGAGTGCTTCTGGGATACAATTTATCTTTCCTACATGTGTCAAAAAGCTTGATTTTGTAATGGTGTCTGTGCATTTATATAGAAGTGCTCTTTTGGGTTTGGACTTGGGATGGGAATGGAGTACAGAAAGACATAGAAATGCCTATGTCCTTAAGAATAACGTAGAGGATTTTTTTTCCTAAGTCTCCTACACAAATTCTTAGATTGCTCAGATAGAAAAAAGAATTATCGAGTAGCTATGAAATTGTTTTAGTTTAAGTCTACTCAGAAATTTGTTACTTCTTTAAAAAAAGGGGAAAGTGCGCAGGGTAAGGAAAGGAGGTACACACCAAGGAACTGATATTGTCAGAGCATCAGCTATGGTAGCCTATATTAGTATCTTACCTATAGTACCAAGAAATCAGTTGGTGTAAAGAATCCCTAATGTACATCAGAATTATTGTCAGAGACTTCTATCGCCACTTCCTCAGATATATGCCAATTTACTAGATTTACAAGGACAGTCTTGTGGCATTTCAGTCAATGAACAAATGTGCTTATTAACAAATATTCTTAGAAAGTCCATTTAAGATCTATACATAGATCCATAGGTAGAATCAAGACTAGGAACCTAATTCAAATGCTTTCCAACATCCCTGAACATCCTTGTTGATGCAAAGTAGCTGGCAACTGGTTGAAAGCCAGGTGAAGATCCCCAGTGTGTAGAGGAGTCCTGCATAGGACAAAGCTTCAGAATATAGATGGGTTTATAATGGTTCAGGTCAAAAGTTCACTTGGCTCAGTACTCTTCTTGCTACAGTAGGAAGAATATAAGGACTGGGCAGCGTAATTTGTCATCTGCATATACTCCCAGACTCCGCAGCTTGAGGTTCATGGGCTTCCTGAGCTGGATGTATGGGTGAAATATTTCATTTCTCACATGAAGAACTGTCCAGCTCAGTTCTGAGCCCCTGTGAGTTGTTAACTTTGGTGTCCTGTGTTTAATTTCACATCATTCCATATACTGAGGGCAATGAAACTGGTGAACGGTCTAGAGCACAAGTATTATGAGAGTCAGCTGAGACAACTGGGGTTGTTTAATCTGGAGAAAAGAAGACTCAGCGGGGACCTTATCGCCCTCTACAACTACTTGACAGGAGGTTGTAGGCAGCAGGGGGTAGGTCTCTTCTCCCAGGTAACAAGCAACAAGGAACAAGCAACAAGGAACAAAGACAAAAGGAAACAGCCTCAAGTTGCACCAGGGGAGGTTTAGATTTGATATTAAGAATGATTTTTTCACTGAAAGGGTAGTCAAGCATTGAACCAGCCTGCCCAGGCAGGTGGTGGAATCACCATCCCTGGAGGTATTTAAAAGACATGTAGATGTGGTGCTTGGTGACATGGTTTAATGGTGGACTTGACAGACCTGGGTTAACAGTTGGACTTGATCATCTCAAAAGTATTTTCCAACCTAATGATTCTGTGATTCTATTATTTTATGATCATGTGAAGTAGAATTGTGTGAATAGGTGGACCTACCATCTACTTGCTGCCTACTTCCTGGGGAGTCTCAACAAACCTGGTATGTTAGATTTTAAAGAGTCTCAAGACTTGCAAAAGGAGAATGGTGCATTACTTCATAGATTGAGAAGACCATGAAGAATTAAAGAAACAAAAAAACCACCACCAACAAAATAATATGAAGAGTACAAGAACTTGAAGACTTGAGGTTTTATTTACCTAAATCTGAATGCTTGTTATTAGGAAAAGCAAGTGCCACACTTACAAAATTAAAATTATATTGAAAATTTGATGATTTGGAGAAGAAAAACAAAAAGGTTCTGATACTTGAAGCAGTGCAGTAAATGGTGGGTTATATCTGTTTCTTGTCCTGTGAAGTTATGCACACTTTTGAATTCTGGTTCTGAAATGGTTGTCCTACGCGCCTGCTATTTTCATGCCTGTCCAGGTTGCTCTTCAAGCATTCAGTCATGGCTGGTCAGGCTTTCTGAAAATCAGTGAATGCCAGAAAATGGAAGGGTTATGTGCAATCAGCAAAGCTTGCTGAAGAGTACATTTTCCTACAAATACAACTGAACTCAGTATGCCATTTCTAGCATATAAAATGTGAAATTTGACTTCAGGATTTTTTACCAATGGTTGTAAGTGAGCTTAATAACAACTATGAGAAATGCCTGGTTACTAGAGATAAGGAAGCTACCAAACCCAGCATGGTAAGAGAAATTTAATGAGAGCTCATATTTGACTGTGAGGCAGCGGAATTTCAGTAATAGTAGAATTTCTCTGCCTCATCCAGCTAATTAAAATTTCTGACAAAGGCAAATGGCTAACAGTGGCATGGAAGCCTAGTACCTCAGTGAAGAAAACTGGGCTACAGTGGAGAAAACTGCAATACTTTGTTTTGGCACTAGCAGAGTTTATTCTTTGTGTTGGAGTATACTGCCACCTCCTATAGGAAAGTTCTCAGCAGTACCCTAGTAAAGTGCTCAGGCAGCACATTTATCTCTCTGTATCAGAAAGAAGGGGGAACTGGAGCAGAAAGTGAGGGAAAAAGACTTCAGAGCATGGAGAGAAAGAAAAGAGGAGCCTTAGTGTGGAAAGAAGGAAAAGCAAAGAGAAAGGCATGAAGAAAAATGACCCATGAAAGGTTAGAGCTTACAAAGAAAGGAATCGTGTGTATGGCAATCAGGGGAGCAGAAAGTCCTCCTAGGTTGACTAAGCAGAGCCAGTTAAAAGGCATTCAGTCATACTAGTGATTATTAGTCCTTTGAAACCTATTAATCCTATTATGAGGCTGTGGAACAATTTTAGAATTTAAACAGACAAGCAACTGTATTTATATTTTTGTGTGTGTGTGCCATATTCTTTTGCCTTCTTTCTTTCCTTTCTGTATTTCTTTCTTACTAGTTTCTTTTTTTTAATTATTTTTTATTTTTAAAGTTGCATCTTTCCCTTTCTGTCTTCTTGTTTCCTTATCTCTCCTGTTTTTTCCTACATTTTATTTAACTGGAGATTAAAGGAGACAGGCTGTGTGCCCTTTACTACCATCATTCCTCACATTAGGAGGATGGGGAGACAAAAGAAAGGTCCTGGAATCTTTCAAGCAAAACAGAGTATTATTGCATACACAGTAAAGTAGTTCATAAAAGGAGATTAGAAAGGATACAGTAAACACCAGCATTAGCGGCAGAGTTTGGCCTCGACCCACAAGCTCTGCCAGGCAATTGAATGCTCATCAGGCAAAATGGTAATGTAGCCAAACAGCTGTGTGTTCCTCAGAGAAGCTGTAGAAGCACATGGCCTTAAAAGAAAGAGGGATCTTTCTCTTCTTTAGGTTCACAAACATTCTGTAAGAGAGTCAAATTTTAAGTCTTGCCTTAACCAGATCTCTGTTTTACACATGGAGAGCTGTGGGGGTACTTGGTGCGTGGGCTCTAGTTTCAGATAGTTAAGATCCACACGTAATGTTGAACATGTTATTACTTGCTGAATTGTAGCAAGAGCATTTTGTCAGCCCAGACATGTCCCGTTCTGTAAATGCCCCAGCTACTGCCATCCCTATGCAGAAAGATCCTTCCCTGGGCAACAGGAGTAGCCACCACATCTTGTCCACATTTGCTTCCAGTTTGGAGGCCAAAGTCACAAGACACATAGGAAATTGTCCTGGCTCAATTTCAACCCACCTGTATATAAACAGACAGCTGCTTGCATATCACTTTATAAAGCAGAGCTGGCATAGCAAAGACATTCACAACAAAGACTTGGGGGTGCTGTGAAATGCAAGAGCACTACATGCTGTCATCTGCTGGGATGGAGGAGTGCTTGCCAATTTGCTATAAGATCTCCATGATCTAAGTGGCTGACTAAGTCAAGGTGTCCCCAGCCTGTTAGACGTAAGGTGAAGACATGAGAGGCTCAGGAACACTTCCCTCCCAATCTGGAAAAAAATATACAGCCACAGGATTAGAAAACCAGCCAAGCAGCATTTGTGGACTGCACAAAGGGCAAAGTGCTGTTCTCCATAGCATGCATATTTATTTTGATGTGGTTGTCTGTGGGCAGCAGGGTATGAAATCAAACCACACAACTGACATTTAAACTATGGCAGCTTCACTGTGGTCTGGCAAGGGGAGGAAACCCCAGTGCAAATATAACTAACTTTGCTCCCATTGACATTCCTTCTTATTACTAGGTGTAAATAAGAACAAGATCCAAGCAATTGTAATAAGACCGTTGCTGTAACTATCGGAGAATTAATTGTTTTCCTATCCACTCCTTTTTTTTTTTTTTTTTTTGCAATGACAAAAGGATAAATCCTTCTGGCAGGCCAATTAACGTAAGCACAATCTGTTTCTCAGGGCCTTGTGTTTGAGAGAATTTGATGTGAAACATATATGACATTTTCACCTTGCTAATGAACGTCTATAAAGCCTATCTACAGGTGAAGGTCTCTATAAGGTAAATTCATATCTGTTGTTCATGGTTGTCTATAGTGCTGAATGTGTAGACAGTAGGTATGTATGAATCAGGCAGTGTTACTAGCATCTCCGAGACCTCATTAGCCACATGATCCATTCACTTGCTATTAATTCATAATTTCTAGCTTAAAAGACTTTTTTATAGGAAAAAATAATTCTTTATATACCACTTGTTCTCATGTATTCTATATTTTAAGAAGATAGAATTCAGATTACCTTTCTTTACACACCTAAAAACCACAATTTCTAACTCAATGAGTTCTGGAGTTTACCTTAATAATAGAGTATCCCAGGTCTTCTGCATGTGTTAATATTTTTCATATGAGAAAGAAGGCACATTTCTGACAGGGCGATGAATCATTGGAACAAACTGCTGGTGGATTTTGTGTTTCCTGAGCTCCTCAAACAAAGACTGGAAACCTTGCCAGAAGATGTGTTTTATTCAGATACAAGTTATTGGTCTCTACAGTAATAACTAGAAAATATTATTTGATCACAGAATCATAGAACGGTTTGGGTTGGAAGGGACCTTAAAGACCATCTAGTTCCAAGACCCCCTGCCATGGGCAGGGACACCTTCCACTAGACCAGGTTGCTCAAAGCCCCATCCAACCCAGCCTTGAACACTGCCAGGGATGGGGCACCCACAGCTTCTCTGGGCAACTTGTTCCAGTGTCTCACCACCCTCACAGTGAAGAATTTCTTCCTTACAGTTCATCTAAATCTACCCTTTTTTGATTGCCCCTTTTATCCTTAAAATAACTTAATATGTAAGATCAGGATTTGGACAGGTGATAGTGTTTCTCTTTTATAGTCTAAATTCTGTATATGAAGATGTGTGAAAATACCAAAACAATTTGTTAGGCATTTTCTGAAGGGATGTAATGTTTTTTGCAAGAAACCTTGTGTTGTAGAATAGTACAAGTTTCAACAAACATGAAAAGGGAGAAAACAGGAAAAGTGTGGAATTTGATTGGAACAATAATAAACTCACTGATAATCAGTAGATATTTGGAACTAAATATATTTCTAAAAATAAGATGGTCTTTTATTATTTAATCAAAGGGGATGGTAATTTTTTTTAACTAAAATTTATTGTAAATATTTCACTGATATATGCCAGTGTTCAAATACTTATGGAAGGAGAAGAGCTCTGACACAAGAAATTGGGATTGTACTTAAAGCAATCAGACAGGATATTAGGCACCTAGGTTAAAATATCTGCTCTGAATCAGGTGGTTAAATAACTTTGTCATTCTTTGAAAGTTCCTGATTTTCTTCCATTTTGAAACTGGGAAAGAAACTGGAAGCTCCATGAATGTGATCTAATTCCTGCCTTTGCCTGTCAGAAAGATTTCATCGGAGAATCAAACTATTTTATTTCACAGACATATAGAGCTTTAAATTTTGGAGTTAGACATTGTGTAGCTACTGTTTTTCTTTGCTATAGAGGTATCTGTTTAAAAAGAAAAATTTGCTTTATACTCTACTTGCTGTATTTTATTGCCAAAGTAATGATCAAACTGAATAAGGTGTACTTAGCCTAGCATCTCTTCTCTGACAGCGACCAATGCTTAATGCTTCAGACAAAGGTACAAGAAAATCAGTGGTCAGCTATGCCATACCTCTCCTAAAGTAAGAGGTTTTTTTTCTCTCTAATTCTTATTAGTTAGTAGCTAGCATATACCCTGTAGCTTGCACTTTTATGTCCCTTATGTATTACTTACCTTGCCTGATGCATCTGTGATGTTCCTAATCATCATTCAGATGTTTAACCTTAAAAATCTTGTTATGTTCCCAGTCTTAACATGTTCTGGCAATAAGTTCCACAGGTAAGTCATATTTCCTAACAATGAAATATTTCCTTTTTATCAACCAAAAAAATATTGCCCATTAATTGAAGTGAATTTCCTTTTTTTCCTTATGAAGTAGGAAAAAACACAAAGAAAATACATTGCTGGCAGAGGCAATAGCAGTAGATCTTTATTGGATTTACACCTTTGCTCCTGATTTAGGAGGCTTTAACCATTCACTGGACCAGATGCACTGGTTCCCACTAACATTTTGGGTGTTTTGGACACTATGATCACTCCTGTTCTGTCTGGCCTGATTATATGAACTTCAGGTGCGGACAGAAGTGTTCCTTGGTATCCACGGTTAAAGAAGGAAGGTGATGGAAGCAGCACTTTCTAACCTCAGAGGCAGGGGAATGAGTTGATCTTAGGTTCCCTGTTTTCTGAGAACATTGCTAGGTCGGTCACACGGTGAGGAAAAAACTGAAGGAAAACCTGATTATGAATCTCAGTTATAAGTTACTCTGCAACATCTTAAAAGATACTTAATACAGCAGTCTCCATAATTTCAAGCAGAATGTGTAACCCAAAAGTCTTTTAAGAATCAAGGCATCAGTCACTCAGTGCTACTATGAATATGTTTATAGAAATAAATATACAAATAGCCTTTTAGGCACCTTGGGAACTTCAATAAGAAGAGGTTCCTTCAGTCCTTTAGTACTGCACTGCCTGGGCAGCCTCAGAGAGTGTGTTATGAGAGCCTATATTTTGTATGCAAATACAGAAAATAACATTTAAATATGAGTTGAGTTCCCACTTAATTTTGTGGATGAATATCCTGACTCAGGATTGCATTAAAATTCATCTCTTATTTAGACCTTAGATGCTAAACAAGGCCAAAGCCAAATTTGTTCTTGTTTTTCCCATAAGGTTTAAAATTTTCACCATCAAATGGAAATACAATCATACATCTAGCTCATAGAGATAGTAAAGAGGTACAGTAATGTGTTTTTCCAATAGATGACTTATAGAGCAGTAGATCATGGACGAAGAGTGCATTTTGAATACACGGTATGATCAATTACATAATAATGCTACCTGTTTTCTTGTGTATTTTTACACACAGAGTCTTTATAGGTACACAGGTGTATTTATAGTCTTGGAAGTGGTGAGAACAAAAGCATTTTGAGAGTCTCAGGTTTGTAGAAGATACTTTCTATTTCTGCCCTGGCACTGACAGTAGGGAGATTTGCTTTCTTGCTAGGCTTTTAAGTAAGGGGTACATTGTCTAAGGTTTTGAAAGGCCAAACACTTCTCTATTCACATGGTTTTGTTTTGGGGGGGGGGTTCTTGGGGGGGGTGGAGGAGGGGGTGGGGAAGAGGAAATGTTTATATAGTTAAACTGACTAGATACAAAGAGGCATATCTGCAGGATTCAGATCCCTTTTTAAGGCACCTAACTAAGTGGACAGATTCTTAAAAATCTTGGCATCCGGCAGGTCCCGCTACGACCAGTTTGCTGGGAACAATGGCAACCGCTGCATGCCGAGCTCTTTTTAGAACCTGCCCTTTGTGCCCTACCAGTTTCAGTTCTCCTATATGGTCAATTAATGAGTTCATTTCCCCTGGTATTTGTGTGGGTCTTTGACACATCAATGAGAGAGAAAAGAACCATTTCCTAAGAAGAATTACAGTAATCACTGGCAACAGCTTAGGAACAGCAATACTACTTGACCCAACTTTGAATGTACTATTCATGCCACTAAAAATATTTGTTGAGGTTTGGTACTTTCAGATAACCTTCTGCTCCTTTCCAGCTTCCAAATCTGAATGGGCATCTCCTGTCACCTGCTGAGTTACTGGTCCTGTATGAAACCGTTGTACATAATACTGGTCCCTGTTCATAACGGAGACATTGCTTATGTAGGGTGGACCTTTGCACCTTCGTCTGAGCAAAGCAAAGCTCCTCTGAGCCCTGCACTTAAGCTTCGTAAAGGAGGGGCCTAGCCACCACCAGTGGATTCCTGTTGCAATAGGATTAGACAAAAAGCTACTACAAAAGGTTCAGAATATAATGATACTCCTGATGCTTTCACTTTTGATGTCTTAAAAGCTGTCTTTGCATTATATGTTGCTGGCTCCATTGCAGACTGTAGGGCATTAGGGTAAGTGAACATGTAAGGAAAAGGAAAATCAATCTCCAACCTCAGATAATGGGACTGCTGGTGCAGATGGTCACTAAACACCAGTGGTTTATAGGCTTCACTCTAGGGTTTGAATTGTCGAGATGATCCCTGTGGAAAAGAAAGAGAACACATAAGAGAAAATAAGGAATGTCCTTCTTATTGGGATCATATGTACTTTATTGCACTGACTTTTAATTTTTGATTGTAGCCTGCTCTGCATTCATAGGTTGGTGCAAATTTGGGGTGGACTCAGTTTTATTTGTTTTAATTGTGTTCATTCTCTGCCTTTTTTAGGTCTCGAATACCACAGTTCATGCTGGAAAGTGTCAAATGCATGGCCAATGTCCATGATGAATTGCAATGTTGTGTGAGTCACACAGCAGAGCACCATTGTGTGTGGTTTTTCATCTAATTAGCCAGGAAATAGACCTTGTTGGGCACACACAGCCTTTGAAAACAGAATTTTTGTCCTTGTAGCTGGCCCTTTCCAGGGGTCTCACCAAGGTTCCGTTATCAACAGCAGTAATAAATGCCAATATTCTTACGTATAGGAAAAAAGATCAGTACTTAATGAGCACAATTCCATACATTTTACATAAGTAAAATACATATTTAGGAAACAAAAAAAATTTGAAAACATCTATTCACTTCTCCACTTAGCTAAACTTGCAATTCAGGTTCTCATGTATAAAATTGTCTAAATTCCTCTGGGTTTCCAGTGACTTTTTCTTTACTCAGATGTGTGTATGTGTTAATACATCTAAGGTTTCCAGCATGACTTTTAGAATGGCATTTTCAAAAACACTGTTATTTCATTAATAACAGAGTTGGCTCTTCAGTGAAAATCTCCAAAAGCCCCATCTTATATGAACTTCATGAAATTAATGAAATCTCAAGCTAGACAAGTTGTGTGCCCAAAATTTAGGGGGAAGGAAAAAAATTGTAAGAAAATGAGTAAGATTTAAAGAAAGAATAGGAAGACATATTCAGAAGACATAGTCAGAAGATATCTTTCTGCAGACTTCTTAGCTTCTACACTTTTTTTAACTTTTGAAGAATTTACATACTTTTTAGATTCTTTACAGCCATCACTACATGTATTTTTATGTACAGTGGATATGGAGGAAACTAATGGGTAATATAAGAATAGCTGGGTTAAATTAACTACTAGGTACATGTTGCAGATAAACTCAATGGAATTTCTCAGTCTTTTGTCATATCTTACAATGCATTAATGAGGACCAGAACAATAGTTACTGAGCTCTGCTAATTTGTTTTTTCGATTTCATGTGGGATACAGAACCATAGAATCATAGAATGGCTTGGGTTGGAGGGGACCTTAAAGATCATCTAGTTCCAACCCCCTGCCACGGGCAGGGACACCTTCCACTAGACCAGGTTGCTCAGAGCCCCATCCAGCCTGGCCTTGAACACTGCCAGGGATGGGATGGGGCATCCACAGCTTCTCTGTGCAACCTGATCCAGTGTCTTACCACCCTCACACTGAATAATTTCTTCCTAATTTCCGTGGAAACAAAATTGTTTGCAAAATTATGTTGCTACTTGCTACATAATTTTTATTTATTTTAATATTTTTAATATTTTAAACTCTACTTAGGCTTGTTTAATTTTAAAGACCTTTAGAATTAAATTATCTTTTATTAATGCATATATTCTGCGTGTTTTTATTTTATTTTAATTGTTCTTAAAAATAATGTGCTAAAATATGTAATAAGGAATTGATATACCTACATTTCATTAATTTTCTCTGGAGTTTATCAATGCACAACTCTTGGCAGGGCCTAGTTAATTCAGCCTGGAAGTGTAGGAAGGTTTTTCTGTTTTTTACCTTCTGCCATTAATGGTTTTGTGTGTATCATGTTACACAGATAGACACAAACCTCTTCTCACAGTTGTAGGGAAGAAATCTCATAAGATGTCAGTGCAGTTCACTACACAGTCGATGGAGAAAGACAAAGTCCTCGAGGGAGCAGTTCAGAAGCTAGGCTCTCTTCTCTTCCTCTCCTCTGTCTCCAAAATGTTACTGAAAAATCAAGGGAGTCTAAGGAAAATCAATAGTAATGGTGAAGAAGCTGAAAAAAAAATATTTCTTACAAAAAGGAATGCAATGGGTAGTTATTTTAAATAGAACAGTCAGGAGGCAACATGTTGAAACCATGTGATCTGAAAATTGAAATGGTCTGAAAACAAAAGTCCAGGGAAAATGAACAGGAACTTTTTTTCTGTTCCCTGGAATAAGAACAGGATGGTATAAAAGATGGGAAATTCGAAACAGAAGCAGCAAAATATTGTTCCATGCAGCTTTGTGATTAAACAGTGGAACTTAGGAAGTAGATGAGAGCAATCTCCTGGCCAGGTTAAAAAATGGGTGTGCATTTTTTAAGACTGCCAGGACCTCAGTTAGGAATTTATTTATTTTTTTATAATAAAATAAACATCTTTTAAAATATTCAGGTCTTAAACCTGTTAGAAGGCAAAATGAGATGTTGCTGAATCTGTTTTATTCCATATATGCTTGCTACAGGGTTTTGCTAGGTCTCTGAAGAAACAGTTTTAGCCCTGATGGAAAAAGGTGCACTGCCATAACCAGCTGGGGCAGGCACAGCACTTGTGCTCCATTTCTAAACAAATACATAAAAATTCAAGTATTTGTATTTGCTGAGATGTGAGTGCTGGCCCCAACATAACACAGTGCTGTTCTTACGTTGGATTCCTCCAGTTTCCCCTGTTGCAGGCTTTCTCACATGCTGCTACTTCATTTAGAAGTTCGGTGAAGGAAAGGAAACATCTGGAGCAAAGGCAGAGGGTAAAGAGGTTAATGACTGACAGAAAATACTGTACTTACTTACCTCCAGTTCAGTAGTCACAAGGACTCCTCTTATTCTGCATTCCTTCCTACAGAAAAGCTCATGCACATTTCACAAAACTGCCAGAGTCTGGTGTCGAAATGCCAGACCTCCTTCACTTTATTGTGGCAGTCTGGATGTTATGGGTTTTTTTGTGTATCCAGGACCAGGCTAATCAAGGATGATGCACTGCTTGGTGAGGGGCAGAGGGATTCGGTTCTCCAGTGTGGGAGCTCAACAGTCCCGGGGGTGCAAGGACGATACACTGGCAGGTAGCCTGTCTGTAGCTGTAGCCCCCAAACTGGAGAGTGAGCCTTCTGAAATAATCCAGTTTATAATGCTAATCCATAATATAATACCAAATTATAATACTTCTTATCTGGGAGACATCTGCGCTTGATCTCTACTGGTATTTGATTTCAGTAGTGAGAATAAACTCCTCTTGTGCTAAGTGATTTTAGAAGTAACAAACCGTGTTTTTTAGGGAAACTATGCAACCACTTTGATTTCAAGCCACTGCTTTCTCTGTTTAAAGGAAGTTTTATATTGTGCCTTCCCCACATTCTATAGGTTCTTTGGAAAAGGCAAAAAAGACGGCATAGCCTAATTTAAAATGGAGATGAGCCTTTTTTTGCCTTTTAGACAAACTACAGTATATTATAGACTCATTTTCCCTCAGTTTTGATTCCAAAGTATCCCTTCTTTTAGCACATTAACTTTGGCAGCACTGCGTTTTGCTAAGGCAGGCAGGCTGCCCTGGATTTATATTCCCCTCTGAAATCAATAAAATAGTAATGAAGCAACAGAGGACACAGTCGCGTTCTTCTACCACAGATTCAGACCCCATGCTGGGTTAATGCACTAAAAGATTTTGCAGCAGCCAGATTTTCATTTAATGAATTTCCTCTTTCTTTCCCCCCTTTTTCCTGAACACCCCCACATTTCGGTTTGCTGCCCTTGCTCTCGTCCGCTTGCTCTCTTTCGTGTAACAAGTCATCGAACTTTACCAGTTGTTGCAAAATAGGAGCTGTGCAAAAGATTGTCAAATGGGAGGGGGGATGATGGCCCCTCCTGGCATGTGGGGTGGGAGCGAGGGGATCGGGGAGGGGTGGGCGGTGAGGCCACTTGTGTACATCTCTGCCTGGAAGTCACTGCCTGTCAGCCTGCAAAGGTGTGTGGTACAAAGGGTATATGAGCTTAGAAGAAAGGCCCCACCGATATTTTTGGATCTCAGGAGATGTCCCGGGACAAGTACCGAGGATGGGTTGAGGAGCGGGGGCATTGCTGGGTCTGGCAGAAGGCAATGCAAGTAAATGTAGGACACTTTGTGAGTGATCAGTAACCTGCGCAATGTGAGCATAACCAGTGCCAGCGAAGTTACGGACTTGCTAAAAAAACCTCCAGAATACAGTTGAAGCTCTGGTGTTTGAAATGATGATTTCAGGGCATTTGGTTGCAAACAGCAAACAAGCATGCAAGGGAGGAGGTGAAGTCCATGTCACGGTGTTTTGGAAGGCTTATTACAAAAGTACAAGAGTAGCAGTCATTGCTGCTACACTTACGGGCGAATAGAGTTTTGTCTTCCTTCTCCTTGCCTGAAATGACTTCAAACTTGGTGAAAATACTGTTCTTCAGGTTGAAAACAAGGGTTGTGTCTCAGGTGAATTTCATTTTGTTGGACACATCAGGGGTCAGAAACAGTCAAAGAATTTATGATCTTACATGACAATGAAACTTTCTGTTTTGAAGAGGTGCCATTTCCTCCCCTGAAAAAAGGAGAAGAAAAATTCCTGTTTCCAGAAATATTTGGAAAGCTTCTGGTGTGTGATCTGCTACATGACTGTATTCTTGCCAACACTATTACATTTGCATGTCTTCTCCCTACCTACTGAACATTGCTGAATCCCAGGCGTAAGGCTGGTGTGCAAGCAAAGAGCAATCCTGTCTCACGTGTGCAGTGACTCTGATACATCAGGATGCATTTGAATATGCCGTCTGTACACCACTCAGCTTATCTGCACTTGCACAGTAAATCCAACATGATTCAGGTGTGTGTCAGTGTCAGTAGATGTTTCTTTTTGCCCAGGGCATGGCAACTGGAGTGGCAGGGTCCACTTTTGAATTTTAAAAGCTGGTAGGTGACAGATTTGCTGAAACATTGGAAAAGATGCTGGCTTTCAATGCCAAATCATGTAAGCAGAATATGGGTGACTGTAATGTGTTTGGCACTACATATCTTTGCATCTTCTGCTAAGTCTCTGCGCACTGCTTCACCTGGCCAGGAGAGTCCAGCCATGCTGCTCTGACACCGCCTGCACAAGCTCTTGGCATTCAAGCCTATCCTTGGCAACAAAAAATATACTGCTCTTGTAACAGTTCTATCTTCAATATTCCCAGCATTTGAAATATGTTGTTAAAGCTAACTGCTGACCTTAAAAACAGCTTTGAAAGCACAGGACTAGTTCAATGATCCAAGGCATAATGAGCCTGTGCTGTCTTGACTGGTTTGTGAATAACCTTTCAAATGGATCTATTTCCACCATCATGGAGAGAATATTTTCATTAAGATTAATCATTGTCACATGTTCCCTTGTGTAATCTCCACAATGATGCTTAATGAAGCCTTAAATTCCTTTGTGCTGTCTATTTTTGCCTATCTTATTTCACACATGCTTTTGCAATGCAACCCACCAGTCTGCACTGGCTTGTTAGTGAGGATGGGGAAATCTCACTGCTGAATCTTTAATTCTCTCATACGGTATAGGACCACAGAGAATTGGATTTTTAGAGTGCAGGGATATAAACTACCTTCTAAAAATACCTCTTTTTTTTCCAATTACAATAAAGGAAGTAATTCTGTCAACTAACTTTTATTAAAATGACATAAATAACAAATTGAGAGCGAGACAAGGAGAACAACATTTGGTGAGTTTACTAGGTAGATAACTGAACTCACAATTTCCTTGTTAGCTATTTACTCACCAGCCTACGTTAAATTGATTCTCCATCCAAGGCAGATGTCTAACAGGAGGAAAGATAATCTTTTCTCTAGGAAGTACAGGGATTGCCTGCAAAGTGCAAGATCTGGATTTGGCATCTTCTCTGCCCCTCCTACTGAAGCTGTACAACTGGCCAGAAATACGTCAGGGGGAGCACTAAGTGAAAGCGCATCTGACTGTAACACACAAAAATGATTTTGTAGGATGCTGTTCCTTATGTTGCTTATACATTTTAATATATGATATTAAAATGAAAAATGGATAAAGGGTCTCTTTAGCGAGACAAGAATCTAGTTGCTTTTCTTAGGTCAAACTAGAGGAACCATAGCAGTCTGTTGTGCTCACAGTTAAATATTAACCAGTGCAGAAATAAAAAAAACCCACAACTCTCCGGGAATTTACTTTTTACTTTTTCTGATGGCATTTAACTACCATGTAATTTTATTTAATTCATGTATCCCTATGTATGTACAGAACACTGGAACCTAGAGAAAAGTTTTAAAATTAGGTAAATGGCAGTTTGATAAAAGTTAAATGTTGCCTAGGTATAAATAAAAGAGGAAGTTGTAATATAAGATTATAAACCATATCTCTGAATTTTACTTGTAGCATAGCCAGCTGGTAACAAGTGAAATTTATTGTGTTGTGAGGAGTATTTATGTGCATCCCTGTCCTATAATAAACTTCAGACAGCCAAAGCAGAGCAAATCTGGATTTGACATCACTGGCATCTTATAAAGGGAGGACAACTGCTCGCTGTGATCAATAGGTGCCTTCTGCATTAAGCTAGAAATTATTCAAGTTACTTTGACAGTTTTAAATGGAACATACTAATCAGTATGTTTAAAACAGGTTTTTTGTTTTATTTCATGTGAGTAGAGAGTAGATAAGGAGGATACTTCAGTCTTTACTCTGGCAGAACTTCCATCATCTTATAGACAATTTTACCAAACCAAGGACTAGCAAAAAAAGGGAAAAATAACTGATGCAACTGAAAGTTGCACTCATGCTTATAAAAAATGTAATAGTGTATACAATGAGTTTAACATATGGATATTGTTCGCATGTTTGAAGTTATGCACATTTTTGAGTCTTTGTGAGAGCAATGACATAAATTAAGAAAAAACTCTGTCTACTTTTGTATATCATGCAATTATGTCATACAGTAATGTTTGGTGTTACTGATCATACAAGTTTTCCATATGCAAACCATACAATTAAAAAAATGTCTGTGTCCTTTGGTCCTTTCCAGAAATATGGCCCACCACAAACTGTCCTTTCTTTTTAGATAGTGTGCATATATAGATTTTTTTTTTACTCCAACTTAGAATTCATTAAATTACTTTTTCATATTGACATACACATGCATATTTGCTCTTTAAAGCCTCATTTACTTTCTTGCTTTTTATATAAAAGAAAAATAATTCTGTAGCTAAAATTGCTTTTTCAGAACTGTTTGATTCAATCACCTTTTAACTGTACTGACATTTACCGGATGGTCATAAAAAGAAAGCAAAGTGAAAATGACAAAAAGCCCCATGTTTTGCAGAAGTTCACATTCAGTGCATCCAATCTGTAGTCCCCAGAGACAAAAAGAGAAAAGAGCAGGTCTGTAATGCAGCTGCCAGTTTAGTGATCAAACCCAACAGATTGCAGTCTGGCCAGATCTGGTGTCCAGATAAAAATGGTATTCATGCTAACCATCTGCCTACAGGTCAGTAGGGACAAAAATTAAAAATAACTACCTCTAATGAATGAATAGACCATGACAATCCTGTGTGAGGTATGGTATCATCTCTGTGCGTGCACACACATACACACACATACATATTGGTGAAGAGAGATGGGGTTATTTTGAATGCTGTCAGCTACCATTTTCCTTTATGTTTTTACTTTAATTCTTTTATTTTCTGACTTTATGTTATTGTAGGTTTAAAATACATAGCTGTTTTTCCTGCAATGAAATTGTGTTAATGATGATGATAATAACTAGTACCATCATTATGTCCAGTGCAAGACACAAAAGTCAGCTGCTTCTCCTAAAATCCATCTGAGTCTCAGTAAGCAGAATCCCAGACTCAAAATCTCCAAAAAGCAAACTGGACTATCTGCTTTCAAGAACAAACCACGTAGAGAACTGGGAGCCTTGAAAGAGCTAAGCCAAGCACTGACTGCTGTAGCTGGAGCTACATAGATAGGTGCAAAGGACAGGTCTTGGAACGAGGTGTGAAGCTGCCTCAGGCTGGAAGGTCTGGCTTTCAGATCCACAGATCCAAATCCACCATTCAGATCTGCAACTGGCATTTATGTGTTGCACATTCATTTTTTTAAGAAAAGGATTGTATATGATGAAAAATACAGTATATCAACAAGATTCATTAATTATATTAATTCATTCTTAATAGCCCCTGAAATGCGGCTGCTGTTGCTACAGGGAGACTAGGCACTCAGAAGTCTAATTTAAAGAGGTTATAGTTTTTTATTTGTTTGTTTCTACAGCTACTGGACAAGATTAATTTCTATGTTAATAAATACATTCTCCAACCAAAATTATTCTGTTGTCGTTTATACTGAGCAGCCACTACTATCTAATTTTTTCCAACTCTCCTGAAACCAAATGTGCTCTAAGATACACTCCAATTTAACCACTGACTGCTGGAAGCGTCTTCTTTGTACATCTCCATATAAACAAAACTGAGTGACCACACAATTCATTTAAGCTGTGAAGGAGGCCAATAAGAAGTACTTAAGAAGACTTTACTTATGTCTTAATACTATTCCCTGGGTCTGCTTCCCCATTGTGTTATGCTGCACTTAATCAGTTAGGTGGGAGGTCACTGCATAAAGGGTGTAAAATCCTGTTGTTTGTTTGTACTCACTGTTCACGTGTGCAAATCTCAATGCACAGAGTTAAAGACTATGAAGAATAATAAGCAGGAGGTGCTGTCAGGTGGCCAGAAAGTTAGTAAAGTGGACAAAAAAAACCCCAACCCGGAATGAAACTAGAAGTGAGAAGAACACTAAAGAAAAAGCCAAAAAGTATTATTTGGCTCTGCAAGAATGTATTGGGTTATCATACATGAGTTTGAGACTGCAGCAAGTTAAAGGACACCTGTCCCTAAAAGTTCATGAGACTCATTATAGGCTTTATCTAGACATATTTTTCTCTTTTCTCTTTTCTACGTGTATCTGTATTGTGTAATGGTAAAAGATGAGTTAACTGATTGTAGAAGTCAGGAATGACAGAAAATGTATAAGGATTATGTATGCACAAGTGCATATTTCAGCTTTGATAAAAGAAGCCTAAATTTCCTGACTTCCAAGAAATTGCAGTTTCTTGGAATCAGACTGAACTTGGCTTCACTATTCAAATTCACACTATGCAAAAATTCAGCAAGAACTTCTAATCTCAAGCAGGTTGTTGTAAATCAGATCTTCACCAAAGAAAGATGAACTTGTTTCTTTTAGCGTCCAATATCCTCACCAAGTTGAGCACTCTGCCTGTGCATAAACTGCTCCCAAAGAGGTTGTTCATAACAAGCCTCCCCTGAAAGGTTCAGAGCTGTCTCTGCAGGCTCAGAAGAGCCCATGTTGCAGAAGGCACCGCACTATATTGTCGGCTCCTATTTTGTATCAGCTGAAGTTCAAGACCAAGCCATCCAAGAGGTTCTGGGCTCATCTTGATGCCTACAGCCCTGCAAAAGCAGCACCGCCCATGTTCAACAGGACCCAGCAGAGATTTCTGACCAAGGTACATCCAAATTACTGCTCTTATGATTTTTGTTACAAGGCTGCTTAGCCCATTTTTGTGTTGTGTGGGGTTTTTTGTTTGTTTGTTTGTTGTTGTTTTTTTTTTAATAGAATATTTCGCCATGGAAACCACAGAAATAGAATTTTGGGCAATCAAATCTGTGAAACAAACAAAATTACTACTACTTGCAGAACTACAGATCACTGCTAATTTCACAGCTGTCTTCTAATGCAAAGCTCGCTCATTTGAACTAGGCTTCTCTATACAGTCCAGAGAACAATATTTGTGTATACCTACACTGATGATACACGAGAAATACAGCTGAGCTGAAACAATTGTTTGCAAAACAGGGTGGTGAACATGTTCCTCTTCAGGTTTTTTTCTTAAAATTTCTTCAAACAAATCAGGTTGACAACCAACCTAGCAACCAAAGGTACTTGCACATAGCCAGTCCTCACTGATTTCAGTAAAATTTCAACACAACATCTAGTTTCCTGGATTTGGTTACCATCTCTCGATCTGAAAGACGAACAGTATGCCTGGGTATAACAATAGGTTAGCAGAGTTTTCTGATAAGAAAAGAAAAATGTTGGAAACACAATAAAAGCTACAGCTAAACCTTTCATAATTTAAAAGCTATCATTATCCACAAAGAACTTCAACAGAGTGACCGACCATGTAGTTATACTAAGAATTCTTTTTTTTTCTCTTCTAGAAACATTGGTGTTATTGGTCAGTTTTCCAGAGAAGAAACAGAAGCATAAGAACATGTTGATGATTAGATAAGAGGCTTCAAAATTCTGAAATTTGCATAAAATCTTCAAAACTAAAATTCCAATAAAAAAAATGTTATTTTCCTATGTAACTGCTTACATTCAAGATTTAGGCTTCTCTCACAAAAGTTTGCCAGATCAGTTTCTCAGGCATCCAAAAAACTGGTGGCTTTTAGAAGTTCACTACTGGAATATTATTTCCATATGTATGCTGTGAAAGAGTATGTATACACCCTGGAGAAGGTAAATAAGTCAAATAAGAATATAGCAAACAAATATGGGCTCAGAATCACGGTACTCATTTTTAGAAAATTTCCAGCATTTTTTCCTCTGCCTTTCCTGGAAATATGGCCCAGATTAATTTTCCCTTCAGATGTAAGAATAAAGGTACCTTGCTAACAACTAAATTATTTAGAGCTCTGTAAATATGTTAGAATTTAATATCTTTTCTTTATTTTCTTACTACTTATAATGTGCTCTGCTTTGACCTAAACCATCACTCTCTTTATGACTGGTGTAGAGCGTCTTTTCCTACCTTGTGGAGGAAGGAAAAGATTATGTCTCCTTTCAGAGTGATAGGGTGTGCATAGGCTATTAAAGCTAGGTCTTATTAGCACAACCTAGAACAAACTTCTAGAGAGTAAGAAGGCGTAGGAATAAAGCCAGTGGCAGCTTGCAAAGAGCCAGAAGTCTGAGAGGAGATTAAGACACTGCTGAGAGCAAAGTGCAGACAGCCAGGCATGGAGAAGGTTGTGGCAAGGAGAAGACTGCTAAAGCTCCTTTCTGTAGAGTTTGCTGTATTTCAGGAAAACATTAAATGTCAGTAGACTACAAGCATGATTGCAGGAAAAAGCTCACCATGCTTTACTCTGTGTGAGTCCATTTCTCTGTTTGGAAAGTAGCTACTTCTAGGTTTTGTTAAAATCAAACTAGCTGTAAAATGTAATAGCCCTATCCCATGCTTTTGGTGAAAGAGGAAAAGGCTTTGTAGTTCCATCTTAAAAATTCTGGTACCACATCTACATATACTCCTCTTATTGTATTAGTGCTTTTAATTCATTCCTATCAAAGCTGTCTACAAAGAAAATCCATGCAGCTGGAGAAGTCTTCTTCTTTTACCTTCTAGTTATTTCTCATGGAAATGAAGCAGTTTTAAAAAAAATTGTGTTACTCTCTCTCCATATTTTCACATCCTTTCATCTGCTGACCAACCAGGTTCTGACCCTTTCATAAACTGCACATTTTCCAGAAAATGAAGACTGTTTGCCTGAGACAGCAGCTGGCGTAGTGTTTCTAAAGTGGATTTCCCTGATGTGTAGTTAGCATTTTTCCTTGCAAGTAGTGGCTATGACCATCTTGTCACACAGTGTGCACCAGCCACAGTATTCTTCTCTAACAAGGTAATCACTTTGAGCCCAACACCAACATGATGCAGTGGTGACCCCAAAAGATAGATTTTGTAAGTAATATTTGCTTTTGGAGATTCAGTAATGCCAAGTCATATATGAGGAGATATTTGTTTCCAAGCTTCTGTGCCATGCTTGGCACAATAAAGAAGCTTAAGACATTTTATATGCAGTGTTACACATACTGCCCATCTAAATCTATTGTTGCTCAGTGTCAATGCCCAAGGCAAAAGTTTTGGCAAGCTTCTGCCTGGGCATCATGCCATCCTGACAGATGGGTATGACTGTAGACAATCACGAAAGTATGTTTGTTCATCAAATAAGAGTGGTTGGGGCATTTTTCCCAGCTGACACTCTGAAAACAGCTGTCTGTTTTGAGCATGCTTGTTTCCAGTTAAAAGGTCTGTGATATCAGTAATTCTCCTCTGAACTATGCAAACTGTCAATAAATAAGAGTCATTTTACAATTAGCTATGGTTACTGTCTTTGAGGCTACTTTTAAAGAATGACCTCAAACAAGTGTTTATTTTTGCTTCCAGAATTAGGAAGTGAGCACCAAGTGTCCATGACTCATCTGAGTTGTAACTAAACAGAATTCACAAATGAGTTCTCAGTTTTTATGCAACACTGCAACAGGCTGACCTCTTAATTGATTGCTGAGGTGACTGGGAACTGATACCTGCGCTCCCCTCTCAGCCCTGCTGTTGGCATACCCCTTAACCTTAAACAAGAGATTTGGTTTCTGTGACCCAGAAGGGAAGAAATACGAAAGATTTACTTTTATTTTCCAATGAAACAACTGGCTTGATTTCATTAAAAACCAATGATAAAGTCCTTTATGGTCTATAGATGCATTTCAAAATCTTTCTTTCATGTTAAACAGGGTAACTCACAAATTTTTGCATTTCATAATCTTCACACGTACCCATGTGATATTTATATTCCTGGGAAGAGATTTTATCCAGCAGCAGGAGGGAATGAACAACTCAACATTGACTCATCTACCAAGACAACAACAGTGGTTATGCTGTTTCACAGAGTGTCATAATGATCTATATGCTCAAGATTTTTACTGTATAGCATACAGTGATTTATAGACGTCACGTGTTTATACAACCATAAGCACAATGGCTCTTCACAAAATTATCAACTTGCCATTTACAGCTGGTCAAAATTGTTCTTCCTGTAAATTGGCAGTATTTTACTAAAGTCAATGGATTTACATGAGATTAAATAAATTATGAATGTATCCTAATGTGCCAAATAAACATCACCATGGCACATGATGAGTGTTCTGAAGTCTGTGTAATCCCAAATTGTTATTGAAGGACAACCCAGAAGAAGATCTGAGACATCACATTTCAAGGTTCAAATCTCAACAAGCATGTTTCACTACCAAAATTCCTGTGTCACAATACGAACACTGAGTGCCAGGATCCATCATATGCACACATACAGAAAGAATTCACAACATATCGTGGTTTCCCACACCAAAACCTTTGAGAGCTGAAGTTATGCAGAATGGTTTTTCCCCCTCAGTGTTCAGCAGAAGAAGCCCAAGCCCAAGCCCAAGAAAAAGTAGGATACGTGGGGCCTCTTGGCTGTCTGCTTGGGATGGCAGCACTCAGTTTCCTAAGGAAACATGCCACTATATCTATCACACATCCACATTTGGACCAAAATCCTTCTCAAAGAGCCTGAATATTTGCAGTGAGAACCTCTGGGAATCAAGACATCAATTCACATGGCTATTTTCCCACAGGTTTAATGGGGAATATCTTTGCCCTTGAAAATCTGCCAGGTCTGAGCCAGGCTATGCGGTATTTTTGTACTACAGGGCACTCGCTGAGTAATCGCAGGGATGAGCACGCCCCATTTGGTCCTTGCCATCCCACTAACATATGCAGTTATTGGATTCACCCGTGAGAAGCAGGCATTCAGCCTAGCCGTTCTGCATATGACTCTGCACAGCATGTCCACCAGGCTGTCCTTGTCCCCTGGGACTGCCACACTCTCAGCAGTGCTCTTGTCAGGGGAAGATGCTGACCCATTTCCATTGCAAGAAGCTCCTGGTTTCCCTGAGAGACCTAGAGCTGGGGGAACACTGAAAAAGGAAGGCTCAGGTGAATTTGGAAAGGATAGTGGTCAGGAATGGGACGGTGGGGCGCTACTGCCTCTCTGGTGAGTGAGGCACAGGCATACTTCAGTCAATTTGTGAATGGAAAACAAATTCCCAGGAATGGAAAAATAATCCTGAGCCTATTTTTTTGTTTTGTTTTGTTAGTCAATACATCTTAAAACTTTTTAGCAGGATGGCGATGATACTGGATCACTGCAACACAAGCATACCTTGGCAAAATGACGAAAGGCCAACAATTACAGCTCTTCCTTGTCTTTCAGTGATAACTCTCTGATCCTAGACAAATATGGAAGGGTGAGTCTTTTCCAGCAAGCTCATTCCTGAATTATCTGAAGATATTTTAACAGAACCATGGAGCATCCAGGAAGAAAGGTAGATTGTTTATTTTACAAAGCCAGAAAAATGTTATTCTCTAATCCTTTCCCCCACCCCTCATTCGCAACTATGCTTAAAAGGGGAACCTTCTCCCAGTTTCATGAGGAAACTAGCTTCAGGGCCACCCAGCGAGCTCTATTCCCTTCTCCTTGTTTAAATCACACAAAGAAAAATAAACAAATGAACACAACATTTGCCTCCTCATCCTTTCTTTTCACTAAAGGGTCAGGAGGGTCGGGGATCCTTCTTTTGCCATCTCTGGACACCCTCACCCTCTTCAACAACCAATCCAGATGGATCACGGCCTTTGAAATCTTAAATCCTTTAATCAGTTTCTCCAACTTTCTCTGTTGGCTCCTTTATGTCACATTCCTGGGCTAATTCAGGTGCCTTCATACAGCGTAGGATCTGGATGACAGAAAACACATGGGGAAGTACACGTCCAGAGATCTGTGCAAGTGGTGGGTTGATTATCCTTAGCTTCATTAAGGTTGCTCAGCAACATGAGCTTGTATTAATCATGTCAGAGCAGCAGCATCCTGACAAGCTATCTGCACTGCCAGGATACAGACCCTTCCCGCACACTGCCGAGAAAACGTTCCCATGAACTGTTCCTCGGCTGTCAGCGATGTAATGGGTGAATGAAAATTTAGACTTGTCAAAAATTTCATGAAGAGTTATCGTCACTACAGTAATGAGTCCAACAGGAAAAGAGCATAAGATGTTGTACAAAACGGTTTTTCAGTGACCACAAAAGGAAGAAAAGCAGCAACTGAAATATTAAATACTGTGGCTAGATGATCTAGATAATTAAACAAGGGTAAAGATTTTCCCAATAGACAGATCGCTGGCTGCACAGTTCCAGGCTTTGCTATGGCTTGAAAGATGGAGGCAACTTATTCTTGAGAGATTCATCACCAAATCTGCAGTCGTAATTTCCAGCTGGATTTTTTCCAATTGATAATTTTATACTGTTAATCAGAGCTCATCAGATACTGCAGAGATAGCATTCAAGAACATTGGTTTAAATTCCAAACAGCTTCCTCATGTCTTTCTATGGCTTATTAATATGATTATGCTGTGCTCACAAACGTTCTCTTTTTATCTCAGCTATTTAATGATTTCAGATTACCAGCCATTCAGTGGAGCAGCACCTAAAGTAGCATTACAGAACAAGGCTGAACTCTTCTGTGAACTACTCTTACGCTGTCAAGCCAAACGGGAACTTCTGCAGGCTTCCAGTTATTTATTATGGACACTACCAAGCTACATATGGGGCTTTAAATTTGGGGCAGGGTTTACAAAAGAATTATTTGGTCAAATGTTACTGGATTAATATTTTAGTAATGGCATTTCTGGAAGTGGTTTCCCTTTAATGATATGTGGGTGAATTAAATGAAGTGATGTCAACCTTTAAAAATGATGGGGCGGGGTCTCAGACACCTTGCACATGATTTTAGGACGCCATCCGTAAAAGTCCACTGTACCAAATCCCGCCTAAAGTCAAATGGGAATCTGGAAGAGCCATAGGGTTTACTTCCTTACTAACTTTGTGCTGAAATACTCTAGAGCAGATATACCTGTGTCTGCATACATATTTACTTTGTTTGTCTACGACCACTTCACTCTGTATGAAAAAAACTCTAATTAAAAATTGAAGGGGTGTGCCCCAAGCAGTGTATAAATGGCACAGTAGCTGCTACTACACCAAAGGTAGAAAACTGACAGAATTGGCTTTCTTCCTTATTCTTTTTTTAATCTGTCACTTCATGTAGCAGGAAAAAACAGCATGGCATTGCAATATTTACTTAAAATAAACAAGCAAATAAACAAACTCAGACTTCAAAACGCAGTTTTGAAACCTGAGGAAAGATTTGGCTCTTAAGCTCTTCGCACAAAGAGAGAAAGGTTCTGTTAGTTGGTTCATACTTGAACATGTGAGTACGAAAGAAGCACCTAAATCAGAGAGACAGCTGAAGCAAGAGGGTTTTTGTTTGTTTACACAAATTTGCTGAGACTTCAAATACTTCAGATAAGGAATGCTTCAAGTCACTGAATGTTATATATACTCCTACACACTTCTCTTTGTTGAGTCACACACACTGAAAGGAACCACTTACTGGGAAAGAAGACTACTCTTGGTCCACTGCTCTGCAGGAAAAACTCCAGATCTCTGAATCTCCATTAGATTTAATAAAACACATCAGCTCTGTGTCATTGTCTATTTTTTTTTCCCCAGCTGTAAAGCTAGAACAGTGCAGATTCATTTGGCAGTCACTATATTCTGGACCGGTCAGGTACTGCCTCATCCTATACATAGTATTAACATGGTGAACTTCTACTCTCAGTTGATTTTTGTTTATGCAGAAAATTACTTAAATATTATTATTTCTGAAAGAACATGGGCTGGCCAATAATTTCTAGGAGTTGAACATATGAAATATTAAAACAAAGAAATGTATCTTCCGATAGTGATGTGGTTAATAGTTACATGGCTATGGGTGAACCCATGAAGAAATTCTGTGTTGTTAATAACTCTAAATGCCACTTATTTTTAGTTTAGAGAGTTGCTTAGAGAGTTGCTGTGGTGCCCATTAAACACATCTGCAAATTTTTATATTGACTTTTCTTTTCTCTGCAACCTGAGCAAATGACTTTTAAGATAATGCAAATCTGAATATCAATACAATAGGTGTATACCATGTATCAACATTTTAGGTCACTATTATGTTGTTAATGGTTTATCCTTTATACAGTATTACATATAATATTTATACTATAAATATCAGTTGATATATGTATGTGTGTCAGTATATAGATAGCATGGATAAATCTTTCATCTTCAGTCTCAAAGGTCTTTTCATATAGAGAAGTGGTCCATCTAGTTCATAGAGTTCCTGTTTGTGCTTTTATTTCAACCAATCTTTAATCTTAGGCATTAGGATAAGACTTTACTCAGAGCAGATCATCTGTGTCTGTCAGCTATGGAAGCTCCTCATTTTCACCTGAAGAATGTATCAGCCGCTAATGTCAGAGTTAGGAGACTCAAGTAGACCCATCTACTGTCTTGGTATATTAGGAGAATTTTAAGTCCAAAAGGTACTTTCCTATTGACTTGAAACATGTGGAAACTATCTAGCAGGGTAAGTAAGTTTATGCTATCCTCTTGCCTCACTCTCTACTACCTCAGTGACCAGGTCTGACATTCACAGGGGTCAGTCTTCAGCCATCTCAGCCTGTTCTGCTCCTGTTCAAGGGCAGTATGGACTTGAAAAGGGCAGAGAGTTTTCACCTCCATACCTCACATCCAGGCAACAGACACTGCCCTTTACTCACTACAAACACAGTGGTTTAGAATAGTGAAACAAGAAAGAAGAAAAACAATTTAGTAAAACTATGGAAACTACGGAAAAGCCTGAGTTAAAAAAAGAACCTTTGATGCACTGACTCTGGACTTGTGACATTAAGACAGCTAGAGAAAATTCATAGGGCAGTGTCCCATTTTTATTTTCTCATGTGATCTATAAAAGTCAGCTTAGTACTAAGCATAGGAAAAATCTGCAGGAAATGAGGAATGAAAACAGAAACAAAAAAAAAACATTTCTCTTGCTGTAGGAGAGGTAATGGAGTGCCAAACCTGTGAGGAATAGCCATGAAAATCAGACCACGGATTTTGGAAGCTGAGAGATCCTATAAACTGAAAACAGTTTGATTGAGGGCTGGATAGCTGAAAGCACTTTGTGACGTTAGTAACTATGTAGGAAGTGTTTTAGCTGTTCCACAGTTGCACTTAATCCTGGCAAACAGTGTGATCTTTGTGAAAGTTATTCAGAAAGGGTTAAATTTATGAGATATTTTATTCAATCCACCAGGTATAATGATAAACTTGTCCTCTCAGTAGGACAGGCAGGTAGAAATAGAACAAGAAGTCCACCCTAGGAAGGAGACATATGCTTGCGGCTATGAAGGAAGAGTGGATCCTGATTTTCAGCTGATGACATATTATTCTCGTATTTATTCACACAGGGTTCCTCCATCCACTGCCTTTGAGGGAAAGCAACCTTTTCTGTTCTTATACGTCTAACAGGTGAATCTCAGAAGATGGACTGAAGAGTTAAAAAAGACCAAGCTGTCCTGCCCTTTCTTGGGGTCATTGCTTCCATCTGGCAGCTGAAGTACAGTAGCAGGATGGGAGAAATTAGCTGGAATTATTGCTGCCCATGCTGCTTACTGAAACACCTCTCAGAGGCATTGGAAATGAGGATCACTGACTTTGTAAAACCCTGGAGAACTAGAGGACTCCTGAAGGGGGGAACTGAGGATTTAGTCCTCTGCCTAGGGTGATGAAAGAAGTGCAACTGAGAGCAGGCAAGTTAGCTTGGGTGTCCCTGACTGTCCCATTTCCCTTAGTAGGGACCATGGCTTTCTTTTCCTTTCCCTGAGCCAGCTGAGCCTTCATTTCTTTCAGACTGTCAGCGTGACTTTGTGCAGAGGACTTGATTCCTCACCCAACATTTTCAGGTAAAAAAACCCAACAAACCACACAGAGAATCTGCACATAAAATCTTTTTGAAATAATATGAATCTGTGTCTTCCTTCCCCCTCTTTCTTTCCATCTCATGTACACACTTTAATGGGAAGTATTATCTTAAAAATACCGATGTATAAATAATTTCATCCTTGAGTTACTCTGAGCTATGAATTAGGCGACCTTCCTTCTTGCACTTTCTTTTGGATGGAAGAGACTTTCCTCCCTTGCAACTGCTCTCATTGCAGAGGGAACACCACAGATTTCCTGCCCCTCTGTGTCCTCCGCGATCCTTCCCCTACAGCCCCCACTGGAGAGCTCACCCCTGAGACATTCCCATGCTGGTGGGAGTGGAGGAGGGCAGTGCTTTCCAGCTCCACCCTCTTCCAGAGGAAATGTCATGAGAAAATGTTTTCTGGAGGTCTTTCCTGTTAACATGCTATGAGAATGCTTGCTATCAACTGTGCATTTTTATGGCATTTTGACTGGAAGTAATGTGAGAATGTTCTTTCTCACATTATTTCCAGTAGAAAAACCCTGAGAACATCGTTGTTTGTGATATTTCTACAAAATGTACTTAGAGGTTGAATGTGACTAAATTTGCCTTTATAATTTTGGGGTTTTTTTCTCTCTTCCAACTGAAATTTGGGTAGCATCCACTGTCTCTACATGTTAAACGTTCCTTTTATCATTAAGCCTTGTCCAGATTTGTGCCAAATGAAACCTTTAGCTGAAATAGCTGATTTGTTTCTTTTGTGCCCTAAGATCTATCCAAACTGAATCAAAGGTTAAGAAACCTGATTAAACTCCACAGCAATTACAGTATTTATAGGATTTCCTTCTGAGATGAAGTTGTTTCGACTGCCCTTTCTGTTTCAAAGTGGACCCACAATAGGGTTGAATAAAACTGTGGAGCAGTAGAGACCTGGAAGAACAAAGACCACATACTGTAAAAAAGCCATTCTAATTAAATCGGAATGAAAACATAAGAATGCCTTTGCTTTCAGAGAAACAAGTAAGCAACCTAGCGAACCTTATGACTTGGCAGTCTACACGTTTCTTTTTTAAAAAGCAACTCACATCTTTAAAAGGAAATAAATCCTGGAAAAAAATATAAGATGTGTCAAGTCAATCAGCTATTTATGCCATTTCCTCCGATCCTGATGTTTCCCTCATGAATTATGTACTTTCAGCTGCCACTACTTACATATGTGGGCCCTTGTGGCATGTTTCCCAGGACCAGCATGCGATTATGGAGTATAAAAAACGAACATACACATTGCTCCTTCAATAAAGCCTGAGATGCACAATTCCAACTGCTCCACGTTAGAAATCTCTCTTCTACTTGAAAAATAGCAGCTGCTATTAAAAACATCTATAGCTATAATAGCTGCAGCCATGAAAAGTCATCACCATATTTTCATTTTAAATTGCAGCAAAAGAATTAAGAAACAGATGCCCCTTAAAAACGAAAAAGGTAAAGTGGCCGCTCAGAGTTTCTCAGTAGCCAGAAGGTGGTGCTACATTGTAATATAGTCGCAGGGGGTCAGGTTTGCATCTTTGATAACTTACGCTGTTTGATTCACTTTTTTAAAGCGAAACAGGAGAGATTAAACCATCACAACTGCGCTGCAGAGAAGTGTTCAGCAGAGATAAAATGAAGCGTAGAACTCGGTTCCTGATACATTGAAATCCCGTGGTTGTGGTGAGGTAAGACTGGGTCTTTTGGTGAAAAATTTCACTCCCTGTGTTTCTTCATTGCTGGTTATATTAAACTCTTCTGCTTCCTCTAGCTCTTTTGTTTCATCAAGGTAGTCAACGACACAAAACAGAAAAATCCCATCAACCATCCCGCGATGCATTTCCCTGCAGAAATCTTTCTTCTTGTAACATTTTGCATAATTTTTACTCAGAAACTTTCAGCTTTTTTATTTTGTTGAATAAAAGCCCAGATATTCAGCCACAGGTTAGACACTGTTGACTTTGGTGAAACTCTGCCAGGTTTTGCCAGCTGAGGTGGTGCAACCAGCCTCTGTGACAGCAGAAAAGAAAAACTGCAGAGCTGCTGTCACATCGTGTCGTGTCTGTGCAGAGATCAGTGCTGTGCAGAGGCAGAGGGCTGGATCCCAGTGATTTAGCTCAGGTAAAGCAGTGTTCGTGCCTTGTCTGCTTGGTTAGGCTCCCTCAGTCATGCTGCTCCCCTGATCTGCATAGAGGTGTCTGCATTACTGTTTTATTTAGGGCCATGAGTGAGGTTTTAAGCCAAATTTCTGGATTGCCCCCACTTTCTCTGCCTTGCTCTGCATTTTGGAGTGCAGGTGCTGGATGACAGTAAATGGGCAGACGTGCTCCAGCAGCTCACCTGGTGCACTGCAGCTCCAAGGGGCAGACAAGACACAGGATCCCTCCATCTCTCTCTCACCTCTCTCAAGTTCTGCAGGGTCGGGATGTAGGGCCTCAGCACCACATGTTTCTTCTCTCCTACAGATTCACTCCTATTGATCTGCTTTACTGGCTCATATGGATATAGCCCACGGGTATCTCTGCATAGGCTTGGGGTCATATGGACAATTCCCCTGTGTTCTCTGATGAGAAAGATACTCCAATTTGATGTGACTTTTTTTTTTCTTTTTGGTGGAAAAAAAGGTCACTAAGAATCAGGCAGCTGCCTCATGGGGATAACATTTCGACTGGGAGGAAAATGACCCTGACCATCAGAACAAATCATCTCAGGGACATGGAAAATTATTGCCAAGTAATGCCATCATTGCTGTTGTTTGCATTGCTGAGGCACATTGAAGTCATGGGCCAGCACCCACTTACACTAACAAAAACATGATGTATTCCACAGCAAGAGAATGACTCTGGATGTTAAAATCTTGCATGGATTAAAGGATAGACACTGCAAGTTCATGGAACTGAAATCCACTGAGAATTAATGAGTACATAAAAAACACATACAGTTCAGGCAGCCACTGGGCTGAAAGTAGCTGGAGGCTGGGAAAACAGTGAGGGGGATGGTCAGATAGACCTGCCCTGTTCTTACTCTTTTATAGGCAGACACTGCTTTGAGCACTTCTCAGAGTGGTCTGGGGCAGAAAAAAGAAATAGTCCTCTTGCATGAGAGCAACAGCCGTCCCTGTACATGAGGGGGAGCTTAGGGCTGAGCACCTTCCTCCTCCAGATGCTTTCTGGGGAGGTGCCTGTGCAGCTCCCTGGCTTCAGCTGTATTAGCCTCTCACTGGGAATCAAAAGAGGCTTTGGTCTCCTGAACTTTCAGGAGAAAATTTTCGGTCGACTCACTATCAACTGGGGCTTATTTATCCTTGGCATGACCTTTCTGAGCGATGGCTACTCTCATATCAGCACTGAACCTGTGAGTATGCAGTGGGTGAGATATGCTTACCTCAGCCATGGAGAGATTATCCAAAAAGGAAATCAGAGAAGCCCTTTTCCAAAGGAGGTGCCACTTTTGCACTGTACATAATATCTATGAGAGGTTGGAGGACCTTTGTGGATCCACTGCAGATTTTTCCCTAAATCTACAGTGCTGCTTCCAGTTTGGTGAAAAAATACCATTTCTGCTGATCAGGGGAGCTAAAATGTGCAAAAAAGGACATAGACTTTGATCCAGGTGGAGAATAAACAGTATTTTCTTTCCTATGACAGGATCATGTGGTCTGACCAGTCTTAATTAGAGAAACTTAATGAAAATTTTGTGTTCCTATAGAAATAGACACAGCTTCATTTTTGGTGATGCTTTTTTTCAAGGTAAATATAACTATATATATATATACACATAGTTATACAGTAGCTTTCAAATTCACCAGATGCTTAATGACTGCTTTCAATCAGAAAAGTGGCCCATAACAGATGGAATATGCCTAACCATTTCCAAAACCATGTAGTTTTATTGTCTTAAATAAAATTAATTTTAAACGGGGGGGGGGGGGGGGGGAACCTTTCCTTAACTTACATAAAGAAAAAATAGCCAAGCTATTTAAATAAAATATTGTTTAAATCATCTATAGATCTAAGACCTGTACTGGCAGAGATCATATTCAGCTTGGGATAAGTGCTTGTGTGAGAGTTTCTTATTGCTGCAAACAGAGGCCCATAATGGAAGTGGTGACAGACCTTAAATTAGTGCACTGCTACTGTACAATAATGTGAATTCTCAGTGCCATATGGTTATGATATGCAGCCGTTTTCCTATGCTGATTATAAATTTGCACTGTCTGGGAGACATTACAGAAGGGAAAGACATCATTGATCATTTTATCCATCCACTCTGGGTCAGTGAAAGATCATTCCTGACAGTCTCAATTTCTATTTTTTAATTATTTGCATTGCTGCAGTGCCCAAAAGCCCCAGACAGGTCAGTGTCTCCTTGTTCTGTGCATTATACATCAGGGTAAGAGTTCCTTGCTTTGAAAATGCAGAGCAGCTAATGTGCAGATGTAATCAGAGGCAAGCAGGAACTGAAGAAAAGGTGACACCATACTTAATATAAAGGCTACAAATTCTTAACCTTTGTTGCTCCACTTTTTGTTCTTTCATTGTAACTGAACTATCTTGGCTTGCTTACCAGGTCAACTTAACTGGCTGAAGATTCACAGGAATCATGGCAGACCTGGTATGTGGAGAAGCACCTCCCTATGAACTAATGCAGAAAAGATGTTCCAGGAAAAGGAACATCACAGAAGAGTAAAAGTGTAAAAACATAGGCACAGATGTGAAAGACCTTGATGTACAGAATTACTGAAAACTTGTCTATGCCATAAAATTGACCTCCGGTAGAAGTCCCACGAGTGGAAACTCACGCCACTAAGCCCAGCCTGTCTGTGTAACACAGCACTCTGCCACAGTGACCTGTCACTGCACTTTCTCGGCAGGGCTTATTAGCTTGGGCACAGAACTGTCTGATGTGGGAACAGTGCATCAGATGTGAACTGGCTTGGATCCAGGCAGCTCAGTGCATCCATGTATCGCATGCCCTAGCACACCAGCTCTGGGATTAGCTTGGGCAGACCTCACTTGGGTCTGTTTTAATTGGTCCATAGATGATAAGAAGCCCTCATTGCTTCTCTTATCTAACTAATCTCCAGTTTAATAAAGGAAGTCCTTTCTGGTGATCAGACAGGTCTTTTCCTTTTAAAACAATATTTCACCCTAGTATAAATTAATTGCCTTCCAAAACCAGAGCAGAATCCTTTGATAAAGAGACATCCTGGCAAGACAAGCCACTGTGTGTTTTGTTGCCGTTTGAGGGGACTTGCATCGAAATCCCAGTATCTGCTGCCTTTCTCCTGCTAAGGAAGAAGTACCTCATATCACAAACCAGCAGCCCCTTCAGGCAATTGCCATTTAAAGAGTGGCATTGATGGACTCTGTATGGAGTCCTATTCAGCGCTCTCTAGCTGGCAGCATGATGTCAGTGATGTGGGCGGCAAACCCCTGAATTTGCTTTGATGGTATTTGTGCTCTTTTTTTTTCATTTTTCACGAATGAGTGATTCATTTCTTTGAAACAATGTGTTTGGAAAGCCTGCCCCACTAAGGCATTGTCTACGCAGTGGGGGAGGCTTGGAACATTGTATGTCCTCATGGAAGTACCAACAGGGGTTGTGCCAGATCCCCAGTGCAAGAGGTAACAGGGATGCTTGTATCAAAGCCAAAGCTTCATGAATCAAAGGCGCTGACTCTCGAACACAAGTGCCAGCATTTGGGCAGATAACCTAGCCCGTGCCAATTTAGGGTGAGTGGAATGCCCCAGACTAATCCCATGTATTCAAAGAAATGCAACGTGGTCAATTTTAAGTATCCCACAGCCCCGAGAGTCTTCTTTTCATTTATGGACATTAAAGAAAGAAATAAGGGTGATGATCTGGTCTTGTATCCAAAATAAGAAAAAGCAGAAAATTTTCTACACCGTTTTCCACTGAAAACTGATGCTACCTTGGGTGGTTTGTTCTAAAACATAGAGGTGTGGGGAGAAGCAGCACTGGAAGAAACTGTGGAAGTCAAATTACCTGTTTGCAAGTGAATCAAGTGCAACACAACTGTTCATGTGGCAGGTGACCAGTACTAGATTTTAGCCAGTATAAGGGCTGTTGAATAATTTTGTGCCATTTTCAGTAGTAAGCACCTGACCCTTGACACTCACTAGGAGGGTGATTCAGGCTGCTTAGATTAGGCTGTCTAAGGCAAAACATTATATATTATAATGGAAAGAATAAGGCACCCATGAAAAATCATCAAATATCCGACATGCAGAATGGAGCTGGGGGGAGCATTAGATTAAACTCTAGAAACAGGGTCATATCTGAGCTTCTGACAGTTAATCTGTCTATTAAGTCCTTCTACATCAGGCTGAAAATTACGTGCCTGTGTTTACTCAGAAAGAAAACATGGAACCCCCTTCTGCTCAGAGGTCTGTAAACAAACATTTCGCATTCTCTTAAAAAAGTAGTTGAAAGGCAAGGTGACAACCCAAGTTTTGTATAACGTTTTTGTGTTTCTAAAGAGGGCTGTGAACATAGCTTTGTAGCATTGGGCAATACAAGAAGCTCAATTAATTTAGCTTTCCATCTCATATATAAAATGTTAAGGGGTTCATTGCAACAGCTGATCTCTACCTTACCGCAACAACAGGCTTCCTCTCCTAACAGGCCCTGCATGGGGAAATCCCACAGGAAAACTGGTCGCCTGACCCCACAGCACAACCAATTTCTGTTTCAAATGATTGATCCCAAACAGTAGGACAGAGGACTTCATGTTAGCAGAGTCCAATTCCATCACTTATCTAATCAGTGTTTCCTTAACTCTTTCCATAATGGCAAACTGCTCAGATTACTTGTTCAGGAAGTGGAAGACCTGACTCCATCCTCTTCTGCAATTTGAATTCATAGCTCCCACATTACAGAAATTGCTTTAACCCAAGTCTGTAATTTCCTGGATTGGACAGTTTTCATGCCTTCTGTTAAGAGTAAGCCACAGCAGGCGTGTCTTAAATTCAATATTGGTGTTGCTTTATTTCTGTGAAATGTGTCCTGGATATAAACGGATGCATATGCACTTTTTTGTTTGCAGCATAAACACAGAGCCTGACCCAAATCATTATTAAAATGGTTCGTTACAGAAACTTAGAATTCAGCAAGTAGGTGTTCCTATTCCACCTCTGAAACACAGGGTGACATCAGTGACTTTACAGAGACAATGAATTTAATGGACTCTCCAGTCACACCAGAGCATAAAACATCCTGTTCTGCTCTGCCCATGTTTCCCTCTCCCAGAAGACAACATAAGCAAGAAGATGCTATCCACAACAGCTGCAGTTGTTATAGTTTTCCAACTCAGTTTGTCCGTTGGTTTTCTTGAGTTCAGTCGTGCTCAGTAAGACCAGAGAAAACACTGTTCTTAAAAGCTCACAAGTAGCTTCCCATTTGTCGTGCAGTAACGTACACACCATAAAGTGAGTAAAGACATGGAGATGCTTTGAAATCAGACCCGTTTCTTATTTTTTGGCTCTGGAACTTGGCATTCCATATGCATAGAGTAGAATTTTTCCTTCTGGTTTTGACAATAAATGCCATTACAAGTCTGAGAAACCTGCCTGGCTCAAACTGTTCTCATAATGGCACATGTGAAAATTCACTTTCTGACAATCATTTTGGTAGGAAATCCCCAACTGACCCCCTTTACGTACTTACAAAGTAATTTTGTATTCTCTAATGTGTGGAGTGTTGGATTTTGCAGTGTGAATTATATAGATACTATTCTGAGTTGCAGAAGAAGTATCCTTTCAAGCAGAAATGATCCTGAAGTCATACCATGTTTTTTTCATAATTTTGATGCAAAACAAACAAAAAAACCCCAAGTCTTTTGCACAGCAGCAATTCTGAATTTTCAGAATTTCTGGGGGAAAAAAACACCAAAGTTGTTACCTTAATGATACTGAAACACTATAATGTTAAATGTTAAGTATTGAACATTTACTATTTATTTTTCCATAAAACGGTTTATACCTGTGATGCTCTATTACCATTATCAAATCAAAACCAAAGGACTTTCTTTTTTTTTTTTTTTAAAAAAAAGTGTGTATATAAATATACATGTTTCCTAACAAATTCCTGACAAAAGTTTTGGTTTTTATAGAACTGCATTTCCTGGTGGAAGTCAAGAAAGTCATCTTAGCTCAAAAATGTTCAATCAAGTCTAAAATTACACATAAAGGTAAAGACAACTGAGGCTGTGATTTCCAAAACAATAGTGGAAATGAAAAGCGTATGGATCCTATTGTAAGTTACTGTGATTTGGGTACCACGCTCCCAGAACATCCTTTGAAAATCCTAAAAGAGTGTCTCAAGTATGCACTCACTGCCTATTACTTCTTAAAAATAAGAAGTGTCTGAGGCACATGTTTAGGAAAATTTGAAGCACTATACACTGTCTTTGACTTCTAAGTAGCTGTAGGATAATACTTACTTTTTTGCATTTTTATCCTGATAGATAGTAGGACTTTCAATACTGTTATAAGTTGTTCTTGGTGGCTTTTCGATTTGTGTTATATACTTGTACGTAAAAAAAAAAAAAAAAAAAAAAGTCAAGAAAAGCAAATATATTGCTCTAATGTTAAACAAAGACAAACCACCATCTAAACCAGAAATGCTTTAGAATTTCAAGTGAAATCTATGAAATACTTTGAAATTTTATTTAAAGTCCAGAAAATTATGTTAAACCATCAAATGAGATTCCCTGCATTAATATAACTGATTGCAATTTATTCTAATCTTCAGTTGTCTCCATGCATACTAACTTCACAAACACAAACCTTCCCACTGCACTTTTATTCACAGGCTTGTCAATCAGGTGCTTACCGTTCCCTTAAAGTTTAAGCCTTATTAACCTACACACTGGATTTGACTGATGATAGGCCACAACAAACAAAGAGCACCAACTCTCAGGTTCCAAATCCTGTCATCCTAGTTCAGAGGGTCCCTGCAAACCCCCTGGAAGAGATGAAAGGATCACTCAAATGTCTGATTATTCAAACACACAGGCAATGAAGGCACACTGTGGAAAAAAAAAATTAGCTGAGTCCCCTGCTGATTGAGATATCTTCCAAAAAAATAACTTGGTGCCGATCTTTGTACACAGATCGCGTTGGTTTCTAGCCCAGGTCTTCATGGGTTATGTCAAATGCATGCTGGGAAAACCATGTGCAAGATCTGGATTGAAGACATATTTGGCAAATATTGTTAAACTGAAATCACCTCATGCCAGTGTTGCCCAGATACAGTAGAAGGCAGCATGTTAGCTACTTGAGATGAACTGAAAAATCACAGTAATTCTAGCAAGCAGAATTCTTATTTCATTAATTTTCACATGCAATTTCACAGTTTAAGGCTTCAGTATAGGCATATACCTATGCCCTACTTTGGTATATGACAGAGATTATGTTTATTATGAAAATTCTGCTCATTAATGGCCTGGCACGTAGGGAAAATGCAATTCCTGCACTAAACCTCTCTGTATTTATCAGTATTTTCATTACTGTTTATGAATATTGCAACATTGCTCAGACACCCCACTTAGGCATAGGATCCTTTACATAAAAAATAATGGTCCTTTCATGTTCTGAAGTACAAATCTAAATAATAATTATGCATTGTAGTATGCAAAGTAGAAAAGCTGAGGGGAAAAGAAGGATAATGTTAATGAAGAAATCAGAAAGTCTTTTTTTAAAAAAAAACAAGTCTCTGAACTTTAATATGAAATAAGGCAAGGGAATGAGAAGCAAAAAAGGGCCATCTACCACGAAGACAGACTATAAAAAAGAAGCTGACCTCAGGTTTTCCCCAAAACATTCTCTTACATTCCTGCTTTCCTGCTATTTTTTATTTCAGTTTTGCCCTAAGTGAAGAATAATAACTGTGCAGGATACCAACAACTGTTGAGCCTGCATGCAAACAGTGTTCAGCATATGACCATGATGGCTTGTTAGCTTCCCACTGAGCTAACTACCAGTTAGTAAAATGTAAATGACACAATAAACAGAGCTGATGAGAGGATCAGATCATAAGTACAACAATTTCATACAATACCTTTAAGGAAGGGGGAAACAAGTGCAGCTTATAGCTGAATAGTGCAAAAAGCAAGTGGCAACAGTCCCTTCTGTCCACCAAAACAAATTTCTGTTTTTCTGGGGAAAAGAAGATATAACAAACTGGTGGATTAAATACTTTTCTCACTGAAAAACTAGTTTTCCAACCCAAAGTGGCAGATTCAAAATTTAGCTGGCTTTATTGACAAGTTCTGAGACAATACATTCAAAAAAGCATGAAGAAATGAGGATGATAGGAGAAAAACAATGACAAATATCTCATCAAGATGTGACTTTTTTGTAACATGTTGAGTATCCCACTTATATAGTATTGTCTTCTTTCTAAGCCATATTGGTATAAACCAGATTATTTAAGTATATTATATCATTCATATTTTTTGTATGACACTGTACTGACTCTTGCAGCTATAAAAATGTATGCTTTACACTCGTTTTCTGTTGTCATTCAATATGTTTGACTGTTTATTTAGAAAATTATAACACTAAGATTTTCATCTGTTTTCTGTGTCAGCTACATCTTAATACTTCTATCCTTTCAGAAGATTCCTGCCCATTCAATAAGCATGTTAAATAAGGGGTAAATGTATGAATAAACTTGTTCTTATATGATTCAGAAGCTCACAGCAAAAAAAGCAACCAAGCATATACAAGTAATACACTGTTCCTCTGGGAATACAATACTTAAACCATAGCGTTGGCTTTATGTTGCAGTGTTGGACTTATCCTGGGAGATGAATGTAAAAGATAAAGAAGCATTGTAAGGTCAGTGACTGAGCTCCTCTTTTTGCTAATCGGCTTCCCTTGTTATCCATCTAATTTACTAGAAGGTTAACCTTTTCACTACTGCTAGAAACTAGCTACAATTTTTCTATGAAATTGTCATGGTAACAAATTAAACATATTACTGCTTACACAGCTCTGTAACAGTAAATGATACTGTAACTAACTAACTAACTAACTAACTAAAATTTAGCAATTCAGCGGCATTTTTCCCTCCACAGAGCATTCAAATGCAAATGGATTTACAGGAAAGGAGGTACTAGGCCTTAACAGGTAAAATATTTCATGGCTATAGAGCTTCCAGGGCCATGGAATGAATGTCAATGTCACATGTTAATTAAGAAAATATTTAAGATGAGCTGACCAGGTGTTTTCCAAGGTAACATATTCCTGTTAAAAAAAGCATTTTCTTTTAAAATAAAACTTTATACATAGACTTAAACCCTGCTCCAAATGAAATTTAAACATTAAATGCATATAATATTGTATTTTGGTATTTTTTTAACGTAAAGTTTCATTTTCCAGGTTTAAATGATCACAAAAATCAGAAAAATACCCAGCATAGTTATAGATAAGTGACTCAAAACTCATTATATATCCACAAGCTGTTATGAGGTTTTTCCTTTCTTCTTGGACGTTATATTCTATATCCCAAGAGTAAGGATGAAATAAAAGTTTGAATCAGTATGAGTAATCCAAAGATAAGGGCTTCTGTCTACCAGCTGTAAGATCAAAGTTGAGTGCTTGGTTCCATCACAGGCTATTTTCATGGCTTTTGCCCAGAATTTGCATTCCATGTTCACCTGCCCTAAATTCAAGGAAGCTGCTAAATATCTACAGCTCAGACAGCATCATTTGTCCCCTAGAAGCACATACAAGGAATTAGTACTTCTTTTATAAAACAAAAACAGATAAATGCCCCAAAGCCCCCAAGTGTAATGCGGCAGATGGCTGCACTCCTTGGGAAGTGCTGGTCCTAGGAGAAGAATTGGCCCTAAGTTACAATTCAGGACTTTGAAGAGGCTGACAATAAGCAAATGTCTCCAAGACCATGTTCATTAGATGTACAGCTATGACTGATTTACACAAGCAGCACAAATGGCAACCACTCTGCATTACAATTTCTTGTATTAAGAAAAGGAAGGTGGTGTATAAATGACAGCCTTTACTCAAATGTTCACTGACCATTCTACTGATTAGTGGGACCCTCCTGATACCTCCTGCCACAAAAGATCAGTCTAGGGATTAATATCCTAATTAACGTAAGCTCTGCAGAGACTACAGCAATGGAAGGGAGGGATGGAAATATCCTAAATAAGAAGACGACTGGGAGAAATGTCTATATTTTTTACCTTTCTTAAAAAAAAACATATCATTGCACAATATTAGGGAGGAGAACACAGGAAAAAAATTAAAATATAGTGAAGCAGAGCTGCAAGTGAAAACAAGAGAATTCAGACCAACTGTGATTACATGGCATGTTAAGCAAATTCAGCTCTAAATGTGAACCAATTGATGCAATGGCATCAAACATCAAGAACAAGAAAACCTTAGCTGCAGTTCCAGATTGAAAACTGAACATTCAGTGTTCTAAAAATGTGTTCTTTACATTGATAAGGATTATAGAAGTTCTTAAATCCAAAAGATATCTTTCCTAGGAAGATCTCCAGGGGCAAAGTCTGTGTGTCATATTCTGTGTCAGTGGTGAAAGAACAAAGCTGAGAATTTTTCTGAAAATGGTAACGTACCACTAGACTTTAGTCATGCCATTGACTTGTCTTGCATCCTCAGTGTATATACCTTCATCTTCTCTTTGTCCTTTAGTTCTTAATATAATACAAGCAATCTGTTAGCTGCATCTCTGAAAAACTCTTATTCTTTAGGCCAGGTTTGTTTTTAATTATTCTTCTTAGAATAATATCAAATAGCAGTGAAAAGAAATCAACTGTCATGTCCTTTAAATGCAAGAGTAATTTTTAGGCATTTGAATAGGCCTATTAGTTTTGAAACACAATTAACTATTAAGAGTATAAAACATGAGGATCCTTAGGCAGAGGAAATGGGAAAGAGTTTTGATAAGACAAAAAGGAAGGATAGGAAAGCATTCAGAAACTTCAGTTTAAGAGTTTAATATTTGATAAATGCTCCACCCACTCCAGGGCTTCACAAACCTAACCTGATCATTTGTATCTTCTGAGTGCACAAATTAATAGCCAATAAATAGTTTTGTGGTCTTTGCATAGTCAAAAATTTGGACCAGTTTTGAACTTATAGTTTGGGGATTCCAAAGCGCAACACTTAGGGCTAGGTTTTCATTCTAACCCCAGTATGTATTGCAGGTGTTTGACATCTCTAAGTACTGCGACTCATCATCTTGGTTTAGATCCCCAACAGTTTAGCCCTACTATTTTGACTTAATGTTGGCATTTATTATAATCATGGATAATTATGTATAATTATAATTAAGCCCTAATCCTCCTCAATTACACTGACATAAATTAGGCATAAAGCATAATTTAATCAAAATTAATGGATTTGTGCTTGTGTGGAGCTGACACAAGGATAAACCCAGATCTTGTATCTTACTATGAAGTAAGAATTATAGCATTCTCAATATGCCAGAGTAAACCCATTCTATTGTTCAGTTACATTATTTGTTATTCATTGACTGACATTGCTAACAAAAAGGGAAAAGTGGATTAATCCAGAAAATAGAGCAAAAATTACATAGGAAGCACTGAAATCTGAAAGAATTTCAAATCTTGTACATAAGAAAAAACATTTGTAAGATCATAAGGATGTCTACAAAGATTACTTTTGTTTAAAAAAAAAATCAAAGGAAAATCTATTCCCTTGGGCATTTTAAATGTATGTGGTAGAAATAAATACTCACATCCAGATGCTAACTTTCCTAACTGACCAAGAGTGGCCTTAGAGAGGGTGGTTGGGGAAATGATCCTTTACAAAACATGGGATACAAAGCTTATGTTGTTGAAAGGAGAAGCATGTAATCAGCTAAAGAATTCCTGAGAAAGACCAAGGGCAGCAGATACTGAAACCTTGAACTTCCTTACTTCAATACATTTTTTGCATGCTTCCTGAAGAAAGGAGCAACCAAGGGAATTTATTAACTTTTAACTTAATTAGGTAGATGCCAAAAAAATGTTCATTCCTAGAGCACTCTATTTAGACACCGCAGCATTCAAGATACTGTAGCTCCACTCCAGGACTACAGTGGAGATCTTTTTTTTAAGAGGCTATGTGAACTTTTTGTCTTCTAAATATAATACAGGAGAATTTTTAAATTAAAATTTTAAGTGCACAATTGCATAGAGAACATATGTAAGGCAACAGACAGTGTACTGTGTATATGTCTTCAAGTTTGAGGCATTCCATAGATATCTAAAATAAACCTTTACAAAACAATACAAAAATCAGTTCTTGTGAAATTTTACATATCTATCTATTTACATACATATACAAACATACTTTTTTTCTAACTTTGATTCCTATTCATTGCTGTCTGTGACAGCGTATATAACCTAACTCTAACTTTCCTAATCAACATTGTGACAATTCTATAATATAATTTAAAGTTATGGTCTCCCTTGGCTTACTTGTATAAAAATTAGATTTTTTTATTATTATAATTTTAGTTGGCTCTTATTGTAAAATTGTTGATGAAATAAAAAAGGGACATTATTTTAAACTTCTCTCCCACTTTATGCTCACAAACAGTTGCTTACAGAAGCAACCACTCTTAAACATCTACTGTATTTAGAAGGATGCAAAAGTACTAATTCCTGGTTCCCCTCCAAGCTACAACCTCTATTTCACCTGGTGTCTTCTGTATCAATCAACACAGATGGGATGGTGCTGTCCTTGGCCATGGAAACTCAATGCTGCCATTCCAGCCTGACAGCAGCCATGAGCTGTGTGTGATTGTATACAGGGCTAAGAGAGAAAACAGGATTTTAAGAACCACTTTTACAGCAAGAACAAGATATACATACAGAACAATCACTGTATGCTAAACCATAATCAGATTAATTTTATTCACTGCGTTGATTTAGAGTATCAGCATTGCAAAGTAGTTTGAAACAAGTCCTGTCAACAGAAAGTGCCTAATTCTCTAGCCTAATTCATCAGCTAAGGGGGGAATTCATTGAACTACTTCAAAAAAAAAATTAAAATGTGTTTGAATTAGAACAGACTAATTACAGTAAAGCTGCCAGACTTCCTCAAAGCCAGGGCCTAGAAATCCAAGACAAAGATTATAATTAATAATTTCATTTTTATATTAGATTCTTAAACCGTTTCACAGGTAGTGTCTGCTGTACCCTTTATACAAGGATATACAAGATACAAGACATAAATGAAGGACCTATATAACAGTACTGGGATAATATTAATAATAAAAAACCTGTAGTAAATCCCATGTTATGAGAAGTGTTGGTAAAGTATAGGTTTTTATTATCATTCATGACGGATGCTACAGTCTTGTCATTGGTCTTTTATTCCCACTAGCAAACCCTACTGTTTGCTATCAATGTTGCAGCCTGATTAATATTGTCATCAGCTGCATATTCAGTCCCCAAATCAATAGCTTTAATCATCTTTATGGTTGTTCTTTTATTCATGTCTATTGATTACAGTACCATGGTATAAAACAGCAGGGAATGAAATGACAGAGGACTGTTGGAAAAAAACCCCAAACAAATAAAATCAAGAAACCTTTGAAATGGAATAATTCTTCCAAAATGCTATCTCTGAAGAATTTTGATACATCAGGCATTGCAGGCAATTCAATTACTTGTCTAGAGGCCTTGGTAAAATTCTATATACAATATATTTCAGTAAAGTAAAAAATTAATTTCATTTTGGTGAAAATTCCTATCCATGATGATTTTTCCTAACCATAGAAAATAAGTAGCTGATAGTAACTGAAAGGTTGAATGAGGTTAACCAATATAATTGAAGGATGGCTTGTGCTCCACTTTTTTCTATCACTGAACTATTAAGTTGCCCAAATACTTTCTTGTTTATTTTTAAATGTAATTACTTAACATGCCTGAAATCCTTCAGTAGACTACCCATCTGACTAGAATCACACGGTTGGACATCACTTGAAGAATCCCTGAATTATTCTATAGTGATTATCCTGACTCTGGACCTAGGTTCACAAAGGTAGAAAATGCCCATGTGTCTGTTCATTTAATTCTTTGTTTAACTCCTTTTTTTGAAGTTAACTCCTTTGTTTTAGTCTTGGTCAGACCCTTTGCTCCAGTTCTTTACTGTCTATTTATGAGAAAAGTTTGAGGACATGACAGAAATTTTAATTTTCTGCTTCTCTTAGCATTACCATATTATCTTTGGGGAGGGGCACAACTATAACAAAACAAACAGGAAAGATGTTGCATTGCAAGGGTTAGTCTGAGAGCTTTGATAAGATCTGGATTACCTTTGGACTAGGAGAATTTCTACAGTAATCCTTGCTTAAGGCTGTGTCTGAGCAAATATGAGTCTGTTGGCAGTTTCATATGAGTGTCAGGAAATACTAGGTTCAGATCCTTAGAATTTACTTAAGACAGCACTCATACAGGTTCATAGGAGTTTTGATAAAATAAAATATTTTAAGGAGGAGATACATGCACATACATAGAGCTTCCAGATTATATCCCTTGCAAAGGAAAGTGAAAGAATGAAATCTATTTTGATGTGCTGGGAGTCAAAACTGCACGTGATTCATCCATCTCTGTTACATTACACAGAACTGGATCAAAACAAGCTTTCATTTCTTTCCAGATTGAAGTGTGGGCGTCAGGGGGCTAAAAGAACAATTTTCTCTCTTTTTTCCCCCCAAACATTTTTGCCCCCTTTTCATCGGAAACATAATGCTGTCAGCTGTCCCTGCCATCTTCCAGTTCAAGTTCTCTCTCTCCATCTGTGTTCATACTTTTTTTTAACTCTTAATCAGGTCCTGCCTTGTCTTTGTATAGGAATTCATCATCATATGGCACCAATTCAGACCTGTAACATGAATAAAGGTTGGTATTTATCATACCTGCTGTAAAGGAAGTGCCTTTAAAAGGAAAGGGAGCATGTAATTCCCTGTCATTCACTTTCTCCTCAACCTTTCACCTTTTAATCAGTAGCCATAACCCGAAGAGATCTCACAATGGAAAGTTAATTATGAGGTCATGAAGATGAAAGCATCTGACCTGCATTTTCTAAAGGTACTTTGCTTTTAAATTATCCCTGATTTATCTGCTTAAAAGGAAAGGAAGTTCCCAAAGATTATTCTAAATGGACCAGACTTTCAGATGCCAGCTTTTCCAACTGGAAATGGAAGTGCAATCCTTCCAAAATGTCCTTTGAATATTTCTTATGAAGTCTTCCATTTACTAATATGACCTGACTCCAAAATTGAAGATATGTTAATGGACACAAGGGCATGGAGCACTCAAGGGCAATACTCCATGGAGACTCCACAGCTATAAGACTAGGGCATAACAAGCAATCTGTCTGGATGCGTTTTCCTAGGAAACTAAGAAAACCACAGAATTCAAGTTTTTGTATCTATCAGCTTTGAGTATCTAGTATGTACATAGCATGTGCAGGGAGAAGTGTATTTGTAGAACATTGTCCCATTCTAATTCTAAATATTCCAATTTTGTTCTGTCTTAATAATAGTATATGTTGAAGGCAGTGTGAATAACTGCAGAAAAAATACTTGGTTTATACCATCTAGTTCAGGATGGTAATATGGAAAGTTTGACAGCTGTATCAATGGCTGTAAATAGTAATAACATATTCAAAATTGTCTTTCAATATGTAAGAATGAAGATACTCTGTTCAGATAGCGGTTAAGGCTAAAACCCCAAAGAGAAACAAACAGTTTAACAGTATGTTAATTTTAGAGCTATCTAAACTGAATTACCAGAGTATTGAATACATGGTCTGTCCATCTGGCCTGAGTCCTGTCAGACTTCAAATGTATCCTCTTTGAGAAATGAAGACTGCTGGAGAGAAAGAGTGGCTCCATCAGATGAAATGGGGCAAGAGCACCTTTGCCAACGGGCCTGTTAATCTAGAGAGAAGATCTGACAGTGTATGATGGCCAAAGCATGAGAAGAAGTAGAGGCAGGGAATAGAAAGAGGCTGCCTGGGAGCCACTTACGCTTTCCTGGGGAAAGCCACATGACTGGAGAGCCATTTCCTCTGTACCCAATACATGAACACTGAAAAGGACAGTCTCCTTTTCTTCCTGAGGATTTGACATTTTCTATAGGCAACAGTGTCTTTTTGTTGACTTTTAATATGAATTACTGACTAAGAAACGGACCATATTTCCCTCTCTGATTATAAATAGTACAGAGATACCAACTTTCTACGATGTTATTATTGGCTCCACTGTTCCTCTCCTAATACCACTTTAAATTATGTCTGCTTGGTTATTAATACTTCTTAAGTTGCTTTTGTTTGCCCTAAGGAATTAACAAAACATCTTATTTGGACTTTTCATGACAGTTAATGGTAGAGGATGAATGTGGCAAAAGATGAATTATATATTGCTTCTACTGAAATAGGACTTAATTCCGAGAATTGAAATCATCAGTTAGTAGAAATCTCAGCTCTTCCAGATCAAGCCCAAAATGTCTACATAAAATAATAGTCTTTTAGCAAGATTTTTAACATCAACAAAAAAATGTTTTGTGCAAAATAAATTTTCTTTATAATGTTACAGACCATGCGGTCAGCTGCAGTAAATAAATGAAAAGAAGCACAAAGCTTAAACAAGAGTCTCATGTCTCTGGCATTTCCTTGAAATGCCTTGAAATCATCATTTGATAGCACTACATCATATTCCCCTTCTGTAAAATGCAGATGCTGAGTGCATGGATGTCTTCAGAGAACTGTATCTAAAATGTTATATGAGCACCACAGAAGTATGGACTAATGAGAAGATGAAACAACTGCACAAAAATGATCCAAATCTAGTTGATAATTTGTTGTATAATATTACTGTTGCATGAAGAAACAGAATGATGAAACTCCTTTTCCTTACAATATTATCAGTTCAACTGTGGCAGGAAACCCTCTGGATACCATTCTCACAGGCTTCTTGTTCACATTTTCAGATAAAGAGTGTTTCTGATAGGTTTTGAAGTTAGGCATGATTATTCAAACCAGAGTTTGCATGAATGAGCAATAGTGAGTTTATAATCTATGCAGCTGGTAATCCATGCCAGTATCCCTCCAAACAGAAACAAGCCTCTTAAGTTCACCATGGAACTTGGATGTTAGTAATTTAATAGGCTTGAGCTTTATTCCTTCAAGGTAATTGTGCAGATACCTTTAATAAAATACACTCAACATAGCCAGCAAACATTCTAGATAAATGAACACAAGAAATGTTAGATGCAACTTTATTATACTGTTAATCCTTGCTGGAAGGCTTCCTGGACTGTTTGAGGGTAGTGTTAGTAGTGATGATAAACTAATTTGCCATGGCTCTTAAGTTCATGTTATCTTTTCTTATCAGCCTAAGGCTAGGTCAGGGGAAAAAAAAATTGGAAACATTTGCCAGAGACAGGGAGGTGGGTAATTCAAATGCCATTGCAGAGTGTCAATCCATCCATGTCTCCATAACAGATAGTTTAATGGCCCATATAATTCTTCAAAGCAATTGAATTTCCACCTATATCCTGATAAGGTGATATACCACAGTACACATATGACAGATTTTTTTTTTTTATATGCAAGACAAGTTTTCCACAGTCTTATTTCTCCAACACAGAATGAGCTAAAAGCAACAAATGACTTGAGACTTTTGCCCTCATGTTTTCAGTATCAACACTTAAAATGGTGGAGATTGTTAATTTGACTTGTTTTGTTTGGTTAGAGTTTTTTAATTGTCTCAAGATAGTAAGGATCAAAATTATAAATACATTGTGGAGTAAAACATGAAGAACAACACAGCAGATCAACAGCTGTTCCTAAATCAGAATGTGTGTTCAACTCAATGACGGGCTGGTAAGTAAATCTCATTACCTTCATCCTGTGGTGCTTGCTATAACCAAAACCTCTCAGATCTTCCACTGTTTGCATGGTCTGCAAGATAAAGGATCCTGAGCCTTCTGCTGCCTTCTACCGCTCTTTTCTAGGCCACTTCACAAATTCCTCTTGTGCTCATACAGTCTGCTTGGCTGCAGTTGCCTTGATCCTTCAACTCTATTTAACTCTGGTCAGCTTCAATCTGGCCATGAAACCAGATTAGGAACTACCAAAAAAGAATGAAAAAAGATTTCTAGATGAGATCCTTGAGTCTTCCACCAATTTATAGTTCCCACACAGTCCTTCCATTCCTGTTGGATTTGTATCTATTATGTGTGAGGATAGCCTGCTTCTTATAGACTGTGGTATTTATTTCATAATTATCTTTACTTATATGTGTTCAAGTGCAGGACCAGGTAAATACAGTTTCCAGAAACTGATGACAATTTCCAAAAGGTTTAACATAAAATATGTTCGTTTACCGTAAAATACTATATTGAGTGCAATTGGTACAATTGCACTAATTGCAGATAGACCTGCTAGAATGCAGTTTTCCTATGTGGAAACAGAAATACTCTTTTATATGTAAGACTTTTGCCTCTTAGGTATAATGAATGCTTTTGTGTAAATGACCTTCAGCTGAAATATAGTTAATATAAATTCACTCTGTTCTATCAATCAGCACAAAATGATGATTGTGTGCAATAACTCTGAAAATACTGAAATATATTCTCTTACATATGTTGATAACATATTTTTAAATTGTTATAATGTCTAATCTAATTCACACCAGTAATGTAATAGCAGTTCATGAATATAAAAAACCTTTCCTAGATGAAGATATACTAAGAGTAATGACCTTATTTTCAAGAAAAAAAATTACATTGCACTCAAAAGTTGACAGTGGTGAAATTAAAAATAGAGCTAATTTCAAGTCAATGCATATGCAAGGTTTTTAAAAAATATTTTTAAACTCTGTACTTAAAAGTTAAATTATTTTTGAAATCTGGTTAGAAAGGCATCCCTCGCACCTCAGTGTTGGTTCAGCAGAACTTTATTCAGCCTGTGACTTGTTGTTTTCAATAAAAGTAAGGGGTCAGACCCAGTTTAACACCTTGAAAATGTACCGAAGTGTCATCATGACAGACGTATGTTGTATATCCTTCTGCTGAGATACTAAAGAGGGTTGATAGTTTAGGGAAAAAGATTGGTAAAAATGTTCAGATTTTCACAAACAAGATTTGATTATAGTATTAATAGTTTGGTTTGTCATGGTCTTTTCCCATTCTGGAGCATCATTCCCTGAGGTTATGGTATTGGTTTATGTTGAAAAATAATATAATTCCAAAAGAAAGGAAATATGTATCAAGGCTGCTGAGAAACACTGACCAAACTGAAGTCAACAAGAATTTTTTTTTTAAGTGGACTGGGATTTTGTCAGTGATGCATTAGTTTCCCTCACTTACGGCCTTGTTCCAACCTTCTGCAACTGTTCTCCTCAGAATAATATAGCTTGAACTGTTCCATTAAAAAAGCAAAGGCAAAAGCATAACTCAAAATCCTGCATGAGCACTTCTTAAACGTTAATATTAGAAATCTGAATGATATAAATACACCTATGTGTATACATAAAAAAATATAGAATAAGATATACATTTGTAAAATTAAGAAAGTGAAGTTGGTTGCAAATCAGTGAAATCTAGATTTGGATCATCTTTCTTTGGCTTAATCCAAATTTTTGTATTAGAATTGATAAATAAGCAACTAACACCATTAAATAAGAATGGGGAATTAAATAGAGAAAAATATCAACTTTAAAGACCTATGAATTGTTTTCATTTGTTTGCTTTAATCAAGGAACATTTTCTTGTCTAGATGTCAGATTGGCATTTTTCTTTCCTGAAGATAATGCCCTGGCTTACAGTAGTCTCACCTTAAATACAGTGCTGAGTAGAAGAGCTAGTCTGGAAGTTACCCCATCATTTTGTTATTTTTTGAGTGCAGCCAAGAAAATATGAGACTAAATTTTGTGGAAATCTTGATGCCTTGTAGAGGGTACACTGAAAATAATTTGGGAAGAAACACTGCAGTGATCTTTTTTGTTTAACATGGGTGTTACTTAGCTCAAAGGAAAGTATCCTTAGCTTCCTTACTTCTCACATTGGAGTTTTCATTCAGAAACGGGGTGATACTTTAAAAAGTAACCTGCAAAAACATTAGAGTTTAATGTTAAAGTTAGTACCTAATAACATTTCAAACTTCTTCATGTTCAAATGCACAAACTGTTGGAGTGTGATATGAGTAAATCCAGTCCTTCCTGCCCTTCAGAAGAATATGTAATCCTGACGGCAAGACTCCTGTGCCCATTGAAGACCACATCCTGAGGCCGCGTGTCCTTCTAGAAGGTTTGTTTATTCTACCCCCTGAAAGGCCTTTGGCAGGGATCACTGCATGGAGCCCTCGGGCCTGTGCCACCAGGAAGTCAGATGAGACAGTCTTCACAGTCAGGACAGTTGAAGTCTGCAAGCACCTTAGACTTAAGTCTTTTTAGAGGATGTTGGCTTTGAGATGGAAAATAAAAAAACTGTCCTTGCCACCCACTCTCCTTAGCACTGTAAGCTTATCTGACTTTCAGAGGTTTGATGCTTTGGGGGAAAAAAAAAGGTTCCTCCTCCATTTATTTGTGACATACATACACTCTGCCAATAGTAAAATGAAGACCTTATTCTGGGGGGCTCTCTACCCAAAGTTAATGAGTGAAATGAATGCAGAGCTTCTCAGAACTCAACAGGGAATAGCTCCTGAATTAAACAAATACTGTGTGTGGATAACAGAGAATGAGCACTCTTAATGTGCTACAGTGACAGGAGAGCTAGGGACTTACCCATGTTTCATTGTGGAGTCTCCATCAGGATTAGAGAACTTTGTTCCTTTAATTAATACAAGGCAAAACTTTTACTCCATGGCTTCTCATCCTATTCTGCCTTTTTTTTTTTTTTTTTATTTCTTTTTAACATTACTTCTTTAACAAATCCCTCTTTTCAGGGACCAAAAGCTGATATGTTCTGGGGAAATGCCAGCAAGATGTTAAAGATTGGCACAACCAGCTACTGTCATTCTATCAAGACAATAGGATTTGAGCGAAAGGGGTAGAGTTCTCCATGCAGAATTTAGCTGCTTAATCCTCTCTTGTGGGCTGGCACAAAATCAACAAAAGAAAGAAACCAAATTACCCAGCTCTGCTTTGGCAGATTTAGCCACTGTCAGCAGGCCAGAAGTTAATTCCCTCATATTCTTGTTTGCCACCAACTACGGCAGGCCTTGCTGAGCCAGGTTTCCTGTGTAAATCTGTCAGCTGAAATGATGCACAGCATGAAGAAGGAGAGAAAGGACATGCAAAGAGTGTGGTCCTTTCGCCAAATCAAGTCCCCTGAAGTCAGGGGCTGGCACTGGAACTACCTCTTTGCCTTCAGCCTAAGTGACGTTTTTGACAGAAGATGAGAAAGATTTATAGTTTCTTAAACCTCCATCACACACACACCCCCCACACACACACCCCCACACACCCCCACCCCCACCTTTTCTTGCCAATAAGTAAGGATTGTTGTTACATTAAGCTCTGTGCGTGGGAGCCTGTTTCCCTTCTGGCATTCAGCATAAGCTTCCAGCTGTTTAGCATCTTTCTGAGACTCAACAGTGTGTAGGGTATGATATGTTAATAATGAGGACTACATAGTCATCAAGGCCAGTAAAATTGCCGTGAGGGTAGGAAATGCATCATCAGTTTGCTCTCACAAATACTTACTGACTAGTCAGAGCGTATGGCCCTTTTATTGTGTGCCCAAACTAAGCTTTTGGGTGGATAACGTGACATAGGGGAATCAGGCTGTTGTGTGTCATTCATTATTCTCTTGCCTTAGAAATCAAGTAACAACACTACTGTGAGGGAAGAGAAGTCAGGTGCAAAATATTTGTAGCAGCATGCAGAACAACTCAGATCACACAGCTTTTGGAATCTCATTATGAACCCCTAAGTGGATACTGTTTCATGAAATTTTTTACTTAGACTTGTATCCTTTAAAGCAAAGACAGTCTTGCTAGTCAAAGTGAGAACATTAGGAAGAAAAATGCAGTATACTTACAAGTGAAGGAATATAGACCTTTTTATAAAAGGTAATGGTTTTCACATGAAAATCACAAATGCCCAGGCATTTCACATATTCTTAGTGTGAAAATAGACATTTCCTTAAAGTACTTAATAAAACATGTTTGACAGAATGAGTAATCCTGCAAAAATGTAGATCCGTGTGTGAAATTCTCAGATAGTTGAATTATGTGTTAAGAGTTCTGGTTGCCTCTTTTCTGTACTGGAAAAAGTTTCCGCTTTTATTAGACCATTCTATGGTGTATATATATGATGTACCATGATAACAGTGTATGTCTGTAATGTAAGAAGTGTGGTTTAGTGAGTTCTGTTTAAGTTTTCATAATTTATCTGTTTCCGATTATGTGTTAAATGGTTGTGCAGTGCTGTTAGAAAAATCTTTTTATTTTTTTTGCCTCTGTTGAGACAGATTTTTAGACACTTATGACAAACACATTTGTTGACTGTAAAAATTGGATGATACAAAAGGCTAGATAAAGCATTGTTCTCCTAATATCTGGATTCCTTTTGACATCAGTAAGCTACTTCTAGCTATAATCATGTCACCTTATATAATGCCAGACTCAGTAATTATGGCTTCTGAACCTAAACATTATTTAAGCAATTTCATACTATTCATGCACGCCAAATCTTGACACAATGAATGGAGAAAACCTGTTGCAATTCCTAAATTAAATGGGCAGAAAATGAGCTCAAAAAGAGCCTCTCATCTATTTTGTTATTTCTAACTCTAATCCAAGGCATTGGATTTATGTTATTTATGTTATTAAAAATTTATGTTATTAAATTTATGTTATTAAAAACACTAAGGAAAAGTTTAATGGAAAATTACCAACACGCCCAAGCAAGTTAACCTAGATAAAACGCAGGATGCTGCCCAACAGAGACAAGTGCAAGATGACATACTTACAGGGAAATAATCAACCTAATAAATACAGGTTAGGGAATATTTAGTGGATGAGGTTCCAGCTCTGTAGAAAAGGATGCAATCTACCACTGATCATGTAATATTTTTTGTAACAGTCTTTCAGCACCAAAACTACCTATTGGAGAGAGTTTAGAAGGGAAAGAAAAGGGTCCAGATACAACTTTGGCTTCAGGTCTAAATCTAAGCACTTCATTGAAACATCTGACCCAGGAGCAAAATCACCATGCACTTCTAAGCTAATAGTAGTGAAAAATCAACACTTCCAAAAGAACAGAAAAGATTTTGGCCAGACTTTGGAGATCTTTCCTAGCTATCTCAAGAAAGTGCCTAAATTTGCATGGAAACTGATTTTTTAGAAATCCCATGGCCGCCTTAGTTGCCTAAGTGATTCAGGTGTATTTTTGAACTGTGCTTCTGAACTCACATGCCAGCTTTCTACCTAAATTTGCTCAAGTCCCATAGAAGAGACACAGCAGGCATTTCAAGACATTGGACATGTTTACCTCATGTTTGTGACTGCAAAGAGGTTTCAGTGATGGAAGACAATAAGCCAACTCAGGAATTAGAAACTACAAGGTGGCAATGCTGCTGTTCTGTACTTGCTGGGGTGACAAGCTTATTATGCAGAGGGCCTGAAATTGCACAACCTAACCAATAGCATAGGTGGCACTTTTCTGCACTTTCTAAATTATATGTAATACTGGGGAGGTGATTATCCAGGTGTATCTTTTGCATTTTCCTACCTGATACAGACATGCTTAACAGCTTGACAGCTAGTCCAAAAGAAGAATAATCAACAAAAATCCACTCTACAGAAAAGATCATGATAGTCCCATGAGCCTTATATTTCTGTGGACATTCCTGTACAGCTCATTCAGTTGGAATTCATACTTAACAAAGACGACGAGGAGGAGGAAGGGGAGTGGGGTTGTGTGTGGAAACTTAGTCTGGACATTTTATTGTAAGTTTGATGCAGATTAAGAAACGCTTCAGAAAACCAAAGCAAAGCTTGTTCTCTCTGGAAAGATGCCTGTACTCTCATGGTCTAGTCAATACGAGTGCATGGGTGTAACTGAGAGCAAGCTTTGGCTCACATAGTTTGAAATCTATTTGAACTCTTAAAAAAATAAGTTTTAAAAAGGATTTCCTTCCTGTCAGCAAAAAGCCACAGACATCAGAGGAGCAGAGTCAACCACATGTGTGTTTCTTTTCATGGTTCCTAATCAGATGTAATGATTGCTCACACTGTATAGATAGTTTTTATTCAAGGATGTGCATTCCTGAGTCTTAGGAGCCTGTCAAGTGTAAAAGCAAACAGAACAAGCCACACATGAGGTGACGTATGCCCTTAGGCTTTCCCAACTGCAGCAAGCCTAGGGGAATCTAACAGAGTTCCTCTTCCACCCCGGCTGTTGCAAAGTTCTCAAGAGAAACCACAGCTGGCCTGTCTCCAGTAATCATCCTTTTATTGGGCTGGTTGGTAAGTTACTCCTCTGAAAGTGCAGAAGAACAACAGAAGGAAATGCACTTACAGGGGCTAGAAATAGTTCTGCAGAAAACCTAACAAAGGTGTCAGAGTGCATGACAATCGACCACGCATGATGCTGTTATCAACAGAGATTCTTCAGTCTGTGGCATGGGAAGCAGAGGAGAACTAAAAATGTATATTAATAAAATGAAGTGCTGAGCACTTATCAATTTTTTTATATAAAAAGCTCTTAAGTCCACTTTTTCTAGGTCAGCCTCTACTACAGGTACCACAGCTTTAACAGGTGCAGCTGAGCTTGTTCAGGTATTACCACAGAGTAGTAACAGAAATGCAAAGCTTAATGGGGATGAAGTTCCTAACTTTTCACCCAATTTCTCCAGTAATGGAGACTTGCAGTCTGTATAAAGCTGTATGTTATTACAGACTGGTAACGTTACCCAAAGCATATCATTAAAACCTTACTTAATTAGGTATATTTACATGATCTGCACTGTTTATATACCCTATACATCTATATATCCTAACACTGTGCCTTTAGACAGCTTATAGGTTTGATTTTCTAAGAAATCAAAAAAAATATATAAATTCACTACTGGGCTGAGAGTCAGGAAAGCTGGCACTTATTTCCATTCTTTTTTACTCATCTGTGATCTTATCTGTCAACTATAATTGAAGGGGGAAGGTTGGTACAGAAACTGCTTCCCAGAAAATAGTTGCACAGTGCCTAATAAAATTTGTCTTAGTCTCAGTGATTTCAAATCAGCTTCTCCAGTTTAAGTCCTTCTTCTGGCTGAAACCATACACATTATTCCCCTGCTGCATGTACATACACACACAGACACCCCAAAATAGCATTAAGAATTGAATTCCATTCAGGCCTACGATTAATGTCAAAACTGCCATTTGTCATGACCTCTGCATCAGGAATCACAACTGTAATACAAATACTTTCCTTCAAAGTGTGTGTGTGGGAAGGGTTTCTCATGATCAATATTATATTATACTTTTCCTGCATGCTTTAGCTTTGAGTGTCTTTGTAACTCCATTCATTCCAAATAATTAAGAGTGAGTGGTGATGGGCAGACAAAATTACATCAGGTGTCTGAAATAAGAAGACTAAGCTTGTGACATCACTAAAAATTTTCTCTGCTTTTGATTCCAAAGCCATGTGAAGACAGCAGTTCACAAACATCAAATCCATTCTTCCTTTAGGAGGATGTTAAAGCTGTCTGTTCTAAATGTTTGACTTGGCAAAACCAGGTAAAGAAAAAAATTGCTACAATTTGTAGTTGTGATTATAAGACCTTGATAATAAATAGCTAAAGAAAATCTAGATTAGCAGCATGAGCTATTTTTAACGTGAAAGGGACTAAAACTTACTTTAAAAAAACACAGAATTTTAAGGTCAAAGAGTGTCAGCTTCAGTACAGCTTCATTTTACTAAACTATAACATTCTCTTACCTTTGAGCAGTGGATCCTACTTTGTCTTCATGTATTCATTAGCTTTATTGAGATTGCTTGAAGCCAATTGTTTAGGTAAGCACAATAAATATAGTTCCCAAAATTACACCACCTGACACCGCATTGATTTCCTAAAGAGGGGACACTATAGATGGATGTTTATCTAATACAGCTACACCATCCTACTAAACAAAATGTGCCCAGGGCTGTTCTTAGTTGTGAAGGCCAACTGGCACAGAGCAGCCTGTGTACGTAGCAATAAATTCCACTAGCAGCCAAACTGCCCATTGGGAACAGTTCCTGCTGATACTAAATCCCAAGTTGTGTCCAGGAATTCTCGGGGATAGTGCTAGCTGGCTGAGATGAAAATCATGCCAGGGACCATTCTGACAATTTTATAGTCTAGGTCACTGAGTACCTGTATCCCAGAACATTCCTTGGCAGTTTATAAGTTGTGAGTATAGATGTAGCCCAGGAGATGTGTAGTTTATCTGGGATTCCTTTAAAAAGAAGAGGAAATAAGTTTTTTTTGGGATGCAATTCACTTTCAAATATAGTCATACAAAACAGGTCGAATGAATCAAACCCTGGAAATGTCTATTCCTTTCCATTGTCTATAAAGCGAATGTAGAGACACTAAGATACAGAAGAGAATATTATAGACATCTAAAGGGATGAATCTCCCTCATATGATCAGAGCAACTAGTTAGTGATGATACACAGCCAGCAAACATCTTTCCTTTTCCAGTATATGAGGCTACCAATTTGGATAGCAACTTCTTTCAGGCACAGAATCCAGATCTACTCCTACTTTCCAGATATGAAAAGGCTTCTGTATAAATCAGTTTGTGCTTATTTATGTATGCAGTGCAGGTTTTTCAGGACTCTGAAATGAGCTGTTATTCTTGCAACTGTGGTATGAAATAATTAGACAAATGGCAGTAAGAACATGCATGATGACAAGTTGGAGTAGAAAAGTAGAAGCATAAGATCAGAAGGGCACTTTCATGATAGTAAGACCAATTGCCTCCAGTACAAGCAAATCACAGACATTACAAAATCCCTTTCTAAATATTTATCTGCAAGAGTAGATATTTGTTCCTGTAGTCATACTGAATGATTGAATCAATTAACTTCAGTTCTCTGGTTCTTACAAAACTTCTTCCATCTTCCAGCCTAAATTTATCCTTGACTAGTCTGTCTTTATTTGTTCTTGTGCCAAGTTTGCCATTTATCCTAAATGGTCATTTTACTCCCTGATGTTTGCTTCCATGGCATCCTTGTAGAGAGGAATCACATCTTGTCTCAGTCTTCATTTCAGTGAGCTATATCAATGAAGGTTTTCTGCTCTGCTACCTGTGTCTAGTCTACCTTCTATGTGTCTGTTCCAGTTTAAATTAGCCTTTCTTGAACACAGCTTTCAAAAAATGTACAGTTGAAATTTCTCCAATTCCTTGAAAAATTATTGCAGCTTAATATTTCTTTCAGCTGGAAATAAGCCATCAAATGCATCTGTTGTCATTTGTCTTTTCTACAGAGACATCACACTGAGTCTAGGGGTTATCCTGGTGCTTATTCTGTTCCTTTATTTGAACATAATGAGATATTTGAGTTTCTGTGACACCCGAGGTGTGATTGCTTCCATCTTGTTTGCATTAGATGAAGGCCTTTGCCCCATGTTCAACCTTTTCATGATTTTTGAGACCTGAGACAAAAAAAAACCATGTTGTTTTGAACAATCCTTTATTATCTATAGTCACACACTCATCCTGAGCTACAGAATTTTTGTTTCTTCTTTCTAAGATAATTCTGCAAGTGAATAATTTTTTCAATATCTGCAAGGTTTAACTTTTCTTTTTAGTCAAAGCTCTTTCTTTTAATTATTTCTAAGTTGGTTTGTTTATTTATTCAGTTTTTCATTCTTTCTGGTTCTCTACTTAATCCTTATATTCTTTCTGAAAAAGGTTATTCATTCATCCATTGATCAGTAGGCTTTTCTTTGGAAGTTATTTCTTTTGCTTGGGATAAAACACCAAGGTAATTTCTGAGCCCTTAAGGATATCTGACCCTCTCCTCACATTTCAGTCACTGAGTTATGAAATTTAATAATCAGTTTTGTAAGTTCTAAGATTTATCCATGAGTGTTCTGTTCTAAACCTGAAAATGTTAGTTACTGACTTACTTTTGTTTCTTTATTAATGTAATTGCATTTGAGTAAGTTCAGGATGGCTTTACTTAAGGTTATTTTCTACAGCTATTGCACTACTACTAATGGTAAGATAATATAATCTTTTTCAAGGTTCTATTACACTTTGGCAAAGTGCTGTATTGGCTGTTGTGACTGTACTATTATTAGGAGAATATGTTTTCTAACCTTTATCTGTGAAGTAAAATACCATAATGACTTACTTCTTACTGATATTTATCTTCCTGACAGTAATAAATCTGTTACCATTCAAATCCCAACTTGGGAGCCTACAACATAACTGTAATAATGAGAACCCTTCTTGCATCGAAGGAAAATCTGTCAAACCTGAGATATTTTGACATAAACACTTAAGGTTCAGTGAACAAGCATACTTCTATAAAACTTTGTTTCATCAGAAATTTCTCTGGCCAGCTCTGCACACATCCCCCAGATAGATGATATAAACTTTAATCAAACACAGATCTTACAAACGACAACCAGACAAACCACCAAGCAACTAAGAAACAAAAACTTGCTCCTCCTTCCAAAGAACACATCTCATGTTAATTCCAGTGCTTTCAGCTCTTTGCTCGCTGGTTCCTTTAAATTGCCTGAAACATTTGGTAAAGAGCGAAACTATGTGAGGCCAAACTATAAAAAGTCAGTGGCAGGCCCTTTTCCTATTTTGAGAGTTTCCACAAAAAGAAAACATATTAAAAGGCTAGAAATATTAATAGAAGGTAATTTGACAGTGTAGGACTGGTGATAGACAGAAGTTCAACACATACAAATCTGCAAAAGTGGTCTAAAGTAGAAGGGGGGGTGTATGTATACATGTATGTACATATACGTATATACATATATGAAGGACAGAGTCAGGACTTAGGAGCTTGAATGAAGCAATGGGCTAATTCATCAGTATTTTTCCAACTGCCAAAACAATTAGTCTACAAGATGTGACATGACTTGATATGAGTATGTAAAACTTGGTATGAGAGGCATAGATCATAGAATCATATAATAGTTTGGGTTGGAAGGGAATTTTAAAGGTCATCTGGTCCAACTCCACTGCAATGAACAGGGACATCTTCAATGATACCAGATTGCTCAGAGCCTTGTCCAACCTGGCCTTGAACATTTCCAGAGATGGGGCATCTACCACCTCTCTGGGCAACCTGTTCTACTGTTTCACCACTCTCATTGTAAAAAAATTTCTTCCTTACATCTAATCTAAATACACCCCCTTTTAGTTTAAACACATTACCCCTTGTCTTGTCTCAACAGGCCCTACTAAAAAGTCTGTCCCCATGGCCTTGTTGGCTAACTCCATAAATGAGAGATCAGAAGTAATCCCTGATACCAAGACTCTTGTGTTCATTGTGAGTCTACATTGCTTAGAACTAGGTCTTTCACATCCATAACACTTCTTTTGGTAGCTCCTGTGAACTTCATGTGATATTTCTTACACTAAGACATAATTGGGAATTTTCTGTGTTTTCTAAATTAAAACATGCACAGTAATGGGAAAAGTGTATAGCAGCTGCCAAAATGAAACTTAGGAAATGTGTTGTACTGGCTGCGGTGACATATAAGGGCATGGAGGAGATGGCTGAGATTGCTTTGAGATTGCAAAGTTTACTGGGAAAATGCTGAATGACTGTGCAATAAAGAGCACGACCTGGTTCAGGTTCATATATATTGCCTTTTGCTTTAAGAGTCTTACTTTACATTTTTGAAACCCTGTGCAGCCTTGGATCGGTCAACACCAGGGCAAGCTAACAGTCAGGCAGTGTAGACTATCAAGAGTCCAAGACTTTAGGCTGTGCATTGACACTGCTATTCAGTAAAGTAGTATATCCCTTGGCTCTCTGGAAGCTCAGATGCTTCTACATCTCACTCCCTTTCGCTAAAAATGTCACTCCACTTCATGAAGCAGACTTTCCCTACATCTTTAAAACCTGTAAGAATTACACTGAACAAGGTCCACAGTCTACAGAAACTTTCAGGCTGGAACAAGCATGTCAATTTGGGCACATTTTTGCTTAAACTGATGAGTCCAGACCTCGTTCCAAGCCAATAATGACCCTGTGGAAGAGGTCTCTGTCTAAGCTGAGATCACAGGCTATAACAACACTTTCACAATGATACCTTTTTATGCTTCTAAGTAGACAGTAATAAATTTCTGTTATTGACTGTCAACTGATAAATGCTATTTTATATAGCTATATTCTACAGTTTCTTGAGAAATAATGAAGGTCATGGTATTTTGGAGAGGTTCTTGATGACTGGAAGAAAGCAAATGTCCCTCTTATCTTATAAAAGGACAAAAGGGATGATCTGACTCCTATGAAGACAGGCTGAGAGAGTTGGGGTTGCTCAGCCTGGAGAAGAGAAGGCTCTGGGGACATCTTATACCAGCCTTCCAGTACCTAAAGGGGCCTACAAGAAAGCTGGAGAAGGACTTTTTACAAGGACATGTAGTGATAAGACAAGAGGGAATAGCTTTAAACTGAAATAGGGTAGATTTAGATGAGATATAAGAGGAAATTCTTCACTGTGAGGGTGGTAAGACACTGAAACAGGTTGCCCAGAGAAGCTGTGGACACCCCATTCCTGGAAGAGTTCAAGGCCAGGTTAGATGGGACTTTGAGCAGCCTGGTCTAGTAAAAGGTGTCCCTCCCTGTGGAAGGGGAGTTGGAGCTAGATGATCTTTAAGGTAGCTTCCAACCCAAACCATTCTATATTTCTATGATTCCATGACCTGGGAACCAAAAAGCAGAACAACTTTGCCTCGGTCTAGGTGATAGAGCAAATAACTCTGAAAACCATTTTCAGACATGTGAAGCATTAGAATATGGCTAAAACTAGTGATCATGGACTTAAAATTTTATTATTCCTACTCATTTAAGATTGGAAATTTGTAAGAAGGAATCACATTAATGAATGACATAATAAATGGTATGACTACTCTAGGCTTTTAGAGAGAAGGATAGTTATCTCCTAGTAGCACAGGTGCCAAAAATCAGCTCCTGGACTGATCTTGAGTACTAAGTACAGTGAAGATCTCCTGGGACCAAAAGGCAAAAGCTGGGATCTCAGGAGACAGGTGTCTGTGAAAAACATCAGCTCTTGTCTCAAAGTCAAAGCCAGTAAGGATACTGGGGATAACAAACTTCCTTCAGACACACTAGCTACAGCTCTGCCAGTAAATGAAATGGTGCTGGGGCCCAGGCATCAGAACTTGCTAGTTTATACAATTAAATTAATGAATGGTTTCCATCAAATTTTTGGCCTTGGTAAACTAACGTTTTCTGAGTGCACAATTCAGAAGCCATCACAGGCCAGGAACCATTCCTAAAACACAGTTTAGACTTACAGTGGTAAAAATTGCCTAATGCTACAGACATGACCAAGTAATGTCAGTTGGCTTCTCGACACCCTGCTGTTTAATTGTTTGTTTATTGATTTGTTTGCTAATACAGATGCAGACAGTGTCTCTCATCTTCTGGTAACCTTTTGGTAGTCTTCTGGTAACCTCTGGTAACCAAATCTGAAATTTGGTATCAGATCACTTGTCCTGGTTTTCCACAATTTTGAAATTTCTTTGCCATTTGTATTTTTACATTCTCTAATGCACCTTCCAGCCTGGTGAATCCTGGGAGTAGAACTTTAGTCGCTTGGTGAATCCTGGGAGTAGAACTTGAGTCGCTTACACTCTCCTCCCATTTTTCTATTGTGATTTTTTTTAAAAAAAGATGTAGTCCCAGTAGTCAGGATTACAATTTAAGGAAAGCAAAGAACAAATTTTTTTTCCACAAACAAAATAAAGGCTTTCTCATTTCAGACCTGGCATCCACCTGAAATCAAATATGTCTTCAGTAGTTTCAGCTGTGTTTTGAGTTGAGGGGTTTGATGGGAAAAAACCCACAAAACAAACTGGAAATGCGTCTGGATACTCTTTGCGAGTGTCTGATCTTTCTGACATATGCTATGTATATATACATATATTCAGATTTTTCTATAGCATTATATCTATGTCTAATATCTGTCTTCTATATTTACCAGGTTAAATATCAGTCCTGGTAATAGTTACCTAGTCAGAACTTAGTTGTCATGTTGTTTATGCACATAATTCCCATTGTTTTCCGTAAGCATCACATGACCCAAAACAACAGGATAATTTTATTCTTGGACTGATTCCACTGACTGTAATGAAATTATCCCTGATTTACACTGGCATAACTCAGAGCAGAAGTTGACCTCACAGTCTTTATACAAGCTGTGTCTTAACCTAGTAAGATTTTGGTCAATCCCCTTCAAATATAGAAAATGCCTTTTAAAATAAAAGTCATAAGACTTCAGAGCATGACCCTCAGCTTTAACAATTCAGAAGCTCCCAGGGTCCTTCCCCTCTTTAAAGAATGAAGATAAATTCTGACAGCTGAATAAATATAAAGGGTCTAGTGTCAGTCTGAGGAAACAGGTTTTCATTTTGTCACAGATGACTTTGGTTCACAGGTTCTCAGTGGAAAGGGCAATCAGCATCTACTTGACACAGGATTATTTGTTGTTCAGAACAGCCTATGGACAGAAAGAAATAATCCTTGCCCCACACTTACTACAGTACTAAACAGGCAGAGACAGAATAGAAATTTTTTTCATACCAAATGCAAAAAGACAGATTCACCTCCTCCTACACGTTGTCTTTTTCTTTTCACTATCCTCCCACACACTTATATGGCATTATACCTTCCCTTATGCTGCCAGGCTATCTCAGCTCACTTGGCTGGTATAAGGTTGCAAGACAGTTTCTGTGTCACTGAGTACGTGTTAGTGATTTCTATGTAAATGTGACTTTTCTTATCTTGGAGGATTTTGGGGTTTTTTAAATGGGACTGTAAACATAGAAATAATTCTACAACCATTATCTTAGTCTTTAGTCTGTTTAAATATATGTCTGATATTATCTTTTCTATTAAAACTCACTTTTCTTGTGTTCAAGGAGTTATTTACTGTCACCATAAAGACATAGCAGCTGATGCTTTCTGAAAAATAGCTCTGTCCTTTTCTCTTATGGATGCACATGAGAGGGATAGATGGGTTTGAAACCGTAATGCTGAAGGAAGCCCTTCCTTTTTTATGACTGTTTTATTTTACAGTGGGCATGTGTTACTATTCTTCTCCTTTTCTTCTCCTTTTCTTCTCCTTCTCTATTTTAACAGAGAATAGTGAGATAATCCTCCAGCTGAGGGCCTTACAGTTCATCAGGGCATTTTCTGCAGGAATGTGTCACAGAACAGGGCTTTTACATTTTTTATTTTCTTCAGCACTTTTTGCTGTATGGCTTAGACATCACCCTGATCATGTCCTCCTGTCATCAACACCACTGTTATCTAACTGTTCAGGATTTTAAAGAATTGTATTTGGATCTGTGGTTTCTGCCTCCATTTGAGTTATCTAAAGTTTTGGTGCTGCACTGCTTTGTGTGGCAGTGTCTAATACGGGTGGAGCCAATATTATTAAAAAAAAAAAACATTAATGGCAGAGTTGTTTTAAGGCATAGCTGCCTTCCTGTACAGTTTACAGCTTTTGCAGTCACACTCAAACATACATCTTGAGGCATGCAGCCAAAAATCTACCTTATGTAGACTGTAGTAAATAATTCAGAATAACTAATTTATTTCAGAAAAGAGCCATGATATGGCCATAAACAATATGAAACAGAGAGAGGCAGAATTCACTGAATACATTATTTTCTACTGATTATTTTTTCAGCTCCAGCCAGCACACATCATTCCTGATTTGCATTACGACAGAAAAATTAATATGAGTACAGTCACTCTTTCTTGTATCTTAAAGTCTTTAGACCATGAAAAATATCTAGGACTGTGTGTGTTCTTTCCCACAACAGATGCTAAATAACAGCTTGTAAGTAAAAAAAATGTTATCAAAGTCAGTGGTTCAAAAAATGCATGTGATTTTTTCCTTTGAACACATTTAATATATAACAGAAGATTAAAAATTATAAAGAAGGAGGGTTAAGCTATATATCAATCACAACTTTGATTATGCAGGAAACAAAGGCTAGCAAATGTTGAATTGATGCAGAACATTTTGATCTAATAATATCTCTTTGCTTCCAAAACTTTAAAAAGTATGATATAAAGGATATTGAAGGCCATAGGATTCCTTCCACTGAACTCAGATCATCCAGAAAAGTCTCTCAGTCACCAGCAACAGTAAAGTAGGACAATTCAGCTTGTAAGTCAGCCAGTGGGCTTCCCAGTAGATCCATAGCCACCCACAGCTGGAGAATAGCTGAAGGAAGGGTGCATGGCTAATGTTATAATGAGACAAACAAGCAGAGTAATAGGAAAGAAATAATTGTTTACACATGTTGAAATGCTTGTATTATATGTTCAGGATCCACATATGGTACATTTGTGCTATAGAAAATAATCAGGTACATTTTACTACCAGGCTGTGGAATGCCATGAATCACTCAGATCTCCATGAAGTCCTCATTGATTTTTTCCATTACTGCTCCTCACATTTCAGGTAATAATGATTCTCCATCTCTGTTATTTGTATGCAAACAGAAGTCAGGATGGGCCTTAGATTCAGTAACATGGATGAGAGTCCAGCAAACGAACATCTGTCCTTTAATAGGGATGGCATTTTATATCCTCATTTAATCCCTGTGCTAGGCTAAACAAGAATTAGGTTTTGCTAAAAAACACAAAGGGAAAACTATATCCTAAAGAGAAAGGAAGTGTAAAATTTATTGGGAAACCAAGAAACATGTTCTGTCTTACAGTGAGGTAGGTTTTCTTAAAAAAATTAGGTTAATGAAAGCAAATAATTTATCTTTGTTTCTGTTTGTTTTTCCCACTAATTTCTGAACAGGTCAATCTGACAGAGAAATAGGAGTTTTATAAAGCTTTCAAAATATCTGTGAAAGCAGGGTCAAAAAGAGATTCAGAAGTCCCTTTCAGTGCCCTGATGGGAAAAGGAGCAACACCAGAAATTCATAATTCAGCAGACACCAGAAACCCAAATGCAAGTGTCCAGCCACTGGGAAATTTCAGTCAGAGTTTACAATGAACAGTAAGATGCAAATCCCAGAGCAGACCATGCTTCATTCAGACAAAATGAGTAAGTAGTTTGTGGAGCTATTTGTGTTTTGTCGTTTGGTTGTGTTTGGTTTGGGTTTTTTTAATATATCTAAATAAAACTATGTTCACAGTCACACAGAGCATAGATTATTTTATTTAAATTCTATTTAAGACATCCTAAGATTTAAGAGTTCAAATGATAAGCTGTAGTATAACCAGTATACTGTCTTGAATTTTGATCTTTTGCAATTTCTTTTCCCTTACCACTTGATAATCTTTTTCTTGTTTTCTAAAAAGCATATTTAGTAAATTATTGATATTTTATGAGAGATTCACTGAAATTTTTGTAGTGTACTTGATTCATGTCATGGACTAAGTAGATTAACCACTAGAGGATATGCTTACTGGAAATTCTATTCAAATATTTCAAGGGAAGACAATAATAAAATAAATGGCAAAGTAGTTCCCACTTACAAACTCTTTACAAATATAGAAAATCGGTCACGAAGACAAAAGTAAGGCTTTTGGTCTTTCTGCATGTCATTGGTATTTTATCAGCTATGATGCCAGATCTAGCACAGTACAACAAAGCTCTGCAGTTCAAGAAGTGAGGATCAGTTGATGCAAATGGTCTTCACCTAAAATGTTGATAAAGCACTTATTAAAACATACATGTACCATACAGACCCCATCGTGCTATTCCAAATCAACCAGAACTTTACATTTGTTTAATAATTTAAGAATTAAGTAGTGATAATCTTAAATTCCATGGGAATTTTCAGCCAAAATGAGGATTGTAAGATTAGGGCCCACTTTTTTTTTTTTTTTTTTTTTTTTTTTTTTTTTTTTTTTTGTTAATAGGTTAATTTAAAATAAAAATAATCTGTCTAGTTTCTCTAAAGGGAACCATATATGTGGACCCTGACAAAAGATCGGATTGAAGCGTATTTTTAATATGGGAGTCTTCTAAGTTTATAACATAAGGAATTCAAGGAATTCAAATAAGTTTTCAATGGAATATACAGAGCCAGATCTGGGATTCTTCTTTTAATATTTTCTGTCATATAAATTGCAAAGTGCAGTAATATAATAGCCATGACATGTAATTCTGAATTGCTATGAAATTCTTTCATAATATTTAACAAATAGTTTTTCATCATTTCTAGCCAAGTGGTATCTTTGAAAAGAGTTTGATTAGAATGAGCTAAAAGGCATCTCACCACCACCCACTACTACTTTCTTAGCTACTTTTGTTTTTTTTATATGGGATTGCATTGTGTGAACCAGAAATCTGCAAGATGCCTAAAGTCACCACAGTGTCCTCCGGAGCACAATGGTATACCTACTGCAACAAGTAATTAATCTTGGGCTCAAGATTTCCTGATGGGAGCCTATTGACCCCAGCACAATAGATGAAAGTATTTTATCCTGCATGTTCCCCTACTGACCCCTTGTCACCTTTTTTTCATGCACTGTCTGCTCTCATACCAAACCAAAGAATTCATCCTTCACTCTGATATTCAGGGCCTGCTTGACCCTCTCTTGCTCCGTGGAAGCAGATTTCTTGGTATTGCTTAAGAAGATCATTCAGTAAGAAAAGCCTGGCAAAGTTTTGCCGTACACTGCAACAAACGTGAATTAGCTCAGAAGTGAAGAGTTAGGGATGCTGCACCTTACTCAGACCTCTGCTCCCACGCAGTTTTTAACGGGGAACCACAGCATGCAGTAAGGCTGCACACCATCCCTGCACCCACTGGGAGGAAGGCTGGGGATCCACTGGGCATCCTCAGGACTGACTGGGTGGAGGGGCCTCAGTACAGGTGCTCACAAATCGCCATCACAGTCCTGGGACGGCTACTGCAAGCTTGGAAAATGAGCCTTCAAGCTTTCTGGCATGCAAAATACTAGTAAGGGTGGATTGGAAAGCGGCACATTGTACCACAGCCCATCCTTCTGTATTAACACCAATATCTGAGTCACATCTGAGCTGGGCCAGAGGATGCTCTTGTAAGCAGTTAACATATGGACAATTTTGACTATGAGTCTGCTCTTGGGACTAATGTACATAACAAGGTTAAAAAAGCTAGATCTAGTGTAGGTACCTGAAATGAACCTGATTTTTTAGGAATGGTTGCTCAGGGTGTTCTTGAATTCAGGTCTCTTTGGGGTGTCTCAGACTGCAGAGCCAGGAATGGAGATATTAAAACTGGTTGCTGGTTCTTGAGCACTAATAGAATATTTTGTCTCCCAGAGACGTATAGTTAAAGAAGATGGACAGTAGCTTAAAGACCCCACTCAGCCAGTGCAAGGAATGTCTAACTACTGCCGTTCTCAGCTCTCAGGACAACACAGCAAAAGTTAAAGTCGGGTCTAAGTTTAAAGGGCTGTTTCAGCCTCTCTCCTGTAGCAGCAATTACCCTTTGCTGGGAAAGCTGTGCTGTAAATCTTCAGGGTCCCCTGACACTCTCAGTGACAGCCAACCTCCAACTGTTACCCACAAGACACTTCAAAGACCATCTTGGATAAATATGTGAAAACTGCCCTAAACTCTTACAGTAACTCTAGACCCAGAGTGAATATCCCCTCCCCCATTCCCACCCATCAGGCTCCCATCTACTGTAATTGCTTCATCTCCTTGCTCCTTTGTATCTGTCATTGGGAATACTTCCCAATGAAACATATCCACTCCCCTACACAGGCTTGAAAGAGGGTGAAAAAGAAAACACTGGCAAATGTTTCCCCTGCAGATAATCATATTGTCATTAGAGCCTTTAAACTGCTTCAGTGTCTTCCATATTCAATTATTAAACAACCTTGGGCCCAGATCCTCACTTCACTAACTTAAAAAAACATTCCTGTTATCAGTGGTAATCCTTTCATTTAGCCCAGCTGTGTATCTGGATTGCCTGAACTCAGAGGAAGTTTGCTACTGATCTGAGCAAAACGCGAAATTAAAATCTGGATCTTCTTATTTACAGAAGGCTTTACTCTCTTAAACAGTCCACTGCTATCTACCAAATAGAAGTAATATAAGCAGAAGGCTGAAAACACAGTTCTCTGTAATAATGCAGCTTGTGTAATCCGGCTGAACAAAATAAAGTGCTGTCACCCTGGTCTGCGAGTGGCTTTACAGCTCTCTGTGGAAGGGCAGTGAGGAGCCGGTGGCCTGCAGGGCCAGGGGAGGCAGGAGATGCTGTGACTCTGAGCGACTGTCCAGGTGTGCTGAGAATACTAATTACGCGCTGGTTGTCCTTTCTCAGTTCGCAACATGATGAGCAAATGGGAAACTATTAATTGCATCCTGCTGTCACCTCTGGAAAAAAATATGGGTCAAAGCAGATGCATAGGTAAATCCAAGGAGCTTTAAGAAGCAGGGACAGAGACACATAGCTGTGGAGGGGGTTGAGGCATACGAATATGGAAAAGGGTTAGCTAGATATACATAGGAATGTATAAACAAGTTAAAACCTTCCTCTGGTGCTTTTTGGCAAATTTAAAAAACATGGAGAAGGGGTCCTGAGCACAGGGAAGTCAGGGATGTGTGGGCAGGAAGAAGTGTTAAGGAGAGATGGCAGTGGGAGGCAGGGAGAAAGTTACTATGCTTCAGGGCCCAAAACAGCTCTGGTAAGGTCCTGCAAGTTTGTATACACATGTAAGTGCATGTATGTTCAGAAAAGATGTATAGAACATAAAGTTTTATATTTCACACGTATCTTTTTGAGACTTTGAAGGCAGCGCTATGAAGCACCTGTGACCTCCTTCCACAAATTACCCAGCAGTCTCTTTCAAATGGGATTTGGTCCTTATTCGCTCTTTTTCTCCTTGGTTGAAAGGCTACCAACTTCCCAATCCCACCAGTGAGCCTCTGTCTGGAGCAGACATTGGTGATGAGGACTTAGATATTTTCTTTGAGTAGCTTGTGTATTTCCACAATGTTCATTGGGCTTATTCACCCCAAGGAGTGGCAACAAGTGCCATGAAACATTTGCATTATCATCAGGTAAGGTCTGGCCTCTGGGAGCAGCTGTCTTAACATATTGTGTTTCTGTAAAGCTCATGCAATACTAGTTGTTTGGCAGATAGTTGAAGTCCCTGACCCAGACTATGAGTTTTACAGGTGGAATTCTCCAAAGATGAGGTTATTCACAGAGATTCCAGGGGCCAGTGGGTGGGTGGTCTTACATGTCCACTGGCATGACGCATTCAGCCTGCCAGCAGCACAAAGGAAACATAGGAGTTCTCCTAAGAGACAAATGCAAAGTATAAAATGATTCTATAGACACAGTTATTCTGTGGCATCTTTGGGTCACCTAAGAGGAATTTCATCCTTACTACTCACACACCACCAGTGCCTAACACAAAGATATTTTTTCTTTGCAGTACTAAATGATGCATCCTTACTCACAAATGTAAAGCAAAGTGAATTACTTCATATTTATAGCATTATTTAGTGTGCACAAACTATATTTTCCTTCCAAATATTTTTTGTTTGGTTTTGACTTTTTTTCTTAATCAATGACAGCTACATAGTGACATGATAAATATTCAATGAGGATAGATAAAAACCTTGCTGTATCTGAAGCACCTGATTCTGGCTAAATCATCTCATTCTTTTATGTTTTTTCTTTTTCTTTTTTTTTTTTTCTTTCCCCTGGGCACCTTTTTCTTAATATGAATTTGACTGAATTGAGTACTTGTCAAGATTTTGCACCACTGTATGATAGAGAAATAGGCCATATTTATTTACTATTTTCCTGCTGCAATTATATATAACAGCTCTTCTGCTATGGACTGGAGATGATCTTTTGTTTTCTAACAGCATCACAGTACTTTTAACAAATCTTGCCTGGAGTCACTGTTCCTAAATAATAACATCTTTTTTCAGTTGAATTGTATTTTAAGCCAAGAAATAGACTATGTTCATGTTATACAGACATTTGCAGTTGATCATCTCTCAAGGAATTAAACTTTTCTATTCCTCCCTAAAATATTTTAATCATCTATAACATGTTTCAGAAGAAAGTTTCAGACATAAATTAGTTTGCATTGTGTCAAAAGCTGGTTTTGTGTCTGTTTGAGCAGCAAAAGAATGTTCAAATTATTCAGCCGGGTAATAAATAACATAAGAGCAGTTAGAAGACTGTTGTTTGCAGCATTCTGCTTATAAAAAATGTATATATCACAGACTCAGAGCGGTCCTGACAAATTTAACTACCCAAACTCTTCTACCCATACTTTAAAGGATGCTTTGGTTTACCTGTCCATGCAAGGTTGTATGAAGAGTAATGATTTTCACTCAGGCTGCAAAGAAAGAAAAGAAAGTTATTGCATAACTGATGTCCTCATCAAGCTCAGGAAGGAACATAGGACAGGGACTAAACCTTAACCCCCTTTTCTATATGTAGACATGTCCAGGGCAAGCTCCCCCAGAGCTGTTCTGCTGCCAGCTCAAGGCCAGCAATAAATATCAGGCTTCTGGTCCTAGAGGCAGGCAGTGAAGGATCATAACTCCTACCCCGTCTGTGCTCACTTGGAAGTCACTTTTGATTCATATGTCAAAAAGAGCAGTTTCAATATCCTACCTGCACAGAGTACTTCTTCCATGCCATTAGAATAGAATAGAATAGAATAGAATAGAATAGAATAGAATAGAATAGAAGTATTTCAGTTGTGAGAGACCTACAATGACCATCTAGTCCAACTGCCTGACCAGTACAAGGCTGACCGAAAGTCAAACCACAGTGTTAAGGGCATTGCCCAAATGCCTCTTAAACACTGACAGCCTTGGGGCATTGATCACCTCTCTAAAAGCCTGTTCCAGTGTTTGACCATTTTCTTGGTAAAGAAATGTTTCCTAATGTCCAGCCTAAACCTCGCCTGGTGCAGCTTTGAATCATTCCTGTGAGTCCAGTCACTGGATCCCAGGCAGAAGAGCTGAGCACCTCCCTCTCCACGTCCCCTCCTCAGGAAGCTGTAGAGAGCCAGGAGGTCACCCCTCAGCCTCCTTTGCTCTAGACTAGACAAACCCCAAATCCTTATTTACTCCTTCCAGGACAAACTAGGGAAAAGACATCTAATATCTGCCAATGAAGGCTGCCAGTCTGCAGGGAAAAAATCTGTTCTTACTCTGGGAATACAAGTTCCTGGTCCTCAGTAGTGTTAGAAAGAATTTTAGGAAGAATGTAAGGATCAAAATAGTTTCTCATATGGGAAACAGTTACAAAAGACTGTAACTTCTGGAGCTAGGGAAAGATAAGCTCATCATTAATAATTTTGGAATGGATACATAGAGAAAAATGGAAGAAAATGTGTGCTTTATTCAATTTCTCTCTTTATTTCTAGTGTTCTTGAACATTTCAGTAGTAGTTGGAAGAAGATCAACCTCATTCAGAATACTTATACCTTTTTTCTTATATATGGAATGTAGCTTTTCCTTACCATCAAGCTAAGATAAAACTTAATCTGATTCTGACCATAGTAAATAGATGCCATGGGCACTCAAAATATTGTACTATTTAATGTGCTTTGATGCGAGCGAGATCAGACAATATAGGATATTTCTATATATTTTTAAAGGTGTCTGGCCTCGATATGACTTTGCCTAGCCAAACATATAACATTGTGGGGTAAGCTTTATGGACTGATATAAAAAAAAAACTTCCAGTATAAAAGCAGGATCAGATCTCACACATTTTTCAAGGAAGCTTCTTTTCTTAAAATCCCTCAGGATAAAAAAAATAATGCAAATATAAAGAGACAGAGTTTTCTCATGTTCATCACCTCCCTTAGTGATTCTTAACAATGATATCTCTTCCTGAGAAAAATGTAGTTAATTGGCTTCTCAGTTCATATTACAGTAAAAGATGAGCAGTGACCATTTCCTGGTTTACAGATATAGTGACTGCAAGTGACTGTCTTAAATTTACTTTTATTTTTTCAAGAGATGAATCATCTTGATTTTGAGGCTTTAAATATTTCTTTGACTGAAAGTCATATTTATGCATCATTAGGCTCCTGGAAATTGCTAATTTAAGTGATTGCAACAGACTAGAGTGTTCGTGACTGTGACTCCACTGTTCATTGCTGGGAAGAAAGTGAGCAGGAATCACTTTCTAGCCTTGAAAAGACGAGGATGAAAATGTTGGTTAATGAGTGCTCAATACCAAGCACGTACTGCTCTCCTTGTCACTTCTCCAAAGCAGAAGGAGGGGTCTGGTGGACTCCTGAATTTCTTCAGTCTGTGTTGCTGCTGATCTGTGCAAATAGTCCACTCAAAGCTAGGTAATTCATAGGAATTTCTGATATGACAACTTACCTGTTCTTGTACCATATTCAGTGACTGATTAATATTTTTTTTCCAATTATGAAATAGTTGATTGTGAAATTTTGCCACAGAAATGTATAAATAGAAACCTGATAAGTTTTGAGTATTTATATCTGGTCATTTATATATCATGGGATACTTTATTTTACCATATTAGACTTTAAACCTTTCTTTAACCAGAAGTCACATTAATTTAGCTATACAATCTTCAGTGTTGTTAATTCAAGTAACCACAGCAGTGAAAGAGTAGCCATGCCTGCAACCAGTAGGTGTTTCTCATTCCTTGCTGCATTGGTGGAGCCTGCTTAGCTGTAATCAACTGTGTCTAGTATGCCCTTCCTCTCTCTCTCTCTCACTCTGTCTCTCTCAGGGGTACCTTTTCCACCTGTAATGTTTTTTCTTCACTGTGGACCATGAATAGGACCACTCTTTGTGAAATAAGTATCCAAGCTATGTATTTTATAGTGCCTATCATTGCCCTACATTTATTAATTGGCATCTTCATACTTTAGTTCAGCAACGGTTCACTGTAGGAAGAGATTTAGGAAAGGAGGGAGGCAGGGTGCAGTGCTGAGACATTAGGAGAATCAGGAAGGGAAATGAGCTAGTTTCATCAAAGATAATCTTGGGTACCAAAACATAGATGAGTGTGATGTAAAGATATCCATGTAGGCAATGTGTCACATGAGATTTTCTAACTTGGATGCCACATCACATCTAAGCGATGTTGATAAATTTTCTCAGTGGTGCACTGCACTGTATGGACATAGTGGTTCCGTACTTCAAGGACCTCTTATTTCCATTTCATGGTGTATAAATTAGAGAGAGTGACTACCTTAGAAAGAAGATAACAAGTTAATGTTATCGCTATAATACCCACAGATAACAACATTCAAGTTTTAACCAAGTTGCAACATCAGACTACACTTAATTTTTCCTCTCCCTGGTGTAATTACAGAAGAATTGAAATTACCTTGACTTTTGTCTTACAGTCCTCTCTCAGAAGAAAAGAAGATATTATTTGCATTTATTCTAATTCTGTTTTGTCGTTTTGTCTTTGGATAGCCAGAGCTACATGTTATATTCCAGGTGGTATTTTACTACCACTATTTAAATTGACATAATTCCAATTCTCTACTGAAAAAAACCCAACTTTACTAGTATGATTCATAACTATCACTTGATTTCAACTCACAGTATAATCCTTATCAGTCTTTAAGGTCAGATTTGTCACAGCTGAAATTAGGTTTGCAGACATGTAAATTAGGAGCACAGCCATAATATTATCCTTAAATAAACAATGGTGGGACTGATTCAAATTAAAAGTGGGTGATTGTTCCTTTTCTCTTAGCTGCTACTGGACATCTGGATTCCAACAAACCGTACCTGAATTTACAATTCACCCATTTTTGAGTCAACAACTTGAACTAACACAACTCCTTAATTTTGTGACAAATTTGTTACCAAAAATACTCAATGAAATCATAAATATCAATGCCAAGGATAACCACAGGAAAACTTTGTTCATAATTCTTTCAGTACAAACTACGGTTATATAGTTTTGAGAAGCTGCCATAATTTTTTTACAGTGTTTCTGATTAATACCAATCTTTTTGCATGCAACTAACACTGTAGGGCCATACTTGTATGGCATTTGTATTATGGGCTTCACTGAAACTTTTTATTTAGAAGTTCTGTTTTCTCATTTAAAAAATATAAGATTCCATTACACCTAAAATGAGTTAGCTTTTTTTCAGGATCAAGCTACACTTTAAATACCCAAATGCATCCCTGACCCGTATGTTCTACTCATTTTAATTATATCATTACAATAATAGAAGGTGTGAACAAAAGGCCTCTACATATCTTTATAAAGCTCAGCACATATCTACCTGTCTTTAAAAGATGCAATCAGCCTGGTGGCTTTTGCTAAAAATATTAATAATATTAAGTAGTAATGATAAGAGCAATCATAATAATTCACAAGCAGTAAGGATATACACATGAACTTTGTGTCAAGAGGAGTGTGAGAACAATTCAACTGATGTTTGCAAAGACTCTTGGATCAGTCCAGATTATGTAATAGGAGTATTATTGTTTGACAGCCAATGTACTTTGTAATTGTTGATGATTTTTAAGATATAAAAGGAGAGAATACTAATCTGCTTAAACTAGCATTAATATTACCAAAAAGAGAGTAGTGTTTTAAATTAACAAATCTGTCTTTCATTAATACTGTATTAATTTATGAAAAAAAATAATCCTGGGGTTCTTTTATTGAAGAATGCCAGCTGCATAATTTAATGATAAAAAGTAGAATGAGAACTGAAATATGTTTGTTCACCTATACTATTAAGAAACATAACTACCTTTTCAGATTTCTCCAGCATATTTCTCCCTTTGAAGATTTTCTCTCACAGAACTCAGAGTACAGTTAACCTCTCACAGTCGATAACTGCACACTCGAATAAATCAAAATTAAGCCTAATTCATTTTTAACCCTACACTCAGCAACAGTAATGATTGAGTATTTGTGACAAAACTGCAGAAGGGAGCTCATACTTTAAGGGTCCAAACTTTGCCTGTGTTGAAGAAAATGGAAAGCTGAGGTGACCTGATCTGCCTCTGCCCATTAGGGAGTTTTTGATAGTCATTGTCTTCAAGAAAAATAATTGCTTCCCAAGAATGCTCAGCTAAATCATTTTATTAGTGTGAACTGGATTAAGGTTATAGGAAGGTCCCTCTTGCTTCTTACCCAATAATATCTGACCATGCATATCAAAGAGTGGAGGAGGCAAATTATTCATTATTTCACCAGCATAATGAAAGCATAAGGGAGTTTTAAAAGGACGCTATCTGCAGCAGGAAACTGTCAAAGAACGTGGGAACACAGCCCTCCTGCATTTTTGTTTCAGCTCCGTTGATCAGAAGATTGAAAGGCCTGCTCTACCTACAGGGGTCCTCTGTTCAGGCCCCACAGTGCAATTATAATCCGTCCTCACCTCCTTTAGAATGACAGGCCAAAAACAAAGCCCAGAGCTTTTGTACAGCTTAGCATTCCTAAGAAACACAAATCTTCATTTCTTTCTTTTTTTTTTTTTAACTCTTCAGAATTAATTAAAATTGCTCTTATATAATATCAAGGGATAAAACAGCTTAAAATTATATAATACTTTTTAAGGGTGGAATTTTTTTTTTTTTTTTAATAGAGCATGTAGAGGGATCAGTTGCTAACTGCCACAAGGTAGAGCAGCTCTGCTTTTGTCTTCATGCTGCCTGCAGGAAAAAGGAGTCCAGTTGGCAGTGTTTTGCATGAGGCTGTTTAATTTCATTTTTTTCTGCCATTATTCCCGTCGTTTACAGGTTTTAGTGACAGAAATTTGCAACTAGTTAAGATACTTAATGGCTCTTGCTGTTAATCTTGTTGAATCTCTGCTTTTCAAAGGATATCTGAATAAAAGCCATGCACCTCCACAACACATATCCTAGATCATTGTAAAAGCATCAAATGGTAGGAATGTGATGGCCTAAGTATATTAAGAGATGCAGGATAAAAAAATAACATTTTTAGCAGCTTCCATTAGCAGACTATTTTGGAGGCAACAAAGACATTTCCAATTTTAAAACAACCACAGCAAACCATTAAACGTGCTAAACATACTAGATGTTTTATGTTCCTTCAGCTGGCCTACCGCATCATTGTGGTTATCTGAGGAATGCTGTAGATTGCATGGTTATAACAGCTTGGAAAATTCTGTATTTAACATTGAATCTTCAGGCTGCATTGCCTTACTCAGTGTAAACCAGCACCAAGCAAACTAAAGTTAACTGTCAGGTTACGTTGTTGAATGAGCACACAGAACGCGTTTGGCAAACAAATCTCACATCATGGGTGTGACCTTTAAATGCATATTTTTGCAGAAGGTTAGACAAGATTCCAGGCTGCTTGAGAGCTTTAGTGGGTGAGATCAATAAGGGGTGACACAGTGTAGTCTAGCTATGCATGTGAAAGTCTGCTCTGAAAATGCAAAACTAGGTAATAATAAATGTGATGGTAATGGTGTGAATTTGTTTCACTGTTCTCACCCTCTGATTTTTTATTTTCTATCTGGGACAATCTAGAATTACTTTTAAGCTGACTTGGGGTGAGGTTTTTCGTACTTTTAAAATGTGGTATGGCTACAACATCAGGGGTGAAATATGGCTTCCAAGAACAGAAATGCATTTGCAGGTCAGGCTGTATCATAAGTGTTCTGATACTTAATGGTAAGTTTATGCTCTTCTTGTATCACTTAAAATTTTACTATTAACATTATTTACTAATTGCTTTACTTTTTTTTTTTTAATTAGGAAAGAAATTCTTAAATTGCATTAAATTGACTAGTTAAAGATCCTTTGCAAGCATTTAAGAGGACAGCATTTTAGTGAAAGCACACTTTAATAGGGAAATGTTTCAGTCTCCCCTTTCAAGGTTTATTTTGCAGTCAGGATGGTGTAAGGCAATGTAAATAAGAAGCAGGCCTCTCATTCACAAAGCCACTTCTTTCTGGTTTGTTATAGGTTGATTTCCTTTGTTTGAAAGGGACAAAGGCATGTTATTTTGGGTTTTTTCATATATGGTTTATCTTTTTGTCCTTTAAATTACACCAGTTGGATCGTTCATGTAGGATACCCAGGAGCCTGAGGACAGAAAGGAACCAGGTAGTGAATAGCTAGTAGGGATATATCAAAAGCCAAGTGCCTGGTTTGTCATTCATTACGTACTTTATTACCTTCAGAAGTACCATGGCATGGTGAATCAACTTTTGGAGCAATAGATGTATCCAGGGATTTGGTGGAACATCTGTCCCTGTTATATTTCTGCATCAAAACCTGAGAAACAGTCTGCAGTGATTCTCTGAACTGACCAGCGGAGTCCCACTAGTGAGGCATTTGTGGGAAAATGTTCACAAAGGTGGCTTTCTTCAGACATACAGAAATCCTATTCTTTGGTATCAGGCAGTAACTATCTCTTGCTATATTTTAGCAACAATGTTTAGCAGGTAGAACCTTTTGTTTTCTTTGAGTAGTTCTGCAAGTTTGTATGTCAGAATGTCTGTAGTGCTTGACTGACCTTCCATTAACAACTGGTGCAAACTCATCCCTCTCCAGCATTCACTAAACCTCTTTGATAACCTTTGATAACATGCAGGACCTATCAGACTCCAAAGACTTGGCATGCCTTAACACTAAATGAAGGCTCAAATGAGATCAGCCTTGAGGAAGTATTTAACTCACTGAACTCCATCTTCCAAGTGAATATAGAGAACTACCTGGAAAGCCAGGAGCCTTAACTTCAGATTTATTTCTACAGTTGTTAATGAGATAATTGTGAAAGTTTCTAGCCATTTCCATTCCAGATTTCTATTCCACTATGTAACACCCATCAAGAGAGTCTAATTCGCTACAAAAAGCTATTTACTGATACTGTTTATGAGGAAAAAAGAGCATGTGGACACTATTTGTTCCTGTTAGGCCTACTAGAATTAATAATTATTTTGGAATATTTTCATACGTAGTTTTTTGCTGGTTTGTTTTGGGGTTTTGGTGTTTGGTGGGGGTTTTTTTCTTTAGTAGGAAATAGAACTCATGAGCATTTAAGAAATTCTGAAACATCTAGAGGAACCTTGACAGATTTGTCATTTTGAGCAAATACACCAAGGCCACAGCAAGCCGTCTTCATGGCATTAGCTCTGCTGCATCAAAATATTGCCTAAAGGAGAATGCATTGTCCTAAAAGGTCAATTTGAGTCAAGGTTTCCAGTTTCTTTAATAATGTCTTTAATTGTTTTTCTACGATGTTTCTCAATTCAAATGCTTACATTTTCCCAGGAAACACTTACTTTTAAAACTAATAAAAGCATAGACAGATGAAGATATCTTATGTTTTATTTCCTCCTCCTGTGAGTGTCATCTTTCAAGTATAGTCCCTGAAGATTGGCTTTTCAGATACAAAACCTCTCACAGTTTTACCTTTAAAACAGAATGGTAATGTCATCTTTTTCCTGTAAACTGAGGGAATCACAAGAACAAAGCAGTACCATTGACCTCACAGCTAAAGGCTGAAAGACAGAAGCAACATCCATCCTGATGCTCTAGAAGTATCTGTCTGTGCTTCCTAATGCAAGGAAATTGCCTTGTGCTGCATCTGAATAGAAATGCATCATTCAGAGTTGGTGGACTATTAGTAAGAAAGTAGGCATTTGGGGACTGAACGGAGATCTTCCTAAATGCTCTTTGTTCCCCAGCTGCTTCAACTGTGAACTCCCTCTCTTCTTTTTCGAACTCGGAGTTTATACTGGAAAGTTCATTTGGTTTATGGTAGATTTCAGAAGCTGGATAAACCAAAAGCTGATTTGCTCCATCTCTGTGCCACCAAAAGACTGGCCTGCATGTGTGTGTCTGTGTGTCCATGCACACCCATGTTCTCAAAGGGCAGACTGAGTTTCTAATAATATTTAGATTGCTCAGGTCAATCCCTGCTCAGCTAAGTCAGTCAATTGCTCAAACTATTGTGGCTACACCACCCTACACAATTCCATAACTCTAATGGTCTCCAGCCATCCAGAATTTCTTTGGTCTGACTAGTCTGAACTGTTTTTGCATAATAGCAAAGACATATTCTTGCTCTGACATCTTCCATTATCCCTAAAATAGGAACACTCAAGACACAGATCTGACACACTGCATCTTTGCTTTTCCTGACAGGATCTGAGCAAAAGGTGACTGGATTTTCTCTATAAGAGCTCTGATATTGGAATTAATAGGAAGATCCTCTTTAATTTGTTTAAGCACGTTTTGCATCTGAGAAGTCTTATAGAAAGATTCAGAGACTCAAGAAACTACCATCAGCCTGTTCAAATTGTTATAGCTCCAACCACAGCTAACTATGGATAATGCCCATTTTATGTAAGCATTTCTGAGACATGAATGCCTCCAATTAATGCAAATGTTAACCCATTTCTTTCCTCCATATATGCTGTCATGGGAGGGTTGCATCTGTATTCTGAATATTGTTTTTCACAACCTACTGGAAAGTAAAAGACAGCCTGAATTTTTTCCTGTGCTTCATAGCTTTGTCCTGTCCTGAATGCAGAGATTTATTCAGACTGAATGCTTTCAATATCTATTTGTCATCTCTGTCTCTTTTCATCTGGGAAAACTATGATATGAAATTATTTCTTTAGTTATTTAAATATTACTGAAAAATAACTTTTTATTTGTCCATCAGTTAAAGTTACTCATCTGGACATGCTCTCATCACAAATCACTTTCAAGTGTGAATACCTTAGTGAAAGAAGTGAGCCAGAGGGTAATTAAATTAGGTGATGAATATGTTTAAAAATGCACAAAGTAATCAAATACAATTTATTTCTTAGCTTTTCTGTTTATTTTATTTCAGCACTCTGTTTTGGGCTTACACCTCACTGTTAGTTTTGCTTCCAGAATGGAGACAAAAAATGTGCAAAATACAAGAAATGTGGAGTATTTAGAAGCCTTTTTTGGCAAAACAATAGAAAAATGGACTACTGTCATAGTTACAAAGTTTGTTCATGTGAGCCTAGAGCTACGAGTTAGAAGCTGAAATTCAGCTTTTGGGGCAAAAGCAGTGTCAACTCATTTCAGCACCAATTGTGCCAGATATGTTGAGATAGTTTCTTGAGGGTCACTCTGAAGTTCAAAGTTTTCCATCAAACTTGAAAATGTTGACTAGCCATGGCCAGAACATGCACTCTGGATGCCCATGCCCTGGCATACCTGATATATCACCAGGCAGTTTAAACAAGTTCTCGTAATTTTTATATGTACTTGAAAAGAAGTCACAGAGTGTGATATACCTATGCCATGTGTCCTGGAGCCTGTCAGCTATGATGGAGACATATTCTTCAGTTTCTGTGCTGTGAAATGGATATCTTTATGGCTCTGATAAAGTCCATACACTGCACAAAGACTAAAAATACCATTGTACTCTTACTGTGATTTTGAAAAACCTGAGCTATTCCTTTGGAAGGGAGAAGCATCTTCTCCCCAAAATCTACCTTCCTTTGGATCTTCTGCAGAAGGTAAAGGAGCTTCTGAAATCTTTCTTGCATTGGTTGTATTGAATTAGAAATTCCTGTCAGTAAAAAAGTGTAAAGTCAGATGAAGCTAATGTTCAAGGGAGGAAACTGCTTTTGCTGATTAGTGTAAGCGTGGTGTTATGTTTGGTGTCATGTGTGGTAATATACTACACAGAGATTATGCTGAAGGCAGTGATTCTAAGGTGCACCCATCAATGAAGTTGCAAAATATTACTGCTTAGTGAGAACATCCTAAGCATTTCTGTTTGATTGCTACAGTCATGGAGTTAATACCAAGTGATTGCAGTCATGCAGATGCTTTTAGTACCTTTTTGTACCTTTTCCTGAAGCATTTTCACAAAGGTAGTTCATTGCTTAAAGAATCAGGAACTACATTAGGGCTTCTGCTTCAAATATGTATTTTTAGATCAGACATGATAGCACATGCAGAGAACATCAACAGTTTTTATTAAGCTTTTGCAAGGATCTTCCCCTCTGGCAAGACTTTACCCTGCCTGTTGATGATTTTATGGACAAAGGAAATGACACATTTGCTGGGTTGTAGCCTGTCAGGGGAAGGACAGCTGTAGCAACAACATGGTGAAATTTTGGAGATGGAGTGAAATAAAACTTCTCATCAAAAACTGAAATTTGGTACTAGTTTTTAAAGTGGAGCTCATTCAGCTTGTTGAGAAGCAAAACAGCTGATTCACTGTTTATGAGCCCTTTTGAAGTTATGTTGATACTACCCATACAAAAGTGACTTAAAAGGATACCTCCAAGATAAATACCTGTTTGAAATCATGCTCTGCTTTACTTTTCCCTCCACCAACTGAAGCAAACAGAAATCAGGACATCTGCTTTGTAGCATCAGATTTCTACTGCAATACCAGCAGTAGAAGTCAAGCTTCATGCCCATACTAACAGAAAATAAAACTGGAGGAGTTACAGCAGCACAAACAACCAAATCTTCTAACTCCTTTGTATAGGTGAAGATGGACACGGCCTTGGGGAAGCACTATAGGGTGTCTTATTTAGATCGATGAGGTAAAATCTAGTACTCTAACTTGCATGAAAGACATCACAAAGGTTACTGCACTGTCCCACTGCCACAGATATATCATCTGTGCACACAAGACTAAATCAAATCTACTGTTTGAAAAATTCTTTTCATGCTTCTTTTAAAATAGCTAAACCTTATGAAAATATTTTCTTTAGCACCAGATTCCCTGAAGACATTCTATTTTAAAATGATAAAGAAGATACTTGCAGTGCATGAGTTCTTGTCCCCACAAGCACTCTTTGGACTATCAGAGGAACTCTATAAACTCTAAGGTAATATCCATAACAACACATGGCTTGTTATATCGTGCAGCTTAATCAACCATAAAATGATTCCAATTTGAATATGTTCTATTTTAATTGCCAATTGTGTTGCTATCTGTGCTTACAAATAGAAGTCAGATTAGTCATGTTAGCTTCTGTCATGCTGCTCTGCAGACTAATTTGAGCTATCTTAACAAAAGATTTTGATTATTCCAAAGTTAAAAGAATTGTTTAGATATGAATATAATAATACAGATTTCTGTTTTTGATAGTAGAAGTAGTAGAAGAAAATGAATAAAAATAGATTAAAGTGGAAAAACAAGAAAATATCTTAATTTTTGCTGGTTTACCTCTTCAAGTAAATTAACAAATGCAAATTAAGTTATTATCTGACCTTATACCTGATTCTGCTTTGAGAAGGAAGCTGGAGTGGACCTCCTCAGGTCCCTTCCAATGTGAAATATCCCACATTTAAAAATGCCAGAACTAAAAAAAGGCCACAAAAATTCCATTTTTTCAGTCTCATTCTGCTTTCTGTTTGTTAATTCTGACATAGTAAGGCATTTCTCTTTTCATTATTATGAAAACTGACTGCACTATATGTCACATATATTTTTTTTCATGTTATAATTGTCACTTCTAAAGAAAATACAATGCAATTTAAAATTCTTGACCTGTTACATTCCTGTTCAAGATGTTTCTTACACTGGAGGAGAAGGTGAACTTCAGGAAAGACATGTCTGTCCTCTACAGACTTTGCTTTTCCTTTCATCAAAGAGGAATTTTCTTCATGACAATGATGCAGGATCACCCAAACCACCAAACTACAAAAGAAGACACATTTGATACACCTGATTAAAAGTGTAAGACTTCTTTTGCAAAGTTAACCTCATTTTCCTACCCAACATTTTGGACTGAATGAAAGAAAAATGTTAATGTAGGCAGTGTGAAAATCATTCTATTTACCAGGTGTGCTTTACTTTTCCCTACTTTGTCACCAGCTGTTATATTGTCTTGATGGCTATGATGCAAAAAGAGATTAAGAGAAGAGACGAGAAAAATAAGCAATTACTTCCCCCATTTGTGTTATTATAGTTTAATGGATTATAACAGCAGTAACTGAAATCAAGTCAGCCATCTCCTGACTTGACACTTTGCCGTAAAGAGTAAAGTCATACTTTGTTGCATTCTAATTAGGGAAAGAAATCTTGGGCTATCTTTGTGAAATGTGCTTTTTTAGGGCATGGAAGTCAGGTGCATCTTGAACTCATCTTTGCCTTCAAGCAGAAGCCTGAGAAGGTCGGAGCAGCTGGGCACCAGACTGCATAAGGAGAACACAGTGAGTGAACCAAGATTGTAACTTTGGCTCTAAACCAGCAAGGGTACAAAAGCAGGGTGAACTGTAAATGCAGGTAGCAACTGCAGAGTAGTAAAACAAAGGATCATTGCATTCAGACAGCACTGTCAGATAAGAACCTTTATAGAAAAATCATCTGGATTTACAAGATAACAGTTATTTTTTCTTTTACATATTTAAACCAGGGTGCAAAATCAAGAACTGGAATGTCACTGCCCCTTCATCTTCCTTGAGTATTTCAAAACTCCATAGACCTGCTCCTTTTCTGCAGCGTAGAGTGAGGCCCTTACTGTGTAAACCAAAGTAAACTCTACTCAGTTTTCGGAACTCCACTGGTAAAACTATTTATTCACACTACCTATCCCTATTGTCTCTTCAGATTAGCTCCATATAATTTGATTTTATACCTAATTATGTGGAGGATCATTTTCAGAGCAAATTCTCAGTTCTTTCATGAAAAAAAATTATTGCATAAAAAGTTTTTTAGATCTGGCAGATTATCCAACAATGAACAAATAAATTACTTCAGTGGTGTAAGGTTACAATATCCTCAAAGTGCACCCTTGCATGCACACACGTGCCCACACAGATCTCTCGCCTGCAGCTTCACAGATTCATGCTATCACAGAAAGTATTAGAAAATGGATTTATTTTTAAGTACAAGAAAAGAGATTGCCCATTCAGGTACAAGTTACAGTTACTACACTTTGGGTAGACACACTCATTTACAAGAGTTGAGCATCCAATCCCCTTTCTTCAAAAATAAGCAGTGCAAAGTAACAATAGAGACATTCATCTTCATAATGAAAGGGAAGAAAAATTTCTTATCCAGCAATATGTGCCTAGCTGAACTATTGCATGTCCAATAGGAATGCACCACAAATATGTTTACATGTCCACTAGTGTATATGTGTCCACTGTGAAATCATAAATTCTTCTTAAGCTTGTCAAAAGGCTAAAAATCTCTTTCCAGTGATGCAGCATCTGATTAAATCAATCTCCAAACTGTCTATTTGCATGAGAGAGAAGCTCTGAGTTGTGAACACAGTCACTGTGTGAAACACTCAGGTGCTCCCTCCGTTGTTATGCAGACCCAGGTGACTGTAAAGCTGTTCCAATTAATAAGGAAGAGAAAAAGAAGCTGGATATGATAAAAAGGTTAAAACAGGGTTTTACACGGGAGATCAGAGGTGTACATAGCACTCTCAGTACCACACAGCCACACACATGTGCAAGGAAGCAGAAGAGGCAGAAATTGTCCTTGCAGTCACGCAGACTATAATATTTTTGGTTTCTCAGTAGTTTGCATGGAGAGCAGTCACCATCCAACTTCTGTGGTCTATCCCTTAGGAATGAGCAGTCACTGAGTAGAAAGAACGAAGAGATAATGCAAGAATAAAAGGGAACAATCATAGGGAGCATGGTAGAAAGGAGGCAGACTGGCAGGCTGCATGCCAGACTCTCCATGTCACACTATACCCTGGGCAGTTCCAGAAATCATAAGAATTATCTGGGCTCAAAAGCCACAGTTCAGTTCCCTCAGCTTTAGGTCATCACATCCAGTCAGCTATTAACAGCAGCAGTCATACCATAAATACTTACAGCTCAGCCTCCGAACTAGTTTCATTTTCAGTTCCTGTTGCTATTGGAATACTCTTGGCAAAAGACCAAGAAGGGACCTTCTTATTTCCTAAATGTATTCACCGCCATAGCTCATTTGTCCAGGTGCCAGCCTTTCCTTTATTTGTAATGTTTTCATGGTATTTGTCAGTGTACATTTTAGAGAGCAGTTATGTCCCCTCTGTTCCTTCTTCTGGCTAAGCCTGTCAAGCCAAACTGTTCCAGCACCACAAATTCTCTCTTTTTATCAATTCTCTTAATAACACCTCACCCCAAGTGCAGATTATTCATACATTTTAGGAAGAAGACTCCTTTTTACTGTAGCCACATCTGTTCTGTTCCAGCTGCTTCTGAGGTGCAGCCTCTGACCATCATTAACAGCTTCATGAACTGGTGTGGTACTGGAGGGAGGTGGTGCTTCTTTCCTGTCACTGATAAAACTTTATGTTTGCCTGCATTGAGAGGCAGCCAAGGAAACTGAAGGATCTCAGGGCCATTTTTTTGCTCATTCAGCTCTTTCATCAAGCCCTGAAGAAAGCTTTTCAGCAAAGGGTCCCTTGCCCATGAGGACAGCAGGGGTCTCTGCATGAGATTAATATTTTGTAATATTCTAAGCTGCTTGACCTTTTCCTGACACTTTAGGGAAGTGGATGAGGTAGACCAGCTTGTTTCTTTTGCCCTCTATTACCATAACGATTTCACCAGCAGGTAAAGGAAGTCCTGGCTTGCTCCTTTTCCTGTGCGATGTGGATGTGGCAATATCCCCAGAGTGCTCCTGACCTGCTGCTTCTCATCCTTACCTGAAGTAAGTGTTTGTATCATATTAACAAATAAGTTGTTACAGAGACCCTGCGCTGTAGCCCTTTTTTACACCTTGTCTATGTCACAGCTAGCAATGTAATTCTAGGACTAAAGATTCCTCACATATGGGAAAATAGGACAGGGATTCACAAATTAATATTAATAGTCCTGATTCAAAATATGTGCCCATCTCTTGATGCAATTAAATTGCACCTTCTTGCTTCTGCACTGTCCTTTCCCTAACTCAGAATCAAACTGACTGCTATGCACACATCTCAAGCCAAGAATCCAAAAAGCCTTCTGTTTCTGCATCATTTTGCCTTCTAATTTGCCTTAAGATGTTCCAGAAGCTATTTCTGATGACTATGAAGCATTCAGCACTTAAAGTATCTTCCTTTCCTATAATGTGCAGTAAGAACACATTGATTTGAACTTTTTGCAAAATACAGACTTGTTAAAAGACACATTGTAAATTTGGCATGCTAATTTCCCATGTGTGATTGGTTCAACATGCAGATACTCAATGGTAAATAAAACCCAAGTTTTGTTGAAAGGAATTTCAGAGTAAGTTTATTAGGTTAAAAACTGTTTTGTTTTGCTGTGCCACTGTTGTTGTTTTTTCTTGGTCCCACATGGAGAGCAAACATGGCCTGGAAGAGTGTTATGTCAAGTACCTCCCATCATGCATTGTTGCTGCTCAGTGAACTGGAGTCTAAAAAAAGTAATTCCTCATTTTCATCTTGACTAGGATTCCCCTTTTCTTTGCTGTGAAGCTGCACTAATCCTTCATTCAGTGCAACCCACACCCTCTGGTTCCACTCGGAGTTCTCCCTTTCTAACATCATTGTATTCTTTATCTGGGCCTTCTTCTTCCAATAGTACTCCTTGAAAGCTCTTTCACAGACAAGAAAGGACCAGCTCCATAATGGCCAAGTTGGCCCTTTTCTTTTCTCTCTCTTTTTTTTAAGCTTCCGACTGAGCTTTGCTATTTAATCTTCTTGAGGCGTTCAAGATGTCACTTGCCTCTGATGACTATAGACAAAAGGGAAATCCATCCAGCTTGAATGCAGTGTATACTTGAATACATAGGGTTGCTTTGAAGAGAGTTTCTTGAAGTCTCTGTGTTTCATTGGCTGTCTTGGTGGCCTCCATGCAGGTCTTTATGTGAAATCATATGCCCTTTCACAGATCACATTTCTTGGAATGTTACCTGAATTTATACAGCCCTAAACATTAGCAGGTGAGATATTAATCGAAAGAGATTGTTTCTATCAGTTATTCTGAATAAGCTAATGAGAATTCCCTCCTCACCACAAGTATATATGAACATTTGATGCTTTGTGGATGCTTTGACTGCTTGGTTTACACATATTTGGTAGGAAGCTATGTCATATTACCCCTTCTCACTGATGTAAGCTGAAAAAAGGGAGAATAAGCAGAGGTCAGGACACAGCATCCCCTTGCTCCAGGCCCTCCATTCTGTATTTGAGCACTAAAAAGCTAACATTTGCTTCTCTACAACGCAATATCTCAAGATTAATTTTACACTTCCTGTATTTTAGGAAAACTGAAACACTAATACAAAGTATTAGTTATGGACAGTATATGTAAATTGCATGTCTTTATGCTCATAAATGCTCTACATTACACATATTCTTTGAAGGACTCTGCTTTTCCTGAAGTACTGAATGAACCAAGACACACAACTCTTTAGTTACTGGTTGCCTATGAATATTTACACGGACTGACAACAGCCTGGTGTGGAGCATGACGGATGAACAGGTATTTGTCCGTATAGGTTATCAGTCTGTATAGATTATCTGTTCTTAGTCTGCGTAAATTCAGTTTTGTGAGCATATTTTTATGTCTCATACATAGAGAAAATTCTAGGAAAGCAACAAAAATTGGTAACGTTCATTGCCACGTGAATGTGAGCACTAGCACTTTTATTAAACAGAAATATAGAATAGGAATTTCTGCATTAAAATATGAACCTACCAATTCCTAGCATTTGTCAGAAGAAAATATGCAGTCTTTGTAGAGATATATACAACTTTTCATTTCCCATATCAATCATGAGAACAAGTTGAAGTTCAGATAATGGCCAGTTCAATTTACCCTAATTGTTAAGGACTTAGCCTGACTGTTTGCATTACAGACTGTGGCCACTGGGTTCTCAGTAGGGGTTTGCGGCCTACTCCATCCCGTAACAAACCCATGTTCATGCGTCGATTCAGATCCATCACCCTGAGATAAACTGTGAATATTGCCCTTTGTCCTGTGCTGCATTCTTTCATGCATTGTGTAGTGACTATTTAAGGATTTAAAGGCTCATTTGCACAATTCTTTTGTCAGCAGCCTCGGTGCAGAATGGAAAAGTGATGGCTTCTCTGTCTGGGTTATGCCCTGAAGCTCTTGTGAGAGAAATCTACATACATAAGTTTTTCTTACACATGCAGAATGTCAACACTAAAAAAAAAAAAAATGACCTGTCTGTTTCTGTAGCTTAAAAGGTTATGGGTTAATATATGATGTGATTTGTTTTCCTCTTTTGTGGTATTTAAAAAAAAAAATCAACACCTGAAAACAAACAGCCAAGAATACAGAAACACTGGGTATTTAAAAATTCAGCTGATTAGGGTTGCTGGAATTTGCAAAATAAATCTCCTTTGCTGTAGGAGATTGATGACATTAATAATTTAGATGCCCTCAATTGCTCAGGAAATGTCTGAGAAGATAATATTTCAAAGGTCCATCCCATCTGCCTATTCTGCATGTCTGTTTGTTAATATACATTTATTTAAACAAAAAAAATCCTTGGAATGACAGTAGTTTAAAAACATATACATACACACATATATATAAATAAATAAAGACATATACATATATTTAGTTATTTTAGAAAAAGATCCCATTATTCTTCCCTTCAAAGCAAAGCTGACTGGAAGGCTGCAAAAAAGATTGAAATCTCGTTAAAAAAAACTCCTTGCACTCTAGCTGACAACTCAGAAGGCTGTGCTAACTCCATCTGAACTATTTACCTACCTCATTTATTGTATTGATATTTTTTGTTTGACATAGACGGATGTCTCATTATGTTAATGAAATTTACAGCCATTTCTAAAAAATAAGCATTGAGAATTTGAAATCAGACAGCAAAAAGACATTTTAGCAAAGTCAAGCTGCTCTAGCTAGTACACCTGAATTTCAGAGGACTGGCATTGCCTTTTACCATACCACATTTCTCATTAAAGTTTATTACTTAAAGTCCTTAGGAATAGGCTGCGCTTCTTTTTTGAATGTTTTCAAAACAAATTTTTTTGTAATGTGTCTCATTCCATTTGGTATGAATAAAATGCATGAGGCAAGTAACTCATTCAGTTGGCAAACCCCCTCGAAACGTGCAAGATTTTGCCCTTCAAAATAAAGCTGGCTGTTATTTTTAAGCCATTATAACTTTAACAATACGATTACTAAAAATGAATACTCTATAGACTGTATTATTTATCTATTTCCACCTATAAATTATTATCATCAGGCTGAATAGTGAAATTTGTCAAGACTTCTTTTAATCAGACTTCATCTGATTTTAATCAAACAACTCCAGCAATACGGAATTTTTTTGTTCTTTAAAAAGATTCTGTTGGGGTATTCATTTTCATATCAGTCATCCATCCCCTCTGCTCTACAAACATAATGAATTTTTATCACCCAAAAGTTCGCTTTTGTCAGAGATATTAAACCATTTTCTTATCCAGCTATGTGTTTGGGCAAAATCTCAAAAGCTACCATATTCATCAAATTTCTCCTTAAAGTTTATCTTTGTTGTGGTCCAGGTACCATCTAGTAACAAATGATGGTAAATTATATGTTCCAAATGATGTTATTATCAGTAACAATTGGTTTAACCAATCTACAACTCATGCATATAGCCAGCGTAACCCTTGCTAAAGAGTCTGACTATTTTGGCAACCATGTCTTTCTCCTGTCTCTGCACGTAGCCTGCATGGTTTTGGTCCATATTTCACCTTGTGTTGCATACTCCAGGTTGTGTGGCACAAGGCCACCTACCAGCCCTGTAGGGTCCCTATGGCCATGAAGCCTGGCAACAGAAAAGATGTGTAACTGCCTCAACAACAGTTGAATAACCAGTCTTAAATCCTCTTCCAGTAAAACATCTTCCTGTTTCATCTTAATATAGCAATTTTTTTTTCTTTTGAACCAGTAAAGACAAGAATTCAAATGCTTTGAAAACGAAGAATGAATAATTTGTAGATTTTTTTTATATGGAACATATTAAAACTGCATTTCCAATATAGATTTTTTTCCTTCTATTTGCTAAGCTTTAAGTAGGACATTGAGAAATAAAAGAAGATATAGAAATTTTGAACTGGATACTTCTGATAGGATTGCGGATCCTTAGAAGTTATGTAAATCATAGCCTCTGCATATCTGAAGATTTGCCTGTCATCGTTACTCCAAATGTCAACCTTTGGTCCTCCCCTCTAGGGAATTCCATGAATTTTTATGCTATGGCACATGTCTCGTTTAAACATTTGTATTACTCTGGTTTGTTTATTACATTCCTTAGCCTGAAGATATGCAAAGTTTCGTGAATCCAAATGTAATATGTTGTCTCTGACAGACTGACATCACTGACACAAGATAGCCTTTGAACACTGGCTCATGGCCCTGGCTGTGAGAAATTGCTATATTAGACAGGTTTCTAAATATTGCCACAATTCTGGAATAATGGGGGCTGAGCTCTGTCTTGACCCCACTGCCTCAGCTAAATGCAAATTACTTTGAAAATCTTTGCATCCAATGTGTATCAATAGTATGCACAACACAAAAGATGCTAGTATCCAGGACAGTGATTAACGTTTATTCCTAATTGCAGCTATATAGTACAACAGCGTGTGAGATTCCAGGTGAAGGCCTGGGCCAGATCACTGAGCACCAGGGAATTTAGCTGGTTGTATTTGTTCCCATCATAGGATGAAAACACAGCCCACAATCTTCCTGAGTCATAGACATAAAAAGAGTCGTCTCTCCACATGTGCTCTGCCATTCTTTGAGACCTCAAAACAGGTGAACTTCTGATCCAGAAACCTTCAGGAACTGTGTGCAGGAAGTTTCAACAGTCCAAAAATTCAGATTTGTAGAGCCAGCTTGTTCCGGCTCACATGAAGAACCTTCTCACCCAGTTCTTCACTTTGCTAAAGGTCCATCATTGTCTGAAACAGTGAATGAAAACCTGACAGATAGAAAGTGGCTGTTGAACAGTTTGCCAAAAAAGGAAGGACTAGAAAGAATTTCAAGAAAGCATCAAATGAACACTGAGGGAGTACAAATACATCTAGTACCAAATCTTCTTGACAGATATTTGTCTAAACTATTCCGGAAAATCTCTGATCAAAAACAATTCTAGACTTTTCTCTAGTAAGTTTGGAGTTGTACAACAGTAAAAGACTTGTATCTTGCACTTCTAATACTTGGTAGTATCTGTCTGCTTTTTTCCCACATTCAAATACATAGGAAATATACAGGAAAAAGACTCCAAACTTTTTTTTTTTTTTCAGCATTTTTCATAATGTGGTCTGAGTTTCTGTAGCTTATGAATTCGCACAGGGGAGCCAAACCACAGAAGAATTTTACATTTTGATATGCATGTGAGGAGATCCATTGCCATTTTAGCTCCCATAGTCATGAATGTCTTCCAATTTTGCAGGTGTTTTGCTGTCTTAAGAGGAAGAAGAGTATTACAGTAGGTGTCAGTCATGGAGGGAAAGGTTGTCTCATTAACTAGGTGCATGGCTTTGACTTTTGGATGGATTTATGTAACAAAGCAGTGACCTTGGGTTGGATTTTATTCATCACAGTGCAGAAAGAGAAATACCTGGAGTGCAGTGGATATGATGAGTTAAGAGCTCTTTGGCCACCTGGAGCTTCCCCACTGCATGTGGCTGAATCCTTGAGCCACTGTGCCCAGAGCAGGCACTTTCAGTCTTCTGGAGAGAGGTTTAGAAAAATTTAAATCTTTGGCCTATGCAGGTTTTCAGTCCAAAAGTGCCCCAAATTGTTGATCAAGGCAGCAACATGCAGTGCCTTTGGAATTCATGTATCTTGTAAAAAGGGTGACATTTTTTCCCCATGATCTACCATCATTTCCTTTGTCTAGCTTTGGTTCAACATCAGCTAGCTATTGTTAATATAGAAGCTGATTTAAATTACATTTTAGAAAGATGAATGATGGTTCTATGCATGAATGACATGAACACATGTATGTAACATATAGTGTACATAAGCAGTTATTTAAACAGATTCAGACCAAGTCATAATAATATATTCCAACATGTTACTATTCATTATATTAATATTAATGGTGATTATGATGAACATCCCTTTTTTCATCTGAAGCCAGCATCCAAATTTGTATTTAGTTTTAAGCCATGGTACTTAACAGCAGTTCAATCAATCTTTTATGGCAAGCTGCATATCAACTGCAGTGGTCACACTTCTCTATCACCTTGATTATTTGTTTAGCTCTTAAGATTCAAGGTCATAATTTTATTCAAGTTATTCTAGAATTATCCTGAAATGTCAAGTTCTTTGAAGGCAATTATATCCACAATAAACATCCATATTGGAATGCCAGGCTTCTTTATGTGGATAGATAAAATGGATTTTTCTGACCACAGTTTCCTAAGAATAATGATCTATTTTAATCTCAGTCCAGTCAATCAGAGGTGAATCAAGTACAACACAATTTCAAACCAAACAGTTGAATATTTGTTTTTACATAAGCAAAACCATAACTGTTATCTCTCTTTGCTACAAATCATGGGGCTAATACCTTCAGTCACTGTCTTATAGATCACTTAGATATTCAGCATAAATATGAAAATTTTTGGTTGAGAGTTTTGTAGAAGTCATCTCATGAATTTCCTAGGACTTCTAGTTTACATGTTATGCTCCTCATGAGCACAACAGTAATACTGTTCTCCAAAAGAGTTAAAGGACTTCTGTTGTCAATGACAGTACTAAAAGATAAGTAAGTCAATGTCTAGGAGGTTAACACAACTGTCACATGTTGAATTATGTAAACTGATGATCACATTTCATGAATTAATAGTTTAGAAATACTGAAAGCAGAAATAAAAGGTTTCTTATTATTTCTGCTATGGTTCCTTGATATTGAATACATGTGTATTGCTGTGTTGCTTTTTTTGCACACGTGAAAGAACTATCTGATCTAAGTCAGATTTTATTATGGGGAACTTGTTGAGTGCATCTTAATTCTAAATATTAAATATTTGTACAAAACATTTTAAAAACATTTCATTTTGTTGCAACTGTTTTCTTAGAAGAAATTTATGTAATACATTTTTCTTCTAAGAAAGTCATTAACAGTTTTAAATTGAATTACATGCAATGTAACTTTTGGCAATAATGTCTTCTGCATTTTATTATGATGTCAAAAATTTCCTTTAGGAACAAGATAGACACAATCTATCCTGCATTGCATCTTGAAGTCAACAGAACTACTATTCCACAGCAGAGAAAATAAAATTAGCCCACTATTAATAAAACACCAACATCACACCACACAAAATGAATTCAACTATTTATTCTTCTATTCATCTAATTCAACTATTTATCAACTATTTATTCTTCCCAGGTTGTGTGCAGACCTAGCAGTCATCTGGAAATTTCAAGGGAAGTAGGACACAATAATTCAACAGTAAGACAGCAACTGGCAACAAGAAAGAGATTTGAAAAAGCAACAAAATTAGAAGTGAAATATGAAACCTGAAGAATTTACCAGTCCACAGAGCAAGTAATGCTACGGTCCAACACCTTGAAAGATGCATTTCGGCAACACTGGTGAAAACCCAGCAGCCTATAGGAGAGTTTCGGCAGCTATAGAAGGGAGATAGGTACAGTTAGAGAAGTAGCTGGTTGCAGACCCTGGAGTGGATGTTTCCAGCTTTGGGAGGAATCTGGTTCAGTCTTCATCTGTGTAGGCAAGAACAAACTGCTTGGAAGTTTTAAGAAAGTCACCGGCTAATGCCTCCAAATACACTAGAGCTACTAGGATTTAGTCCAACAAGGCAGGGATAAAGAACTGCCAAGGAATATATCAAAAAGCTCTGAATCTAGTGCTAAATCTAGAACCACACTACCACATAAAGAATCAAGAAATGACATCTTACCTTCAAAGATTATTAAGATTGGCTCATTGGCCCCATTTCCATACCATTAAACTTGTTTTGAAATCATGGCGACCATTTACAAACTGCCTATATGACATGGTGCCTAGGCAATGCTAGATCCTGAACTGTGCCTAGGATTCTTCTGGGAGACTGTTAGCTGATTGACCAGAACAATGTCAAGGTCCATGCTAACAAAACAATAACATGGGTGACTGAGTTCTAGTGGCTGGGCTCTGGCACGTTTAACTACACTAATATGGCCATAGCCTGAGAAACATCTTCCAGAGTGCAAAACAGATGGTCAGGTGGAGTAGAAAGAAGACCACAAATTCATTACAATTCTATCATATTGCTGATGGGAGCAGGGATCCAAGCAACAAACTGACAAAATGTAATACAAAGAGCAGCAAAGACAGCAAAATAAATCAATCATGAGGTTATCTTTCTATTATCCACTGATTACCTTAGGCAGCTCCCCACAGTGTGTTCTTTTATGATCTCCAGTCAGAAGTGCTTAACTGCACAGAGACTCTAGGACAGTGATCCTGAAACTGCGGCCCGCGGGCTGGATACGGCCCCCCAGGGTCCTCAATCCGGCCCCCGGTATTTACAGACCCCCCCCGCCAGGGGTTAGGGGGGAAACCAAGCAGCCGCAGATGACTGCCTGCCACTGCATCTGTGCGCCGGCCCCCTGGTTAAAAAGTTTGAGGACCCCTGATCTAGGACCATGTCAGAACTGCAAACTCCATTGTGTGCTCCTGTGCCCCCTCCCACTGTCATCTGAAATGTTCACCTATTATTGATCCCTGTCACACAAAGCGCTCAGAGCACCTGCTCATAAAGTTAATGTAGCTTGCCTAGGGATTCACGCTGCTAATAGGTATTTGGATGCGGCCAGCCTGTTTTACAGCAAGAGAACGTCTAGCCATGGGAATGCTGGCCATGGCATGCCAGTTGGCCACTCTAGTGTACGACCGTGCCTGAGTTGTTTTATTTTCCAGCACACATATAGTCTAGGTGTCAGATTCAAGGCTGTGAATTCCCAGGGCTGCAAATTTTAGTGAATCCCTTCACAGTTCTTGCCCTAACTGTCTAAACAAACCCACTGACTTTGATAGAAGTTATGTGCTTAGACACTTCCACAGAGGGCTCTGCATGGAATTTTTTTAGGTGTTTATACATAAACATATATGATTTTAGAAACAAGGCCTTTAAGTTGTAAATCTTTGGTCTATAGCTGTGGTTTAATTTGTCTTCAAAACTACAGCGTGACACTGTACAAATAATGTCAGAATAAAACAAAGATAATTAAATTTATTATCCATGTTTACTACAGTCTCATACAGCAATGTCTTTAGTGTAAAAGAAGTTAACTAGAGGGATTAGTATTCATAAATATGTATTTTGAGGGCATTATTTAATTTGGTTTATTTCTTTCCTGTTATCTCTTCCTCCTTGCCCTTACACATTTTCTTTTATTTTTATTCTGTTTGGCACTTTTAACTGATAACATAACAGCATTTGCATTTAATAATTTGCATAATATAATTGTTACAAATTTTAAAATAAATGAAAGCTTGCAGATTATAAAAATGTAGAGCTCAGCAATACTAGAGTATACACAGAGAAGAATGATGCTGATAAGGCAGTCTGCCTTGCTAATAAGTGTAGTAAAATCTAGTTCCTTAAGCCACAAAACAAAGCTAATTAAGACAGAAGAATTCAAACGCAAAGTGAAAGTGATATTTTCCTTTTTTTCAAGCTGTAAAGAGTTTTTCTCTAAAAGTGGCATATATAATACAGTGTTTCTTGGATTTATTCCAAGAAGAAATGTGAGCCAGTGCAGAAGGCCACATTGGGATTAACAAATATATAAAAGCATTTGCACCCGGAGTACAGCTGGAAATAAACAGTGTAAGATGACCTAAGACTGAATTTATGTTTACAAGAGAAAAAGAAATATACTCAAGTTTGAAATAGAAGATGTCTGGCTCTTCTGTTTGAGTCTGCAATAATTTGACAGGGAATTGAAGAAATTCTTTTTCCTCCTCAGAGCAAAAGACTGCTGTGAGCATGATTAAGTTCTGCAGTCCTGATTAATTTTAAACTTCCCTATGATATGAAAACAGTATTTCTTACCCAAATAAATGCTTTTCTATGGCTCTTTCTTTGCAATACCATAATCTTGTCTTCCCTTTCCTGCTTGCCTAAGTCTTCACACTTAGTATTCTTCTAGTCACCTCCTGCCATTGACACCCATACTTCTGTGCCTGTTCAGTCCTCTGTTACTCTTCCCCTTATTTTTCCTGAGCTACCCTATATTTCTCTCCTCCTTACACCCCACCACATGCCCTCTCTGTTCCTGGATGCCATATTCTCTAGGAACATTTCTCCCATTAAGACTTTTCCTTTCTCCTGGCCTGGGCATCCTTTACCTTACTGCCCCTTGTTCACATGTCTGCTCTTTAATCACTCTCAGCTCTGTCCCTTCATTGTCAGCTACCCTACCACTGCATCTTTCTGTAGTTTAAGACTAGCATTTTCCTAAGAAAATCTTGGAATTTGTAATCCTAACTTGTCCTGGAAACTGCAAAACAGTGCATCCTCTTGCCAAAGTAACACTGAACTCCAAACCTCCACATGGTATAGGAAAATTGAAGACATTTTGCTCTTCAGTAAAGAAACTCATGGACAGAATTCAGGTTTTGGACGCTATTTGTTGGCTTTCAGCCACTCCTGTGCTAATTTATAGTGATATAGCCAGAAAGTTTGAAGAATGAATGCCCTGGGTAATTTCAGTAGAGATTATTGTAAATTGTCAGTGCTATAGTTATTCTGGGGACAGACAGAAGTTGTGGCTAGCTTGGCATCACTTTACATTACCACAAAAGTGAATTTTAAAGTGAACAAAGGGGGTCAGCACAGCCACAGATAATCGACTGTGGTACAATAACAGCATAAATAATGCTTAAAAAGAGTGCCTTCATTGGGCAGGATACGCAGTAAGTCACAACAAATCTTCAGGCTGAATTCCATAGCTTGCTAAATAAGTTAGCAAAGACACAAAGTGACCTGAACTTTAGACACATTTGCCTTCCCTTCTGAAGCAGCAGTGTTTCCTCTTAGTCATAGATTTACAGGGGAAAGGCAGGTGGGACTGTTTTAAATGGTACGGTAAAGAAAGCAATAGGTGGAGAACTTTCGTTCTGCTGTACCACTGGAGCATAAATCAATAAGAAGTTAAAAGTCAAGGTTTGACTTCTCAGGCTTGTTCCATGGTTGTATGGCTGTAGCCTTCAGTATCACCAGCTTTTGTCATTGGAAACTCAGCTAGTTCAAAATCTGAGATATATATATATATATATATATATATTTATTTATTTATTTATCATATTCCTGATCTTTCAATCACACAGGCCAATAATTTATGGCAGCCATGTCAATACAATTATTTGTGGGGAAAATAAAGTTCTCCATCGTCAGATTGACCCCTAACTCTTCTCCTTTCAAAGTTAATAAGGATTCCTTTATGCTATTCATTCTCCCAAGAAGTTACTGTAAGAATCCTAATACACAATATGAAGTCTTTTAATTCTAGTGATTAGGGCATCCGTGAACTGTGGATGGCATGGTAAAAAGGGTAGTTTTGGAAGGAACTTGGAAGTGAACATCTGAACTTATATTCTATTTATTTAATGTTCTGTCCAGCCAAATAACACCATTACATGTTTTTAACAAGAAAACTCAAAAGAAAGATTAATATTATTGACAGGAATTACATTTTTGTTTGAAGATATAATCTCAGATAGATCTGTAAAATGTATGCCATCAGTCAGTGCCTATTTGCTTCTCCCGTCTCACTATTTGCAAGTTTAAAAGGAAAATTACTGCATGTTTTCTAAAAATGTAACCACAACCTTGCCTCTTCCTAGTAATTCACATGGAATGTGCCGTTCAAAAAAACAAAGAGGAGCTGCCTGAGATATTTTATTATCATAAAATGTTATTGCTGGATGAAAACTATTTTTTAACTCCTGTCCTCTCTAAAGACCTTATGGGGATTTTTTCCAATATTCACAACATATTATTTCAAGTCACCTTTTCAAAACAGAAAAACTATGGTTTTCTTGGAAATACACAGGCTAGCAAAAAAATGCTGGACTACATTCATAAATAGTATGTAGGACAGGACCAACCCTTGGGGCCAGTTTGCAGTGAGCGCGTGCTGCCTTGGAACCAGACAGCAGGAGCAGCGCTGCAGCTGAACAGAGGTCTTGTCAGAGCAAGAGAGTAAATCCCTGGAGTAGTCTTACTGTGGCTGACTTGAATTTGTTGATTTACATTCTCTGAGACAATGTGTGGTTTCTTCTAATAATTACATGACCAGTTTTCTTAATTATTCATCATCTTTAACATATGCCATTATGAGCCATTTCTAAATGAGTCTTAAACATAAACATAATAATTTGTTTATTTTCCTCTTTCATATGTCATCCAAAAATAGACACTTGAAAGCACCCACAACTTCTCTTGTTTTAAAGGCAATTTCTTTCCAAACTGATTAATACTTTTATGAAAAAACGCCCAAGATTAAAAAAAAATGTTGAAAAATACCACTCCAGATTAGCATCTGTGTACACCTTGGGGAACTGCCATGAGAAATATTTACATAATTTACTTGAGTCCCAGCTGAATGAGCTGAGGAGAAACATCCTTAGCAATGAACATCATCATCTTGCTCGACTGTGCCTGAAGTCTGGCAATATTTGCAAAAATCAGTGTAAAAGATACAGGTCTAAATTCATCCTTGGCATAGGTTAAAGAATGTTAAATAAATGGACTCAGCCGAGAAAAATAAACTATGGATCTGATACACATTGTTTTCCATTTTTCTTCTAGCAGACTGTAGGTAGCATAAAACCACATCCTTTATCCTTAGTCACATGATAAAATAACATTATAAAAAGAATAATTAAATTGTGGGGGTAGGTCTCTTCTCCCAGGTAACAAGCAATAGGACAAGAAGGAACGGCTTCAAGTTGCACCAGGGGAAGTTTAGACTGTATATTAGGAAAAATTTCGTCACTGAAAGGGTGGTCAAGCATTGGAAGAGGTTTCCCAGGAAAGTGGCGGAATCACCATCCCTGGAGGTGTTTAAAAAATGTGTAGATGTGGTGTTAAAAGGCAGGATTTAGTGGTGAACTTGGCAGTCCTGTGTTAAAAGTTGGACTTGATGATCTTAAAGGTCTTTTCCAACCTAAATGATTCTATGATTCTGTGATAATAATTAGCCTTTTAAGGCCTGAAATACACTTTCAATAGTATAAGCATTAATTCCATAGATTAAAAAGCAAAATATTTAAGAATTCTAATATAAATCCCTGTTTAGTAAAATGCCATAGGGTAAAAGGTTAATAAAACTTGGAAAAAAATATTGCAGACTTGAAAAATTAGATCACCTGCAGTTATATTAGTTTTCAAATATTTCTATATTGAAGGAATGAGCAGTATGTTTGAGAACAGTAAGCAATCTAACAGCTACCAGTTTCCCTTAGGTAAATGCTTGCATCAGCATGAAGAGTTTTGTCTATACAGGTAAGCCAAAAAAATATTAACATACTAGGAGTATCTTTGCAATGACAACTTCTGTCCCCTGTATAGAAATATCAACACATTAGTCAATATTGCTTTTGCTTTTGGTACCACAGAATCACAGAAGGGTCAGGGTTGGAAGGGACCTCTGGAGATCATCCAGTCCAATCCCCACTAAAGCAGGTTCTCGTAGAGCAGGTTGCACAGAATCACATCCAGGAGGGTTTTGAATGTCTCCAGAGAAGGAGACTCCACAGCCTCTCTGGGCAGCCTGTGCTGGCACTCTGTCACCCTCAAAGGGAAGTTCTTCATATGCAGATAGAACTCCTTGTGTTGCAGTTTGTACCCGTTGCCCCTTGTCCTGTCACTGGGCACAGCTGACAAGAGCCTGGGCCCATCCTCTTGGCACTTGCCCTTAAGATATTTATATGCATTGGTAAAATCCCCTCTGTCTTCCCTTCTCCAAGCTAAAGAGGCCCAGCTTTGTCAGCCTTTCCTCATAAAGAAGATGCTCCAGTCCCCTGATCTTCTTCATAGCCTTCTGCTGGACCCTCTCCAGCAGTTCCCTGTCTCTCTTGAACTGGGGAGCCCAGCACTGGACATAGCACTCCAGGTGTAGCCTCACCGGGGCAGAGCAGAGGAGGAAGATAATCTCCCTCATGCTGCTGGCCACACTCCATTTCATGCACCCCAGGATCCCAGTGACCTTCTTGGCCACCAGGGCACACGGCTGGCTCATGAGCAAGCTGCTGTCCACCAGCACTCCCAGGTCCTTCTCTGCAGAGCTGTTTTCCAGCAAGTCAGCCCCAGCCTGTGCTGGTGCGTGGGGTTGTTCCTCCCCAGGTGCAGGACCCTAGACTTGCCTTTGTTGAACTCCATCAGGTTCTGCTTCACCCAACTCTCCAGCCTGTCCAGGTCTCGCAGACTGACAGCACAGCCTTCTGGCGTCTCAGTACTATCAGCAAACATGCTGAGGTTGCACTCTGTGCCTGCATCCAGGTTGTTGATGAGTAAGTTGAACAAGATCAGATCCAGTACTGACCCCCGGGGAACACCGCTGGCTACAGACCTGCAGCTGGAACCTGCACCACTGATCACAACCCTCTGAGCTCTGCCATTCAGCCAGTTCTCAGTCCACCTCCCTGTCCACTCATCCAGCTCACACTTCCCGAGCTTATCCACAGGAGACAGTGTCAAAAGCCTTGCTGGGGTCAAGGAAGGCAACATCCACTGCTTTCCCCTCATCTACCCAGCCAGCCATTCCATCACAGAAGGCCTGTGATCTTGAGGCTACCTCCAGCTGTCTGTAGAAGGCCTCATTGACTTCCTCTTTCTGATCAGGTGGCCTGTAGTAAACACTCACAGCAGTGTCACCCATGTTGGTCTGCCCCTTAACGGGACCTTTATCCATAAGGCCCTTTACCCATAATCTCTCAACTTGTTCTGCATCCACCCCTACGCAGATCTTGATACATTCCAGTTGCTCTCTCACATAAAGAGCAACTCCACCATCTCTCCTTGCTGGCCTGTCTTTCCTAAAAAGCATGTAGCCATCCGTGACAGCATTCCAGTTATGTGAGCTACCCTACCATGTCTCTGTAATTGCAATGAGATCATGGCCCTGCGACCGCACGCAGATCTCACATTCTTCCTGTTTATTCCCCGTGCTGCGTGTGTTGATGTACAGACCATTCAGAGAGGTAATGGAGCATGCACATTTCCCAGGAGGGGTGCAAGAGAGGATCTGTCACAGCCACACACACCCTTGAGGTGACTGGCCTTCTGCTACTCATCTTAGGAGGCAGCTAAGGAACTTATGCCAAGAACTGGAGAACATTAAGTTTAACTTATCCAGCAGCAGGACCCTTTCAAGTCTGGAGAACATCTCAGGAGTAAGCCAAACATGTATCTCTTATAAACTCTATGTGGTTGGTAGATTTTAATGGACACTTAAAGATAATGTTCATGTCTTGGTAAAGAAGATAAATATGGAAGCACCACTGCAGAGTGATGTGTGAACCCTTATGCTTGGTCAGAAGATGGCAATCTTAATCCCCTATTGTTTCACCAGTGATCAGTTAGGAAGCTGCTAGGAAAAAAAGATGAATCAGTGTGTGTTTTTTGAGAATTCCCTTCCCACACTATCTTGTCAACAAGACACATGAGTCATAGCACCTACTGCTCTCCTGGGCTTTCCCAGCTGTGTTGGGACCAGTGATGGGATGCTCATCTCTGTTCCTACTTTTCCTCACCCTGTTCTGCTTCTATATCGATAAGCCACTGTACACCAACTCAGTTGTTCTAGTGCAGGATTTCACACGGTCCTACTGGCCCAAGATTTGCCTGCAAGCCAGTATCCCACCTGCTGTTCCACTAAACTCACTGCACTTTTATTCCACCCCTGTAGCTTGGCAAACCCTGATGATGCCTAGTTCCGTGAGATCTTCCAGCCTTGACTGAAAGTTCTGACTAGGTTGTCTTTTCCTGAGCAATTCTCAAGTCCCAGTGAAAAACAGGGACTTGCTTGTCTGAAGGCAAATGGAAACCTCTCTCTGTTGATCAACAGTGCAGCATTGATTCCCTTTGGTGACTATTACCTTTTCAGTGCATTTTTGTTGACTTTGTTCCGGGAAAGGTTACTTTATGCAGTTCACCTCTTTGTGTTTTATGAGTATGGCACTTTTAACTTTGTAGTAAATGGCCTGAAACTGATCAATACAAAGACTAATATCTCACTGCTGAGCAGTATGGCTGCAAGTGAGAGTTAACTTACAACTTATTCTGTTGCTGTAGTCTCTGCTGTTTGACCCTTTTCTTCTGTTGTGCAAGTGTCTGTGTTCATGCTCGCCTTCCCTGTTTTTGTTGCTTTATGTTCCTCCCAAAATGCATTTTAAAAGCTTTTCCACTCACCATGTTTCTCAGTCCACAAGCACAATAATATGTATTAAGTTGCAGGACTGTATGACTGCATCTTTTAAAGGTAATTAAAAAAAAATAACCCAAACCACACAGAAATTTCAAATCTCAGAATAATAGAAATTTTAATTGAATGAGCATTTTTACAGCTATGCATTTTGCTTCATACCCTGGAAAAAAATGCAGGCTAACTAATAAACGCTTATTAAGACGACATGTTTAGTCTTGAACTTTTTGAAGTTAATAATTTCCCAGTATTTGGGCTTTTAGATACCTTTTCCAGCTAAATTAAAGTGACAATAGATTTTAGCAGTTCCATCCCTGTTCTTCATGGGCCACATGATTTTATACTTATTGAGTCCATAATATAGACTATTCCTCCTTTTAAGCATCATTAAAACCAAAACTAAACAACCCAGTCAAAATGATCAGTTAACAAACTGTTACAGGGTATAGACAAGCTGCTACACGCAGGAAGTGCAACTGTTCATACAGGCTTTAACTACATTTGTGGTATGATGACTTGTAGCAGTAAGTTAATAGTTCTTACATCTGCTTATTAAAATGACTACATTACAGTGACTACTGGGAAAACAAAAATAAGCAACATTAAAAAAATATGCATAGGTTCAGCAGAGAACCATAGGCAGGTTTTTGATGGCGTTACCTAGTTAACTGCTTTCTAAATTAATAAAATCTCTCTTCTCAGGGGGATGGAAAATTTGCAACAGCTTCCTCACTGCCAGCTTCTCCCTGTTATTAAATTCAGAGGGAAGGTTATTGGATTAACTAGTGACAGGAAGAACTCCAGGAAAAGGTCCTGCCCTGGAAAAAGTTGTGGAACCATGGCGCCAGGACTTCATGTGGATTAAGCAAAAATAAAAAAAAATATTAAAAAATAAAAACAGGAGAGCACAGGCATGTTACAGAACCACTGATATATAGGTCTAAAAAAGACCTTCTCACAGTCCAGGAACTTTTAATCTGTAGTCACACATGAACTGCTGTTTTGAAGGGTTCTGTGAGAAGTAGCTTAAGATCAAGGTCATTTGCTTATATGTGTGAAATTGCTGCATCTCCAATGGAATGTTTTAGAAGCCCACAAATTAAAAATAGTTGAAAATTTCTAGTTATAGCCCAACATTCTGAATTGCAGCAGTCCAATATCTGGTCCATCATTAACAGACATTTGTCTAACCTGTTTTACAAAGCCTTCACAGAAGAGGATTCTGCAACAAGTTTTGAAAAATATTTTAGACAAAGATCTGTTATTAATGATACATACTTGCTTATGACATTTATATAAAACATGCTTTAATGAAATAACCCATTCAAAGCTATTAATTTCCTCCAAATCTACGATAACTCAAAGGAAACTGAAACATTATCTGACCTGGAAGGCTGCAAAGTGAACATGTAGAAGTCCATGTGCTTGCAACATTCTCAAGCATATGGAAAAATAATTATAATGAACATTTCATAGGAAAGTCTTCCACTAGCCTTGGGAGAAATCCTGGTGCAAAGCAGATGTTGAGGCATGTCTATATACAAAGTGAGGGCTGCAGTTAGTTCCGTAATTATAGCAGCATGAAAATAACACCCATGTATTTACCCCAGATCCTAAGCTTATTTTCCTGAGGTGACATAACTATTGGTACTCAAGATAGCTTTTTAAAGAGAATATGGTATCTAACCAGCAGCAACTTTTCATTGCAGTGCCGTAATGTTGTAGTTTGGTGGCCAGGCCAATTCATCTAGAATGTGGAGGTTTCAAGATTTTGTTGCAGATAAATTTGGACAGAAAATAGAACTATATCTCTACCTTCACCTACCCCAAGGCCAGTTGTTCAGTTGTTGAACTCTCTTATTTTCTATGCCAGGATAGAAATAAATACCAGACATTCTTCAGAAGCATCATTTTTACTTTCCAGCCAGCTCTACTAAAATACATTAATTCTGTCCTCCTTTGGTCTGAATTCTTGTATCTTCTTTCAGAATTCTTCATCTACATTTTTGCGGTCTAGGTGTATATTAAGTTAGTATATACACTTCCAATACTGCAATTTTGGTATGTATAACACTAAACACTTCCTGAGGAAAACAGGGACTCAGTCTGACATTTACAAGCTTGAACTCCAGTGAAAATAAGATAATGGTTGATGGACTTGTACAACTCCGTGGATCATTCAGATCCTAAATTCACATGCATGACACCTAGAAATTAGTCACATTCTCAAAGTTAGTAATTCCAGTACATTTTTATATTTTCTACTTGCTCTCTTTACTTTGTCATGACCTAACTACTGGCCCAAAACACTCCTCTTTAGAGAAAGAAAAATATCCAGTGAGCATGTAATGTAAATATATCTATCTACCCGTTGTACAGCAAAGCAGAAGTACATAGTCTGATTAGTTAGTGTATGTGTAATTCTTTGAGAATTTAACATTGAAATATTATTTAAGTCTTTTTGTCAAATAACCATTAAATGTTGCTGTTCTTTTTGTACCTACCAAAGAATTTATGTGTTGTAGACCTTCATCCCACAACCGATTTATTTTAATAGCTGAGTCTCCAGAGAAAAGACTTGAGTTATTTGCATGCACACACCTATATAAAAATAGTGGTGGACTCCTAAAAATATTAAAAACATTGAACTGATAGATAGATAATATTTTACATTTAAAAATATGAAAATAATATAATATATAAAAAATATTTAGCCTGTATTTGCAGAGCAGATAAGATCATACAAACTGGTTTCATATGATGTGGACTGGACTAATTTCCATAACTAGGAAGTGCATAAACAAGTCATATGTCAACAGATAGTTTTGTAGAGTATGTTACAAAAAAAACCCTCCTTCTATACAAATCAATGGAGTTTATTCAATGAAGTTTATTCAGTGAGCAGTTTTGAACTGGTTTGCACTAGTTTCATGTGACAAATGTCCCATACAGTGCATTTCTGCTAAAGGATTTTTCTCTAAGAACCTAGGCCATTCTGACTTTTACAAAACAAGGTACACTTTTACAAATCCCTTTGTAAGAACATTTCCCAGTTTGCTTTCTGTAACCCAGCCCTTCAAATTTGGTGGATGTTAATTGCTGTTCCTTTGAAGTGGATGTTTAAAAAGAGCCTGTTTCTTTTGGCAGGCCCTTTTATTTTTAATTTAATAATGTTCATTTTGTCTTTTATTCTCCTTATTCCTGAGACAACAGCAGTTTGTCATTGTATTTCTGTTGGTTAAGTAAGGTAGCTAGGAATCCAATTATTAAACAAAGCCATTTTTTAACATATGAAAGTCCCAATAACGTGGAAACATCCATCTAAATACATATTATATATAACATATAGAGATATATATATTGTGTGTGAAACAATCATTACTGTGAGTTCATTGTAATGTATTTGACAGGTAATTTTTCAGAGGGTTTTTTCTTTTACCTAAGGCATTAGCAAGCAATGCTGCTTTGTTACAGTCACAATTTGTTTAAATGTAGCAAAACCTGTGCACCTTCTTTTCGTCATCCTATAGGCGGTGCCAGCTAACTAAACTCAGGTGACTTCCATCTTGCATTCTGGATAAGTACAAAATTTACTTGTTTAGTCTGTTCTCATTGCGCTGTAATGCATTCATTTATTCTAGAACAAAGTTGAGATTGTTCTGAATCTCTGGGAAGTCTTTAACTATGTGAAAGAAATTAATTTGTATTGTGCTTTGATAAATGTTATCAACGGGTTAGATGTACAGGCAACATGAATATGGTTTGATCCTTTTCCTCTTGCCCTGCAAATGCTTGGTATTTCCTCTTTGAAGTACAAGTAATGTCTTTTCCAGAGAAGGGACTAAAATGCTTTTAAATTAGTGTGACAGTTTGCTGCTTACTAAAATCATTGGGTGGCACACTCTGCATGTAAACATGCCAGTCTTCACTAAAGACAGATTGTTCCAATAACCCTGAGTTGTTTATTTCAGCTTCCAACCTTTGAATTCCACCTGCAATTATAATTCAGAGTTCATCTTATTTCACTTGATTAAACATGTACTTTATTCTAGGCTCCTCAGCTGCAGGCTTTATTTTCACTTTGGTTTTAGACATCTTTTTAATAAATATCTGTAAGTCGAGTAATGGTTTCTTTATTCCTAAGAGGAAATCTTACTCCAATTTCAAATGACACAACTGAGACAGTCCTGATACCTTGTGCATTCCAAGAGCATTTCAATAACAAAACAAATCTTTCTTATCAGAACAACTGTTGCTGCTTTACGCTGATGGTTAGAGATGATTTAGAGAGGAAGTGAGAAGCTTGTGGCCTAGCGCAGGAGCTGAATATAGCGACTAAGCCACAAGGTTCCTGTGTGACTCAGAAAGTCACTACCCAGGAGAGGCAACACAGACGTCCCATACTGGGCTCACGAGAATAACTTCACTGATGTTTGAGTACACCTATTTTAAGTATGTATTTCAGATGTTATTAACTTCATAGTATTTTGCATACTTTACAGGAACATATTAGGAGGTTGTGATTGAAAGAACCCATCTTGGTCTTATGCTGAGGGATCCCAAAGCAGATGCATCAGACACTTAGATTAACATTGTGCATAGCCTTTAGCATATTTTATCTTCATCATCTTGTTACAGGTGGGGAGTCAGAGATGAACGGATCCACAAAAGGGACTTCAGAATCACAGCATTCATTGAAGCCTAAATTCGAACAAATTCATACCCCAAGGACTCCACAGACCACAGACAGATGGGGTTGGAGGGTCATTCAGAGATCATATAATATGCATAGCATGTATGAGAAGACTACTGTCCTATTGCAGCAACAGCTAAGACTATTCCCAATAGATATTTGTCTAACCAGTTCTTTAGAGCTACCACAGCTTCTGACAAACTCAATTTCAGTGCTTAAAAATCCTCACCTGAAGAAAACTATGCCCAAACTAAATCTTTCTTTCTGTCTTTTTATACTGTTTACAATAGATATAGTGAACTGTATACAACCTTTTTGCTACTGCCTACCTTTAACATATGCAAACTCTTCAGTCCACATTTTTTTATTACTAAATAATTCCATTCTTTTCAGACTTTTCTCATAGGTGATGTTTTTTGCCAACTTCACTGCTCCCCTCTGGACTCTTCAGTTTGTCCACATCTCTCTTGATGCTGAAAAGCACATACCATGTCTCACATCTAATGTGCTTAAGCTCTAGCAGTGAAGTGCCTTGTGGATGGGGGAGCTCTGCAACAAAGCACGACAATGATAACACTGAGCTAATGCTGTTGTGATGCCCCACTGCCTTTCTGAAATGCATCCAGCATCATCTGACTGAGTACACTGTAGCCTGGGGTTGACAACCCTCTTTTAAGAGGCCGTAACAAAGAAGTTAATTTAATTTGTGTGATGAAAGGAACTGAACAGAAACCTCCCACATCCAGTGTCAGTGCCCTAACCATCAGGCACAGACTAAAGGTAGGGCTTCTCCTGTTTTGTGGGGTCTGGTTCGGTCAACAGGCTCTCAGAGCAACCTCAGCATCCTAAGAACCCTCAGGTTGCTCACCATAGCAGGATGGGCAAGGCAAATAGAGGAACAACTTACCCATGAGACAGGTAGAGGATTAATTTATCCGTGAATTCTGACAAGTTTTAAGTTCAAAAAAAGACACAAAACTACTAAAAAATCTTTCATAGACAGAAATAAAGTAGTAGGTGCCTAGGGACTGCCAAAGTCTAAAACTCAGACTGTGTCTAGGATATGTGGCAGATGCCATATCAATATATACATATTTACCTTTGTATAAGCTGGTGTATATATAGGCATTAAAATAACGGGAAATTAATTTATTTAACTCTGAGAATCAAACCCTCATCTCCAAATCTGTTTTCCTTAAAGGAAAAAAAATAAAATAAAATAAAAGCTTTGCAGAAGATGGGGACTTGGAACTCATGGCTTAAATTCATATAACTAAAGCATTTCACAAGACAGTCTACAAATGCAGTTCCCTTCTATGAATGTTTATGGTTAATATAAAGTAATTTTCATGACAGAATTGCTAGATAACTTTATTGTAAGTTTATAATTTATGCTCATATTACAAATTCTTGTCAAGTTATAGATGCTGTTAAAACCAAAGTGCAGATCAGTAGACATTAAATTAACGGCAGTTCCAGGGCATGGCTTTTCCATAATGTTGACCTAAGCTGAATGAGGTGAACAGGTATCTCTGTCAACTTCTGTAAGGTTTTTATTATTTTATAGGCTTGTATAAAAATTGCCCATGAATAAATTATTTCTGCATTTGACACAAAAGCTCAAACTGTAGGCTATAGAGCATTGCAAGAGTTATAGGCTACTACAGAGGCAATTTTATTCAGAGCCAGCTTTTTCCACCTCTCATGGTTTATTTAGGAACACATCCTGGGATTCATTCAGCAGACAAAGGACAGCAGAAGCCCACCAAGGAACAAACTAATTCCTCATGTAAATCTGATTTTATTGACACCTGAGATCAATTTGGACCAAATATTTGAAGATGCTGGTCACACTCCCATCATGTTTTGTTACTAAGCAACATCAGAAGTCTATTTACACTTGGGACAAAGACAATGTCTACACTAGTTTGGTTTATCTTCAGATCTTTCCAAAATGTGCTGCTTTTTGATAAGTTTTTAGATGGGTGTTGTTGCATCAAACCACTATTTCTCTCAAACCCTTAAGTTAAAAACATGGCTAAGCTGTGTCTTACCCACATCCCTCAGTCTCGTATTTCACCACTCACAGTGTTCAGCAGTGCAGTAGCAGGGGCTGCCAGATTATCAAGGAGGTCTCATCATTAGCTGCAGAGGTTGCTCTTGACTGACTCCCTTCACAACCCACTCCCCCTGCCAACTGAAAGAAATGCTCTGATAGGGATAATTTAGCCAAATGATGGGTTATGAAAGGTCGCTAATGGGAAACAGTGTTTTTCAATTTAATGTCCTTAAGATATCATGGATTATTAATTATCGTAAAGTCAAGCGCTTTACTCAAAGGAGACTTGACTGGTTCAAAACAAGAAGTCACTGCAAGATTACCAAGGAATTTATAATGCCAGAATGTTATCTGGTATTACAAAGGGACCACAGACATCAGTACCAAGGCCTTTGGGAGGTTTCATTTTCAGTCTTCTTCTGCTGAAAAGAGAATCAATCTACCAATATCACTGAGCTCCTCTGGCAAATGTATTCATCAAATAAATAATTTACATTATAAAGGCATAGGACAATAGATGCACCAAAGCGATCAAAGATGATGTTTTAATACAGTGTTTCCATTTAGAAAATGGAGACAAAAACAATAGCATTTTTCTCTCTCTCAAAGCCTGTGTTAATTCCTGTGCAAACATTCAAAACTACCTGTGACAGCAGAAGTGTTCTGGAATATAATGCCCCCATGAACTGTGCATTAAGAAAAGAGTATTTATAATAAAGTTATAATCATTTCACAGGGACATTGCTGTTAGCTGCCAGCCAAGACAGTATTCACTCTGGCAGTCCTGGTTATGTCATCTACAAGCCAATATGAAACCAATTGCTCAGTAAGCTGAATGATCAATTTGTGCTGTAATTCACAGACACTGCATGATACTATTCTGTATATATTATTTCAGAAAAGGAAGGAGAGATCTCACAGATGCTATGAACATTCTTAACTGCCTAAGTTCTTTCATCCCCTCTTTCATCATTTGCATTACATGTAGCTTTGTTGTAAGGCATATACTGAATAAATTACCAGACCCAGATAGATCTATGCAAAAGTGTACCCTAGATTTCTTCTGAGCCTGGAAGAACACTGTTTGCCGAAGCATGTTTAGGATCATATTTTGTAATGTTTTATTCTCTGTAGCAATAACAAGCATTACCATGTGCCTGCACTGCAACACCAGTACTGAGTGAGTTATTCTGTTACTTCCAAACCAGGACAAGCCACATTTGAAATCCCCTTGTCTAACACATCCTGCTTTTCAGCATACTAGATTACCACTTTCAAAGCCTTTCAAAACTCTTAGCCAGCATGTTAATTGCTTTTTTCTTTATCAGATTGCACATCATCCACTTCTTCATACTTTCTTTTGTGGATGTCAGCCAGAATTGCCTGTCAGTTATATTCACCAATAAGTCCAACATTTATGTATCTGTCTGTTCATGGAGTAGCTCACTTAAGGAGAATAATAATAATCTCTTTATAGCTTCTTTTTATAACATCATATTTCTTTAACAGTGTAGTAGCTAGAGTTCTTGCACAGGGTGGGGAAACATGCCTTTTTCAGGTTTTCTGTTGGAAAAACACATTTCACATTTGAAGAGACAACTTTACATGATAAACTACAACCAGATTCCCTTTTTCCTGTCTTGTTAGTTCATTAATTTTCAAATACTAGCTGTTTGATTGCCCAGCTTCAAAAGGAAAGATGGAATGGAGCAGGACTGTGTCCTTGTTCAGTATGCTTAAAAGCAGGGGTCCTCAAACTTTTTAACAAGGGGGCCGGCGCACAGATGCAGTGGCAGGCAGTCATCTGCGGCTGCTTGGTTTCCCCCCCCAACCCCCGGTGGGGGGTTCTGTAAATACCGGGGGCCGGATTGAGGGCCCTGGGGGGCCGTATCCAGCCCGCGGGACGCAGTTTGAGGACCCCTGCTTAAAAGCATACTGGTAGGGACAGTCTTTTGAAATATTAGCTTAAAACTCCCAAAACTGAAGACAATCAAGATTCTAGCAATCACATTTTCCGGGAATATGTTGTAACCAGCAGACTATTACAAAATATAAAAACTGGCATAACCTTTCTATAACTTACTGGATAGGTAAAACAGTGGATTCTCTCTGCTAAAACCTGGGATTGGCAAATGCTTGAAGGATAGAGGTCTATTTCTAAGAGCAGGTTGACTCAGTAGGAGTTGTTCTGCGAGTGTATGCCTTCAATTAGCTGCTCTGGGAATGTTAAGGATAAGAGGAATATATTATAGCCATTTTAAACCAGGATAAGCTACTGTATAACCTACTTGGGGAAACCTTCAGTTTGTTGAATGTCTACAGGGCGGATGTCCGTACCTGTGCTAGTCACTGGGTCCATTTTTAAGAAAAGATTGATCTAACCTAATTTAGATATCTATTTCAGGTGTCTAATTCTCTCAGTTTATAAAAAAAAAAAAAGTAGAAAATTAGCTGATATGTAAATACCTACTGAAGTGAAATAAATAAATACATTCAGAATAACAGAAAGTACACTGTATCACTGTCTAAAACCTTCTAGGAATTTTAATTAAGGGTGAGAAATTTTCTAAAAGATTAGCTTCAAGCAGGAGTTGTCACCTTCATACTGAAATTGCCAAAGTACTGTGTTATGCAGATGATGCTTGATGGCCCATTCTGACCTCACCATTTATGGACTTATGACTCCATAATTTAAACAAAATTAATTCAGAAATTGGTATTGCAGCACAAATGCCAAGTGTTACAGAGGCAAAGATTAGAAGCTGATGCCCAAGTGATGGCTGCTGGTTGCGGACTGTAGTAATCAACATGGCTTTACTATGTACTACATCTTTTATATAGTTAGGCAGATGACTTGTTTTTCTAGTACCTTAATTTTAGCACACCTCTCCAAGTTAACATTTTTAAAGGAGTAACACTAGGCATAATAATAGCAATAATAATAATAATAATAATAATAATAATAATAATAATAACCACCCAAATTATCTTTCCCCATGCATTGGTGCCATTAAGAATAGATGGACCTATAAAACTTCTATCATTGTTATTGTTAGCAGTATCAGCACAATTTTGTAGTAATTCTTACATTAGAAATGGGAGTGTATGTTTGTTTTCTTATTGTTGCAGGAATGGGACCTGAAAAATTAGGGTTCCCTTTCTGATAAGAAAATTGTGCAACACTGATAAGCCATTTAGCAATTACCATTACGGTATTTCTATGTTTCTGCAAGACAGCTGTAAAAATGCATTTATCATTGTATAGAAACTGCTGTACGCTGCACACATGGGAGCTGCTGTAAAATATCTGATCCGCTTCAGAAAATGTCTGTTAAAATTTTGCAGCAGTGACATTGATTTTAGAACTAAGTAACTGAATCTTCATCATTGATTATTTATCATCCTTCTTTATAATTAGAAGATGGTTCTTTTGCCTTCTTTGCAAGCTTTTTAACACATATGAACAGTTTAAAAAGTATTCATAGAAACACCCCCACATCATATGATATAAGATAGTTCAGGTTGGAAGGGACCTCAGGACATCTTTAGTCAAACCTCCTCCTCAAAGTGGGTTCAGCTACAAGGTTAGATCAGGTTGCTCAGGCTTTAATTTATTTATTAGTTTATTTATTAGGTTTTCTGGCTTGAGGAAGAAGGGGTGGTTTGCAAATGCTAGAGAAATATGGGCTTCATTCACATCTCTTTTTGAACTTTTTCCACAGTCTGTCTGTCAGCTGCTGAGGTGTATTGAAAATAATCCTTTGCCTGTAGGCATAGTAATAACTTGAACTGTTAATTATTTAAAATATTTTCTGTTTATTATAGCAGATTTATTTTTGTATTAATAACAAGTAATAAGTAATGTTGGGAAAACAAGTGGGTGTATTTATTTCTTGTGGTATTTCTAGAAGGTCCTAAAGGCAGGCCAGGAACCTAGGTCAGTAATTTTTTGTTCCAGTTTGCAAACATCCAGTTGAAATAAAATAAAATGGAATCCACTAACAAGCATCCTATGTTGGATTCTTTCTTTATCTGAGCTTATAAATTGGAAGAGTGAAAAAGAAATAATTTACTTTCACATTTTGGTTGTATTTATGAAGTAAAAATACTCAAGGTCAAACTAGAAACTAAAAGTAATTAGTGCTGAAAATAAAATTCTGTTTTCAATAACATCTTGATGGATTTCAGTGGAAAACATTGCTCAGGACATATAGAGCAAAGGATGTCATACATGTAATGTATAAAGTGTTACTTGTAATCCTTATTGTTAAAATGGCTTTTACACCATACGGTTACCATGAGAGAAAGGGATCATATTAAGTGCATCATGTCTTAACATTACCAGAAACAGATATTCACAACTGCACAAAGGAACTACTGTTAGTATTTTTTTATTTATTATAATTTTCATTTAAAGGTACATTATTTCATTCAAAACCTCTCCTGTTCTTGTTAACTAAACATAAAGTTGTATGCATTTATGTTATTATGCATAAAGGTATAAGTATTTATGGCATTTAATATAGAAAGAACCTTCCATTTGCATATTTATTTGAGTATTTCATGAATTAAATATTGTGCAATACAGACTTCCTCATTTTACTGTATTCTTGTAGTTCATCATGAAGAAGCCAAGTCTTAAGAGTGTATTGTGTGTCATGAAGCTGGTCTTCAGAGGGGGAAGTTTAATCTTAACCTTTTTGTATTTCTTCAAATCATGGGTAAATCAAACTCTTTGTTCTTAATAGCTGTTAAACCAGAATTTCCATTTCTGCTAAATTTACATTAAAAGTGTAAGTCTGGTTTATATAATTTTTTTAGGTTAAAACCTACCAGAAAAACAATGTTCTGATTTATCTACATGTAAATGCTGGTTTTATTAATCACAAAGTATTGAAATTGGGATTGCCTTGTGTAACTTTATAGAATATAAAAGAAACGTCTAAAAAAACATTTTGCATATTCTGTATCAAGGATGATTTTTTGTTGAGAAAGGTAAAAAGTTGTTAGATATCTTTTCTCAAATTCCTGTAAATATCATGAGGAGGCACTTGTGCAGAATACTTGTGGGATGGTGCAGTGTAGGTGTTATCAAGACAGAACCACTGGGTTTTCTCCTCTTTCAGTCTCAGTTTTCATTTTAAAAGGTGACTCCTATGAACATACCCCAAGGTAGGTCAAATATCAAATAGGGAATATAGTGAATAAACTTGGTTTGATGAATGAATGAAGGCAACTTTATAAAGGCTGGCACTATTCAGCATATGTTATTATTTGGTGTTATTGTTTTATTCAAGAAAAAAAGATCTTCAGATGTATGGCACTGGTTTACTATTCATTGTTCAAAACTAATAATTCCTTGGGTTTTAGGTAATTAAGAGTAAAGTGGGAGACCGCAAAGTGTCAGTTTGTACAAAATAAAGAGGATATAAGTGCAGGTAAAGAAAAATAGCAGACAAAGGAAAGAAAAAGATGGCATAAATTAAAATGAATAAATTTAAAAATATGTATTTGAATTTTGCAAGAGCCAAATATTTGCCTTTATTACAGATTAGAAAAAAAATAATTTTAATTCAAGATTAAATTTTCTATGAGGGGCAGTTGTTACCACTTCTTGAGGACTGAGGCTACAGTACAAATGTCCATCCTCCATGCAAAAGATATTCTATGAGGGGCAGTTGTTACCACTTCTTGAGGACTGAGGCTATGGTACAAATGTCCATCCTCCATGCAAAAGATAGAGTAGAACAATTGTTCGAACCTCCTTCAGCTTTTTCCTATTCCAAGATTTGTCAGTAACAATTATTTAGTAGTGTAAATGAACTAACTGTATTTTAGTTCTGTAGCTCAACAGATGAAGTTGTTCACTTAACCCTACACTTATATGTAAGATGTGTCCCATAGATGCCACTTTTTTGAAGAGCCACCCACATACAAAAGATGTTTTCTGACAGTTTCTAAAGAGTACATTTATGGCAAATCAGAGAAGGAGCAGGAGGAAAAAAAGTATACAGAGAAGAGAAAAAAGTCAAAGTGAAAGCATAAAGATCAAACACATGTAGAATGTTTTACAAGTCGAGATGGATTTGAGGCAGTTGCCAAGAGTTGGAGTGAAAATACAGGTAACCAGCAACAAAAATAAGAAACAAACAATGGAAGATTCAAATTAGTATCTACCCCAGCTGTTTAGATTTCACTTTCTCATTCCACATTTTGAATGAAGAACAGCAGGACATTTTTCAAAAGTTACATCAATTTACAACAGCTGAATATTCAGGCCCACAAGTCTACTGGGGAGTTACAAAAAAAAATTGGAGGAGCAACTCCCTTAAAGTTCTTATATTGTTGACTTTTCTGTATAAGTTGTAAAAAGAGGGCAAAATATGATTTTTCATAGAAACAGAATGGTTTGGGTTGGAAGAGACCTTAAAGATTGTCTAGTTCCAACCCTGCTGCCATGGGCAGGGACACCTTCCTCTAGACCACGTTGCTCAAAGCCCCACTCAACATGGCCTTGAACACTTCCAGGGATGGGGCATCCACAGCTTCTCTGGGCAACCTGTTCCAGTGTCTCACCACTCTCACAAGTAAAGAATTTCTTCCTAATATCCAATCTGAATATACCCTCTTTCAGTTTAAAGCCATTGCTCCTTTTCCTACCACTACCTGCCCTTGTAAAATTCCTTCTCCAGCTTTCTTGTAGGCCCCCTTTAGGTACTGGAAGGCTGCTATAAGGTCTCCCTGGAGAATTCTCTTCTCCAGACTGAATAACCCCAAGTCTTCATACCAGAGATGTTCCAGCCCTCTGATCATCTTTGTGGCCCTCCTCTGGACTCACCCAAGCAGGTCTGTGGCCTTCTTGAGCTGGGGAGCCTCAGTGCTCTAGGTGGGGTCTCATAAGAGTGGAGGAGTAGGAGAATCATCTCCCTTGACCTGCTCGCCATGCTTCTTTTGATATAGTCCATGATATGGCTGGCTTTCTGGGCTGCAAGCGCACATTGCTAGGTAATGTTGAACTTCTCAATGACCAATACCCCCAAGTCTTCCTGCTCATGGATGTTCTCAAACCATTCTCCACCCAGCCTGTATTTGTGCTTGGGATTGCCTTGACCCATGTGCAGGACCTTGCACTTGGCCTTGTTGAATTTCATGAGGTTTGCATGGACCCACCTCTCAAGCATATCAAGGTCCCTCTGAATGGCATCTCTTCCTTCCATTGTGTTGCCCATACTACACAGCTTGGTGTCATCAGCAAACTTGCTGCGGGTGCACTCAATCCCAGTGCCCATGTTGCCAACAAAGATGTTGAAGAACACCGGTCCCAATAGCGACCCCTGAGGAATGCCATTCACTACTGGTCTCTACCTGGACATTAAGCCATTGACTGCAACTCTGAGTGTGACCGTGCAGCCAGTTCCTTATCCTCCATCTGTGAAATCCATGTTTCTCCTGTTTAGAGACAAGGGTGTCATGCAGGACAATGCCAAATGCTTTCCACAAATCCAGGCAGGTGACGTCAGTTGCTCTTCCCTCATCTGTTAACACTGTAACCCTGTCATAGAAGGCCACCAAATTTGTCAGGCATGATTTGCCCTTAGTGAAGACCTGTTGGCTGTCAGCAGTCATCTCCTTATTTTCCACATGCCTTGGCATGTTTCCAGGAGTATCTGCTCCATGATCTTGCTGGGCACAGAGATAAGACTGACTGGCCAGTAGTTTTCTGGATCTTCCTTATTTCCCTTTTTAAAAATGGTGGTTATGTTTCCCCTTTTCCAGTCAGTGGGAACTTCACCAGACTGCCACAACATCTCAAATATAATGGATAGTGGCTTCACCAGTTCATGTGCCACTTCCCTCAGGACCCAAGGGACCTTGAAGTGTTTACTTGAAGGCATTGCCAAGAGAACTGGGTTATTTTCTGCACCAATATCAGAGATCATTGTTCAGCCCTGCTATATTCACCTGTTTTGTATCAATCACTGAGGAATCAGCACTAGCAGTTCCTGTGTTTTGCAGGTGTCCAAGTGTAAGATCTCAGTCCCTTCCATCACCAGTGGAAAATTTCCTCCTGATTTAAGTCAGGCTCATTTTGTGCTCATCACTGTTTTTTCAAACAGGCAAAACATAATTTAGTCCTGCAGAGTTAAAATAGTATCCGAAATGTCCAGAAGATTAAACTTTGCAATACGACAATTGGTTTTAAGTGCTATTCACATACACACAATCCTTCTGGTACAGTAAAAATAGCATTTCCTAATTTGTATTTGCATGGGAAATTGCAAGACAAGTGGGAAGAACAATTACAGATCCTTGTTAATTAAAGTTCTAAAAATGAATTATGCAAATAAACCTCAAAAGGCTTTTTATGCTCTTTCCAAGATTTCTTTACAGTTTTTAATGAACATTTTTTAATTACTATCTTTGCATTAAAGGCAGAACTTAAAAATAATTCAGCATATGTATTGTCACACTAACAATAACTCATTTTGCTCCAGCATAGAAAAATAATATATGTTTTGGGAATACTTGCTCAAGATACTCTTGATTATATATTTTACACTCTACGTACTAGATAGACAGGTAGAATAAATAAATAAAATCAAACTTTGGAAGTCAAGTCTCATGGTCAGCTAGGAAACATCAACAATAAAGATCAAAAGCATGACAGTTTTAGCCAAACTTTTCGGAAAATACAAAGAAACAAAACCTTTCATGAACTCTTGTAAATCTCAGCAAATATGTTCAATTGAGAAGTAAATTATATTAAATAAAAATATGTTCATATATAGATCAAAGTGTTTTTTTCTCTGTATGTTCTGAATATAATAGTTTCCCTTTTTGTTTGATGTAATTGACATAATTTATTTTGGTTGAATTTAGAAATTCTTGAAAACTCAAAACCAAAGCAGAAGCTGTGCTACATGGTCCTGAACATTTATGTTCATTGCTTTGCTCAAAAAATTCTGAAAAAAAAAATAATTATAATGATTCCAACATATTTTGGTTTGCTTTTTCTATGACATTTCCAAAGAGCTGAAAGCATATTTTCTATGACTGAACATGTCAGAGGTTCAACAGGGTATGTAACACTGTGATGAATTAATAACTTACTTCATAAAGTATTTACCTAAGATCATTGAATTAAAGGTTACTGGTAGCTTTAATTAATTAAGTAGCTCTAACAGCTCGCAGATAAGATGGGCAAGGTGCATCAGGTTGCTCAGTGCTCCTACTATAGCATGTAGACTGAATATGTAATAGAGTTGGAACATATAATGGAATATGGCATCTTCAATGAGACCTGATATTATCAAGGCCTCACCATAATGGTCTTCAGGGCAGTCTGTACAAAGCTGTACAGGAGCTTGGATCCTGGATGGTAGTAGTAATAGAGGGAAGTCCAGAGAGAATCCAGTAGCTTTAGAGTGAGAAGAGTGAGAGTGGAGTTTATAAAAGCTGGAAACTTATTGTTGGGCACCTGTATGTACTCGTAAACTTGTGGGAAGGTACCATGTGTATGTCTTTATACTTGAGTTCTCCAAAACAAGACAAATAGACCTAAGGAAAAGGGCAATATTTTCACTAAAATGGTTCACAGTGAATAATTATGGAACACAATTAATTTTTCTTCTTTTACTTATGCCTTGGACACTGATAACACATATCAAAAGCATTTATCCACACTGTAGTTAAGCCACGGTACTTGTCCCCAGCATTGCTGACTGCCAGAACTGGGGCCAAGACAGCCCACAAGTGAATGATATGCACTTGGTGCTCATTTGAAAAGCATTCTCCCCAGAAACCAATGACATTGAAGATTAAAGAATGAATAGAGTTATTAAAAGTTTGCAAGGAAAATTTATCTTTTCCTTTGCAGTCTTTACTCTTATTAGGTATAACTTCGATCATTTAATGATAGCAGCAATGACCAAAACCAAGTCAGCTAGGACTTCCTCTGACTCACTGAGTGTCCTGGTCTTGGCTGGGACTGAGTTAATTTTCTTCTTACTAGCTGGTGCAGTGCTGTGTTTTGGATTTAGTGTGAGAACAGTTGATAGCACACTGATGGCTTTGGCTGTTGCTGGGCAATGTTTACACTAAGTCAGGGACTTTTGAGTTTCTCAGGCCTTGCCAGTGAGAGGGCTGGAGGGGCACAAGAAACTGGGAGGAGACACGGCCAGGACAGCTGACCTGAACCAGCCAAAGGGATGTTCCATACCACTGAATGTCATGCTCAGTATGTAAGCTGGGGGAAGAAGGAAGAAGGGGGAGACATTCAGCATTATTGAGTTTGTCTTCCCAAGTCACCGCAACATGTGGTGGAGCCCTGCTTTCCTAGAGATGGCTGAACACCTGCCTGCCCATGGGAAGTGGTAAATTAATTCCTTGTTTTGCTTTGCTTGCGTGTGCAGCTTTTGCTTTACCTATTAAACTGTCTTTACCACAACCCAAAGTATTCTCACTTTTACTCTTATGGTCCTCTCCCCTATCCCAGTATGGGGGGAGTGAGTGAGCGGCTGCGTGGGTGCTTCGTTGCTGGCTGGGGTTAAACCACAACACCAAGCTGTGTCAGAACCATAGTATCACCTCTCCTCTGCAAACCAGGCCAGTAAACTGGGACTAAGGGTATTACAAGAAACAATTTGTTGCAGTTACTAATTCTTACAAGGCACTACAAACATATGAAATGTTCCCCATATGCTAGTAAGTATAATACTGTAGTAGCTGTGGTGTTGTAGTCAGCATGAATCAAGCATAAAGGAAAAGAGTGCCTTGTTCATTTTTTCTGAAGTACATCAACAGGTTTAACAACAGGTCATATAACCCTACAAAACTTGCATTTCAAATTATACCTGTGGTGAGTTGACCTGGCTGTATGCCCACCAAAGCCGCTCTGTCACTGCCCTCCTCAGCTGGGCAGGGGAGAAAATGCAGTGAGAGGCTCTTGGGTGGGGATAAGGGCAGGGAGAGATCGCTCAGCAATTACAGTCACAGGTAAAAGACCTGACTGGGGAAATTCATTTATTACCAATCAAATCAGAGTACGAGAATGAAAATAAATTAATAATCAGAAATAAAACCAAATCTTAAAACACCTTCCCCCTACCCCTCCTTTCTTCCCGGGCTCAACCTCCCCCCTGGTTTTCTCTCCCTCCTCCCGGCCGCGGCGCAGGGCGGGCCCGGGGCTGGGTCAGTCCCTCCCGCGCTGTCCCTGCCGCTCCTGCCCCTCCGGGGGAGGCTCCTCACAGCCTGCCCTGCCCCAGCGCGGGGCCCTGCCAGGGCAGGGGGCCCTCCACGGGCTGCCCCAGCCTGGGGCCCTGCCGGGCTGCGGTTCCCCACGCCCGGCCCCGCCGTGGGTCCCCCCGCGGAGCGCAGCCCCTCAGGCCCGGCCGGCCCCGGCGCGGGTCCCCGCGGGGGCACCGGCCCTGCCCGCAGCCCGGCCCCGGCCCGGGCTCCTCTCCCCGCGGGGCCGCGGGCCCTGCCCGGAGCTGCTCCAGCGCGGGCTGCCCGCGGGTCACAGCCTCCCTCGGGCACCCCCTGCCCCGGCGTGGGGCCCTGCCGGGCTGCGGGGGGGGAGCTGCCCCCCGGGGGCTCCGTGGGCTGGGGGCACAGCCTGCCCCGCCGGGGGCTGCGCCGCGGGCTGGGGGGAGCCTCTGCCGCGGCGCCTGGAGCCCCCCGGCCTCCTCCTGCCCTGCCCTGGGGGCTGCAGGGCTGCGGCTCTCACATGTTCTCACTCCTCTGTTCTGGCTGCAGTTGCCGTTGCACGGGGTTGGGGTTTTTTTCTCCTTTCTTCTGTTATCCCACAGTTGCTGATGGGCTCAGCTTTGGCCAGTGGTGGGTGCGTCTTGGAGCCGGCTGGTGCTGGCTCTGTTAGACATAGCAGATGGTTTTGGCAGCTTCTCACAGAAGCCACCCCTGTAGCCCCCCCACTACCAAAGTTTTGCCATGCAGACCCAATACAATACCTTACTATTGCTAAATATTGTAGAGTGACTTGCTGGAAAAAAATTACTGTTTAAAGTTCAAAATCTTCCTAAGGAAAAGGCTTGGAAGGGAGGGTCCATCCCTGCAGTAGATGCATTCAGAGTAGGCCATACTTGTACTGAGATGACAGCGAGAGCCACCCCAGTGCCCTGGAAGCAGCCTGAAGCCTTTTGTCTCCCTGCTACAGACGGCAGCAAGGAAGGCTTTTCCCATCTGTGAGGAGCAAATCACAAGCTAGAACCTTGGAAATAGATTTAAAGTGCCTGAAACGGACTTTGAAATCCTTTGTGATCAGAAAGTATTGTGTCATTTAAGGAACTAAACAAATACGAACAGCCCTGAAACTTTGGAGGCCAGAAGGGCAGCACCATTTGCAAGGCAGCATCTCAGCAATATCACAGTGGCTTACTAATAGAAACACAATTTTGTACTTTTATTCTGTGTATGATGCTCATCACGTAAAGAAGAACACGGGAATGAGTAAATAACTTGTCTTCAGTTTCTGTCATAAACCTTAAATTATGGAATTAGAGAATTCTTCCTTCCTTCCTAAATGTGCAGTCTCCTAGACAGGTATAATACATACATCACTGGTTTTCTGGTAATTTTTTTTCAAAATTATATTAAATAGGTCAATGTGCAAACAGAATCTGTGCAACATGTAGTCTCGGTAATATATGACATGAAACATTAACAGTTTCAAGACAAAGCATATATTTTCTACCTTGCCTTTATATTTTGGCTGTAGCAGTCATACAGTACAGATACGAACCAATATAAAATACTTACTGGCACTATTACTCTTGAATTTTCTGTAAATCCTACTGCTGCCTGAAAGAGCTTCATCAGGAACCAAAAAGCAAACCCACAGTAGCCGCTATGAAGTGCTCTATCTATATATATATTTGTCTATCTCCTAGAATTAAAAAAAATATTTTTCTTCTTATTGTACCACTTCCTTAAAGAATTGTCTGTTGACAATGCTTTGTTGTAGGTTTGGTCCTCTGGCTTCTGTTTTTTCAGCAATTAGCAGCTGCATACAGAGCAGGTTATGGAAAAGTCCCTCCAAAGTAGCCAGTTAGATGTTACAGAAATTTCCTTATTACTGCATCTGTAATTCTACTTTTAGGATAATCTTCCAACTAGAACATTGCCTTACTTCCAGCAACACAAAAGAAGTTAGTTATTTAGAAGGAAGTAAGTGAAGTCTTCATGAACTAGCCGTTTGGCATTCAAATAAAATGCCAAACCCAATTATGAACAATCAGGTGGTGAGACCATTGGCAGCACAAGTAAACAAAAACGAATACATTTTTAATTAGCTCACAAATTGTCCCATAGCAAAGACCATTACATTCGGGGGGGGGGGGGGGGGGGGGGCGGGGAGGGGACGGGTGGACGGCATGGAAGCATAATTTGACAAGCTTTCTGCCTTCTTATCTGTGGTGTTAAAGCACAAAATCACACCCACTCTTGGAGTGGTAAACCAGTAAGAATGGCCTCCACAGAAATGTAATTGTTATTTTAATTCTACATTTACAAGACAATAAAATGCCAAGTCAGCAGTGGCCATTTCCTTTTTTGATCATTACCTGTCAGCTTTTTGTTCCTTTATCACATGGCCTCCAGTTTCATTAAAAACAAAACAAAACAAAACAAAGAAAACCAACAACAAAAAGCCCAAAACAATACACACACAACAACAAGCCTACACATCAACAGCTAAAGGGAAGTCATTCATCCCATAATTGCCCTAGCCTCAAACAAGCCATGAAGTAGTGCACACAATAAAGGCAATCTGTCCTCTTTTAAAGGGAAGTTCAAACAGCTGCCTTGAGTTTTCTATTGCATATTCAAAGTGATAATGTATGAAATTATTAACTTCTGCACTGGGGTTTATAGCATTAAGAACCCCCCATCAAGCAAACAAACTAACTATGTGGCTGGTTTTAAGGATTGCTTTGTTAGAGACTTCTGGGTCAATTGGGCTTTCAAAAAGAGCTTGGATACTTGAAACATTTCGGAAGCTAACTTAATTGAAGATGGATGGTGTCTGACATCAGAAATGCCCATTTTCCTTTCTTTACGTGTCATTCCCCGTGTTGATTTGTAAGGATACCTAAGGGTTGTATGCCAGGCTACCCAGGGGAGAGACTTTTTGGTTGTTTGACAGCTAGTGTAGCTCAGCTATAAGCCAGTGAGCAGCACAATTCATCAGGGGTTTGATCCAAAACTTGCTGCAGTTGATGGAGGCATTTCCTTTGATTTTATTACTTTGGATCAGAACCACTGCAAGTATCACTGCAACCGTATCTTGAACCTGACCAAAGGAGCATGTGTCAGGCTTTATACAAGACTGCTTAACTTCTGTTTTATTTAATAAACCAATTTCTGCAACTCTTCTTTCCTTTTTAAAATAAATATCACTGTTTACTTTTTTTTGTGCTCCTCTTACCCCCTGCCAGCCCTCATACAAATGTTATCTTATTGCTCAAAGGTGTTGACCTCTTTGCTCCTCCTCCACCCTCATAGTACTTTCCGCAAAGGGTTTGAAATCATTAAAGAGGAAATAAAGGATTTTCCTCTCCCAAATCAAGGTTCACTGGATTTTACTGTCATCCTTTTCTCCCTGTGTGACACAGAACAGAACTTTCTACTGAGATTTCTGATTTCCCAGCACCTGTGTAAAGCTTCATGTAGAAAATGTGGTTTATTCCATTTTTAGTAAACAGAGTTTCCTTCATCATTGCCATTTTTCACCTTTAGAAAAACTTTATTTGTGCAAAGGCAGCAAGCTGGTAAAATATCAGAAAACTGATCAACTGAGTTGCCCCAGTAAAGACAATGTCATCCCAGGAACCAAAATCTAAGTGAGCAGCCCAGCTGCAGTCCCACAAAGGCCCATAAATGCCCAGCACAACTTACGAAATCCACAGTCCAGAATCAAGTGTGGTTGTGCAGAAGCCTCAAATAACGCACAGGGAGACTGCAGCACTTCAGACTGGAGTTCACCAAGAACCAAGCAGGGAGCTGCCCAAGATAATCAGAATGAAATCCTAAGAGGAAAGATGCGTGTCGTAAATCCCTCTGCTTTGGGGGCACTCATGTGTCCCTAGTTTCCACTTCTGTTGTAATCTCACCTGTGTCTGAAAGTTTAACAAATTCTATTTTCCACCTGTGAGGTATTCTTTCTCCTAACTTTGAAATGGAATAATTGGGGAGTTTTAATTCCATATAATAACTGAAGCACTTTACTTTGCTGACCCATGAATGTTATCCAATGGCAATTAAATTATTTTTGCCTGTAGTCCTCTGAATACTTCAGGACACATCACTTTCCATTAGGTTATATTTCACTCACATATCTGCAAAAAAATCTTAAAGTATTGCTTGAAGGGAAATAGCCCATCTACTGTACTCTGGTATTATTATCAATGACATTCTGAAAGAATACACAAATTATTTGCCACATTCAAGTAGCCTGTAATTTAAACAAACATACGCTAAAACTGTAACCTTTGGGGCAGAATGTCTCCTTGATACTAATGCTCACTTATTCTGGCACAACAGCTGGAGGAGTCTGTAACACTAGCCTAATAGAAGCATTACTTAAGGTATATTTAATACAGAAATAACCCACTTAAATTGCTTAATAAAGATTGTATTGATGAATTAACTTTTATAGTCTCCTTTGCTGGTCCTGACTTCTCTTCAGTGAACAGCTGAAAACAATGCATTACTCTGGTTGACGTAATGTACAATGTGAAATCTATTCCTGTGAGATTTAAATGATAGGAACTTAAAGGCAACTCGAAAATTTTAAGGCATATTGCTTCAGTCACTTACACTTGCAGCAATATAATGCCCAACGTACAGAAGAAGCTGCGGAAGAAACAACACAATCGTATCGGTACTATTGTGTCCTTGCTCCAGGAATTGTACCACTTCAGCCTGACAAGTGAAAACTCACACGGCTCCCGACACAGAGGCATCTGAGCAAGCCCTACACACAGAATGAGCCTAATTGTGTGAAACAGGCAGGGACATTTGCAGATGTAAATTGAACTGTGCTGAAGGTAGTAGTAGAGTTGTAACGTTCTATAAATTACTTTCGCTGGCCTGGCTCACCACCCCTCACAGAGCTTTCAGCTTGATTCAACAGGGCTCTAAGCAACCAGGGAAGAAAATTTCTTTTAAAGAAATTTAATGCAGCAGAACTGATTAACTGGGGAACAGCCTACAAACAGGCAGCTGAGAGAATGTTCTCGGCAAGCCAAACAGCCCTGTTATGTTGGTTTTATTAATTAACATCTGGCTTCCTGCCTCTAAATTGGGTCCCCTTCTTTACTGCTTTAATGCCATGTTTTCACCACTTTTACTCTGAAATGTACCCCGAGAATGTGAGATTAAATCCTTTGGCTGTTCAGTTTCTGAAACACAAGTCAATCCACTCTAAATAGCATACAGCAACACAGCTCTAGTGGTCTCAGCAAACCTCATTTTCTTGCAGGGACTTGGTGAAGAATGGCAAAAGACAAGAGACAAAGTCCTGCACCAAGGAGAGAAAAATAATTAGTGGATTATGCGGCGTGTATAGGAGACAGCTTTTAACTGAAGAAACATTCTCCCTCATTAGGAGAGCTTGGGTAGGCATACCAGGGCAGCATTATCTCTGTGGTTTGGGCTGGTCCTAAGCAGAAAAAATAGCATACATTTTATGGCTGTGGTTTTGGAAAACAAACAAACAAACAAACAAACAAACAAACAAACAAGCCAAACCTTTACAAATGTTACAAAGCAATGCTGGCCACTGCAAGCCGCTCCTTCAACTTCTGAATATCCTAGTCCAGCCTGCAAAAATGCAGGCTTTGGTTTACTCAAAATAAAGCATATGTCTTAAAAGAGATAGACTATGTAATATAGACTTCTTTTTAGCTGATGGTTTTCAAAACACATAGCAGAAACCATTCATGTAATCAAAGGGAATAACTGAATTTGAACAGGTAAGAAAATTCTGTATTTTATCAGCTTCACAATTGCCAGTGTCTGTTATGCTGTGTTCCCTACACACTGTTTATAGTACTCACCTTGGCTAATGGCCATGTATTTTATTTGCTAATTACATTATAAGTCTTACAAGCCAAGGCTTATTTTTAAATTGTAATTGCTCATCTTGTGTTTCCTTGCCTGCTTTTCTGTCATTTAGTTTGTCAGAGATGTGTGTGTTTGTTGGGTATTGGAGAAGAATTCTTTGGAAGTGACTCTATTATCTTGTATTTATTATTCCTTCTGATGTGCTGCTGCTTTGGGAATTTCTGTTAACTCTTAGGCTGTCTTTAATTTCACAAAATGCTTTCATGTTTCACTCTTCTTATTGTTTCTGGTCTCTCACCACATACAACGCAACTTCTGTTACCCAACAGACTGCAAAATTAGTGACCAAGTTGACAATAAAAAACATCCTTATTTTAAAATAGCTTTCCTTAATATGTGCATCAAGTGATAGAACATGATCATCAATAGGTTCACATAACTTGTCCCCAAGTGGCATGTTTATTTGCTTACTGCTGAGCGACCAGTTCATCTGCTGCAAGATTAGTGGAGGTTTACAGAAAGTAAAATATATCCAGTTAATGCTTCACAAGTTAAGTTTTGTAGTCCAGTGTTACTAAATCAACTGTTTTTACAGTGTTAATGCACAAGTTGAAGCATCTTATTAAGTGTCGGCAGGCTGTTTTTATTCAGCATGTAACAGTATACTACACTGATTTCTTCACATACAAGGGTTTACTATGCATTGGTAAGACCTTAGCTGATCCCACTTTTCAAGGAAATGTATGTATACATCATGGTTTTAGTCTGCTTACTGCATTGCCTAAAGAAGCAACTGATGTCATCTCATGAAGAGTGTTCCTGGATTATGCGTTCAAGGTACACTTCACCATGAACAGAGCTGCAACAGTGATAATCTCCTGTATAGCAGATAAGGAATCTATTACTAGCAACTGTACATGAATGCATAAATAAAGGACCAGCACAGGAACTCACGGCAACTGGTAGAAATTCTTCTAGTGATTTTAGTAAGCAGTAGATCTAACTAGGAGGAAAACAGTTAAACATTCTCACAAATGTAGCTCCAACATTTTCAGTTTGCAGAATACAAATGGGAAGGACTTATCTCACCTGTCTTTGGCCATCTCAGTGTTAGGTTTATAGCCTAAGTTAGTCTTCATTCCCCCTACAGTCAGTGGGAAGAGGCAGGTAACATAGAGGAAGCCCATTTCCTTCATGGTTTGACAAAACAAGGAACCTAGGAACACTAGCTTGTGTTGGCTGCACAAGATTTGGACTGCTGAAGTTGAGATTAATCTCATCTAGTACGTTGATTTCCAGGAGAATGAATGAGACAACGAAGGCCAGTTTTGAGGGATGTCTTCTCCGTTGTTTTCTTTCCTGCTGACTTCCTTTATGGCAGTAAAGTCTATACATTTTCAGATGGCCCTAATTTTGTAACTGACCTCAATGTGGAAGATCTGTGCCAGACAGTGGTCCATGTAGCCTCTAAAATTACTCTTTTTCTAATTGATATATGCTGAAAGAAGGCCTGTACATCCAGAACTGTTCCATGTGTGACTATTAATAGCATTTCATAGCTGTACAGAGATTTAATTTGCATGGCAAGTATGTTGGGGGAGCAATATACATTAGCCTATAATATAAGACAATAAACCTTCTCAGTTGTCTGAAAAACTGTTTCAGATTTGCCAAACAAGCATTGTCACAACATCTGCTGCATAACATAAGCTACAAGCATTCATTTTATTTTCAGTAAATAAAACATTTAAACTGTTCCTGATTTCACTTAAAGTAATGGTAAAACCCATTTTTACCTCAGTGGTGGTCAGGCAGTTTTAAAAGTACCTTGCAAGTTTTAAAGTGGAAGGAAGTTATTCTGTGGTTTTGACCAATACTCTCTTTCAAAAGCTTTTCATGGATGTTATTGTTCCTGAATTTGACTGAGCTATCAGAGTTCTCTGAATTTCTAAAAGTTTCTGAGATATTTTATCGTTAAGTCATATCTATCATCAAAGAGAGATTATTACCAAATTATATTATATTCAATGTAACTATTTAAAAAGTGTGCTTACTTAATAGTTGATGAAAACAATTTTATTTGATTCGCTGAAAGATTTTACAATAAGATTTAATATTTTTCAGGAATTAAAAATAATTCTCCACTACTTTAAGCAGGGGGATTTAAAGCACTCAACACTGCAATATCTTCAAACAGTACAGGTATATTAAAGGGCTATTTCACCTTATGTAGATGAGGTAAATAATGTTATTTTCCATTGGTTCATGTAAGCTAAGCAAGCTAACATAATTTGAAATATTATTTAGTATTTTGTGTATACAAGACCTCTGTAAGGTGATGTTGGCTGGAGGTTTTGTAACTAACATGATGCTCACATTAGACGTAAACCAGTATTATAAATGAGCCTACTGAATTTAGTTCATTCCATATGCTCAGATGCAATGCTCAGGGACTCAGCACTTTCTAGAAATAGACCCAGAACTGGGAAAATAAATGGTTTTGGAGGTTTAATTACCTGCTTAGATTTGTCCAACTTTTTCACAGCTATGGATGGGATGCCAGCTTTGGGGCACTTCCAAAGACTTTCACGCCCTCTGAAGTCACACGATAGCAAGCCCTTAAATACCAAATATGAGCAGCTGTACAAGGAGGAATCCAACAGCTGTTCAGCTTCTCTGTCCTGCCAACTGCAAGCCAACACCACCAAGAAAATGTGCTGGTCTGGAGGGGCTAATCCCAGGGAGTGCAGTTGCTCCATGGTTATCAACCAGCATATGGATAACTTGATTACAGTCATTCAGGGGACCAAGCACTGAACGGGACTAGGAGGGCATCATACTTGTTGGATACCAGTGGTTAAGCCATTTTTCTCCTTTTTCTCTCGCTCTATGTCTGTCGTACATCTTAGATCACAAGCTTTTCAGGGCAAAGTTTTCCCCTGTATTATGTGCCCAGTGCAGAAGAATATCCTCACCTCTGTGACACAACTCACAGTTGAAATTTGTACATCTCCTTGGGAAGCTGAAAGGTCTAACTTTTTCCACTTTGAAAAATCTCTCCTAGGGTCATGCAGCAAGTTCTTAAAGACTGATCCACCTTAATTCATAGATCTTTCATGTATCACTGAGCTCCTTTCCTCTCCTTGTTGGAAAATGCCCCATGTTCATCAAAATGCTGTATATCTTTCAAATATAAGAAAAATGTTGTTTGGGTTTGATTTTTTTTTTTTTTTTTTTAATGAAAAGCCATATTCTATTGGGGGCTGGGGGCTGGAACAGAAGTTTTGCTTCTTTTTCACCATTCCTATTTCCCTATTTTGAGATTATAAAAGTATTGCCTAATTTCAATATTTAAAGTTTCTTCTTTTGTTACTACATACAGAAAATATGCTTTCTTTAGTGACAGTTTCAGGCTTTCAACAAACACCATCAGACATCACTGAGCATACTTCCCCTTCTGAAAAGAATTTCCAGCAATAAGCAGCAAGTGACTAAAGATATTAACAAAACCAGAAGCTCTGGAGAATAACTATGATATCCCTCACTATTCTGGTGATGGACCTGTCCCCCCCAGTTGGAAAATATTATCTCTATACAATAAATAAATACCTGGCATTCCTTCTTGGTCTCCACTTTTCTAAGTAAGTTTATTTTTTCTTAAAATGTTAACATTTTCCTTTCATTTAAAAGAAGAAAATGGAACCATAGATTTTGAATATGGTAAAACGCAATATTCACCAAAGAAGTGAAAACAAATGGGCAAGGAAAAAAAAATCATATTTTTTTTTCCTAGGGAAAGGGAAAAATTGTTTGTGCAGAATGGGGTTTCTTTTGAGGGAGGGAAAGGAGAAAAGTGTTGTGATTTTTTGACCCAGCTTGACCTGACCCTCAAGAAAATAAACAAAACCCTTACAAATATCCCTTTCCCACTACTCCTTATATCAGCCTTCCAGTACTTTCCAGTACCTAAAGGGGGCCTACAAGAAAGCTGGAGACGGACTTTTTACTTATGAGGGCAGGTAGTGTCCCGATAAGGGATAATGGCTTTAAACTGGAAGAGGGTAGATTTAGATTAGGTATTAGGAAGAAATTCTTCACTGCGAGGGTGCTGAGACACTGGAACAGGTTGCCCAGAGAAGCTGTGGACACCGCATCCCTGGCAAGGGATGTGCTCAAGGCCAGGCTGGATGGGGCTTTGAGCAACCTGGTCTAGAGGAAGGTGTCCCTGGCCATGGCAGGGGGCGTGGAACTAGACAATCTTTAAGGTCTCTTCCAACCCAACGACTCTATGATTCTATGATTCTACTCTTTGACAACTCTTATCTAAGGGGCAGGGTGAATGGCAACAAAATTGTGGTTCAGAATCTCATTGTTACCCGTTGTGTTCAAAGCTGAAAGTGAGAAAGTGCAGTAAGCAAAAACTGCAATGTTAAACAATGAATCTTTCTTTTATACCAGAATGAAAAAAAAAAAAAAATTTGTGGAACTGGAGATCATCTACATCAGTGGGGTGATCCATGGTGTATTTAAATACAGAAAAGCTGCGAGTGTTCAGTGTAAGCAGTTACTGCATATGTCAGCACAGCCCAAGCCACCTACCACGCACCCACAGAGATGCCACTTCAGTTCTGGCTTAAAACACAGTAAATTAAAACCTTGTCCTTGAAAAAGATCAAGAACAAGAATATGAATAGTTATCAGTGAATCAGTAGACTTTCTGATACTTCATTAAATCATCATACCTCCCTTTTACCGTCAACCGATTCACAACTTTGATCCTGTAGATCACTGCCAGCAATGAGCAAAGTCTTGCATCTCTTCTACAAGGCTGCTGTTGAATCAGCGCTGAAAAGTGCAACCTAGATTTAAAAACCTGAGATCTCTTTCAAAATATAGTTGCTCAGGACTCATATGAAGTGCTATAAATCACATATCAAACTAGTTAATGGCTACCTTTTTAACAGCCAGATAAGACAAATATTTCTTTCGAGCACCCCCACTGTTGGCACTAACTTAGATCACTGACACCACAGAGAGCTCATCACTGCTTCAAAGGGTAGAGAATCTGTGCCTGAATTATTAAAATATTTTCTTTCTCAAAGAAAAATATTCTTTCTATAAGAAAAGTATACTTATCTTTTAAAGCAGTATATTGCAGCAAAACTGCAAAGATCAAAATGTAGCAGTGAGAGGAAGCAAGAAAAGGACACACATTGCTATGCCCTGCATAAAAACAGGAGGCTTTTGTGCTTAGAAAGAGGAATTTAAAAATTCATTACACTGGAAGTGATACAGTGGGTTAATTCACTGCCCTTTGGAGACCTGAATGTATTTGTGCAGAGAATGTGTTTTTCCAAATCCCCAAACCACCACCACACAACTTGGCACAGAGGAGAACAGCTGCAATGCTGCAGGTCAGGGGGACGTGCATTGGCAGAGGCCGAGCTGGGGAAGTTTGTTCAGCACCTGCCTGCATCGTGCCTGGCTCTAGCCGGTGCTATCAGTTTCTGACTTGGTTAAAATCATTCAAAACTAGCACATCCACAAATCTTTCTGCAAGATAACTATTGCCAACAGGAGACTGCATTTGCCTTCATGCCTGGAATTTCTTCCACCAGCATGTATTTTCAGTTTTTTATGAGAAAAGGAGGGGAATAGAAACATGTATGTTGTTATGCAATTTACGCAGTAGAAAATGCTTTAAAATAGTAAATTGATACAAGTATTTAAGAACTGAATTACATGCACTACATTAATAAACTAGATCATGCAAATAGTCTCATCAAAGACAAAATCCACTGAATTCTGCTTGGATTGTCAAGGAGTTCCTATTCCAAATGGTTATTTACATGGGATCTGAATGATCAGCCAACCTTAGCTAGCCCCTTCAGCTACTGTGTTTAGAACACAAGACTCCAAGAATACACTTGGGAGGCAGTGAAGTGACTGCTTCTTACTGTCCAAAATTGTTTGACCTGCACAGCATATGTGTCTTTGCAGGGGAACTTGGCTGATCACCTTCATTTCTATGTAACAAAGGGATAAGACATGTGATTAAGGTTCCAGTGGTTCTGTTAATAAACTGTGTATATAGGATCTGATTGCATGTTTTGCTAAAAAGGAGCCAAAGCCAAAGCAAGATTCCTTTTACAGACATTATGAGATGATCCATGCCCTCCATTAAACCCACCCACTCACTGTTGTGTTTTCTGTAACTATTCTGGCTCTCCTAGTGCACTAGGCACCTGGGAGATGTTATCAGAAAAATATAATTTAGTACCTTTATTATCATTATCCTGTAGACCAATGGTATGAAACTCATTAGCCACCAGAAAAGCAGTATTATCAACCTGCCAACACAATATTCTTATCCATGAGTTCTTTTTTCATAGTAGACTTTATTTGTATGTGAAGCATTTATTTAGGAAACAAGAGACATAGGATTGGCAACAAGATCTGGCAGGACATGATAAAATATTTGGCTGCTAACAGATGTGTGTACAATTTGACGGTCAGTCCTTAGCTATGGGTTATAAGGGCAGTGTTCAGGGAGTAGCTGATTTAAATCTTCTCAGGTCAAGATGATCCTGTATACAGCGGTGTTACTTTCTGGGTAGGTATGTTAGAAAATCAGCTATTGCACTGAACAAAGTAGGAAAATTACTAACCCTGTGGTCTCCAGCAAAAGTTCTTCCACAATGGCAATGGACATTTAGCTACACATATTTATGTGTGGTGACTTCTGTGTAATGAGTGTGTTCTGAGCAAACATGACAGACTGGACCTCTCTGGAAATTTGGGCAAAGCCTAGGTTGACTCTTAATCACTAAATAGTTAACATGAGTAGCTAATTGGGCAAAAAGGCTAATGCAGGGTTCAAAAATATGAAGGCTGAGTAAATGTGGGCACCCAGAAGTCCAGGCAATGCTCCATCTTACATTTAGAGACCTGCGTTCTGCATTCATCTTGTCTTGAGCAGGAAGCAATGTAGCAGACAACCTGACTCTCCTCCTACGCAATTCAACTGACCAAAAAATTCAGTTAACGCCATTTATCTGTGGCTCAAATCCCTTTTTACTGTGTAAGCGTAATCCCTCTCCATTTCACCAGAATCTTTTGAATGACTGTACACAGATTGTGGTAAGAATCAAATATATATATTTTGGCTTCTTAAGTCTTCTGTTGGCTAACCTTCAACTCAGCTCAGAGCAGGTATTGGTCTACATATCACAGAAGGTGAGAAAATCGCAGGAAAGAATGGCAGGTTATCTAAGGGCTAACTGAAGGTCAGTGAAGCCAGAAGTTTTTCACATACAAAGCATCATTAGAGGAGCATTAGAACCAGTGTTACATTTCATACACTGGTACAAGAAATGGGGTATACCTGCTAAATTAATTAATGCCAAAGCAGCCAAAATAGACTTCATATGTAAAAGCAAATAATAATAATAATTATCTTGAACAGGACAATGTTTTCATAAGTTTAACATGTGTAATGGAAATTTTATATGAATTTTACATACATGGAACTTACCTATATGGAACTTACATAATGCAACAACAAGCTGTAAAAGTGGTCAAATTACTGTGTTCATTCCATAGTATTTTTACAAGCCATAACCCACAACTGCTGCACTTGTACATGCCACTTTTCTCAGCTGCACTAAAAGGAGTAAAGTAATCATTATGCATTTTAAGTGCTTATTTGGCCCACTGTTTCTGGTTAAAACCAGGACTTTGCAAATTTTAATTTCATACTTGTGCCATTCATTCTCTGTGTCATACTACATATATTTAATGGGAAGAAAGTTATTGTCATTTGGCTGGTGTAGTCAGTACTTCTGTACACTTTACAGGATAAATATTGTTTTCTTTTCCCTCTTCGGAGCAGATTCTAATAACCTTACTCATATCCACCTGTATATTGCCATATAACTAATTCCAATTAAGTCTATATAATTGCTTTTAAAGTGTTATTCACTGAAAAGGGATCAAGATTTTATCCTTTGTTTAGATCTCACAAATCACTAAAACTTCAGCCTGCAATACTTATAGAATTTAGCATGACTATAAATTTAGTGACATAACCACCAACTTTTACTGAAGTAATGAAAGACTTTTTTATCAACATCAAAGGGAATGGGGCTGTACCTTATGCCAACCTAGTCATAGTCCGTAATCTTCATAAGTACTCAGCCTTCTTCCTAACCCTGCTCTAAATTATGTCAAAGGAAAAAATCCCGGTAATTTCAAAGGAAACACCTATAACTAACAAGACATGGTTTTGAAAATCTTATATACAGTTAGTATTTCAAATTGAGCATCTGAACTACACCTCACTACATATACTTACAGGAAAAACATATTGAGATCAGAGCTGTTTCTGTTAATGATCTTTCAGATGGTTTTTGATACAAATGCTAATGCAAAAGAGTAGGAAGAAGAGTAGAATAGCCTTGCTGCATTTGTTTGAAAGAAGGCATAAAAGAAGAAATGTGATATACTGCTCCTAGTTAAATCAGTGGTACAATTACTGTTGACTTCAGTAACTCAAGGATCTAGGAAGATGTATTTCAAGTTACTTAAAATCTTCAGAATATTCCTTCAATGAAGTAGCTCAAAAAAGAGTAAAATCCCATTTAGATATTGATAGATCAATCACTGTTGCAGAAATATCATATGCAACAAAAATGTAGCAAAAATTTACCCCTTGCTTGAAAGCACATTTTCTCAAAAACATGTTAGAAATGTATTTCTGACAGCTAATTAAAGCTATCCCATTCTATCAGTCATGTTTGTGTGAGGTCCAATAACATCTAAAATGAAATGCATTATGAAAGCTACACTTTAACAGTCAAATTCATTTTTTCTGGTATATCCAGAAGTTAAAATCTTGGTTTCAGTGACTACAATGGAAATTTTGCAATTAATTTTAAAGAGCTGGGACTTTACCAGGCTGCAGACATTGTTCAACCTCCCTTTTTTCTAAAGTCATAGTTATTAGCAGGGTAGTCTGGGAAAATTCTAGATGCCCTTAGGCAAACAGGTTTTGACCATATAACCTTTTAGTCTTAGCTGAATCTCTTACACAGATGAAAATGTTATCCCAATTCCCAACCAAAACAATTTCTTCCTTAAACAAAGCAGATTATTTCTGAGAAGACTGTTGTTGCACAAACACCCCAATGTTCTTACTTTCAAGTCTATGCTTGAGTTATCTGTTTGAGAGCAGTTCCATTCATACAGCTGTATCCCAAACCTGTATCACCTGCAGAATAAAAGGGATAAACCATCCCCCCGTGAAGCCCTAGGCACAATCTGTCTGCAGGTATGTGAAATTAAACTTATCAGTATCTGAGTCTGTCCCCCTAAGAGGAACAATTGTTTCACTCTGGCAGCATGGTCTGTAACTGTCATTAGTTCTCTGCAACCCACTTGTATTTTTTCATAGAATCTTCACTTTCCAAGACTCTCCATGTTTCTTTTTTTCTTTAGTGGATCTGCATGATGTAGAAACCTTTCAGACCTTTGAATTTGTTTCTTTTCACAAATAGTTGTTAAAAAAAATGTTTGTATAAATACCTGGAGAATGAGGTTGTCCTGCAAACAATGTGGTTGCATGACCAAGAAGTAAAAAGGCAAGGAAAAATATTCCAGCAAAGAAGTTAATAGAATTCAACAGCAGGTGTATCTACATGTAAGCCTGTAGGACCAACACAGAAACATAAAGATTGTTTTAAAATGCAGTAAGCTAGCCATGTACTTTAACTTCAGCTTTAAAACAGTGAAATTAAATGGACGTAGCAAAATGGACAGTTAGAAAATGCCTACTGTATAACCAAGCCATAAAATTCCAAAATATTGAAGTATATTTATGAAGCATAAGAAGTTAATGAAGTAATAAGTAATTTAAATGCTGCATTATTTTTTTTAGTTTTTTAAAAATGTGAAATAGTGTTAATACAGGCCTCAAAAGAACTGCTTCTTCCATATAACAGGATTATACTGTTACATTCATATTTTGCAGAGAATCTGTCAAACACAGACATTTACCTTACCTTACCTACCAACAAATGTGTACTTGTGCACTCCTGTGGTGCTGTAAGAAATCATCCTAACTTCTGACCCACGCACTGCTCTTGATCCTGACAGTTGTGGGGTATCACTGGCTCAGTGAAACAGAGGATGAACTGTTCTCATGAGTCTTTGTAGGTGGTGCATGATTATTTGAGAATGCATAGAAGAATTCATAATAGTATAAAAAGTGGACACAAAGAATACCTTTACCAATTGCATTACGAAGAGGCTTAAAATTAAATGCAGTTCACCTGTTTTGCACTTTGGCTAGAATACAGTAGTTTTAATCAGATAAGTTAAAGAATAAGCATAAGAAGTCAATATTTCCTTCAGAAAAAATAATTGTTGACGTCAACAAAACTTGTATTTGTATAGCAGAAATCAGCTATGTTAAATTTTTACTTTAACCACTAAATTTAATTATTTTTATTTATTAGTATATTCCTTATATAACTAAAAGTTTCAAGTATCAAATATCAGGTATTCAATGTGATATACTGTGATGTATTTTAGCAACAGTAAAGACTTGGATCAGTTAAATGTTTATTAAAACTGAATGCTAGCCAGTGACACCAGAGATGGCTTCCCTTTTTATGAATTGACACACAGACCTCATCTGAGAACAGAGGCTCTCTGTGGCTGAAAGAAAAAAAAGGAAAACAGTTGTGGTACAGAGTCTTCCCTTGATCACTGTCTAAATCAACGAAAACTCTTGCATGACTGCTAATTCTTCTTGCATCAACTGACAGTGCATGCTCACTAAATCCATACATGTGATAAGATTCTTTCAGAGCATATGAAAGGATATTCCTATTAGCCTTTTCTTTTTGACAGTTCCCTGACAGATGTGCCATTTGGATTAAAATATTTCTTTTAATTGCAAGAGAGAAGAATAGGTAGCATCACTGGAGGTAGCTGTGCCATAGGACCACCATAAAATGACTGCTATTTGTTAATGTCATTTACAAACTGCTAAAGTAACATTAGTAAGTGAAAGCACTTGATGCTAAGGGATTTAACCATACAGTATAGAAACTTTATAGACAGATCATTAATCTCTGACTGCAAAGAGTTAGACTTGATTTTATGCCAAATGCTTGACTCTTTAGAGTCTGCCAAATGCTAAATGGCAAAAGCTAAATTATAGAAGAAATACATATTAAAATAATACCATTTAAATTTTACATCTACTGTGAGAATAGGCAAACACCATCACATTTTTAACATAATCTCAAAATGCAATTCCTAATCCAATAAAAACATCTAATAAAAATTGTCATAAAGTTGTAATAAAATTAATTAATGTGTTGTGTACCACATTATGTTTTCATTTCCTGCTTGTTAAAACAGCAGGTTTCACCACTCTTTCTCATGTGTTACATTTCTCTCACTTTTCTCAGTATTTGTGTGTGGGCACAAGAAAGTACCAGCCTGTAGCTGAAAAATATACATGTTCTGCTAATAACAACACCTGACAATAAAAAAAAATATTTCATCACAGTATTTCAAGAAGGAAAAAGATTTTTTTCACTCTGTATGTGGATTGAGAGAGGCAGAGGGCTCTTTTCAGACCATCTAGTTTAGCTATTTAAAAGGATATGAAAAGTTTGACAGACAACTGAACAGTTCATGTTGCCCACTCTCTGCCTGGCCCTAGTTCCCTGCACAGTTAAAATGGGGAGAAATCGTCATGTTTCCCAAGAGGTGTCTGCAGTGGCTGAAACATGGGCTTTGGCATCCCTTGGAAGAGAGCTGTGATGTGGAGAGGATCCACAAGCAGCCCAGACTCCTATCAGCACAGAAGCGGGGCACAGACGAGTGCGCTCCAGGGCCGGGGCAGGAAAGCTGACTCATGGGGCAATCTAGCTAAATTGTCCATGTCTAAACTCATGAGTTGAAAGAGCTGGGCTGGGAGTCACCTGTCATCCTAGGAGGGACACGTGTGGTGACCTGCATCCATAGAACTTCATCACCTGCAGCTGCAGCTGATGCTTTTGAGACCAATTCCTAGGCTTTGCTATGCCCCAAACTGCGCCTGGCAATTGTAGGAGAGAGTACTACTGGGCACGGGCCAACATCGTGAGGAAGGCCCTGCCACAAATCAGCACTGCCTAGCCCCATGCTTTCACAGGGGTTAGTGAAGTGTAGCAAGACATAACCTGTAAGTCCTCAGCTTCCCAAGAAGATGGGAAGCGATCGCACTCAGGGATCCAGTAAGAGTTATTTCCCAATCGCCTGTCTGAGGATGCCAAATGACTCACAGTATCAGCACACCGAACCTTGTGTGACACTATATGCATAGAGCAGTGTTCCCAAAGCTAAGTAAAGCAAGTTACTCAGCTAACATGAAGAGCACGGTGCTCTTAAAACAGATGCAAGGATTACAGCAGAAAGAGGAAATCTCCAGTTTCTAGTTCTGCTTCTTGTAAATTACTTTGGCTGATACTAAAAATGTTACAGAAAACAATTCTGTAGCATTCTTAAATTAAGATTATTAGGTGGCAGGTATATGAATCAGAATGACTGGCATTTACAACTCAGAGTGAATTCAAAAAAAGAAACTCACTTCAATGTAATTAGATTATTTACAGGTGGTTGCTTTCATTTTATTACAAATAACTTGCATGTGTAATATCTATTTAGAGGAACTGCTGTGCTAAAACAGTTACATATTTCTGATGAGGAACAAGAAAAAAGGTCCATTTCCACAAAATATGCATTATAAAAAAGTCTTATAAGGATTGTACTTTATCTCAGAAGCTTAACAGAAACCTACATTAAAATTAATTTTTTTTTTTCTGTCCATTTGTCAAAGCACTTCATAAAACTATTGTAGGAAGCATATTTACTTGGCTTTTTCTGATAAGAAAAGCACACTTAAGATATGTTCTTAGACTTGTAATACCTCTGAAAAAACGTATAATTTCTTACCCTTTATTTTTTTCCACTTATACCATGACCTCCACTGTTCTATATGCTGTTCAAACACAGTAAAGAAGACAGCACCTTCCCTGGCAAGCTTCTCCTTTAAGAGGCTTCATCCTGGGACACAGAATGGATCTGACAAAGTTGTAATTGTAATCCATGTCTTCTGATTCTTGCTTCAAGAAAAATTCCTGACGGACTATGATGACTTAGCTATGCTTGATATTGTAATCACTTGGATTAGCCTTGCTATGGGCTTATAATGGATTTTCACTGAATTAATCGAGGTAGTATACTTCAGGAAATTTCTTTGTGTTAAAGCTAATTCTTTTAGGTACCTGGGGATATATTCAGCTGGCAACACACAGCCATGCAGTGCCATTGAAACACGTGGGGCATCTGAGAGATACAACACAGGGACCATTGCTGCATTCAATTGGAAACACAGGTGAGGTACCATATGCTGTACTGATGGGTCCTCATCAGCTATGTGTGAGCCCTTGGGTGAAAGGTCTCAGTCTCAAACAGAGTTCCAGCCTGACTGCTTTGCCATTTTAAATAAAAATCCATCCAACACCGTGCTGGATTGAGACCTTGTATCAAAACTCAAAATGGGTTAGGCAACTTGGTTCCAAAGTGCACGCAGAGTATAGAGGAGATTTGGGCAAGCACCAACATGGTACTGGTAGTTCCTTATTTTTTCATGCCATTTGCCTTTAAAGAACCCAAAGGTTTTAGAAATTATAAGAAGGATCTTAAACGTGCAGACTTTACACCAGTGCACAGAAGTTTGGGGTTGAATGCTTCCTCCAGAGGCCATAAAGATGTGCAGTACCTCTAAAGATAAGGTCTGCTGGCAGGGTGGCCCTTTATCAAAAGGAAGTTGTCTACAGTATAGATGGGAGTGTAAAGAAAAAGAGCTGGCATATCTTCATAAAGAATTGTGTAATAAACTCTATTTTCTATAAAGCTTTCTATGAGGAAACAAGGGCCAGTGCAAGGAGGTGTGCTCGTGCCCCAGAGGGACTTGGGATGAAATGTTAAAATAAAATGAATCTTTCATTCAAAAATAGTAAGTCGACCTGCCAAAGTCAAAACCTGAGGTTAGAAGTCGGGATTTTTGAACTTCAAGGGTTTGAGTTTGCAGTGAGAATTCACTGAGATCACATTATCAAGTTTTTCCTGAAACACAGACAGAGAGATTATTCTTCCCTGGAAATTATCTGTCTGGAGGGGGCTGGAGTCCTAAGTATTAAATGAAGTAAGATGCAGCACTAGAGAATGGAAATGAGGGAGGGAATGCAGGCAGGATGGGAGCATAAAACTGAGAAAACAGCTGAAAGCTTTAGGGAGAGGGATAAGTGAAAGAAATAAAACCATGAAGGATCGTATAAAGTAGAAGTGAAAGCCCTCAGGGTTAATCCAGAACCACAAAGTAGCCAAAGTAGCCTTGCTGTTATTAAATACCATGTTTTGTATAACTATCACTTAAACCATCTCTATAATGGGATACGGCAGCCGCATGCCAGGGCACAGTGACACTTAACAAACAGCTGAGGAGAGGAAGGATATAATACTTTCTACAGGATGAACTTCATGAGTTTATGATGTAATGAGCTGAGTCAGAATCTGGCTAGGGTGCTGTAGTTAAGCCTTTTAATCTTGCAAAAAAGGTACTACTAGTTATTTAACAACCCCGATATTACTTTTACATCTCACCTGGGAAAAATCCAGTGCCCTCTACCACCTAACAGCTCTAGCAGTAACTTGGACCTCAGTTCAGTAATGTCTCTAAATTAAAAAAAAAAAAAAAAAAGACCCACTGACATTGTTTCCTCCTGTCGTTTTTTTCTTGGTATTCTTCCAAGTAGAACTGATCTCAAGGAACGCTACCAACTCTGCAAGGTATGACAGGGTTGCATCCAAGGTGGTGCATCTCCCAGAAATATCTGGCTAGGACCGAATATAAAAAAGCCTTCTACTCTCAGGTCTTTGAACTTGTACAAGCCAAAACAGTGTGGGAATGTGTTTCCATGCTTTTGACCTTGTGCTCTAAATTGTTGGCTCTCATCCGATTTAGGATGAAAGTTCACATTATTTCCCTCAGGAATAGACAGCAGTATTTGCCCTCAGTTATGTTTTCCCTAATTTACTCAGTTTGTCTTAATTGTATTTACGAGGAAACTGGGAGGACATATTAAAAAAATAGACATTTTTATTTAAATAAATACTAGTGACTACTGTGACTGTAAGTACTGTGACTACCGTGATGACTACATTTGGTCAAGAGGCATCCTAAGTTCAATTTTTAGCCTAATTTAAAATTGCTTTGTAAGAACTTACCTACAGTAAAAAAAAATGACAATAATTCAACTCAGTTTGTTCAATTAAAAGATGCAGACTTCACATGTAGACTTATATCAGTTTAAAACACATAAAGCAGCACTGGCTTGCATCCATGCTAACGTGCCATTTCTTTCATCCCAGAAATGAAATTTTGTTAGGACTCAGTGATGGTCTTGCAGCAGCACTGCTGAGTATTTTCTCCAGTGTTTCAGTTGGCACAAACACATGATGTTACACCCCGCAGAGATATTCCACTGCATTCCTGACATATTTTTGGTCAAAGGCTTTTGGGTTTTAACTATCTGTGCTTTAAATAATTTTGTTTCTTTGTAGGGATCAGAAGTAAAAACAGGGTTCCATATTGAGCAACTTGCAATTTCCAGTAGGAAAAATCTCCATTCCCTGGCCAACCCTTGCTGGACCGCTGACACAAATAGTAAATTCTGTGCAATATTACTTTGGGTGCAACCACTACAGATAAAATAAAATTACTTAATGAAATAAACTGCAAAGAATAAATCTGAAAGGCTTTTCTTTTCAGAGAATTGTAAAATCAGGTTGGACCACTGCTATGCCTGGCAGATGACCTAATCTTACATCCTGTACACCTAAGGTACCTAAACTCAGCTCTAGGTGCCTAAATTAAGTCACTTTCATAACAAGCCCAGGTAAGGTGTTCTTGACTAAAACATAAAGGCCAGGTCAGTTTTGATCTGAAAACACCTTCAAGCAGATTTTTTTCCCAAACTTATTGCTCAGATATTCAAATTGAGTTATTCCATGTTCAACTCCCAACCTTAGTTCCTTGTGCTTTTTGTACCACTATTTTCTCTGAAGAAAGAATATATGCAATGCCCCTTCATTGGTATACGAAAAAGGCTGAGATCCACAGGACTTGTTAATGGTATTATTCAAAGCTTTAAAGTAGGCAGAGACGGCTACCCGTGTATCTGGCAGCAGCACAGAGCTCCATGTGCCTGTGATTCAAGTACCTGTCCAAAGACCTGCATAGGTGTTAAGCATCCCAATAGCGCTGTGATTTTACAGTGCACTTTTAATGACGTTATGACTACACTATTATCAGTGATAAATGCTAGCTTAAAGCCAGGCTATTTGTACAAGCTGCAATCATGTTTAGATTACCAGGTAAAACACACATTAATTTTCTCTCTCTGCCAAGTATTTTTTCCCGTCCACAAAGGATTTTTGTGATTTTCCTTTTTTTTTACTTAAGAAAAATAAAATTGAGATGGAAGTCAAAATTAGTTCATTTGTAAAACATTTGTTTTGCATCTCCCTGAACTACTGCCCACACTGGAGCCACTTTAATTTCAAAATTTATTCTAGCTTGAAAAGTAACACCATGTATTACGCAGAATAGGAGACAACAGGCAGTTTTACTTATCTCTCAAATCATACAAATGAAACTCAGGTTTTTGTCACATCAGCAGGCAATGATTTTCCTATCTTTATAAAAAGGTGGAAGTAAATCTCTGTTATACAGTGAGCTTGACTTGCAATGTCAGCATCATCAAGCTAGAGTTACTTTTCCCAAACAAACATTAATATACATTTTTACATATATACATTTTTATTCATGTATATAACAAATGGAGACATTTCTACCCACAGTTCCATGACTGTTATAGTGATCCTCATTCTCCACCGTCATTTTGACCTTAATTCACAAAAGAAACAGACTTAGGGTTCTGTGTCTAGAAATACCTTATAAGCAACCACACCTTTCTGAGAAGTTTCTGTATTGAAAAGCTACCTCTTAAATTTCCTTTAGTTCTCCACTGTCATTGAATAAGGATGTCCAAACACGAGTAGTGTACATAGAACAGTACGTTTTTAGCTATGTTTGGGAACAGAGGGAAAAGGATTAAGAGATGCCCCTTTTAAAACCTTTTACTTTCTATTTCTGTGAAACTTACTTCTAGTTCAATGATATCCAGTGTTGTAATACAATGGGTCAATTAACGTTTTCTTCATACAGCAGTGGGTCAAATGTGTTTTTATAACTCACACAACTTTTATTGTGCTATAACTTCATCTATTCCAAAAGAGTCATCTCTGAGATAGACAAGCATCAAGAAAGCAAACAGACCCATTTTATGGAGACTCGTTGAATTTGGTTCCTCTTCAATATGCAGCTGTTTACAACGTTGCTCCTTATCAGAAATTCTAAGAATTCAAATAAATATTGTAAAATTTTAAACAAATGTTTTTGGACTAGATGACCTTTAAAGGTCCCTTCTAATCCAAACCTTTCTATGATTCTGTGATTTTCTTTATCCGTGGAAACAAAGAAACTATCAGAAGCTATCAGAACCCACCTGCAGCCTTCAGGTACTTATCTGCCTGTTTTAGTGAGTAGTCTGTCTAGTTTTTTGTTTTCACAGACTTCCTAATACTTGAATTAATGTTTTAATTAAATGTTAAGAAGGTTCTCAACTACTATTGAAATCTTTTTTCCTTATTAATATTTTACATCCAGGAAATGAGAAGGCATGGGTAGAAGAGGAAAGGTCAGCACAGACAAACCCTGAATCCATCTTTAGGTTTTACAGCCTGCCTGGCTGTATAACATTCTGGACATTGTGAGAATTTAGACGTGCCTCAAAGATGAAAATTTTAAGGCATGAGATCATTCATGGATAAAAGTACATTTTAAAACAAACATGTTTTCCTGACAAATATTTTTATGAGGCAATTAGCAGCCCTTCCCTTTACAGTTCCGTTAGAAAATAAGCAGACAACGATTCACTTCCAAGCTGCTGATGAAAAAATAAGGACTCAGAGGAAAACAAAGCAGACAGGGACAATACTGTTGATATAAATGAGTGAATACATTCCATTGACAATTCAGTTTGTCAATGAGACTCTAAATAGCCAAAAGAACAGACTCGTAGGGAAAGTAAATTTCCTGCTGAACTCTGGTATGTGGTATAGAATCAAGATTAACATCTGAAAATATTTTTTTCAGAACCTAAAATTACTAAAATATATTGGTTTATAAATTGCAAAGGGACTTTATGAAACATTTTGGTTTTGATGATGTTGAAATAAACTATTTTAAAATTATTAAAGTGTTGCAGTCTAATATTACATTTTAGATGTGCAAAACAAAATGTAGTAAAATATGAAATATTACATATGAATTAAAGTGATTAAATACCCTTCCTAAAATCTAACCCAAAAGGTACTGTAATTATGATCTTTGATTAAAAATAAAATGCCCATAAAATCCTATATGCTAGTCTATAAGTTAATATGACAGCAGTTTGAAGTGATTCCATTAGAAGTACATATTGACACAATCACTAAAAACATTCTAATTTTGACAGAATAGCATTTCACCTCAAAAAGTGTTGACTAACTCTCTGAAATACTTTTGGTCTCTTATGTTAAGATAATGGCCTAATGCTGGGTTGTGCATCATGATAACTCATAAATTCATGGGAAATTGCATTTTATACACACTGCATACAGCTTAGGACTCTGTTCTGCCTTTGGAAGTGACTCACTGTGACACACACAGAGACACATCTGGTATTTATAGTTTCTTTTGTCCCAGCTTTGGATGCCTTTGCTTTCATATCAAGTCATAAAGATCCTAGGGCAATGTAGAATTTCCTGAAAATAGTTTAATTGCTCACTGACATTATCTTGAGTGAAATCTAATTTAAAATGAAGACTTTGCAGGTCTTGCCAACTTGTGAAACATGCAACACTACATTTATTACTGAGTAAGAGAATATCTGTCATGGCATTTAATCCACTCAACATGAAACAAAAGGATGGTATTCTTCATTTCCAGCTCTAACCATATAAAAGTTAGATGTCTCAGTCTAAGCTATTGACCTTAAGCTGCTTCTGTGGTCAGCAGAGAGAAATAGCCATTTCACATGACAGTTCATCTGACCTTTCTTAGGTACATATTTTAAGATGAGATGAACAGTCCTCTAGGGAGTTAAAATAAAATAAACTGTCATCTAGAAATCTGATATCTATATCTAACCTAATCACCTGAGGCTTCCTCTGCAGTCAATGGAGAGAAATAGGCTTCCTTGCATGACCTTCATTGTCCCCAAGGAATCTAACCTCCTGCAACATGCCTCAGCCAGGCTGCAGAAGTCTGGTAGGAGGCTAAAACACTGAATCCCTGCATGCAGCAAAACTCTGTAACCCATCTGTCAAAGAGCGGAGCTCCCCATCAATCATCTCAAATGCTCTCGCTGTTCAGGCCTGACACCTTACTCTCTAATTTCGCCAGGGCATCACAGTGCCTACCCATGCTATTCCAAATGCTCACATACGTACTGCAGCAATGATACAGCAAAGGATCATCAAAAAAACCCTGGTAAATAAGGAGCTGGGAAACATCCCATCTGTATTTTGTACTGGATTAAAACTTAATGTTACAGTGATGTAGTTCGGAATTAATCACATCAACTTCAGTGCAGTTATCATGGCTGGGAGCCAGTAGGAGAGGACAAAAGCAGTGTTTGTGAGTCTTTCTTCAGCTTATGGCAGCTGTTTAGCTCATCTTTGATCATACTTATTTTTTTGCAGTTAAGCTTTTTGGTCACACTATCTTTGCTGTTCCAAACAGAGATAGCTGTTCCAAACAATACCCACGTTCACATGCTAGCAAAGGTATTTGTGCATGTGGATTAGCTGTGTTTTGCTTGTCATGCACTTACTCGCTTTTGTGTTGGTTTTGTTTTGTTTACAAAAAGATATTCAGCTACTCAAGGAACATAAGCAACAGCATATGACATAGCAGAGCAGCTGTACACGAGAGTTAACATTGGCAGCGTTCAATTGTAGCGAATAGGAAGAGCTATGCCATCTTAGGTCAAGACAAGAGGCTGGTAGCTAATTTAATACAACAATGAGCAGCAGATGCTCTTAGGAATGAGTATCAGGACAGGGCATGCCTGTGGCAATGCATCCCTAGAATACACTTCCAGTTTTCAGTACTTTGTGTTTCAAAGACTTCCTGAGCTGGTGTGAGTGTCTTTGCATTTAACAGCCCTGAAAGGATTTTCTTGCATGTTGTCATGGTTTAACCCTGGCCAGCAACCAAGCACCACGCAGCCACTTGCTCCCTTTCCATCACCGAGAGGGATGGGGAAGAGAATCGGAAAGGAATGTAAAACTCAAGGGTTGAGATAAGAACAATTTAGCAGGTAAAGCAAAAGCCAGCTGAGCACACAAGCAAAGCAAAGCAAGAAATTCATTCACCACTTCCCACCGGCAGGCAGGTGTTCAGCCATGCGCAGGAAAGCCGGGCTCTGTGACCCGTAACAGTTACTCGGGAAGACAAACGCCATAATGCCAAATGTCCCCCCCCCCTTCCTTCTTCTTCCCCCAGTTTATATATGACACCATATGGTATGGAATATCCCTTTGGCTAGTTTGGGTCACCTGTTCTGGCTGTGTCCCCTCCCAGTTTCCAGTGCTCAAGGAACTGAAAAGTCCTTGATTTAGTACAAACATCACCCAGCAACAACTAAAACCATCAGTGTGCTATCGACATTGTTCTCACATCAGAGCCAAAATACAGCACTGTGCTAACTACTAAGAAAAAAATTGACTCTATCCCAGCTGAAACCAGGACACATGTGAACTTACCACTTTTTTAATCCATATAAACTTTCATCATTGCAAGCATCCAACAGCACAAAGTCCCCTGGCTCAATTATACACTGCATGAAGAATCCCCTCCCTGTTTTCAGTCGCCAGTTGTTAGTTTTTTTTGATACTGCCTGGGTTTTATGGTCAAAGAGATACAAAATGATTGTTCCTTATTAACCTTCTCCAGCTCTTACATGATTTTGTAGACCTGCACCGTGTGCCCTCTCATTCATCTGTTCACAAGGCTTGAGTGCCAGCCGAGTCATTTCTCAATTTGAAAGGTTCCATATCATTGATCTTCTTGTTCTTTTTGTGTGTTTTCCTTTTCTACTAAAACATTTGTAAGCAAAAAGGAACCAAGAGACATAAAAGTTTATCAGGGTGAAGGATAAATAGAAAAGTATGTATTTTTAAGAAGAGTATATTTTGGGGACATACATTAAGGATAAATTGAAGCCTAACTATGATTATTTTTTTTCCCAGGGGAAGGTGGTAGCAGCAGTTAAAACAGCTCAAAAAACTCTTTTTCCTCAAATATTTTCATCTTTTTTGGGTAAAATCTATACAGGCATACTTCTCATAAGTGATAATAAAACACTTCCATAGAAAATTAAGAAATTATTACTCAGCAACTATGACTTTTAACCTTCTCCAAATCACATTTCAATAATATGCACAAGAGTTTCAGATGTGCTACCTAAGGCTGCCTTGGATCTTTTTTGATGTTTTCCCATAGAAGTTCCAGGAGGTAAGGAAAATAAAATGCTATGCAAATATTTGAAAAGGATAGCAAGAAGCCTGTTGTAATGATAAGCTGTCAGGTTGACACTGAACTCAGGCAAAACAAGCATTGAGTCCAGCTGATACAGGACTCAGCAAAGAGCTAAAGGAAGGAAATAAATTTGATGTCAATCTAAGAAAATATACAGAAAATAAATTCTGTCAAACTAGCGATAGTTTTTTAATGGGATTATGGGTTGATTGATGAAGAAAATTGTATTAACCCTGTCTTTCCCCTCAAACTTTCTACTTTAAATTACCTTACGTTTAATTAGATGATGCTACATTAATGTGGCTCACTAAAATTTAATGGGGCATAGACCTATGGATTAAAAATGGATAACAGACATCCTTCAAAATATTGTTATAAAATGAGACAGTCTCTATGGAATTGCTCTTGACTGTATTTTACTTAACATTTTATGAAAAATCTGGAACAAATCACAAAACAATCACAGTTAAAGTTTGAAAGTGATCACTGTAAGAGTCATAAATCATGAGGAGTTCAGGTCAGTGGTACACAGCTGGGAAGACTGCATGCAAATCTTAATGTGGTCAAGCATGAATAGTCACGTTGACCAAAGCTCCCTTGTGTTGATGTTTCCACAAGGGCTAATACAATCTTTCCATGTAGAAAGCATCGTGAGTAGGTGCTCAAAGTTCATGTTATCTCAGCATTTGACCTTCATGTAACTGCTCCTGTAATATTTTGTTTCGTTCTTGTGTCACTCTTTAAAAGGATAGTGTTGTTCACAGAAACTAGGATTACTTCAGAAATAATTCAGAAACAGAAAAAAGAATAATCGTTCTTTAATAATTCATTATTTCATAAATCATTTTGCTCTACTATGAATTTACCTTTTTTTGGTCACTGGAAGCTGAAAAATGCCCACTGAATATAGCTGAGAGTTGAGTAAAACAAGAAAAACAGAAAATTGTACAGTGAGTTTTTAAAGTTATTTTTACATGATTTCTGGATTTTTCATTTTGAGTGTCACATGATTTTTCCTAATCAATATCAAAGCCAAACTGTCTAGGTATAGATGACATATATGAATGTAAAGAGGTTTTCTGTCTCTTTCGAAGTTATGTCTTTGTACCCTCTTGAAAACTTTTGTATTTGAAGCTCTCTGTTGATGCCTTACTAAAAAGATGGTGTAGATGAGTTAGGGTTCTTCTAACGCAGAAAGATTACTTTCTCTGTTTTCCTATTCAGACAATTTTTCATTAATGCTATGTCTTGGTTTAAATGAGACCCATCTCCTTTATGGCACAAAGGAACAAATGATGTTTTTTCAAACTTTAGATAAACGGCAATCCTTACATAATGGTGAGCATTTCCTCTTTGGAGATCATCACTGAATCAGGACATTCAAACAAACTCACCGCTAAGCTGTTCCCTGGGGCTAGGCTCAGTTTGTCCAAAGCTATGCTTATTACATGTGCTTTGGTCAGCAGATATGCAATCTTAGACAATAGCTTCTTTCTGCAAACAATAGCCAGTATTAAGAATGTCATCAGATACAATGGCTACGAGTGGGACAATTCTGCTTTCTTATGAAAGCTTTCATAATGGGACGGTCAAAGTGTGCGTGTGTGTGTGTCTGCATGTGCGTCTGTGTATCTATATGTCTGTGTGTGTTTTAAGAAAGATCCACCAGCATGCTGCAGAAGCAGCCTGCTGGTCTCAGAAGAGCTGGTTCATGAAAGGTGCCATTTATAGTGCTTTCACAGTACCATAGAATGGAAACATTAGGTAATAGTAAAATCCCAGAGCTAGACTTACTAAATTCTGAAAACTTACTCACATTACCATGCTTTATAGGACTTTGGGGACTTCATAACAACAATCTGTGCAACTGCAGACTTTGTTTAATGAAAAAATAAATAGAAATAGTTACCCCAAAATTAGCCTAAAGACTGGTATTCCCTTGTTGGTGCCCTTTAATAATTTTCACTATGCCTCCATTTGCACTCTGTCTAGAAAATAAAAGGCTTATTCATGCACAAAAACACAGATCTGCCTTCTCAGTGAGAAATTTTGTAACATTTCTGCAGTAGAATCAACTGTAGCAGCTCAAGGTCTTTTTCTGAAAGAGGAAAAACGGTTAGCTGGATATTGCATTACTTTCAGGAGATTTCTTCACTGTTGTGTAATTTATCTGACAGTTGCCACAGGGCTTACATGCCACTTCAGTTACCCTTCTGATTTTTAAGGGATGGATATGGATGTAGAAATTAGGGGACCATTCATTTTTCCCCCTAATTTCATCAAATTACATGCACTGTGATTTTAGATGAAACACACTAATACACTGTTTCCCTTTCCACATTTACAGAGACTTGTGAGTTCACTTTGTTTGCCTTTAAGCAGTTCCTATTTGCATCAGCATCCCAACCCATTGGATTAGTCCGTGTCCTCTAAATGGTGTCCTCTCACAGCTCTCCTTAATGCTCTGTCATGAATTTGTTTGGGTTTTTCTTATCAGGAGGTATCAGAGCCAAAGCTCCAGAACGTCTCACTTTCCGTACAAGGCTTCCTGTGTATTTTAAATGAAACAGATATAACAAAGAAAGCAATGTGAATTTATGCAGCTCCAGTGTGGGGGAAACAAAGAAGCTGGTTGAAAGGACAGACAGAAATATATCAGCCTTGCAATCTCAAGCGACCCTCAGGCAGGTACAGCACATATGCCTTCTGGCTTTAGTGCAGACAGAATTCAAAAGATCAGCCTTTTGCTGACCCCAGATATGAGCGTCTGGCAAAGACCAGCATCCTTCACAATTTTGGCAGTTTGCAAAGACACAGACTGGCCTGGATTACAAATAGGAAGCAGTCATCACAGCTGAAAGTGTATTTTTTGCCACTGGGATAGTAGAAAACTGAGAGAGACAGACACACAGTTGGGGGAGGAGGAGGCATGGTAAGGCTGCTTTTTCTCCACTCTTGAAACCTATGATGCAAATATTTATGCATGAGGTTGAGAGGAATTCTTGGGTCATCCTTCTACCCTGTCTAAAAACATACTCATGTCTAAAAGGAGAGCTCACAACAGTGCCTAAGTTTGAAAACGTGCTGATGTCAGAATTTTGCTCTATTTACATGCCTTAGGAGAAGAGCAGCCAACTACCTGCTTATCATAAATCTTTCCTCTCCTCTCCCTCCCTTCATCCTCTCTGCTGAAACCCCTACAATTTTCAGTACAGAACACCAATGCACAAGTAGGTTATTCTGTGTATGAAAGCAGTGCTTGTGAAAGATGTTGAATGCACAGTCCCGGAGACCCACATCCTCTGCAGTATAGCAAAGGGAAAAAAAGATACATCATGGATAGCAGCACTGTCAGCTTCCTTGCTCTGACTTACCAGCTCTACTGATCTTGAAGAAACACCCACTGGGGTGAAAGGATCATTCATCCTGTATAGCCAAATTGTCCTAACTGCTAAAATTGCCATATAGGCTGCTAATTAGAGCCAGTTACGGTTTGGCTTTTGCAATGCTGACAGATGTGAATGGTTCACCCAAAGCCTGAAAGTTGTGCTGCTTATAAAAGCTATCAGATGTAACGATCTGCTAAACTATAGTAGATTTATACCTGCCTGAAGATGGAATCAGAGAGAGTAGAGCTGAAAAACCCCTCCAGAGATCATTTGATCCATCTCCTTACACCAGAAGATCATGTCTACTTTTTGGGGAGTTGTTTGCTTAACATACTTTCATAGGCTTCCTCTAACAGGGACTGCAGAGCCTTGACATGCAACTTATTCCAGTGCTTTGTAAGAACTTCCAAAAGAAGGGGACTATCTCCATACTTCTATTTGCCATATTCCTTTCCTCTTTGTAGGGTCCAGCCATGTACCAGGTAACCATTTCTCCAGTTTTTTCTTAGTTTATAATTCTTTCTATCTTTTTTCAAGTGTGACTGGATCATTCTTTGATCATTTTATTATTCTTTGGACTCTGTTCAGCTGGGTTATACCTTTCCTGCAACATGTGGCTTGAACCAGATGTTAGAGTTGAGATTTTATAAACCTGAAGAACGCAGGAGAGTAATTGCAACATCTTACAGGTGATGTTCTGCCTATACATCCCAGACAATGTTTAGGGGAATGAAGAAGCAAGGTGCAGCTCACTCTTGTGCATCATATGAGTCAAATGACTCATTGCTGTCACGATGTTTCTTTTCCTTTGTCTGACTCCTCCTCCCCCACAAAAAGGGGATACTCTGGCCACACTCCAAAATCTCTGCAGAAGCACTGAGAAGCTTGAGATGACCTTCGATGGTGATGTTAATAACAGCAATAAACAAAAGACAAGAAGAAACCTTCATAAGACTGCTACTTCTCACCGGTACCACTGGGTGAGAGGTGGGTAGATCTCCCTTTAGCAATATGTTTACCAGCATAGGAATAATATTGGGTGCTTTCATTTTGCTATCTAATTCTTGCCTTGGTGCTATGATAGAAAAACTACATGTCATCCAGAAAGGGACTGTGTTATTTAAAACAGTACATAAGAGTAGAAATATCCATAGGTTTGGGGCCTGCTTGTTTTTCTTAAACCCGATCTCTGAATACAGACAACACTCAAACTGCATTAAAACTCCCGTTTTCATGACAGCAAATATCTCTGAGCTCATGTATTAATCTGGAACTTTCGTGTACCACAATGCCCCAAACGCACAGCTGTCAAACAGATTATTTCTGTGATTGATATAAGATGTATGGATATGACGTCGAGAAAAGGCTGCATTGTAGGACAAATGTCCCTGAGCTTTTGGTACTATAATTCCTAGAGAACTGGTATATGTTTGAATTGCTTTATTGTGGCATAATACTGAATTTCAGTAGAAGCCGTATTCGCTCCCTTACAAGAAAACTACAAAAATACCTCAATATAATATTTACAAATCACATACTTTAATTTTTGGGGTTTTTTTAATTCCCTGTATAAATAAATATGCACACAAACACAAATACATATGGAGAGAGGCACAGAATTATGTCTTAGCCATAATATAGCAGTTAATCATATCCCATGCATTTTACTTGGAGCAAAGGGTTTTATAAAAAATTAAAACATGTGGATATGTATGCCCTTTGGGAATTTCCCTGTTTAAATATTTGCACCTAGTAAGAAAATGTTGAAGAAATTTAAAAATAAGCATTACATTTGATGAGGTTCCTGTATTTAAAACAAAAACATAACAAAACCTATTGTGCATATTGTTCACATTCCCATGTAAAAAGTAGGCTATAATAGCTTAGATTCTCCTTTAGAATGAGAAGTACACTTGTAACATTGTCAAAGGATGTTAGCTTTATATCATATTCACATCAGATTCCTGATGAAATAAAGGACGATACTTTGCCACCAGTGCTGAGCAGTATTCTTCCTCACAATTTGTTCCACTGAAATGAATAGTTACTTTGCTGGAAAGTGCTTTAGGTTAACATAGTCTGGTTCTGTGGAAAGGAACAGTTTACCTTTCTGTTGCTTCCTTCGTGATGTTATCTCTAAACTTACATGATATTAGGTGTATAAAATTAAGCATATACAATTTTAGATTATGAATTTACTTGCTACTTTCCACAAGATTCCTCCGTAATTTCACATTTTTTATGGCATTATAGCTTAAAATAGTACAAAGATACATGGCAGTTATGGCTCAGAAAGACCTTTGGCCTTTGACCTTAAAAGATCTTTATGTGGAGGCCCATGGCAGATTGATTTTTGACAGTACAGTGACAGAGCCATACAAAAAAGGTATTCATATTGAACAAGTCAGTGGATATTTCAGGTCAAAATGTCAGCAGTTGTCTTTTTCAGCTGACATCCTCATCTGAGAAAGTTGGATTTAAGGTTTTCTTGACTCTCATATTTTGATTTCTTGCCATATATGGCTGTGTCATTAGCTCCCTGGAATGCCTTTCAGTTTCTTCCTCAAGAAATGCTAAATAAGTTCTCACTTTACCTACTGACTGAATAAGAATACAAAAACAACGGACAGCTGTGAGGCATCTGCGTGTCACACAAACACTGTTGGCACAGTTCCTGCATTCAAGAGATCAGCAAGAGCCTAGTAAATAAGCTTTCTTCACTAAAGACCACTTTTGTCCATGATCATTGGAGCTGTGCTTTACTCATACATCCTCTGAATTCCTCTTTTCTTCAGTAATCACACATGCCTAGCATGATGGCTGAGTCTATTCTACAGTCCTGGGCCATGTAATTATGTGAGTAATTGGCAGACAAGATGTTGTGAATACCTGAATCCCAGGTTAATTGAAACTAACACCTGCCTGAACTGTGCTGTTGTAATGGATGCAATAATACAACAAGATCAGGTCCTATTGAGTTGCATAATCTTTTCAAGACAGGGTTTTTGATCTCCCTTCTTTGATTTGAAGGAGGTGGTAAACTGAAGTATTATGCCTTTGTTGAAGCTTATAAAAGATGAATCTATGGCTGAAAATGAAGATCCTTCCAGTTAATCTGTATTGAGAAAAATCAGTGAGCACACATCTTTTGCATTTTTCAGTTAGAAAGGAAACAACAGATACAGCTGTCAACACAACTGCAGTTAGTAACAACATTACAGTTCACCCTAGAGTAACCCAAGTCATTACCCAGGTAGCACAACCTGCAAACTTTGGAGTCATGCAGCTCAACGTGGCCAAAATTCCCACTAGCATCATCAAACATCCCAAACTGGGCAAGCATTATGGCGTTATGCAGGAGAGGTTGTTCTAGTATTCTTGGGTCGAGGTTGATCTTCTGTTGCCTTGTCCTTTGCACTGTCATAGCTCACAGGCAATTTGTTTTGGTGTTTCCCGTGTTACTTTCTCAGTGTCAAAACAGAGATAACGGTGTGCCCCTGCAGCAGAGACAGACAAGCAGACAAGCAGACCTTCTCTCAGAAGAGCAGAGAGAGGTATTAAGACAAAGAGTTCCAAGTCATAGAATGACCTTAAGAACAACTATGCTTTACATGATAAAACCTCTCAAGCAAACCATAGCTGTTCTTGTTCTTTTACTGAAACTATGGCAAGCTTGCTTCTTTTAAATCAAATCATATAGACTATTTTAAACATAGCTTTTATCCGACACAATTAGATTCTTGGAAGTATTTCAGTACAAACAGAGCTCTAATGCAAGAGAAGAGTGGATCAGAGCAGAAAATTGAAGGCTTGACAATAGAACCTGATATATTTAGGAGCAAAGTAATATTGTACAGTTGCTAGTAAGAGCAGAAGACAGGACTTGATGACCAGAAGGTCCTATTTTTCTAAGTTAAACAAGACGTGATATTTCTATGTTAGAATAAATGTTGGTTTTACTTGTAATGGTGCAAACTGTATAAAGCTACTATACTCTTTGTAAAGGGAAAACAAATAGAAAAAATACTAAAAAGACAAAAAGTAGCCAGAATACTTGGGATTTTCAAAAGCCTACAGTCCTCAGATTACTTACACAAGTAATCTTATTATAGACTTCTCTGGGAACTCCTTGACCACCCCAGTTGCCTCTGAAAATCACAATCAATTTGTTTGTCTCAGGACTAATGGGGGGAAAAAAGATTTCAGGAATGGAAAGATTTTACTATAATGACCTAAAGCAAATGGGAGAACAAAACACCTGCTTTAGAAGTCATGATAAGCATAATCACAACAATTAAGGGCAAGAAAGAGAAGTGAGGAGGAGGGATTTGTGAAAGCCCATTTCGAAATTTCAGCAGTTACTTGGTTTAAATGTTATATGTCTGCAAAAGAAAGGCAGTGTACTGTGGCTGATACCTTTTCAGAGATATTTTGACTTGAAAAACCTGATAGTCTTTTAAACAGGGACAGGTAACCTAAAGTAGGATGTTGTATCTCTCTCTGAGAATCATACAACTATAGAAAGGCTATATAATAAAAGTAATAAAAGTAATAAGAATATTTCATGATAGAAGATCAGTGTAGTTTTAGCAGCTGAACAGCAAGCCTGAACATGTTTACCAGCCCAGTGTTTTCATGATCTATTTCAGTAAAAGACTGTGTCCTCTATATACCATATTGTTTTTTGTTTTGGCTTTTTTTTTGCCTAACAGCACATGATTTTTTTTCAAGCTGAGCACTGTCTGAATAGCTTCCCTAACGTCTTTGTTTAGATCTGGCTTATAGATACCACCTTACTCCTACTGATGTTTGTAGGAAACTCTCTTAGCAGACATCCTGTGGGATGACAATACCTAATTCTGTCTTTGTTTCCAGCATCTCACATCCATCCCATCAGAAGTTGTGAATAATTCTTATATCCACTTATACATTCTTATTTGTGAGCATAAGGTCTAGCAAATACATTCTTAGTACCTTTTACAAGTGTTTTTCTGCTGCAATATCACCAAAGCAGAATGTCTACTCCAGTGTTAAACTCGCGGATATGAAACACAGCAAACAAACAGAAAATTAGATGATGATGTGTATGAACGTAGGGTTAATCTGACTCAGCTGCCTCACAGTAAAAATGGCAGGTATCCTGTCCAGGTAGGATTTCACAGAGAAATTTTTATGGTGCATAAATGCTGCTTCATCAGGTGTGCCACCCTCTCACATCAACACCTTTCCTATAGTAAAGACAGAAGTACGGTCATCCTTTCCATCATAACTCTTCTGACGGAAAACAGGGAGCAGGGGAAGTTAAGTGTTGTAGTATATATTTGGCTAAGTTGCTAACAAAACCCTAAGGTAATTCCCTGAAAGACTGCAAATGCTGAGGTGACAGGCAGGAGGGCTGAAGCAGGGATAGAGAGAAAAAGACTGCACTGCTGGGAGAGAGCCATAGCTATGTTTCAGTCAAATCTGACCTACTTTAATGAAATCAGGTCATCTGTGAGCTCTTCATTACCCTCAGACTAAACAGCTCAAAACACAGCAGCCAATGTCTCTGTCTTTTCAGAGTACCGCTAATTCTCATTACAACATTGTTATGTATTCCTTAATATATATTGACTTAGTCATCTCGGCACACCAAAGCTGGTAAACAGTGCGCTGGGGAAGGAAGTAAAGTAAACACGATTACTGACTTTAAAAAAAAAAATATAAAAAATTGCAGGGTAAACACAGCCATGCCTCCAGAATATGTCCTCAAGGGAATAAGGAAACAAAAAAAGGAACAACTGTCTCACAACATTAACCATGATGGATGGAGCTCACCTATCACACCAGCAAACTCAACTGTTACCAGCCACATTAGCAGACACAACGGAGGCTGGAGTCAAACGGAAGCTGGTACTGTAGGCTTATGCTCAAATTCTGCTCAGTGTTCAGTCTTCTATAAACTGAGAAGGTGACAGCCCCATGACAAAAAATATATACTGGCAAAGCTTTAACATGATGCCCATAGCTGCATTCTCTTCATACAGAGACAGACTGTAGGTATGTCTGTGCAGGCATGGATGTGTCCCCACGCGTGTATTTTATTATGTAGATGTGTATATCCACTTGTTCGTACACCAATATGTCTGTGTTTAACGGTAACGTACACTGAGATGTATGCACTGCTTTTAGACCCAGAAATATATATATATGTGTGTATCTCTAGCTGTATATGCATATATATCTAAAGGTGCATATATATATATGTTTATATGTATGCATAAAAGCATACTCAGCAACAGACATGACCTTGTGAGCATTATATTAAACCCACACTATTTACAGGATGTGCATGTCTCTACAGTGAATATACATATGAAAGGCTACTGTGTACCAAAGAGAAACAGTCCTCTCTTATTCAAAGAATTAATATGTTTTATTCCTATAGTTTACCACATAAATGTAATCTTTCTGTTCAACATTGGTTAGAAGAGTATCTATGTTCATTTTGTTTTGGAGACCAAAGACTCCACTCCTTTGTCTACATAGGGGCATCTGGTGTCATGTGAGGTCGGGCATCTGGTGCCGCAAGGAGTAACACCCAGCCTCCTGCTGCTACTCCAATAAGCCATCATAGGTCCTGTGCCATACCTGCAGCCTTGTGTGGACATCTCTGACACCTTAGCTCTTTTCAAAAGGCACTATACACTACTGTAGTGGCAACTGCATCAGTCCTTTGCATTCCTTCACCTGTAGACAGCTATCACTGAAACATTTTCACTGCATTGTGCCAATTTTCTGTTTTTTCTAACCCATGTTTAATTGGGAATTCTATGTGGTACTTACTACAGAACTATCTTTCTTCCTTTGTGTCCTCATTTTGGCTGGGACTGAGTTAATTTTCTTCTTACTAGCTGGTGCAGTGCTGTGTTTTGGATTTGGTGTGAGAACAGTTGATAGCACACTGATGGCTTTGGTTGTTGCTGGGTGATATTTGTACAAGGTCAGTGACAAAGTTTCTCAGGCCCTGCCAGTGAGAGGGCTGGAGGGGCACAAGAAATTGGGAGGAGACACGGCCAGGACAGCTGACCTGAACCAGCCAAAGGGATGTTCCATACCATACAACATCATGGTGAGCATATAAGCTGTGGGAAGAAGAAGGAAGGGGGCAGGGGGGACATTCAGTGTTATGGCATTTGTCTTCCCAAGTAACCGTTATGCGTGACAGAGCCCTGCTGTCCTGGGGATGGCTGAACACCTGCCTGCCGGTGGGAAGTGGTGAATGAATTCCTTGCTTTGCTTTGCTTGCATGCCTGGCTTTTGCTTTACCTGTTAAACTGTCTTTGTCTCAACCCATGAGTTTTCTCACTTTTACTCTTCTGATCATCTCCCCCATCCCGCTGTGGGGGGAGTGAGTGAGTGGCTGCGTGGGGCTTGGTTGCTGGCTGGGGTTAAACCACAACACCTACTATTTCATTGTCCGAATTACTTCTCAATCTGTCTGTCTTCTATTTGTGGGTGGCTGTGTGTTCTCCACCTGGCTCAGTGCAGGGGTCTAGAGTGTAGGAATCCACGTGTCATGCTTCAGACTGAAGTATTTATGGGAAATAAAGGCTTACAGAGATGACAACCTAGACAGCACAGCTCTGAGGCCATGCCAAACCTTCTTTGGCAGTGCCAAGTTAAGATAATTTAGATGGTTCTTGCCACTTTCATCTCTACCCATTTATTCCTGTTCCTATTCCATCCTCTGCCTTGTATTGGGAGAAATGATTGCACAGCTCTGTGGGGAGCCAGTGGTCCAGGCCTTGGCTAAGTGTCTACTTCCCACTGAAACCAGTATTGCATATAGAAATACCCCTCAAGTTCTGAACCTCCATGGTATATAGAGTCATTGTATTTTTAAAACATTACTTTGATGACGGGAACAAGAAGGAGGGGCAGCTCGCAGGAGTCCAGCTGGCTGTGGTAGACTTAATGCTTACTGACTATGGTAAAATACAGTAGCCATATTTTTATTTCTTTCAACATCTGGAGAGTTACTGCCTTCTATTTTCTTACAGCCTCTGCTACTACCCAAACTGTTCATTTTTTCTCATTCTAGCCAACTGAAACTTCTATGTCATCCATACAGTGGCTTTAATTTGCCAGATAAATTGGATTGAGAGAGGCAAGAGAAGGACGAAACATACAGGAACAGGTAATATCCTATACACTTTTAATAGAAGACATATGACAGTGGCTAAAATACCGCAGAAATATACCTCATTTAGGAAATCTGAAAATTCTTGAATAAGCGTAACTAACAACTGTGTCCAAACAAAGGTCTTTAGTCTCCTTTCTAAAAGAGCTGGTGATAGGAACTGCTGAGTCTCCTTTATAGGCTCCTTCTCTGAAGGAGGCGGGGGGAGGGCAGGAGAGGAGGTGGGATAGGACAGTAATTAGTATCTGTAAAACCCAGCTTTAAGCAGCATACTTAATGGTGGGATTTTGACAGACAAATATTGACAGCGCACTAATGTTGCTAAGCTAGCAGTGCCCTGCTGAAGGGCTGGAATGTGCGAGCGGCACAAAAGCCTGCCTATGAAACAACACAGAGCACCACTGCACTAGCAGCACCTCTGGGTGCTACCACATGCATCAAAGGAGAGAGCTTTCTTGCAAAATTTGCTCCTCCCAGTGGGATAAGTCTCACCTCGGTTTTGGTTGTGGTTGCTGCTGTTTTTCCTGTGGAAAGAGCCAAAGAACAGGGCCGAGATAATGATTTCCCCCTTGGAGGAAGCAAAGGCTGAGCAGCATTCTTCTTTGACACAGGGGATATGCCTAACACGCTGTTAATCCCTGCAGAAGCAGATCACACGCTGGTCTCTGCATATGCTGCAGCTCCAACAGAGCTGTGTCTGGATCCACATTGTACCCAGACTCATATTCCACCTTGGTGTCACCTCATTTACAGGGGAATTTTACTCCTGCAGCCTCCAACTCTAAATGTATATCATTGAGGTCGTTAGCAGAGTTTTGTCTTGTTACCGTTGGAAATCTGTGAGAAAAAAACACCTGCTGGTGTCTGAATATTAGATCTGAAACTCCACCTGGTAACTCAGTATATGCGATGATCTGCTTTGACTCACCATGGCTGGAACCTGAGATATGTTTTTCCATGCATTGTGACTGACGTCACACACAGCTCAGAGTTAGACTACTTATGTCTATACTTTTCCAGTAGAGGTTTCTCAAAACAGCATTTTCTCAAAATAAATATTTTTACCTTTATTTCAGTTTCTAAATTAATGTGAAATTCTCTGATTGAGAAAATAAGGATTTTAGCACTGAGCAAAGTAATTTTTGCTTTTTCTGAAAAGCTTTTTACATTCCAGTATGGTATTTACATCAACTACAGGCTGCTTTGGACCACAGAAAGTTGATCCAACACTGAAAAGTGAATATAAAAGCTGCCATCAATTTCCAATAGTTTGGCCTATGTTTATACCAATGGTTAGAATTGGTAGCTAGCTCTGATTTTCTTAAAATCTTTCAGGAAAAATGTTATTGTGAAGCTTCATATCCTCCCTCACAGTTCAGTAGTCCATCCAGCATAGTTCAGGGTGTCTCCACAGAATGCAATTCAGGCCATGTAATGCTGCTTGAAGTTGCAGAAAGGAAGATACAATAGTCTTCAGACATATCCTCTGTCAAATTAATCATGGACTGTTGATTCAGAAATACCAAATGTCAGAGATCTTATTTTTCATTTCACCATGACCCAGGTACATGCATGCATTTCTGTAAAAGCTAGTGATATTTTTTTCTCCTTTGGTATATCACTAAGAATTAGACAATGCTGTATGTACAGCTCTATTCACAGCAAAAGATAGTTAAATTAGAACCACTTATAGCTAGGCAGATGTTCATGATCTTAATTTTATTATCTCCAAATAACAGTGTTCGATTCAATACATGAAGAACAATAAATCAGGAAATGTCATGACACATGAAACAGTAAAAAAACCCCATGGCAATAATCTGGGGAAAAAAAAATATCTGATTTAGATTAGCTGTGGCTATCCTGGCTTGTGCCGCAGAGGTGTTCAGACTGTAGTATGGCATGAGCTAGGTTTTAATAGCTATATTATATTATTGAGCACATCAGTGTATTAGCTAGCTGGGAAGAAGAAAGAGTGGTCAGAATGGTACAGTCTGGCAGTTTTCTGAAGGCAACAATCAGTGAATACCATTTAATTTCAGACTGACCACACCAGGTAGAAAATTTAATCATATATGAAAGCATCAAACCATACATAAAGGTGCTTGATCCAGTCTTTTTCATTTTTTCATAAATTATTTTACTGCTTTGAATAAGTGTGAAGAAATTACACATTTGCTGAACTAAGCTAAGGGCAAAGAAGAACCACATCACATCATTTTTTCTTTGTTGTTCTAGCACCTATCTGACATATTTATAGCTTTATATCCACATTATTTAAAAACTTTCATGGGATTTTGGTTTAACTTATTATATATGCTAGCAACAATACTAAGCATATGCATGGAATTCATGTATATTCACAGCATTTACAGCATGTATAATACTCAGCAGTAATTTGTAAACTGTTTCACGTATCAGCACTGTAGACTATGTTTGCAATCCATCCAACAATTTCCATGAAATTCTTTGTGTGTAGCTTCTGTAGCCAATAAGAGAGAAGACTGTAACATATTGTGGAATGATGTGCTCGCTGATGTGATTCCCTCCAGGAGAATGAAGGCAAAGGAGGCTGGGAGGGAAGAAATACCAAACCCCGTGCAGACACAGGCAGATGTTATTTACAGTGATAATTTTTGCCCAAGAAGACAAGTCTGCCTGAGCTCTAGAAACAACGGAGAAAGCCTCAAGAGTTCCAGATGTAGCTCAGAGCATGAACCATAGATGCTACTAATTGCTTCCAAAGGGTACTTTCTATATTGACCCCGTGCTACAGTTAGCTTCTGCCAATATGTTTCACAGTTTATACAGAACTACCTTGAAACAAAACACTTCAATCTTGTTCAACAAACAAAAAAAATATATTGGCCTGGATAGATCTGACCCCAAACCAAATATTTCATTTTGATTTTGCTGACATAAATATTTGATTTTCAGACAGAAGGGGTTTTTTTTCCAGGTTGAAAATGGCAATAAAAATTCAACATAGGTATCTCTTCAATGAAAATACATGTTTTTCTTCTAAAATTTTTCCAGATTTTTTTCTGTCTAGATATTTCTGATAAATACACAGCAACAGTATATACATATATTCATATATACACAAGAGTATATCTGTTAGATGCATGCACATAGTCTCATATTTATTCACTCTTTGGAAAGATATCAACATTCTGCTAGCTGATAGGTCCGGATTCCCCATTTCAGCCAGCTGAAAAAGATGTTAAAATATGGGAAAGTTGGGAAAAAAATCATAGAAACAAGCATGAGAAAGACCTCTTGCTTTCTTGGTATGTAAAGGAAAAGCTAAATAAACGATTTGTGAACCCAGTAATGAAAGTCAACACTTAAATATGTGTGAGTTCTCCCTATGTCTATTTATTTTTCTGTCTCCAAATATTAAATGCAAACTTCAATACAAAGTCAAGAATTAGGTTCCATACATGGAAATGCCTTGGTGATTGTGAAAAATAATGCTGTGGTATCTCTAGTTGGGAGGTTTGGAAGAAAGGGAACTAAAAAAAAAAAAAAAAGAAGAAAAAAAAAAGAAAAAAAAAGAAACTGTTCCACTTCATCTAGCAGTGCTGCAATACATCACTCCAATTAAATCCCAGCCAATAAGCAAAGGGACGTGTTAAGTAAAATTCATGAGCTTTGAATGCATGTGAATGAATATGCCAATCAGAATCAATGCCACCCATTCATCTGGTGTAACACCATGGTGATGACAATGAGCTTGAAACCAGTCTTTGTTGTCATCAGCTGTGCAGTAGTTGCCACAGCCCCAGCCTGGATCAAATGTGTGGGACATTTAAATCTTCAGCATGGCACCAACACACAGAACATCTTATTCATGCCAAAAAAGGAGCTATAATCAGCCTCCGAGTAAATAATTCAGGATCAGTTCCTTAAGGGGCACAAACTGCCTTCTTTTAAAATGACCAAAAGGTTGTTCATCTCCTTGCTTGACTTTACTGTACAGAGGCAAGCACAGCTTTTTGAAACCGTGTAATATATTTGTCACTTTAGAAAATCTGTTGCTGTATTATTGTCTCTGTCTGAGGCTTCTGTGGGCCTTAACTGATATTGCAATAGGAGTATCTTTGCAGAGACCCTGCATCTCAGCCCTTTTGAGTGCTGCAGTGGCAGATGGCTAGCTCTCACTGCTTTTACAATAACCATTTCATTTGTGATGCTTGACCTGAATTCCATTCCTTGTTTAAAAGTGTGTCTCAGTTCTTAAATGGTATTTCACAGAATTGCCATTTCCATAGTGTTTCCACATGCTGTTCACCAAATAACATATTTGCCCATAAAACAGGGTGGAAGAGAAGAATATGGAACTAAGTGTCACAAATGAAAATGTTTAATCTAAGAATATGTATCCAAATACTGATGACAGCTTCATTTTCATTGGATTTAAATTATACCACTGATATTTTCTTATATGTCAGTTTATATCACTTACAGATCACATCATATTTTTAGTGCTTTGTGCTATGAGTTACAGTTCTCTTTCTTCCATTGTCTTCTCAGTAGTTATAACATTGTAAATGTGAAACGCTATGCTAGAAAAACATCCCTGTGAATGGTGACATACACTCAACTTCTTTGAATAAATTAAGCATGCATGCTTTCAGTAATAGATCCACCCATTAATCAGCGTGTTTAAAAAGATGTGACAACCACTCCGTAGAACTGATATTCTCCCAATTTACCAGCCGATATTACTCCCTGCTGAATACTTTCTCTGCACATTTCTTATGTTATTTCTCAGTCCGTGGGTAGGAAATTAATCTTAAGAGGGAGAACAAGTGATCTAATAGAACTTTATTTGGAAGGATGTTCTTTCCGAGGTTTGTTTTGCAGCCAGTTAAAATCTCAAGCAGAGGGAGCTGAAGACATCATTCAAGCACACATTCGATAAAGAAATATTAAACATGAAGCCTAGATTTGCCAAGAAAAACAGGCATCCTTTGGCCATTCTCTCTCGTTCTCTGGGACTGAGTCCACAAGGAGTAAGTTAAACTTAATGGGGGGAATAAATGTGAGGGCCACAAAGAGCTAGCTGAAACAATGCTGCAGAAACCATGCTGGCTGCCCATTAAGATTATCTACAACCCTGTACTGTGATCCTTCTGTTAGTGACCTAGACTTTTCCTACTGGAAGTAACCTACTCTTTTCACACTCCAAGTGACCTGGTCTTTTCCTACTGGAATTCCGCAATGCATTTCTTTTAAAAATAAATAAATAAATAAATTGCTGTGCCTGAGCTCTTTGCAGCACCTTAAAGTGATCCACAACAGTTTGATGCAAGTTCATACAACAGGCCCAAGTATGAGAGAACTATGAGATGCACCGCAAAGATACATTCCACCTTACAGCAAAAGGTCTAATCTTTAGACTCTAACTGAATGGCAGATTATTTCCATTTGTAACTAAACCCATACTTTATGGTATTGTGCAGTCAATAATAACTCAAATTTGAACAAATTATGTATCTCTGAACATATATCCATTTAGTTATTTTTTAAAGCGTACTAAATGGTTGTTTTTGTAATTTGAGACAGAAACATCGTACTTGATCAGCAATAACATGAGAGCATGAGAACATCCTTTGTTGATACTCCAGTCCTTTAGGTTTTTTTACCTAAGTGTGTTGACTTTCAAAACCCAGAAAGCTCTCTGTTGTCTCAGTGAACATAAGGTAAAAAGATTCCCAGAATCATCGTCTTTTTCTCAGGTTTATCCTCAGGCAGCCACTAAAGACAACAATGCAAGTGTTAACAAGAAGTAACAGACATATTTCTCCAACTGTTCTTCACGATATACAACCATGCCATTGCCACCAAGAGAAAACCAGTTCATTAATGTTTTAAACCGATTGAAAAGAATGCAGGTACTTATCCCTATGGTAAGGAAGTTTCTGAAGTTCATTGCCATGTGGAACTTACGGTTAAGAGTACACATCCACAGTTCATAAATTTGGAAAGCTCTTGGAAAGGTTCCTGGTCTCCTTGGAACAAGTTACCACATGTATCTCAGCCCCAAGCTGGCCATACCATTCTTACACTCCCAGCTGACAGCAGCGCAGTTGGCAGGAAGCTCTCACCTCAGAACAAACTCCAGACACCTGGACCCCTGCATTGCTCTCCGCTCCCTATCACAAGTTATCACAGGCTCCTTAGATCTGTCATCTATTTTATCCCATCAAATAAATCTCAAGGTTTTGCTTCTTATCTTCAAGACAGCATTGGGTTCACACTAGGTAAATGATTATATGAAGTGTCTGGTCAACAGCTTTTCCATGGTGAAATGGTATATGAAAACTTTTTTGTAATCCGGGAAGCTTTGTGGGAACTAATTTTTTTTATGCAATTCTGTCTAGGTTTTGCAATAATAGACTCTGGCCTGAAAGACAACTACTTTCTTTTATACTTCAGTAGACCAATGGGAAATAAGTCACAAACTTTGTTGCTTCTTGTCTATTGCTGTGGTTTAAATGTCCATCCAATAAACTAAGCACCTTCTTGTATTTATATGGTTAATTATATAGAAAATTAGATGCATTATCTCTTTCTACAAACATACACAAAAAATGTACAGATTCATATAGAAGACTAACAGGTTTAAATGTCACTGTTTTCAGACTTTACTTCCTGACAGGTGGTCAAAGAAATTTCATTGTATTTATTAAAACAGGTTTCACACAAAACCTAATCAGAAGTTGCTTAACGTATATGCAGAGGTAAATTAAAATCAAACCAAAACAAACAAACAAAAAAACCCAATAAAACAAAAAGTCTACCATTCTGACAGCCCTCAGTAGCTATTCAAACTTGTCATAATTATATGAATAACTTTCTTCAGCAACTCCCAAAACCAAGGTGAAGTTATAGTTCCGTCTTCTGACCCATTCAGCCTTGGACTGACAGAAGAAGAAAATTTTGTAGAAAACAGTTAACGTTGACCAGGGTGGTATTTTCTGCACGTTATTGGAATACCTGTCTGTTGCTTTTAACAAGAAAGCCCAAACTCCTCTCTGTTTGCCTGCTAATTAGCCACAATTCTGATTATTAATGACTAAAGCTGGTGTTTTCAGAAAGTTTCTAAAGGAAAACTGTAGATTTATACCAAGTTTTTAAAGCTGAGCTCCTCTTGCTGCTTTGGGGATTTTGAAAAGAGACTGAATCTGAAGCTGCAAGTGAAAGATGCTGAATTTATTTTTAATATAGACTCTGTTTGAACATTAGATTGAATATGGTAAATCTTATAAATGAAGAGCTACTGTTGGAATATTTCGTCTACAGATAAATCAATCACAAAATGTGTTCATAATCCATTTGCAGTGTCTTCCTTAAGATCAGATACTTTATTAGATTAGAAGATTTAGAATCAATGTTACTTACAACCACAATAGCATGCATATACAAAGAAGTACAAAATAAAATTACATCATTTAAAAAATACATGTCACCAATTACTTCGGATTTAGGGGACTGCTTATAAGCTAACTTGAGATATAAGCAAATAAGTGCCAATTAATTAGAATCTGTGACAGTGTTCAGTACCACCTCTTTGATCCTTCACTAGTAGCCGACAACAAAGCGCACATACTCACAATGCTTTAGTTTCAGTCAAGTGATCAGCAAAACATGTTCAGCTCATTTAAATAACAGAAGCTGGTAAAGTACAGCTATCTTTTATAGCATTAAGCGAAGATTTGAGTTCAGATGGCAGCATCTGGCACTTACAGAACAGAAAACTTGGAGCCATTTGCATCAGATGGATAACTTGAGTTAAACTTAAAAATGGATGAAGCCACAAGCCAGAGGTTAGAATAAATTCCACAATAACTCCCCTGATCAGACATTGGTATTCTGGCTATTTAAGCACAGATATAACATTGCTTTGTTAACAGTGTCACACAAACATCTGGGCAGAAAGACACGCTGCAGCTAGTTCACAAACAGAAGATGCATTTGTTTCAATGATACCAAAATTGAGGGGAAGCACAGAGCAACAAAACTGTGATGTGTACGGGCCAGAATCTAGACTTCTGTGTATACAGCTATCACACCTTTTTGAGCTGGGGTGGTAGGAATTTTTCTGTACATGTGTATATGTTTTTGAGACTTATTAAAGGGAATAGCTCTTTGTCTGTGAAAATGGGAAATGTTTGAAATATAATCAACAATATATGCAGGACATGAACAGTGTTAAAATTTTAAGCTTTTTAATATGATTTTAGAATGACATTGTTATATACACACATTAAAAAAATATTTTCCCAACATTGCCGTATTTTAACCTACAAAGATGAGGCACTGCCTTGCTTGTATATTTTCTTCTTTATTACTCCAAGTATTTTGGCCTAGTGGGATATGTGGTTCTCTTCTAGGAGGCAAACTGTTGGGAGGAAGCAGAAATTTAACTATATTGATGCTTTAGTTCAATGGAGCGCCTGGCCAGCTATGGAGTTAAATCCCACCTGTAATTAACTACTTAAATTGAAGCCACGCCTAAGAGCTCTGTGGGGTCAAGAGGGAGAGAAGACAACTGCAGATCAGACAGACACTTTGGTTTTCTCTGGTGACGTGGGTCAGGGAATGGGGAGGACCACGGTGGCGCTGCTCCCTGCTGCCAGGTGCTGCAGCGGCAGTGGCCTCCAGCTCCTGCTGACTCCCAGGCTGTTCCATGGGTTTCCCTCTGTGCCAGAGGGAGTTAGCTGACTTGACAGCAGAGATTAGCAAGCCCCAGTGCTTGGGCCTGATCACTGGCACTGTTTAATGTGCTAGTATAGACTTAGCTTGTGTGTATTCACGTGCCCTGCATGAAAAGGTCTTGAAACTGGAAGGTATTTTTTGGTACCCAAAAGTTTAAAGAACCTTGAAGTTAAATAATGTCTAATTATTTGTGTTTCTCCTACTTCCAGGGAACAAGCATGTTGTCCAGAATAAAAAAGCTTCAGGAAGCTCTGAGATTTGGCTGGGTAGAGATACAGAAAGGTGTTTTGCTTTTCTGCTTAATTGTATGCGTCTTCTTTCTTTTTTTTATTTTCATAATTCGGCATGTCCCTCTAATGTCCCTGAAACAAGCATACTCCTTTTCTTAGATAGTAGCCTGTAACTTGTAGGCCATGAGCTGTCTCCACAACCCAGATTTTGGTTTGTGAACTGGTTAATACTCTGCACTGAATACATGACTTATCACATCCTCCCTCACTCTGACTGTGAGAGCTCCAAGGACAGGAGACAGCTGCTCCTGGGGACAGCCACCGACGTCCCCCCGATGTAACAGGACAGACGGCATCACTCCTGTGTGGTGCCTCCCCCTGCCATGGCTGTCGTCACCCTCGAAAGCCCTCCTGTGACTGTGTGCAGCACATGTCATGCAGGGCATATGTACAGGAGAAACTCCGGGTGTACAAGGACTGCCAGGACAGTAAGCTGAGCTCATGCAGCATTCAGAAATAAGTGCCACCTCCATGGCATGGGGCGAGGGTTCTGAGCACCAGCACTTAGCTGGCCACTTGAGGACAGGCACTGAGAGGCAAGAACTTTTGGAGAAGTGATGACAGCACTTAAGCTCTCTAAGAAAGAGCTAGAAGAAGCCTGAGAGGAGGCTCCCCTCCATGCAGTCCTGCTGAGGAGCCTCAGGGCTCTCCACTTTCCCTCAGGAACAGCTTTTGGACAAGGCTCTGCCTGCACCTTGCCTGAGCCACCCGCCTCATTCCATCCCCATCACCCTGGCCATCCACCCCCAGGCTGTCTGATCCCTGCTCCCCCCACCAGGTCTGATCCTGCCCACTGCCCACCGGCCCATGACCCACCCAGCCTTGGCCCATGCCCTGCCCCAGGGAGGTGCCCAACGCCCATGTGCCCCCACAGGCGATCCATCGGTCAGTAATCAGCAATGCTTCAGCAGCGGCTCCAGAGCACGCTTAGGCTGAAACTGCCTCTGCCTCTCTTCAGGAAATCTGTTTCTTCATGTTTCCTTCCCACTTGGGTTCAACCAAGCTGAGACAATTTTTTAAAGGGATGGTTCATTTCAAGAAAAATAATTTTCCTGCACACTCTCCTGTGGCCTGGGAAGTGAAGCCTGAAGGTCATCTTTTCTTTGTAGAGCATAAGAGTGGCCATGTCACATCAAATCAAAAGTTCATCTCGCCACTCATCCTGTTCCCATCAGAGGCCAACAGCGATGTCATGGAAAGACACGGCAGTGCAAAGTATGTGCTTTTTCCTACAGCAAAAGCTTCCAACCTTTAGTGGTTCAGTGGCTCTTTGAGACCCGACATATGTGAAATGGTCAGGCTGTGACTTGCAGGGAGGTTACAAAATCACTTCATGTATTTACCCTAGATGTGGCTCAGGATGTTATCACTTCCATGTAGGTGCAGAAGAATGGGAAAGGGGACAGGGGCAGGTAAAGGGATCTGTGGCACATTTTTGCACAAACACAGCACCCAGTTTTATTCAGCTTCTCCGGTTAAAATCACGCATTTTGACACCTGTTTCAAATATTTTGTATTAGCTTAGCCCTGTTCCAAACTGACTAAAATATTGTAAGCTTAGCCTAAGTAAAATGAATTCAGACTTTTTTTAAAATGTGAGTCTTTTCACATTGGATTAACCAAATGAGTTGAAAATTACAATTTAACTTAAAACATTGTAGCATTGTAAATGTAGATAAAGCAAACATGTAACTGAGAGAACATGGCCTCAGGCATATGTTAAGATATCCAATTAATCACAGTATTAAGATGACTAGCCCAGCTCTCAGCCATAACATGAATTAGTCTATCAGCTCTCATACTTAATCAAGTCAAAGCATCACACTATTTTTTCAGCCACAGAATATAACATACAGCCTCAAACGACCCATCAGCAATAGGCCAAGGAAACAAATACCCTTCTTAGCTTGTTCTGAAAACATTGAAACCATCCACTTGAAGAAATATGTCAAAGGTAAACAAATCCTACCAGCGCAGGTAAATTTTTCCTTTCCTTAAAATGATATATTTATTAGAGTACAAAAAAAAAAAAAAAGACAGAATCTGTCAGTAGGAAGACTGCAGTTTATTGCAGCAGTCCTGTACCACACTTCAGTCTTCCCCACAAAAACTCTTTTGTTTACTGTTAACACATGTAACAATTCACATGAATACACCAACATAGATGGAAACAGCACAGGCTAATTCCCACTTTAGAGACCTGCCACATCAATTAAGAGATGGCTTATGCTTTCATTCTGAAACTCGAAATGCCATGCTGAAAAACTAAGCATTCTCATAATTACATTAACATTCAGTTCAGCCTTTCCTGGCTCTTTTGCCATGCCTTAAGGTCATTTACAGCAGTAATAATAATAATGCTAGACACTCAGCCAAGCCAATGCTCAGCTAAATATACTCTACAGAATCCACTGTTCTGTAGGACCACAAGCAGTACAGGTTTCTCTGTCTGGAAAAGGCCAAATCACTTTGAGAAATTGGTTTGATACTCAGGAATCAGCATTAAAATTGTACTACTGGGCTTCTAGTGAAGCACCTAAAGAAGTTACTTTAGTTTTTCAGTTATGATAAAATCATTCTCACTTTCCCTGCCAGTTACTAAATTTAAGTATGTAGGTGTTAAGTGTTAAGCGATTTAAATTTCTTAATCTCAAGGATTTTAGTTCAAAACAAATATTGTAAAATATTACTTTTAAAATTAATTTGAAGTTTAAAGACATTTGGGTTTTATGAGTTCATGCATATTTTGTGTTTTGTTTCTGTGAACATTCAAATGAATGGCTTGACAGGCAATAATATAAAGAATTTAAAGAAATTACATTTTTAAAAGCAAGACTTTTTTGGAAACTTAGGTTTAGAAGTTATGTTCACTCCATAAGGAAAAGCATCACACATTCACACTTCCATTCATATAAAATAAATACAGTTCTAAATGCTGACACTGAAAATTTTAAACAACTTTCTAAAAATGGACCTGCTAAATGGAAATTGTTCTTAGAATTTTGGGTGTTAGTTCTATCAAGTCCTCCTGACAAAATTGCAAGATTTTTTTTTTTAAATTGTCAATAGAAAAAGGATTTGGGTAGAGGGTTTTTTAAAGGGTTGGGGTTTTTTCCTGATATATTCATAATTCTTCAAATTAATTGCCTTTTTTACTTTGCCTGTGCTTATATAGCTTAGCATAGCATTTTTGATTATTTTTAATAACTTTTATCATTAGTATAGCTCACCTGTTAATTAAGGAAGCACTTCTTAAAAAATATTTGACCCTATCAAAAATAAGTTGGACCTCATAGAACAGGTCTGTGCTGCAGTAGGAACAACTGCAGATCTCTTGGTCCTGGTCCAAAACCAAGGTACAAACCCATCTTTTCCACTCAGAAACGGACACAAGCAAGGATCCATCCCTGTCCCACAGTGCTTACACACTGTAATCCAAATTGGATAAAGGAAAGGAGGATGGGAAAGACAAAGTGAACAGCATATTCAGTGTTATTTACTTATAAGCAGGGAAAATAACTGAATTGATACTTCAAAAATGCCTCTCACTAAACACGGTTATGTGCAATACATACCTGAGCTCTTCTCTCCAGGTTGTTTTCATAGTCAGTGAAGGGCTGGTCATTACAGACCATGTAGCAGACAGTGTAATTCAGTTCATCTTAAAGTAAGTGGCTGTATCATGGGCTGTACTCACTAGATCTCCACCAACAAGAAAACCCAAAGGTGATTAGCTGAGAAGTGTGTACTACTCTTCCAGAGACTGCAAATTAAGTGAAATGAATCTTACCCAGTGTGGTGTTCAGTCTACTTTTAATCCACATTGTCTTTCAAACACAGAGATCTGTAGTAGACACACTACAAGAGCAACGTGCTGACACAGCTGGAGATTTCTTTTATCAGCTGGGAAATATGGGCACTTCTGCACAACATGTGGGTAGTGAATCTGTTATCTCTAGGCAACAAGAGGCATGTCCTGGGTACACCAGGCTTAATACCAACAGATAACAGAATAGGCTCAACAGACAGTTAACTAGGACTTCTGGAGTCTTTCATGGAACTAGCAAGACAAATATTTTCTGTACAGAAGCAGACAATATGACCACGAGAATCCTGATAAATGATAGCCCCAAATGCGGCCAGTGAGGCTGTGTTTCTAAGCAGGGTTTAAAAAGGCAGCTGTTCCTCCATAACATACCTTCTGGCAAAGCTTGACTCAGTGCTGCTGCCTCCGTCTAGTCTCTTCCCAAAAACCCTAGTGAGAAAAATGAGACATATTCAAGTCTTGTGAATGGTTCACTCAAGATTGTCCAAGTTAGTTTTTAGAATAGGGAACATTAGAGTCGCCTCACAGAAGGAATCCCTAGCAATCTGGGTGGAGAGAGGGGCACTTCCCATTTGGTTTTGTATTTCATGCTTCTTGAAAAGCTAGCTGTTGAGCAGCTGAGGCTGAAGGTAAGCTAAGCAGCTGCTAACAGCTTTGCTGTAGTCATGAAAAATCAACAGTTTATCACATCAGTAATTGTGTGTCATACTCTTAATGCTCCATTTGCATTTACTGTTAATGATGTACTATGTCCATTACTTTCATATCACATTAGTTCATTAACATAGCACTGGTCAAATATAGCTGTTCACACTGATACAGTTATCTGTGCTACATAATACTGTGAAGCATCCCCTAGTACACTATATAATTGTACTTTCGCTGAAATTATACCCCTTTCATGAAACAGAAGATGAAAAAGGAAGAAAACCCACTGTACATAACAAGGAACAGACAGAGCAGATTCTGGAAACAGGACAGTTTAGTAGACAAGTTGGCTACATGAAAGAATGATTAAATGGGCTAAAGCCCTTCCACCTGAAAAAGAGAGAACTAAACAGGGAACATGATGGAGTCCTGAAAGTCCAGAGTAGTTGTAGAAGGTCAGAGTTTTTCTACTCTGTTCCTTCCAAAAGAACAACTAGATGTCCCAACAACCAAAATGAAATATTTCTTAAAGTGGTCCATAAATGTTTGTGTCTCCTTTGAAAAAGGTGCAATGGATGTTAAAAAAATCACATGATGTTTTAAAATAGAATTGAATGGAAAAAAACAACTTTCAGGGATGATCACTACACACACACACATACAGAATCCCCATATTTTTGCCTTCAGAAGCTCCTATCAAAGTGATGAAGGGTGGAAGAATATCCTGAGGAAATATCACTATCTGCTTATTTAACGTATTCCAAGACAGCCCTTTCTGGTCTCTGTAGAAGAAAAGAGGGCTTTAGACTGATCTAGAATAACCAATGTTTATGAAAGTACACTTCAGTAAGAAACAACAGCTGTAAGTCCCAGTTTCTGGCTCTCTTACATGTCTTCTGTGTAATCTGGCAAAACTTTCAGCAGATCCATTCACTGGCACAAAGGATGTCTTTTTTCATGTTGAAGTCTCTGGGAATGAAATGGCTGGATGCTACTTGTAAACCTGAAAATCAGTCACCATTGCCTCCCTTGCAAGTTTTGCAATAAAATACTTCTTTACCTCCCTGACATATTGGTGAAATACAGTCTGCAAAGTTCTCGGACACACTCAGAGTTCAGACCTTGGACAGAAAAACACAAGCCTTAAAAAACAGGCTTATTGTGTTCTGCTTCATCCCATCCCATGCTCTGTGTGCCTAACCCACAAAGGGGTAAACTGTGAGTGCTCTGAGTGATGTTGGATCACTTGGCATTTGTTTAACAAGGGGATTAGAAGTCTGTGTTCAGGTGGCAATATCCTGGGATAGAACATTCTATTTTCACTCTTGACAGTATTCATGTAATATGACTGGCAAAAGATAAAATTATTAACTTCAGCAAGTTAACCTGATTCTGTGAGGATTTTGCCATATCAGATGTTGAGTATTTTGGTCCTGCTCAGGACAAGTTTTGAAGGATACACTTTAAACATTAAAGATATTCAGTCACAGAGGTTGTAAGTGGCAAACTATAAGTAGAGAAACACATGGTAAACAGTCCTTTAGTTTCAAATGATTGGTAGCCTGACTTTCACCACAAGGATAATTACTTATCCATGTCTTTGGCTACAAAAGCTTTTAGGCAACTCTTGATCTTTTTGTACACTCTTAGTCTTCAGAAGATCTAAATCTCTTGCCTCCCAGCAGCTTCCTTGAATTATCTGTAATGAACAAATCAGTTTTGTATTTCTGAGTCAGGAAAGACCAGCTTTTCTTCAAAGGTTACAGTTACAGTGACTACTTCCATTTCCCCTAGGCTCTGACTACACGAAAAATGTTTTACACCTTTTAGCTCTATCAAACATCAGTGCTATCAGGTCTTGCATTGACGAAAATGAGAGACGTGCTAAAGACTTTGTAAATTGCTGGGGAAACGTCTGTGAGTTAAACATGTTTGAAATCCAGACACTAAGCATTACACAATGATATAGCTTAAGAATTAGAATTGGAGTAGTTTATTGTAAAGTACACGTGCAACACACAATACCCATACCCTGTTCACAAAACCACTTGAGTTAATATACACATTCATTTCAGCATATTGTATACCCTATAGAAATGGCCATTCCTACTTCCTACCACAGCTGCAGTAGACAGTGTTTTGCCTGCGAGCACCAAAGAAATAAGGACCTACGATGCTAATTATGCCAAGGGATACTAAGCCATTAAAGTATTTCTGGTAAACCTAGCCTATACTATTCACTGCAATTACGTAAAACAGTGAAATGGTAATTAGTGACAAAGCTTGGTACATGTGAGCCTTACAACATGACTCACATATCTGGAGATAAGATTTCATTAGTCTGTAATTGACCATTAAAGCATGAAATTCTTGCAACACTTTCACCTTACCGAGATTACTCTTGCCACTTCTCGATCAAAAGTCAGTTTCTGAAGCTGTAATGCTATAATACTATGTCAGAAAAGCTGCACTCAACCAGACCAAGCTTAAGGTTAAAACAATATATAGTGATATTAGATGCTTCCATTCAAAAATACATTTTTATGCAATAGTATGGAATCAGTGTGGATGGGGATGTTTTAAACAAAACATAAAACCAACAAACAGTTGGAAACCAGATAGTTTGAGAAAAGAAACAGATGAATGAAAGAAGAATAGAGAAAGAGGGGAGGGAGGAAGAAAAGGGGGAAAGGAAGGGGGGAGAAAAGAAAAGAAGGAAGATGGGGGGAGGGAGGGAAGGCAGGCAGGCAGGCAGGCAGGCAGGAAGGCAGGCAGGCAGGAAGGGAGGAAGGGAGGAAGGGAGGAAGGGAGGAAGGAAGGGAGGGAGGGAGGGAGGGAGGGAGGGAGGAAGGAAGGAAGGAAGGAAGGAAGGAAGGAAGGAAGGAAGGAAGGAAGGAAGGAAGGAAGGGGTTTATTCATTTCTGTATCTGTATGGCAGGTCAGAAGACCAACGTCCTGAACTAATTCAGTGTTCTCAAGCAATGAACACTGTAATACCATGACATTAACAAAACTGACCAATTTTGTTCCATGTGTGGTAAAGGGGAAAAAAAACAAAAGACACTGCACTGATTGTATATAACATCTTAGTACAGTGTATATGTTACAAACATAGTTTAAATAAAACCAAAAATGATTTGACAAAAATTCAGAGAAGCTTTGATCATAACCATGTGCAAAGGATGCCCACCCGGCTATTTGTGTGCATGTAGTTGTGGAGGCAAGTAGCTCACACCAGTGTATTTTAGAACTGTTCTTCTTACAGCTTTTAGGCAGAAATTTTAATCTGATGTATAAAACTGGATTTTACCACACTTCTTCACACTGAGTAGTGCCTTGTCCTCTTCAAATTAAAAGCAGTAAATCAGTGGTAATGTTTTAATGGTTTTGAATGGGCTTTGGGTATGTCTCTTTACAAAACTCTCACTAATATCAATGTGATTTTTTTACATAAAAAGTTTTACTCAGTACAAAAGATATTGAAACTGATCATTATTGTACATTATTCTTATCCTATTTTAAGCACACTTTTAGCCTGACAAGACTAAGGTAACATGGATATGTGCTAATCTTAATGGGACTTCATCCCTCTGCCTCTGCATCTTGGCTGTATCCTTCCTACATAATATAATGTCTGGTTTAAATGAGCTGCTGCTGTCATTCAGTGTGTGTTGTACTTCACACTGACTTACAATTCTGTACCTGTGTAAAAGCCCTAGAACTGAGAGACCTGTGGTTTGAAGCTGCCATCCATAATAAAAAGGTGAGGGAGGCTAGAAATAGCCTCAAGAAGGAAGGGGCTCTTTCCTTGGATGAGTGACTGCCTGAGAGGCAGCATGCTGTGGTACTTACCTTTTTCTGACCCTGGCCAATGACTAGTTGAGTGTAGTGTCAAAGTCCTTCTAACATACGTTTTTGTAGATGAAAATGGAAATAAGAAATGGCCCTGTGAGACAATTTGACAATTCTTCCCAAATGGCTTACCCAGTATTGCATGTGCACAGGTTTTGTCCCAAAACATGTGGATCCCACAATGCAGAGATGGAGGTACACTTCCTTTGTTCCTTCTAAGCCTGTTCTGTACAGCTCAACCAGTACCACTGAAATTTAATGGGTTGACTTCCACAACCCAAGCAGAACTTTGCTTCATATCTAATATCAGAGACATCAGTTGGATCCAGGTTTAGATTTGCTTCAACCTACACATCATCAGCAGCATCTGGTCCAGTTTTCTGCTTCGCTCAGAGCACCTATGCTGCAAACTACAGACAAACCAAATCACAGTAGGATCAGTGATTTGTTTTGCTTATGTTCTTGCCTAACGTGGTATTTTTATTGAAAAACATAAATTTATTTTAAAACTGACTTGAATGTACAAGGGAGAGAAAGGTATTCTAAAGAATCAAGAGATATTTATTAAGAAATGGTGTTATAAATATGTTTATAATTAACATAGGTTTTTTCCCACTATGATTAATTTGGTTTTCAGAATAGACAAAATAGTCTTTCAGTGATGCTCTTTTAAAGAATAGATAGACAAACCTGTATTTGTACAGGAGAAAGAAGTATACATATATGTAGAAATAAAAAAATGAAGCAGATTTCCTTGGTGCTTTTGAAACAAAACTGTGCAATATATAATATGATTCATGTGTGCAACTAAAAAGAAAATTATAAATTACAGCCAATTGAAGGAAGCTTTTTAGTGACACCTGGCAAGGACTGGCCTTAGCTACCATGTCATTAAAATCTTCATTAATGCTCTCAAACAAAAAAAAAAAAAACAAACCAGCATGTTCATAAATTCATGATTGATTTCACATTAGGAGGTACATGTTAGCACAGAGGAATGATGCACAAGTCCTACAGAGACTAGCAAAAATAAATGACTTTGATAAATACATGTTAGCACTTCTCAGATAAAATAATCAGAAATAAAAAATATTCAGTGGGAACAGAAAACTGGAAAATAATGCTGTCATCCAGCTAGTGAATGGCAATTATATGTGAAATTTCATTACAAAAAGTCATGGAAATGCTGCAGTTTGGCACAGCATGCACACACGTCTGATCACAGAATACCGCACTTCCACATGGCTCCTATCCAACCATATCTACACTTCTGTATTATACCCTCGTCACACCATAACTAATGAAAAGTTGAGTTCTTTTGAGTTTTCCACTAACAAAAGGAAATTTGGGACACTGTGAAGTGTTTCTTTAATGCAGTCCTGGGTTTTAGCACCGATGTGCACAGCCTTCTTTCCTTGAGCACCAAGGAATCAAACTACAAACCGCTTATCAAATTTCAAAGCCCAAATTGTGGCCAGCACCTGTTTGAGAGCTAACTGAAATTTTCTGTGAGCCATTGACTGTGCTTACCAGCTGTGCCTACGCTAGCGAATTTAGCAAGACCAGGGTGTAGGTCTGCAGCAGCCTATATCACAGCCATAACCCTGTCTCTATAGTTTAGATTGTGACAACTAGCACTCTGCCAGCCAACTCTGAGGCACAGTTCAGGTGGTAGCATGGCCCAGGGACCATTTCCAATAGGGAACTTTGATACAATCAACATATTTTGTGAGGGTATGATTGTTTAGCTGTATGGGTAAGAGCTATGTCATGCCGAGATTAGCCTCCAGGTTGGATCAGTTCATGGACTGTTTTATTATTTAATATATCTAGGCATGTGTTCAAAGGTCTTCTGCTTCAGGTTGCTGGCATTTTCCTCTACTTCTTGCTTGCAAGCAAACTTATTTAGCTGTACACTTTCTCTCTCTGTCCCTACCTTCTCTTCTACTCAGCTCTGCCACGCAGGTTTTGCTTGGGTTACAACAGTTATGTCAGATCTTTGTAAACAATCATCTATTCACTTGTTCCTTCCCTTAACTTGAACTGACTTTATGCCCACAAATTTCTAGCATCCCTACCCGCCTTGACACAAATCCACCATTATCAAAACCAATGAAATTCCAAATAATGATCTCTCAAAGTCTCTTTCAGACAGAAAGAAAAGGGTAATTGTAAATTGTACATGTGTACAGAAAATGTCTTTTTTTCCCAGATATTTCCAGTCACCAAATCAAACCAAATCCTATGCCAATTCGTTTAGAGTTGTTCTTGTCCACGTCCCACTGTTTTCTAACTGTTAGGAGGGGTGGGAGTTGGGAGTTTCTTCCTATGAGCCCCTAGAGAATTCCTGCTGTTTTCTGCAGAATTTCTTGGCTGTGATAAACAAGTCCAGAATAATTGGGTTTCCCTCTGCAATGCCTTGCAGAATTACTTTGTCTGGAAAAGTATATTAAACTTTAGCACCATGGTTTATAGATTATCTTTTTGCATAAATGTAATCATATTCATATGGCAAATCTTAGAAACAGCTTCATTGGCAAGGGGCTATTATTATGGAGGATATATTTCAAAATTAAACAAGTTCTGAACACTTAACTTACCTTGTGCAAGACAGCCTTAGCAAGCTAAATTTTCAGTTTTAAAAGTTTCTAGTTTCACATCACAGAGACATTTTCATTTTAGAGGAGGAGGTTATACCAATTTTCTTTAATAAAATACGGCTTTTTTCCAGTTTCAGTTAAAATAATCAAATTCTGCTCCCTTTTAGCAGTACCACTGGTGACGTTGCTGCAAGTTTTGAGCTTTTTCCCAAAAAGAACTAATATTGAGTATTGTTTTATACCCTTTCTAACTGACATTCTAAACCCATCAAAAGAAATGCTTTTTTTTTTTCTTTGAGACAATAAGTGGCTCTCAATATCATAGGTGCTTGTCACAGAGCTGTTCCACAGAGCTGAATCTTTGAAATCCTACCATCCTGCCAGCCAGGGGCTATGTTGGCCTTCCCAGTCTGGACAAAGCAACTTTAAAACCTCACAAGCTTTGTCAAAATGTTTTATGCGTCATCACTGAGAATCTCACCTCCTCTCTACAGATTTGGTATATGCAACCTTTTAAATCCAAAAGCACTTTAAATAAACTCACACCATTGCTATATGAATTTATTATTGTGTTTGAAAATAGTATGGCGTCAAACAGTACTAAGATATTAATGACAAAAACAAATCACAGTCACTCTGGGAAGGAAGCTGTGTTTATCTGCACATTTCCAGGATATCTAGCAGAGGTAGGTCCTGTACTTGCCTGACTCAGGCATACCACCACACTGCAAACTTTAAATCATTATAGTGATTTATTAGTGATAGTAGCAAAAAGCTCCAAAAGAGCCTTTGAATAACAACCTGTGGTACCTTTCTGTATCTAACAGTAATTGAATGCCATTGAGAAGATTTTAGAAATTGATTTCAAGCTGATGCTTCCAAAGGGAAGCAAATGTCATAGTGGAACCATGGTTTTAGTGAACAGCAATTGTCTGATTTTCTTACTGAAACAGACTTACAAACTTGTTCTTCCATGTTCTCTATCATGGTTCATATATTATTTGATTCCTCTGCACTTCAGACTGATATTCCTTGCTGAGGTACTTACCATAAGAAGCAGAATATGCAGAAGCTTTTATTTCAGTCCATCTGAAACTATTAAGCTGTTATATTCTGCTATTAGCAGCCACAGCTAAGGGTTAAGATTCTGGACCACAGCTTGTTATTATTAATTCAAGCTTTAGAGTCACCATTAAGGTAGACAAAAGATTTACAATACGTTTACCAGAAAGGTATTAGGTAGATGGTTGTACAGGGCTATTGGCCAGCAAATGTTAAAAATTAAAAAATGGATCTCTTTTAAAAATGTATTTTGAAAAGAACATTGATGTCCCTCAGGTCATAAATCCTTTGGTCCCCCCTGTGTGGTCCTCCAGCATAAATTAATCACTTCTTATAAAAGCATCTATGAATTAAAGCAATTTTAAGCATAAATCATAGGTTTGATTACCAGTTCTCAATATCTTAGTCACAGCACCAATGCAGGTTACACTGACAGTGTTGGTAATATTTTCTGGGACTAATTAAAGTCATGAATTATTTAACTGTCTAACAAATAAACAGGTCACATTAGCTTTTTCTTATTATTACAACTTGTATCTATTGTAAAACCTTTCCTCTCAAAAGCATAATAACTGAGCAAAGCTTTTTCCAGTGGAAGTTAATGTCAATATAACTTTTGATCAGAAAGTAGGAAATGAGGTACCTTACAAAATCCTGAAACACATGGGTAGCTCTTGTATTGTTGATTTCTGGAGATTACTTCTACAAAAAAACCCAGACACCTGCATTATAATATGCAAAAGATGGGTAATCATTTCAGGTTGTCATTTCTCCAGTGGAATTATTTATTATCTAGAAATACAGATTTTTATTTTAATTGAGGCAGCATTAATTTATGAATTTTTATGAGCTACTAAGGAGCTTCATAGGAATTGTAAGTCCTGCTCCTTTATGTCACTAAACGACTTTCTGGATCATGCACTTTAGATAAAATAACTATCTAGGCAAGACATTCCAGTGACTCATGCACATGAAGCCTAGCAGTTGAATCTTTTTCTGAGACAAATTATTTTTGTTTTTTAAACATCATCCTGCCTTATTAAAAAAATAAGATTTGGACTAGAAGCATACATCTGTTGCTTTACTGAAATAAAAGTACTTTCCTTGTGATCAACAGGTTCTGCTTTGCTAAATGCCAAAGGTATTTGATAATTCTGCAATGCCCTGGTTAGTTCTCACATTGCCACTTTTTAAAGGTATGTTTCCACTTCAAGAAGAAAAGGTACAGTAAAAAATGGCACATCATCTAGGACCGCTTTCCCAACCTGACCTGCAAGGGGAATATTTTCTAAACAGAAAACTATGGTACAAGGACAAAAAGGGCAAATGTGTTTGACTTTAGGAGAGGGACCTTCACTTCTACCAGGAATTCATTTATTCTTACTCAGACTACCATACTGCGATCCGAGTTCATGCCTTTGGAAGAAAGAAGCCTGTACAAAATTGTGAGATATGATGACCTTTCTACAGAACTGCTGCAGCCTAGGAAGAACTAAAAATCTAGCTTGGAAAAAGTCAACTGTAGGGGAAAAAAGCTCGGTTTTAAACAGTATTATTGGTTTTAAACAGTAATATTTGGAAAGTAATTTCCTTTTCCATGCATCCCAAACAGCAAAATACATCATCCTACAGTAATTTTTAAATGTTTGTGATTGTTCATGTTCTCTTACTAATTAAGAGCCAGCCTACAGGCACACTGTGGTGCAGATTTGTATTGTCTTTTATGAGGCTTTTCCTACCTGATACATTCAAGAGCTACACGCCACATGTCCTTGTTCTCTTGTTCTAATCCACCACCACCAGAAAAATCTCCTCTAAGTATTCACTACTCTTCCAGTTAACTTGTGGAGGCTACAAAGTGCAGAGGGGAGGGGAGCAGAGCTGCCCACTTCTACCACAAATTCTCTAGTTTCTGGAGGCTGCTGGGGATACTGCATCTGGCTCTTCTCATCCTTCTTACCCTGGGAAAACACTGCTTAAAGGCATGAACCCTCATGAGAGGCTTTATAAAATTAGGGTGTCATTTCTGAAAGCACTGAAGGATTTGGCTCAGTTCTGCTCCTACCGAAATGAACGCTAAAACTCTCACTGACATCAAGGGGAAATAATTACTCCTTCAGCAGGGCCTAACGTGCAGCATGTTTCAAAAACCCAGCTCCCCACAAGTTATGCACATTACTGTAAAACTAAAGATTTGAGGCATTTCTTTCAACACATTCATATCCTTCCATTCTCAGTTATGTCTTGCAAATGGGAATACAGTCACTTATGCTTGTAGCTAGAATAGTGCCTATTTTGTCAGCTCAGCAGCTGAAGAGTGGGGCAATAACAGGTAAGATCAAAGGGCTTAAATAGCCTCTGTGGTCAGAATGACAAAATGCTTACAGCCTTGAATAGGATGTAGTCATTAGACTGGGGAAATGAACGATTTTGCTGAATGGGCACAATGGTAACTGATTTAGAGTGAAACAATGGGCCTTCACCTCACTGTAAGATCAGGAAGATTTGCTAGGTACACAGGAACACTGCAGCTTCGTTTTGAAGTTAATATGGGATGAATAAAACAATGGGAGAAATGATCCAAGCAGGGCAACATTAGAGCAAGAACATTGATGGGGTCAGGGTATTTTGACCTTTAGGGTTAACCAGATCAAAGGGTTTGCTGATTAGCAAAGTTGCTTTTTTTCTTTTTTTAATTACCCTAAAATTGGCCTCTCCATGGTTATTCTTTTAGTTACCTTTGCAGGTAGACATTGTCTATATGAAGCAGAAAAAATAATTCATGACAAGCTCTTTGTAATTTGAGAAAAGAAGGTGCATCCACTACAGGAAAACAAATCTGTGGAATGTGTTTTCTTAAGGATGATACTAATGCCTCATATAACATAAACGCTTGATCAAGTGCCCACTGCAGTCAATGGAAAAGCTGCTTAATGGCTTCACAGAAGTTTGTCTCGGCCTTTAGGAGAAGTTGCGTAGCTTATTTTATCAAATAGCTTGGCTTCTTTTGCTGTTTTCATTCCATAATACTTTAAATGTATGAGAAAATAGTCACCGTTTTGATTGCAAATATGGTGCCATAACCACAGGAGTGAGGAGGGCCAAGAAGGTGCATTTTTGCAACTGAAAGTAGTGTCCTATCATATCAATAGGTCATACTTCTATGATCCTTTTTACTTCAGAAGTATGAGAGGTGGACCCACTTGTGATCTGCTCTTTTTGCAAGACAGTGAGAAGATAAAATTAAAAACTCCATTTATTAGAATTAGGCACCTTAACCCATATTTAGGCAAACAGATTTAGAAGTGTGGCCCTAAATGACAGGCTTATGGCCACCAAAATTTTACATGTTACTTTGTCTCTTTTGAGTCGTTTTAATTACCTTACATGAAGAAATTGCCCCAGTACAAACTTCAGTTCTCCTTCTCACTCCCACAACTAATAAAATTAGTGCAACCATGGCATTTAAAAAAAATGTATTCAGTTACCTCTGAGTATTGCATTGTCTCCTTGGTAATTTGGAAGATGTGTGAAGTTAGAACTGGTTTTCCAGGAAAAGAGGGAGCAGATTTAGATGTAAAAACCCTAAAACCATTTAGGAAAAGACTTGAGAGCTTTGCAGTTCTTCCTCCACTGTCTTCTTGTTTTCTGGCAATTTGTGACCCTGAAGCCTCATACCATTTCCTAATATTCTTGTGAATGACCTAGAACCTCATTCTCTCTGCATCTCCAAGTGACCTGTTCTTCAGAAAATCCTGTCTATCCGTTAAAGTCCTAGGTTAAAGGGAGCTGGCTCTGGATCCTTGGTTTTCTAATTACAAAGCAGCCCTTTGACATGGATATCTAAAAAAATTAAACAAATTTGATATGCTTTTGCTATCACTTGGCTGATAAAATAAATTTTTATATTTTTACAACAGCTGAAAAAAAAAATCTGCCAAATTCAGATGAGGACTCTATCTTCATATCTCCCAGATGTTATCCAGCATATATTTTGTGCACATTTTGTAGACAACTGTAGCTGTGCTTGCCTATTGCAAGAGAGAAAGGCATTTTCCAAGTCATATTTGTAACTGAAAAGTAGCAGAGCATAATTTTTTTATATGAGAAAAGGGGCTTGATTTATCAAATGGTAATATCATATTTGGATTATTCTTGAACCAGTACTGTTAGAACTCCAACATACTTTTGCCTTTCATCTAGAAGTGATTGCTATTTAGAGGCAGTCTAGATATTTAGTTCAAAAGACTGATCCATTCCATGAACCCATTGCTTCCAGTTCTATACATGCTTACATGCAAGTAGTGCCTATCAGTGGTCCTGTGCCCGTGACATTTTTTTTAAAGACTCCTTATTAGAAATACCTTCCAACTAAATATCTTTATAGTTGGATGGGAGAACTTATCATAAGTATGTATTTCAAATTGGCATTTCTCAAGTAATTTGTCTTTGAGAATTACAGGTTTACAGATCAAAATGGAAATTTGGAGGAAAGTTATGGAATAGAAAGGAAGTGAAAATGTAATAAATCTTGACTCAGATATTAAATGCTTTTTAGATATGTCCCATACTTTGTTCGAGAAAATTATTTATCTGTAACAGTTCCCTTAGGAAGTAAGAAAAGTGAGAGTAACAAAACTTTATCCTGTATTTGTTAAACATTTCCTACTAACTGCATTTTAAGAAGCTGGTATATTTACTTTAAATATCTATCTTTTTGAATTTTAGAGTATTTTCTGAACTCAGTGCAAGTCATCTCCAAGAAAATTTGGTATAACAGTATGCTTCCACTGCAAGGATTAGGCCAAATTCAACATCAACAGATGACATCAAAAGGTGCTCTGAACTGGGAAGTGTACACACACGCTAAGAATTACTGTAACCTTTCTACATTAAATTAAAAAAAAAGAAAGCAGGCATTTTTCCAAAGAAGCTAAGGGAGCAAGCACTGAGCTGTATAGGAGTATCTCATAAATGTTAATGCATCTATCCTGAAGTAAGAAAGTTATGTTATTTCTGCTTTAGAGAAAGAGAACTGAGCACAGAAGTAGAAATTCTAATGCTGTAGCTGCCACTGGCCACCTTACTGCTTTGAGTAAGGTCAAGGTTTCACTTAGAGGCATAGAAGAGAAGATTTCATTTAATTTCGTTTCAATTTCAGTAATTTAATTGCTAAACTCTAAGCCTCCAAGTTTAGCTACTCATTCCAGATTTTACCAGTGACATAAAACTTTGGGGAGAGCCAAGTCTTAAATTTTTTATGGCATTTAATCGCTTGTGATAAACGTTTGCTTTAAAATAATTTCCACACTAGTTCTGTGATACTTCCTGAAGACATGCAGCAGACCAAAGTGACTCAGGTATACCATTATGGGGGCGTGCCCAGGAGGACACTCCTTCTGGACACTCTTCCTCACCCTTGTCCTCCTTCTGCTCAGGGGGACAGTGGTTAGGACATTCTTGGTGATCCTGTGATTGCTTTGAAAGATTTTGGAAAGCAGACTTTATGGAAAATAGCTGGAACACCCTCAGACTGGCATAATTTCAGACCTCATAGACCAAGAAGGCATTCAAAGCAAAACCCAGGTCCTGAAGGGATAATTTATATGGAAATTTTGCAGTGTTTGGTATTTAGGAATCTGGATTCTATCCATTGCTAACTATTTTTTTTCCTAATTTGCCCAGAAGGCTTATGAAATATGTTATAAATCCTACGTTTAAGAAAAGAGATACTCTTGTGTTCACCCATAGTCATGCTCTCACTTAAGTATATGGCTCCCCAAAAGATGTCTACAGTTGTACCTACCCTTGTTCTAGCCAGGTTTTATAAGGTAGCCCTACACAAAAGAAACAACATGTTAAAAAAAAAGATCAAGTTAAATGTGTAACTCAGGCTCCAGCTTGGCATCCACTGTGTTAGATCCTAAATCAGCTGCTAGAACATACCTGGTGAGCAGCTGCAGACTGCTGCTGAGTTATTGGAGACCTCCCACTTGGTTACTCTCCATCTGCTGGATCTACCTCTACACTCTAATTGTACATGAAGTGTCATGAAAGGGGAATTCCAGTACTGAGAGGGGAGGCATGGAGGTTTGCTTCAGGAAAGGATGATATGACTTGCTGTGCAGGCACAATGGCTTAAGAAAGCACAGTATTGTGAGGGCCGGTCTAACAAAATTCCTTACACCAGGCAAATAAGAAAATTAAAGCATGGTGGGTTTAATGCATGTAAATATTTCAGGTTGACTTTGCCTTTTAAAGTTGCAATTTTATATAAGTGACAGACGATTTATTGATTTCAAAGGATGGACGTGCTAACACAGTAACCAAGCGTAGTCTCAGGGAATCCTTGATGTAACATAAAATATCTGAGCCGAAATATTTGAGACAGAAAAATTTCTCCCTGCTCCCTGCAGTCCCATGTTCGATTACAGGTTCCATTACTACTAGCTTTCAGAAGCCTAACGGAAGCAATGCCTGTGTCAAAACCAGTATTAGGGGCAGCAGTGCAAATCTCAGTCCCCTGGCTGCTGAAAGCATACGGAGGAAATGATCTCTCCAGGCTCTATGCTTTGCCCAGGAGAAGCCGGTGCACGGTAAAGGTTAAAGAAACCCACGCTTTGTAGCCGCAAGGTGAGCGCAGGAGGAGGCAGGGAGGAAGCACCCATCCCTGCTGTAACCAAAATTCCAGAAGAGCCTCTCTGCTGCTGCCCTTTTCATCCTGGCCCAGACCTCAGCCCCACATTCTGCAGGAAAAAAACAGCCCTGAAAATCAGGCCCCTTTAAAGAGCTCATGCTAAGCAGTCAAAATCAATTAGCACTCTCAAAGTAGGATGAATGATAATGGATACAGAATTGCCTTGGTACTCAGGGGACTGGGATTCAATTCTTACCTCTCTTAGACTTCCTCTGTGACCTTGGGCAAACCTATCTGTTGCTCTTTTCCTCTAAATCACGTTTTACATATTTTTACCTCACAGAGCTTTTGCAAGATTTTTGAATCCTTTGATCACAAAGTGCTCAAATTCTATACTTCGTGATTCTATACACAGTTTTGAAAATGTAAGGTTGTGTTATTTTCTCCTCCAGACACACTGAGCAGTATCTTTTGGAGCTGTAATTCTATTCTCTAGAACGATCTATGCAATGAATGCAATGAAATAAGGTGGCTACAATAATTATATTTTCCTCAAGAATCTTTGATAAGGTACAGGAAGAGAATGAATAGATTAATTTTTTTTTTTTTTCATTGAGACAGGTGAGCAGCCCAGACAACTTCCAGAATCAGGAACTGATTCACAGGTGTTGATGAAATCACCAGGGCACAGTGAGAAAAACACTGAACCACACACCTAGGATAGTGAACTGTTTCAAAGGTGAAACTTATAGTTAGTTATACTTGAAAATCCATAAAGATAAGCAGCTTTGAAAATCACCCTCTATTCACATGTGATGTTTGTAAAGGTACCTGCTTATAGTGGTAACTAAATATTGCCACCTGCCATAGGTGTTCTGCATGAGGTAGCATCTTTCTGGATTCTGTGGTTGGTAAATCCTGGATGTTTTATAAGGGGAAAAAAAAAAAAGAAAAAGAAAAAAAAAGGCATTCCATGAATTCATGACAAACTCTTACAGCAATGTTTCCAAATTTAAAGTATTTAAATATACTAGAAGGCACCTACACATGTGTATGTACACACACATGTGTACACTTTCAGATTCACAATACGCAAAGGAAATGCACCAAATTCAGGGTTTGTGTCTTCATGCTCTTAGTTGAAGGGAAATTTCTTGCTGCTTAACCTTTGGGTTTGTTTTATTTTAAGACAGTTACACTTTTCTTTATACTTTAAAAATTAGGGTGCTTTTTCTTCCCCCTATCCTTGTTTCATGCAGATGATGAACCCTTTGAAATGTGCTTGCTCTTGTTGCCCGCTAGAAGGAGAGGGGTGAATGCCACATATCTAATTGTGTGTCTCCACAGAAACTTTCCTCTAATTCCTGGTTGCTAACCCACATTCTTTAAGTCCTCTGGCCTCTTTCCCAACACTCCTCCTCTGTTTCACAAAGAAAAGAATTTGCTTTTTTTCCCCCCTATCCAAGGTCTTTTCTCATTTCAAAGCAAGCTACTTGAATGACTATTCAGTGTGTGCAGAATGAGGTCTCTCCACAACACTATGCTATAGTAAAAGCCGTGTGTGCTTATAAAGGCTGCTTGAAGGCAGCCCTACCCCACAGTGGCCCAGGCGGCATACACAGCACCCTGACCTAGCCATCTGTATGCAAATCTCCACAGACTAAGTAAACTTTCATAAAAATGTTCTGGCCCCTCTTTCTGTGTGTTTAGCAATTATTAGTGCACATTGGTCCTTTGTGTTATATTATTATGCTTTGTGTGCAGAGGAGACTCCCTGGCACCTGCGCTTGTAGGTGGCAGATGGCAGTTCTTGGCAGCAATACGGAAGTTTTCCTGAATGCAGCTAAGCCACAAACTGGCATCTTTTATTTCTTTATGCGTGTACTGAGGAGAAAGGATTAGTGGTAGATTACCAGTAGCCTATCAAGGTATTTAACAACAACAACAACAAAAAAACCTAAAAAACAAAACACACACAAAAAAAAGGCTGGGGGGGGACACGACTCTAGTGAATGTTTTGAAAAAGAAAAGGGGAGAAAAAGAGGAGATTGTACAGCAATAACTTGTATTAAAAATTGCCAACAAATAGCTATGTATTAATGCAGCCTCTTACACACAAACGTTACAATTTTACCTTTCTCACAAGGGTGAAAAATGGATGCCTTGCTGCTAAATACATGTTTCTGGAACATTTACTATGTTTTGCTCCTGTGTACTTATGTGGAGGTTTAACAGGAGTGCTACGTTATTGATAAAGTGCCTGTGATCATAAAGGACCACAAGGTGTCCAACAGTCAGATAACACACAGAGCAATCAAAATGCAGCTGGTTCTAGGGTGTGGAGAGCCATTAAATCAAACACTGCTGCTGAGGGTGCTGCACAGCATGGGTAGGAAAGAGAAATGTTGGCTAATAACATCTACTTCTGAATACTTAAAGGCAGGAGAGGTTTCTGCCTTAAATTAGACACTAAAGAAATCAAGAAATCAATGAAGAGCATATAAAACTCCTAGATGCTAAAAGAGGGCACACATCAATGAGCATGGGCTAGAAATGTTGGGCCCAGTAAAACTGAGGACAGAATGATTCCTGTGGAAAGAAATAGCTGAAAGGATGAGGATCTGGGAAGTTGTTCTTGGTCTCTTTCTAACTCTGTCAGCTCCTGAAGGTAGAAGGCCAGGTACGATTTCTAAGAATGGGTGTTTCTATGACTTATACCATCTTTCTCAGTAACTACGTTTTTAGGACTACAAACAGCATCTTAAAAGAGCCTTTTTCTGTATGCTTAATTTTTATAGCATGTTTCTGTGGTACATGATTTCTGCCTTTGAAAGCATTTTTAATAAATGCTATCATTCTCTTTGACTATGTCCAGTGTTAGACTTCTCAGAAGATCACACAGAAGCATAATACTCAAGGGAGAAATAGTCTGCTATAGACAGAGCGGTTCTCACCCCATTAGGTGGGCAAAAGAAAGTGTTTGAACCACAGACCTCAGAGCACAGGGAAAATATTGTCTCATTCCAAAGTAAGCCAGGCAGACTCTACCACGGCAGTGCAACCTTAGGTGGCCTTTTTAGAGCAAAGATATAGGAAAAACATATGGAAAGGGAGCAAGGCACATAAACCAGGAAAAAGGACAGGGAGAAAAAAGAAGGGATACAGAAAGGGGAGGGAAAATAAAAATAAAAGATCAAAATATTAGGTGACAAAAACAGCAAAACAAATCAAAGAAAACGCATTCACATTCAAAAAAGCCCACACCACACCAAACCAAACAAAAAAATCACCAAAACCCAAGACGGATAAATACATGCAAAGAGAAAAACAGAGAAAGTGAAGCATAGACTGATGATATTGTACCCAGACATAGGAAAGAATAACAACACTCACCCTAAAAAAGAATAGGAACAATTGCTGTTAGAATAGTATAACCACGGAGTCTACTCACGCCAAAACAACTTGAGATGGACACAGTAACTGTTAACTGGACTGACCTTTGGAAGGGACAAGGAAGTCCAATACCTATCAGTATTAGCCAGTACAGAGCATGCTCCAATATGTTATGTGATAAAACTCCATGGCTGTGCAGATGCCTTCAAACCCCCCATTCAGGAACACACTTAACCTTGTTCCATATATATTTCAGTTGGACTCAATGTGGTTAATATTGTTGCTGCATGTTTCTTGTCACCTTTCTGAAGACACACGTCCAGCAAATGCAGGGATGGAGCCACTGCAAAGGGACGGTACTCATCTTTGTTACTCCCATCCCTCCACAAAGCACATGGGTCTAATTGTACAGGTTAAACCTGTTAATTTCTCTTTCAAAATTTCAGAATTTCAAAATTTCAGAATTTCATGTCATATGGAAAATTACATATTTGAAAACACCGGGGCAATATTCCAGCTATGTTAATTATAGTAAGAGCTGAGAAGTGAGGAAAAAATGAAGTTATTTTGCAATTAGACTAAAAGCAGAGATTCATAGATTCAGCTACCTGATAGAGTGAGATATATTGTACAATACCTTGAACAATTACTTTGATTTCCCATGTACAGGCAATAAAACTTTTTCAAGAAGCGATATTAAAGCATGTATTTTAGAATGCAAAACTTTTTTTAAGGACATCAGACAGTAGTATAAAGCCTATAAAAGGAAGATATCCATCCTGCAGAAAGAAAGTGTTGATCTTATTGCAGTTCAGTTCATTCTTAAAGACAGAGAATCCCCTCCAGGGCAGACAAGACAGTAACTGCTGACACTGGCTTCCTTACTGAAGAGAATTGCTTATCATTATTTTTGGAATAAAAGTTATTTTGTTGTATTTTAGAACTAGTAAACAGAAAACTCAGTATATATACATATACATACACACACATATGTATGTTTGTAAAAAGACCTCTTGGTGTAATATTTAAAAGGAATTTAGTTGAACAGCTTTACAAATGACTGCCCTAAGGCACCATTAGAAATTGAGGAGCTTGTGACCCCTGCTAGACTGAGCTATTATGAATGTAACATACTGTAAAGCAGATGTCCAGACTCAGATTTGCCTCAGGTGCATCATTCTTCCTCAAACATACAGCAGAGACATTGAGCTTACACCACCTGAAAACTTCTCCAGTTTAGTATTAATTCTCCCTCCCAATAACAATTGTCTTATGCAGCTGTCAGAAATTGCATCAGGACTGAAAGGAAGAGTTTTATTTCTCTTTCCATTTATTTTCTTTGCAGTGGCAAGAGGATAAGGTGATTTTACAGAGCACAGAACTGTACTCACTAAGGACCAGTGCTCACCATTGTTATCTGAGTGTGATGGTCTAGAAGTTAATAAAAAAGCAGGCAGACAGTCTCCTTTGGAAGTCTCAAAAGGCATCGGCTTCTCTCCAGTGGATAACAGGGCACTAGGCCACTTACTTGAGTTTACCAAGCGTTTAAACTGTAAGTTCAAGTGAGGTGCTAATTCAAAGCAAGCTCAAAGACGTCCAATGGGTACTAAAACGTCACTTCAAATTTTTGTTTATCCAAAGATACAGGAACTGAAATTCTCCTAGTTCTCTTGGGAAGTTGTTCAATATGTTGGTTGACAACACTTTGGCACTTTTTCAGAAGACGCTTACAATTCTGTTGCATCCCCGCTTCCTTCTCTACTTTGATCTATCCGATGAACCTATGGTTTCCGTAACTTGTAGTTATTGAAGAAAAAGTATCACCTTGTAAGGTACCAAAACCACATGGCACTCATTAAAATTGCCGTTTTCAACAACACACGATGCTTGATGATCACACAGGTCCATCCAAAGGTTCTGTTTTCCCCCTGATCACCTCCCTCACCTTTTTTGTGTACCAGACTGGGGAGGCATTTGAACCTCATTCCTATCCACAGGTGAGAGCTAGCAGTGTCATCTGTGGAGATCAGTCAGCACTTCAGTCTTGTCCCCTCTTCTGAAATGTATGAGGCCGTACTGAAAAGCACGTTCATTTTTCTGAATTAAAGGCTGGAAGCTGCTGGTACTACAGAAATCAGTTTTTAAATGCTGGATTGAGGTTTAAAATAGTAAAAAAATAATTCCAAGTAAAAACACTGTTGCACCCAAATTATTAGATCACTTGAAATATACCACTATAAAGGAAAGTACCTTTTTTATACTGGAAATATGTAAATTTATATAAACTGTCCTCACCTTTTTGCTGTGATTGTATTTTTACTGTTCCTATGAAGAAAAAAAGTTATAATGGCACAGGAGAAATAAAAAAACAAACCCCTAGGTCCTGATTCTTATAATATTTTTAGTGTGGACCCAAGGAAACAATTTTCACACCAGACACTCAGATTACGGCACACTCTGCCCAGGAAATTACTGGCAACATCTCTAGTGATATATTCAACCTTGCTGGGGCTCATTCCTTGGCCCAGAGACCAGCTGATGTGATCTGGTCAGGTCTAGGCTGTTAAACTTTCTTAGTTTCCAAAACAAGATGGCCACATCCAAACTACCTATTGGGAGTGGTCCCTGGCTTGTTCAAACTCCTGAACTTTGCCCAGGAATTATCTGGGAGACTGTTACTTGGCCTTGATCACAGTTGTGCCAGGGAATATTTTTCAGCAAAATAAATAATTGAGTTTCAGTAAGGGCTCTGGCTCCAGTTAATTCACTAGTATAGAAATAACCAACAAGAATGGAATAAGGGTTGATCTTTAAATACTTTTATTTCTTTTCCTTTCACGACATAAGGAAATCAAAGAACAGTATTTTATTCATCAGAGATCGGCATTCACAAGAATTATCTGAATACAACCCTTTTAGATAACTCAGTATAACCGTATATATACACATAGATAGATAGATAGATACATGGATATGGCTATATTCATTTACGTATATATAAGGATAACAAAAATTTTGGAAGGGCCATTTAGTTTCACACTTAGAATCCAATGTCAATCTGTTAAAAGCCAGGAAAAGATATAATATTGGGGCAGAGTCTCTTAATATCTTCATGTGATATTGGCTAATGCTGAAGATAGGATCTTGGACTTGATGAACCTTACATCTTGTCCCATGCAACAATGCTGGTGTTTAGAAAATCTGTTCAGGTTCTAGGAGATGTGTTTCTTCAGTCATCCAAGCATACATATACAAACCCATGATGTTGAGAATGTACCTTTCCATGGTTTCATTTTCCATTTCAATCCACCATCCTTCACGGTGAACATCCCAAAAAAATGAGTCGTTATAATAAGGTAAACAAAGTCTTCTCCCTTAGGTTTGACTGCAAAATTCTATTCCTAAATTATCTGTAGTTCATAAGAGTTCAAGAGCTGATCATTAATGAAGATTTAACTTGTTCTGCATTCTAACACTGTGAGATATGTGTGTGTACAATACTATCCAACAGAGCTAGGTTACTTCAGACTTTCCCACCAAATTATTTGAAGTGCTCCAGACATGATGTCTAAGTTACCTTTTCTTTTAAATTAAGCAAGACATCCTGATGAATTAGCATAGTAGTAGCCTCACCCAAATACCACTGAAACCATTGGGATTTTTCCATTGACTTTGTGAGGTTTGGTTCAGGCTCTATCTAATCTCATCCAGATATTGTCTGATGAGAAAATATGTTTGTGCTTCAAAATGCTCCCACACTTTGCAAAAGGGATGGGAGTGGGATGAAAAAACTGCAGGAAAAACTAATAGGAACACTTATCTGGGCAAGTAACCTTTGAAATCATCATAAATTAAAAGCCAGTATCTCACCAAAAAGGTGAAACCCATCCAAATCTTAATTGAATAATTTTTGATCCAGGCCATCAACATGCTTCATTCCTTTCATTAAAATAGTGAGCATTGTCAAGTCTTGCTGAACTCAAGTAATTCAGAAAGCACTCAGCGCCTTGCAGAACTCATGGAAAACACCTCCTGAGGGAAGACACCATCTCACAAATATGCTTAGGCAAAGGCTTATAATTTTCGCACACCTGGTTGGAGGTAGGATTTGCCGCATCTTACTGTAACCCCTAAGAAGTTAGGCATTATTAACTTTGGAATTCCCTTTTGTCAAAGGGGAGATAGGCATCTCAGAAGAGATTTCTCACATCTTAGACATCTGCTTTGGTGTGAGTTGAATTGCTGGGGTGTCCATCTCTCACCATCAGCTGCTGGGAGACCCTAGAAGATTTGCTTAGAATACGCACATAACTGAAGTTAATTGAGATGAATCACAGTCTGAGAATATTAGTACTTTTCTGCATTTTATGCAAATTACTGCCCACTTTACTATGTAAATATAATCATTTATACTCCAGCTTCACAGGGTTGATAGGACTGTCCATTTCCATCCCAATACCATCTGTGATTTTCACATGGGACCTGATCCACGTGGCTGTGTAAAATCAGTGAGAGCTCAAGCAAGCATTATGTCTTGATAACAGAACTCCAGAAACTTTAAAGTTCTGTCCTGGGAAGCTCCCTATCTGCCAGGGAAATTCTGCTGAATAAAAAACAAAACCAAACTAAAACAAAACAAAACAAAACAAAACAAAACAAAAAAACCAAACCCACAACCATAAACATCAGCTTCCTGCAGAACAAGTGAAAACATAATGCTCCAGGACTGCATATCCAAGAAGAAAATTTCAGCAACTAAAAGCAGTGAATGGTGAGGAAATTCCTTTGGAAAAGATTACAAAGGAGAATTGAATGAGGAATGCAACAGAAGTTTACCTTTAGAGAAAAAGCTGAATGAGCCATCTTACTCCCTTTGCAGTGAACATGAACAAACCTTGTGCCACAATATGCTTCTAAATATGCATAGTGTGCAACACTTGAAAACTCTGAGATTACAGGTGAAACCATGATGCTAAGAAACTGAAAACCTGCAATAAAACTTGATAGCAAATTAAAATAAAAATATCCTCATTTTTTACACAGATCATACTGCATTATATCCATAAACTTGAGACTTGCATTATGTAAGAGATTTTAAAATGTTGCTTGGCATTCGTTCATTCATTGGGAGGAATTAAACCTACTGGCCTTGAGATAGATTGAGGGCAGCAGGAGGATGTAAAAGGCAAGGCTCATATTTATTGGACGTTCATGGCATTTACAGTGTTTTAAACAATCATGTTCTAAGGTTGATTTTGCAGGCTCTTAGTCACTATCTCCAGTCAAGGCTCTTGTGTAAATGGGGTTTGTTTTACCCCGACAGTGTGCCTATTGTAACTTGGGGCCACCTGTTAGACAGCATGAAGTGTTGCCTAAAAAAATACACAATAAGCAGATTGTTTGTTACAGTTGTGCACAGACAACTGTATTAGTGTTCTTCACACCATATGTCTATATAAACAGAGCTGCAGTGAGCTATTCACCAGAGACTCAAACACTGATGAAGAAACTTCTCTTAAAAGACCCAGGGCTTACAAGCTTGGTTCACCTGTCAGGCTTACAACAGGGGTTCAAATGCCTGGCTTCAAAGAAGAAATATTCCTTCAGAAGTTTTTGCAGGAAGTTTTATGCTAGAAGCAAAAAACACCCACACACAAACCAAAAAACCCACCCCAAACCAACATAAATTCCATGTATAGTGGGTTTAGTAGTTCTGGGCAAAGGGAAGAGGAGGGAAATTGGCTTCACAGAAGCAGTTTGACTACCTTCCAAAGTAAAAATAATATTCTGTAATTTTATAATACATATGATAATTGCTGTTGTTGTTATTATCAAATACACCTTCATCCATGTGTCAAGACTAGATCTGATGTCTCATAAGATGAATTTGTGAGCTCAGTTGTATCCAGGGTTCTTGCTGTCTTGGTGAGACTACTTTGGACAGCCTCTTCTATTCACTTTCTCACAAGAAGAGATTTTGAAGGAGGGCAGGGAATTAAACTGTCTCTTTTTGTTTTGTGCAAGGAAAAATGGTACAATAAAATAAGCAACAGACACCACTGATAGCCATAGTACAAGAAAGACTAGACTAGACTAGACTAGAATGGAATGGAGTGGAGCGGAATAGAAATTACACAAATCTTTTAACAAGGTCCATACAAGGATAATCAATTCTATAAACCCAGATCTCACTAGTTATTGTGCAATGTGATCGTAAAAGGCACACCAAGGCCTAACAAGATCTGTTACACAGCTGCCTGACAATACTGTAGTATATGTGAGGAGGCATATATTAATGTCTAATCCTCTCTTGCTCTGGTAGAAGAGGAGCAAAAGTCTCTTTAGCTGCCATCTTCCTGCATCAGCTTGCCTCCTGGAGCTGGTGCAGGTGTGGGACATAAACTCTTCCAGCAGAAAAGCCCATTGCAGCTAAGTCCTCCTGGAGCAAGAACACAGAACCAGAATGTGAAACTGAGGTCACCATCTGGTGCCTGCTCTGCTCCTACAGCAGCCTCACTCCATATTGTGCTCTCCAAGGCTATATTATTACATGACTATCCAGCCCCTACAAAGAAGGATTTTTGTAGAGGCTAGCAGCACTCTTCCTACACCACTAAAGCTGCCCCCCAACATGTAAAACACCTATCAGAAGAAGAAAAAAAAAATAAAAAGAGGGGATTTTTATTCTCCAGCATAGAACAAAAGAAATGCAGCAATTTATTTTCTAATGAGTGTTATAAAAGTTCGCTTTACAGATGAACTCCTCTAAGCAGCATAGATCAACTGTTCTAGCTCCAAATACATATCGAAATTATTTGAAGCCTGTTTTTAATGTATGAAGTGTTTACTCTGATACTGTTAAAAAGTAGCTGTGCAGGTTTTGGTTCCATTCAAAACAAAAACATTACGAACCCATCTTCTGGTTTTTTGTTGTTTGTTTTTTTTTTTTTCTTTTCAGAAAGGAGTGTTTGCGCTAAGGAGCAGCATTAAAGAGAAGATTTTTAAAAGGTTCTGCTTCAAGGTTAGTTAACCCACATTTTTTCACAAATTACCATGAAAGCTTTTTCCCTCTGCTGGTTTCTTTCTATTAACACAAAGAACACAATGCCTCCCAGTTTTACACATTATATTGGTCTCCATTTGGAATAATATTTTATTTCATAATATAGGCATAATTTTTTTTGAAAAATCAGGTTATTGTGTTTTCTCAGCACCTTTCTGTGTAATATTTCAAAATGTCTTTTTACTTCATTGTAGAAACACTTTCTATCCAGATGCTTGTTAAAGTCTGAAGCTACATATGTTTCATATCCTTCCTTCTGAAGTCAAACAACCAAACTTGTTCATGCTTAAATAAGTCCAGTCTGGAAATAGTTTTTCTAACTATGCATATGGCGGCACTTTGGATGGGTGCTGAAATTAGTTCATGATGGTAATACCTTGACACCCTTAGCTTTAGCACCCTTGTGCATTCAACAGTCTACAGCATGGAGAGCTAAAGCATGAGGGATATGGCTGCATAATAAATGGAAGAAGCATGATTATGTCTCATGTACAGTTCCTGCCTACCTATTACAGTTAGCAGTAGCAATGAAGATACCATGGCATGATTTCTACTTATGCTAGCAACCAGAGAGACAAGAGAGAGAATTTTTTTACACCATGGAACACTGCTTTGAAACAAAGGAGCTCAGGCTCCTGGTGAGGAAGATGGCAGGAGTGAAATGAAGGCAGGTAACAAGCTAGAGACGGATTTGCCCTAGATCCACTCCCAACATCCACTCCAACCATGCCAACCGATGTCTACAGAGCAACTTATATTTCGTATTCTCATTAATAAGATATGCCAGAGCCCATACTTCCACTCTTAATTTTGTAACTAGAGATTAAGACCATCATGGCTATGAAAGCATGCACTGTAATCCACCATACTACATCTCTGCTGTACAGCCCTCCCTAAAGCGATAAAAAGTAGTGGATAGGAGAAGTTCGACTAACCTATTTTACAGAGCAACCTAAAAGACTGTGACCATGTCTGTACCAAATCACAGCTGATCCCAGGAACAGCAGGAAGCATGGGCAGGAGGAAGAGATGGAAAGTGGTGGGAGTCCACCAGCCTGCCAGGAGTGTTAGCTGGATTGTTCCAAAACTGAGCTGAAGGAGTTTATGCATACAAGTAATGCAGGCAGATCACAAACTTGGCCTCAAACCCCACTCCAGGATTGACACTTGCACAAAGTCACTCAGACAGTTCATGGGAGAACTCAAAAGTGAATCCAAACCTCTAGTCAAGAGACCAGTCCTAGCACAAAATCCTAAGTAAAAAAAAAAGGGCAAAATGAGCTTTTGTACAGTGGCCAGACTTGTGAATGGAGTGAAATGTGTTCATTTTCCTGGCACAACAAACAAAAGAGAATCACCTTCCCTTCCAAATTCTGTCTTGGGTTATATGAAAGCTTTCCTTCTGTTATAAAAACTCGTTTTGTATTTATATTTGTGTTTGCTTTATTTCCTTATTTTTAAAATCTAGTTACATTTAGCACAGACATGTTAAAAATGAAAATCTGAGGCATTTTTTAAAATGTTGAAGTGAATGCTTGGCTTTTTCAATATTTTGTTTTTAGTGGATGAGACGGAAATGAAGGGGAGGAAGCAGAAAGTTTTCAGGTTTAATCTAACAATGAGATTAAATTTTTTTTAGTCCAGAACCACATTTATTGATGATTTTAACTCTTAAAAAAACCCCAGTGCTATATAGGGGATTCCCCTTTCATTGCAAATCATTGCTAATACAATGAGACTGTAGATTTCAGCTGCTGAAGAAACTGAATTTTCCAAGAGCAATTTTTACTTGTATCCTCCATTATAGGTTACTTTGAAAATGAAGCAACAATGTAAAGGTGTACAGTGAAATTATAAACCGGTTTTTATTCAGTGTTAAATATGACTGCAGACATACCTATCTGAGAATTTTTATACAAAATGGCGAACAGGAAAGTTGTAAGGCTATGCATGATACCCCAGTACATGTGGCCATGCCCCTCTTGGTTTCATGAGGAACTGTAGGCTACTTTTCCCTCCAGTTCTTCCAGAAGCTTTGATCTGGAAGGGATGGGTACAGGGAATAAATAAGAAAAAGAAGGAACAGAGGCAAGGCAAAATATGAAGGGGTCTGGCAAAGGCAGTTAGCACAGCTCCTATGGCACTGTGATAGCTGTCAAGAGCATGCATCAGAAATGGGGGAATGAATATGCCAGAATTACAAGCACTATGTGTTAGCAGCAGCCAACCTGGTTTCGTATTTGGCTAATGAATACATACACAGGTTTCAGGCCTGCTGGTGACACTCACACAAGATGAGTAGGAAAACATGATATTATTTTTTTACTGAAAACAAAGATTTTAATTGAAAATGTCAATGTTCAATTAAAAAAAAAAAAAGAACAGAAAAGTCAAAATATGCAAACTTTCCTTATTTATTTATTTTGCTTAAATCTTTTAATTTGAGCATTTAGAGGTTTTGACCAAAAAGAAAAAAGGAAAAGCAAAAAGAAAACCAAACCAACCAACCAACCAACCAACCAAACAAAAAAACACCAAACAATACTTTTCTAGAAAGGCAGAGGGTTTTGTGATTTGCCAGATGTTTTCCAGGATTTGTCTTTACCTGACCAAAATTTTATCAGCTTCTTCATTTGTTTGCATATTACCGGTTCAACACCAATCCTTTCAAGCTGTTAAATTACACAGATCTTCTGTTATTTAGGTTGTAAATGTCCTGAATCAAAGCCTGTGTCAATGGGAACTTGACAATGTTCCTGGCATGCACATTATATTGAGAGCTTCCTGGCTGCTCCTTTAACATATACGTCCATCATTATTTGTTAAGCTTCTTCTGGGATCAGAATTTATTAAACAAAACAACAAAAAGCAAACAAAACAAAACAAGAAAATCTCAGAATAAGGCCACATTTCCTTAAAACTGTCTAATTCTGTGCCATTAGGAATTAGTTTCTTAGAGGTACTGCAGAGGTTTCTTAAGATACTGGAGCATTCATTGCTGGTAACCTGTGTCTAACAGTTCCACTGCATTCAACGATAGTCCTGCTGTTGCAATAACTAGAATATTAAATAGTAATATTTAATTAATTAGAATTAAATATTTTGGCCATGAAATCAGTTGTTTTCTTTTGTTATATTTCTGTTCGTTTTGGAGCTCTAAAAATGCAAATGTGAATTATTTTAATGATATACTTAAATAGTCTTCTGTTGTCCCAAGTTTAGAGGTATATCCTGATATAGCACTACCCTGTGCTTGTTGGTATATTGGCTCACCAGGAGTCAGCTGGGGTATTTCTGTACGGTGAGAGTTTGTTGTAGCTAAGCAATTATTTTAATCAACTATTTGTATCATAATTAGTGTGACCAGTGGGACTAGGGAAGGGACCATCTCCAAGGTGAGGCTGCACCTCGAATCCTGTGTTCAGTTTGGGGCGCCTCACTACAAGAAAGACACTGAGGTGGCTGGCATGTGTCCAAAGAAGGGCAATAAGGCTGGTAAAAGGTTTAGAGAACAAGTCTTATGAGGAGCAGCTAAGGGAACTGGGATTGTTTAGCCTGGAGAAAAGAAGGCTCAGGGGAGACCTTACCACTTTCCACAACTACCTGAAAGGAGTCTGTAGCCAGGCAGGTGTTGATCTCTTCTCCCAGGGAACAATCAACAGGACAAGATCAAATGGCCTCAAGTTGCACCAGGAGAGGCTTAGGTTGGCTATTAGGAAAACTTTCTTCCCCAAAAGGGTTGTCAAGCATTGGAACAGGCTGCCCAGGGAAGTGGTTGAGTCACTGTGCTGGAGGCATTTAAAAGAGGTGTAGATGTCGCACTTAGGGACAAGGTTTAGTGGTGGACTTGGCAGTGCTAGGTTAACAGTTGGACTTGATGATCTTACACATCCTTTCCAACCCAAATGATTCCACAATTCTATGGTTCTATGACCACTGTGTGATTCAGGAGAAATCACAAAAAAATTAACCTTCTGCTAAAACTGAAGTCATTTATCTCTTAAAGATTTGGCACCCCTATCTGCAAAATGTACACACATTGCTTTATTCTACTGTATTGCAAAAAAGGGCTCAATTTGAATTTTTAGTGGGATCTTAAAACCTTGGATATTGAGATCAAAATTTCCCTGCATTTGATCAAAGTATGAATCATCTTGTCTAATAGTCTGTCTGACCACTGAAGAGTACTGTGTACCACAAGATGAAGGTGGTAAACAAGTGACTCTACCTTCAAAATACCATTTGAATTCATATCCGCAACTAAAACAATACACATTTCCCAATAAGAGACAGAGGAAGTTGGGTGGGGATACAGGACAGGCAGTGGAAATTAATCCAGGTTTTCAGTTTTCCAACCATCTCCTATTATTCTTGTCACATTTCAAAAGTGTTTAATAACAGCTTACTAGAAATCCTAAACTTTTTCAAAAATGTTACTGCAACCTTTTGATTCTTTCTTTGAATGTTTCTTGGTATAACTGATTATAGTTACAAAAAAATTACTATAATTCTTTATCAGTTTAGGGATAGAGAGATGGGATGAATGATATATGAATTTTTCATACGACATTTTACGGAAGACTGAAATTTAATAATATCTGTATTTAACTCTACCATTTATTTTATATTTTTGACACATTTGCAACACACTATTTGTGAAAAGCAGGCTTTCTAGGGACAAGCTCCATGATGTGCTGCTGATAATTAGGTGATACTGCTCTCTTCCATGGGTTTGTTTTAATATACCCATTTTACCCTAGAAGGCCTTATGTTCCTGGAGTTAGCCATTCAAACTCTGAAGGAGTATATAAAATAAGGGATAAGGAATCTACTGATCCTAAATTTGCCATGTATGTTTAAGGATTCCAAGGCATTTTTACTGACATTCCTGTATTTAGCATATTGTAACCAGTGATGATGTTTATATTACATTTAAGTGATTATCCTCTGCCTACCAGGAAACTTCCCTGCCATTTTACATACCATAAACCATTCCTTGGAATTGCTGTATGGTGCTCATCTGCATTTTAAGAAGTGAGAGCCAGCTCCTGGGCCAGTGTAAACATCATTGCTCCATGGGATTACACTGATTTACTCAATATCTGGTCCATATTTTCTATCTCTGTGACATGATTTAGGCTAAATTACACCCTATAAATCAGTTGTTATTTTCTGCCTCTCAAGTTTCCAATGGCAGAGCTTGTATTCAGGTTTCACAGCCAGGCAACAAAAGGCTTCCTCTGGGTACTGTGCTACTCTTTTTAAAAACTAAAGCACAGGGGCTGTGGAGGCAGAGCATTTAAATAGTAACATTCATTACCCTGGCTGAAGGAAAAAAGGTCAGCCCCAGCAGTAATCTCCTGCTGTAAATTTGCTAGAGAAACAACATGCCAGTAAAAGTACACATTAAACAATATTGGCGGTGGGGACACTCGCCGCCTCCAGCCCTGCTGGCAGTATGGACAGCATTGAACCCGACATGGGGGAAACAGCTTGTGCCAGGGGGAACCCCAGCACAGCCACAAGGTCAGGTGAAGCGGGGCCTGGCAGCCATAACCGCACAGACACATAGCCGTAACCACACACGCATGTACATAGGTGTGTGTCTATAGACACAGCCGTGTGGCAGCCCGTGAGGTGGGTGCACAGAGCGGTGCGGGCGGCCTCCCTCTCCTCCTGTGAGGAAGGATCCCTGGTGGGATGGTAGGCAACGGCCCACGCGGACAGATTTTTCAGCACGTTGCAGGCAGGTTGGCCGGGTGCCTGGCAATCCACTGGGACTGACACATTTCGGGCAAAGTGGCAGTACGCTGGGAGCCATGTGGCCAATGTTAGTAAACATTATCCCGCACAGTCTGGCGTGCCACTGCGGCAGCGGGAGGGTGAGCGGCTGGCGGCGGGCAGGGCCCGGCCGGGGCGGCCGAGCTGCCCGGGGCCGCCGGCCAAGGCCCGTCATCCAGCAGCTGCTCCCGTCGCCGCAGCAACGGCGCTGAACAATGGGCTGAAAATCCAGCCGATGGAGGGGAGAGGGCCCGCTGCCCAGCCGGAGGGCAGCCAGCCCACCCCCCAAAATAAAAGTGTACACCCTGAAATACACAAACAGGCACGCAAAACGGCATCAGGCTGTGCTATCTCCCCCAGCGCCGCTTCAGGCATGTTCCCCCTCACCGCCCAGGTGCTCGGGCTCCATTTTGATTGTGCCTCCCTGGCCACCCAGGCGGAGGGGCAGGTTTAACAGTAAAGGCTGGATGGCACAGCATTAAAATAATGGGGGTTGGGTTTCAAAGGACATTTGTTGGGCTTTCTCCTTCCTGTCACAATTTTAGACCTGGGTCTGTGTGGCAGTGACTAGACTTTGGTTTGTACCTCCTCACTCTGGGAGACAGAGGGGCTTCTGTCAGTTTTACACCAAAATTTCTAGCTTTCAGTTTGATTCTGCTTTCAAATGTAATCCTTCTCCCCACAGGCAACTAAAAAAGAAAGGCATGGGTTTAATGCAACTCAAAACCCTCTTGACAAGTAACTGAGCTGTCCTGAGGTTGCTTACCTGGGGAAAGCAAAGGCGGCCTCCCTTGTGCATTTGCAGCAGGAAGAATTTCTCCCACTTTTAAGACCTCTACAGCTGTGCACAAACAAGGAAATCTTTATAAGAGGAGCAGACACAGGCATAAACTTGGAAAACTACAGCAGCAGTCTCTATACACAAATAAAAAAACCCATCCTCTCCTAGTAAGTCCGATATTAATTTACTGAAGTGTTTTCCTACCAAGCTGAAGTATTTTCCTATGTCATTGCACCCAGACAACAAACCCCACTTGCCATTCAGACAGCAAGTCTGGATTTTGGGGAAGCTTTACAGAGAAAAGCAGAACTTCCCTGGAATATATTCAAGTCTCCTGCACCCTATCAGCTACAAAACCTTCAGAAAGCACAGTTTCTTACAACACAGCCCTTTCTCCATACAAAATCAGGCCTTTGGGACCAATGTCTCTTGTACAAGTCTTCTGTGGAATATCTTACAATTTTTAGGAGCCATTGGTTCTTATTACACAACCAAGAAACATTCAGGCTTTCCTCAAAACCTCTTGGGAATCTGTTCCCCAGCAGAACTCCGTATCCTTGTATAATTATGTTGACTTACCAAGTGTCACTAAAAGAAATGTGTGCCATAAAGGACACATGCCCTTATGTGATGATAAAGGACTGTATGGAATTGTCTACTTCTGTTCTGTAGGAATGTGTGTATGTGTCTGTGCAATATGACAAGAGCCTAACCTAATGTATGGGGGGAGGTAATTAGGAAAAATCTCTCCAAATACCAGGTATGTCATCTCTATTGGTGACATGTCATACACAGTCCTATGAAAATCCCAATGAGAGCTAGAGCTTTTGAGTTTGATATAATGTATGTGCAATGAATATTTATTGTGAGCATGATTTATAAAATGTAGTAATGCTTTTAGGAATGTTCTGAACTGAAGAAAGTTCACTGTGTGCAGAAAGAGTGCTAATTAAGAGATACCATACACATGTCACCACAGGGAAGCTTTCAATCGGGAGAGTAATTCATTGACTATATGTGCCTTTTGCATCTAAGACCCAATTCTAAAAAAAAGGGAAGAAAGAAGGTAAGATGTTACAAGCCTTGTCTGGCTGCATTCCTGTTGCATAAGAGAAACAAAAAGAATGAGGAAGAGTCCTGGAACAATGCAGGGGTGAGACACGTTGCTGAGAGGCAAAACTGGAGGCTGGATTTTGTACCTGGCTCTGTCCGTCAACTGGGACCCATAAATGTCCAAATGCCAGGACAGCAGGAGAGATCCTTTAACTTTGGAAGCTCTTCTTGGCACCACACAGGAATATGAGCTGCAATTAATTAAGTTACTTGGTGTAAAAACAAAAGCTTTGTTAGAAGACATCTAAATTTGGGCAGGTCTGGTTGCTATGAAAGTAACTGAAAGACTGAAACTGAAAGATCCTTTGTCCATTAGGGCATGAAAATTTATTTGTTATATTTATTACAATAATTTCATGGGCTGTCTCTGGATTAAGTCAGACTACCGTGGCATTGTTCATCATATACAGCTAAACATATGCATACAGCTATGTTTGCATTGATACAGTTAAGTCCCCTTACCTTCCAGCACAGGGTGGCCACATTCAGCCTCCTTATTAGGAGTCCTCCCTGGCCTGTGCTAACCCCTAGCTGTTCCTTACTACTGTTTGTGTCAAGGCACTGTCAGCTTGTGTGCCATGTAACAGTGGGGACAATCACAGGCCACTGCCAGTGTCTGTGCCTTGGGCCTCTTTCACTTGCTAGCTCATAGGTAATCTAACAGATCCGAAAGCTAAATCAATAGGCTTCAGTGGAAACTGGGACAGGCTTGGTTGGTCCTTCCCTGTTTCATTTTTTTTAATTACATCCTTAATTTCCACAGGTCTAATAATTTATAGTACAACAACAATATTACCAAAAGGAAAAAAAAAAAAAAAAAAAAGGATTAACAAGTTCAAAACAAATGAAAAAAATCTTCCATTTCTGAAAATGTATGAAACAGACCTTTCTGTCAGGACACAATCCTGTTCTCTGTACCTAGACAACAAGACTATTGTATCCAGGGCTGGGTCCATGGATTTCGTCTGGGTTTCACATCTCAGCTGAGCAACTGAAGAGACTGCTGGTAAACTGGCAACTTAAGTGCAGAAGATTGAGGATGGGTCATAGTCTGGGGAAGGTTTTTAAAAGCTGTTTTGTTTCTTTGAAAGGAAATTGTGGAAGAAAGACAACAAGAGAGGAGGAGGGAACGTTTGGGCACAGGATTGGGAACCAACAGCTTCTACTTTGGAGCCACAATACCTTATTCTTCAACAGCTTGGCACGAGTCACTTGGTCCTTCTGCCTTACCTGCCCACCTCTGCGCAGCAGGGAGCAGAAAGCCTCGTGGGACATTTAGCAGTCTGAAATATCAAGGAAGATTGTCCATGGAAGAGTACTTGCAACACAAATGCAGTCACTGGAGCATCACAGATTTACTAGAGGCCTAAAGCCTACTGTGAAAGGCCCTAAAAATGTTGTTTTTCTTGGGTATGGGGACATACATGTAAAAATTTTTACTAAAACCTGCATTGCATTGCACATTTATGTGGAGAAAAATAATAAAACTGCCTTCCCCCAAAAAGCAGCTTGCTGTGGTTTGGGTCCTGATTCATAATCTAGTGAAGTAAAAGATATTCCTGCTGCTTCACTGGTTCGTTCACAGGTATTTGTATTTTTTGTTATTGTCCAATTGTTACTCCTTCTTTTACAGTCTTTCTACTCTTACTCTGGCGGGTCATTTGTCAATACACTACATGTAATGCTCCTAGTAACAAAGCACAATAAAAATCAAAATATATTGAATTGGCTTTACTTAGAATAGAAAACAGATGGAATATTTTTCAGCATGTTTGAAAAATCAACACATTTCCCTTGTAATATCTAATAATTAGCATTATTCCATTTTACAGTTTATACCAGAAATAGACATTAACGTACTAGCCTTGATGAAGCATCTGTAGCTCTGTGAGTTGAGTCTCACTTTACAAGTCCTGGGTTGCACACCCTGCACTGAGAGAAGTGAATCCAGATTTTTTCAAGGTTCCACTCCTGCTGTAAAGACTGCAATATCATTACTTAGTTTTAGTCAAGCAATTTTGGATTACATTTCCAGGTTTTGTTTTCTTACTTAGTTTCATTTTACTTTCTTCCTCTGCAAAACTATGCCCAATATAACATGAGGATAAAATGGTATGGCTTACCTAATTACTACTGCATTATACTTGTATGAACAGTGCAGATACTGAACATTAGACAAATTAATAATACAACAATGCAGCAGTTCTTTCTACGGCACAAGATTTCTCTGGGAATGTTATTTTATTGTATTTCATTTAGTGCTTGTTTGTTTAAGGGGGAAGAACAGACATTGCTGTATTTCAGTTTGATTCAGCAAGCATTCTGGCCTCAGTCCAGCAAATCATTTAAGCATGTGCTTAAATGTAATGAAATTATATTTAAGTTCATAGTAATGCCTATGCATTTAATATACAGCATGGGCTTAAATGCTTTATACAAAGCAGGACCAGAATGATGAAAAAACTTAAAAATAAGGTCCGTGCATTTTTACACACACAATTTTTAAACCCTCAATACTTTTAAAAGGGACATTTTCCACTGCCTATGCTATGAAAACACTGTGTAGTTCCTACTCCACCTCCTCCCCACCCCTCCAAAAAAAGAAAAGCCAACTAACTTTTCTTGATCTGACAATCTGACAGCTATATCCTGTGTAACTGCTAGCCTGGCCCTTTTTAAAAATATCCTATTAAGTTAAGTGGAAGCTTTGCCTGAGCAAGGTATGCAGAAATGAGTCACAGGGAGTATATGGAATTTTCTCAGGACTTAGGGCTGTGCCTGTTGTAGCCAAAGGCTAAATCTCTGGTGGAACTCGGTAGTGTTCCTCTGAGTATATATGCTTTCCATACCAATCTCTGTTTTAGTGGGAAACATAAAACTAACATGAAAGTCATGCTGAAACACACCACAAAGAAAGGTGTGTTCTTAACTTGGGTTACCTAACCCAGGTTAGATAATTTAAGTTGTGGTTGCACAGCAATTTAAACCAATTTAACTACTGGCTGCCAGGGGAGTGAAACCACGTCAGCCAACAGTTAGGTGTGCATCAGCCACTGCTGCACTGCAGCCCCAGATTCAACCAGCAACCAAGGCAGAATATGTAACTAGAGTTAGATAATATGGAACATGTAATGCTAACAGTGCTTAAAGCCCCACTGCTTTAACCTGTCTATGTAAAAATATTACTGAATTTTTATGAGTTTTTGCAATGCAGGCAGACCCGGAAAACCTTTTCAGAGACAGAGAAACTCAGTAGAGCTGACTGCTGTCCACAATAAAGGAAAACACAGTTCCTTCCTCAGAAGGTTTACAATCCATATGTTTTTATTTTCACTGTAAAGGCCCTAAGCTCTTAGCCAAAGGAAAAAAGGAAAAAGAAAAGAAAAGGAAAAAAAAAGATGGCCTTATCATTTACGAGAAGCTCCTTACAAAAAAAAAAAAAAAAAAAAAAAAAGCACTTTTCTTTTGCAGGTGTAGATGCCTAGGGATTTATTAATTTGTATATTTGTGTGTTTGTTTTGCCAAAATAAGAAACAACCTTCTTGGATTACACTGCAGTGATCAATCTCTTTTCAACAAAAGCATTAAAAACCTCTAGGTTTCATTTATTAACAGAATAATACATATATTTTGCTTGGTAGTGTTTGCATGAATTACAACAACATGCAATTCAGAACAAAGCTAGTGTGGCTACATGGACCTGCTCAAAATTCTCACAATTCCATTTTAGGTTGTTTCTGCTACAAGACTTGATTAAGCATACCAGTTATCTAAAATATACTAGTTCTCCTGCTGCTCCATTTCTCATGCCATCTCCAGTCACTGCTTGCCAAAAATAAATTTTAAATCGTTGTTTTGCATTTCTAGCACATCTCAAAAAAGTGAGGAAACAATTATGCTTTTGATCAAAGAACAGAGCATGAGCTAATCATACATATTCACTCAGCTATCCTCATGCCTTCATGCTAGATAAAATGTCTTTCTCAAACTTATCACTTGCTTAGAATAGACTTAAAGAACATTCCCATGCATTTTACACAATATAGAGGGAGCTGAGTGTTTTTGGCCCAGTTTCTGTCTCTTTCACTCATAAATAAAAAGACGGGAAGAAAGAAAGTGGAAACACGCACAGGTATGTATGAATAGATGTTGGCTTTGATTTTGTAAGTAATGTTACATTAGCCCATTTATTTGAAGGGTTCCTGGTATTTTGAATGATAAAGGTGAGCACAGATTTGCTTTCTTGCCCTGTCTCATGTTCAAATTTCATTTCTGAATGCTGACTTCGGCACCAGGTTTCTCTGCACACCAGAGGTGTAGTCTCTGGGGACAGAGGGAAGGGAAAAGGGTTATAAGACGTCGATCTTATACATGGTCATATGAAATTGTCCAAGGAGTCTGTTATTATCCAGGATGTTATACAGAAGAAAACAGGCATTATAAGCCCTAAGACACTCCTCTGTGTCTCCATGTCCAGAATGTCTATCCCTGAGGCTTACAGGAATGTCCACATCCAGGAGAAAGGATTTAGCCCAGCACTGAAAGACTGTAATGTTAGCAAGTGGAAAACACATTAGAAATGTGTGTTAACCCCAGCTGGAAAACCTAAGCAACTCATTTTACTTCCAGCCAACAAAACTTGCAAGAGAACTCATGCTGATTTATGTTCAGCTATCTAGATTTGGATCTTCACCTTATCTTTCTGGATAAGGGTGAAGTGAGGCAATGTTCTAGATGTTTGTTTGTTGGATTTTGCCTTGTTTTATAAGAGCTATAGAATTTCCTGTCTGAAGATTATCGGTTCACTTTCATCTTCTCATCTGTAATTACATCTATTATATTCCAGAAGACTAGAAATAAACTAAATTCTATGCTAACCTGAAACTTAAGAACAGAAGATGAGGATTAGGGCAGAAAATTTGTTTAGTTTTTATCTACCTTATATCAAACGAAAATCTACCAAAGAAAATCTCTGGGGCATGAGAAATTAATCTACTGATTCTGAAAATTCCCTTATGCATTCCAGAGCTTCTCCCCTGAACTAATGCTAAAATATCTTAGCACTGAGCTAGAAATAATTGGCTGAGTTTGTATCTTTCTTTCACTCCCTCACAGTTTCCTGTAGGTCAGTGAGCTGTACACCAACCTTTCTGGTCCAGTGTGGCCCAGGAAATTGCAAATATTTTCAGCTGTGTCAGGTTCTGCATATGCAGGTTAGGAGGTTCAAAGGGAAGTTTAATTGACACTAATCCTCATCTTGACTTTTGCTCACCTCCTCCTCTTTTCCCACTAAGCCTTCCCACCTTCCCACCTCAAAGCCACAGAAGCTTTACAATTTTTCTTATAAAAATATATATATTTAACCCTTTGGCAATCTCTTAATGCCCTTTTATTAAATCCCTTAACTCCTTTTATTATGTCCAGGGTAATTAAGATGATTATAAACCTCTCTTGAGAGATTATACCCTTTAATCACAGTGCATATTTGCTGAGATGTAGGCAACATTTGTGGTATATCAAATATAAAAATACTTTGGGCAAGGATGTTTAATAACAATTTTTAAAACTAAGATCTTGATTAAGGAGGTTTAGGGCATTAAAAGTCATATCTACATGTGGTCACAACGAAACACTGAAGGACTTCAAACACTTTTCCACATCTACAATGGCACAGTTATAATCAGGTTTCTCAATTTATTTCAACTTCAGCTCCTCAGCTGGCATAATCTGTCCTAATGCCATTGACTCCAAAGTTGTTACACTACTTTATACCAGCTCAGTTTTCTGGGCAACCAGAACAAATGCATGAGTAAAACCCCTTCTTAGGTCATTATTCCCCAGCCAATGATAGAAAAATCAAAGATTTTTCTTCTGGAGTAGGCTTGGATCACCTGTCTAGGACTCCCAGACTGTGCACTCATCCCATTCAGCAGCAATAACAAGGTGAATGCATCCCCTTGAAAATGCGTATGGTTTGATGTTATTGCAGTGTGGTTCTGCACTAAGTAAGCTTAGGAACCCCTGTTCCAGTGTAAAATATAAATATGCACTGAATTTTTATCATCAAGCTTTGGGGTTTAATTAGGACATTATTAGTTAGAATTTCTCACTCACAAAAGTATGCTTCATTGCCATAGAACCATGGAATCGTAGAACGGTTTGGGTTGGAAGGGACCTTGAAGACCATCTAGTTCCAATGCCCCTGCAATGGGCAGGGACACCTTCCACTAGACCACATTGCTCAAAGCCCCATCCAACCTGGCCTTGAACACTGCCAGGGATGGGGCATCCACAGCTTCTCTGGGCAACCTGTTCCAGTGCCTCACCACCCTCACAGTAAAGAATTTCTTCTTAATACTAAATCTAAATCTACCCTCTTTTATCTTAAAACCATTACCCCTTGTCCTATTGTAACAAGGCCTGCTAAAAAGTTTGTCCCCATCTTTCTTATAAGCCCCATTTAAGTACTGGAAGGCTGCTATAAGGTCTCCCTGGAGCTTTCTCCAGACTGAACAACCCCAGTTCTCTCAACCTGTCTTCATACAAGAGGTGCTCCATCCCTCTGATCATCTTTGTGGCCCTCCTCTGGGCTCATGCCAACAGGTCCACGTCCTTCTTATGTTGCAGGCTCCAGAGGTTAATGCAGTACTCTATGTGGGGTCTCATGAGAGCAGAGTAGAGGGGAAGAATCACCTCCCTCAACCTGCTGGCTGCACTTCTTTTGATGCACCCAAGGATACTGTTGGCTTTCTGGACTGCAAGCACACATTGCTGGGTCACCTTGACTTTCTCATCCACCAACACTCCAAAGTTTTTCTCCTCAGAGCTGCTCTCAATTTCCACCCAGCCTATATTTGTGCTTGGGATTGCCCCAACCCATGTGCAGGACCTAGCAGCACTTGGCCTTGTTGAACTTTATGAGGTCTGCACAGGCCCATTTCTCAAGCCTGTCAAGATCCCTCTGGATGGCATCTCTTCCTTCCATTGTGTTGACTGTACCACACAGCTTTGTGTCACCAGCAAACCTGCTGAGGGTGCACTTGATCCCAGTGTCATAAGCAGGACATGTGACAGGATAAAAGAAATCCAGAGATGGTTAAGTTGTGGTGATGCTATTATAGATGAACAAAGCAAAAGGATATGAGTGTTGCAGAAAAGATGAACTAGACAGAACTGCGTTTAAGATTACTTGACTAGTTCAAGAAAAACCTTTAAGATGTATAAGTGAAGTAAAATGAGTGGAAGACATGAGTAGTAGGACTCAACTTGTAATTTAAGGCATTGATATTAGGCATTAATGCATAGGTGTTTACATGTTCACCTGGAGTTCTTTTTATAGCCAATGGAGAGCTAATCAATATAGTGAACTAAACCTAGAGAACTAAATCAGTTCATCCTAAAACAGACACCTATAGTAAATCACTCTCCAGACTCCACTGGGTGTAATAGCACCTAGATATCAAGCTGTCAGTCAGATATCTACAAACAGAAACCTAGACTTAGGTGTCTTAAGCTGAACCCCATATTAGACATCTACAATGTTGGTACATGCATCTGGTCACCCGAGGCTTCTCTATAATCAATACAGAAAAATGAGTACTTCTAAGGTGAGATTGATCTGTGTTAGTTTAAATATTTAAGGATTAAATTAATTGTGCACTAAAAATACCTGTTTATTGACTAAAAAGTGTTGGTATCTGGTCAGATGAATCCCCCTTGCCTCCTGCACAGCTGCTTAGCTGAGGGAGGTAAAAGGAAGGAGAAGTAATAAATCACATCAGCATGAAGATGTTTAAAGGCTGAAGATAATAGAAATCATTGAAGCACATTACATTGTTATATAGCTTCATTAGCAGCATTAATGTATGTTTGGGAAAAAAGCATAAATATACGGGTTCACAACACTACGGTATATCCAATGTTGTCTTGTTACACCTATGTTCCTATTCCACTCATGCAAGAAATAATACACTGGAGTTGAAGCACATCATGGTTTACCCAGGCTTGTTTTACCCGAAGTAGAGCTTTTAAAGAAATGTTTCCAATCATAGTTATTGAGGATGTGACTCAGGAATAGTGCCTGGAAACTCTGACCAAAACTAATGATTTTAAGAAAAAACAAGAAATAAAAAGACCTCAAAACCCCAGTTTACAGTACATTTTTGGTGACCAGGCTTCTGGACAAAACTGGAGATGCTTGTATCCTCATTAGATTTTGTGTTACACTAAGAATTTTCTAACTCTTACTTAAGAATAAATTCTAGAAGGATCAACCAAACATGTTCCCAGTTTCTTTGAGTGGAGGAATATCAAGCATGAGCCTCTAGACATCTGTTTAAAAATAAATTAAAAAAACCCAACCCATTGGTGCTTTCAGGGAGAAGTGGTTAGATATCACCATTCTTATTTTAGCATGTGATCTAGGAATCTAAATATTATTTTCTAGCGCTTTAGGACCAAATTCACAGATGCTGTACAGGTGCCTAAACTTTTAGTTTCACAGGACAAACATTTATCCAAAATATTTGGTGTTAAGAGACTTTGTAGTTTGAGTATTAAATGCTGTCAGATTTATATTTATGTTTAAATAATTGTGATTTCCCCAATCCTATCAACTGCTACTAACTCCAGAGTATCCTAACTTCTCACTGATCATACTTATAAAGAGGCCAAAATACTGCCGAAGCTCTAAACACAATGAACTGCTCATAGACTTACTAAGTGGAAGCCAAAGCTTCATGCTATTCTTGAACTAAGACAGAGAACTTCCATCTCACCAGTGTGCAAAATCCTGTAGACACACTCTGATTGCATCTAAGACTTTAACACCATGTGGATCTCTCCACATTACAGGTGGAAATAGCTGATGGGCAGAAAGACTGTATGATTCCCCCCAAAAAAAAATATGGAAATTGCACGTGCTGCTTGCTAGAAGAGTCATTTTGCTGATAACACCAAGCTGTGTGGTGCAGTTGACATGGTGGAGGGAAGGGATACTGTCCAGAGGGACCTTGACAGGCTTGAGAAATGGGCCTGTGCAGATCTCATGAAATTCAACAAAGCCAAGTGCAAGGTCCTGCACATGGGTTGGGGTAATCTCAAGCACAAATATAGGCTGGGCAGAGAATGGACTGAGATCAGCCCTGAGGAGAAAGACTTTAGGGTGCTGGTGGATGAGAAGCTCAACATGGCTCAACAATGTGCACTTGCAGTCCAAAAAGCCAACCATATCCTGTGCTGCATCAAAAGAAGTGTGGCCAGCAGGTTGAGGGAAGCGATTCTCGCCCTCTGCTCCACTGTCATGAGATCCCAGCCTGAGTACTGTGTCCAGTTCTGGGGCCCCCCACATAAGAGGGACATGGACTTGTTGGAGTGAGTCCAGAGGGGGGCCACAAAGGTGATCAGAGGGCTTGAGCACCTCTCTTGTGAAGATGGGCTGAGAGAGTTGGGGTTGTTCAGCCTGGAGAAGAGAAGGCTCTGCAGAAGACCTTATAGCAGCCTTCCAGTACCTAAAGGGGGCTTATAAGAAAGATGAGGACAAACTTTTTAGCAGGGTTTATTATGATAAGACAAGGGGTAATGGTTTTAAACTAAAAAAAGTAGATTTAGACTAGATATAAGAAAGAATTTTTTTACAATGGGGGTGGTGAGACACTGCAACAGGTTGCCCAGAGAGGTGGTAGATGCCCCATCTGTGGAAACATTCAAGGTCAGGTTGGATGGGGCTCTGAGCAACCTAACATGGTTGAAGATGTCCCTGCTGATTGCAGGGGGGTTGAACTAGATGACCTTTAAAGGTCCCTTCCACCCCAAACTATTCTACAATTTTATGAATCTATAGAACATTCAGTCTTAATTCCTTCTATGGAACACCTGCAAAAATACACTCAAGCATCACCACTGGCTGTTAGGTCTGGTTTCATCCCCTTGTTTGCATATTAGTTACTTTACATTTGTGGGGAAAATAATGACAACTTTCTTATTTGCACGTTTGGTGTTTTTTTCATTTTTTTCCTCCATATTACTCATACCAAACCAACATTTATCTCACAACCCCCCACACAGCCTATAGATGAATTTCTACCTTAAAGGCACCAGCATGTTAGTGAGTCCAGGCATGTGAACATCAAAGACAGTGCAATTTCCTTTCTTTAACATCATTCCTTTCTGATCATTTGCTCCAAAAAAGATTATCAATAAAGTGCCCAATCTAATGACTATTTTAGAAGACAGAGATAATTTATAGACTGAAAAGCAAATTCATAACACTATTTCAAGGATATTTTAAGACTTATCTTAGGAATTTAAAGGAAAGATATTATCTAAGTGGTTTTAAAAACGTTTTATGAGGAGTCCCCGCTACTAGCCACCACTGAACTCTATATATGATATTGGATAGTTCCCTCATGTCCTACATAATGAATTGCAATATTAATTAATACATATTAAAAGTAAATTAATTACAAGATTAATTAAAATGTAATTATTATTAAGTCTATGTCATATTGAAGAAAGAGTTATGCCTAAATGTAATTACCATGTATTGCACAAGAAAAAAGCTTGTATACAGAGAGTAAAAATATCAATCACCATAATCAATCCAAAAAATACTCTAATTTGTTACACACATACACTGCTTTGTTCTATGTGGAAGTGAAATCTTTGAATGCTAAAACACTGCATACTTACTTGTGATGTTGTTAGGAAGCAAAATGGAGGTAAGTACCGTAAAATATTTTATTTAATTGTAACTAATATGACTATGCCGATTAACTATATATCCTACATTCATCCACTGTTTTATTCTAAGATACAAGTCTATTAAACCTGCAGTTTTCTCCAAATCATTGCTTTAAATTTTATCTGGTAAGTAAGATCAGATATGGATCAAGTAATTTGATGATACCTAGCAGCAATAAAGACGCCCTTAACATAGTTCATGTAATCACCCCTTTCACGTTGTAATTGCTCTTTCTCCATGGTACACTGTTCCAGTAAAACCCCGATGCAGAAGCTCTAAATTGTCCTCTGGGAAGACCCTGTGTCTCTCTGGTGACTACATAAGGAGAATCAGGAAGCGAAGCAGCTAGGTGCTTGAAACTGAGTAATGCCAGTAATGCTTGTAGATTAGAAGGTGTAACTAAACAGAGGTAGAAAACACAATTCACCCTACCTCTAATATAAAACCACTATATTTAGCTGTTAGACACTGTTCTTTTACACAACGGGACTCTTGTCATAATTTTATAATGATTAATAAAGCAACTCACAGGAACGCAATCTAACCTCAGCTTCAGACAGATAACATAGTAGACAGTTCTTCTCCCCAAATGCATGTAGTATAGAAGATAGAAAGCAGATAGAAGGCAGTAAATACTTAAAGCAGACAAATGAGGTTGGGAAACCGGGATCATAGAATAAGAAAAAAAGATATAATCTTATTTTACCGTAAAATGAAAATGCCTCCACTTATCTAAATGATGTCAGATGGAAGAACTATACCATGGCAAATGATATAGCTTACAAATAGAACAGCTCTATTTATGAATCTAACAGTTCCCTAATTGTATATATGGAGCCTAACAATGATTACTCATACAAAATGTAACTCAACAGTTCAGGGATCGCTAAATAGGTCATAATTCAGTTATAAATCCAATAAATTTTAAGTCTGATAAGACTACACACCCATTCATTTCATCTTGGAGTTAAAATATACTTGCCATTAACAGTCCTTACTTTGTACATTTTATTTTCATTTCTACATTATTTAGGTGTGTCGTGATCATAAATACAGGAAATAAAATACCTTTGCTTTTTCTTCAAAGGACCAAGTGGACAGTCTTGTTACTTACTTTCTTAAAATACACACTTGGCTTTATTTAGCAGCGTTCATGTATCAATACATATGGAATGCCTTGTATTCGTGCAGCATGTATACATAGCTACACATACAGCATACATAAAAGGAATGTTCACAGCTTGGAGATTAGTAATTCATTTTGTCTTCTCTGAGTCAACTGCTGCTCAAATATATATCTAACTAATCCCTAAGTAAGATCTGGCCAGAGAATCACAGATCTGAAGGCAGGGGAAATTACCACCTCATGCAACCTAACAGTAAAATGCCTGTTTTACTGTGGCCAAGTCTCCTTGCAGGGTCAGCACAAGCAGGTAGGCAGCAAAAGCTAGCACAGCCCAGTCGAAGGGAAAGCTTGTCTGGGCAGAGAGTGAGTGCTCTGAGTTCAGGCAATTGCTGAGGCAAGCTGGTGCTCTGCTTTTCGATGCTCCTGTAGTAACCAGAAGTGCCAGGGCTAAAAAACTCACCCTGCTGGCTCTACAATCAACTTCCCTTCCATATTTTGCACCATTGCTTTCCTGTGAGATTTCTGGAAGTGCTGCGTATCTTCTGTTTCTACTGAAATCCCTGCTTACTTTAAAGAGGTTGTTATGACACCTCAAATCTCTCTAAGTTTGATGCCTTTGGGCTCCTGAGAGAAGAGGCAACACGTAGTTTAGGTATACAGGGGAAGGGGAAGGGGAAAGGGGGAAAAAGGAAAGGGGAAATGGATACAAGGGAAGAAAAGAATCCAAGTATAAATCATGAAGCATTTGCTGAGAGTGTGATAACATGGTACATTAAAAAGTCATTAAATTCATCATTTCAAACTTAAAACTGTAAATAAAATCAAATCTTCTGATTTAAACCAGCCAAAAGCCTGGACATTCAGGCTTAAGAATCAGATCCTTTTAAAAGTAATTTTATTCTAGTTTGGTTATCAGTATACTTACCAGGATCAAATGCGCTCTCTGCAAATTACACACATCATGAAATCTCAAGCTGTGCTGCCAAGATCTGGCGATAAGTTACTGGAACAGCAGCTTGGGGTTTGAGAAATGCACTTTCCTTCGCACTCACTGCAACAGGTGACCTAGCGGTAATGACATCATTAACACATTTCACCTTTTTACACTCTCCCGCTGGTGTTTTACTTGTACTAGTTTATGGAGGATTCATTACATTTTGGTGTTTCAAGTCCCTTGTGTTCTTAGTGGCATTTTTAAGAAAATAAACAGACAAGTGAAAGGAGACCATCCTCTGGGATATGCAGTTTGGGAGGAAAGCATCTGATTCCATCAGCAGATTCTGTCTTGTATGAAAAAGAACTTGGGAATTTTTGTAGCAGATCAGATAAGATTGTGATCAATCTAATTCGGTTTTCCCTTCAGGAATTGGCAATACTCACTTTTTAATAAGCAGTTATTAGGTACTTGCCACATTTTCTAACAGATTATCCAGATAGATATGTTTGCATTTGTTATGCCAATGAGGCATATATATTAAAAAAAGAAATAGTGCCTCAGTTCATTATTTGACAGAGTCCTTTTGAGTCTGTAAGATATCATATGGATATAGATATCTTCACTTTAGACACACATGCAGAAGGATCTTTTGTTACTGTTGTGGCTATGTGTCCTTCTCTGTATACCCTTCCGGGTACTGGTTCTTCAGAAAAGATTACTAAATTAATTATTAACCTTTTCTTTTAAAAAGCTATCTTTTGTACACCTCTCAATTCTTTTTATCATCAAAACCCACTATTTTCTACTTAACAATTGTAATTTAATAACATCCTAGAACTGAATTTTTGTTCACAAAAACTTTTGTCCTTGACAACTTGCTCCCTAGAGCAACAATATGAAAACAAACCTATTAAGTCCCAAAAGTTATTTAGAAGAAGAAAAAAAAAAAAAAAAAAAAAAAAGACAAGCCCAAAGTACTGGTAGTACAGAATATAGAAGCAAACAGTACAGTATATGGGAGCATTTCTGAACCGTAAGGAGCCATATTCTACCTCCATTGTGATCAGTTAGACCTTCATAATGGAATTCAGAAGGACCAGGCCAAGACTCCTACACTGAAAAAAGAGGCTTTCAGACGGTATTGTGTTGAATATCCAAACAAATCTGAGTATTTGACACCTTTATTAGACTTTAATTGCTTGGATACCACAACAATACAAGACAGAACTGGGTTGTCTCAAGAAGAGAAAGAAGTTAATTGCTGTCTTCAACTACCTAAAGGGATGTTACAGAGAAGGTGGAGCCAGCCTCCAACCTGGGAGGTTAAACCAAAAAGACAGGACACAATGGGCAGGGGTTGCGGCAGGGAAAATTCCAAATAGACAGTAGGAAAATTTGTGTCAGTCATGACAGTCCAAAAATGAAATGTTTTTTTCGAAGAGGCTGTGAAATCTCCATCCTCGAAGACATTCAAACCTTTGCTGTGTATGACCCTGAGCAACCTGATCTGACCTAGAATTTGGCCCTGCCCCGAGTGGAGGATTTGGACCAGATGTTCTCCAGGAGTGGGAAGGGAAGTGAATCTGTTAAATTTAGCATGTTCAATCCTTAGTACATTCCTAGACTGTAAGAGACAGTGACAGATCATTCTGTGATTAATTTTTTGTTCAGAATATGATTTACATGTGCTAGAAAAGTATTTGGCCAGTATACAGCTGTAACTTGGGTTGTTGTTTTTTTTTTTGTTATACCAAGTCTAACTGTAAACTCATGTTATAAGAAGCCCTTCTTGGAAGTCAAGCAGGCACAGGTTATAGATAATACAATGGATGTTTGAAGAACTTTTCTTCTTCAAGAAGACTCATGCGACTTGTGTCTTGTTTGAAAACAGTACAACAGCAGTACAACAAAAATTGCTAACGAAAGGGGGTTTGAAAATTGTTATTAACTAGTAAAATTAAATGTACCCTTACGTTTGTCCACATTAATTGTCTCTGCTTAGGTTTTGTCTTTTACTGTCTTCTCACTGTACTGGGAAAGTGCAAGAAGCATCATGAAGCCTATATCAAGGGAATGCAGACACGGATTCTATTCATGGAATGATTGTGGTCTTCAAGTCCCGGTTTAGAGGATAGTAAGTCTATTCAGACCAGTTCTTCAAATGGCATAAACTTGTGTAGGCCCAGTTGAATCTAAATCGTGTTACACCAATTTGTGCCTGTTGAGGATCTGTATTTACAGCACCGAAATTAAAATGCCAGTTAAGTACAACTCCCGATGTTCGTGGTACAGAAGCTGGCTGCGGCCCCAGAATGCACAGGCTATGAATACACCAACAAGCTACTGCAGGGGATGGACACATGGCATATCCATTACTGTGGCAATTTTGCCCCCATACCACTCTTACTCTCCATTACTTCATGGTAAATTTGTGATGTTCTGTATCTCCATCACCAAGCAAGCTACGTCCTTTGTGGCTAAAGTAAGGGCAGATGTCCCACACTAGCTCCTTGCAAGCTGATCCTTAAAACACTTGCTTACTGGCCATGCCTTATTTGCAGGTTCAATGTGGAGAAAGACATGTCAGAAATACCTGTACAGACTAGAAAATAAACAATTTCTTGCTCTCAAGGAGTTTACCAAAATGACCGAACATATTTCACAGACTTACACATCTTGCTCCTGTCACACCAAATACAATCAGAACTCTTTAGACAACCACCAGCCACGCTTCATTCAACACACACTTCATAGCTATCTTCCCTGGGATTTTTCATTTTACCAACAGCACAAGTAGTGACAAACAGGATCTTCAGCTACAAACAAGAACATTAATTCTCCTATGCAATGACGGACCGCTTTAAGAATAAGCCTTTTGTAATGCAAATAAGAACAGCAGTCAAGTAAGATTTTGTTTACTACAAGTATTTCATTTTCTATGCTGTAGGAAGTGTATTACTTCTCCACCTGTCTACCACACCAAGGCCAGTCCCTTAGCAGAAGCATACGAGTGTGTCTGATCCCTCAGAGTTCTCTGCATACAGTAGATATTCCAGGTCTTCACAAGACATAGGAGTCTATACATTAACAGTGGTACGTTCAGTCCCCTGGGATGATCCTGACATCACAAGAGATCTAAGTATCATAAAAATAGTGAAATTGTTCTTACTACAATTGCTTTTTAACCAGAAATGGAAATGCCCTGCCTAGCTGACTTTTCATAGGGTCACCTATAGTTTGAGAGTTCAAGTGCCCAGGATAAGGGACCCTGGTTTTGTATTTCATGAACATTGCAAAGTTAAAAGATTTTATTTAAAAGAACTGCATTTAAAAGGAAAATAGTAAATGGCACATCATGTAATTGCTATTTATTTTCATAAACATGAGGTATTTCAAAGTGCTATAAGACGCAGCACTAAATGTACATCGTTGGAAGTAATTAAACACAGAACTTTGCAGTTACCCAGTTCTATGCACCAAACATTAACAAATACATTAACTGGAAGAAACAGGCTAGGAAAAGGCATATATAGTAAATTTCATTACAAAAGTTTCTTAGTTCAAAAAAGTGATAAAGTAATATCTACTCAAAACTTTCACAACTCATTTTCATACGAAAATATAAGTATCAAATTTAGTTATGTATCAGCATCATACTAAAGTATACAGGCAATGTAAGAATTAGTACAGTACATAACAGAGATTAACAATATATTTGTATACAAAAACATGCTCCTCAAACATTGAGGTATTACAGTACTTAGGTATGAACTTCCAGTCTAATACTGGTAGCAAAAGCCACCTCTCATAACCCAAGACATGTACAAAAGGCAAGTGTGTAGATGGTATTTACAGAAAATTCCCACAGGGGTACAAAATGCCAACCCCTAAAGTAACATCCGTTAGAACATAAGCACCATAAAACTTAGGAATGAACATTTTAAAACTCAACTAGATGTCATCAGCAGCTCCAAATGCTCACAACAATTAAAAAAAAAAAATCCCCACCATCTACAGCTCTTAAGAAGAAAAACAAAGGCAGTCCATCGTTGTTTGGTGGTCTTGCAATAAACTCCTTGCAAGAACATCCATTTGCTCCGTACCCGGATAATAGAGTTTGTCGATTACTTCAGGGACTGGATTGAAAGTAAAACCAACATTCTTAACGTCAAAAAACACAATTTTTTTTTAAAGAATCAAAAATGTGCAAAGTGGCAATGACTGTCCTGGTCAGCCAAAAAAAACCAAAACAAAAAAAAGTTTAGCAAGTCCGCTTGTATTCTATTTTCTTTAGCAACTGCTGTTGTCTGGCTTGCAATTTTTCCTTTTCTAGCAATAACTTCTGCTCCTCTGCCTGAAGGGAATGAACATATTCAGTGGCTTTTTTCAAGATCACAACTTTTGCAGCTTTCTCATTTTTAACCAGTTCTGGAACATGGTCCCTTAATGTGAGGAAACTTGACCGTAGATCATTACGCCGTTGACGCTCCAGGATATTATGGTTGCGTCGACGTTCACTGTCCTCTGAATCAGAGTTTCGAGGACTTGAACTCTTAGACTTTGGTTGGATCGTGGGTTTTACTGGACGGGGCACCTCGGTTTTCAACTTCTTCTGCGGTGGAGCTTCTTCACTCTCCATGTATGGAGAAGGAGCTGCATAATTATGCTGCTGGTGAATTGGTGCGCAACGCTTTAAAATCAGTTCATTCTGCTGCGTCCTGACTGATGGAAAAGTGGTATTTTTAGGACGCACTGTAATAGTAAGGGTGGTAACAGCCTTGTTGGAGGAGGAGCGCCTTTTCTCCACTGTCACAACATCTATTTCTTCTTCTTCATCCTCTTCCTCCTCATCTTCATCATCTTTTGGTAATATAAGAAGGAAAACAAAAGAGACGTTACTCTCACAGAAAATACTCCAAACAAACAGCAACCCAGATGTATGTATTGACAAATTATGTACAGCAAAAGCAGCAATGACGTAACTGATGGTGAGAACAGGGTGTGCCCACCATCTGCAGTCAGATGTAGATCTGGCAAAGTATGTAACATACATGAAATGACTGAAGAACAGTGATTTCTGTAAGTTTAGTAAGTGTAATGAGTTTTGGGTTTTTTTTTAAAAACACTTTTAATCTTCAGTCAAAGTGGGGCTACCACCCACATAATCGGCAGCAGCAGATAAATCAGGTTTTAGGCAGAATGTATGTATTTTGAATGGACTCGCCGAGCTGCTGTACAAAAGGCATGCACAGTGCCACAACACAGCCCCTGCTTGGTAGAAAAACAGCCGGAAAACGAAACAATCGCTGGGTTTGTTCTGAGGCAGAAGGTGAAGCTGCTCCAGCCGGGGACCCTTTAAGCCGACGCTTGGTGCACTGCCAAGAAGACAGCTGTTGGAAGTGCTTCCTCACCCAAAGCTGTCAAACCAGACATTAAAGGGACAGCAGTCTTTGAAACCCGGGACGGATCACCAAGTTTATGGCGATGGTCAGACGGACCAGCGCATCTACACACGTGAAACCACGTCCCGGCCCAAGCGGACTCCGCTGCCGGCACAGACCACAGTGTTTCTGAGCATTTTAGGATCTGGCAGTGCAAGCCCAGGGGCGGCTCTAAGGGGTCGCTACCCTGCTGCAGCCCTCCCAGGTCACGCCTAAGGGGGGCACACGCTCCATCCCCGCCGAACCTGGTCCCCCGGGTGCCAGTGGCAGCCCGCGCTGCTCTGCCCACCAGCCCCCCCAACAGCACGGCCGCTGGGACGGGGCACTCCAGCGACAGGGCGCAGGAGGCACGGAAGCCCCGGGGGGGGGGGCGGGGGGCAGCACCAGGGGGCCCCACGGGCCGGGGCTGCTGCCCCCCCCCCCCCCGGGGCTCCTGCCCCGCCGCTCTCCCGGCCTGCTGCTGCCCTCGCCGCTGCTGCCCCCGTGGGGCCCCGGCCGCGGGGCCCCGCCGCTGCCGCCGCGCCTGCTGCCGCCTGCCGGCGGGCCCGCGCCCCGCCCCGCCCGCCCCTGCACGTCGGTGCCGCCGACGGGGACCGAATCGGGGCGCAGCCGCCCCCGTCTGGCCTCCCGGCAGCCCGCGGACGCGTCGGCGCCCGCAGGCCGCACCGCCAGCCCCCCTCCCCTTACTCGCACCCCGGAGACGGCGCGGCTGCGGCCGGCGAGCGCTTACCCGAGTCGCTGAGGGTGTCGTCCCCGGAGCTGCTGCTGGCCCGGCTGTCCCCGGCGGGGCGCGGCGGGCGGCCGCCCCTCTGTGCCCAGCCGCCCGCCGCCGCCGCGGTGCGGCCCGCCGCGGCCTCCCGCTTGTTGACGGGGAAGGGGAAGACCACAGCCGGGTCCACGCACTCGGGCACGGCGCCGCCCAGCTCCGGGCGGCCGCTGGCGGCGGCGGGGCCGCCGGCGGCGGCGGCCGCCGGGGGCGGCGGCGGGGCGGCGGCGGGCGGCTTGCCCTGCAGCTTCTCGCTGACCGCCCGCTCCAGCTTCTCGCGGGCGGAGAAGCCGCTCCACATGCAGTCCTGGATGATGATGGAGTTGAGGTTGTTGGTTACGCCGAGGCCCGTCTCGAAGAAGTCCCCTCCGTCCGAGCCCCCCCACAGGTCGGCCTCGGGGGGCAGCAGGAGCAGCTCGGACGCCCAGTCCAGGGGGTCGGCGGGGCGGCAGCCCCCCAGGGCCGCCCCTCCCCACGGCACCGAGGCCCCCCCCGGGGGGTGCTCCTGAAGCCCGGCCCGGCTGGGAGACAGGGGAGGGGTGGGCAGCAGCTCAAACTTTTTCCAGATGTCCTCCCCGGGGGGAGCGGAGTCCGGCCCGCACAAATAAAAATCATCTTCGTCCGGGTAGAAACAGGGCTGCAAAGAGTCGAACTCGAGGTCTGGGTTTTTACTGACCATTCCTGGCATTACGGGTCTCTTCTTGTTGATCCTTGGGGGAAGGCAATGGTCTTACAGACAGGTTTTATGGGTATTTCCACCAAGGGGAAGAGACCTGCAACTAAACCCAAAAAAAAAAAAAAACACCAAACCAAACCACAATTAAAACACGAAGAAACAAACAGACACGAATGCGACTCCCTTCCTCTTAATAGAAGTAAAAAAAAATACAAATCTCATCAGCAATATCAAGAAAGAGGGAGCCTTTTGAAAGTTGAGGAAAAAGGGATCTCACTCACACACCTTTCCTCCCGACTCAGACACTCAAAGCAAAGCGATCAGGTAGTGCTCCCACATGCAAAGCTTTCCGCCTTCCCCGGCGCTCCGTAAGGACACAAAACCAGGCGGCAAGGTACAGCAAGGATGCAAAGCACCTCTGTGCTTCTGCACATAGCCCTCGCCTGCTCTTCCCAAACTGCTGCAAACGCTCAAAACAGCAGAGTAACTGTAGACAGATGCTTTAATACCGTAATCTCTCCAGAAAGCCCTCTTAATATGCCAGCAAAAGTAAAGGAAGTTTACTCCTTTTGTCATCTGCGGAGCAGTGCAAAGGGGAGAGAGAAGGATGCAAAACAGGGGGCGGAGGGGCTCTTTGCAACTTCGCAAATCGCCAGTTCATTCACTCAAAGAGAGCCAGAGAAATCCGCACAAAACACAAGGCGGGGGGGGGGAGGGGAAATCCAGCAGCAACACAAATTATCAACCTTATGTAATAATCTCACGCACAAAAATGCATTAAAACCACCCCGGCGCCACCAACAAAGCCTCCTGAATTGCCAAGAAGGTACGGGAAGTTTCCCCCCCCCCCCTTTCCCCGTTTAAGACAAGAGCAACAGAGAGGTTGCAAGGACGATAACTTTGCCCATTTTGCCACTTCATGCAATAAAACCTCCTGCAAACACACCAGCTTTCCAGCCCTTTCACCTCCGGAAAATGCACGCTGCTGCCCTTACCTCGGCCGGACCCCCCACTCACTAGCCACGACCAGTCAACCACAGCCCCATTCCTCTTCCGAGACCTCAGTTGCATCAGACATTAAAAAAAACCAAAACAAAACACAAAAAAACCTAAGTCCAAAAAAGACAATCAGCATCTCCCTTCAGCTCGGTTAAGGTAACGCGAAAGGAAACCGTTCTGCTGGGTTCACAACAGCTGACGCTGAAACGGAGACCAAAAGGGGAATAAAAAAAATCCATTAAAAGCCTTATGATGAAATGCAAAGAAACGAGCCCGGCTCAGCTGCGGACTCCCCCTGCCCCGCCCCCTGATCACTTCCAGTATTGTACATTTTTCTACTCGTGAAATACATTAAACCGTTTAAAATGCAAAGCAGTAAAGAGGCACCTACAAAACACAGGCGATCTCAAAGCGACAGCTCCGAAACAAAACAAAAATATCCTCCAGGATTTTCTTCTGGTCAATGAAAAACCCATTCACGCACTGCAATGCCCCTGCGCTTCCTTTCCCTTCCCATCCTCCCTAGTTTAGCAACTCAAATGCGATGTGGAATTGTATTTATTTGATTGGGTTTTTGTCCTGCAGCCCAGACCCTGCAGTTTCCTCTTCTTACCTCCTTGGTGATGGTGGTGGGTGTTGCAAGGGGGAGGAGTGGCGGGGGGAAAGGGGGAGAAAAAAAAAAAAAAGAAAGAAAAAAAAAAAAGCAAGCAGATGATCTTGTATGTTGCACTTTACTGAGCGCCAGCCCGCCCGGCCCCCGCGGCTGGCCCAAGCCTCCGCATTCACCCTTTGCTTGCAGACAGATGACTGTCACTGGTTGGCTTTGAAGCTGCTGGATATTATTAACCCCCCCGCCAAAAGGCATTAAAAAAAAAAAAAGGAAAGAAAAGAAAAAAAGCTGACACACCCGAGGAGTGGAGCATTAAAAAAAAAAATAAAAAAAAAAAAGAGAAAAGCTAGAGGAGCCTAACCCCACCTCCCTGATTTCCATACAAGCAGGGAGGTGCCTGGCATTTGGCGCCAAAAGCACCATTCGCTCTTTATTCTCCGCAAGCAGAATGAGGTCCCGCTCCCGGTGCAAAAGGGCTAGGGGCGGGCTGGGGAGGGCGCCCGGCTGCTGCGGGGGCTGCCCCCCGTTCCACACCGCCCCGCGGCCGCTGTCCCTTTGTGTCGCCCCCTCCCCGCGCCACCCCGGCCCCCCAGCTCGAGGGAAACGTCGCCACCCGCGGCCGCGATCTCCCGCGGCAACACCCGGGGCAATTAAAAAAGCAAAAAGAGGGATAAAGGAAGTGGCTGGACGAGGGAGTCGCTGCGACTCTGGGCTTTGTAAATCAGAAGTAATAATCTGAGGTGGCCGCCGCCACTTAGGCGAGCGGGGCTTGCACGCCGACGCCGCGCCGCCCCGGGCGGGCTGCCGGCCGGGCCCGCGCTCCCCCGCGCACACCTCTCCGCCGCGGCGCGGCCCGGCCCGGCCCGGCCCCGCGGAACTGGCCATGGACACTCGGCGGGAGCCTCCGCGCCCGCCGTTCCGCTGCCGACGGCGACACCTTGCGGAGGGCCGACAGGAGCGGCGGCGCGGCGCTCGCCCGGCGCCCCCACGCAATCCCCCCAGCGGCGGGGCACCCACCGCTCTCTCGCCTCCTTTCCCCGCGGACGCGGGGGCCGCGGCGGGGCCGGCCGCGGGACGGGACGCGACAGGACGGGAGCGCGGCGCTCACCTCGGCGGTGCGCGGCGGCGGGTACGATCCCGATCCCGATCCCGATCCGGCCGCCGCTCGGGGCGGCGCCTTCGCTCTCATAGGCTGCAGGTTGAGGCGGGGACTTGGGCGTCGCTCGCAGGAAGGCTGGTGGCGGCGGGCGGCCGCTTTGTGTGCGGCGGCGGGGCTGCCGGGGCGCCGCGGGCGGGGCGCCGCCTCCCTGACCCGCCTCGCCCGACGCTGGGGGCGAGCCCGCGGTCTTCCAAACCGGCGGCCCCGAGAGGCATGACAGGGAGAGCAGCGTCGGCTGAGGCGGGGGAGGCTTCTCCCGAGAGCGGGAATAAAGCCCGAGGCGCCCCATGTGGCCTTTCACCCCCTCCCCTCCCGGGAGCTCCGGGCCGGCCGTGCGGGAAGGTCCTGCCTCTCCCGTGTGGCGATACCGCCTTGCCTCCATGTCACACCTCGGTGGGCAGAACTTGGGGGCTCCACTAACCTTTCAGTGGCCCCCTCGCCTCCATGTCATGCCTCAGTGGCCAAAACCTGGGGGTCCACTAACCTTTCGGTGTCCAGAGGTGGCCTCGAAAACAGGCTGGGGTGCCCGTTGTGCTCCCGGAGCCGGCCGGTGTCCGGTGCAGCACCGAGGCCGGCCGGGCTCCCTGGGCAGGCCTGCCTGCGGCACCGGGCAGCTGCGGGTGGCGTGATGGCGGCAGCCTGCCCCTGCTGCCTGCGGCGGCCGGGCAGGTTGGGTTGGCTGACCCAGGGTGACAGCTGCTTTGAAATGGCCCCCGCCGAGGCAGTGAGCTTCTGCTAGACTCTTCACTCCCCCAGCTCACTCCTGTCGGCCTTTCCCCTCGGCACCGGTGTAGCTGGTTGCCGTTTTGCTGAGGAGCCTTTGGCTGGCCCTGGCTGAGAGCACAGATGACACCTGGAAGGCACATCTTCTGTACTAGAGCTTCTGAGTGAGTGTGATTCAAGCTGAAGGTGACTTTTGGATACCCCACTATGAGTAATACCTCGGCTGGGAAGTAGCGGGTGGCTAGAGTCAGCTGTGGAAGGGTAGCACACCATAAAACCGGCTCCTGCTGGGGTGTTGCAGCCAGCCCCTGAGGCAGCAAGCTGGTGAGATGTTTGAGGTCAGGCTTGCCTGAACTTCCGTCATTTGGCCTCCATTCCTCTAATGCACTTTGGATTCAAGACAGGGGAATTCATTGATTAGCTAATGTGTGCTCAGTACTTTGAAGATGTGAAGTCTTACGAAAGCACTAAGCTTTATTAATTTCTGTTTGGATGATTTGGCTGGGCAAAAAAGGTGTGGGTGGTTGGGATTTTTTTCCCCTCACATTTCAGTAGCCTTGAACAGGTTGCAGCTTGTGAGGAGACATGAACAGTTAGTATGTGTCTCACCAAATGGTTGAACAATTTATTTATACTCATCAATCGAGGACCTTCCTCAGTTTAAACAATTATATATTATTTGCTCCTTTGAAGTGATGATTTTTTGTCTTCCACACTTTGATGTTTTTATATATGCAGATGCTGATATGTCCATACCTTAGAGGTGGACATAGGTTGCTACCTGATTTATTGTTAATTCATTATAAATTCTCAGATTTTCTCAGGAGCCTTTTACAATTTTCCTTGTATGCGTGTGTGGGGGAACAAAGCTATCAACTTCTAGGAAAGTTCTGCTGTGGTGTGTGATGTCTTTTGTAGTACTGTGGATGAAAATGTTAACAAGAGGTAACACTTGAGACAAATCTTTTAAAATAACTTTCATTGTCAAAAAAACCCCAACCAAACAGGAAATGGCAAACGGTATGCTGAGAAACATTGCCGTTTATGAGCACTAACTCTGTTCAGGTAAAAATAGTTGTTAAAACCCCAGATCTGTTGTTTTGTCTTGTGCAGTTGAGAAAGACATGGAAAATACGTGCAAAGCTTTGGAAGGACTGCACAAATCTTTCTGCTGTTTTGGCTGAAGTTTGCTTTGGGTTACTTTATCAATTTACTTTTTTTTTTCTCTGATGCTTTCTGTCCCTGAAATGGCATATATCAAGAAGCCTCAAGGCAAACGGAAACCTGAAATTACTTGCAGTTACTGTGAATTTATGATTACATCATTTCACTAAAAAAAACACGTTGGCAATTAGGATGTGCTGGTATTGGAACTGGGTCCCAATATATTTTAAGGCATTATAAGAATTCACTATCAGTAAAAGTAGAAGAAGGTTTATAGGAAAGTGTTCAAAAGGCTAAAAGATACTTTTGCTTATACAGTGTTAAGAATCTAAGTAGATCTTGTGGTCTTTAATTTGGCCTGACAAAGCACTGTGCTGAGAGCTTGGACTTACACACCTGGGCACAATACTCTGTGATGTTTCTGGTGTTTGGGGCAACTGAACATTTTCCCTTTTGTCGTTATTGGTTTATTAAGGAAGGCTGTGTAATGCAAATTTCTTTGGCCACACATACCTCCTCTCATTCACCCTTACAGCCTGCAACTGCCGAGAAGATCAAAAGAAACAGGACAGTATTACTTGATATGCCTGCAGTTGTTTCCCGTAGAGGCACACAGTGTTTAGTACATTTCTGAGTTTTCTTGGCTAGTCAGAAGTAATGTATATACTTCCGTGACTCCATGTTAACTTTTAAAAAGTGTTTATAAAGGGTTGCCTTAACCGGGGGGGAGGTGTGTCTTCTGAGTGCTCTTGGCAAAAAAGCATGACAGTTTTGGAATGATTTATCTTGTTCTGCCTCAGGCAGCAGAAATGACACATGAAACTTCCAGTGTAGGACTAGAAAGGGTGTAAGTATGAACACTCATAGACCTGGGATTTTTTATTTTTTTATTTCTTAAACAAGTACCCGATACATTACCTATTAGATAGCAGTATTAACATTTTCAGGTGGATTAAATATTTGGAGGTAGCCATTAAAGTTAGCATAACGGTTAGAAGAGCTGCCAGATTGAGAACAGCAGATATATTCCTGTATACCTTCAGTAAACTTGCTAGGTAGTTGCACAGATCCCCGCTGTGTAGCTGCTGAGTATGAGTAATTTAAAATATTTCTCTTGACACTCTCCCTGAAGGTAGAATTGGGTATTACATTTACCCTCCTTCATGTGAGACAGGGTGAGGGACTTGCCCAGTGTCACATACAGAAATTGAAGCAGATTTCCCCAGTGTGCTGATTGTAACAGTCTGAGGTAGCAACTGGCTTACCACAAGTTCTTGCAGAATGTGTCATCATCGTTCATTGAGAAGAAAGAATAGCGCAACATCTCAAAGCCATTCGATGTCACCTCTGCAAAGAGTGCCGTCATCAGTGCTGCATTCACAGATGACCTTGTCATGTGAAAACTCTCAAATACCAGCCATAATACCTAGTGCTTGTATGTTTCACATGGCCAAGACATTGTACAAACACAGACAGTGAAAAACTGCAGCTATTCCACTTACAGTCTCCACAGAGGCCACTAGCCGATCTCACATGCGCATTCAGAAGCATTTTAAGGAGTACCTAGTAATCAGAGAATTAATTCTAATTAAAACTAATTTAATGATCATATTATCTGTAAGAAATACTCTGATAATAGAGTATCACTCTGGCTGCTAAGAACAGAAGAGATACTGGATTTAACTGGGTACCTGTGGCTAAATGCTGCACCTTTATATTTTATTCCTAGATATATCAGAAACCATCTTTCAATAGATAGTGAAGAGAAAAACAGCTTTCTTCCTTCCGTGCCTTTTGTGTACATCTGGTTTCTTCAGAAGTGAGAAGTGACTGGTCAGGCCAGCGTTTGTGTGCTAGTCTTCTCCCTCAGCTTCCATTCTAACTGCTCAGAGAGCATTGGAAGATTTTCATTAAAACCAGAAGGACTAGAAATGTATTTTTTAGATTTGGCAGCAGCTGATAGCAGTTGCTCAGGAAAACATCCTACTTGCAACAGATTTTTCAAACCCTATATATGGTTAGATAAACATCTAAGCATTTGGTATCTTACAGTTGTATTTTAAAGCAAAACAAAACAAAACAAGAGGAACTTCAAAAAGCTACAGATAAGACAGACCACTAAGTGAAATGTAATAGAAATGAGGAATTTTGAGAGCCTGGTTTCTGATGTCTCTGTTTTATGAGAATTCTTGATGTCTAATTAAGAAAGAGCTTATAACTTTTCTTGGTTGAAATATTAATAGAATCTCTTTTCTCTCTCCAGTTTCCAATTTTAAAGAAAACTGTAAGAGTTTTAAGATTTTTTTTTTAGACCTTTCCCCCTCAGTAAAGTTTGGTTGAAACTGCGTAGTGACTTCAAAATTTATGTTAGGGAACAACAGACAGATAACTGTTGAATTTGCTTTATTGTTTTCCATAGGAATCTAGGCCAAGAGGAAATCAAATGCCTGAATTTAAAAACTTTGAATTTATTAAATTTCAGCATTCACATGTTTTCTTTGTGCACAAAAAATGATCATAGAGAAAAATACCTCACTTTTCTTAGTCAGGCTGCCACCGGAAATATTAATATAAAATCTGTGGATAAATTCACTTCTACAGTGTTGTAACCCCCCCCCCCCCCCTTAGAGTAATTACCTCCTCCTAAATGTATACATACTGCATGAAAATATATCCTAATTGTAAAATCACTTACAGGCATTTATAATTCTTGCTAGTATTCATTTATGAGTAGGAAGGTATAACTTTCCTAAATTAAATCGTTGCAGAAGTGTCTGCTGCTTGGTGACATACAGCATCGGTGACATGACAGTAGTGAGGTTGTTCTTGTGTTATATTCCGGTTTTTATAAATACCTGTGACACAATGAACACATTTGATAGGCACATGCATTTTCAGGACAACAGCAGTGGCAAAATATTTTTTCTATAACAGGTGAGTAGGCGAGTTAAAAGCGGCCTGGTGGTACAGAATCAGAGCAATGATAAATTTGTTGTTAGAATAATTTGTTAAGTTTTGCAAAAAGTTAACAAAAGTAGATCAGTGCGGCAGTTACTTCTTTTTCACTTTTTTAAAAGATAATGGTGAATACAATTCATGTTCAGCACAGCAAGACACTAATCTGCATGCTGCAAAAAAAACATACTGCAAATAAACAGTAACTGTCATCTACCAGTAATTCTGAAGATATCAACAATGCACATTTATACTGTGTCCTTAAGCCACAGCAAATATGGTAGACCTCTCGCAGGGTTAGACATCTTTATAAAATAATCTCATCACAGGTCTTCAGTTTTTCTTTGAAAGTCAAGGGTTTGAGGCTGTTCAGTCAATACCCACTCTGCTGCCTGGTAAAGCTGGGGAAAAACTCTTTGGAAAATTAATTCAGTGAAGGCCAGGAGAGTCATCCTTATAATCTGCAGTTCATAAGCATGGAGAGAACACCACTGAAGGGCAGCTGCCTGCTTCTTATGAGCCGCTGCAGGAAATAGGCAGGTGGGAAGAGGACTGGTGAGGTCTGACAGCTTCATCAAGTAAGTTTTTTCCCTCACAGCCATCCATGGTAATGCTGCAATGACACTTCAGAAACAACAGGAAGACTTGTTGATCTCAATTAGTTTAATTCTCTGGAAAGCTTAGTTCAGTTAAAATCTTCATATTGCCACAGCAAGAAAAAATGGGCAGTGAGCACTGGAAGATCTTTAGGATTATCACACAGCTTGTAAAATGGGCTGCTTAGATAGTTTGTCCCTAGTTCTTACCCACTTCCTCTTCTACCTGTCCCCTTCTGCTTTGTCATCATATTTTCAGTCATATAGTGTTTTGAAGCACTACAACATTTTATGTTTATAATGTGCTTGAATGTTTTAACTTTTTTTGAGCAATTAGCCATTTGTGCATTTTTATGCAAGCTCACTTTACTGACTGCTCTTGAAACTTCAGCTCAAAATATTTCACTGATACCAAAGCCTTTTAAAGAATTCATTATCATGAAATATTTTACCAGATAATTCACTGAGACAAATGTGAAATGTGCAGTTGTGAAGGTAAAATTATAACCAGTCACATAAACCTGTCTTCATTAGCTCCCTTTCAAACATCTCCAAATGTTACCAATAGAGAAAGACATCCTTGGAGAGTGGTTTGAAGCGTGAATTCTTTAGTTTTCAGTTGGAATCTGCTTTATGTTTGAGAGGAAGGCTTTCATTTCCTGCATCTGAGATTAATTTTTAAATGCAAGCTAACAGGAAGATTAGCCTTTAAGGACTATTAGTGACTAGCCAGAATGGTGTTGGTGACTAGAACATAAAAGGGGAAAAAAAGGAGAATACAGACTTAAGTTGAGTGAATAAGGGGATGTATCAAACTATATTCTCAGCTGGTGTCAATTGATACGGCTTTCTTTCATTGGGACTATGCCAGATGAGACCAGCAACAGATCTGTCCTGTCATGATTCCAGCTTTAGTCCTGGGCCACAACTTGGAAGTAGTTTTCTGGATTGTTTAGTTTGTTCTTATTTTATATGCAACAGATAGAGCTGTTACTGATAACCTGTGGGACGTTCTTCAAAGCTTTGCCATAAAAACTGTTAACAGCAAAGGAAACACTTAACACTTATTGCAGTAATGAACATATCTTCAGACACATTAAAGGCCTTTATGGAGTTTTGATGGTTTTATTATTATTGCCATTCCTGCTTTAGTAAATCAGCTGTCAAAGTTTTGTTTGTTTATGTGTCACAGAAATTACTGATGAATCTCTGGCTGTAAGCAGAAACGTATGGAGGGGTATGACACACTCTTGGGATGTCTTACCATTTCCTTCTTCTTCTGCATGCCTTTCATAGTCTCCTAGATAGAGATGGCTGTGTCCTTAATGCCACTGGGGCTGATTCTCATGGACTTCTGGGAAACTCTCAGCCCCCATGCCAAATCGTGGTCACACAAGGCTTGGAGAAGGTGTTCGCCTCCCAGTAAAACAAATGGTTGCTAGAGGTGAGAAACCAGACTCGGCAGACCCAGGTTTGCATCTGTTTTGGCAGCTCCTACAATCTGTTCATATGTTTAAGATATTCATATGTTTTTCAATGCTAATGCAAGAGGGTTTCGTATGAACCACAGTCTGTAAGTTAGAAAACTGCTTTGAACTGAACCGTGATCAATAGGAGGCTGAAGTAGGTGTCTCATTTTGATCATTGTACATAATTATTGTAGAATTGCTTGACAGACTTGCAGAAGTAGTTTTAGAAGCAAGTGCCACAACAAAGGTTGTTTATGGATTTTTTCTTTCTTCATTGAGTAATAAACTATTTATTGTACTGATCATATTTAACATTGGATTCCTATTGCTTGCAGTGATCTGCTTTGAATGTTTTAGGGCTCATCAGCATTGTAACTTTGGCCTTGGCTGTCCATGTGACTGAAAGATTTTGTGTTGCCACATATTGCTTAAGTATCTGAACACATACTATGAGATTAGACCTGTCAGCTTCCCTCTAAACCTGTCTTTCATGGCATTATAAAGTGACAGGGAAAACAGAAAACCTGAACAAGAAGCATCCAGTCTGTGGGTAGCCAAAGTTGGAAAAAAGACAGTACAAGACAGGAGACAAGACAGCATGTTAGTGTTGTAGCCACCCAGAAGAGGGTATGAATGAGAGAAGAAAATTGCATGCAGTTTTGGCTTAATGATACTATAAAGCATCATAACAAAACAGTTTTCCTTTAAAACTGCTCACTTGTTTTGGTTTTGTTTTTATCAAAATGAATTATTTAGTGGTCTTTAATGACTTTTGATTTGGGTAATGGAATGTCAAGGAAGAAGCAGCAGTTAAAGACAGAATGTCCTTGCACCCCTTAATTAAAAGAGTTTTAAAATGTTGCTATTTAACTTTGAGCTAAGGAAAATGAAAAACATATATTTATGTTGTTTTCACTGTTATACAAGTATATCCTTGATTTTGGTCTGTTTGCTAATTCTTTGTTGTATAGGAGGGACTTCTTTGTCTTATTGTTAACTGAAATATCCAAACCTGTAATCGTCGTTTGGTAGTGCATAGCTATGTTTGTGTGATCAGACCTTGCGTGTTAAATGCTTTTTCATCAGTAATCTAATATTTATGAAACATTACAGTATTGAGGCTTACCTAGAGGTTTTCTGTACTGATAATGCATATATTTGTTTTCCAGTGAAATAATTTCATTGCTAAGAATAATTTCTGTTTAGCAGAACTGAAATGTTTTTGATATCCACAAATGTAATTCTGTATAATATTAGAATAAATGGGCCACATAAGCAAAGGACTACAGAAATTTACATTATTTCAAAAGAGCTGAAAACTATATTAAAGGAAGGAAATAATGGTGAAAATTCATTATGGTTTGTTTTTATCCTGACATTACCCAAGTCTTCTAACAACAGATTTCATTGCATCAGTTCCAGAGTGTTTAATAGGTAGCATTTTGGCAAGATCATTGCCTCAAACATGCTAGTACTGTGCTGGCATTCCTGCTCCTTTGACTTGTGTTCTGGGTGCAGGCAGGTAGATCAGCATTAATCAGTGCAGTAAGTCACATTTGTGTGCCAGGGTTTCAGACTACTGGTAAAGACTTGTTCTTGGCAGGATAGCAGTACAGATACAAGGTTGGAAGGCATCCTCCTTCCAGTGCATCATGGTGTTGAGGACTAGTTTTCTGCCTACTCTGGCAAAAATATCACTGAAATGATTCTTCTATGAACAATTTAGAAAAGACTGTGCTTTGGTAGTAGTTTAATGTACTTATGACAAGTAACAACAAAGTGAATATGGGTGAACATATCAGTGAGAGAAGAGTATTGTATTTATACAGAAGCATGTGTCTATGTCTATGTTGGTGTATACATATGTATGTGTGTGTACAGGTGAGTTTTTATACTCCAACTAACCCAGTAGTAAATGCTTAAAACTGCTTATCTGTCTCAGAATTGTGGGGAAAAAAATAAAAGAAGATCTTGAATCCTTGTCTGTACTGTTTTTTATAGGATGATGTGCAGTATTATTTTAGTTAGCTAGCTGCTTTCACGGAGAATTTAGTATATGTCTACATGGGGCAGCAGAGCGTGAAGACCATCCCCGTCTCACCTAGACCGGGCTGATAAATCTACAAAGCACATTGCACTGTTGAAAGCTCAAGTGCTAAAAGATACGTAAACTGTATTTGCCTGGCCCACTGCTCAGGATAGTAAGTTTTTTTCCCTTCACAAGGCTAATAACTGGGGCTCAGCACCATTCTGAAACTTCTGTAGTGTGTTTCGTTCTGGTGCCAGCTGGGCAACTGTGTCATGCTGCAGTGTGCTATGTGGAGGCACTGTGTAATAAGCAGGGATGGTGTTTGTCTTAAGCTGTTAAAAGAAAATAAATATTTCATCTTGTTCACTGCATATTTTATTTTTCTTGTTAATCTTCATATTCACCTATGAATTTGTGAAATAGTATGCAGCAGAGCTGGACTAACAGTAGATGATGGTAATTCTAAGGTAGGAGGAAATGTAGTATGGAAGAGTGTGTCCTAGGGCTTTGATTCTAGTTTTAGTGTAACCTTTTGACCTATAGAAGATCATGGCAAGGTCTTGTTAACTTTCATGTTAACTTTCAGTTTTCCTCACTTGTAAAACAGGGGTAATTGATGGTTAGCACATCTGTATTTTGAGAACCTCAGGAAAATTGAATGTTGCTAATTAAGCTAGTGAAAACCTACTAGATTTTTGTTCTGTAATATGTTTCTACTAATGTGATGGGGGGAAAAATACTTTGCAATGAAGGTAGAATTGCCCTACTATGTAGAAAGTAAATTCTGGAATGAAACAGGAATTCATTTCACCTTAAGGGATAGCTACAGTGAAGACACATACATCTGAGGTAGTCAGGCTGCCTTTCTAGTCAATGGAGAACACTTGCTACAATCCATTTGACTTTGTTTAGATGCTTGCTTTAAGGTGAGATGAATAATGCCTTATGAATAATGCTCACTATATAATTTAATCAGACCTCCTGCCATAGAGGTACCTCCAGGTGTTCAGTGTTGGTTGTGGTTGCTTCTGTTTGACTAAAGCATCACTTTCATAAATTCCTTTTTTAAGACTAATTTGGACAAGCAATCAAATACTTGTAGTGGTGATACTATGTTTTTCTTCCCTTTCCTTTCCACCCATATCTTATGTTAACCTTCAAAAATAGTTAATAAAGCGTATAAATAGCACTTGAAACCGCTTCTCATAGAACATCATCATGTTTGAAAATAAGTGCTCAGTATTGGTCAGCAACTGCTGTAAAAAATGAAAGGTAAACTTGGCATGCCACAGTGAAATGCTGCAGTGGTGATTAGTCTTTCGACAAATAGATGAGTCTGGCTTGGCCAGCTGTCAGGATGGTTGTATACACATTTTGCTATATTATTCTGATGGCATTAGTTTTGCATTTGAACTGAAGTCAGGACAATTACATAGAAAGATGTGTCATTGTTTAACAAGGTTATAAAAATGTGTGCTCTGTTTCTGCACCTCCTTCTGAGATGCAGTGGCGTTTCTATCTGGTCTGTGAATTGTGCTATTGCAGTCATTTCCTTGTTAGTTGTAATGTGACTACAAGAGTTTTCGATATATTTACAAAAATATATGTTTCAACCTCTTTGGAACTGAGATATTATTATATAGAGGGAGTAACTACATGTCAAGACTGTTATTTCTGCAAGCTTGTTCTCTTGAAATTATCATTGAGACTGTTCCTGTATACACATGAAAGCTGGCATTTTTTCTTGGAGCTGGCTTGGGAATTGGAGCTAAAAATAAAGGTGGATAATGAAACGTGATATACATGTACATTCCTTGTCCCATTATGCTGATAGCCCTGTATCTGACATTTTGGAGAAAATATGAAAAGGTAATGAGTAAGCCTTTGTGCATATCCCATGGCTCAGAGAAGAAAAGAGGCTCTTCCGAGACTTGCATGTCGTTAGCAGTGAATATTGGAAAAAACCCCTCTGCTTGTCCTGCCTTGTGAGAAGTGAGACTTGAAAGAACTTTCACTTCTTCTACTGGTTTGAAAACATATTTGACCTCTGAGAAAGGAAGCCAGGGAGAGCGTTGAATAAGTTGATTTACCATCTCTTGAAATACCTCCTTTACTGGTTCTGTGCCAGAATCTGAAGTGCTGTAGCGACAGCAGCCAAAAGGGAGTGGGGATTTGGATGAAGATAAAGGGAAAGATTAAAAAAAGAAGTCTAAACCTATATTTAATCCAATGGTCTCGTTATCTGAAGCTGGCCACTTCCAGGAGCTCTGCAAACTTTTTGTTTAGTGAATGAATTGAGCGCTGTGTTATAATGACAAATACTACTTCTGGGAAATACTCATGTTGTGTTACATTAATGCTACAGTGAAAAAGTACAAACTGAATTAGTTAGAAAAGATATGAGTTTTTACATCTGTGATACATGTGGATTATGGAGCCAAAGATAACCCAAGAAAGTGGAAGCTATGTGTCTGAGTTGTTGAAAAGCAGGTTTTGGAATGACATCCCAGGAACAGCTGCTGCTGAGCACACAGGATTGTAGGGGGTGCAGTGTGATTATCAGTGAAATGTCCAATTTTTCTTTAGTCCAAGAAAAAAGGGGGATTTATTAGTGCTTCTGATGGATTTACTACAAAACATTGCTACTTGAACGTGATTCTAAGATTTTCATTCACATCGTCATAGTTGACTTTTAGCTGGTTAATTTCAGTGAACTTGTACTGATTTAAACCAGCTGAGGATCTTTTCCACAATCATCACAGTATTATTCACATGAAGTATGCTCCTGTACTATAAGTTGTGTGGCGCAGAGAGCTTCAAAGCCCTAAGAAAAGTCGTTTCATGGTTTCAGGTCTCTAGAAGCAGGTGTTTGCCCCAGAGTAGCAGTATTCAGCAGCATACATCCTAATTTGAGGATGCCGAGCAGTTAGGCGTTGCAGAACTGAATTTAGCAGTACCTAGGTCACCTTGTGATTATGTGTTGCCTTTGGAAATTTTGGCATTGGGTGAGCCGTATGTTTCCTATTTTTCTACTTGAATTTCACATCCTCCTTTTTCCCCACCTCTTCATAGAAGTGTCTGCTCTGTGGTTAAAGGTAAACATGTAAGGCTATATTATATGTTCGTTTTTCCCAGATGTGACCTTTTTATTCTGCCATTAGAGCCCCATGCAGGGTATGTGGCGAGCGCATCCTCATTCTAGGTTTTTTGCAGTCATATCAAAGCTGCAACTGAACCGAGTAGACAAAGATGGACAGAGAAGCCTAAGCAGTGTCAGGAAGTGTTTTGAGCAGTCCACAGGAGAGTGCATAAAGACAATTTTGGAGAGAAACTGGCACCTATGACATCCAAGCAGTCACAGCAGGAGACAACAACTGCTTTTTAATCAAAGTGGGCAGCAAGGCATGGCAAAAGTGAAGGGTTTGGAATGGTGTGAGGACTTGAGATTCTGAAGGCTGAAGGCAGAGAGTCTTGGAATAAGAAGGCTTTGAGTGGCTGACTTGCTTTAATTAGGAGCAATGGATTTAAAGTTCAGCACATTGATGGAAAATAATTCCCATACAGATCCTTAGTGAGAGTCAGTCCTTTCCTTTTGTTGTTATTTAAATCTGCTGGTGTATGGGGTTGTCATCAGAAAGAATGTTGCTTCTTGTTTATTCAGGTCAGGAAAGATGTTCATGAAATATGTAGTCGTATAGTAATTATGTCATCAGATACGCTGCTACAAAACTGTCCTCAGTGAAGAAGAATTTCCTTTACACCTGATGATAACATTTTTCAAAATAAAATATGTCAAAGCTTAGAAGTTTATCTTGGCAGAACATCATACCATTAAAGCAAGATTGAATGTATCCTGTCCAAATCTCTTGCTTCTTGTAATGGTGCCTAAGGCTACAGTCCTCCAGATGTTGATACTACCAGCATTTACATTTTGAATGAAAAAAACCTCTTGTTAGCACAGACACTTTACAGTAGAAATTCTACCGTTTTTCAGAACAGTCTGTCTGATATAATGCAAAAAAAAATGTGATGTGGGAAAAAAGCGGATTTTTTTCCCCTCTTCAGGATATTTCGCCCTTAGCAATAAGAATGAGAAAGGATGGGGCAGCAGCAATTTCATGCCCCTTGCTTCCCGGTCCAGGGATTGTACTCTTTGTCCATAAATAGCTAAAAATTGCCTCAGTTTTAGGAAGAAAACAGGATAAATAGTAGTGAAAGGGCAGGCAAAACTTTTCCTTGCACTAACACTGGCCAGACATCATCAGCATTAAACTTAATGAGCCTTATTTACACTGAGTCAGCTCACACTGCTTCAGCCTTAAAGGGGCCTTAAAACAAGTGAGAATGGGAATCATTTCCTCTAAGTTTTGGTAATTAACACGACTGCTCCCACGGGGGATCAAGAGATGGTGGTAAAACAAACCCATTTTCTTACTTTTGTTGGATACCAAAGGCAATTTGCAGCCTTCTTGCTGAAGAGTGTGGTTTTTCAGGATTTTATGAATGAAAGGCAGGACCAAGTGATAAGGGATGAGAAAACAGGACACTGAGAAAAGAAATACATCTTTCTTAATGCATATTATTGGGAAAGCCATATATAGTTCAGCAAGAATGGGCAGGCTTCAGTTGGAATTAGATTAGATTATTTTTTTAAGGAAAACTGTCGCCATATGCAGATCTGCATTAAGATTGCTTTGTCCTGCTCTGGCTCATGGGTTTAGCTATCTTGTGTGCTTACATGTTTTGCTGGTTTGGTACCTGAGGCTTGAATCTAATAAAGGGATTAATGATGCAGCTGCATAGACTAATTTTCCAGTCTGTTGCTACTATTTCTGTCCTTTAGACTCTAAATCGGAGCTTACAATTGTGTGTCAGCCTGAAGAAGGCATGGATGATTGCTGATACTTTTCAGGATCAGATGTTCAGCTCACCATCCTCCAACAAACAGATCTTGGGGGTGAATTGGTTAGACCATTAGTAAGAGTTCCAAGGAAAGTCTTGAAAACACTCTCCAAGCAGAATGTGTATACATTACATTTGTCATGTGTACGTTGTTTTGCGATAGTGAGATACATATGAGAAGAAACAAAGGTAAAAAGCAACATACTGAGTCTTCCATACAAGTAATTTATAAAGATAAATGATTTTCCCAGCTGCTGTTTTCCCCTACACAGCACCTTTGCATGGGAACACCTTATTAGGAAAGATACTGGGACTGTGATGTATATGGCATTGATTTACAGGTTATACTTAGTCAAAATGCGAGGGATCAATCTTCTAAAAATCACTTTAGATTATTATTTTATAAGTGGCGGTAATATCATCACAGAGATTATATTCAGCAAGTACACATACATACACACATATGCTTTGTAATGTCATGTGTTCTTTGTTTTGTGCTTGCACTTCAAATAATTTCTGTTCAACCATGATATCCTGTGGCATGGATGGGTGCTTGTTAGTAGAACAAATAACGTAGTTCCTGAGTTAGAAAGGTCATAGATGGGGCAATGGGACGGGGGACCCAAAGCTGGAAAATGTATTAACAAAGTTTAATCCGTCATACTAAATTCCACTGTGGCATATTTCCTCAACAAATTAGTTAAAAGAATTCTGGGTTCTGTCGCTGGGAAAGAAAACACGTAATCTTTTATGGTAAAAATAATATTTTATTCTTCATTTGTTGTGTCTCAAAGTTAGGGGATTTTTTATTATTTTTTTATTTCATTTTCATAAGTGTTTATTATAATTAATGCTCTTATGTTTAAAACCTTCTATTAGAATATCTAGCTTTTCCTGTAAATTTTGCCAGAGCTTTGTTGAGCAGCCTTGATCAAATTACCCTCTCCTGTGTCTCACTTTCACTGCATTCAGGTTATAGACTCTCCAGCACTGTCCTAAACTTTAGCGTATCAGTGAAGTGCATAGCACAAAGCGATGTTGATATCAGGTGGAAATTCTGAGAATTAAGGCAATTCAAAGAAGCAGTAATTATTTGGAGTTTGGGTAAACTGCGTTATCCAGCATCTTCTGTGGTGAAGAGCCATTACTTCAAATATTGGAAGAATGTGCGTGCAAACCATTGGCAAGCCAGCATGGTTTTTGGCAGGACAGTATGTTTAGGTGAGCAATCATAGGCAAGGAGCATGATTCAGATTCTGATTGTTCCCAGGCAAAGGACTGCAAATGTGAAAATATATCGGTGAGATTCATCTGAATAGGAAATGTGGTTGTTTCATTTCCTAGATCACAATGCAGGATTTGCAAGTTACGCAACATTAGCTACCCCTGGAATAGTTTGAAGCTAAAATTGGAAACCAATTTAGAACTGCTTCAGTATGGCCATCCTTGTGCATCCTGTGCAACTCGTGCCCTGCCTCCTTCCCTACAGCAGAAGGGTAAGAAAGACACTTCAGGAGGGAATATGGTTCCGTTGCTGTGTGGTGATTCTGTAATAATTAACAACAGCACTCTTGTATAGTTGCACTCTTACATTCAAATTGAAATTCCTCTCTATTAGAGTGCTTGCTCTTTTTCACAAGTACCTTGTAGAGCTTTATAGCTTATAAGCTTCATAACGGTGACATCACGCCCTGAAATAAAACTGTAGTATGATTTGCTGTGCTGAAGAACTAATGTATGATTACTTTTTTCTTAAGTAGATATGCCTAATGGAGTTTTTAAAAGTACAGAACTAATTTACAAAGTTCAGTAATTAGTGATATGGTAAAAATAGGATTCCTCTAAATTGCTTTAAAAGTTGGCCTGTTTCCACCTACACCGTTTCAATAGGTATTAATTTAAAGCCAGCTGCTTCTTACCTTTTGCATTTCAGTATTGCTCCATTAGTTTTTCTTTTTCCCTCCTGAGGATTAAATGTGTGTCCTGTACACTTATCAGCTCTGACTTTTTGTGTGTAACAATGCTCACTGTGATCTCTTAACTCATCAATCAAATGGGAACTGTAGTCTTCAAAAGAGTTTTAGAGAGCCTTTCTTGAACAGTGCACAGTATTCCTATACTAAGGGTATACTATGCCATAAAATAATGTTTATGTTCCTTTAGGCTTAATACCATACCATTTGTGAGCACAAGTGCTGAAGCAATTTAGAAAGAGATGTTAACTTTATATCCTACCAGGGAAGTAGTTTTATTACTGTGTATGCAAAGCAACAGGAAAGCAAAGCTTTGCTTTTATATTTTATTACCTACCATTATCATGTTTCAGGGCCTCTTCTTGTATCAGTATTTGCAGACGTATAGAAGTCTGTCTTTATGAGCATACTAAAAAGAAATTAGGAAATTAATAATGTGGCTTCTGAATCTTTAGAAAAAGCACTTGCTTTAGAAAATGAAGAGTTGTTTCAGCAGTGTATGTCCCAACAATAAGGCTTACAAATGCCAGATGTAGAAGAATAACATTGTGCCTTGGCATTGGATAATGAAAATAGAATGGAGATGAAAGCAGTTAGCTTAACTGCCATGTAGAGGAATTGCACTGTTGGTAATGCCATACATTTAAATATGAATCAAGTTCCAACATAGTTCTGAGATAACCTAAAATCATTAAAATATAGTTCAGGTTGGGTTTTATTTGCCCTCTGGTTATATTCTTTGAGGTGTGTTTTTTGAATTTTCTGCCATAATTATGAGGTTGAGAAACTGATGCAGGTATTTTTCAGATAGTCACAAGCTGTCAGGAGCATGAATTTTAAGCAGATTACAAAGTATCATGAAATTCCATAGAGCTGTAAGAATTCATAATACTGTACTAAGCAGTGTTCTGGGATGCAAATTTTACAGTCTCTAAAATGGCTTTTGACTGGGTTTGGAAACTGAAATTCTACACTGAGAAAATTCATCCTGTTTTGGTAAGGTTGAATGATATATTCATTTTTTTTAATCTATATTTTCGTTTATATTTATACTATAAAGACAGCTCAATAAGTACTGTATAAGAATACTGAGAAATTCCTTCCTAAAGGAGCTTGACCATGTTCAGTCCATCTGCCACGGAAGTTCTAACAGAACAGAACTTCTTACAGAAATAAGTGTTTTCCTTGTTGTGAGAATACACTGTATAAGAGCACATTTGCTAGTCACATCCTTAATCCAAAATATTTCATACATCCAGGAAATTGAATGCCTTGAATATAGATTGCCTTGGGTTAAAAAAAAAGAGACCATGACTTTACACTGTATTCTTTAGGAACCAGTCTGCAGAGGCATGCATACCCCTTCCTCATTGCAAATGAGTTATGAAAGTAGAATCTAAATGAAAGCAGCTACTGCTGATACAAAGGTGGCACAAGAATTAGCACATCACAACTGCTGCTTCTAAACATGTAAGTATCATGAGTCGGCTTTAGATTTCTGAAATTAGTCTTTAAAATGTTAAAATGTATGTGAGTTTGATGGTCTTGCTTCTGAAAACATGCAAGTTCTTCTCTCGCTGGAGTTCACTAGGTGCTGATGTCTTTTTTGGTATCATTGAGACTAGGTCAGAGCTTCCAAACTTTAAAAAACTGGATATGATGTGCAGGTAGCTTCATAATGGTTCAGAGCATAGTAAATGTAGATGCCCGTGCTCATGTTTCTTTTCATCAGAAAAGGGGAGGGGGGGGAAAGGCACACACACACACACACACCCCCCATAAGATGCCTGGGTTTTGTGATGGGTAGTGAAATGACTAAGATAGCTTATAATAATCTGGAAAAAAGATTATCCTGTCCAATCTGAGATGATAGCAAGCACTACTCATGCTGCAGATTTAATTGCTTAATTGGGCATGTATATTATCATTTAATTCCTCTAACTTAGGTATAAATTTTTGAAATATTTTCCATTGACATGAAATTATTTTTATTATTATACCTCTTGTCTTCCTGTGGTTTGGTTTCAGTCTGCTGTTCTTTACTTAGCAACAGATTTTATTTAAGTGCTGGGCTATGTTGGTAATAATGTGGTAGTCAAATGTTATAAAGGAAAAGTTACAGTTGCTTCTTATCCACTTGTTGCTGACGTTTAATTTGTTCAGTTGATGTTGTATCTAAAATGCTGGAACATGGAGAGAAAGATGTGATTCTAGCAATGATAGAGATTTCCCTACCACTATGGTTGGGTATGTCATTCCAGAGAAGACCAGGAGACTTAGGCACGGTGGTGGTTTCTTCTCAATAAGGCAGGAAGATTATATGGTTGGCAAAGTTAAGCTGGAAAGAGATCTAAAATGAGAACTGAGTATCTGGTTCCTGCGCGTTTGTGGTAGACTGTTTCTAGCACCACTCAGTTCTGGATCTTGGTGTGAATCCAGAAAATGCCAGGTCTAATTTCTTAGTTTCACTTAGATGAACATGCATGGGTTTTGGCTAGCTTCTAAATGAGCTTCTTCTGGAAGAAGATATTTGATATGCTTTTTCATTGATTTGAAGTCATTGAGGATTGCATAGAGTCAGCCTTCTTCATTACTAGTCAAACTACTTCGGGCTTGAAAGAAAACAATGGTTTCTTTTTTTGAAATCTGTATTTTTAATTTCTGTGGAAGAGGCCTTCTGTTCATAAATCTTTTATAAATCAGTAAAAACATGAATAAATACAGTAGATGTCTTAGGTTGATGATATCCAAGTTTAATTTGTACAAGCAAATTACCTCACCATGAAGTATAAACTGAAGAGGAGTCATATGGAATTATCTTTGAAGTTCCTCACTTGATCCAGAATCCATTGTTCTGCTTGCATTTGCATCTTTTATTTGTAGTAACTGCAGTTCCTCCAAGCTATGAACTATATCATTGCCAGTGTTGAATGATAATTGAGGATCTGATCTCTCGTTATGCCCAAAAATCCATCATAAAGGAACATCAAATTTACAAGAAAACGTCACATTTAAAAATAACTGTGTGTTCCTAATCAGCTGTTGTTTGTTTATGTCATGGTCTCATCTTGATGGCAACACATCCTATTTTTACTCTGGAGTCCCAGGCTTACACAGTGCAAAGGATGTCCTCCTCCAGAACCAGTATCAGTGTTATAAAGTGCAAAATGTTGCTCGGAATGATTGCAGAAGTTGAAAAAGACAGAATATTGCTGGAAGGGAAAGAAAGATCTCAAGATTAAGTGAGTAAGAAAATGCCCTGCAAAAAATTAATTTTATGCCAGTCCTCTTCTGCTTGGCAAGTAATTTTTAATCAGATTTTCAAAATTAGGGAGGAATTTCATGTTCATTAGTGTCAAGGTGCCACAATATTTTTGACCTAGACTTTGAAAAAATACTAAGTGCTACAGCTGCAATTGGAGGCTGTACTTATACCATGTAAAATGTTGTAAAAAAAAAAGGGGTGCATATGCTACAAAACATTCAGAATTAATGATATTTTGCTTGTTTTGGCATTCCATAAAAAGAGGGAATGATAATATTTACTCACAGAAGGGGTGTGAGATAAATTCATTACCTTTTTAAAAGTTCTGAGGTGCTGTCATGGTATTGAAAAGCTTAGGAGGAACCCATAATAATCCAGTGTTTAAATGGTGTGCATATTAAATATGGGCTAAGGAAACTCAGTTGTGTGCCATATGGTAGAGAGCAGAGGAACAAGTATTGCATTACCTATGGGAATGTAATCAATGCCTTGAACGTTTTTGGTCATATCCTAAAGCATTTACTGAAAGACTATACACCAAAACATGCTGTCTTTTGCCTGTGTTTTTATTTTACAGATGCTTGGTTGAGCACGTGTTTAAGCTCATTTTTAAGCATAGTATAACTTTAGATACATATTTAGTAATAATAAAATCAATCTGCGAACAGATTCATTATCTTAAATAAATACTGCATCACTATATCATTGGATTGGAATAAATGTCTAAACTGTTTCCTATTTCTAGTTAGTTACAACCATTTTGTAGGGCTTGTTGATCATCATGTTGCCAGGAGATGAGCGGAGAGAAGCAACTGGTTAACAGCTGGTTGCATCTGGTCACAGCCAGGAAAGCACAGCAATGGAATAAACAATTCAGTTTTCAACAGCTGCATTTGCAGTTACAGTCTACTGAATCAAATAAGTGCAGCTTTCCAAGTATAATTTGTGAGCTAGGAACATAAATTATCTTTAGAAACATTTAGAAGTAATGAGAAAAAATTTATTCTTATTTTACCATCGTCTCCCTCTCTCACTATTATTATTTTTAATTCCCATATTTGTTTTAAATATTGGAAACATCTACTAATAGACGTCATGCTTAAGCATTTTAATTCTTCTCTGTGTTTTGTACCTTGATGTACATGTCTCCATTTCAGTTTCTAAAGATTCTGTGGTGTCCTGTTTCACTTCTAGGAACACTTGAATGCTGTTAGGTATTTCCTGATATGCACCAAGGACCTTGCTGTAGGTTTTTATTGTCCCTAGAAAGTCACCAGATACAATATTGATGGGTAACAGTAGAACACTTTATTAAAGAACAAATTGGATTTGGAACGTAGTTACATTATGGATTGCCTGAACAGGCTACTGAAAGCCAGCCAGAAAACAGGAGATGGTCATACTGTTTGAAGACATCACGCCCTGGGGGCAAAAATGGTTATAATTTCTCCATCTAGATGTCAGTAATCTCAGATGCTGAGATTAAAGGAAGCTGGCCCAAGGTATTATAATACTTCTGCGAGTAGCTATTGATTCAGAATCTCAGCAGAAGTTAACCTGCAAAGAACAGTGAATCTAAGTTTGAAAGTTCATGCCAGGTGAAAGAAAGTGATTGTTTTGCATCTGTGCTGGTGGTAAATGGTTAGAAAAGATGCTCATCACAATCTGGCATCTGAATATACTGATCTGTTCTGAACTGATTTGAAAGCTTTATATGTCAGATTAAGTGCTGAACAAGTTCTTGGTACAAAGTCTTTAAAAAACAGTGATCATGTCTTTTGGTCATTCACAGGATTGATTAATAATGTACATGAATAGGCACAGCTATGAGTACTCGTGCTAACAGAGTCAGACATGTCCTAAGGGGAGTTTGTAGGTTCAAAGGCATCAGCTGGGGAGGAAGGCTGCCCACAAGGGCATAAATGATTGGTTTTTTCTTAGGAACAGTGAATGTTCAGAACAGCCTGTGCCCAGCCCAGTCCTGTTCCTGACTTACTGACCAATTTACTGGATGGACCTTGACCTGCACTGTAGTTTGTCCTGCCTCCAGTCCTGTCTTTGGCCCTGCCTCCTGCTGTTCCTGAAAGGATGGACCCCAGACATGACTCATTTCCTCATCATGTCTGGGACACCTGATGGGACCTGTCACTGTGACCAACCTGGTCCTGCTCAGGTACTGCAGGTCTGTGCCCTGGTCAGGGTGGTCACTGCCCTACCTGTGCTGTGATCACTGTCAGCTCCTGGCTCATCGCCCTTGTGCACAGTCCTGCTCTTGCTGCTGCCTGAGAGGCTGTGTCCCATAGAATCCATCGTCTGGATTATTTTTAGTTTTATTGTTTGAAATAACTAACAGGTAGATACATCACAGGTACTAAAAGACTGAGTTAATTGATGTTAATATTCATTATTTCTGTTGTCAAAGATTGTGGAAGCCCAGATGTAGCTGACAGCCTGACCAAAATATGTTTTGTATGACAGAATGAAAAGACAAACTATTCTAGCCAACTTGAACTACCAATACAAACAAAAGACAGGAAAGCACAAATCTCAAGTGATCAACGGACTTCTGACTCAGAGAGCATCTTAATTGCAAGATAACATTTGGGATGAACTGTACACCCTGGGAAAGCACTGATCTGTTACACAGGTGCAGTGTTCCAGAGTGTCCCTCCACTTAGTTAAAGGCTCACATACATCTCACAAGGCAAGTCAAACTGAATTTACACAATTTATTGTGAAATTTGGTTCAATTTCAGAGCTACAAAACTCCTTCAGTCTTTATAGCCATGTCAGCCCATATTATCTACCTGTCTTGGAAAACAGTAAGTTGTGAACAATAAAAAGAACTGTAAGACCAGATGTATAATATATTGCTAAATCAGGGCATATCAAGTTTAGGTGAGATTTTGGTAGATCAAAAAACCTTTCAGGTTACCTCTTGATCCACATACCGCTGTAGCTATAGTTGCTGTTATGCAGTGCCTTTACCTACACTACATAAAGGGCTGTTTCCAAAGCAGACAGACAGTAGACAGAAAAGTTTGTCAAAGTTACCAAAAAGCCTTACCAGTTTCTTCAAAATGTTCTTATCACCTGGGTAAATAAAACCTGACTAATTATATGTTTACTTAGGAGACTAAAAGGCTTTCTTCAAATTCATTAGTACTACTTGAATAACTGATCCATATTTTATAGTGTTCAGGACTTTTTATTCACTTTTCCTCATAAAATGAACAAATATTTGGGGTCATAATCCTTTATTTAACCTATTTTGATTATAGTTTCCATTTCTTCTGAATATGCACAAGAGGAATGAGCCCAAGGGTATATTGTAAAACTTCATGTTACATGATGCTAAAATCATTTGTCTTTTAAAGCGATCTTTTTCAGATCGTTGTAAACCAATACAACATTAAAAAAACCTATTTCACTTTCAAACAAAAGCATAAAACATACTAGTATGAGTGTTAGGTCCTCATACATGCCATATTAGTGCATCTTCCTCAATAGAGCATACAGGGTTTTATGACATTTTTGTTTGCTTATTCATCTGAACTTTGACATGTAAAGAGTAGGTATCATGCCACAGGCAGAAGAGCCAGTGATTTTCTAACTATGATTGTCATATAGATAGATGGATAAGTACATGTATTTTAAAAATGAACAACATTAAAGTCAATAATTGAGAATAAGCTATTTAACTTAACATACACCTGTATGTATATATGGCTTTGGTTCATAAAGGTCATGAGTCAGATACCTGAAAACATCCCTCAGTGAGTCCAGCTACCAAAATAATGTATTCTTCATCTATTCCATCTTCAGTCTTAACCTAAAGAAATATTAAAGATGGTGTTAATGACCTTATAAGCACAAGTCTGCCACAAATGGTTTTTTACTTTATGCATAGTCACGAGATCAGCAAATGTGACACCCTCTGGACATAAGCTGGCTTATATATATACTCATACCAGTAGAATAAATGTCTTCTGCTAGAACCAAGGCTGTAGGTAGGTTGAATTGGTCTGCATTTATGTAAACTCCTTTTTCATTTGAAATGTGCTACAGCCTTAGAACTTGGCTTTAGGTTAAATGTCTGAAGCCTGAAATCTCAACACAGTCCGTACAGAGCTCAGTTCAGCCCAGACTCAAAGAATCAAGTGTCTGAGCAGGTTGAGACACAAGGAACAAAAACAGGAGCAAAAAAAAGGAAACAGGCAAAAGAATGTCTGTTTTGCTTTCTGTAGACAAGTAAGTGGCTAGAATAGAGAACATGAACTGTTAGGGGCCCTTCAGTCTAGCACCTCTGCAGAGGGAACAAGGGAAAGTGTCTGGTCTGATCTGATGGCTACTCAGTACACCTAATGGAGAGAAGGGTAGTATTTTACCCTGTGAGTAAACATAATGATTGGGTTAGTCACAAGGTTCAATCCTACTGTTTGTGAGTGAGGCACGGCACAGCCTTACACATTTTTTTTGTTCTTCCAAGAAAGCAGACCAATGCAAGGGACGTTTCCCAGAGCCATACGGCTTTAATTAAATCTAAGCTCACTGTCATCACGTGACAACTTCTGATGTCAAACGTTGTGACTACTTAAAGAACAGCCTTTCAGAGAAGAAATGGTATTATTAGAAAACATTCTTTCTGTTTCCTTTATCCTGTTGACCATTGTATTCTTTCCACTCAATGTATAACTCACTGTGTCAGCACCAAATGTGGTCCTGATCCAAACACAGAAGGGTGGAGATTTTTAAATGCCAGCCATCTCTTTGTTCCTTAAAGGAATGCTGATCAGCTACTAAAGTCAGTGCCAGTGGCAGGTAGAGGAATGTGAAGAATGCTTAGAAAAAAAATCCATAAAATATATCTCTTGTTTTCTTATCTCTTTTCTCACAACAAGAAGACACTTAGCATCACCCCTGTAATTGTCTTTTGGCAAATTGTTTCATTAGTATTTCCTGCCACAGACAGAACAAATTGCCTTTTTTCTTCTAACCTCAATTTCTTCTTACCTAGCTAAATAAATGTGGTGTGGCTGCAAAAGGTACCATACAAAATATGAACTGCAGTCTGCTGTACTATTATACTGTTACACTTCTGAGTCTTTCAGACAGATTTTTGCAAATTCCAAGAAAATAATTTTAAAAGTGATTATTCAGTGCCTTAGTTGTTCAGAAAATATTTAATTTAATTTTTTCTCCATGACTGTGGGTTTTTTAAGAGCAGCAATAGGAGAAAACAGCAGACAAATGAAGGTATAAGATGCATCTCAACAGCATCCTGGTAGCATTCTAGGAGAAAATAGAAATTGTATTAAAGTCTTGCTTTCTTCCTCCACGAAAAATCCAAATCACAGCTTTGCATGTGATCTTATTGTATTATTTGTGCCATTTCCCATGGCTTATTTAGTCTGTTACGACCTTGAGCAGTAATACCTGTTTTCACTACAGCACTTCACCTTTTTTGAACATAAAATTATGGGAAGGCTGAGGCCAGTCTGGAAAAAGGTTTCATGTCCTAATCTTTGGGTGAGTTTGCGATTAGAACCATTAGCTCCTAAATGGGTGCTCTCTCAAAGAGCAGTGGAGCTTGGCAGTACCCCTATGAAAGCTGACGTGACAGTGTTGGGTAGCCAGGTGATCCCACTGGGAATGGTGTGCATTGCTCTGCAACAAGTATGGCAGCACTTACAGAAAAGGCATACTTCTGTCAAGCTGGTAGACACCACATATGCTCTTTGGAAGCCAGGAGACGTGAAAAAGAGAGTTAGCACTGAGAAAAAATGGATATGTGGGCTTTCAGCTAATGTGTGTCGGCACAGTGCCATGAAGCTATGGGGGTTTATTAAATGTAAGAGCTGATTCTTAACGTGTAAATTAGGACTGCCACCTGGCTGGTTTCCAGCTGTCTTGCCTGCATTTATTCTGAACTCGCTGGCTGCTGTTGGAGCTACTGTACAGATTGGTCTGGACATTCTCAGCAGACATTTTTGGGGGAAGTGGCTGGCATTTCTGTGTTGAAGATGCCTGGATTTTACCTGTGTTTTAACAACAAAGTGCCACTGAAGTCACAGAGGTGATTATTCTGAAACTTTAATGGCAGTGATCACCCTGGCAAAAAAAAAAAAAAGGGTAACTTAAAACAAAATGTAGTAAAAACAGGTTAGCTTCATCTAAATAAAATGATGGTGAAAAGGCATGCAACCTGTTTCTTTGTATAGCATTTTTGAATTACACAGTTACGTAGATGGATGCAGATAAAGTTACAATAGAATCATATTTTGACACTTACTGCATTATAGACCAACAGAAGCTGGAAGATAAAAGTTTTACTTTCTAAGGATTTTATAAATATGTCTCTTCATTATTTCTTTCTTGCTTTTTGTTTTCTCTCTGGCTCTAGATATAGGCCATTTGATAAACTTTCTGTGCTTAATTCAGTTACTAATGGCCATTTTCTGTTTTTCAAGAGATGATGCTCAGAACAGTGTCTTTCCAGACTAGTCAACATCCTTTATTTCTCAGTGGAGAGTACAAGCCAAATCAGACAAGACTGAGAGTGCAAGTGCTGGATGTTTTAGTTAATTTTGTGTCCAAAGTGTCTGAAGAATTATTTTGTTATCTCACTCAACTGCCATTTTTAAGACAGAGGTGACACTTCCAAAGTTCAGGTGGCTGCCCAAGTCTGTTGTCACAATTCAAAGGCAATGTTTGTATTCTGACCATGAATAGAAATGTATGGCTGTGCTACACAATATGAAGCCTAACTGAGGTGTATTTGATCAGTGGGCCTTCTTGGCTGTCTCTTCTTGCATTTGTGAAGTTGTATGATCTTTCTTCTGGCTTTGAAGTGGTGTTAGCAACCTGTACTAGGCTACAAAAGATTTGCATTCTCCTGTATAGATGAGAAAAAAGGGTGAACATGAATTCCAAGTAAGCCATCAACCCTTTTTTTTCCCCACATATAATAGTATCCGGATGTTCTACATCTGCTAGAAACAAGTCACTAGCACCTAATACTTACAATATGTGTATAAACAGAGAGGTCTTGTTTACATGCCAAACGCTTGCACTCACCCTGCTGTCCAATGTTGGAAACAGAGTTGTGTGGCTGTGAGTGATTCCGGTCCTTTGCAGACATTTCTGCAAAATAACTGATCAGATCGTCATAGGTATTCCTAACATAGGGGAGAAAATGGAGATGGGTAGCATGGGCATAATTAACAGAAAATATGAGTGCTTTTTTTCCAGGTCTGACTAAGTCTTGGCCCTAAGCACTGTACAAGTGTTAAAAAAGTCCCCCAAATAGAAAAAAATCTGTTTTCTGCTTCTCTTGATATTAGGTAGTCTCCTGTGATCAGATGCTCAACACATCACAATATACTGTTCTCATGTCAATAATTTTAGAACAAAAAGCAGAGGAAATCTGATGAGATATCCACCTAGCTTTCAGGATCAAGATACTGTGTTTGGATAAGATTTTAAATTAGTAAGTGCTTATTATCATCTTATGTTGTAATAATTCTTGCAACAAGTATAGCAATGTAAAGCTGAGACAGCTATACCTTGTAAAGATTTGTACATTTATAACACAGTTTCCTAGCAATTCAGGTAACATCAAATTTGTCACCTCTACAATATCATGCTTTGATGTCTCTAGCATTTCTGTGTGTGAGAAAAAAGTCTTAAAGATGCTGAAGTTTATGAAAAAACTTTGCCTTCAGGGCCACCAACAGTTCACAATCTGGAATGTATCAGCACCCCCCACCCCCACCCCCCCCAATTACAGTTTTTTATTACAGTTTTTTAAATTTTGCAACATTAAGACAGTCCGAAAGCACAAATCCTCTTAGAAGTATGTACTTACTGTTTATGCCTGTTGAAATTATCTGGAAAGATAATTTTAGCTAATGGATTTTAAATGTTCTATAACCTTTGAACACTATTAATATATATGTCGAGTTTTATTCTTCCATCACTGAAACTCATGCAATCTAGCTGACCTTTGTCAATTATAAACACTTAACTGCTGGTAGAGCCAGTTTTGCTGGCACCTCATATCAGATTCCTGAAAACATTTTCAGAACTATTTCAGATACCAGGGAAGTCAAACATTAGCATAGCATGTATATCGATCTCTTTGCTTGCTCTTCAGCAGCCATCTTTTTTTCTGTAGGAGAAATGCTTCTTTACAATTTTCTTACAGCTGCAAGAAGCTCAAAGAGCTTGGTCATGGCAATAACACTCTGAACCCAGGAGGGGGACCATGTATTAGGGTATAACCCTACTCAATTTCCCATTTAGGACAATGTCAAAATCCCTACTAACCAAAATAAACATAAAAAATAATTCATTATTTTCTGCTAACCTGGCATGTTGCTTAAGCATGAAAGAGCAGCGCAGTTCTGGTTTGCCCTCATTAGATTGAATGCGTTGCTGTTCAGGTACTCTGCATGCAATCTGATTGTGTAATAAATGTGTCTTAGAGCCCCTGTTTAAATGTCCCATTTTACGTTTGAAGGTCTTTACCACTATAGATCAGCCAGTCTTGTCTTTTGCTTCAAACCATCTCTTACTTGCCTTTCTACTAATTCCACACTTTTCATGTGTTTTTGACCATGGATTGTGTCAAGCTTTTTAATCTATAGAAAGTATAATGGCAGACTGCTGGAACTTTGGAAAGTGCGCAAGTACAGGGAGGAGGCAGAAAACTATGTTTGTGCAGTGTAAGTTTTATTTTAGCAGAGCATTGGGCTACTTTCCAGTGGGGGAGAGAGCTGTAAAAATAGGATGCTCTGTGAGTCACAGCTAGGGTATCAGATCTCCTCACTAGAATGCAAATACAATGTACAGTCAAAAGGCAGGAGATGGAAGCAGATAAGGAAAATGAAGAGTGGAAGAGTTCTGTACTAATGCTTGGAATCTGTATGAAAAGTAGTAAGAATTGGAATTTCAGATGGTGAAGCACTTGGACATAATCAAAGTATTAATGACAAGGAAAATACAAAATTGCTCAGTAAAAATGCATATTTTCTGCATTTGGAAAGATGATCTATGAGTTTGTATTATTTGAGAGAGATTAAGTCCTTTATCTGTCCACCAGCCAACTGGAAACAAAAAAAGGATTTGAAAAAACATCTTCTGGAGGTAGTATTTTTAAAATTTTGTGGGTTTTTTTTACGTCAAAGAGTTCTTAAAGAATTGGTTCCTCACATACCTTGCTTGATGTTATTTCCTTGTAACTTCCAGAAAAAATGTGACAACTTCATGAAACTGCTGAAGTGTTGGTATAGTATCGCTATTCATTAAAGGCAAATAAGAATACTGGAATAACCACAGGCTGGGTAGTGTGATACAAATCCTAGGAGGGAGGGGGCAAAAGGGCTGACATGGGATTCAGCTAAAAAAGAGTGAAGGGTGAGGAACATAATTGATCAAGATCATGTTCTGAAACAGTTTTTCTCAAACAATTTGATGTGATACTTTGACAAGTTTATGATTGTTTGAGAAAACAGTTTTGTCACTATATTTGGACTCATGTAGGGTGAATGACTTCATGTTGCCTGACACTATTATTCAAAATACAGCACAATACACTAACAATAAAGCATAATACAAGATTAAGAGATGGCTGACTGACAGATCACAAAAATAACTGTCAATAGTCATCATGCAGGTGTCTGTGTTTCTGCATTAGGTATCATCTTTTTCAATATTTTCATCGATGTCTTAGAAGTTGGTAAAATCACTGCTGATGAGATTTCCATCAAATATTATAAAGGATGCCCTGCAAACTACTGAGGTGAACAGTATGGTCAGAAAAAGAAATTGAAGCTGCTTAGGAAGCTGGCCCATGCCAAAATGTTTCTAATACCAAGTACTCTGAAGATCTCTGAAGATTTTCTCATCTTTCTCCTTCAGTTTCTCTGATCCCTCTGCATCTCATCTTTGGGTACTCTCGTTGACATTCAGCATTTCAGCTGCTACATGTCTTATGACTTCTCTGTATTCACAAATACACCAGTCTACTCCAGGCATGAGTACTTGGCTACAGCTGTACAAAAATCCTAGACATTTTCTCTTTTTGAGGGCAACTGTCACAGTCTGGCCACTTCCATAGTGTTACATTTTCTTTCCTTTCACATCAGGATGGTCTCATCTAAGTTGCCCTTTGGGAGCAGTCCCTGACCTTTGCTAGTTCCCAGGCTGTTTTCTAAAGTACTGGTGAGGTCAAAATGCTGGCAGGGACTGAGGTTTGACAGTGTGGGTGGACGAGTTCCAGGGACGGAACCTGCACCTGGGTCTGCACTATGTATTATCGCGGATACAGCCTTTCTGTGCAAACCAAAGTCCTGCCTTCTCTCTCTGACATCTTTTGTTGTACACTCATCTGACAAATCAAATTCAGCATGGATGAAGTGAAACATGTATTTCCCTGCCTGCCATCGCTGCTTCTAACAAATACGTCCTCACAGCTACCGCTTTTCCTGATCTCTACCATCTTTGCCTGTCACGTGGAATGATAATCTGAACATCACCTTCAACCCTAGAGTCTCCCTCAAGACTCGTGTCCTGCCTTGAGCAACAATAGCCCTATGGTGCTTACAGTCATGGGACAAAAATTAGTAAAATAATGTAGTCAATAGTAAGGAAAAAATTACCTGTGAGCAGGGAATTTGAAGTGCACCTTCAAAGTGGGGAAGGGATTTGGAGCACAGGGAGAGTCATGTAATAGAAGCATGATATGGATTTATAAATTATAACTAACATAGAGTTAAACATGAACTTTTAGAAAGATATGTGCATAGATAGCCAGGGAACACAGGGAAGGAATTGGTTTTATCTCTGCAAGTGACCCTGCTCATTAGATGTAACTACGCACACATTTCTTTTCCCCGCGAGAAAAAAAATAATGTATATATACTTTTGATGTTCACATTTGCAAAAGAGGTGGTGAACAATTGGAAGCAGTATAGCAAAGAATCATAATAATATTCAAGGTCTGAAGGCAATACTATAAAACAATCTGTTTATCAAAGCTGACTGGATAAAACCATGGAAGTATCTTCATGTTACCCACTACTGAATGAAAAGTGCACTTACCCTTGACAACAGCGAATAGGTGAATAGGAAGAACCTGTTTCAACCTGAAAAAGATGTTAGAATGGAATATTAAGGCATTTGCTTCTTTTGTATTTAACTGTTACTGCTTTTATATACTGGAATATTCTTTCTTGCAAAGTGCTTAGTGTCACATAGGTTGCTTGAGTAGGCAACCAGAAAAGCAACGGTACTTTCATCGCTGAAACAGTCATGCAAATTTAGTGCATGAACACAGAACAACCTTTGTTTCTGAGTATTGTTGGTTTGTGGGAAGTAGTGCCTAAATGACTAATACAACCTTAATGCGGTGCATTATCTCTGCCTGCAGCTTCTGTCTACTATTTGTTTATCCTTCCAGGTGTCCAAAAATGTGTGTAAAACACATGGAAAGCATACGCTGCCTGGAAAGACTGCAGAAGATCTAGAATGTAAAGCCCCTAAGCTGATTCCTTTGTGCTGTAACTCCATTTAATGCAACTGAAATAAACAAAATTTCAGTGATGAATCTGGCTCAAGCTGTTAATTTGCTAAACAACATGGAGAAGGGAGAAAATAGCTCTTTTCCTGAAAGTATTTCCTTAAGCTATATATGAAATATACATATATATAAATACACATACCATAACGAATACTGCCTCACTGATTCATTAAGTCCTTCCAGAACAGTGCCCTGTAAGCAGATACTACAAAAATGAGGGATTTTTGGCTGTTAGTTCAGTATGAGATATTTTTTTTTGAGAAAGGCCCTGCATCATGATAATGAGTGCAATATTAACAACTACTGAATAATATCACACAGTAATCACACCATCAGGTGTGATATTTCACAATAAATTTCACTGCAAGGCTGTTTTTCCCTCTTAAAATTAATTCTTCCTTAACTTTATCCATTGGTTCTGCTCTTTGTGCCACCTGCCCAGGTCTTTGAGGAACAAATATGCCCTGCTTCCTTGGTGAGGGTAGATAAAGGGTAGGCAGGGTCCTAACAACATCCCAGTTAAGTGCCTAGAGGTACAGGGGATGCAGCCTGGCTTTCATTTGCTCTTCAATAAGTGTATATAATGCATATTCAAACTGGAAGAATGAAGGAAGATGTGAACTTGGATGCACTCTACTGAAGTCAATAAATTCTGTGGGGCCAGTGTCTTACCCTTTTAAAAGTGTGGTTCCATTGATTTGCATACGATGAGCATCTCTCCCTGCATATTGTCATGAGCATTGAACAGTCTTCAGCTCTAGAAGAACGGAATATTACAACTCTAATTTACAATCAGCACTGTTAAAAGCTTTGTCCTATTTACACTGTCTGCCAGCAGCAAGCACAAATGTGTTTATTGAAAACCATTCCAGGGCATTGTAATTGTCCTTATTTAGGCAGTCTTAAAAGGGAGAAATATATAATTCATGGCAATCTTTAAAATCTGGCTGACCAAGGCTCATGACAAATGCTTACAAATGGGGATTAAAACCTGAGCTGTCAGTGAGATAATTAGTTTATTCCAGCACACTGAAAGGCTTGGGTTGTGAGGATGATGGGTGCCATCTGATGAGTAAGGAGTCATATTGCAACACAACCACATGCTCCCTCTTCCCCTCCCCTCTCCTCCAGTGTAGACCTTATTTAGCCAGCTATGATACTGCTTTTCAGAAGGAAAACAAGGAGTTGTTTTAACTCTGCTATTTTCTGGATCTTTTCAAATAGTGATTGACAGTCCCCATTTGGCTAGAGTAGCATCTGAGACCGCAGATGCCAAAGAGAAATATTTGCAAATTCTGTTCCCTCTCTTAAAGCAATTATTTTTAGTTTCTGACAAGCAGGCAACTATACCCAGATATTCATAAACAGATTCCTAATGCAAAGGCTGACAGCAAATTGGCTGTATTACAAAACAAATTGTGCCCTCTGTCAATGGGTTCCATACTCTGGGTTTTCTTTCTACCAGCATTGCTGGTCACAACATGTGAAGACTGCAAGTGGGTCATTGTTTGCCCACCACTTTTATATAGATAGGACAGCTGTGGAGGGAAAGAGAGAGGGGGAAATGAGGTAACTCTTCTGCTTTACCATAACGCAGGGCATAGAATAATCTGCAGTCAGGAATGTGTTCAGACAGGCAGCAAGTAGACTGAGGATCTCATCACACTGGATAACCTGTAACTAGGGGCGTTGTTTAAGTCAAGCAGCTCAGTCTGCAAATTCTTATCCTTCAGTCTATGAGAATACAATACTGAAGGTTAAACATATGATCACTAGCAGACTTCTTACCATGTATCTTACTCACAAATAACAGGAGAATGAAGACAATTATGAATTAAAAAAAAAAGAAAGAAAAAAAAAGAAAAAGTATAGTTCTGATTGCAAGAGCAACATTACTTTCTATAAAGTCACCTGGCTTTGAATGTGTCAAATAATCTTCTATTCTTTTTACTTCTTATTACCTTCAATGTATTTAGTTTCCTAAATTTACTTTCTGTTTTATTACACTGCTTTCCAAGTCTTTTGTAATCAAACAGTGACACAAATATCACTGGGTTTCTTATGGCAGACCCTGAGGTACATAGTCCATTCTAGGGAGAGTAAGAGTAGAAAGATAAACCAAGTATAGAAAAAAGTATTTTTATCTATTAAAAATGCTTCAGAGGAAAAAAAAAAAATTTGGAAGCAGTTAGCCTGCAGATGAAAACTCCTATTCAGAACAGAAATAATAAAGCTGGATCATGAGAACTAAAGCACTGGCAGCTCCATAAAGATTAAACCCTTCATGCTAAATGAAGTCAAGGCAACCTTATTGTGACAGATAGACCTGCCTCTGCAAAGGACAAGTCTAGTGAAAACAGTTTTTCTAAATGAAGATGTTAGCAAGTTGTAGAGGAACTGAAACGCATCCACCTCAAAATAAATGCCAAGCCATAGAGCACCAATGCAAGTGTGGATAATGCTAGAGATGGGATTTACTTGCATTACCCAAGTAAACATGATGTAATACAAAAGTGGCCAGTGGAAAGGATGAGATGTTATTCATGGTGTAAAACTACTACTTCAAGATGGTGAAGTTGCAAAAGGGTAGAATGCATTTTATTGCTTTTCTTGCTCCTACTGAGCCTCACTCAAAGGAAGAAATATTAATTGTTTCAAATATGAAACTCATGTCATGCTTATGTTGTGTTCCCGAGATTCCTGCTTATGTCACTGGGACATTAAAAGGCAAAATATCTCCACATCATACAAATGTAGTGACATTTGGGGAGAAAAAAAGTGAGATTTGTACCACAGATAAGAGGTCTGCATTGCAGCCAAATGAAGGAAACTTTGTGCTTGGTCTTTAATAAACTTCCTGTCACATGTATCACTCCCAGTCTCAATAATTTCCATCTTGGTGAACTTCCTTCTTTCATGATTAGTGAAGTGCCTGTAGCTGGATAACAGAGGTTAGCTATTTTCTAAATGTCAGTTTTAGCAGAGTGTAAATGACTGGAGAAGACAAGGAGTGCAATGCATGCATGAAATACTTTGATGTGTGGAGATTAAATATTTTACCAGATGAATCATTTCCTGATGCCTCAAATGTGTGTGTTTTTTTTTCTTTTCTGCATTTTTTAAAAAGTGGATAGTTGCATTGTTACATTAGTGACGATAAAAGCGAAGGGTTTTGTCTTGTGAACGCAGAGTCACACCTCTCCATAACTTCTTTAATTGAAGTTAGTGGCTGACCACATAACCCCGTGTTTGTGCAGCATGATGCACTTTTGATATGGTAAGAGTTTACAGAGAAACACACTCTTGGTTTGGGGGCACATGATCAATGTGCTTTCGCTGTGAGCCAGTTTTGTAAAATGAACCCACCAAGAGGTTTTCCTTTCAAGCTTAGTTTGTGGAAACTGGTATTTTCAGGATTTTTCAGGTTGTGTTTCAGTATAAAAGGTATGGGTGTAGTTACTGCCACCACGTACTGCTTTTGGAGACATGCTAACAGGACACTGTGTGTGGACAGCTCTCTAAAAGGGTCTGGCAGCACTTTTATTGTGACCCCCTGTGTCACTAGATGTGCTAAATGCTGCTTATGACATTATGAAAATATGCAAGCTGGCTGCGGTCACACCAGGTCAGTATTAGGACAAAAGGTTTCTAAGCAAAAAATGCTATTGATGGAACGAAACATTTATGATTTCTCCATTTAATACCTTTTAAATCCAGAAGCTAAGTAGATTCAGGTAAAGCCTGGGACTCTTAACTGCTGAGATTTAAGTCTAGAAATTCTAGAGCTTGGCTAATTCCATAACAGTGTATGTGGAACTGCAAGACAGCTCTGTTACAGATAGCTGTCAGACCTGGCTTGCACTATCAAGAGTTAAGCAGAGATGGATGATTAGCATGAACTGCATATTTTTAATTAAGAAATTAAATATCCATATAATTACTATTTTTACCTTTTTAATTGTAGAAGAGGTTGAAATAACAACCAGATTTTAAAATTAATTTTTCATTGCATTAACTAATAAATTACTTTTAAAATTGCTTATTCATAAGAAAATGGATCTGCTTAATTTTTCCCTTTCCCTCTTCAGGTTTGTCTCCAGAGCAAACAGCTCTTTAGCTACACACCTGGCCTAGAAGAAACCTCCCATTTCAAATTCTACTTGTTATGACAGTGCCTGGTATGATGATCCTATTGCAGAGCTGGAGATGTGACAAAGTAAGTTGCTTTTCATAAAACAGCTAACCCTTCCAGGTCATACTGCTGTTTCAAAGCAATTTTGTCTCGGTTCTAGGGGGAAAAGCTGTATGTAGTTTGGGTGTACGAGCTAGGAAAATCAGTCCGGTGTAATTCTTTGTTTAAGGCGAGATGATTTTGTTACTATCTACAGTAAGCGGTGCTAGCAGTGTTATTTGGGGCTAGGTTCATGTCTATGCTGCTGCTCTTGTGGAGGGCTGGTGAGAAGAGGCATTACTGAAGCTGGCTTTGTGGATGGAAAAAAACCCCACCATTCCACAGAAGTACCTGGATGCAGGAAGAGCACTCATCAGTGGCTTATGCAGCCCTCTGTCATTGGCATTTCCCATCTTCACTGGATTTTCTTTGGCTGGCCAGAAGAAAGAAGTAAGTCTTTATATGGTAGTCTGATGTTGGTAAAGACTAACACTGTCTTCCAATTTATCTTTACATTTATGCATATGTACAGGACGAGGTAGATTCTGCTCTTTACCATCATGGCATACTTTCACCTTAGAGTATCCTCAAATATTTCATAAATAAGATGGACCTTGTTTATTCAAGGTGGGTTTATGTTCAACACAGGGTAAGTTGTGGTTCCACTGTACCTGGGATGCAAAACGGGTGCGAGAACTTGAGAACATTAGCTGTGGACTCTCCATTTTGTATTACACTGCTCAAGTGTCTTTTTTGTGTCCTGAAAGGCAGCAGGAGCTCTGTCATATCCTGCCTCGCTCATCCCACTCTTTACACCCAGGCTGATGGGTCAGGCAGGTTTAGCAATGGGAAGCTATTATCTACAAACATATTGTTTCACTAGTTTCTTACAATGAAAACCTGCCCCAAAGCAGCACAAAGGACATAAAATGCAGCAGAAGATTAAGCTCAATTTGTGTTTGGCAGGGGGTGGTAGTGGTGAGTGTTTCCTGTTAGATTGTATCCTGAAAACAAACTAAAGCGACTACTGTTGTTGGAGAGGGGTCTTTCTTTGAGGTATATATATTATCTTAAACTTTCCTTTCCTTTCCTTTCCTTTCCTTTCCTTTCCTTTCCTTTCCTTTCCTTTCCTTTCCTTTCCTTTCCTTTCCTTTCCTTTCCTTTCCTTTCCTTTCCTTTCCTTTCCTTTCCTTTCCTTTCCTTTCCTTTCCTTTCCTTTCCTTTCCTTTCCTTTCCTTTCCTTTCCTTTCCTTTCCTTTCCTTTCCTTTCCTTTCCTTTCCTTTCCTTTCCTTTCCTTTCCTTTCCTTTCCTTTCCTTTCCTTTCCTTTCCTTTCCTTTCCTTTCCTTTCCTTTCCTTTCCTTTCCTTTCCTTTCCTTTCCTTTCCTTTCCTTTCCTTTCCTTTCCTTTCCTTTCCTTTCCTTTCCTTTCCTTTCCTTTCCTTTCCTTTTCTTTTCTTTTTTCTTTCTTAGATTAACTAATATTTGAAGATATTAACAGCCTGCTCAAACTGATTGTGGTGATACCCTTTCACAATTTCAGGAAATGGACACTCCTGATGGTCCATGGGTACCACACGCAAATGAAGAGTTCGCGCCCATCGACCTGGGCAGCAAGGGAGTCACTCAGTGGCCAGTCATGCAGCGGCTTGTTTTCAAACGCATGGGTGCCATACAGCGGATGCCTTCTGAGGTCTTTCGGTTCTCACCTGCCCACTCAGTGAGCTTTTATGTCTCCATTTCCCTGATAGCACTGACACTACAAGCCCTTGTCCTTCATGGCAGAGAGAATTAAGTCTTGAGGGAATATTTTAAAGGTCACAGACAGAAGATTGAAGGGGAGAATATATGTGCAATTTCCTCAAATTCAGTTGCACACTTTTATACGTAGAGCTTAAATGCAGTCAACATTGTGGGGGAACATGTCTCTCAAGCTGCAGTCCTTAACAATCTCAGCTCTGTTTATTATCTTTTTTAAAGAAAATGTCCAGCTTCAGGAAACAAGGACACAAACAGTACAGCTTAAGTATAACACTTATAGCAATATAAATTTGAATCTAAGAGGTCCTGAAAGAGGAAAAAAAAAGGCAGGGCTGAAAACACATTCCTCTTAACTGGAAATCAACCCTCACTTTCTAGTGCTAATTATTTTAAGCCAGTCTTGCATTCCATTTCCATAAAAAGGGCATAAGAAAGGTTACAAAGCTGTGTCATCTACTGTGAATGAAATCTCCTTTTGAAGCTCTACAGCCTACAGTATTTAAATGATGCCATCACTGAGTATTTTTCCCCAGTCAGGAGCTAAGCCTAATGAGCCAAGAAGAGCACAGACATGTGTTTAGTCCCTAAGAAAGAATATTTATGCTCAAAGAGACCTATGGAGCTCAGAAAACTATGCAACCACTTAAAAGTCTGCAGAGCTGTCTCAAAGCAACAATTTGTACTCACAATGCACATAGTAAGAACTACTTTGAAAGCAGCTCCTGTAAAACAACTACCACCCTTCTACTCTGTCTTTTATCCCATTCATTTCCATTACACCCTGAACCTGATCTTACTGAACAAGAAGCAACTCTGCAATAGATATTTTGAGCTAGAAAGCAATTTCTAAGAGATTTTCTTTATTTTTCTTTTAATATTATTACTTATGTTTAAAGGAATAAACTCTGCTTTCAGTTATACCATCATAAAGACTCCATGGATTTAACATGATTTACCATGGTTTTGCATACACAAAGACATAGTTTGGCAGGCTATTTACCAAACATCAAGAGGGATAAGTACAGCATCCCAAAGTTGAAAACTAATGTGCATTTTAGCTATTGAGGTAACTAGATACCCTCTACATAAGCATATCTTAAATAACATTCTTTTTATTTCTTAAAGAGAAGCTGCACGGGCATATTTAGTAAGAATCAGTAATTGAAAGAACATGCAAAGTTGTGAAAAGCCTTCATCCAAATCCACAGCTATAGTTAGGGGCAGCATAAAATAGAGAAAAAGTTGGTTTGTAGCTCAGTTTAGTGCCACCTGAATGCCAAGAAATCTCCAGAATGGTTTGAATTCCATATGCAATACTCTTGTAGGCTTGCTGTTATCCTGAGAGGGACTTCAAAGCATCTGGCTATTTCCAGGATGAAGGAAAGTTGTCTTTTCTGAGGAAGAAAGTCATGACTTCCTTTCTCCTAACACCTACACTTTCTGTCAGCTGGGTCCCCAGCATGAGCTTGCACTTGGCCATGTGAAGACATGTTCCCTCTTTATGTCACTGTGCTCTGGAGATGGCGTACAAACCAGTTGTCTTATGGGAATCAAACAGTTGATCTATAATAGGAGAAGGTAATGACCCTTTCTTTTTCTCACAGGAACTGAAGATCAAAGAGGTTCCAACATTTTGTATGAGATTCTCTTAGTCTGAATGTTTTGACAGGGTGTCAGTTATGAATACTTGTTTTGGGGCTTTTTTATCTACCAGATCTATTCTTCTTTCTGTGAAAGAAGTGAAAAGCAAACAATAATAAAAGATTTTAATCTGAAAAAGACATGAGCACAAGTTAAACAAATTACTATTTTTCTTTTGATTACCTCTCATGTGCTACTGAACTGTGAATTTGCTGCTTCGTTAGACATGAGGTGAACAAAGGGAAAACTAATTAAAGGTTGTTACCTATCCACATCATTGATGCCTAAAATCCATCGTATAAAGAATGGATCACTGTTTTTGTTTCAAGGCCCAAAATATGGTTTGCCAGGTCATATGCTAAAGAGTTTGTTATAGATATGGTAATTACATTTCAGCAGTAAGCTACTTCATCCTCATTTTAGTTATCTCACAGGACTGAAACCAGAACCCAGTCTTGTTGAAATTAATGAAAGTTTCTCATCAATGAAAGCAAGAGCAGATCTCTGAAGGAAAATTCTCTTAACATACAATGCAATGTATGGGTTGAAAATCACGTTAGTCACCCAGGCTTGGGGTGGATGTGCCCCTTTGTTAAATCCCAGCTGAGGAAGTAGCCTTGATATAACTGAAAAATGCTTCCTCTGCTGTGCACAGGACAAGGAATCCACTTAAGGACATATTTCTTCTGAGGCATCAAGGCTAAACCGTATGCACACTAGCAAGATAGCACTGTTAGAGAAAAGACCTTTCATAGAAACATGGTACCATAACACATGGAGTTAACTAGCCAGCTCCGAGCCCAACTACGAAAGCCAGTTTGATCTCTGACTACAACCCATATTCAAGATTATACACATGCACATTTATATAGAAATAAATATAGACAGATTTTCAAGTATAGTATATATATGAAAGTATATATTTGCAGCTAGGCACTGTTTGTGTTTTAATTTCCAATCTTTGTCACATGGAGAAAAGCTGTGATCTTCAATACATTTTAACTTATGTGTTGAAATCTCTGCTAGGCTTGAGTGAAGAGAAATAAAATTTCTGCAGTCTTTAAAGTCTGGAATATTTTCACTGGTCCACTTCTCTTGCAAGAATTGTTGTCCCATTCTGAGGGGGATGTCAAAGGAAAGCCAGAGGTAAGCCACTTGTAATTAAGTAGGTTGCAGGAGGCAGAAAACAGTCAGTAGCTATTCCTTGCAGGTCTGTCAAGGAGACCTGCTGTTAACTACTACCTAGTTACTGAAACAATGTCCTGCCACTTTCAGGGGGGTAAAAAAAAAAAAAAACAAACAAAAAAAAGGAAAAATACGTGGTGACTTAAGAAGTTATTGAAAAAAAAGAAATGGGGAACTAATTTTATGAGGATACAAAATATACAAGTTTTATATATGTGTGTGTGTGTACGTGCACACATATACAAATAAAGTTCCTCTTTTTTTCTGGATCCTTTTACACCGTTAAATAGAGTTGTACCTCAGTTTTCGTGGATGTGTGCTATATAGTTTTATTCCAGAACAGCACAAAATAGGCACAGTTTTCTGGTGAATCTGGCCAGCAGAACTGCTTATATGCTTATATAGTTATTTACAATTGAGCACACTAAGAGAGAGAAGTGGGCAGAAGTCAGTGCTGGTACTTTTCACTCAGTTACCCAAAGTTGCCAGCATCCCAGAAGCAGCTCTGTGCAGCATGAATTACAGCATTGCTACTTCAAAAGCATCAGATTGGTCGTATTTGATGCTGGACTTACTAGATGCACTTCAGCGTAGCAAATCCCAGAAGTCAGAAACATCCCATTTGCACTGAGTTCAAATCAGGTGCAGTACTGTACTTGTATGCAGTGGCTTTTTGTCCATGATTTCTAGTAGGTCAAGGTCAGAAAAGCTGTAGTTATACATAACTGATAGATATAAGGATCTTCTGCCATAGCTGATAAGTTGTCTGGTCTGATGATGTTCCTTTAAAGAATGCGTATAGGGTTGTTATAGCAGCCTATGATATAATTAAAGATATTTCAGATATCTCTACATTTTATACTGTGAACAACATTAATTCTTTGTGACTACTGCAAGTGGAATAACAAAAAGACACATACCTGCTTTTGCACTTATAACCAGTTAAGCACCAGGACTTAACAAGGTTTATTAGCTTGGGCTAAAGATCACATAGTATGGTCAGATAGTTTCTTCTCAGCCTGGAAGTGGACAAAGGCAAGCTCATATTTGCCAAGAGAATGTGGTATAAGCTTACACAGTTTCTCTCAAAAGAGCTTCAGATATGGTCTGGTCTATATGCAAAAGGTTTTGAGGGTAGGATACAAATAAACCTCAAACTGATCAGTCTTAATCCAATATCAGGGTGGATTTTTTGGTCTGTTTATGCCTCTTAAGAAGAGGTTTAAGTTAAATTGAAAAGCTATGCTTAAAGCAGAGCAAAGCTGTTTACATTGGGGATTATACCAGCATAGCTTCACCTAGACAGCTATATCAGCATGGCGGATAAAATGTAGACAAAGTCTGCAGATGTACTGCGATAAAAATGTAATAAGCTTTAGGATGGAGAGGAGGAAGGACAAGAATAACAACAATAATTTGTTGTTTGTATTTCACAAGCTTTGAAAAACTAAAAAAAAAAAAAATTCTCTTTCCTGTTTCTGTGTGAAAGACTCAAACAGACAATAGGGTAAAATAATTCTGCCATGGCTTAGGAAACTATGCTGCTGACTATATAGAAAATTCTGCCAAATTCAGGAAATAAACAGGCTGACATAAACAGAAAAACAACATTTTCTTTTCCCAAATCTCTTTCTTTTAAAGTAAATCTTCTCTCATAACAACCATATGCAAAAGTAGTTCAGACTGAAACGTTACTGGTAAGTCCAGGTTGCTTCAATGAAAATAGATTGTGCACAGCTTTTTACAGCTGTGGCACACTTCCCTGGAAAGCATTCGCCCCTTCATTCGCCATCAAACTCAAGCATGCCGCATGTTGTTACGCATGCAATCTTAGCCTGGGTAAGAGCATAGAATTTATGAGTCTCCAGACAGAGGCTTAAAAGTTTGAGACAGCAACATTTTTAGGTTTTAGCAAAGACTGTGCCAGCTGGCTGGCTCTCAGGATTTCCCCTGTCAAGTGATCCATGAAGCAGCGTTGGCACCAGCTGCACAGGAAACCGAGTATACCTGGACCCTCAAAGGGAGGTCAGGCACTTCATTGACAGCCTACAGCAGGCATGAAAGAAAGAGGCGGAATGCAAAAAGAAAAAGCAAGCAATTGCTCTTGGAGAAAAATGGGAGGAAAAGAGTTTTTGCTGGGTTCAACACTCCATGTCCATCACCTTCATACCCGTGGGCTGGCCCTGTGAAAATGGAAAGAACTTAGCACTGCTAGGACTGGAAATCCTCATGTTTCGCTTTGGTCTTCGACTACAATTAATATGTCTGAAAAACACATTGTTATTGTTTATGGTCTATGTTGTATTGTATACTGCTGAAATGAATTGTTTCCTAAATTTATTCAAATATATTCAAACCAGATATAATGGAGGGACATGGCTTACAGACTCCTGTGACAATGATTTCCCACCGGTGACATTCATCGCAATAACAGCGAGTCAGTACTGCACAGCTGAGCCCATTTTCACAACCCTCCCGCCCTAAGCGGGGTTTGCTCATGCATGCAGTCCTGTGGAAAGGAACAAGGCTAAATGCTTTTGGGTGCTGTGCAAAATAAAGGCTGCAAGTGTCACACGCCTAGGACCTGGTCAGCTGAGATACTGGACAATCTCGATTCCTGCTGAACTCAATGGGGCATTTGGGATCTCTTTGGATCTGTCCCCTGTTAATGGGAGCATCTGTTCTTGGCCATGGTGGTCTCTGCTCCCCTTCTCCATGGCGAGGCAGCCCAGCCTCCAGCCACTAGTGTGGCTGTGGGTGAGAAGGCTTATAATGGCTCAAGGTGTAGCTCATGTTTTGACATTTTCGCAGGCTAGATCAAGAATTCTAAGGTTTGAAAAATTATGTTTGAAAAATAGCACAGAAATACCATTTTTGCACTGAGGACTGCTCCTGGCAGTGAGTCTGATGGATGTTCTGAAGCAGAATAAGCAGCATTCAGCCTGTCCCCACCATCTGCCCAAGTCCTGTTTACTTTCCTTGTTCAGTTCCATTGGAAAATATCAACAGAAAGTGGGGGTTTCTTTACCAAGAAAGATCATGTGTTGGTTTGTACTGAAACTCACAAGTCCTTTGTATTCTGGGAGAATACAGCTGCAGCATAATGAATGGTAACCATTTGAACTCTCTGAGATAAACTGCTCCAAATCTTGATAAGGGCTCTTGAACTGTGTTCATGCTACACACAGGACTAATCTGGCAATTGGATAAATATAATTTTCTGCCCAATTACAAAATGAAGGCAACACAGGGGATGTATTCAAGATACAAAACAGTGATTTGGGAGCAGATGGAACTGAGCAAGTATTGAGTTACTATGGACTTTCTGGGTTGATGTTCCCCCCCCCTCCCGTGTGTGTTTTGTGTCATCATAGAAAATCCTTCTGAGGAAAGATTCAAGTTAAGGAGTGACTGCATCATTAACTAGGCAAAACAGTGAAAAAAGGCACAGGTTATTATTTATTTGTAGCTATTTATGGTAGTACCTTGAGGAACAACTGACCTTGGAAATGCTATTGCACTCTTCACTGAACAGATACATAGACTTCTTGCTGTAAACAACTAATGCTTGAAAGAATGAATCACACAAAGTATAGAAGGTTATAAATGCACATTTTTTATGTAGAATGCTGAAGCACAGTCAAGATTCAAACTCATTGTTTCAGGACCTTTTAGATAAAGTTATCTGTCATTGCTATGGAGATACAATTGTGCACCTTTTAGCTTAATTCAAAGCAAAATACGGGGGAAATCACTCTAGCCTTGATAGCATTGCCTTCCCAAATGGTCTGTTCTCTGTTCTGTTTCAGTTATTCACTTCCTTTCTGAAACTCTTTTTCACTATTCTTGTTTGAAATGTACGCTACATGATTGAAATTTATTTCACCTGAAAATTTGGTCTCATGTCTTTTTATGAACATGAGAAGTGTCTGTAAATCCTCCCTAGAGTAATTCTACATCTCCCAAACGTCTACTTTGTCTGAGAGGAATTACCCTTTGGAGGAGACTATCATGGTCCATAAGTACAGTGAAAGCTTATATTATTAGCCTAGGCTGTAACGCTTATTTCTAGAGACCTAAAATGAAAGCAAATGAATTACCATAAAGGTGATACTAGCTTCTCTGGTACACCTTTTTACTCCTAAATCTCATGACAGAAATGCTTAATTAAGCCTATTAAAGGGAAGACTACGCCAAACAGTTTGATCCTAAAGACCATGAAATCTGGTGGAGACTCCATCAGTCCTGCTGAGCTATTAGGAGATACTCTGATTCTGTGGTGACAGGTGAGAGGATAAAATGTGGTGGCACCTTCTGAGGTGGAGGACAGCCAGACAGCCTGCATTTCATCAGACCATATTTAAGTGTCTACCACTTCAACTGCAATATATATGAGTAAAACTAGTGTTACCAGGCTTATCCCCTTGCAATGAGCCCAGACTGCGTTACTCTGAATAGGTCTGTGTCTACAGGTTCTTTTACCCTCCAGAACAGAGTGGCCATGCACAAAGTTTGTGCTGGGAATAGTTTCTCAGCCATGTTGACCTCTGAGCTGTGCCCAGCAGTTACTTGGTAAAGCGATAGGTAAAACTGCTTTAGCAGGTTTTTTTGTGGGGGTGATTGAATCCCAGTGCCCAGCACTGTTTCCTGGCCATGTTTAGTTTGTTAGTGTGGAGATAGCCTTGAGGTGCAATTCATCTCCTCCCGATGCAAACATCAAATGTAGATGAATGTTTCTCAAGCTGTGATCTGTGGACCATTTGGTGATCTGTAAGACATCACAAGATGATTTCACAATTGTTCTGAAACAACTTCAAAAGCTTTTAAATATAAATGCACACACATATATTTTCAGGCATGCAAGCAAGAAAACAAAATGGGGGAAAATAAAAGTCACTGTAGCCTTTTCCCAGGGTAGCTCAATTTTATTTGGATATAAATGAAAACCATCATGGCAATGCTGTACTAGATGATCCTTGGCATAATTTCAAAAAGGTTATCTGGAATTAGGGTTAAAAAGAGTTGAGGAACAGCAGGCTAGATGACCCCTCAGTGTCCAGACCGACCCATCATGGTGTTCTACCTGAAAGGCTGTGCAGACACATTGCCTTGGGTGGGAGCTGCTTTTGCGATTCCATGAAATTCAGGTATTTCTCCCCTGCACTTAGGTGTAGAGTAAGACAGAAGCAGGAGGCAGATGGAATTGGGTACCATTAGGGGGTTGAACTGGGAATGAACAGTGCTAAGTACGTATTGTGTCAAACCCCCACATTTTATTAGTTACTATTTCAGTTGTGGTACTTCTTATGCTAGTTTTGTTCCTCATTCTGTGGATATCTGTGGATACCTGATTGCCCTGAATTTCTGACCCACACCTCTGTCCCCCTCCCATATTAAGGCAGTTGCCTCTGTGAGGTCTCTGCTGCCCTTCTCCCCTTCCCCAGCCAAGTTCTGCTGTGGAGCAGAGTCTGGGATCAGGGAGATGATCAGTGGAGATCTTTAGCCCAAAAGTGGGAGTGAGAAAGGAATATAGTTCTTATATTGTAGGATAGGTGATCAGCAGGAAGTCCTGGGGTAACAGCTGGTGGACATAGAGATTTTGAAGGGGTGGAGGGATCATAGCAGGAAATTCAGAGCCTTTTTGCACTGCTGTTTCCATCACCAGGAGTCCCAGTCTCCAGCAAGATCCAGCTGGCTGAAGGGTGGGAATTAGTGAGGGGAAAGAGATAGCCATTGTCCTTCAAGGTACTACTGCTGCCTCCCCAACTGAAGAAACATCTTGGTTCAATAGTACCTCGATACTTTCTAATACCTTTAATACTGGGAAAGGTTTAAATGAGGTCACTTCAGGTTAAATTTAGATTCAGCAGACGTACTTTACGTGAGACATCTCTGATACACCCATATACCACATTTCTCCACTCTGCATCACTAAGTTTGTGAGAAGCTCTCTTAGACATTTAACTTTATATGAATTCATCCTTTTGTGGCCTGTTCCAATGTCATCTGAAATTTCTATTAACTAATTTGGCCATCAACCAGTTTTTCTATGCTACATAATAGGATTTTGTACAAAAAGGATTTTTTTCGGTGTGTTAGGAATGTCATGTTTTAATCAATGTCTCTTTGAATGTTAAATCTAATGAAGGCTCTAAGTGAGAGACTATAAATGTGCACAGGGAGTTACCATGGAAACCAGAGCAGTATCTGCTGGGTATCCCACACTGGTAACACAGCGTAGCACAGCCCCATGCACAAGGCAGAGGCCTCCAGAAGCATTTTCACCAGTTAGATCAAGATTTTTTGAAGCTCAGAAGCAGAGAGGTGGATGCTGGTTTGGGGGTAGCTTGTGGGCTGGCCATAGTGTCCTGACAGTAGGATGGCAGCTGGTGGAGTCACCCACTGAGCTGGCACACATTGTGCAATTTGGTACACTGCACATACAGAACGTGTTTAACACAACTTGCTTAGCGTTAGTAACTGGATTTGCTGAAGCCTTAGGCCAAGAGCTGTGAACTTTCACCTAGACATGCTGGACTTTTACCTAGCCAAAAGAAAGCCCCAGAGCCAGTTCAAGCCAGGAGATAAGGAAGCTACCTTCGTTAACAGAAGCTGTAACTTTAGAGATAATAAAATAAATGGCCTAGTTAGAGACAATGAAGAGACCTAATGAAAAACTGGAAGACCCCAGACCCTAATATTACTACTGGTCTGAACTGATACATGAGGGGTGGGGCATTTAGATGGTAAGGGTATAGTTGCCCAGGGATTTCTTTGTTTGACGTCCCTCTTCAGAGGCACCCAGCGCAAGCTGTAGCGCTATCAATGAAAATTACTTTTCTAGAGGAATTTATCTTTCCACTTATCAATTTGGTGGAAACCTAGAGTCGAACCCTGTTGGTGGCTGGCATGCATAGTGTCCATAAGGCACAGGAGGACCCTCGCAGTTCAGGGGCAGGTGCAATAGTCTTCTTGGCCACAGACTGGACAGTCCTGAGTGCAGTTAGGGGAGATGAGGCTTCGGAAAAAAATTCAGAGGGCCTACACAGATCTAGATTTCCAGTCCCCTGAAGCTGCAGCTTCCCGCAGGATAGAAGGGAAGCCTTGTCACCCAGAGGACCCTGGTGATGTGAGGAAAGCCGTCCTGGCAACCTGGAGGGCACCCCTGGCCACTGCAGTGAGCACTGCTAAGGACCCAGGTGCTTTATGCAATCACTGTGCATTTCAGCGCTCATTCACTGGTATGTATTGCAAAGTATTAGCTCTGCCGGAGCCTGCCTCATCGTGGTCCCAGGCACTGGTAGAGTGTCCACAGAAAGCTGGTGCAATGACTTAGAGGAACTGTGGAGCAAAGCCAAATTCCTACAAAGAAAATACAATCTTTCATTTTTCCTCCTTATTCTGAATGACAAAGTGCTAGGACACCTTTCTAGATTATTAAAATTAAAGAGGTCTTCAAAATGCCATTTATTTATTGTCCTTTCTGTTTCATTTCCTTATTGCAGCTTCTCATGGCTCAGAAAATAAAAGTACATTGAAAGCTCTTTGGGGCAGGGATCATTATTATATTTATTCTCAGTGCTGCATGATCTCAGTTCCTGCATAAATCTTGTAGTCACTGTTGTGCTATATGTGCAGTAATAATAGCCAGGACTGTCTACTAAGTGTTGCTTATTACACATGTTCATTCCCCCCTTGATGCTCCTGGGCTTGCACTAAGCTTTTTTATTCAGTCTTCGGCAGTAAATCCAATCCCAATTTAAAAAAAAAATGTTTTAGTTGTAACTGCCATAAATACTGGACACATTACTTTAAGATGTGGAGTATTTAATACATTTCAGCTCACAGGGAAATGAGTCTTCCACTTGCAAGCGTGTAACGCAGCAGAGTGAAAGTGGGCATATTTCAAACAGACATGAATGCTCTCTCAAGCTCCCTCTCTCTCCCTTGGCTCTCAGCCACAATTTTAAAGCAATTTGCCCTAATCTGCCATATGGTTTTCTTTCTTCGCATTTTATAAAACTGCAGGGCTAAGTAAATGTGCCTCTTCGATAGCACTGACACAAGCCTGATTTAATTTAGACTTCCGTATTAACATACCAACTAAATCAGTGCTGCAGCCTACGAGGGAAACTTCAGTGCTGTGCACAACCAGAGCTCTAATTAGTTTCCAAGTGGTGCTAGCCTGCAGCCCTTGAACTGGTTCTTCCTTACGATTGTTATTTCTAGAGGTCAGCCCAAAAGAACATCAAGTCTACTCCAGCATCATGTGACCCTCGCTCCCTTCCCCGGATCAAATCAGGCCTCCAGTAAGACATTCTTCAAGCCTGAAATCACTTCCAAGCAGCAGACTTTCTTAGTAAATTTGATTCATCGTGTGGAAGATCTATATGCCTGCTGTATGAAAAGCATCTCTGACTGAGATTTCCAGCAAGCCCTGCCAGTGAATCCTTTTATTCAAGGAGCCTTTGCAGTATACTTTTATATCACAGATGGCTCTAGGACTCGGAGAAAACTTCCTTAAATAGGTTCTCACATCAGGCTTGTTACACATTTTACTTTGGAATTTTTAGCCTGTAACAGGAATGTGACCTGGTTCACTAAATATACACTCCGTACACATTTTAAGCACACAAGTTACCTCATAAGCCGCAGTGGGTCTGCTCCCCTGCTTGATGCCCACATACACGCATCTGCACACTCGTTTATTTGCTTTGCTGGATCAGTTGTAATGTGCGTTGCAGGGTACCAAGCTAGCGTGGATTCCTAGCTCTGTAGCAGCATGTTTGGCTTCTGTCATGGACACAACTCAGCTCAACTGGTTCAGTAAAACAGAACATAAAAAGCAGCCCCAGAGGCAGGCATTACATGGTGCAGCCCTCCCTCTTCCCTAGGGGCCAGTGCGCCCGTGCCTGTCTTCAGAGGATGCTGAATGACATCACTGCCACTCAGGACTGGGAGACAGGAGTTCTTCCCTTTAGACTTAAAACTTATGAAGGCAAGGGTTATTTCTGAACCAGACAGGAAAAAACCCCAGCTGTTTAACAATTATGAAAAATTCCAGATACCTGGACACGAATACACTTACACTATCTAGCTCACTTTGAAGTGGGGTCATCCATGCTATTTTGTTTTACTCAATGGGCTTTCAGATTGGGAGTCTTTATAAAAACCTTTCCCTCACATTTTTCTCAGCCCTCCACAGCCAGTCTTTCCCATAATGAACATCTTTGTCAGCTGTTGTATTTTTATGCAATCCAGAAATGAAATGTTTACCAGATCTCAGAACATTTGTGGCAGACTTGACTATTTTTTCATTTGCATTTTGTTTCTGTATTTACCTTTTATTAAAAGCAGAAGTTAATATTGTGCTTCCCTGGGTCTGAATATTCTCTTTGATGTTAAAAAAAAAAAAAGCACAGGAAAAGTTGAAAAGTTGTTGTTAAAATTTTTTGTACATAGGACACATGTAAACCTTACCCTCTCATCCTAAAGGGTGCTCTCCTCCACAAATCACTGAAGCAGTGATCAGCTGCGGCGGCTGCCCTACACACAGACAGCACAGTGCAGTGTGTCATGCCGTGGGGAGGGATCTGAGCCCCCTTTGGGTTCACTGCTGAGGAGGATCATTTGTTCAGCCCAGCTTGGGTTGCTTCTTAAAAAAAAGAGAATTTCCACTCTGTGGAAATTCTAAACTTTTTTTTGGGAAAAAAAAAGAATCTTTTGAAACCTGAATATCTCTGATTTCTACTTGTCTGCAAAATAGAAATTGCAATAAAAGTAATTGAAAATTTCTAAGCAGTTTATCTTCACTATTATTTGGTACTGAAAATATGCCAGAATATGTTGCTCCAAAGGGCAAAGATGTCTTTTCCTGGAGACAAACCAATACTATAAATTACTAAATAAGTATTAAAAACTTGTAATACCAAGTTTTAAATAAAATCAAATGAGAAAAAATATGAAAAACAGCTCACTGAGTTTGTGATTGAAATCTCCAATATTCAAAAAACTTCCCAGACTGACATAGACCTGCTTAGTTACATCGTACTGTAAATCCCCAGCTCTGTGGGCCAAAACGTCCTCAGGATGAGCGGGGCACTAAAACCAGGTCTTCACTTCTTGGCAAAGTGCTCCAGGCACCTGGGCTTTGATGTTAATGGAGGACAGGAGTTACTGGCTGCCATAACATGTTACCCTTGCTCACTGAGTCTTTGCAGTAAGAATGGAGAAGGGGGGACTTCACAGGAACGGAGGGGCCCAGTACCATCTGAAGCCGGTACCTCTGTTCTAGTAAGGAGCAAGGCTGTGAAGATGTTCCTGCCCTGGGGCTCCAGGTTTGCTCTGGGCATGGTAGGAGAGGTTCACTGTGCAGGAGCATGGTGCCTGTGGAGAAAAAGTACACTACACAACAGACTGGGAAATGCCACTGTGCATGCCATGTAACAGCCGTGATGCAGCAATCCCTAAACTGGTGCTGCCCTAAGCTCTCAGCAAAGTGCTTACCAGGCTGAACCATCATTGTCCAGCTCCGTGGCTGACCTCTGTGGAGACAGCAGTGCATGGCTGCACCCAAAGTGAAAATAGGCACTTAAACTCCTGACTAGACAGGGAGCACAGCACTATAAATTGTTCTAAGGTAGACTGGCACCTACATCATAGACAAAACCAGTAAACTAGATCATCTATTTTTATACATGCATTGTGAGGCTGGAGAGAGAACTATCTGTTTGTAAGTCAGAACAGGGCTACTTTGCATGTTTATAATGCTCTCACTGACCAGAAGGAACATATTAAGGCTCCAGTTTAGTAAGATTCATGCTTACCTTTAAACCCTCAGTAGCTCCATCAAGGTGAACGGGTCTGTCCACCTCTTTAATTCCAGGCATGTACTTAAACCTCTGTTGAATCAAGGTCAGAAGGAAATTAAAGAGTCAACAGAGTCTATTAAAATAATGACAAAAAACAGTTTTGAGTATCTACATATAGTGCTTAGATAACTCATCAGACAAGTAATTCTTTGATGTCTCAAACTAACAACATTTGGAAACACAGCTGGGGTTATTTTCATCCTAGAGCAAAGAAACACTCTCAAGCTGTTTCAAGAAATGAGTAGAATCAGTACCAGAACACAACCGATTTCAGCCTCTTTGAAGAACATAGTAATGGGAGAGGGACGCTAGAAACTCTAAGACGTAAAATGAACAGTAATATTTATTATGTAAGCACTTAGTGCTGTATCTTATTGCTATATAAAATGTAACCAAGGAGCAAGTTCCAGCACTGAAGAAGCCATTCTTCCCTGCCGTTCCACCTGCTGGCATAACTTGGCTCACGCCAAAAGCTCTCTTCAAGAGAGCCCTTCAAGTCTTAGTCATCAGGCTCTTCAGGGACCATCCTCTGCAGGCTATATGCCTCAGGTTTTCTCCTTCCACCTTACACTGTCATGCGCAACTATCTAGGCAGACCTTGCATCCTTAAACACCTCTGCATGCTGTCATGCCACATCCCATGGTGTGCAATACAATTGCTTGTTTCATAGCAGAAAGCAAGAACTCCAGCTACACGTTATTTCTCGTCCTTTGAATGGAAAAGCATGCACACTAACCATAGGATCACTTCACAGGACTCAGAGGACACTCAGGGCCAATATCTGCACACTATGAACATAACCAGAGCATACCATTTTCCAGAACATAATGTGGATGGATACAGTCAGGAGAACCAATGTACAGTGGGTTTCAGTCATTTGATATTTGGGCTTTCTCAACCACAATGAAGCACACCGCTAGATCTGCAATTGAAAAAAAAATATCACATATTTGCAAGAAATGAAAGAATAATATTATCATTTTGCAAGAAAGCAATTATGATTCTGTAGATAACTGTAGTGAAATTTTAGTACTGACATAAAGAAAAAAATAGTCACAGAACTAGGGAGCAAAAGAAAATGCCAAGTTCCTGCCAAACTGTGTAATATCTAATCAAGAATGAAAAACAACTTAACCAATATCTTAATTGGCAAAACATGATATTTAAAGTCCTGTACTGAAGAAGATGCTTGCTTCTCTTTACACCCTAGAAACAGTAAGAACTCTAATGATGTTGTCTGGGTATTAACAAGTTTTAACAAGCACCTCTCCTATAAAGACAGGCTGAGAGAGTTGATGTTGCTCAGCCTGGAGAAGAGAAGGCTCTGGGGAGACCTTATGACAGCCTCCCAGCACCTAAAGAGAGCCTGCAAGAAAACCAGAGAAGGATTTTTTACAGGGACAGATACTGATAGACCAAGGGGCAATGGCTTTAAACTGAAGGAGGATAGATTTAAATTAACTATTAGGAAGAAATTCTTCACTATGAGGGTGGCAAGGCACTAGAACAGTGTTGTAGTGCAAGCAAAACGAGCAAGCTACAAAAAGGCTTTACCATCAGTCAGATTCTACTGCCCATACTGTTTCTCCTTCCTCCAGAAAGCAGACCACACTGCCCCTCCTCCACCCAGCCTTTTCCCCCCGTACTTCTCAGGGCTATTTAACCACTTAGCAGGAGCAGGCTACAGCTGCACATCGTCCATGTCAATCAACCCACTGCCTTTAAGGCAAGGCCACAGCTGCATGTTATCAATGTCAATCAACCCACTGGCTTCGTTCACCTACAGAACAAGTTGCCCAGAGAAGCTGTGGATGCCCCATCCCTGGCAGTGTTCAAGGCCAGGCTGGATGGGGCTTTGAGCAACATGGTCCAGTGGAAGGTGTCCCTGCCCATGGCAGGGGGGTTGGAACTAGATGATCTTTAATGTCCCTTCTGACCCAAACCGTTCTATGACTCTGTGATAAGTAAGGAGCAAAGAAAAATGCTGCCCTGTCTGGTGGTGATGCAGGACCTTTTCAGATACAACAATTTTTTAAAAAATCTAATTAAGGAAATTGAAAATCCCAGGAAAACACAAGGTATGAACCGAAGCAGTCCAAACAGGTTATCCTTTGTCAGTCAGGGGCCAAATTAAGTCATGTTAACCCACTATATTGTATGAATTGCAGGTCCATGACCATATGGGTAGTTTTCAGTCTGAACCTGTAGCAGACAAGGACTACTGACTAATGCATAAAATCATTTATCATATAGGGGCTAAGTCATAACTGTTCCTATATGCTGCGGGAAACGTGCTCAAATGGGATCATAAGCAATATACAACCTTGGAATAATCTGACATTTAACATAATTACTGAACTTGGTTTTGTCAATTATTTAGTCTGGAAAGGCAAGCAAAAGCCAAAGATTAAAGTCTCAAAACTGTCACAGGATGAGTTTTTATAGAATGATCCTGGGGTGACTACAGAGGATACAATCCTTCTGTCACCAAGGCATCTTGACCTTACATTTCCCCCTCCAATATGGAGCTCTCTGCCACCTGGTTGTACTTACTTTTGATCTGGGTTTTCCTTAGTCCCACCTGTTGGAGCAGATTCATTTTCCATTAAGTATTTAAATATGCCCTGCGTCAACAAGGATACATTGTGTACAAGAGGGGGTCTGGGGACTCGCCTGAGACACTGCCCCAGGGTGCAAGATGATACCTACTAAAGCCTTCTGCTGAGATGTACATTCAGCATCCCTCCGAATGAGGAAATTCAGAGAATTAAATTTGAGAGAGCTTCAAAACTAACAGATGAAAGGTAGCTATTTCCTTATCTAGCAGTTTTGCTAATATAACATATCAAAGTTTTTGTTTTTCCAGTCAAAACTATTTCATGAATTTGACCTAAATTTGTTAATAGTTTTGGGACAACCAGAATTGCATTTTTCCTCAAATAAACTATTCATCAGAAAGAAAATTACTGCTCTTGTCACAGAACACCAGCTGCCTACCCATTCAAAAAAAAAAAAAAAAAGCTTTAAAATCAAAAGAAGCAAAATTAAAAGTCTTAGAATATCTCTTAACAGTCACAGAAGGCATGTAAAAAAGAATAAAGTAAAAAAAGAAAAGCAGCAGGAAGGCAAAAGAAACATAGAACAGTATGGGATAATTGTAAAACTCAAGAGGTTATTCAACTGAACGGTTATCTTTCAGAAAATGGAAATCCAGCCCAAATGAAGCCACAAGAAAAAGTGTAAACTACAGCTTGTAAAATGGGTGCTGGGAATTAAGACTGGGTTGTTAAATACAGGAACTTAAGTAAGTGAGTATTATTATCTCAAACACATCCTGCCCAGCGGAGCTGTGGTGGGCTGGGAGGGAGTGTGGACAGCAAGCAGAAAACTGAAGAACAAAAGATAAATAATGCAAATGCATCAGATTTGAGAAGCTGGGATTGTTGCCTCCCCAACAACTTGAATAACAGTGTTTAAGTACAACTTTCTTTTTGTAGAAAGTACCACTTCGTAAGCAGCGCTTCCAAATGCTTTCCCATCTGTTTCAACAAATGTGATAATGAGGAGGTTATGCTGCAAGTTTTATAAAAATCAAATTATTTGTCCATACTAGGAAACACAAAGCAGGTAAAAGGTGTCAGTCACCTCACTCCCAGTGAGCATAATGCCAAATACCTTCTCTTTTCTCAGCTCCGCTTTGCATCCTGAGAGAAAAGCACTACCAATTTAGGCTTGAAGGTGGAACAGAGCAAACCACATCACTTACAGCTCTGCCCTGCATGGATGTCTTAAGCAGCTATGAAAATGAACTATGCCTGGAAAAGGATTCAACAACTAGATTTCATTTCCCTTAATGTGAGCTGTTAATACAAGATGTGCCTGAAAACCTAGGCATTTTATTTAGCTGTGCATTCAAAATTGAGGGAGGTTCTTAACTTTATGTAAGAGCAAAGGACTCTCTCTGCAGTGATATTCCTCCAGAGCATGCAAGTTGGACATAGAAATGTGACAAAAGCAATCCCTAGAAGAGAGCCGGTCACCTTCTGAATCCTCTTACTAGAAAGGGGACATTGGCTTAGCTGCTGAAGTGGGAGCTGAACTCTAAACCTCTGGCCTTCATATCCTGACTCTGTTCCAGTATAATTTTGAAGTAATTCCAGTAGAAGTGACTGGGTTTATTAGTGCACGAATCTGGGATGTGAAGTCAGAATCTGGCCGGGACTAATTCCTCTACTTCTGCTTTTATTATTCTCAATGTAGCTGAGATTAAAACAAAGTCATGAGAATGGTGAGAGCAGGAGTTGTGAGTATTTTCCAAACTAGGCTAAGGATACCTCATAAACAGTATTTGGATCAAAATAATAAAGGGATATGACAGCAATCACATAAATACAGCACCACAGCTTTAGGGCTAAACTGTATCATTGCAGACCTTCAAAACAGCATCCAACACCGGGGGCACAATATGAACTTTTTGAAGCTCGATGGGGCAGAAAGTCCAAGCTATCTGAATTTCCTTTGGTCTTTTCAGCACCCCTGTCATTTGCTCAGGTAGAAGATGGTGGGGATTTTGATTCACTGATTTCTATTTCCTAGAGAAACTGGAAGAAGTCAAGAGCAAAGGAATGGGTAAAGAGATTACAGTGTATCAGAATATTAAGTGTAATCTGGAAGTTTTCTGTTGATGGTATTTAACTTTTCCCATCCATCCCAAATTTTCATATGTTCCATGTTTGTCCAGGAGTAGCAAATTCTTTCTGAGATATCCCCAAATTCCAGAGAAGTGGTGACTCCAGGCAGATCATCTATACGTGTCTGAAATGCATTGCACATACCACGTGTGCACTGAGCAGATGGCCTTCACTGCACAGTAAATCTGAAGTCCTTCTAATGCATCAGATTTACTACCCATATGCAGAGCAGCTCTGCAGAGCGCAGCTGATGGGGCCAGTGCTTCCTGGGATGATCCGTGCTTGTGAGTGCTACAGCACATGCTGCTGCCTGGGAAATTCCTTCCAAAAATCCAGCAAATCTCCTTCTCCTTTCACTCAGGTAATGGATGGTAGACAGAAGTTTGTCAGAAACGTCTTTGCCCTGCGGAGGCGGATGATGAGAGCAGTTGAAACAGAGCTGGAGGGGCTCATGCTCCTTGCGTTGTTTCTGGCTTCACCTTGCCTCTGCAGGTGGGAGCAGACTGGGCGCTCACCCCACTCCCCTGCCCTCCCAACAGTGTGTCCCCCAAAACTTCCCGTCCTCTGGCACTCCGTGTGGGGAGAGGTTGTGCCTGGGTGTCCCTGCAGGCACCTGGCTCCAGCTCTTCTGCACAGGTTCCTTGTGGCCCCCGGCTCTGCCCCACCACCGACAGTCTGAGGAGAACCACCACAAGCATTCAGCACCCCGTTCCTGCTTGCGTTATGGAGGAGAGAGATGCAGCAGAATGTGCTGCTGAAAGGCTCTGGGGGACTTTTTGCCTTTCCTAGTCTGTAATAGTCCATCTAGCTAAACACACTGCTGAAGATGTCCTTGTGACTCATTTTTGAATGTGTGCCTCCCAGGAAGGGGGACAGTTAGATGCAACAGGTGGCCCAATAGCCCAGTTCCTCTTTGGATGAATATTAACTGCATTTGTTGCTGGGATAGTATGGTTTTATTAATCGCGAACATTATTTTAGCTAAGGTAGGCCTCTTTTTTAATTCAAATCTGTGGAACAGAGGCTAAATTCACTCTTTGATATTTCTTTCCTGCCATGGTGACAAGAGAACGTTGAGGACGGTTTGTTTACTGTTTGTTTCAGTGTATCACTGAATTTTATGAGTCAATACATTTCATTTCCAGAAATGTGCACTTCAGTAGGAGGAACTCCACTTTAGAGCTGAAAGGCATGCATCATGTCAATAAAGACAATATTATCACATTAGATATTGCAATGAAACATATACTTTCTTAATGATCTCTTGCTGGCTTCCGGGCTGAATTCCCATCAGGCATTCATTTCTCTCCTCATGCTCACTATTTGCTTCTGCTGCTATCAGGCAACACCATGCTTAATAGAAATCTTCTGCCTTTCTGTTACCGAGTAATGGCTATGTGCAATCTGGCATACATTGGTTATAAAGAGGCTGGGAGAGTACTTTTTCATTGTTTAGGTAAATGTTTCCTCTTTGATCCAACATCTGCCCCTTCTGCTGCTCGAACTGCAAATTGATGCAGATCTAGCAGAAGGATGGTAGACCTTTATAGGGTTTCCTGTTATGGAGTAATTTTGGGAGCATCGTTTTCCCCTGCTCACTTTTTGCCTTCAGCAGCAACAATCCAATTCTTTGTGTTTTCGATGGGAAGCCAATTCTTTGTCCCGCCCTTTCCTTCTAGTTCTCCCTGAAAGAAAGAAAGAACATGAATAACCAAGCAATGAAATCATAAAATAGTCCTGTTTACTGTTATCTTTCCAAGAACACTGAAGGCATTAAAGTTCTGAAACCTTTTTTTCTTGAAGCAAAGATTGCAGCTAGAACAGGAAATGGCACAACATAAATTCAATTCGTGACAATTATTATAACATGAAAGGGAAATAGTATAAATCACTGATGTCAAACACTACGTTCATTGGCTAGATCTGGCCCATTTGAGCTATTTATCTAGTTTCTGTGACAGATTCAGATTTTGCACCACACATGCTTTCATTTTTTAAAATACATGTTTCAAGTTTTTATGCTTCTGAAAAAGAGCTTCTGAATATGCACTGAGTAGAAGGTGGTGGAAGCTGGTACACAGTTGTCTTTTTTAAACTACAGAAAACCATGTATTTTATATTTGAAGACACAAAGTCCACCGCTATTCAAGTAGGCACTGACACTTGAACTTAATGATAATTTTTGTGGTTGATGTTGAAGTGTTTCTTGGAAATTAACTTCCAGGAAAGATAAAGATGCAAACTGTGTGTGTATGTAAAAAAAAAAATTAAAAGTGTGTACTTTTTGAGGAAAAGGAAATAAGAAATATCTTACACATCTATAAAGTGTACTACCTAAGTCTGACAAAAATGTGTTAAACTCCCATGTAGTTTTATCCATCAGTGATGCCGGTGTGAAGCTTAAACAACGGAAAAGAAATAGGCCTGTCCGTGGAAGCATAAGAAGAGAGCTGTGTTGAATTCTCCAGCCCAGCTGCATACAAGCCTGACGCACAGAGTCTCCTCGGGGTCCACCAGTTTCAGTCACTTCAGAGGGCACAGAGTAGTATGTATTTTAGAATAAATAAAAGCTGCATAAAATACATTTCTGACTTTTCATATTCATGCGAACATTTATTTGTATTGTTATGAATACAAATAGGACCAGCCAGATATTTTTCATAGATGAGATTTATTTCACAGCAATAACCACTTGGTCAGATATTTTATTGGCTTCTTACGGAAACTGTAGTGCATGCCTAAGGCATTTGCTGTTGGAAACAGAATGCTGCCCCGAACCAAAAACTAGGACCATGCTTATCTTATACTCTAATACATTAAAATTTACTGCTTACTTTCCATGCTCTGAGTAAAACTACTTCATTAGGCAAGGGAGATGTGTTTTTATGATGTACTCAGAAACGTAGCATTTTAAAACATATAATTCTTTCAACAAAGTAATTCAAGAAGTGTGGACTGTGAGATCTAAGAAAAAGATGGATTTTAAGAAAAAGATGTGTTCTGGGGAATGGATATTTTATTACAGAGAAAAAAAAATATCAAGAACCTGAGAGTCATGTCTTCACATACTATTCCTAAATTAGCTTTGAAGTATTTTGCTTTAATTCTTACTTCTATCTTGAAAAATTCAATGACATATTGTGAATATTCCTATTTTAACACTATAACTTACTGCACATCATTTTAATATGGACACCATAGAAAATATTATAGCTTTTAGAATTTTGTGTGTATCTATAATTTGGTATTACACAGTCAGAAAGTTGCATCAGAACCTTGACTTTCCACAGAAAAGAAATTCCTATCAGAATTTTTTTGAATCATTATCAAAGGATTTTTTTCTGGTTTTCTTTATGAATATTAAATTACATTTAAAAATGTGACACTGATTTATTGCTGTCTAGATAGTACCACTGTTTAATAAAATTTTCACATATAAATTTAACTTCTATTGAAAACTAAGACCCTACAAAATTTTTTATTGTTCAGTAGAAATATATGTGATGGTTTACAGGTTGGTCACAAATCAGTAATTCTTACTTATATTTGTAAGTTCATATATGTAACCCTATTGTCAGGTAGTTAACAGCACCTAAAGGGGCAGTATTCAACCTCCATACAGTCCCTCCTGAGAAATCATTTTGTTGGTCTCAGCCCCCAGCTAGAAACTGGGAAAATTAAAACAGAAAGTCTCTGGGTTCCCTTAAAAAGCTGAACTTCCTCCAGTCACCAGCTCTCTCAGACTGTATGTGAACAAGGAAATCTTTCTTTAGAATAGTCATTAACCTGGGAAAGCAGACCAGCACAACGTATACAAAATAAAAAATCAAAAAGAGCCTTCCTTTCAGTGACACGGTAATCGTTCATTTGACACGGATCCTCTTTCCTGCGAGCTGTACTGTTTTGTCCATGCTGATTTGGAGGTCTGCCTTCATTCCCAGCGGACAGTTTGTGCCACAGATGCTTTGCAGTTCCCAGCTCTGGTCCTGCCCTTGCAGCCCTATAAACTCCACTGGTACCTTTAGCCACAGCCTCAGCACACTGGGTCACTGCTACGGGACCAAGCTGCGACCGATGGGGACGTTCCCACAGGGCTGGAAACAAGTCCTTCCCACAGACAAATCTGTGCCTTTTCAAAATCCCTTCTAGGACCAGATCCTTCCCAAATCCAAAACTGGACCCCAGGTAACCTTAGGTTATACCTGCAGCTTCTGGGATGGATAGATCACACAAATGAGACTCGCTATAGCAAAATTTGGGTTTTATCAGTCATAGAGAACTTTCTACTTCTCTGGAACTTCAAGACACAAGTTTAATTTATATTGCAATAATTTCAAGCAAGAGAATCGTAAGTATATTATAGCCATTAGTATTATGTCTTCTTCAAATTTATAATACTGGTAATATTTTCTTGCACTCAGCTCCCACCATTAAGGTAGCAGGGTGGTTAAAGCATTTCATTGTAGATCCAGAAGACTCCCAGTTATGTCAGTTTAGCAGAAACCAGGTCATTTGGTAGGGAAATGAAAGACAGATGGGTATGAGATTATCCATCACTTTCTTTTAACTGGTCCTGGTGGCAGGAGTTGTTTTCTTCAAGTATGATACCTTTTATGGATCATTTTTGCTCTGGATTTATGCAGGAATATATTCAAAACCCAAATAATTTCTTTATAATGAGGAAACAGCTTTAAAAGTCAGGTCGAGCTGTATTTAAAACTACACCTAAGAGTCCCTGCTTTCCACGTTCATGGTGTGTTTATCCTGGAGACTCCAATGGTAGAATTCTGTCATGACAAAAGATGATGTTTCTTCCTGGAAATTTTGCTTTCAGCCCCTTGAAACATGTTGAAATATGCTACTGGAATTTAAAGCCACAGAACTGCCTTTAAAGTTGTGTTCCCTGTAGCAAAGTGGGACATTAAATCACTGGATCTCTTCAAGTGAGTAAACATTCACTGTTCTGACTATCAAGGATGCTTTCTCAGAATAGCACACAGTTACTGAGGAGAAAGTCCACAGGAAATAAATCCCACTATGGTGAAATTCAGGCCTGGCTGATGTAAAGAAATCTGGCATTGGCTGTAAAAAGCCAGGATTTCACCCTTAATCACATCACCCCCCTCCCCTGAGGAGATGGTATCGTTGTTATTTATTTATGTGGTGCCATTAGTGCGCTAGGCACATCAGATGTGCTCCTTGGTTGGTGCAAAGCAGCAGTGCTCCATTAATTCCCATCCTGCTCCTGTTCTCCAGGGTGCAGTTCTCACTGCCTGGAACAGCTGGTGTGGTCGTGGGAATGATGGCAGAATTAAGACCTTAGTGCTAAATTTTCACACCTCCTTATGATCCCTCTTTCTAAGCCAGAGCTTTTAAGGAATGCAAAGCAGCTCTCAAGAGACACCCTCTTTATTTATTTGCATTTTTATAAAACAGAAATGTGTGTTGGGATACTGTGCCAGCACTTATAACCACCCACTGAATAGACATTACAGTAAAGCGCTCTGGTCATTATCAAACCTTAATAAAATTCCTATTATAAGCATGCAATATGAAAAGTAAATCAATGTCCTACTCTTTCTCAGACCTAGTTGCATTGCTTCTGTTTCTCTATCATTTTTACTAGCAGAAATTATGTCAGTTCAGGGACAGAAGACTGAATTCCAGAGGTAATGTCCATGGGACACTGCTGAGCAACCTTCATGGACATAGGATCGGGCTAGAACAAGATAGCGACTTGCGTCTGTCTCAGTCTTGGATATTATTATGAACTATTATGAACAAACTACATTATTTCTTGTATTTCACCTGCTTGTGATTTAGTGCAGCTATTTGGGTATAAGGTAGTGTCAGGGTAGAATTTCTTGCTGAGTTTTTGTACTGGGCTTTGCAATGCTGAACTGCTGCCTGGGGCTCTTTATTATTAATACAAAACAAACAAACAAACAAAAAGCAACTGTGGCATTTGCAGAAGCAGTTGATTTTTTTTTTCAGGGTGAAAGCAAATCCGCAGTAATAAAGAAGTCTATCTTATAGAATCAATATGTAAACTTTTAGCTAAAAATATACAAGCGTTGCAGACAATTTTCTCATCACATTGGCACCAACTGACCCAAAGCTAATCTTTTCTGTTCTTTTAAACATGAAATGTGTTTTCAAAATCAAATTTGTTTAATTCTGATGCTATGGAATATCATCTAACTCCATCTTAATACAAGGATGAAAGCTGTCTCCCCACTTCTACCTAGTTTTACTTGATCTGGTGCATAAATACAGTAAATCACCAGGGAAGGGTTTTGGGGTTTTTCTGGGTTGTTTGGGGGGTTTTGTTCTTTTTTTTTTTTTTTTTTTCTTTCAGGGTAGTTCAACACCGGAATGGGTTGTCTAGAAAGGCTGTGGAGGCTCCATCCTTGGAAATGCTCAAAACTTGACTGAGCCAGGTCCTGATCAACCTGTTCTAGCTGGTCTTGCTTTGATCAGGACATTGGACTTCATGACCTTCAGAAGACCCCTCTAACAAATTATACTGTAATTCTATGAGCCTAACAGTAAATCACAAAATCAGATAAGCAATCACAGCTTGCTTATGCAAAGAAGGCCAGAGTAACTTTCTTGCTGAGATATATTTTACTGAGTTTGCTCAGGGCAAAATTGGACCTTTATATTACAAAAATAGAGGGCTACTCCTCAGCTGAAATCTCACTGTACTGAAATACAATTATACTTAAATATAAGGTAGAATATTCAGTAGTATGTAACAATGAATACCCACTAGAGCAAATAAACAGTGACTAAAAATGAATAGCCCAAATCTGAGATGTAGAGAAGGGATAAATTTTCCCTCAAAGCAGGACACATCCAACAGCTTCTGTACGCCTATTCTCTGGTCCCACAGAACTATGATGAATTGCTACAGTGCTCAGTGGCCAAGGTGAAAGAATCTGAACTTTGAGTCTAGATAGTTCTGTGTGTTACTGGGGAGCTTTTCAGGGATGACTTCTACCTCTCCATAACGAACAATATCAAATTGACCCAGGTCTTTCATAGCCACTGAACCTCCACCAGATCTACAGTAATCTCAGTTGTTGCTTGATAAACAGGAGTTCAGACAACCCAAAAGAAAAAGCATGTTTGAATTATTCTCTTCTCTAGTTCTGACACAGCTTAACTAATTTCCTACTTCTTGGGCCAAATTATTCTTTGCTGTAACACTGTTGGATTAAATGTTGCTACCAAGGATACCATTTCATAGATAGTTACAAGGTTCAAAAGAGGTCCTACATGTCACCTGGTCTAACCCCCCACATAATAGAAGCCATAGGACCCCTTAACTAATTTCTAGCTCAAACCCAATAAAGCATTGTCTTTAGCATCATCCTCATTTTAAAATTTCTGATGGTTTAGAACCTGTTATTTCTCTCTGCAATTTTTTTTTTTTTTTGCACCCTCAAAGTGAGAAGTGGACATTTAATTTTACACAGATTTTTTCAAGCTTTGGCTTCCAGTCCTTACATCTGTTAGACTGGAGAACTTTATGAACAAACTTTATCCTTCAAGCAGGTACTTCAGGTCTTCTCCATCTTCTATCAGATAGGCAAATCAGGTTAAGCTCCTTACTATGTGGCATTTTTTCTAATCCTTTCATTATTCTTCAAATGCTCCCTTAAGCTATTCAACAGGGAAAATCCTGAATCTCTGTATTATTCATGAAGTAGAACTGAACACAGTATTTCAGCAGCCATCATATCAGTGCCAAATACAAAATATTACCTACCTACTCCATGTACCCCTTTGTAAGGATCAAAGCAATCACATTTCTTTAATGGAAGAATGAAAAATTACTCTTAACACATTCAGTTGAGATAAGCCAAAGTATTATATTCTGCTCTAAATGGATGCTTAAATACTTTATGTAAAAGGGGGGACAGGGACGACACACCAGCCAAAGTGCTGATCTTTATCTCAGAATATCCTAAACCTAAAGTAAAGGTACCTCTACCTAGATACCAGATGTGGGTTTAAATTCTTGCTCACCATTTACTAGGAATTCCTTCCTGGACCAACCTAGCTTCAGAAGGTGATGGACATCTGGACATCTCATGTGGACAGAATTGTCTTCCTCCATTCCTCTCCACGGAACAAAGTACTGAGTTCTCTTGTGCTGAGACTCAGACTCTATGATGTTTATGGTGTTTCCCCTGCTCAGCATTCTACCTTCTGAGGACTGAATATTCACTTACCTCAAGTGTCCCCCTGGGTGCCCAGATCCACTTCAGGCTGTTCGGAGGCATGGGTTTAAGACAAGCTCCAGATAAAAAGAAGGTAAAAACCTTACACTGGAACCAAGCCTGCCCCTAACTCTTTTGACATGGTCAGGAATGTACATATGCACACAGACCAGGCTCCATCATAGAAGTCCTGGCTTCAGGTGTAGCAAGACACTACAGGCTGTGTGGACAGATGAGTTAAAGGAATCCTCTTGCCAAGTTCATGTCATTTTGGGAAGGTGGAAGAGTGGCTTTAACCTAGCCTCTGGCCTGCTATACTCTAGACCGCACAGACTATGAGCGCCAGCCTTTATACCCCTGTATTGCCTCATGCGTTAGGTCAGGTAGCCCAGCTAATGCAGAGTTATAAATTCCAGCAGAAAGCAGGCATTGCAAACTGGAACCCTGCAAGTCTGAGGTCTATTCATGTATCTAACCATAAAACATGGTCCCTAATGCTCTGTCACCCTAAACAGTGCTTTTCAGAAACACCCAGAAGACCTATAACAATACCTTGCAGGGCACAGCCAAGGCAAGAATGCAATTGCAGCTCCCAGACTCTCTTGACCCAGATGGAAATTACATGTGGGTAATAAGAACAACAGCTTACATGAAAGTGACTTCCTCTGTCTGACTTTAATTGTTTTATGGAGACAGATTGCCTCAAAACCTCATTGTTGCTTCAGTAATAACCATTGGATTTACAATAGATTTCAAGATTTCCTACTTTAAAGAAAGTTCACCAGTGTCTCAGCAGATCTTGGGTTCTCTGCTGTGAAAGTCATGTAGACACTTGTACTGATATATGTTGCAAGTTTTAAGCCTACTAGCTAATCATCACCAAACAGCTATAGAAACACGGAGTGTTGTCTAGCTGCATGGCATTAACATTTGCAGAATGACTTTTGCAGCCCATCTGCATGCCATGCTACTGCAGCTGCAGTGCCTGCTACACCCACAGTAGCTACGCTAATGTGTTTGAGGTATTACTCCCTGTACCACAAACACATTAATGCCTTCAGTGTAGACATCCCCTTGGGGCTTGTTTTCGAGGTTTTTTTTAAAGCTAAAGAAAAGACTGATGGCCTAATTGATTTGTTATTATCATTTGCAACAAATCATCGACTGAGGTAAATAAATGTCACTCTATTTAATTCAGGGGAACAAATCTTCAGCAGGAGGATTTGAAAAGTAGGAGGGGATTTCTTTTGAAGATAGTGATACGAGCCAAGGATAAAAGACATGAAAGACCCTTCAGTAATACTGCTGCTCTCTCCTGTGCCATTGCAGGATTGTTCTATTACAAGCACATGACTGTGCCCACCTTCCTTTGGTTAAAAAAAAAAAAAAAAAAAGGTTTAATTGAATAAAAAAAAATTCAACCTCACGTCCCTTAAATGTAGCATTTCTGACCTTCCTTTCATTTATTTAGATGTTATTCAGAGTATGAGTCTTTAAATGTTCAGTTTTAATTCACTTTCTGTCTGGTGAGAAGTAGTGGAAAGGGAGACCTCTCATCTTTGCTGGTAGAAGAGAAAAATCCATAAAATAATGTACGTGTTAACATTGGAAGGAGGGTCAGGAGCAGAAAAAGAGGTTTGCAATTCCTTTACAAACAACATGAGTTACTTTAAGTGCAATGCCCATGATGGCTGTGCCCCATCACAGTAAATGTCATCATAGGTTGTTTTAGCTGTGAAATGAATCAGAGGTGTTTCATAACTGCACAGTTGGCTTCCTCTTCACTGGTGAGCATGACCTCTCCTCCATGGCAGAAGCAATTCACTGCAAAACAGAATGTGAAAACTCCTTGCTTAAAACAATAAAAAAGGTTTAATCTGTCTCCTGAGGAAGTGACAAAGTAGTCTTGTGTCATGTTTTTAAAAAGTCTTTCAGTGGTGTGATGGGACTGATAAGATGTGAAGCATGTTTTCTACTCTGACACCAGCTTCTTGTCTGGCTTTAGGTAAGCAGTTTCAGATGCATTTACACCAAATGTGAAATCAAAATTGGAGCTATGGGCCTTATCCTGTTTCCCGTGAAAATTATTAAACCCTTACATCCCAATCTGAGTGTAAACTGAGCTGTGAAAACTTTTACTACTACTTGGGACAGCCAGTTAAGAGTTGTACCTGAAGTCTACAGGCATCCTTGGTATCCCAGAGGTTATAATACTGCTCCACAACTTTACACAGCTAAACTGTACACTGTCACATATTTCAACAACAGTTAGCACAATTAGCTGAAAATCCAGCTTGAGGACTTTAGAAAACTTCAGCACTAACATTGAGAGTCGTCTTAGACCTAATCATCATTAGCAAAATGAGTTAGCAAATTGCCAAGTGGAAGACGCAAATTTAATCTTTTATAACAAGTGGAGAACTGTTTCAGCATTACAAGTTTTATTTTTATTTTATTTGCTTATGTTATTTTTAAGGATTTTTCTTGGGTTTGCATTACATTTTTTTCTTTGCCCTTTGGGTTTGACTGCTGTGTTTTATTTCTGACATAATTGAATTTTGTATTGCAAGATGATCAGTGCTGTATACATTAGTTTAGAATATGTTGCTATAGATATAGAAAAAGAGAATTTTGATACTGTCTAGAGACACAAGTTACATAGGTTTACCTAAAGAACAGAGCTCAGTTTTTTCACGGAGTAATCTAAACAAGAAGGAATATAATAAAATGCTTTGAACCTTTTCTCCAATTGCTAAGCAATTAACTGGCTTCCCACATTCAAGGAGATGCACTGTTCACTCCCTCTCCATAGGAAGGGAATGGCCATGCTTGAGCCTGGAAGTCTAAGAGAGATTTCAGGACATGAGAACAAGCTATTAAATTGTCTATGTTAACTTCATTACTCATATTTAACTTAATTTGTCTTTATCCTTCGATAATATATTTATAGACTTCAGTGAGATCCGTACCTACCTATTATTTTGATAGGACTTTTACTTCTGTGAAGTAAATGAGAATTACAGAATTACAGAGAAAGATACTGGATAGGACAGTAATCCAAAAGAAAGGAAGGAAGGGGGGGAGGGGGGGGAGGGAGGGACGGGGGGGGGAGGGGGGGAGGGGGGGAGGGAGGGAGGGAGGGAGGAAGGAAGGAAGGAAGGAAGGAAAGGAAGGAAGGAAGGAAGGCAGGCAGGCAGGCAGGAAGGAAGGCAGGAAGGAAGGAAGGAAGGAAGGAAGGAGAGCAACAATAGATGAAAGAAAGAGCAACAATAGATGAAATTAAGATCTTTAAGGACAATAGCAAACTTCCTGAGTTTTGGTGGGGCTAGGAATTCACTCTGTCAGCAGTAAGTTTTACCTTATTGTCTTCACTTCAACTGAAAAGGCCTGAATCAGACTGCAGAATGAGGGCACGTGTGGAATTTTGAGATATTACAGCAGGTACTTAAGCACACATGGTGGGATACAGATATCTGCCAGCTCTAAAGAACACTAAAATCATGAGATATTCTGAAAGAAAGAAATCATCAGCAAATCTCAAAGGGCAAATTTCTGTAAGTCTGAATGCACTCAGTACTCCTACTGAATTAAAAAGAAGTTCAAATTACAGAAGGTTTGGGATTTGCTTTGGGAAGGGGGGTTTAACAGTGAGAATAATTTAACCATTGGAGACATAAAGATGTGGCAAATTCTTAGTCTTGCAGTGCTTCAGGCATTCCAGAAAGATAGTGTAAATCAAACTGAATCTGTGGTTGTAAAAAAAGGTGTCACTGGTTGCAGACGTGTGCAGTAAGTCATACAGAAAGCCAGAGCAGGTCATTCAAGACGTTATTTGAAATTGTGCGCTCAACATCTTACAGGGAAGGAACAAAATATGCAACTGACCTCATCTAAATTTAGCTGCATGCAATTTAGTTATGTAGATTAAGTCAGTCATCCTCATTCCTAAAGAGTCAATGGAGGGAGACAGTAAGATGAGGTGCCTTCAGGAGGCATCTGTTTCTCTCCACTGACTCTACAGGAAGATCAGGATGGCTGAATTACATTGATTAACTTGTAAATGCCAAAATTAATTCAATCATCTCTGCTCATGTCAAAGCAATCCTTTGGTCCTTTTCAGTTACTGAATGATGATTTACCTTCCTGGTTGCTCTTGTCTGAACCTGTTGGGACTCTCTGGGTTTACTCTTGATTTATAATGTGTAAGGAAAAACAGAACCTCTCCTTCAGCATTTGCTGAAAGCACTAATGGTTTTCATCCATGCATACAACATGCAGTGACTTCGTATGACTGGGAGAAGAGACTAGACAGATACAAACTACTGAGATATTTGGTTTATTTGCATAGAGTTCAACACCTGCTTTTTACTGTTTACAATCTTATATCATATATAATGTGTAAATAGGAAGGTTGGACCTCACCAGTATACACTGACTTCAGCAGAGGATCTGGTTTGTGTTAAGCTGGTACCTGCCAGAAAAAGAAACGTAGCTATTTTTGTTAAGACGGACACATCCTTTAAGAAAGGCCTAGTCTTCTGTTATACAAACATCTAACTATAGACCATTGCTTTCATGAAAGGATAATTCATTTCACAACACCTGTCCTACATTAGCAAATGGCCATCTCTTGCATCTAATTTTAACAAATTCAGAAATACATGAGGAAGTGTAAAATATGTATTGCATAATTTGTTACAGGTCATGGAAGAACTGTTGGCTTTTGTCCTTAGATGTCTGATTTGTAAAAGAACGTACAATACTGTTAAACAGCTCCAGATCTTACATTTCCTGTATTTAAGTGATCTCGTTTTGTACTTAATGGGAGTACTTTGGTACACAAAAGTTACTAACATGAGCAAATTTTTACACTAACATTTCTGTTGCAATGCTGGAGAACTTGACCCTGTGGGTAGCCAATGCCAGTTGCCCATAGATAACTAACCAGAATAATTAATATCTGGTCCTGCTATTGTGCATGTAGAGTGCCTGAGAAAAATAGAGCCAAATCTTAAGATAAAGGAAAACAAATTTTACTAGTGTTGGGCCTACAGGACAAATTAATCTCTTTAAAAACTCCCCACACAATTTGAGTGGTACATTTTTGCCCTTCACAAATGCTTTCGGGAGAAAGAGGATTCTTTTGCTGATGGCTTCACCTTCACGTGCATCATTTCTCCATAGGGATCAGCCAGAAAGCACTGAAATCAGTAATGCAGACCAGCCAAGGTGCTGCTCTAATTTAGCTGGGGGTTGTTTTCAACTAAGCACAGATGGGGTTTTGTGGCTTTGTTTTGCCTGTCATCTAGACACCTGCCTCTTTTCTCCTAAGAAGTATAGTTTTATTTATTTTAGGTGATTTAAGTAAAAGACAAGGGAGTTTCTCCCTCAGTTGCAGTAGTTTTACACCAGAGATAAAACTGATCCTAATATACAAAAAAATCAAGTTCAGCTACTGCTTTTTATTGATTGTGCAAAATGAATGAGGAAAGTGCTTAGGACAAGGCCCACCCAGTGTAAGGGCTGATAGACAAGGTGGGTCTTTTCTACATAGCCTCTCTAGTTCTGTGATTGTCGCCAGAAAAAAATACGCCCAATTGACAGGGAATACATGGAAAAAACCCATTCTACTACCTCAACCTGAGATCTGTGGAAATTTCAGTGTTACTGCTTCCTGCCTTCTCAGAATTGTTTGATTTCTTTGATTTTGCACAGCCTTGTCTAGAGAAAGAATATAGCCATACGATGTTGTAGATCTAGCCTGTTTCAAACCCTGTTTTCTTCTGATGAAGGGTGTTAGCAGTCAACTAATTTCAAAGGAATTTTGCTGTGGTGTAAATGCAGATAATTTCAATCTATCCGTAAGTATTTTAAAATATTGAGCTTGTTTAACCCGAGGGTGGATCAGTTTAATGAAGGCTGTGACCTGAAGGCTAATTTAGCTCAGTGAAGTCTTATTTTCCTCAAAACCAAATCTCTTTGGTTTAGAAGTCAATTAGAACAAGCCTGAGGTTGCCAAAATGACAGCATCCACACAGTTTACACTATTTTAGTTAAAGTGATTACATAAATAGGCAATAGTTAACTTCAGTAGAATGCATGCATGTCTTTAGCCTCATATCTGTTGGCATACTCATCTGGATTCAGTGGAGCTGATGAACTGGAAGAGGCTAGACCAGAGTTAGGACGAGCAAGAGTTTGTTTCATTCATCCATATTGCATACAGTTTTTATGAACACCTTGAACAAATAAGAAGTTAAAGAGAATATACTGTTTCAGTATGGGGCCATTAAATACAAGTGCCACGAAGAGGTCCTGAATTATCAGCAGCTGAATCTGTTGTAAAGGACTGGCTGTGAAAATCGCATTCAAAACCGTGACGGGGTACTTGGACTTCGGACTGAGCAGTAAGCTGTGCTAAGAGGGGCACACTGTTTGGTACTATTCTTACGATACAATTATAAGCTTGTAAAATAGATCAGGTGTCTGATAAGTCTGGAATCAGACCCAGAGTTTTCCAGAAACCGTTTGTTGAACAACATACATTGTATCCACATGCTCATTTTCAATTATCTAATATTGTAATTTTTTTTTTCAAAAAATGAGAAAAGAACAAAAAAAGCTCAACCACTGAATCTTTATTTCAAAGTATTGTTAGAAAAATATTTTCAAATTAATAATATAGCAAAACAGAACAACTTGGACCAAACAGAAGACTTCAAATTGACTGTAGCAACATTTTTTCATTTTGCCACAGGGAAATTTAAGTGCCCTATTACAATCTGAACTATCTTTTCTTCCTCATCCCCTACTTCTTCTTTCAGAAAATGAACCAAACACAGCTTTAATTTGCACAGCTCCAGCTATACATCAGCATTTTTTTGTGACCACTGAGAACCAACAGGAACTCAACACTGACAGCAAAGCCATTAGAAGGGCAAACTGGAAGTGAGTGTTGATTCTGGGGGGTAGTGGTAGAGCTGTGGTACCAAAGAGCTTTGAAAGAAATCATGGCATAGTTTTGCATCTGTTTATTTGTCAGGCTATGTTTTCCACATGCCCTTTAGATGGCAAGGATTTACTCATATGCTGTATGAACCTGCTGCCTGGATTCATGCACTTTGCTCTCTGCAGCAGGGATAACAGCAAAACTGGATGTTGAATTTCTGAAACAACACAAAATTCCTGCAGCAAAACTACAGACATAGTCTCATATGCCTATGAGGATCTACTTTCCAGCCTGAGGAAGAGCAGCACGAGCGGTGTCTGACCAGCTTGTTCACACTTGGGAGCCTCTCCCCAGTCTATCAAGGGTTTTCACAAAGGCCTGTGTTGGATCAGTTCTGCTTTCTGCTGTATCTATACTAGTAAATGAAACAAAACAGCACTGGCGTGTTATTATCCATGCTGTTAAATAGTTGGCATATTCTCTGAAGCAATTTTGTCCTCGTGCTTTCCCAGAGAGCACCCAGATGTGGCACAGGTGAACAAGACCTTCACAGCAGGCAGTTCAAATTCAGCCAGCCTCTTCTGGGGCATTTAGCCATGCAGATCTGCACTGTGTCATATCAATTTGCCTCTATCAGAAATTACTCCCTTGGTCCTTTTATTTATGGTATAGTCCCTGAGATCAATAGGAGTGAACTTAGGGTATTTTCCCAAAGCATTTAAATAGCATTTATTGTCAAAAACCTTGTCCTTTTAATAGTAATACTTTCTAAAAATGCATTCTAAATGTTTGCAGACATCCTAACTCTGAAATGTAATATTAATGATTGAATTGTCAAAATAAAATCCCATTTAGGACTTTCCTTTTCTCTTCTTCCCCTGCTCTAAAATGAACAGTGCCATGGAGCGGTTGGACACTTTTTCTGGTGCATGGTGAGTGTTTTCCCATTCACCGTTTGTGTGATGGAGAAAAAGTACAAGACCTCTTATGTGAAGCTATTTAAGAACCCTGCAGCAGACTGAGCTTGAGAAACTCATTCCATGGGAGATATTTGGCCAAACAACATAGGGACTTCGTTTAAGAGAGAAGGAGAGGTAGAAAGCTGAGTAAGATACCTGCACAAATAGATGTTAAAATGGGAGTTACTATTTAATATCACTGGATCCAATGCCAGGGCTTTGCTGCTTAAGTAAGTGCCCTGTAGGCCTATGCTATGTGATGATCTGATTGCAGTGAGATGAGATATAATATGTAAGAAAGGCAAAAAACCGTGAGAGCTGGGCAGGATAAGGACCTGCCAGTGATTACCAGGCTATAGGCAGGTGCTGAAAAGGCAGCAGGGTAAACAACAGCAAAAGACCCTGAAACCGTGGCAAATTAAGCCTGGATTTTATGAGGGGAGCTACAGCAGTGTCGTGGTGTAACCCTGGTGTAACCACAGCCCGGAAGTGAGCCCCATGCAGCCGCTTGCTCACTCCCCCCACAGGGGGATGGGGGAGAGGATTGGAAGAGTCAAAGTGAGAAAACTCATGGGTTGAAGTAAAGACAATTTAATAGGTAAAGCAAAAGCCTTACACACAAGCAAGGCAAAACAAGGAATTCATTCACCACTTCCCATGGGCGGGCAGGTGTTCAGCCATCCCCAGGAAAGCAGGGCTCCATCATGCATAACGGGTGCTTGGGAAGACAAATACCACAATGTTGAACATCCCTCTCCCTTTCCAGACAAAGACCTGAGAACCTAAAAAGTCCTTGACTTAGTACAAACACTACCCAGCATGAATCAAAACCCATCAGTGTGCTATCAACACTGTTCTCACACCAAATCCAAAACACGGCACTGTACCAGCTACTAAGAAGCAAATTAATTCTGTCCCAGCCACCAGCAGGACCAGCAGCAGCAGCAGCACACCTGCAGCCTTGGCGCTGCCTGGTGCTGCCGGCATGCTCTGAATCGTGTCCGGCAGCAGTAGTGCAGCTGTGCAGCTGTGTAGCTCTTGGCTTTGGCTGGGCTGCAGCTGCTCTGGTCCTGTGCAAAACACATCTTCGAAAGGAACAAGGGATACAAGCCGTGATTTAAGGAAAAATGTAAGAGAAATGTGCATGTGTTGGTTTTAGTTTTGGGTTTGCTACTATCCTTTTGGAAAACCTGTATAATAGGCTGATGTTAAACCTGGACAGAAGCTCCTACAAGTGGAACAAAATTTTCAGACTGTAGGTCTATCAGTAAAGCAATCAGCACCAGGACCTGATACTCTGCCCATGAGGCCAGTAGGCATGATCTGCCCATATTCATCCTGTTAAGCTATCCCAGTCTGCAAAGCAGTCTGTTTTCACCCAGGCTAGGCTACTGGGCAGGTTCCCAGCCTCAACTTTCCCTTGAAGTTCTTTGAGAGAATGCTGGGCAGCTACCAGCAATGGTGAACCAGGGCCCATGGTCTGGTCCTGTTTAGTTCAGTAGGGTAGATGCAGCCTTAAAGTATACATCAAGTCATCTGTTGCCTTAATTCCACAGATTTCAAAGGATTTAGGCCAGAAGGAAACTTGCCCTAAGCTGTGCATTCTTGCAGCATGCTCATTATCACATTTGCCTTTGACTTGCACAGCTGTAAATCCATGGAAACCAGAGCAATTCAGGGATGAATCAGGTCCATTATCTCCTTATGTTTGTACAGCACTTAGCACAATGGTGCCCTGATCCTGATAGGAATTCATGTTATTTTAGGACAATCAGAGCTTTCATTCGTTAAAATAAAGTATATTTTTAGCCAAAGTTAGCTTCAATGGCAATGTATGGGATGGGGGGGGGGGGGGGGTGAACAAAAGGGAAGGCACAGCTGATCCCCCCACCACAAGACTGAGCCCACATATCATATGCCTAAGAGATTATCTCCTCTCCTGGTCAGTATGGTTATGAAAATATGACCATTTGGGACCTTGAAAGCTCAGACAGAAGACAAAGAGCACAAACTCTGAATATTATTGCTTCTTTTTTAAATAAGTTGCATCATTTTTAGGTTGCTCAGGATGTGAGGCCCAACGCCTGATTTTGGAACATTTGGGGTTAATATTGGTATGTTTAGTGCCTTCGCTGAAAAGTAATAAATCAGATGCTATGCCATTGCTTTCTATGGAAAGTTAGATCTCAAAGATGTGATTTGCTCAACACTACTTTTTCCCTCCATGCAAATAAAATGAACCAGAAACACTTGAAAAAGCAAGCACTGTGCATGCTCCATGTTCAGAGGCGCTTGTTTCAGGTCTTTTATGAAATCTTGTTAAGACCAGTAGGTCTTATAAACTCTAATGAGATACATATGTGGAACATATATAAAGACATTACACATGTCTTACAAAATATTTGCTATATAAAGGACCCAACCGTGTGAAGTTATTATTCAAAGCAGAGGTAAGTCCTAGGAGAAGACAGAAAAAAACACCAGTTGCAGATCATAATCCTAGCAGGGCTTTTTGCTAGTTCCTGTGAGTTAAAAGCTGAAATGCATGTTCCAGCTTCAAGTTATTTTCACAGACATAAATGGGGAAGATTAAATATCAGCTGTCATTAATCTCAGCGTCCTGACATGACAAAATCACCATTACTCCCAGTAAATGTGAGCTGATGCTCACAGCTTAGAAACATTAGAAGCACATATTTTTACAACCAAAAATTATGAGCAATTATTGCTAGAGTTGTAACAACAAGTTCTAAAAACTGACATGTGAAACTAGGGAGCTGACTTTCCAGTCCTAACTTACCCGCTAGGAAAACATAAATGCAAAGATTAAGCTATTTCAAAGCCACTAGCTTGTTTTTCTTCAAGCCGCTTTATTATCTCACTGAAACATAATCTTAAAAACCATTGCAGTGAAAAGCCATGTCCTGAAAAGACTGTTAATTTTCCTTAACGTTTGAAAGTCCTATTCTGATACTGTTCTTCATTTCGCAGGCAAGCCCACTAGTAATGCTTTACTTACTAATTAACCGAACATTTTGTTTACACGGGGGTAAACTACTTTGGGTGTGACTATTAGGAAAAGGTCTGACATTTCCACAGCCCTAATAAACGTAGGTTTCCTTCCAGAACGGAGTTGCCTGTGCACACCCCTTCAGTATGAACGCAAACCAAGTGGCTGTGCTGACAAAGGAGCACTGTGCTGGAGTTACCTGACATGTGTGTGCCCTTTCCCTGTTGTCTGTGTACTTGTTCTAGCACATCTGGAGTGCCGAAGCCTGACAGTCTGGCTTTAATGTTCCCATGGCTGTGTCAGAATCCACAAGTTGTTGTAGGCCTTCGCATTTTAAGAACAAGGATGTTTGCTGTTTAGTGCATGCACAAAAATGGTGACAGTGCTGCCTTTTCCCAAGCGTGACAGCAGGCAGTGTGTTCTGCTAACATGCCCAGGAGTTAGTCTCTGTTTTAGCTTTCTGAAATCTTCTTCTTTCAGACCTTTGAAAGTGAAGGGGAGAAGCTATGACTTGTATCAAATCAATTGTGGTGGTGGCATCTTGCAAATTCCACGTGAGAAAACTAGTACTTGTAGTTCACAAATATGTAGGTACATCACAATTGAAAAAAATTACTGGCAACGTAAGTTGCTGTAAGTTGCTGCAAGGCTGCTTTTCAGCCCACTGAAGTAGTTAATCATCTGTGATCTATTTGCTTTATAAAATAATGAGATTCATCTGCCCTAACTGAAGTAATTAAAAGTAATGTCTCTAGGTTTGGACTGATCACTCTAGGCTTCTTTTATAATCAGTTGAAGGGAGCAAGGTTCATCTGGGATGTCTGGAAATCTTTTCCTGTGCAGTAAGTTAGTCACTGGAGATGCTACCCTTCAGCCCTCCTTCTGACATGTTTGGTGATGAGGGAAAAAACACTATTTCTTGAAAAATGTTTTCATTGCTGTTACTTACTATTGATGCTGCAAAAAGTATAATGAATTTGTATAAGCCATCTAAATTCAACACGAGAACAGAAGACACAGAAATCTCACACAGAAACCTCACATTTAAACAGATAGAAGTTATAATCCCTTCCCTCTATCCCAGCCACCATCAAACACATAGGCTGGGAGATGGATGACAGGGTGATACCCATCAGCACAACCCGCTTCCTGATGCTCGCCTGAGCAGAGATGCTGGAGATCAGAGCACAGCTCACCAGGCAAGCTGGGAGAGACATGCTTTCTCTGGAAATGCAAAGGGTATCAAACCAAGACCCATTCCACCACAGCTCAGAAGCTGAGCATAGGTTTTATACCCTCCAGGTAGGGGTGCACAACACCAGGGCAGATTCCTTAATGGAACTAAACAGCAGCCCCAGTACAGATCTTTTATACTATGTGGGACTCATGAGGGAAATAATAGGTTAAAGCAGCAGAATGCCTCCAAAATATGCTCAGATAGTAAATATTAAAATAAAGCTTTGTAAAACTGAAAATGAAGCTAGGCAGCAAATTCCTTTTATTAACAAAAATCATCACAAAAATGCTACTAAGAATTAAAACAAAATGAATGAAATTAAAGAACACTAAATACATTTAAACTTCTTAGAATACTAAGTTTAAAGAATTTAATAAATTCTAAAGAGAAAGTGTTAAAGAATACTGAGAAATAATCTCTTACTCTATGGCCCCCCAAGCAGTGATATTCATAAATGTGTCCTATTTTATAGCAATGAATTTTCAAGCAGACAGACAAAAGGTCTAGATTGTTACAGGTCTGAGTAAATCTACCTGCTGGTAGTACAGCGTTTAGCCCTGCCTGCCAGGCTATGGCTCCGTGCCCTTCCGTTACCACAAAGCAGTGCAGTAACATTATTGCTCTTAATAACACATCAAATTATTTCAGTTTGCATCATTACTGAGAGGGATGGAGTAAGACAATATATTATGGAACGAGGACTAGAAGTGTTTGGTATATCAGGTGCCTTTCTGTCATAGGCACACCTGTGTTCCCCATGAGCACCATATCTCCGCAGTGCTTTGCTTTAAATTACACCACTAATTATCTTTCAGTTTCTTGACTTAGTTGAGAACTAAATAGGTCTGAGAGGAGCCAGTTAAAAGCCTGAAAAGGGGGCATACAACAATCAGCCAGAAACATCATTAAATCGACATATCTAAAATTTTGCTTCATTTGTAAGTCTGGCTCCCTAAATGCATCCCTGAGCCGAGTGCCCTATCTAGCTGAGATTTGGAGAGTGAAACTGCTGGTCATTATGCATCTCAGCTGGGCATTTATATGGGCAAAATTGACTTTTGCTCAGGGAGTAGCTGATACGTACAAAATACTGAAAGTTAGCATATTGACCTCAGAATAGAAGACCTGAATTCTGCTTCTTCCTTAGTCTGAATGGATTCAAAGTCATATTTTTCACTTTATACAAAAATTCTTCAATTATGAATGTTATAACCCAGTCCTGATGGAACGTATCCTCGCTGTCTTTGAGGTTAGGCAACTTTTCTGCAAAAATTAAACTGGTAAACACAAGAGAACAGGCTCAGTCTGTGTGCGGTCTTACTGTCATCCAAGAAGCAAAATCTAGCACTGGATACTGTGCTGTGTACTGCTTAGGCATTTCACATCACATAAAAATAGAAAATAATCCTGAAAGTAAAACCATGCTGGGGGTCTGATCCCACTTGATTGTTTTAGTTTGTAGGTTAAATTCGGTTTTCAGGGCTTGAAGGATGAAAGTTCAGCCCTGGTCATAGCACGTGTTCTCTTTCTTTTCAGTCTTCACATGGAGATCTTTATTCCTTGGGTCTGGACTTCACTTTCCTAAATCATTCCAGACTTTTTTTGCCGCTTTCTAGTGCTAGCTGTAGCTTTAAATGTCAAAGCAGAGCAAGTCTGTGTTGGAACATGTCCCCGTACAGGGCAAATGTTGTGTAAGTTTTCATTTGTTTTATCTGTTGATGTCTTGCAACATGCTGCATTTCTTTGTTTCTATTTAAGTACTGTGCAAGGAACGCATCTGCAGAATAAAACTGAGAGCTTTGATCTACTTCGAAGAAATCTCCTTTGAGTGACCTGCATACATGGTTAGTTTTACCAGCTGGTTTCTTCTATCCTCCACCTCTTTTTTCTTTATTGGAAAAATGGACTTCTGTTACTGTACAAATAATCAAGGGTGTTCTGGGTAGGTCTAGATAAACATACAGTAGAAGTGAACAGTAGAAGGGAAATGTAACACTGGCTCAAGTAAAAACATATTAAGTCAGATCTCTTAATTGAAGATTTCTTTCTGAATTATTATTCTGTGCAATGGTGTTATGCCAATAATGCTAAGAACTCATTAAGGAAATGTGAGATGTTTGTCCTGAGAACTTAAAAGGTAAAGGAGGTCTCTTTGTTAACCTAATAATGATAAAATTTAAAGGAAGAAAAATAAAATAACCCATTATAATTTTCCATTAGGAAACTAATTCTATCCTTGGTTGCACATAGCTCCTATTGACCTCTGAGTCATTTCCACAGATCCACTAAGAAAATGCTGCCCTAAATATGTAACTGGTAGGAAAAAAGTTCTAAATTATCCCACATGAGGAAACAGTGCGATTTTATACTGAAGTTAAATCCAAGAGGTTGATGCCCTTTATAAAGATTGCTTTTCAAGATGAAAATAAAACCCAGCCCAATAGTTCTAGGAATAAGAACTAGTGTAAATTTTTGCTGAAGATAGTAGTGGAGGCATGTGCAGATGCATATGATTTCTAAGTGTGATGTTGTCAGTGGGTGCCATCACCTCTTGTTGGGAACAGATGGCTCTGGACAACAGGAAGCCTGAAGAGGGAAAGAGACCACAGTGTCGTGTAAGATGAGGATCAAGCAGGAAATTGGAACATCTGTTAGTTACAATGTAATTACAATGAGGATTTTCATACCACCAGGCCAAATGCCCCTGTTACTGAAGTTAGAGGGAATGTTCATGGTCACACTAGTAGGATCACAATCTTATTTCCTCATCCTTAGGCATAGAAGATAAAAAACCCTTAGGTTATTTTTCTCCCTTAAGTGAGTCCTCTACACTGAAGTTTCCATTGAAATTGCAGAAACAGTCACACTGGAGTTTATGCTTATTAAAAGATATCAAAATGACACTGACATTCACAAAGATCACCAGAATTACTTTTTTGCATCAGAAACCCTTTGAATAGGTTTTCCTGTGCACGTAGCACTGTGATGGCAGAGAGGTCACAAGCCTTCCTCTTGCCCAGAGCCATTATGGTTTTGCGTTCAGCATTCAGTAACTCCCTTGCTTTCACACTGCTGGCAGTAGTGACATTTACATAGCTTTATTACTTATGTCTTTAAATATGAATAGACTTCTAGTTGTCCTGAGAAGACTGTAGCATTAATACAGTAATTACACCATGGAAACATAGACTCATAGAATTATTTCAGTTGGAAAGGACCTTAAAGATTACCTAGTTCCAACTCCCTTGCCACAGGCAGGAACATCTTCCATTAGACCAGATTGCTTAAAGCTCCATCCAGCCTGGCCTTGAACACTCCAGGGATGGGGCTTCTACCACCTCTCTGGGCAACTTGTTCCAGTGTTTCACCACCCTCATCATAACCCTCTTTTGGTTTAAAACCATTATGCCTTGTCCTGTCACAACAAGCCTTCCTAAAATGTTTGTCCCCTTATTTCTTTTAGGCCCCCTTTAAGTACTGAAAGAGTGCTATAAAGTCTGCCCAGAGACTTCTTCTCTCCAGGCTGAACAACCCCAACTCTCTCAGCCTGTCTTCACAGGAGAGGTGCTCCAGCCTTCTGATTACCTTCATGGCCCCCCTCTGGGCTCACTCCAACAGGCACATGTCCTTCTTATGCTGGGGCCCCCAGAACTGAATGCAGTACTCCAGGTGGGGTCTCACAAGAGTGAAGAGGGGGAGAATCACTTCCCTTGACCTGCTGGTCATACTTCTTTGGATGAAGCCCCAGATACAATTGGCTTTCTGGGCTGTAAGCGCACATTGCTAGGTCATGTTGTGCTTCACACCCACCAACACACTCAAGTCTTTCTCCTCACAGCTGCTCTCAATGCATTCTCCACACAGATTATATTTGTGCTTGGGACTGCTTTGACCCATGTGCATGACCTTGCACTTGACCTTGTTGAACTTCATGAGGTTTGTATGGTCCCACCTCTCAAGCCTGTCAAGGTCCCTCTGGATGGCATCTCTTCCTTCCATGTTGACCATACCACACAGCTTGGTGTCACTGGTAAAGTTGCTGAGGATGCACTCAAACCCAGTGTCCACATCACTGACAAAGATGTTAAACAGCACCAGTTCCATTAGTGACCCCTGAGGAATGCCACTTGGACATCGAGTCATTGACCGCAACTCTTTGAGTGCGACCATCCAGTCTTACCCAAAGAGTGGTCCATCCATCAAATCCATGTATGTCCAATTTAGAGACAAGGATGTAATGCAGGACAGTGTCAAATGCTTTCCACAAATCCAGGTAGATGACGTCAGTTGCTCTTCCCTCATCTGTTAATGCTGTAACCCCATCATAGAAGGCCACCAATTTTTCATGCACAATTTGCCCTTAGTGAAGCCCTGTTGGCTGTCACCATTCACCTCCTTATCTTCCACATGCCTTGGCATAGTTTCCAGGAGGATCTGCTCCATGATCTTGCTGGGCACAGAGGTGAGACTGACTGGCTGGTAGTTTCCTGGGTCTTCCTTATTTCCCTTTTTAAAAATGGTGGTTATGTTTCCCCTTTTCCAGTCAGTGGAAATTTCACTTATTGCCACAATTTCTCAAATATGATAAGCAACTTCATCCATCTGTTCACTCAGGACCTGTGGATGCATTGAGATGTATGACCCATGGACTTGTGCACCTTCAGGTTCCTTAGATGGTCTCAAACCTGATCTTCTCCTACATCAGGCGGTTCTTCATTCTCCCAGTCCCTGCCTTTGCCTTCATGGCCCTGACTTGGCCAGCATGGCTGAAGCACTTGCCAGCGAATACCAAGGTGAAAAAGTCATTGAATACCTGAGCCTTCTTCATATCCTGGGCTTCTAGGTCTCCTGTTTCCTTCTGCAGAGGGCCTACATTTTCCCTAGTTTTCCTTTTATCACCAGTGTACCTGCAGAAGCTTTTTCTGCCCTTGATGTCCCTGACCAAGTCTATTTCTATGAAATTGCCTCATTTAATCTTTGAGTTTGGCTTGGGTATAATGGTTATTTGACATCCCTAATAGATCCAAATAGTCATGGTGTCACAGCATGGGATTCATCAGAACCCACAGTTGATGTAGGGATAGTAGATCATTTTTGAGAGAGCACATTTTTGAGAGAGTAAGCACACATATACACCTGTATATATACACATCACTACCAGAGTATGCAAATATTTGTGCACATCAGAGTTATATATGAATCCTTCTTCTAGAAAGTGTTTCCATATACAGTGATGACCTTGACCAAAGCCATAGAACAAGATAGCATAAGATACCTGCTGCCCAGTTATCTGATGAGCAAATTTCTACTTGGATCTGACAAAAATGCCTTCCCTAACTTGGATTTCATAGTTGTGACCCCCAGTTTTTCTGTTTTTCTATTTGTTTTAAGACAAAATTGACTATTTAAAATTTAGAATTTAGTATTAGAGTGGAAGCTTTCTGTAAATATCTTCAGTTGATTGTGTGATAATTGCTGCCAAAGCCAGTTTATGTAAAGTAACACGCTGTCGTTATCTTTAGGAACTTAAGTAGTTGCTGAGTTTTCAGCAGACATTTCAGCAGACATCTATCTTTTCTAGATAGATTTGAGGAGATATTTTTTAATGATGAATATGGTAATTCATGAATCTGTTTTGATTCTGACTTAGAATAAATCCCAAGATTTTACACAAAGAAAAACTTCAAAATATATTGATTTTGAGTATTCAGGTATAGTTTTATTTTTATTTGCAATATTTTTATATCCTTAATAAAATCTAACAAATCTCACAACAAAATGTTCCCAATGAAAAGTCAAAATATTTATTTTAAAAATTATGAACATAATATTTCAATATTTCAACATCACTACACTTTGTCCTTAGAGGACCTCTTTTGCGAAAAAAGGCAAAACTAGCACCTTCCCTTTCTAAGTGTTGGAGTTTTTTTTAAATTTCTATGAAAAGACAATTTCTGATAGAATTTCAATTGTCTATCTAATTGTTAGTTCAATTTTCATTAGAATTAAGAGATTAAATTATGTTGGATATTACAGTTGGGTTCACATGTCCAAAAGAAAGTTGAGACCACAGACAGTGTGTTTCTTTTAGTTGAATTTTCCTCTAGATCTTCCACAAGACCTTCCTGAGGCCTGTAGATGTTGACTTTTTTCTTCTTTTCTCAAACTGAGAAGAAAAAACAGAGAAATAAACAGACAAATCTACCTAGCAAAGAAAAGTTTCACCAAAGTTTCTTTTAAAACCACAATAAACTGTAGCCTATATTTCACTGTCTTAGGTAAACAAAGTTATTATAATTTTATCTTGTCACTAATTCTGTTAAACCAGCTGCATAGCTTAGTTAAAATGACACACTATAATTTGTAAACAAAGCTGAGCTAGATTTCAATTCATGTGATTTTAACAGTAATTTCTGTGTATAACTGGACAGTTCTTTCTAATTCTGTTTGACTTGGGTTTTTTATCAGTTTCCAAGCAACACAATATGTAAGGTTTGCTTACAGTATGTGAAAGCTGCAGTTTAAAAAGAAAAAATGTCATAGTCTATGTTAACACATATCAAACAAAATGGAATCTTGCTAAAATAATTGACAATTGGGTGGGTTTATCCTGATTAAAATATTGCTAAAGACTGTTGTCTGGGCTCTGTTCTATCCATATGTTAATAGTTTGATATTTTTATGAACATGGCTGAAAAGACATGATGTCACTTGAAATTAGAGAAAATAATGCTGGAGTAAGTTGGCGGTACTGGACTTTTTTCAAGGATTCTCACTCATTTTTATAGGTCTGCCAGAACAGCTTAACAAAAGAAGGTTTCTGCAAGTCAATTTCTACCTGCGTATTCTCCAATTTAACTCATTATTATAGAATTTTCAGATAATATATTGACTTTACAATGCCTGTAAAGATAGTATAACTCCAGAAATACATAGAAAAATTATCCACTATACATTAGCAGTTCATGTCATACTTCTGAATGGAGAATAGATTCAGAAAACTAGTTTACGTATGGAATAAAAATAAAAAAAAAAAACAACAAACTATATTTAAAGAAATATTGACTGAGCTGTGATAATGACTTGTTGCTGAACTTAACTGTTCTTTCTTGCTTCTCAAGAGATCTTCTTGTTGCTGCTTTCCTTCTAAGACTTTCTTTTGCTCCTAAAGCTTTCTTTGTATTTGGTAACCTCCATCAGTTCAGCCATTCAGATATAATCTCTGCTTTGCTAATTCCAGTTCTGCCTTGAACAATACGTATAGAAAAGTCTTGATGTAGCTTGATAAGTAGCATAATGATCCAAAGAAACCTCTAGACTTTCATTGCCACTGCTGTTCAGTCACAAGATGTTTCCATTTTAAACTCCCTCTTCTCTAATTCTCAAAATAATTCTCAAAATGCAAATGGAACTGGAATAATCTGAAACACAGAAAAACAACCTCTGACACATACAAATCCATATGCCTATGTTTAGGGGGTCCTATAGGCAGAATAGCACGTTGTCTCCCTTTCTTTAGTTACTTGCAACCTCAGTATCTGAGATGTTTGCTTTAGAAATTTAGATGTTGTTTAGAAAACAGATATTTAACTTATTCTTTGACAAGCATAACTTTGGTGATTAGATGCCTAATATGGAGTTTATCATTTATGCATAAGTAAAAGAGGTGTAGTGAATGACAGAAAAAAAGCACTTTATTGGGGAATTGTGCACTCTGCATTAATGGTGCACATAATTTTTAACCAGTCTGTTTCTTTGAACAATTTGTTCCAGCTAAGAACAGATTGAGCTGTTCTTTGAATCATTCTTCAGCAGGCAGTACAGTGTGAGTTTATGATGACTTTTCTTTGTGCTGTAGCTGAGTTCATTTGAGGTAAAACTTGCTGAAGTGCAGGGGGTTTGTAAAGGTACTGAGCACTGCCTATGATCCGGGAGGCTTCATGTGAAGGCAGCTATGTGGACTGTTTGTGTTGCATTTAAGCAGCTGACACACACAGTTTTCTGGCAAATTAATGGTTTGTTTTCAGTTGTATATCCCAGATATGTTTGACATTTAAATGTTAATCTTGCTTTGTATATAGACTTCTCTGAATGAGTATCACAGTAGAAAGTATTCAAGAAACTGAACATGAAGCTGGTCATAGGAGGTTTCCCCCTTCTTGCTGAATTGATGTGAGGCTTGGAACTGGCTTTGCCAGCTTTGGGGAGAGGGAGTGGATATAGTTGTGAAACAGAGGATGTAGCTGCTTTAATTATTATTGGTAAGCAGTGCAATCTGGAAGTAAAAACTATTATACCAAGGCATATGTTTGAGTCCAAGGCAGTTCAGGAAAGGGCTACGTATTACACATAAGACTTAAACCATTTTTGTACACACAGCCACAGTTACTTCTATGAATTTTCTGCAGATTCCTGGACTCTGAGTTTCTTGTTGTGGACTGATTTGTAAGAACAAATTAAAAATTACAAGACCTGATGCAAATTCAGTGCCACATAACTGTTAAGATTTTACCTTTTCCCAGTTTAGAGTACTAGTCCTTTTAATTCCTTTTTTTTGGGGGGGGAAGGGGGGCATTGGGGGAGTTGGGGGGAGGGTGGGCACTGCAAAGGTCTCCCTGAAGCTACTGAGAACCAAAAGTAGAAGTCATAATTGCAGTTTAATGAAACCAATTTTAAACATTCCTTTTATCTCTGCTGGGATGTTTATTGTCACAATTCAAGTTTTCTCTTTTTAGACAAACTCAAGACATTTGCTAACCTGTTCATGCTAAATGTCACCCTGTAAAATAAGTAGCTTTGACAAATGTGCCCCCACTCTACTACCCCAGCATGTTAAAAATATCACAGTCACATTCCTGCTTTTTGAAACAAAAAAGGTGACTGTCATTTGTCATTTCTGCCAAAAAATACCATTATGTTTCTTTAGGAACTCTGGAGAAGCTCTGGATTTCAGTTAATACCTTAAACAAAGCCAATCCCCATTCCTGAGCAGTATTCATAGAATTTCTGTGCACTGTGCTCAGGCAGCAACTGCAGCAGAGTTTCTAAATTAGTGTAAAAGGCTGGGGTGAGACCCCAGTAGCAATCACTTACCTACGGGACAGCTCTACCAGGAGCATGCTGAATTTTAAAACAAACCCTGCCTACCTGCTGATGGACCAGGCAGCGCATAAGCACTAAGATGTTTACTTAGAAATCTAATTAGACAATTAAAATCTAGTAAAACCTTTTAATGTGACAAAATCTGATGAGTATTTAGGTACCTAGTAGTTACCTAAAACCATTTGGGATACACAAATGAGGACACCCAAGTCTCCCAGGGAATGCAGTCTGGTACATGTGCTCTGAGAGCGTCTAGTAAGACCCAAAAACCTGGGGCTCACCAAAAGGCGAAGAAGGCAGCAACGGCCACTTCTACCCAAAATATTGCCACAGGAAGAAAAGAACACTCATCTTTTCCTTATTGGCCTGGTGTTGGATTATTCATCTAGAAACACGGGTGGAAGCCTCACCTGCCTGAACCTGAGGAGGTTCAAATCTACCTCCCAGCTTCCAAGAAGACAAGCTAGGACAGAAGACGTGGCATGCACAGTCTGGGTGTCTAGAGTCCACATCTCTCTAGACTGCTGAAGCAATACCAAGAAGACAAGAGGGTAAGGTTCAGGTTTTGAAGAGAAAGAAAGAGAGAGCGAGCAACCACTTGAGTTTAGAGGGGCTGGAAGGGGCATTTTATTCTGGACCAGGGTAATGAACCTGTATAACTTGTTCTGGTTAATGTTCCTGGAACTGTTTCTGTGAGGGGAGGGATTAAGACTAGCCAAAAATGCTAATTCTTTTTTTTTAAAAGAGATAAAAATAAAACGAGCTTTCCAGAGTGTAGCATTTTTATGAGTGATAATACAATGACGATTTCTGCTCAATATGAAATTATAATAAAACAACCCTGTGGCCTCCACCGCTGTAGTATTTAAACAGATCATGATTTTTAATACACTTAGGTTCACAAAATTCCTAGAAAATAGGAAAATTGATGATTTATGGCTGCTAGTTATAAATATTTACCTAGTTATTATACAGCTTTTTAAATACCCAAAACACATACACATTCATATAGACCATAAAAATATTAGTTAAAAAACCTACACGTACAAAATTACAATGAAGTTTTAATAGGCTCCTGTGCTGGTTTTGGCTGGGATGGAGTTAATTTTTTCCGTATTAGCTTGTATGGGACTATGTTTTTGATTTGTGCTGAAAACAGTGTTGATAATACAGAGATATATTTGTTATCGCTGAGCAGTGCCTACACAGAGCCAAGGCCTTTGCTGCTCCTCACCCCACCAGCCAGGAGGCTGGGGGTTCAAAAGGAGTTGGGAGGGGAAACAGTCAGGACAGCTGACCCCAACTGACCAAAGGGATATTCCATACCATACGGTGTCATGCTCAACAATAAAAATCAGGGGGAAGAAGGAAATCACGGTGCGGGGGGCAGGAGGGAGGGGAGAGTGGGATGTTTGGAATTATGGCATTTGGCTTCTCAAGTCACTGCTACACATGATGGAGCCCTGCTTTCCTGGGGATGGCTGAACACCTGCCTGGAGATGGAAAGTGGTGAATGAATTCCTTGGTTTGTTTTGCTTGTGTGTGTGGCTTTTGCTTTGCCTATTAAACTGCCTTTATCTCAACCCACAAATTTTCTTGATTCTCTCCCCCATCCTGCCAGGGAGAGTGAGCTGTGTGGGGCTCAGTTGCCAGCTGGGGTTAAACCACGACAGTCCTTTTTTGATTTTCTGGTTTTCAGCTCCTTGTTAAAGTCTGTTCTTCAGTCCTCAGCTTCTTTTAAAGCTTAGCTTTCTGCCCTGAATATTATATTAGCCACATAATAGATACTGTGATACCACAGCTTTATTTCAAGACTTACAGCCAAGCTGGCAGCCAGTCAGCCTCTGCCCCTGCACCCTCATCCAAAATGAGTTGCAGCCTGTGGCTCCTCCAGGTAGATTCTGTCAATCTAAGTATGAAAAATTACAAGGACAAGCTCTGCTTTCTGAAGCACTGATGGAAAAGGTAGCAGTATTGCATGACACTAGGGATGGCTGGATGGCTGCTTTGTACTGTAAAAGAGTTGAAAGAAATAGCTTGGCTTTTGGGAGTTTCATGTCTCTGAGGTAGAATATGAAGTACCTGATGAGGAAGTTATGGTTCAAAGGAAGGTTACAAAAATAACAGCAGCCATCCTAAACTTATCTAAAAGATTTACAAGAAGTCTGCTACAATGTGTGGGTTTTGACCTCCAGGAACACTAAATTTTATTCATCTTGTGCTGAGGAACAAAACACACTCAGTGCATTAAATCAGCTTCATTTTTTGTTCTTGTGCTTATGGGATTTGCAGCACAGGTTTAGATTATAAGGAAATAGTTGTCAAGTGTAAAGTATAATTAAGACAGTTTTGGTGCCAGAAGCAAGATTTTATTTTTCCTATGAACCAGGGATTTTAGGTTTTTTCAACTCTAAATATAAAGAGGGTGAAGAAGGGGATATTTTCTTCTCTTTTATCTGAACAGTCAAACATGTGCCAATATGACATTTGTGTTGCATAAGCAGATAGTTTTATGATGCTCACAGCCTGCCATATATTTACCTCCTGTTTAGGATTAACCTCACACTTTTAAAATTTTCCATGGATTTGAAAGTATTCCTTAGTACTCACTGTCAATTTAACTACCCTCCCAGAGTTATACTTCAGATGCTGCACACCGAGCAAAGCCCACTAAATGTTTAGGTTCCCTTGCAAAATTTCTAACCACTGCAGTTTTAGAAGGAGTTTTGTAACAGACCTCATCTCTTTCCATCTACCAAATCTATGATACTCTCTATATAGTTATTTCGCTGGGTTGTATACCAAAAACATGAGAGTACCTTCAGTCAAGGACTTGGACTTCAGGTATCCTATAATATACAGCCTAGGACAAGGTTTGTTCTGAGAGGTTGTTGCCTTCATGTAAAACTGCAGACAAGTAGATAAAGGTGAATGGGATGGTAGAGACAATGATGATCAGCGTGTGAATCCAGAGACACTGAACACTTCTTTGCAGTTCAATGACCTATACAGGCATGTAGTTAAGTAGCAGGCCTTGTCTTCAAGAGCCACCTGTATAAATCAATAGACAACAGCAGTTACATTATATGATTGAGCTCAATCAAATCCCCAAATTATTGTATGAGGACTGGGCATTGAAAGAACAAAGCAGCAACTCTAGGTCTCAGATGTTCACCTGTGTCAAGGGGTTTCTGTGTTGGACAAACAGGTCCTCTGAAACTGTGTCAGACAGAAATATCTGAGAGTATCTGTGTGGTGGCCTTGTAAATCCCTGGTAGTTGGTAGAGGGATATAATTATCTTCTGACCCTTCTTAGTAGTTAGCAGGCAAAATTGCTCAACAGCAATTGCAAACCTATTGGAGTCCCCAGGAGCTTACATTGATCTCACTTCCTACCCTCAGGTGTGTGACCTATCAAGAAGAAGGAGCCTAGATGACAGGCTTAGGCTAAACATGTAGGGTTTAGGCAGTTGAAGCTAAGTGACATGAATCCAGTCTAGGACCTGTTTCAATATTCCCCAAAATACTGGATAATACCTTAAGCCAGTGTCTGGCCTTAGCTTGCCTTCCAAGGGTGTGGTGACACAAGTCGAGGCGGACTTAAAAGAAACACTATGTCTGCGTGGCTGGGTTCGGACAAAATGGCCTTTATTGTTTATACAAACTATTTATATATCTTAGACAGTGCAGGTGTTAGACCCTGATAGGTTTTTGTGTCCTTCCTCTTGCTTGCTATTTGCTGTTGCTGTAGGTGCCCGTATGCTGCGGTTCTAAGTTCCGATTCTTCACATCCTGTTTACATACCTGACAATTTCTGGCTGTCTTAAAGGTACACGGCTAAGTCTTTGAGGTCAACTAACTTGTCTGCAGACCCGATGCAGACCCCAACACAAGGGGATAAATTTCCGTTTTTCTTTTGCAATCAGTAGGAGATACCACAGAAAGTCTTTATGCTTTCCCTCTACTGCAAAACAAACAGGCCCTTCATTTGTAGTTCATTTCCATACAGAAAGGTGCAATACAAGCACTTGAAGTAACAGCAAAAGATCCTCTACTGATTTGAAAAGTAACTGTGGTTTGTGAGCTCAGTTCCAGTCCTTATTTGCTCACAGTCTTCCAGTGTCCTTGTCAGTAGGTTGTACAAGACATACCTGTGCTGAGGAAGAGACCTAAATATTGGAACAATGAAGTACGGTGGAAATAAGTCCTGCTAAACTAAGTGTCAGAAGTCTGTACTGGATATACTGAAACCAAAAAGTTGCAATTCATATTTATTTATTTATTCTGTTTAATTAATATAAAGATGTAATTGCACTTGTATTGTTTGGTGGGACAGAAGGATTGTGGGTGACTGTGGGAGGAAGTTTATTTCCTGTAGGAACTGCAGTAGGTGAGGAAAAAGATGTGTAAGGCAAGGAGGCATAATATAAAAGAGGAAATTTATGATATAATCACATGTCTATTTATAACAATGTATATACAGAGAAATATTAAAAATGTGTCTCTCTTAAAACAAAAAAATCAATATGTCACCAGAAAGGAATGTATGTTTCCCCGGTATGTACATTTGGGAAATGAGAGAATTACTGTATGATGGTTTACTCCAGCTCTACCAAATCATTGCTTTTGCCACTTTTACTAGGAGAACCGACTTCAAAAGCTTGCAGTCAGATGAACAGAAACATTTGGATACCAAAGGATTTTGAAAAGCATTTGGAGGATTTTCAAAAAAAAAAAAAAACAACCCCAAAACACAACCTACCCTAAGATTCAGATTTAAGGCATCTGGTTTCCTTTGATTTAATTCAGGATTTGCAAATAAACTTTAACTTTTGGAAACCAATAACATCAGATGGAAATCAAGCACACAGACTGCTAAATACTATTTTAAAGGGGCTAACTTGTCAGCAGCACCCCAGTGCTGCAGTACCACCTGCACTGGACTTACGCCTAAGAGCACCTTCCCAGTTCACCCAGGAAGGTGCACAGCAAACTGGAATTCCACCCCACACAGTTCCCCAGAGCAATGTAACTGTCTGAGAGTCCAAGAGTTCACTCAGTTAACCAGATCCCTCTTTCCAAGAGTTCAAGCCTTAAGAGAGAAGTTGAAGACCAATAAACCCAATCATATTTTACAGTTCGCTCTTTTGCTGTGGATACAATGGCAATGTGCATGTATATGTGAGCACAGTGATACATGTAAACAACAGGCTTAATGTTCATCATGGACCCAAAGATAAGGTAAAACTGAAACATTCACCTAGTTACACATTTATACACCTAAACATATTTGCACTGAAAGCAGGTATTTACTGATAGAGTCTGGTTTGGCACACAAATCTGTTAAATGATGTAGCCTTGTACCAGGACAGATACATGTTCCACATTTTGATTCAGAATTGTTTCCACCACTGGTTAAACCAACTAAAAGCATATGTCTGGTCTAAGTGAAAAATTTAGATCTTCTGAACTAGATGCATAGGCTACCTGTGGAAAGAGAGAAGCATTGTGAGAGAAAGAGCATCCCACCATACTGGACCCCTATATTAAGAAGAAAAAGAGGCAAGAGGAAAGGGAAGTGATGCTGTATACCTGTTCTCTGAGTCAACATTAATGCAATTAATGAGTTGAATTCTAGTAAGTTGTCTCTTCTTTAAAGAGGACATAATGCACTAAGATAATCTTCTTGCCTAAATTATTGCTGATAACAGGAAGGCTAGAAACAAAACCTTAAAGATTAAAAAAAAAATAATAATGTAAATGTACTGAGGTTGCTTAGTCTAAAGAAAAGAAGACTGAGAGGAACATACCTGGAAAAAGCAAGAAGAGAACAATCATCTCTCCATACACATTAGAAATAGAAAACGGTAATGGATGAATCCAGTGACAAGATTAGCATTAGGAAACTTGTTTGCAATAGGTAGAACACTGAAGGAACAACCTGCATTGTGTCTCCACAGTTTCCCCAGGTGAGCAACAGAAATCTTTGAACACAGGAGTGTTTGTCAGGATTAAGACAGTCTTAGCTGACACTGTCCTGAGGTCCCTTCCATTGCCATGCTTCGAAATATTCTTACTTGCAATTTCAGCCAGGTAACATTTTCTCAACGTCTTTCTTCTTTTGTTATTCTTTATATTTTCCTTCTAATATTCTTGTAAAAAAATTGTTTTGCTGGGATTTTTCAGGCCAATCATTTCAGGATAGGATTGGATTGAGACCAACCTTTTTTTAGTTATATATTGTTTACAATTTTTTTTTAAAGTGGATATAGTTGATTGGAAGAACAGAGAAACAACCATGAGATCAGATTTTTTTGAAAGCAGCTAATTTTTCATGCTGTAGACATTGTTGATAGCCCAAAAAAACCTAAGTCATTAACCCATGTCATTATTCTGATGATCTAGTATTACAATATGCTTTCTTTTCCTTGAATCCCAGGATAAACCTCAGGTCACTGTTCCTGTTTCTTCGTACCAATACAGTCTATGCCTGTGGAACAGGAAGACTGATTTTTAGAAAAGAATGAATTCTGCTAAGTAATTTCATCCTGTGAAACAATGCAGTTCTAGAACATTAAGAAATATGTCAGTATTACTTCATCGGTAACACATAGTGCCAATCTTTGTAGAGTCTCACAGGAAAATTGTTAACAAAATAGATTCTGCAAAATCTTCTGTTTCTGATACTAAAGAAGTCAAAGACTTGTCTCTTACACAAGTAAGACTGATTGCAAGGCATATATACTATATCTTAGTAACTAGGCAACAAATTTTGTACCAGACTTAAATTCATTTCCTATTGAAATGAAATAAAATCAGTCAATTAGGCATCCAAAAGCCTCATCTCCACTTTTTTCTTTCTATTTGCTTCTGTCTATGTATCTGTTTCCCATCTTATATCTAAAGCTAATATCCACGTGAGAAATTATGGAGCTATATGAGCAAAATGTAGATACAGAAACAAATAGAGTATACCTGTGGTGACATCATCTGAACACTTCCAAATTATCATTTTGGAATTGTCATTGCTCAAAGTTGCAAAAATAAGGGGAAATCTGTGGCAAAAGGAAGACCTCTTCCTTCCAGAGAACTTCACTATAGGCCTGGAAAAAACTGAATTAATGGACTGTCAGGGTCTGAGGTGGTTTTATCATAGAAAACCTAATATTTTTAAAGTTTTATCACTATCTTTAAATAAGTGAATAAAGGGAATAAAACATTTAAATGCATGTTTAATTTTAATTAAATGAATAGTCAGAAATTACCTTTTATGGTTAATCTGTTTCTTTATGTGGTGACTTCAGAAATAGTTGGTATATTACTGCTACTTCAATACCAAACTTATTGCAACAACCTCAAATACAAATGAGAAAGTAACTGTTGGCTTCTGCCCTATTCAGTCTCTCCCCAGGAGTGAAACTATCTCCATGTCAAGTGCTCATATCCTGAAACCAACCTCAAAGAAAAAGTTTTGGTTAGTTCCCATATAAAATTAATCTCATATCATCTCATCCACAGTGCAAGGAAAATTATTTCAGTTACAGTTTCCTTCTATTTGCAAAATAGCTATTTCTGAATAGCAATAGAGACCTTTTCTACATCTTTTACAAATATTTCCTTATACTAGTCCACAAAAGTTCATCAGCCAAGAAGTGAAGGGACTGTGCCTCGGACCTGTGGGGATAATTAGTTTCCTTGAATGCCAAAGCACATTTGAAAAGAAAATCTTGAACTGAGAGATGAAAATGTGCACAAAGTGATGGAACTCTTGAAAGGTTCTTACCTAGTGAAATTACTGTGTCAGGGAAGTGTCTTTCACTGGCAAGACAAGCAGCTTGAAATAAATCAGCACAATTAATGTATGGCTATAAGCAATACCAAACATGTTACATCTGCCAATAACTGGCATGCACAGTTTCACTTTGATACTTGATGCCTTCTTTTTCCTCTTATCCCTATCAAAGTAGTAAACTGTTTATACATTTTATTGATATTTTCGGTTGTATCCCCAGGGAAAGAAGTACAGGGAGAACAGGGCTGCGCTAAAGAAAAATGTATAGAACAAAGCCGTGATTTCCTTCAGTCACTGCACATCCACAGGGAAGAGTAATTTGTGGAAACATGGAGATGGAGGAGTAATGGATTTCTCTGTCAAAATGATGAGTGAAAGAAAGAAGTAATTACCATTAATGCACTTCAATTATGGCTCAACGTTTTTTTAGCTGTATGTTCCCATTTAATTTTCATTTACAACAAAACAGTTGCCACAGACCCAGAGCTAAAAACAGAAATCCCTTTCAGCTACTGGCAAATTAGTGAGTAATGTTCTTATTATATAAGCAGAGGGAAGATTGGCTTCTTCCAGGCAAACACGGGAAGTACTTGTTTGTTTCAGGCACTACTCCTTCTCCCCACAAACTTACAGTTGAACTTTATTTCCAATGTTATAATCAGCTAAGCATGATAATACTTTTTTTCTGGTTCCTATTTAGCTTTCAAAGCCCTCACTGGATTTCTGTCATGGATCAGTGGCACCTTCCAGGAGGGAGTGAGGTCAGTGGACATCCTTGGTATACAGGAAGGCATGTTCTATTAGTAAAGGGAAATGTTTTCAAATCCCTCAGATCTTAAGCTACTAAAAATAAACTAATGAGCCCTAAATTAACTTTTTTTTTTTTTCCACAGCTTTTCCAAGCCAAAAGAAAAGTATTTATTATCTGGGAGTGACATGCAGGAAATTAGGCTTATAAATTGTGTTTAAATGATTATAGTTTCCAACTTTCCTTAATTCTAATCTGAATATTAGTCTGTTGTGGAGTGTATGTTTCAGCTTCAGTGGGTTTTTATAAATTGGTTCTCATTGCACCATGTGAAATATTTCTGGTGGAGGAGCTGCAAAAGACACATGATGTAGGAATCACACTGTTACCTCTTTTCAACTGTCTGCCTGGGATAGTTTTGAACTGGTGTCCACACTCAGTGCTGCTTCTCTATATCCTTCCAATAACCAGAATGAACTTGATAAATTACCTGTATTTGAAATTTGAAAAATTTGAAACACTGCAGAATAAAGTCAAAGCTGGAATACTAACAAAATTTTTTTTATGTAAGAAGTGTGAAATCCTTCCTGGGGCTCCACTGAAGCAGATGGAAGTATTTTAGAGGAAGAGTAGCCCTGAGGGTGGACTGATTCACACCAGTGCCTCTGACCCACTGAATTTCTGTCCATGCTGGAGGCTGAAGGGCAGGCTTAGAGTCATCCTTGTATGCTTACAAGAGCTGCATTAGCTCTATCTACTGCATATTAGGGCTGAAGGTGATTTTAGCTTGGCCACGTTTGACCTGTACACACCAAACAAAGGGAGCTTCTAGCAGAGTCTGGAGTACACCAGCAAACATTCCTCCAGACAGTGCCTCGGTTTGGGTCTTGCCTGTCCCAACAGACACTTTAGATGTGACCACCTAGCTGAGTGGAGAGTGTGAGAATATG